>NC_090649.1:157231425-158497895 GCF_040937935.1 Hyperolius riggenbachi
GGGCGATCTGTCGCTGCAACACACGCGTGCCACGTGGTTGCGGCGACAATTGTAGCCCGTGAGTATGGGCCATTAAGACTGCAGTCTGAGGAATTTGGATGCCAAAGAAAATGTGATTCGTTATACGATACCAGGCCATCTTCTTTCACTGCTCCATGGTCAAGGTTTATAGGAGCTATCAGTCGAAACAGAACAAATAGTTGCCAGGAAATTTGGGCGCACCATAGGCCATTATGTAGATTACGGCTATAGCGGTGCTCAGAAGGTAATTTGGGCGGCAGAGAAAGATGGAGCTCAAATTACTTTCAAAGCAGCATAATACGGCCGCCAGCAATAGCTGGCAGCCTAGTTATGTTTTTCCCCAGTGTTCACGACAGCCTGGAGGGGGAATAGTAATTAACACCACCGGGACTTTTGCAAGAGCAGGGTGAGCCATTTTTCAGCTTCAACCTGCACCCAAATTTCCAAGTGTTGTTTTTACATGTTTGCCTATCAGTGGTGGACAGGATCCAATACTCTGATTGGTCTGCAGTTATAAATACAAAGTTTCGTTTGTGAGCTACTTTGAAAATTAGGAATTGAAAATGATCTACCAAGTAGAAACTACCTACAGATGCAAGCCGCTACTGCAGCACATGCACCCCAGCAGTCCATCAGTGATTGCCTCAAGCTGCCAGTCAGTTAGATGCATATCATAGAGTCCCTCCCCAGTAAGTGAAATATAACCGTGCTTGACCAAGTAGAGTCACAATATCATGCTAACAATATCAGGCTCAGTGTCTGGCAAAATTGTAGTCAGCAGTAGTACATAATGCTTGTAAATGTATGGCAACTCACCTTACAACATCATAATCCTTTACACTGCTGTGCAAAATGTCAGATCAGCGCATATTGCACTAAGCTCATCCAAGTCAAAGAGACAAAGTAGGATACATACATCAATCAGGCGGGTAGTGTTTGATTAAAAGCCTATATTAATGTGTAATTCATAAACTATGGTTACCATTAATGTAGAAAATTATCCAATAACCTCAACCCCTAATGCTCGCTGTCTGGGGGTAACTCTGAGCTTTAATTTAAACCACACATTACTGCATTAACAGCCTCCTGCTACATCCATCTCAAAAACATCTCCAGAATTTGTCCTCTCCTTACACAAGAGGCTACTAAAATGCTTGCACATGCTCTAATACTTTCCCTTCTTGATTACTGCAACACCCTACTCTGTGGCCTACCAAGAAACAGACTGGCACCTCTCTAGTCACTACTGAACTCTGCTGCTCGTCTTATCTACCTCTCCTCCAGCTCCTCTAATGCCTTCTCTCTTTTCCAATCCCTCCATTGGCTGCCAAACACCCAAAGGATCCAGTTCAAAGTGCTAACACTATCATACAAAGTACATAGGCTATCCCTCCAAACATTTCCTTATTAATCTCCAGATATCATCCCTCCCAGAACCTTCGCTCCTCCTAACAGACCCTCTTGTTATCCAGATTGATCAGCTGCTCTCACTCTCGCATCTAGGACTTCTTACGAGTGTCACCTCTTCTTTGAATCTCTGTCCCACAGCCCGTCCATCTTGCTACAAGCCTGGAAATTTTCAAACGTACTCTCAAGACACACTTGTTCAAACAAGCTTATAATTTGCTATAGCTAGAATTTAAAGCTCACTGCCTTATCCGCTAACCCCTTCATTTTCTGGCTCAGCATCTCCACTGCACTTCCCTCTAGATGGTAAGCTTGCAAGTGCAGGGACCCCGTGTCTCCTGTTGCTGTGCATTTTATCCCGGGCAGAGTCGGAGGTGTGCGCTGACGTCACACAAGGAAGCGGGGAAGACGGCTTGGTAACGTGCTGCTCTATGTATACGCGGCTGGAGCATGTATGTTTGCCTGTTATCCTGCGCACAGTGTTCTATTACATTTGGAATCTGCTTTTACATACGGAGGTGGTTCCTTGGCTGACTGAGCATATTGTAATATGCAAATATACAAGACGCGCTTCTGGTGAGTGTACCCACAAAGGGGGAGTGAAGCCTGTTTTCCTCATCTGGTGGTGGCACTACCCTTTGGAGTGCGGCACGGGGTGCTGACTGTAAATTGCTTCAGGCAATACTGGGCACTATGTGCTTGTTTTAAATATTTTACAGGGCTAAGGAAGCGCAGTGATTCTGTGGTGAATTGTATGTATCGGTACTAGAATCACTATTTGTCCTGATTGTATAGTATGTTGAACTGCTCATGTATCTATGCTTCCCGTGATTGTATGTTTTTGTACACTGTATATTGCTATGAGAGATGTTGGCACTATAAAGGTAAAATAAAATGTGTGATCTACCCAGAAGTTCAGTGCGATCTACCGGTAGGTCATAATCCATACAATGGGCATCCCTGCACTATGTGTTATGGCACTTTTCTCTTACAAATTTTTTTTTTAATAATCTGTGCTACAGTAGCTCTTATGGGGGATTAGACCACACAGACAGGCTAGCCTTTGCTCTGTGCACCTATCAATGAGCCGATGGTGCCTATGACCCTGTTGCCAGATCACCAGTTGCCCTTCCTAAGGTTCTAAAACTGCATATTGGTGACACCCTACAAGACCTGCCATTTTGGATATGTTTTGATCCAGTCATTTAGTCATCACCCTTGTCAATATTGCTGGGATCCTTACACTTGTCCATGTTTCATGCTTCTCCAAATCACTTTCATAAAACTGTTTTCTTGCAGCTTATATATCCTGTCCCTTGACAGGTGCCATTGTAGTGAGATAATCAGCGTTATTCTCTACACCTGTCAGTGGTTTTATTGCTGTGGTTCATTGGTGTTCTGCAAATGTCAGTTACTAGATCAGCCACATAGATACTCACACAGACTATAAATCAATAAAATGCTACAAGGAAAATGGTAAGGAGGAAATGCAGCAAACAACAGCAACCAATCAGCATTGTCTTTATGACATTCAGGGAAATACGTGGTGCATTTTGATTGGCTGTAAGCGCACTAAGAGCGATGCTTGTATTTACTGAATAAGCCTGTTAGAATAGTGTTATCACACACAGAGGGGACCTACATGATGGATGTCCTACCTTTTTCTGTGTTTTGTAACCAGAACTGCATGATCTTATGCTATGAACTGACCCTATCACTATACATCTGGATCTACATAATATTATTATAATTGAATACAAAAAAACGTTTTAGTAATATATCCAATGTAAAACTACAATTTATTTGGAAAGACTATTAAATCAGGTTTTTCACAGGGTAGAGCATAACATACATGGCCATAAGGTGACCTGTGAGACGTGTGCATTGTGCTTAGCTGGCGATAACTTCATTCATGTGTGTGTTGCAATAAAAACGTGGAAATGTATAACAAGCCCAGCTGCCTCCTTAGCAATGCCGAGGGTAAGCTAGAACCACAATGTAAACTAGGGCTCAGTGTCAGCTAGTAGCTTCACATCAAGTCAGCATAGTGTCAGTTTCCTTTTAGATGTCAGGTTAAATACAGAACAGCATTCAGGATGCAGAACCCAAGGGGAAGAGAGCAGCTGTGTGCATTGATTGGTGTGTGTATGGCAACCTCCACACACATCACTAACCTGCATGACGGCATAGCTCCCTAATGTCACTCTGTCAGAGGCACTGTTCCTGTTTGGGAACCAAAGTCTCTTCTCTCTTTTCTCATTAACTGGTTTGTGTATAAGACACGACACAGAACATTCATATTGCGCTTTTCTCCTGGTGGACTCAAGCACTTTAGGGCTGCAACCACAGGTGACCAGGATCATTAGGAGCCTTGCCCAAACACTCCCTATGCAGAGTCCTGATGAGTGTACGGTAAATGAGAGGTTACTCACCTGGGTCTTGGCATTTCACTGATGAGATCTCCCTTCAGTTGGGGGCACCACTAGCTACTTAAAGGGGCACTATGTCGAAAAATTGTCTATGTTTGCACATATTTTAAATTTTACATATAGGAAGTACGTTTTTTCCAGAGTAAAATGAGCCATAAATTACTTTTCTCCTATGTTGCTGTCACTTACAGTAGGTAGTAGAAATCTAACAGAAACGACAGGTTATGGACTAGTCCATCTCTTTATAGGGGATTCTCAGCAAGGCTTTTATTCTTTATAAAGATATTCCCTAAAAAGGATTTAAACAATGATGTTGGCCAGCTTCCCTGCTCACTACACCGCTTTTTGGCAGTTGGACAGAGCAACTGTCATTCACTAAATGCTTTTGAAAATAAATAAATCCCTGAGACTCCCCCCATGAAGAGATCGACTAGTCCAAAACCTGTTGCTTCTATCAGATTTCTACTACCTACTGTAAGTGACAGCAACATAGGAGAAAAGTAATTTATTGCTCATTTTACTCTGGAAAAAACATACTTCTTATTTGTTTATGTTTGCACATATTTTACATTATACAATTTTTCACCATAGTGCCCCTTTAATAATGAGGGCACTTCTGGCTACCTAATACTAAGGGGCACCTCTATCTGCCTATGACGTACAGGGGAAATAAGGGAGAAGTGACAGCTAAACCGGCCAGAACACTTGTGGTGCAGTGTAGTGGCGGTTTGCAGGTTCATGGAGGGCGAAGTCTAGGGTGCCAGCCCAGGACATCTCTGCCCATAAGCTTCTGTGATGTATCCGGGCCTGGTCTACGGACTAGCTCACGGTGCTCAGTTGAGTTGCAGCATGATTCTGCATGTCAACTCACTGCACATACAATTCCGTGGACTTGTTCACAGTACTATGTTGTAACTGATCGCATTATTCTAACTCGCTGCATGCAGGCTTTGTATTAAAGTCTATGTCCAGTCTCCATCGCAGTTCACATTTCAAACATTTGCATTTTGCAACTGACCACTGTGAATGCAACCTTACTTTCCCATTCAACAGATCCCAGCCAAGCCGCTGCCCATCAGCTGTTGCATGTGATGGTTTCAGTCACGAGGTAAATGCCAGGTTGGAGAAACTGAATAGTTGCTGATCTCAACTGCCTTTGTGTAAGCTCTCACTAGGTGAGGTGATAGGAGGAGGCGGCAGACTGGTGGTTAATCAGCCAAAGAACTGCTTGTTATGCACATGGTTCAATCATTCGAGTTGGTCCCAGGGCCGGTTCTAGTCTTTTTGCTGCCTGAAGCAAAACACCTTCATGTGTGTGTGCAAAGCCGGACCAGAGAGGAGAGACGCTATGGGCTGTGCATTGCAGGCATTGGCACGATGCTTACCTCCCTCTGCTTCCTCCAAGACAGCATCTCCTTCCTGCTGACCGGCAGCATCCTAGCTCTGATCTTTAGGATGCCGGGTATGTGCTGCACCGGCGCCTCATCACTCACCCGCAGATTATCGATGGGATCACCAGCCACACGTGAAGTCCTGCTTCCTCTCTGCCTACAGCGGTGCATCATGTGACCCGGCAGCACTTAACAGGTCACATGGGACACATCAGCCTAATGAACAACTTTTTTTTCCAGTTCTTGTGGGGTAACAAGATGAATATGGTACGGATGAATATTGCTTACCTTCCATGTAAAGAAGGAGGTTTGCCCATAATTTGTCCAGAATTGTTCCTCAATCTTTTTTGGATAAAAATGTATATATTTTAATGAGTTCTAAGATAAAACCCTGGGCTCCTTTTTTTGGAGTCAGATTAAGACTTTCATATCACTGTGTTCTGTTGGAGACTCCATTGAGTGCATCATAGGTCGGTATAAACAAGATGTAACTTGTTATGGGATACACGCTATAGCTAAAATTATTAAGTGGGGCATTTTGTATGACAAATTTAAGTCTTTAACCCCGAAAAGATTTGTATAAAAATATCCTAAAACATAAGTTTACTGTCCAACTGCAGCTAAGAAATGACCCCATGTTGGATGTGAGGAAAGCAGTGAAGGTGGTAAATGATTTCAGGATTCCCCAACATATGAGAGACTTGAGGTGCGTACACACATGCGACTATAGTCGTTTGAAACGATCGTTCCCCGATCATTTCAAACGACGATCGTTTGAAAAAAAGCAGCCAATGACCATGAAGTCTAACGACGGACGAGCTAGATCGTTCAAAACGAACGATCTAGCTTGGCGGATTTTTCCCAACGACGATCGTTTGCAAAAGTAGTACATCGTTGTAAACGATCGTTCGTACTAGGCTTGACATGCGCATTTCACTATTTCTCCATGGAACTTTTCATTTTTATGCGCAGGCGCAATAGGTGCTATTACGTGGTGTAACGTTCATTCTAACGATGTGATCGTTACACACCTTTTACAACTAACTTTACTTAGGTCGTTCTTTCGTCAATTAAAAGTTCGTTCGTCGTTGGCAACGAACGATCGTTGTCGCATGTGTGTACGTAGCATTGGCCTGGATGGCATTTCATGGTAAACTGTATGTCAAGGAAAATATTAGAGTAAGGGCTATGTCAGATACATTTGTGACAGAGAAGAATGTGGCCAGGTCACAGAGTCCATGGAACATCTAGTCCTAGAATGTCAATATACTAAACAGATATGAGAGACTGTGTCACGTGATCTACAACTACCATACTTAGTTCATCAAACTTATGAACAGATAGTGTGTGGAGAATTTCCACCATCAATACAAAAATTCAAGAGAAATTAATTTGGTTTATTTGCACCACCTGTGGTGTGCAAGATCCTGTCTGTCTATTGATAAGGAGGTGATAACGGTCCAGAGTATAAGGATAGATATTCACAGCAATTTAAACAGAGTATATCAGAAGGATAAAGACATTAGTTATAGAAGCGTGCTATGGAGAAATATCAATGTATTGAGTTTTGTCTGAATATCTTTCTTTGTGTTGGTTGTAAATATTTTGCATACATTGTAAATATTATGGTTGCAAGTTTTTAATAAAAAGATTTGGAGCACAGCTGTAGCCATGGATACAGGACGCAGACGTTTGGATGGAAATCCCATGGCTGGAACGCTGAGACCAGGTGAGTGAAGCAGCGCCGCGCATCTAGGGCGGGGGAGATGCGGATTGCAAGAAGGGGGACATTTGCCTCCCTTTAACTGTTGCCACCCTGAAGCACATGATTCACGAGGCTTCATGGATGGCCCTGATTGGTCCTTATACTCACTAGCGACTCCATCACAGTGATTTGGGTGAAGGTGTCACTCTGTCATAGCCGGGCTGTGTTCACCAGGCATCACTGAGATCCTATGGGGAAGTGTGACTCTCTCATCTGGTATTGGATGGTTACAACTGTTGTAAGTGAACAGGAATTTTGTTGGTAGTATTTCACTGCTGGAATCCCATAATGACAGCGTGTGACTCAGTGTGCTTCCAACCACACATGGATTAAATACTATCCATTTTCAGCGGAGAAATCATTACAATCATCCCCACCTATACTTACTGCATGGAAAATCAAAATTCAATAAGTTTTAAACCCCCACCCGCAGTCTGTAAGTGCAGCTGATTTGCCAAATCTATAATTCATCAGAGAAAAAAAAGCAATAATGGGATTTTAATTGCAGTGTAGATTAAACCTATAACACTAATAAATCATATTAACATTATCTGCTACATGTAATATAAAAACAATAAATTAGAGCAAGCAAATAACATTCCCCTATAAATCTGCACTATACAAATATTCAGTACACAGGCCTATTCTCCCAGCACTTGCTAAACTGGTCAAAGGTAATCACCGCTATTGTGTCTGTTGAAGTTGTATGTACAGCTTACTGCCAGAAGATGGCAGCTCCTTCCACCATCCACTGACTGTCTGCAGAACTGGCTCACTCTGATCTACTGCAAGCCTATCATACTGCAGCACTATAGAACAACTGTGTGTGTCTGTACAACACATGACATCTGAGAGTTATAAATGTGTACTGGAAACATGCGGGCAGCATTCAGAGGGAGGGAGCGTATATAAAAAGCTGTTAAAATATAGTCTGAACAGCAGTGACATAGCTACAAGAGACGCAGCACCTGCAGAGCTGGGACAAGGTCTTCCAGCACCCAAGGCTGAGACAAGTGCGCCCCTCCATCCCTCCCACCCCAGTCATCACACACTGATTGTTAGTAGACTAAGAGGTTCCCCAGGGCCCCCACCACCTTAATCTCTAGTTTTCAGGCTTGTAGTCACTGCCATGTATCTCTTTTTCTTATTTCTCTCTGCTTCAAACACAATAGAGGAATGATAGCTGAGTGAGTTGTGCTCCCCTCCTACACTGCGCCCTGAGGCTGGAGCCTCTCTCGCCTCTGCCTCAGCCTGGCCCTGAGCACCTGCAGCTGAAGGGTCTGTTTTTCTCTCCAGTACAGGTCCTCCAATCAGCACTCCCCGGCAGTTATTGTTCCTTTCCCCATTACAAAATAGGGCAGTAATGGGGTAATGCATTGTCTCCTCCAGCAATGGGTTTACATTACAGAATCATTGTCTCCAGTGGAGCAGCTGTTCACACCCACCGCTGCTCCTGACTCTCCTTTCACGTCAGGTGACTTCATACAGCAGAGAAGACCAGGATGGAGATGAGAGAAGCAGCTAAAGGGAAGAGGATTCACATGCAATGCCCACTGCTGCACTACTCTGCAATCTCTGTGTGTTGGGGGGGGGGGAGGATTATGATGGCTCCACTGTTATGGGGGAGGAAGGCTGCCATGGACACAGCACAGGTATGGGGAAGAATGGTGACATTAAGGCAGCACAGTTATTGGAGAGCAGAGAGACATGTAGGCCACCTGGTTATTATGAAGCAAACTGCACACAGTTATTGGGGAATAAGGTGACATGTGTGCCGCAAAGTTACTGTGGGACGCATAGTGACTTGCAGGGTGACATGGATGATACACCGTTATAGGGAGGGGAGCGACATGGAGGATACTTATAGGAGTGGGGCGTGGTGTTACGGAGGCTGCACTTGCACAGGTGGTATGGGGAACACAAGGGCCCCCTTTGATTTTTTGCTGGGAGCTTTTTGATCTGTAGATACACCTCCGTCTATGAAATTCACAGAGGATCAGAACGTACAACTAACATGGTGCTGTAAATAAAACTGTAGATGAAAACGGATAAATGTTTAAACGGCTCTGTGTCATTGTTTGGGAGATTTACAGATGTGGTTGGCATAGAAAGAGATGGAATCTCTCAGCAACACAGCGGAGAGAAGGGAAGAAAGAAGACTTAGGCCCCTTTTACATTGGAGTAAAAATGGTCAGTTTAGCAGACAGTGATGGAACAGACCCAAACAGAGGTGAACAGATCCTATGTTAATCAATAGGATTTGTTCATATTGCTCCGTTCGGACGCATCCGTTCCACTGAGCAGACCACGAGTTTGGGTCTGCAGCGATTTGTCCATCGCATTGACTGCGCACTAACGGAATGGAGGGTAACAGATGGAAAACTGATGCCTTTTAAAAACTCATCCATTCCACGGATCAGTTTTACATCTGTGCAAGTGTGAAGTGGGCCTTATGCACACTATGAACGTCCTATGCCTGCATTCTGCTGCTGTATTCTAAGTATTGGTCACATAATTGCCACTTAGCTTGAAGCAGAATAATGGATTGTTTACTAATTGCAGGTGATGTATAATAGGTAAATGTATTATGCATGTATTACACTTGCTGACAATGACTGACTCCCATCATTGCCAGTTAGCTGGAGAAGGGAAAGGCAGCTGTATGTTCTCTGCGCAGTTTCCAGTTTCTGTTCTTAGTAAAAGGTGTAGGCACTGGCTTACTGATCTCTCAGAGCACATAACTGGCATTTACATAAAGCAGGAGTCTGAATCTAGTTCAAGTTTCTGCTTTAGAAGAGCATGATTCAATGGCCTGTAAATTAATTTAGCACAATGACAAAGTGAGATATAAGTCCTAGCTATTTATAACAAGAGATCAGATTTGACTTACAGGGGCAGTGACATGGAACTGTAGGCAACACTGCCCCCCCCCCTACTTTTACTAGCAATAACTTAACAGATAATAATAAATAACATACAAAACTCCAGGCTAGCGTTTTAAGGCTGATACAACATTGTATTTTGCCCATCAACACCTGGCAAAAATCTGTACTTGGCCAAGCCGACCAATCAGATAACCAATACCTAGCTGAACTTGTACCCAGGGCTTCAGCCAATCACCAAAGCTCCTACCACAGAGAGGGAAATATGATTCTACCTCAGGCAGGATTTCCACAGACCCATGTAGGATCTGCTTTAATATTACGGCCCTTTGTTATTCTCTCTGTGTCTGTGTGGTGCTCGGTGGGAAATGGACATATATGAAAATGCCCATTGTACAACATCAGCAATGTATGCTGAGCAGTGGATATAGTCATTAGCACAATCAATCTTCACAAATTGTGGCAAACCGAAGTGTAGTTTTGGCACATTCCCATAATGAAAACACACATCTCCAGTACTTTCTGTTTCAGGCCCGGATTTACATCACAAGAGCCTATAGGCACAGAACCTACAAACCCTCCACCAAACTGCACCGCGAGTGTGCTGGCTGTCCCAGATGTGACTTCTCCCTTACTTCCCCTGTCTGTCAAAGGTAGCTACAGGTGTACAGTACATAAGCATTAGGTAGTCTGGGGCACCCTAAGTATTAAGTTGCCCCCCGACTAAAGGGAGAGCTTGTTAGTGGAATGCTGACACCTGGGTGAGTAACCTCTCATTTACGCTCTGCTTAGGACTTTGCGAAGGGAAGGAGGGACAAAGGCACTCTGGGAGGGGAGTGAGCCACCTTTTCATTATCAGGCGCCTGTAGGCACATGCCTACAGTGCCTTATGGCACATCCGGCCCTCTTCTGTTCTGAGGGTTAATACTTTCATTGGTCATTACATTTCTTACAGTTGGCTAGGATTTCTTCTAAGGACCGCAGTGATTTTTTGCCGTGATTGTGTTAGAGAAGGTGGTCTCTCTTTTGGTGGCTGTGGTGACTGGAGTATAGGTAATGTACTCCCAGTACTTTCCCGGGACCTGTTCACAGATGAGATGAAGGATCCAGACAAACTAACGAGTGTGGTTCCATTATTTGCCAATAAGCTGCCCGGATGCTTCTGAGGAGAGCCGCTCATGTGAGGCGCAACTGATTTTGCTGTAGTAAATGACCTTGGTGATCCGGGGAAGTTTCCATGAACTCTTTTCAGTTCATGCAGTTGTTCCCTGGCCTGGGTCAAGGCCTCGGTGAGCTCATAGCGTTCCTCACACTCCATGCGCACTGTTTCCTTAAGGAATGCATTCTGAAAAAAGAAAAGTATGCATTTACTCTCGGCATACACATACTGTAGGCTATGTATAAGGTACTTTATAATATGCTGCAGGGAATGGCAATGGTCATAGCTGTAACCATTGCCAGAATAACTTCTAATATCTCTACTCACTCAGCAATCAATTATTATTAGAATTAGTTAACACTGTATATTTTAATCAGTTGTGAGGGACTAGCTTCAACTGGCAGGCTTGGCAGAAGGTGAAATAGGCTCAGATATAGTATCAAGCTGAAACACTGTGCTTTTATTCCACAGCAAAGTGGCACAAACTGTGCAAGTAAGTGTAGAGCCAAGGTAAACCTTACTTGATGTGCAGCATAGTAAGAATTAGCACTTTCCATCAAAAGTTCAAAATAAATGTAGTAGCTTTCCTCGGCACAATCCTTTCCCAAGACAACAGTTTCCTTTGGACAAAGTTTCTGACACACACCAACCAGGAAGTGTTCACATCTTTTACCTGTCAGCAGTGGAGATGAGAGGTGAATGTAATACCTGGAGTGCAATTTTACCCAGGAAGGACAACCAGAAGCTCCCACCCACTCTGTTAATGGTCAGCTTCAGACTTAAAATAAGACTTAGCTAAAACCTGACATAACCAAGCCACATGACCTTTGGAGCTGCTACCGCTCATAAAAATCGGATCCTGAGTGCAACATACCTCCAGTCTACTGTGCTACAATCCTAGACAAAGTGAATTAACTTTTTTGAACTCACTGTGTCACACAATATTGCCAGGAAGATTTTGAACCACTTCTGGATCACTGCAGTGAAAGCTATGCCCTGTTTATGCCCTCTTAAGCCTG
Source organism: Hyperolius riggenbachi (assembly GCF_040937935.1). Classification (NCBI taxonomy): domain Eukaryota; kingdom Metazoa; phylum Chordata; class Amphibia; order Anura; family Hyperoliidae; genus Hyperolius; species Hyperolius riggenbachi. The sequence continues at coordinate 157,243,499 of NC_090649.1, forward strand.
CCAGGGCATGTTTCCCTCACTTTCTGATCCAGCAATGCTGATGCAGTCACTGCCTGTGGATCTGGGGGAGGTGGAACCCAGAAGAGACATTGCACAGCACTGGAAAGCATTGAAGGAGCGTGCAGGGGAGAGAGGACACCGTCCGCTGCACTGCTGCAATCCCTGTGACACCACTGTAATATATGTGCATTTCACATGTGTTAGGGCCCGTTTCCACTTGTGCGTTACGATTCCAGTGCAGAAAACGCATGTGCGATTTCGCATGCGGATGCGTTTTTCTATGCGATTTCGCATGCGTTTTGTGGCCAAGCTTCTTTAAATATGTCAATGCTGGTGTGCTTTTTACATACAATAATACAATACAATAACATTTCTATAGCGCTTTTCTCCCATAGGACTCAAAGCGCTTAGGCTCTCTCAGATTCAGTAATTAGTAGGATGAAGTATTCACACAACAAAAGTTATATTTCTGCAAATGCCAAACTGAACAGGTGGGTTTTCAGTCTGGATTTAAACACGTCCAGGGATGGAGCTGTCCTGATCTGTTGAGGTAAGGAGTTCCAAAACGTAGGGGCAGCATGACAGAAGGCTCTGGGACCAAAAGTTTCCAAGTGGACTCTGGGTATGACTAGATTATTAGAACCTGTTGATCTGAGAATGCGGGGATTGCTACGCAGCTGCAACATATCTTTCATGTATCCAGGGCCTAAATTATTCAGGGATTTAAATGTCAGTAGGCCGATCTTGAATAGGACCCTCCATTCTATAGGTAGCCAGTGAAGGGAGTGCAGGACTGGCGTTATGTGGCAGTGACGGGGTTGGTTGGTTAGCAGTCTGGCAGCAGTATTCTGTATCAGCTGTAGTCGGTACAAGACCTTTTTTGGAAGGCCAGTGTAGAGAGCATTGCAGTAGTCCAGTCGGGATGTGATGAAGGCGTGGACTAAGGTTGGCAGATCTTCTGGGGGTATGAGGTGCTTGATTTTTGCAATGTTCTTCAGGTGAAAATAGGATGATTTCACCACAGCAGAGATTTGAGTTCTGAACTTTAAATCCCAATCAATTAGAACTCCCAGGCTACGCACATGATCAGAGCTGCGCAGATCCGTGCCTCCTATTCCCAGTGGTGAAGACTGCAAGTTAAGTTGTTTTGTTATCATGCTCTGCCCTCCTATCAGAAGGACTTCAGTTTTGTCTGCATTTAGTTTCAGCCAGTTGTCATTCATCCATTGCTGTAGTTCACGTAAGCAGGCGTTTATAGTTAGAGTTGGGTCTGTCACACCAGGCTTGAAGGAAAGATATAGTTGAGTGTCGTCTGCATAGCAGTGGTATGTCAGGCCATGTTTTTGGATTAGTTTTCCCAGCGGTAACATGTAAATCGTGAAAAGCAGGGGAGAGAGGATTGAGCCCTGGGGCACCCCATACCTAAGTGATACAGGGGTAGACAGGAAGGGCCCCATAGACACTTTGTGGGTTCTGCCACTCAAGAAGGATTGGAACCACTGAAGAACTATGCCATCAATGCCGCAGTATTCCTGTAGCCTGTTTATCAAGATGTCATGGTCAACTGTATCAAAGGCTGCAGAAAGGTCTAGCAGTATGAGGATGGAGCACTCTCCTCTGTCTCTTGCCATGAGCAGGTGCTTGCATATTTGGATGAGGGCCGTTTCAGTGCTGTGGTGTTTCCTGAAGCCAGACTGGAATGGGTCATAACTGTTGTTTTGTAGGATTTTGGCTTCTAGCTGGAGGTAAACAGCTTTTTCAATTAGCTTGCCCAGAAAGGGAAGGTTAGAGACAGGTCTGTAGCTGGTCATTGCATCTGGGTCCAGGGAGGGTTTTTTGAGGAGAGGCCTGATGATTGCTTCCTTCAGTAAAGCAGGAAATATCCCTGATTTTAAGGAACAGTTAACAATTTTTAGGAATACCGGTACGAACAGGTCGGGGCAGTTCAACATGAACTGTGTTGGGCCAGGATCTAGGTCACAGGTAGTTAGGCGGACATGAAGGAGGATGCTTGATGTGACTTCTTCATCAATTTCTTTGAAGTTTGACCAAGGTGTTACATTGTCTCTGCTAATGGTCTTCGGCGCTATATTAGGCTCAGATGCTGTAAGTTGGATGTCGGACCTTATAGCGGAGACTTTGTCTGTGAAGAAATGGGCAAATTGGTCACAGAGGTCCTTTGAAGACTCGATGTTAAGTTTTTGACATGCCGGGTTGCAGAGTTTTTCCACTGTGCGGAACAGTTGGGCTGGTTTGTTAACTGCATTTGCAATCTCTTGTGATAGAAAGGATGATTTTTTTCCCGTGATTACCTTTTGGTAGCTCTTCAAGTGGAGGATTAAGGCATGTTTGTCTTCTGGGGACTGAGATTTGCGCCACAGTCTCTCAAGTTTTCGGCCTTGTCTTTTCAGCTCTTTTATAGCGTTATCAAACCACTGTGCATGATGGTGTGGAGTAAGATATTTGGTGCGCAGAGGAGCAATGGTCTCAAAGGTGGAGGACACACATTTGTTGTATTTAAACACCAGAGTATCAGGGTCCAAGCTGGAGTCAGTCAATTCATCAAAGCTAAGGTTATCTCGGATATGTTGAGGTGTTAGCCCTTTTACATTGTTTTTACACAAAAATGCATGCGAAAACGCATGGAAAAACGCATGTCAAAAATGCACGCGTTTTTCCTATTAATTACATTGTATGCGATTCGCACACCGCGAATTACGATGGCTCTGCCGTGCAGATTTTTTCTGCACAGAAAACGCTAAGAAATCCTGACAAGTGGAAACGGGCCCTTAGGGTAACTTTTACTGCATTTCATGTGTCGGAGATAATGTTTGCTACATTTCATGTGTTGGAATATTATTTAAAGATTTTGGTCCATATTGGCACAATAGCATCACGCTATCAACGATGTCCAAGGATTACTGAAGACCTAAATAACTTTAACTAGTTATGTTGCAGGAATAAAAGGACAGAGCGAGGCCCGGGAAGGCTGTATAGTATCCAGAGCCTCCCCTCTACTTAGGCATGGATCTAACCTGAAGTGAGTTTCCTTACCTCAGGCTTGCTTTATTATTAAAATGAGAGATCAAAAGAAGTCAAAGGTCCATACACAATTCTCCTTGTGGTCTACGAATCCTGCGGCTGAACGATCACACCGCACCATCCCCTGTACATATTACCCTGCAGCAGAGTACACTGACAGGGCAATAAGTGTAGCACTGCCCCCCCCCTCCCCCCTCAGTGACGCACCCCCTGCTGGACAGGAGGTAAGTCACTGGATTACCATCGCTCTAAGTATGCACGCCGCAACCACAATCATTTGTGCACACTTGCTGCGTCTCCATAGACTTGCATTGCTGCATAATCTGTAGGGTAAGCACAGATCATGCGGCAACACACTGCAGAGTTTGCAGCGGCCTTGCGTTGATTTTGCTACTTTGGTCGTACTGCATCTCCATAGACTTACATTGCCCTCGCGACGAGCTGCAGCAGGGAGAGTACCACGATGCTAAGAAACGTGGTAAACGTGAAAGTAGCCCAAGACTTTCATTGCAGGATTGTTCCTCCAATAAAACTGTACAGATAAATTATACTCCCTAATGAATCCAGCATCTTGCAGCATCTTACTTCTTGTGTCACTTGCTCCAGCTGCTGTCTTGACTCTGCAAGGTTTTGGCTCATTTCTGACAGGTGAGCAGCCTTTGTGTGAATGTCTTTCATCAATTCCTCCGTAGAAGAAGTATTGAGCTCATGTTCTCTTTTCAGTCGGAGCTCCAGCTCAGAAATAATTCTTTTTAATTGTGTCATTTCAGAGTCTTTGGCTTGATTTTTCTCTGTAAGTCTCGATTGAGTTTCTTGTAACCTTTTTTCTAACATATCCATTTCAGCCTGTAGTTCTGCACATTCTTTAGATATCATTGTTGGGATCTGCAAAATATGGATGGAAACTGTATACATTATTTTAAGATCCAATACTTAGTAATAAGCAAAATATTAGAAAGTAGCCAAAGGACCATTAATAATATAGAAGGAATAGTAAGCAAAAGCAACACAACAGTAATTACGTAAATGACTGAGGAACTGTGTTTGGTTAATTTGGACTGCAACTTTTTCTGAATAGCCCCAAACACTCCCAAAAATCAGAGTTAGGACTTGTTTACAGAAGCCTTCATACAGTGCAGGGATTGATACTTTCTTATTTCCCATTCTTATTTCCACTGTATAAGAGAAACAGAAGTATGTGCTCGAACCAAGCAATGCCTGTCTTATAATGGCTGCCCAAATGTCAACTGATCAAATTTAAAGGCACAGCATGTGCAAATTGCATCTGCTTGCCAGAATATGCAGGACTTAAATAAACTACTCCTGCTATAGCCCCACACAGTTGCGGCGCTTCCAGGCAGCGAAAGATTGCTAGTGCTGCTCCCCTTTCTTGGGGGCATAGGAGGCCTACACAGGTGCTCCTGTTGAGATGCAATCTATTTTGAGGTGTGTGCTTGGACCAAGCAAGCACCTGTCTTATAATTTGTGTAGTAGTCATACGACTTCTACCTTCATGGTGGTGGTGTTTGTGTGGGGGTTGTGTGGATGGTTCCCCTTGGTGGAGGAGCTCCCAGGAGGGGGACTGCCTGCACTCCCCCTCGCCCCAGTGCTGGCGCTCCCAAGTCATGCAGTTTTCATACTTTTGCAGTTTGATGCAATTCACAATAAGGTGGGGAGTATTTCCTGGAAGGGGGGGGGGGGGGGGAGAACTGTGGGCATCCACCTGGTTGGTAGCCAAATTCGGAGGAAGCTGTCTGTGTATCTCTGCTCCACCCAATTTTAAGACAGTTGCTTGCTTGGTCTGAACACATACCTCTGTCTCCTTTATGTAGTAGCTATACTAATTTCCCTAAGCCTATCTTGCACTACTGAGACATGAGTTAAAAGGGACCCTGTGCTGCAAGAGATACTGAGGCTGCCATATTTATTTCCATTTAAACATTGCCAGTTGCCTGAGTCCGGCTTTACACTGCAGATTGGTGGTGCAACGGCCGCACCACACCGCCAAAACTAGGCCTTTGGGGATTACCATGTTAGTACTGTATGTGGTAATCCCCGGTCTAGCTTCCAGCCAAGCAGAAAGTGACGCTCACTTCCTGGTTGTCAATTGATGTCGTGAGACGGAAGCGTAGTTCTAAAATATGCTTCTGCGCATGTGCAATGCTGAAAATTGCGGGTTTTTAAAGACAGGCATGTTGTGATAGACTTACATGACTTCTGGCCTGACACAGATCACCACAGGAGCGTCTCTGAGCCCCTGCAGGTCCAATCACTTTAAAGGACATTATCCCCGCACTTTGATTGGCCCAATAGGCTGCCTGTCACTTGACAGGAAACTTGACAGGCAGCCTATTGGGCCAATCAATGTGCGGGGATAATGTCCTTTAAAGTGATTGGACCCGCAGGGTCTCAGAGCAGGACGAGTGGAGCGCTCCTCATAGTGTTAACTCTGATAAGGCATGCTATTTGTCTTAGTGAATCAAGCCCTATGTGTTCTGCCAGGAGATTTAAAAAAAACAAAACAAATTTGCCCAAGCAAATACCCTTGCCACCCACTCTGTTGTCTCCTAAGTTGTTAATCAAGAAACCTATCTCGTTCAGTTTCTCCTTTAGGCATTATGGTTCTGATCCAGTTCTGTATAATTCCTGAAGAAGAAACGTAACGGTTGGAAAGCTTGCAATAAACCATGTACAGTTAGTCATTAAAGAGTCTGAAGTGAGTTAAAAAATCGCTTTTTACCTTATATTGAACATGGGCATGCTTGCCCCTGCTAAAACGCCGATATCCCGCGGCAGAACGAGGGGTCTTTACCCCCCAAATCCCCTCCGTGGTGTCAGAGGATCGCTTCCTGTTGAGGCAGGGCTCATGGCCGCAGCCCTGCCTCTCAGCGCGTCTATCAGCGCGCATCTTCGCCTCTCCCCGCCCCTCTCCCTCTTCCTTCACTGAGAGGGTCGGGGAGAGGCGGAGATCCGCCGCTGATAGATGCGCATGGAGGCAGAGCTACAGCTCATAGCCATGCCTCCATGAGCAGCAAAATCTACGACCAAGTTGGTAGTGGATTTTGCAGGGGTGGGGATTTGGGGGGTAAAGACCCCTCGTTCTGCCGCGAGATAGCGGCATTTTAGCTGGGGCAAACATGCCCATGTGGAACATAAGCTAAAAAGCGATTTTTTAACTCACTTCAGAGTCTCTTTAAAGGTATCACCGGAATCAACGTTTGTTGGTTTGATGTCTGCATTCCCCTTTGCAGTCTGAGTGTGAGAACTGACTAGAGAATCGGAGATAAAAAAATACTTAAAACTTTTGAAACAAGTTGCTAACGTTTGATGTACAACACAATTTAAAAGATAATATTTACAAGCATAATGCTAATTAGTCTTAAATCCAATGACTTTATTTCATGGTGCTCTCCATTTTGGCACTCTGAGTCATGATGGATTGCACTGAACAACTTGAATATGTAGGCTAATTATTCACATCAACCTACTGCCAGAAGGAAGCTTACTGCATGCAGCAGTGCAAAAAGTATTTGCCTACTCCTAATTTCCTTAACTACAGATATTGTTTATGCTGAATAGGGCTGCTCAAATCCGGATCCGGGAGATACCCGGATAGTTGCTTGGACCGCATCATGGGAGGTGCCGAGGGACGGACCGAAGAAGACGTCAGACAGGTAAGATTGACCCCCCCACCCACCCCGCACAGGTAACTGGGAGATATCTGGATAGAACTATCCGGATGTCTCCTGGATCCGGATTTGAGCAGCCCTGATGCTGAATGGTTTTTATTTTACGCAAAAAAATGCAAGGGACCAAATAGCAAATTTTTAAAATACCACTAAGGATATGCTCACATTATAAATCGCTATCGCAAGCGCTGAGCGATTTATTGAGAGGTTTTTTTTCAGCACTTTGCACTTAGAAAATCGCTTTTGCAAAGCGATTCGTTTTTTCTCTTCCTGACGTCAGTCAGGAAGTGAACTCTTTCACCCAGAAATTAATTAATACAATGTATTTATTCATGAAAACGCTCTGGAAATCGCTATACAAAGTGCTTTTTCAAGCGCTTGGCGATTTCCCTATACCTTTCATTGAGCCAAAATACTCATAAAATGGTACAGGCAGCGCTTTTGGAAGCGGATCGCAATCGAACCGCTCATATGTGAACACTCTCATAGGGAATCATTGAAAAAGCGCTTTTAGGGAGATTTTCAAAATCGCCGGCGCTTAAAGAGACTCCGTAACAAAAATTGCATCCTGTTTTTTATCATCCTACAAGTTCCAAAAGCTATTCTAATGTGTTCTGGCTTACTGCAGCTCGTTCTACTATCACCATCTCTGTAATAAATCAACTTATCTCTCTCTTGTCAGACTTGTCAGCCTGTGTCTGGAGGCTGCCAAGTTCTTCAGTGTTGTGGTTCTGTGATGCATCTCCCCCCTCCAGGCCCCTCTCTGCACACTGCCTGTGTATTATTTAGATTAGGGCAGCTTCTCTCTTATCTTTTACAAGCTGGATAAATCCTCCTCTGAGCTGGCTGGGCTTTCACATACTGAGGAATTACATACAGGCAGAGCTGTCTGCACTCTGCAGGAAGAAACAGCCTGACACTTCAGTGGAAGATAGCTGCAGGGGGAAATAAACACACAAATGATCTCTTGAGATTCAAAAGGAAGGGTGTATACAGCCTGCTTGTGTATGAATGTATTTTCTATGTGTGGACATACTGTACATCAACCTACTTCCTGTTTTGGTGGCCATTTTGTTTGTTTATAAACAAACTTTTTAAAACTGTTTTTAACCACTTTTAATGCGGCGAGGTGCGGCTAAATTGTGACAGAGGGGAATAGGAGATGTCCACTAACGCACTGGTATGTTTACTTTTGTGCGATATTAACAATACAGATTCTCTTTAAAAAATCCCGAAAACGCTCTAGGTGTGAACAAGCCCTTACCAGTAATCTAAAAAGCAAAGCTGCCCAACCTCAGTTTCAGCCAAGTGAAAAGTGCTCCTTTAATGACTCTATCAGCCCAAATAAAATTGCTAATTAAGTTCTGGTAACTCTTAAAGCCGAGGTGACTGCAGTCAGCCATGCTGAATCCAAACCTCAATGATTTGTTCACTGTAGTCACCACAAAGGGCCATATGCAAATCCCTTTTTCTCCTAAGTTTTCTCTTAGGTGAAATTGTCACACCTTATCAGTAAAATGCCCTTTAAGTCACCAGCATGCAAGAAAATACTCAGATTAATTTTGACAGTACTTTCTCACATACTTTTTAGTACTTTTTCAGTTGCAGAGTGCTAAAAAGTTATTTTATATAGAAGACGAAAAATTATCTCCTAGGAGAAAACATAGGAGAAAAAGTGAATTGCATATGGCCCAAAGTCTCCAAAAATGCTATGCCTTGATGAAAGGAAACTAAAAAGTGATGATAAAGTTATTGATATATACAGTATATCAGTAAGTCACATCTATAGATTGTGGACCAAACTACAGTGACAGCCTTTATCGCTAAACATTGAAGAAAGAGCAAATTATCCCAGGAAAATGTTGGTTAGCCAAGCTTTCCTCTAAGCAGGTGAAATGGAGAGCATCTTGCAAGGGAGTAGTGTAAAAGCTACCTTTCCCCAAGTTCCAAGTTAGCAGCTTCCTCACTTCAGCCACTACCTGTGACACGTCTAGCATGCGCTGCTGTCTTTATTTTGCAGTCAGTGTCGTCCAGCCTCGCTCTCTGTTTCCAATCCCTGGAGTGCACTGGCTACAGAGTGAAGACCCAGCGGCTGACAGAGAACATGCGGGAGGTGGCGACTGAAGAGAAAATGCCAACAAACTACAGTTGTGTTCAAAATTATTCAACCCCCACTGAAATTGAGTGTTTTGGCCAGTTTGACATTACATAACATAACATTTATAATGAAATAACCACAAATGTCTTTTCTGTGCTCACATCCTTATCAGTTTTATTCAACCCCCAAGTGACATTCATTCTTAGTACTTAGTACAACATCCTTTTTTAGTTATAACAGCTTTTAAACGTGAAGCATAGCTTGACACAAGTGTCTTGCAGCGATCTACGGGTATCTTAGCCCATTCTTCATGGGCAAAAGCCTCCAGTTCAGTCACATTCTTTGGCTTGCACGCTGCAACTGCTTTCTTGTCCCACCAGAGGTTCTCAATCGGATTTAAGTCTGGTGACTGCGATGGCCACTCCAAAATGTTCCAGCCTTTAATCTGCAACCATGCTCTAGTAGACTTGGAGGTATGCTTGAGATCATTGTCCTGATGAAAGGTGCAACGTCTCCCAAGCCTCAGGTTTGTGACGAGCTGCATCACATTTTCATCCAATATCTCCTGGTACAGAAGAGAATACATGGTACCTTGCACACGCTGAAGCTTCCCTGTACCTGCAGAAGCAAAACAGCCCCAAAGCATGATTGCCCCCCGCCATGCTTCACAGTAGGCAAGGTATTCTTTTCTTCATAGGCCTTGTTCTTCCTCCTCCAAACATAGCGTTGATCCACAGGCCCAAACAGTTCTAATTTTGTTTCATCAGTCAACAGAACACTATCCCAAAACTTTTGTGGTTTGTCCACATGACTTTTGGCATACTGCAGTCGACTCTTCTTATTCTTTGGAGACAGCAAGGGGTTGCGCCTGGGAGTTCTGGCATGGAGGCCTTCATTACACAGTGTGCGCCTCATTGTCTGAGCTGAAACTTCAGTACCTGCATCTGACAAATCTTTTTTCAGTTCCTCAGCAGTCACACAGGGACTTTTCTCCACTTTGCGCTTCAGGTAGCGCACAGCAGTTGCAGTCAGCATCTTCTTTCTGCCACGACCATGTAGCGTTTCAACAGTGCCCTTTGCCTTGAATTTGTGAATGATGCTTCCTATGGTGTCTCTTGGTATGTTTAGCATCTTTGCAATCTTCTTATAGCCATTGCCCTTCCTGTGAAGAGAAATCACCTCTTCTCTTGTCTTCCTGGACCATTCTCTTGAGTTCACCATGTTTGTAAACACACCAGTAAATGTCTAGAAGGAGCTGAGTATCACAGTCATTTTAAATCTGCCTAATTGGTGCTTATTATGCTTGATTGCTGCTCGTTAACATCCACAGGTGTTTTCAGTACCTGATTGAAAACACTTGAATGAACCTCTGTTCTAAAGAGTGGTAGTCTTTAAAGAGGTTGAATAATTGTGTCAATGAAGAAATCACACAAAAAAAATAATTTATTACTGTATTACAAAAACAATTGATGTCATTTTAGTTGCATTTGGTTCTTTAAAAAGTCCTTGTAAGATTTCATTCTGAACACAATAACAATTGCACACTAAATTCCCTAAAACACTTTACAGCATTGGGGGTTGAATAATTTTGAACACAACTGTAAAGCGCAGGAAACTATACATTACCTGTCCAAGTGTCTCTGCATTAGGAGAAACATCATAGGGAGATCACTAGCACCAACAGGGGAAGAATGTGTAGGAGTTGAAGCATTCTGCTGCATTCTACACAAGTATGGACACCAGTGGCAGTAGATGGAGAGAGGGCCTGAGGAGGAACTCTATGCTGCATTCTGCATTGTAACCAGAGGCAGATTGCTCTAGGCCAAACTTTGCTTTAATATAGCCTTGAGCACGTTTGTAGCAGGCAGTAGGTATGCTCTATGTACTCCAGACTTTTCTATGTTTGATGAAGAAAATCGACGGTTTACTTTAACAAGCATGTCAATAAAATCACCCAGTCACATCCCACACTCAGGAGAAAGACACGTTCGCACCTTCAGTCACTGTGTCACCACCTGTAGTCAGTTATAACTGTGTTCAGAGCTTTGACAAGATTTAATATGGACACTGAGAAAGCTCTTCAAACAGCTGTAAATGAAGATAAGAAGCTGTGAAGTCATATGGACAGGAAACTAGAGCAGTGTGGGGGAAAGGAACACCATAAACGGCTGCTAAGTACACTATTTATACTACAAAGCTTTGATGATTTATGAATGACACATTTCATAAATGTGCAGAAAATAAAATATGAAGGAAAACCGTAAAATACAACAAGCAATGGAGTTGTAAATTAACCATAGTTCAATAAATAATATATAGATATATATCAAAATATCACTTTGATATGTCAGTAAACAGCAAAAATCCAAATCCTAGAACTAAAGATATACAGTTGAGAATTAGTCTAAGCACATGTTGTTTTTACTGTTGTAGAACATCAAAATGTATTGTAACATATTTAGGAACACTAGAGGAACACAAAGGTTAACTGCTGATAGAGAAGAACCACCAAGTATAGGGGTGGGTGGCCAAGGGCCAATTAGGGCCCCTTCAATTGCAATCCCGTTAGTTATATGTACAAGAAGAGGGTCTGCAAGATGAGTACTAAAACCTGTAACTTCCTTTCTTCAAACAGACACAGAATAGCAAAAGAAAGCAACTGACACGTACCAGGCTTACAATCGGCACTTAGTCTTAGATATAACTAAGAACAGATTGTAAGCCCAAAAACTTGCTACCTGGTGTCCATATGAAGAAATAAAGTTACCGGTTTTAGTACTCATCTGAGCCTTGCAGACCCTCTAATACATGTTCCTGTGGGTTTGGCTAACTTGGTCCTGCACTGGTGAGTCCTTCAGGGGGTTAGCTTAGAGCAGGGCTTTTCAACCCTGTCCTCAAGTACCACCAACAGTGCATGTTTTGTAGAAATCCACAGAGGTAGTTAATCAGATCTGCTGAGACACTAAATACCTCACCTGTGCATGTTTGTGTTTTTCTGCAAAACATGCACTGTTGGTACTTGAGGACAGGGTTGGGAAGCCCTGGCTTAGAGCATTTGGACTCTCCTCTTTTTCTGTTAGCTACACATGTTCCTTACCCAGTCGGGCAGAGTAGCGCAGCAGTGAGTTGTGGAAGAATGCTTCAATGCAGCCTCTTCCATACAGGTATTGTCACATGCACAAGAGAAGTATAATATGGAGTGAGGGCTGCAGTGAAAGGAAGGGGAAAGCACTCTTCCACAACTACTGTGCTACTATGGGGGGGGGGGGGGGTGTTGGGAAAAGGGTGACTACACTGTTATAGATATGAAAAATGGGTGATAGTAGGGTGGCATGGTGGCCGCTCTAGTTATGGGGGGAAGGGCATGTGACATGTGGCCACACAGTTATGGATGGGAAGAAGTAACAGTGATGAAGCTGCTGCATTGTTATAGAGGCAGCGTGATATAGTGGCCACACTGTTATGGTGGGGGAGGGTGACATGGCGGACCTAGTGTTATAGTATGAACAGCAATAAGAATGTGCCTCCAACATTGCTCTAGTTTATAATAGTTTATATCTCTTTATAAGACTCAGGTGATGAGAAATCCTAAACATTAGCCTATTCATTAGTCTGCAGAATAAGGACAAAGGTTCTTTTTACACATCAAAACTCCTAGGCACTGAATTCTGGCCAATCAGGGATGGGATTACCAATCTGATCACTGCAATAAATAGTACTGCTGCAGTCAGAAAAGTCTCCCTTCTCAGCTGTTCCACTCCCTGCGGACATCTTGCATCCTCATTTTCTGCCAGAATTGCCGTATTAGCACCCCATTGACTATCTATAGTGTTCACCATATCCCGCCCCTTCCAGTAATTAGCTGTGTTGTAAGGTAAGGTTGTTGGTTTTGCTCGACAGTTCTGCTACCCAGTTACCTTTCTGGGGACCAGAAGAACTGGGATTGGCAGACCTGAAGATGCAGTGGACACTTACTGAAGCTCCACAGAGGAAGAGGTTTAGCACAAATAAAAGGAGGACCATGGACCTTGTTGGGGAGGTCAGTATTACCAGAAAGAAGGCTAAAAAAACATAAACAATGTTTCTACAGTATTTAACACATTCTCATATGCCTTGTATTAGCTTTCCGAGAGCCTGGCCAAGTAAAGGAAGAGCTCATCATTATATTTATGATTGCTCATCTATAGCCGTCTGGCTTCCTCCTGTCCAGAACTGTATACATGGTGACGCTGGTTTACAATCTGTTTATATCAGATGGCAATGAAAAATGGGTGATGTAGATTCTTGCATCCTGTTCCCATTGGCGCTTATCCATCTTTACTTGTGCTTATTGTTCTTTTATGATCTGGCTCTGCAGTGCCATTTATTACATGTGACACACTTTAAATCATACTACTGTTTACTCTTAGCTCGCTTATATATCTTAGAATGACCAGCAATCTTTCTCAAGGCCGTCCTGCCAAGAAATAATATACTGACCTTAGATAGCACTATTCTACGGTTCCTACTGTGTCCTGGTTATTCCCAATGTTCTCACACTGGAACGCTTAACAAAGTGTCTGAAATAATAATATTCTGTCTTTTTTGCAATCTGAAACTAACTGTGGAAAATAACAATTGGAGAAAGCTTCAAATTGTTTGCTGTGTGGTGTCAGCTCTAACCTTCGTATTTCTTAAATGAAGCCCGCAGTGTGTGAAGAGAGAAATAAAACATGAGACAAAGTGTTTCCTTCTCTGCCACTGTACAAAGATTATAGAAAATTGGGAATGGAATTGACAAGTAAACAAGTTAAGGTGCCCATACGTTACTCAATTTGTGGCATTGCTATCTGTCAAATTTGATCATAACGACTGCATCTTCTAGAGACTGATGCTGCAATGTGGCTGCTCGATCTATTACAAATCTGTGTGCACTACACTGGCAGCAAAAGATCCCTCTGTGATCAGATTTGGTCAGAGAGGAATCTATCTTATGGTTGAATCTGACTATCTGCCAAAGATGGATGCAGGCTAGTGATGTGTCTATTCTGCATTGGTCCTGAACAGGTGCCCAAAGGATCAAGTCCCGAACCCTGCCAGGCAACAGTTCTTGTATGTGTGTGAATGAGGCTTTAGGTATCTTCATTTAATCATAAGTAAATTAACACAGCAGCACTCAAAGATGTGGAACTAGAGTTGGGACACTCCCAAGCAGGCCTGGATTTACCTCACAGGAGCCAATAGGCACAGATATCCTAGCACCTTAGACTTCACCCTCCATGAACCTGCAAACCTCCACCAAACTGGTGCACAAGTGTGCTGGCTGTCCCCAGAGGTCAATTCTCCCTCACTTCCCTTGCCCGTTATAGGTAGCTACAGGTGCCCATTAGTATTAGGTAGCCAGAAGTATCCTTAATATAAGTAGCTATAGGTGCCTCTTAGTATTAGGTAGTTAGAGGAACCTCCGTATTAAGTAGCTAGAAGTGCCCCTGAGTGAAGGGAGATATCGTCAGTGGAATGCTGAGAGCAGGGTGAGTAAACCTCTCAATTACACTTTCATCAGGACTCTGCATAAGGTGGGAGTTAGAGAGGCTCTCGGGGAGAGGAGTGAGCTGCCTTTTCATCTTCAGGCACCTGTAGGCTTGTTCCTACCGTACCTTATGGTAAACCAGCCCTGCTTCCAAGTCACAATTCAAACTCTTGCTTAGAACTCAGGTCACTAAGGGATCCAGAGCCTTCCCTCCTCTTAGGCAAGTATGTAGTTTCCCTCCTCTTAGGTGAGTATGTAGTTTTATTTTTAGGATGTTACAGTAGTCCTTTAAGGTGGTGATTTTTTTCTTGCCTAGTTATCTGTAAGAGGCTGAGGCTGTGACAAGGTAAATTATTCAAGGTCACCTTGACTGCCATCTTTGGTGAACCTCCAGTGGTAAAAGATGTGATGTGGTTTACCACAAAAGGGAACCCATAAAACCTTTCTGTGTTTGGCACAGCTGATAACCAACCTTTGCTTCCAGTTCCTTGTACTTGTTCTGGAGCACACTTATAAGTTCACTATGTTTCTGTCTCTCGATCTCGACTTCCATGTTTCCTTCTTCACGTAACCTCCGCTCTGTTACTTCAAGCTTCTGTAGGAACTTCTGCCTTTGATTCTCCAGCTCATTCTGCATCTGTCAAATGACAAGTACAACACTGTGAAGTAAATACCGGGAAGAATCCACAAGTTATTTCAGTTATTGGTATTCTATTTTCAACTCTGCTTTTTCTTTGTTAAAAATCCACTTTGAAAGATCACAAAGCTGCGTTTTCTTTCTCTGAAAAGTTTGTGTTGTTTTGTGAGTGTATAGGTACTTTCAGTAGCTGTTTTTGCAGTTCCTACTGTGATAACAAAGATAAGTAAGGTAAAGTCCAGCCATTGCATTGTTCTACAAGGTAGCTGCATTATATTTGGGCAGTCAAGCTATCTATCTAGTTATGTCTTTGACTATAGCCTCATACACATGCTAGAAGCTTCTTGGCCGAGGAGCCCAGTTGGGGCTATCTCTCTGCCAAGAATCTGTGTTTGCAAGGTGGCCTCATTGTCAGCCAGAGATCTGTAGTGCCAGATTTCTCAGCAGAGTGCGAGCCAAGCCCATTGTTCCCCTACTCACCACGCCCGCTCCAAGCTGCTCTGCCACCTCCTCCTCTATAGCATCACAACACATCACAGGCCTGCTAGTGACACAACAAGCACTGAGCCCCGAGCTATCGCCCACGGGATCAAGCTCTGACCCTGCAGGTTAAAGTGTGTGTGTGTGTGTGTGTGTGTGTGTGTGTGTGTGTGTGTGTGTGTGTGTGTGTGTGTAACCCCCATACTGACACTAAAGAATCTTCAGCTGTGATGGCCATTCAGAATCATCTTGGACAAGTCTCTAGCGCAAGTATAGCTGGCCCCTGATGTTGTTTAGTGGTTCATCTCACCAGGTAAAACTTAAACTATATTTCTTTTTTATGAGTAAACATACTCAATCATGCAGATTACTTTCTGCAAGGCTTGTAGGTACAGATATGCAAGTTGATAATATGTTGTGCAGTATTCTCAAAATCCGGCAATCCTTGCCATTGAGCACCTGGTGTTTGATTGATATAACCCCATCGCTAAACCACTACCAAAGAACAAGCCCATTCTGCTTATATTTACCCTGTCCATAAACAACATCTCCCATAATACACTTCAATTTTGACATCCAATCTCAAAATGTCCAAAAAGGGATGATGGAGTTGATGAAAAAGGAAAAGAGATGGGAAAGTGAAAATGTGTTCATGCTTCAAGAAGACAAACCAGCATGTATTTTGTGCGCTAGCATTTGACACCAAACATGGAGCTAAGCATGCTAAACATAAACATCAAATGGTCTAAGAATCAAAAGTCAGAAGCTATAAAGGCACGACGTTGCTGGGCTACACGGAGGTGGTCAGCTGTGCAGCTGATGACACGCTGTGTTGCTATGCCAGGCGGTGGGTCTCTAGCCTCTGTTCCCATGCCTGATTATTGGCTGAGGTGGTTGTTATTGACCCCCTCAGTCAACTTTAGTCAAACGTGTGTACGAGCGTACCTGAACTCAGAACTCCCTCTCTGCTTTAAAAGATATGCAACAGCATAATAACATTTAAAAAACAAATTTCTTTGTTACAGCTGATACAAATCCTGCAATAAATGTGTCTACTTCCTGCTTTCATGGAAGCAGACATAGGGTTAACATCCTGTGCTCATCCTCTGCCTCTAATACTTTTAGTCATAGACCCTGAACAAGTATGCAGATCAGATGTTTGATACTAAATAAATGTTTGAAACTATATAAAGGGCAGCATTTATACTGACCTGGGGCTTTCTCCAGCCCCCTGTGGACTGAGAGTTGCCTCACTGTCCTCCCAGGCAACTCTGATCCTCTGCTCCGCTGCCCAGTCTCTTTCTTCCATCACCCCCAGTTGCACTGTACTGCACATGTGCAGAATGCTCTCGATGATGGGAGCGCAATGGGGCCACGCACAGCCGGGAAGATGGCGGGGGAGCCCATGGTCCATACGGGGCTGGAGAAGGCCCAGGTATGTATAAATACAGCCCTTTATAATGTCTCAGGTACACTTTAACCACTTGCTGACCACACACTCATACGGATAGCGTCCTGTGCAGCCCGTATCACCAGGGGGGAAAGGTAGGGGGGAATTTCGCTGCGGAGGGGGGCTTTGAGGTGCCCCCCCACCCTGCAAACCTCAGGCAGGCAGGAGCGATCAGACCCCCCACGCACATCATCCCCATGGGGGGGGGGGGAAAGGGGGGCGATCTGGTCGCTCTGCCTGCACCCTGATCTGTGCTGGGGGCTGCAGAGCCCACCCAGCACAGATCACTAAAAACAGTGCTGGTCCTTAAGGGGGGGGGTAAAGGGTGGGTCATCAAGTGGTTAAGTTCAACTGCATTTGCCGCATGCTTGTTTCAGGTGTGTGATTCAGACACTATTGATGCATCATGAAAGATTAGAAGGATGCCAGGCAGATGGAATTATTTAACCTCCTTAGCGGTATGGCCGACACTTTGTTGGGCATACCGCTCTCTGGCCCCAGGAGTCCCCCATAATTAGCTGTGCGGGGAGGCTGCGCTGATTGCTGGATCCAGGTTGGGTAATGTATAAACTGGCTGGATTGGGGGATCGGGAGGTGCTGGACACCTTTACTAGCTAGCCTAGTGCTAGCTACAGGGTTTGCAGCCATGTGAGAAAATGATTTTATTATGGGGGCAAAAAGTAACAAAACCTCCTGAGCGGCGTAATGCTCAGGAGGTTAGTAATGTATAAATATGGCGGCCTCCAGATTCCTCTCACTTTAGTTGTCCTTTAATAAATCAAGTCCTTTGCGTCTTCCTAGGTGGCAAACAAGAAACACAAATTAGGTACAACAGGAGGGCAAGGCACTTTAGTCAGGTAATCAGGGCCAGTTCTAGACTTTTTGCTGCCCGAGGCAAACTTGTGAGGATGCAACCTCCCCCCCCCCCCTCCCTGAATTGTAATGATCGCACAGCACCCGACAATTTGCACCGCACGTTATAGCTGCGGTGAGCCCCCCAAAAAACAACCTCAGTAATAGGTAGCTAGCCAGGCATAGCTGCCCCCAGTATTGGTAGCTAGATACAGTTGCCCCAGTATAGGTTAGCCAGGTACAGTTGCCCCCAGTATAGGTTAGCCAAGTACAGTTGCCCCCAGTATAGGTTGGCCAGGCACTCTCTTCACTTCCTGTTTCCGCCTGGTGCTGCCCCCAGACTTCTGCCACTTGAGGAAGTTGCCTCACTTGGCATCATGGGCGGACCAGGCGTGCAGGTTACTTACACAGAATCTCATAGGTACAGTACAGCAGACTGATTCACTCATGGATCAAAGCAGAAAGCTCTCTGTCTAAAGAACCTGAAGAGATCTAAAGAGCTCACTGCAGTATAACATAGCACAGATCAGACACACAATAAGCAACCTGTAGACGCCCATGCTTTCCTATGACTAGAACTTCTCACTCACATTTCACTCATGTCTGCTGAGCTTGTGTCCTCTATATTACAATACAGCAATGTGCGTCTTTCCAGACAATGGAATGTGATGCCATTCATCAACTGAATGTTACACATCCGCACCAGACCTGCCATGGACCCACAACAAAGACACATATGTGTTACATTAAAAGCAAGAAGTTTTAAACCAGGATGATACCATTTACATTCAGTGCACGCGTTAGCACAATGCACGTGGTGTGAAAGGGGCCAAAATCCCACCTATTCCAAGTGTGGTTTTAATTATTGGGGTTTATTGGTGGACTCACGTTCTGTTGTAGAGAATTTGGTGAGAAGGAATGAGATGCTGTGGTGGGTGAGGAATAAATACGGTAAATCTGACAGAAGAGTTTGGCAGAAATCTCTGAAATATGTAAGAAGCCAGAGTTTGCTTCAGTGCAAAGTATAACATTTTTGGATAAACTACCTTTTAAGGACACAACAACTAGCAGACTTACTACAAAGGTTGCTTCAGGTAAAACATACGCCAAGTACGTTCACAAATAAAACATTCCAAACCTGCAGGGGAAGTCAGAGGCTTGACATTTATTACATACAATCAATAAGATGACATTTTAGGTTAAAGAAGATGTAGAACAGCATAGAAATGAAAGAAAGCAGCCCACCTCAGAGCAAAGTCAGTGCAGTAGCAATTGTAAAAGCGAACCTGCACTCAGAACTTCCTCTCTGCTCTAAAAGATAAGCAACAGCATAATAATCTTTTATGAAAAAACATTTCCTTGTTACCGTTGATACAAATCCTGCAATAAATCTGCAGTGTGTCTACTTTCTGCTTTCATGGAAGTAGACATAGCGTTAATTAACATCATGTGTTTACATATTAGCTGCTCTGTCAAATCAGCCAGCTGACACAGCTGGGGGATCAAATTACACTTGTGATTAGTCACAGATGAGGGGGAATTGGACAGGCTAAACTCTCTAAATACATACAGGGTGCTCTATGTTTTCCTTGTTTCCTGTGCAAGAGTTCAGGTCCCCTTAAAAGCGACCCTGCAGTGAGTCACTACCTCCTGACCTGGAAGTAATATTACTATAAAGATTGGCAAACATTTGTTCATATTTAAAATGGGTGAATACCATCTATTCTTTAGCAACCTACCTCAGTGTGTAAACCGCAGAGAGCTGGCTCAGAAACTGTTCATGAGGTGGTGTTACACCACTAGGGAATCATCTGTGTAGGATGTTGAAGGAATTTCTCTCAAAAAGTTACACAGCTACACATCTGGTGGTGCTGTCCATTCGTTAAAATAGTACGGCAACTGTGCTTTCGTTTTGTCCAAAATATTACAGGTAAGAGAGAGTCAAAATGGAAGTGGACACTTCACTAGCGCTGCCGCTACTACGTTAATTAACATAGTATCGGCCGCGGTAGTGAAGTATTGCGGTCGCAATACTTTACAGCACTTGGCATTTAAAGGCGCACGGGTTACTATGTAAACAGGGCGCGTAACTAAGGCACACTACGCAGCTCGACCGCACAAAGCATGCATACCGCTCGCAAGTTGTTCTTTAACTCAGTGTAGCGAATCGAGCTGATTATCGCTAATATTATTTTAGCAACAGAAACAGCAATCTTAAGGCATTTGAATGTTGCCAAGGTTGTACAATAAAATAAATCCTTCAGATTATAAATATGACTTACTACTGTCTTTCCCAGTAGGTAAGTATTCCTTTATTTTCAGGTGGGAGGGGATTACTCTAAGGAGAGGGGTAGACACTATGTGTATGAGGAGGTGTGTGGTCTCTTACTGCACCTCCCTTGTGGCTGCGTCCCACTCCGTTCCTTGTAACTTCTCCGGTGTATGCGGCAGCATAGTATTAAAGCTGTGAGGTCGCACTTTGACCCTCACGTTGATACTGTACGCAGTACGCTAGGTCGGCTTTGCACTGGCGCTCCCCTCTTGTCATAATCAGTGTGCACCTGGGACGCATCAGCTGGGCGCCCTCACAGCTTTAATACTATGCCGCCACTACACCGGAGAAGTTACAAGGAATGGAGAGTGACGCAGCCACAAGGGAGGTGCAGTAAGAGAACACACACCTTCCCATACACACAGCATCCCATTTACACTAGGTATTATTTTCGGGGGATTGCTTATATTTCGAGAATGCTCAAAATATAAGCTAGGTCTTATTTTCCGGGGATGACATTGTGACGAATATTACGGAAAGTCGTGCGCAAAATCGCCATCGATTTTCGCATGGTCGTGCACAGTTCCTGTCAGTCCTGGGTAAATGCACAATAGATGTCAATTTCCCTCTCTCTTACTGAGAGCAGCAGCCCTCCCCCACATCCTGTGTCAGGAAAGAATTTCACAAGTGGCTAGCTTCCCTGGGCAGAGGCCATTTGGTCACTCAGCTCATCTCCACCAAACCAACTCAAACTGGTTGAGATTCAAATTTCCCTCCAAGCTCATAGCTTCAAACAAAGGGAACATTTACTTTATTAATAATTCAAAATAGGTTTGGCACAGCAAGACAAAAATTACATTTCCTGATATCTAGAAATCAGTTCTATCAGTCACCTAAATTACAATTTTCTAGCTATCAGGAATCTGCAGAGAAACCACTTTATCCGGCATGCGTAGAGCGAATTCGTTAGACTAGGCATGTATAGCCTCGTTTAATACAGAGTCGCATGCTGCTTATGAATATGGTCTCGGATTTGCGATGCACCAATCTTGGGCCGAGTCACACAAATTATTAATAATTGGTACATTCCTTGCTCTGAGTCTGTGGGTGGCAACCTGACTGCCAGGAGGTAACCCTGCCTTAAACACACCTACTTTCCAGGTAGTGACCGCCCCAAAACTCAGGTCAGTAAAAAGTGTTTGCGAGGAACTCCTCCTCAGTTCTTCAATTTCCATCGACCAGGGAAGTCCAGACATGTGCTCAAGGAGAACCGGGCGCATGTTGTGTACAAAGGACTTTTAACCTGAATGCCTACCTTTAAACTGGACTATTTTTCTTCATGCTTCAAATGGACTGCTCAGCTAGCTAAGTAAGAATTTTCTGATTTTATTCCTTTTTATTTTTAAGCTCTGTGTTTATATGTTAATAGGTGTATATAACTGTATGTAATGCATTTTTGTTATTAAACGTTTTAAAAATCGTTTAGCGGTTATGACTTGTTGCTGAACATACACAATCGTACCTATTCTCCTGAAATCGCTACCCTGTGTTTAATAGAAGTATACACTTATAACCCGTATGCGAGAACCCGGCCCAGATATAACGATCTGACCCAGGTTCCTGCATACTGCTAGGGGTTAATAGAGCATTCTCGAAGTCCTAGTATAATTACAGTAGCGGGCTGTGTAACTTGCTTGGTGGCAGATCTTTGAATTGTATGTGTGTGGTGAATCGGTTGGTATCAGAACGCTGCCTTCGCGAGTCAGTTCATCGAATTGCGAACGCGGGTTACTCTTCGTGATGAACAAATGACCGTGTGAGAGGATTTCTGACGCTGATCGATTTACCCCATCCGCAGACCGGCCTAGCGGTCTGTGACAGACATATTCAGGGAAACACGGTATATATTTTGAGTGCAGTATGACCTGGTGTTAGTGGTGGAGCAGCAAAAAACCTCCAAAAAGAGCTCTACAACCCAGGCCTCACCGTGTCACATATCAAAAACCTTTATTGAAAAACTTACAGCAATCAGAACTTGTATCAAGGAAATTCGGATAAAACTCTAAAAACACTTAAAGCATAAGGATAAACCTGACAGCCCCTGCACCCCACGCACGCTTCACATACATCCATTCATGTCATGCAACACATGGGAAGGCCTGCGCATATTGAAAAAATGACCACAGAGCTCTGGGTAGAAAAAAAGGACCAGTTTTCCCCAAGTGTTCAAGAGAAATGCACCAAGCTTTAAACAGAACCTGTCCGTTATAAGTATTGATCCAGGACTTCCTCAGATCAAGCAGTCAGAGCTACGGCAGTCCTTTAAGTACACATAGCAAGGCAGTTTCCGCCACATGAGGTTAAATGTGCAGTTCAGCAAGCTGTTATATTAGTAGCGTTAGCATGACATTATTGCAATAGCGCTTTGAGACAACACACTGACAGCGCTGTCTTGCTCACAAAAGCACACATAGCCTTGTGTCTTACGTCTCCCAGAGAGTCTGTGTTGGTCATCTCAGCAGAGGGTGTGCACGCAGGCTATCCCATCGGCAGGCAGGATGATGTACCAGAGTTCCGCTGGGTTAGCACGTCCAGACAGCGGCAACAATGGCGGCGACAGAACGCTCCCAGAGCGGCATGGGTTGAAAGCAGTGGGCGAGGCCGGCCTCCTATAGCTCCTCCCACCTACATGTTTCGCCCAATGGGCTTCATCAGGGTGTGGCTTGTAAGGGGAAGGGGATGGTCAGTCTTTTTATATTCAGACAGCAATCACCTGACGTATCCACAGGCGCCATCTTTGTTATTGGCAAAATTGCCCATATCTTAAAACGTATATTTTTCTCTCAAGGTACCACAGATTTTCCCAGATTTTAAAGCAACAAGTACATCAGGAAGGAGGGGATAGACATTCTCACACATGCAGGAACTTCAAGTAATACTTTTTATTCTTACATATTTCGCTGCGGGTACAGATGCTAATACTACAATAACTTCATATATATCACAGGCTGCACTATCCATGCACGGTACCGCCCATGTCCTATTCCCCACACAGTTTTTCTTATCATTTGTATTTGCTCTGGCCTCTTTTTTGTATATATGTATATATGTATCAGAATAATTCCTTTTTTCACTTCAATTTGAGCACATATCATATATCAGATGGCGCATTAATATGTACAAGAACATCATCCTAAGCTCCATAGGCTATACACTATACTACTCATGGCCACTAATGAGATAAATACAATAATCACAGAGGAATTACAGACATATATGGGGCCGTGAATGGGTAGCACAAAATTTTATGGGGCTCATTCGCGTAGTCTAATATGGATCCAAATAAACTGAAAAGTTAATCTCAGAGTTAAGACCATCAGGGGACAATGTACCTAGTTTATATATCCACATTGTTTCCTTGCGGAGAAGTTCTCTCTCCACACTTATCTTTCTTGTCCCTTTGGTTATAGAAGTTAGAACCTTTACTAAGCTACCTTTAAAGCTCCCCCCATGATATTGTTGGTAGTGTTCCCTCAGAGGTCCATTGTTTTCCTCATTTTTGTTTTTCACGTTTGACATATGTTCCAATATTCTAACTTTGAACATTCTAGTGGTCATCCCAATGTAGTGTAGACCACAGGGGCAGGTCACCATGTACACCACCCCCGTGGTCTCACAGTTCATAAAAGACTCAATTTTAAATTTCCTCTCACATTTTGTGTCCCAGAAAGAGTCTGTCTTATGTACATAGGGGCACACCTTGCATCTCCCGCACCGATGCATACCTTTTGGGGGGGGGCACAGATCCTAGCCAAGTTTTCCTTTCTTCGAATTGTTTCTTGCTTTTGAATTCAGAGACCACCAAATGGTCCTTTAGATTTTTTGCCCGTCTGGCTGTTATCATGGGGACATGGCCCACAATTTGTGCTATGTCTGATGAAGCCATCAAAATAGGCCAGGCTTTCATCAGTACCGCTCTCAGAGACTCCCAATGTGAGCCATATTGGGTTATGATTCTCTCTTTATTCAAGGCATTTGATCCATCTCTTCTCCCAGGTACAAGGAGGCTTTCACGATCACGGTCCCTAGCCTTTCTCAGGCATCTACGAAGTGTCCTATGTGGGTATCCGCGTTCCCTTAGACGTGAATATAATTCACGCGATTCTTTAGTGAATTCCTCCTCTGATGAACAGTTCCTTCTCAAACGAAGGAACTGTCCATAGGGTATGTTCCTTACCTGGTGGCTGGGATGATGGCTGGTGGCGTGGAGTATTGTGTTGCCAGCTGTTGGTTTCCTATACGTAGAGCTACTGAGAGCTCCACCCCTGACCGCAATCTTTAGGTCCAGGAATGGGATCTCATGCTCATCAACCGTATACGTCAACCTAATATTTCTGTTATTATTATTCAATTTTTGTATAAACCCTTCAAGTTCTTTTTCATCTCCATTCCACACCACCAAGATATCATCAATGAATCTAATCCACAGAGCGACGTGGCGCCGGAACGCATCCAATATATATACATCTCTCCTCTCCCAAAATCCCAGATGGAGACATGCATATGCCGGCGCACACGCCGCTCCCATTGACGTCCCAGCCACCTGGCAATAGAACACTCCCCCAAAGAGGAAGTAGTTTTCTGTCAGTACCAGGTGTAGCATGTCCATCACGAACAGATTATGGTCAGTCTGAGTCGGGTAGGCCTCGTCAAGAAAAAAGGACACAGCCTCGAGGCCCACCTGGTGGGGAATCGACGTGTACAAGGACTCCACGTCAATCCCCACCAGGAGGGCCCCCGGGGGTATCCGCAAGTCAGAAATGACTTTTAGCACATCTCTTGTGTCCTGGACATATGACGGAAGGCTACGCACTAGCGTTTTTAATTTTTGATCTACAAACTGTCCAATTCTCTCTGTTGGTCCTCCATTCCCTGATAATATCGGCCGTCCAGGCGGCTTCTCTCTATTTTTATGGAGTTTAGGGATTAGGTATAGAGTGGGTCTGACATATTCATCAATTTTCAAAAATTCAAGTTCTGCCTTGGACAGAAGACCTTCTCTGAAGGCCCCCTCCATTTTGTCATTAATTTTATCAACTAGAGGGGGAAATGGGTCCCGGTCAAGTTGTTGATATATCAAACGATCATCAAGATGGCGATGCATCTCCTTCAGATAATCATCTTCCCCCCAGAGGACCACATTTCCCCCCTTGTCACTCGGCTTTATTACAAACCCCTTTGCATTTTTCAACTCCTGTAGAGCTAGTTTTTCATCTTTGGTTAAATTTTGCTTGACTTTAGGATTCAATTCCATAATTTTTAGGTCATTAGCTAGGGTTTCCAAAAAGACCGAGAGGTATTTATTTGAATTGAGAGAGGGCATGAACTTGGATTTTTTCTTTAATTTTGTCCGTGGTGTATCAGTCATTGTCATAGTTGTGTCGTCCATTTCCTCATCTACATGGCCTTCATCCCATAAACTCTGTAATGCTACTAAAGCTTCTCGTTCATCTAAATTTAGACACTCATATTGTTGTCCATCTATGTTGTCTTTTTCCTGCTCTTTATCCTTAAACATTAATTTTAGTTGTACTCTCCTTAAAAAGAGGAGAATATCCTTATAAACAGTGAATTCATCTCCCTTCTGAACGGGAGCAAAGGTGAGTCCCTTGGAGAGCAGCGATACATGTCGATCTTCTAATGGAAAATTGGACAAATTAACCACATTAACACCTAGTTGTTTTTGTTCTATTTGTTCTGACTCCTTCCTCTCCTCGGTATTTCTCTCCCTGCAGCTCCCTTTACCCGTTAGTGGTGGAGCAGATCTGCTGACATCAAACCAACAAATGTTTCAGATGTTGTGATCGCTAGGTACAATATGAGGCAATGGAAACCATGCGGGGAGGTTTCTGAATATTTTTTGTGCTATTGGTCTCCTATACAAAGTATAGGCAATTTAAAATATTTTCCTGCCCAATTTTTTTTCTCACCGCACAATCACGCTTGTACATTTCTTAGATCACAGTGCAATTGCTCTAGCGAAAAATGTGAGAAACTCTACTGCATTGTAGCCTGATTGCTATCGCGTTTTTTCAGTGGAAAACAGCCCTAACTACATAGTTTTTGAAAGCTTTTGACACGTTAAAGAACAACCAAGGTGACACAACGATATTATGCTTTAATTACCTGGGGCTTCTTTCACCCCTAGAAGTCTGTGTGTCCCTTGCTGAAGTTCCTCTGTGTTGCAGTATTCCACTGTCCCCTCCCTAATAGATGGCTTCTGCGCATGACTAGCATGATTGTGCTCCCATGGCCGGGAGTGATCTACGTGCTCCAAGCCACAGGAGCCCGCACATGCGCTGAAGCGGCCAACTACTACAGAGAGGGAATAAAATCATTGTGTCACCTTGGATGTCCTTCAAGTTACGACTAAGTAACACCAAGTAGAATTTTACTGATATTTAGTATATCCACCATATTGCCTGATGGAAACTGTCAACCAATGAAGCCTCTGAAGAAGAAACCTTAAAGCATACCTGACCCAAGGTAAAGCTTCCCAAGGAAAAACACAAAGATATGTTCATGCGGTATCCATATTCTTCTGTGCATTGTCCGCTCCTTTCCCCAATCCCCCTAGTTTCTGTAATCACTCCTTGAAAAATCAAGAAGTTTTAAATCAGGATGATACCATTTATTGGCTTACTACAAATGAATAAGAATAAACAAGCTTTTGCCCTTGCAGCCTTCGTCAGGTTTACATCCTGTTAGTTTGCAAGCTGGTGGTACAGACAGCTTATATACATGCAACATCAAAAGGGAAAACAGATATTTTTTTCAAGCATAAATACGTCATTAAGATGCCTTAATTCAAACAGACCATCTAAATGGGGTAAAATAAGGATCCTTGTTTACTCCATTGCTCACAGACCTGGTATTAGGATTGACCCAGAGGTATCGTAAATTCTTAGTTCACAAGTTCAGCTAGAGTGGCTGAGACAGTGAAATGTCTCTTTTGGCTAAAGTCACATTTTCAGGCAGAAAGAGGCAGGTTTACAGTGATGTTCCCACCAATAACCCACACATTCCCTCCTCCTGCCCAACCCATTCACTCCCTTTAAAGTGTACATGAGACAAGAAGCTTACCTGAGGCTTCCTTAAGCCCCTTTAAAGAGAATCTGTATTGTTAAAATCGCACAAAAGTAAACATACCAGTGCGTTAGGGGACATCTCCTATTACCCTCTGTCACAATTTCGCTGCTCCCCGCCACATTAAAAGTGGTTAAAAACAGTTTTAAAAAGTTTGTTTATAAAGAAACAAAATGGCCACCAAAACAGGAAGTAGGTTGATGTACAGTATGTCCACACATAGAAAATACATCCATACACAAGCAGGCTGTATACAGCCTTCCTTTTTAATCTCAAGAGATCATTTGTGTGTTTCTTTCCCCCTGCAGCTATCTTCCACTGAAGTGTCAGGCTGTTTCTTCCTGCAGAGTGCAGACAGCTCTGCCTGTATGTAATTCCTCAGTATATGAAAGCCCAGCCAGCTCAGAGGAGGATTTATCCAGCTTGTAAAAGATAATAGAGCAGAGAGAAGCTGCACTAATCTAAATAACACACAGGCAGTGTGCAGAGATGGGCCTGGAGGGGGGAGATACATCACAGAACCACAACACTGAAGAACTTGGCAGCCTTCCAGACACAGGCCGACAAGTCTGACAGGAGAGAGATAAGTTGATTTATTACAGAGATGGTGATAGCAGAAAGTGCTGCAGTAAGCCAGAACACATTAGAATAGCTTTTGGAACTTGTAGGATGGAAGAAAACCGGATGAAATTTTTGTTACGGAGTCTCTTTAAGGCAGTTTGTCCCTCACTGTCTCCCTGGGTGGCTCTGGCCCTCTGTAATTCAGCCCGAAAGCCTAGCCGAGTTGCACATGTGCAGCCCAGCCAGGCGTGCTCCCCCATCTCGCTCCTGCGGAACATTCTGTGCTTGTGCAGTAGTACTGCAATGGATGGAAGCCTCACAGGGGAGCGTGCCTGGCCGTGCACGCACAATGAACCGTGACTTGGCCAGGCTTTTGGGCTGAATTACGGGGGACCAGAGCCACCCGGGGAGACGGCGAGGGATGAGCCCCAGGTAAGTATGGAACCTGAGACGCTTCTCATCTCAGGTTTCCTTTAAGAGGAAAGCAATGGGAGGGTAATAGGAGGGAACATTGCCACAAGCCTGCTTTTTCCTGTCTCAAAATTTGACTTTAGCCAAAAGTCACATTTATCTAGGCATGATTACTGCGACCAACAGGCACAAGGCAAGAAATAGACAATGCACAGAGGTATGTGGATCCAGCATAAACATTATTAATTTATTATTTATTATTATTATTTAGTATTTATATAGCGCCAACATATTACGCAGCGCTGTACAGTGTATATATATATCTTGTT
The DNA here is from genome assembly GCF_040937935.1 of Hyperolius riggenbachi. Classification (NCBI taxonomy): domain Eukaryota; kingdom Metazoa; phylum Chordata; class Amphibia; order Anura; family Hyperoliidae; genus Hyperolius; species Hyperolius riggenbachi. The sequence goes on from NC_090649.1 coordinate 157,271,975, forward strand.
ACTAACTGTCCCTCAAAGGAGCTCACAATCTAATCCCTACCATTGCCATATGTCTATATTATGTAGTGTAAGTGCTGTAGTCTAGGGCCAAATTTTAGAGGGAGCCAATTAACTTATCTGTATGTTTTTGGGATGTGGGAGGAAACCGGAGTGCCCGGAGGAAACCCACACAGACACGGAGAGAACATACAAACTCTTTGCAGATAGTGCCCTGGCTGGGATTCGAACCAGGGACCCAGCGCTGCAAGGCGAGAGCGCTAACCACTACACCACTGTGCTGCCTAAAGGATTATTAGAAACACCATACTAATACAATGTTTGACCCCCCTTTCACCTTCAGAACTGCCTTAATTCTATGTGGCATTGATTCAACAAGGTGCTTAACCTCCCTGGCGGTTTGTTAAAATCCGCCAGGGGGCAGCAAATACCTTTTTTTTTTTTTCATGTAGCGAGACAATGTCTCGCTACATGATCGCCGCTGCTGAGCGGCATCCCCCTAGCCCCTCCGATCGCCGCCGGCGAATGGAGATCAAGAGATCCCGTTCAAAGAACGGGATCTCTTGTAGGGCTTCCCCCGTCGCCATGGCGGCTGCGGCGACGGGTATAGCGGCGGATCGGCGGGCAGCGGCGGCGATCGCAAAGTGCTAGCTGCGTGTAACAAAAAAAAAATTATGAAATCGGCCCAGCGGGGCCTGAGCGGTGCCTCCCGGCGGCATAGCCCGAGCTCAGCTCGGGCTTACCGCCAGGGAGGTTAAAGCATTCATTAGAAATGTTGGCCCATATTGATAGGATAGCATCTTGCAGTTGATCCAGGGCACGAAGCTCCCGTTCCATCACACCCCAAAGATGCTCTATTGGGTTGAGATCTGGTGACTCTGGGGGCCATTTTAGTACAGTGAACTCATTGTCATGTTCAAGAAACCAATTTGAAATAATTTGTGCTTTGTGACATGGTGCATTATCCTGCTGGACGTAGCCATCAGAGGATGGGTACAAGGTGGTCATGAAGGTCTGGACATGGTCAGAAACAATGCTCAGGTAGTCCGTGGCATTTAAACGATGCCCAATTTGGCACTAATGGGCCTAAACTGTGCCAAGAAAACATTCCCTACACCATTACAACACCACCACCAGCCTTCACAGTGGTAACAAGGCATGATGGATCCATGTTCTCATTCTGTTTACACCACATTCTGACTATCAAGACTCATCAGACCAGGCAACATTTTTCCAGTCTTTAACTGTCCAATTTTGGTGAGCTTGTGCAAATTGTAGCCTCTTTTTCCTATTTGTAGTGGAGATGAGTGGTACCCGATGGGGTCTTCTGCTGTTGTATCCCATCCGCCTCAAGGTTGTGCGTGTTGTGGCTTCACAAATGCTTTGCTGCATACCTCGGTTGTAATGAGTAGTTATTTCAGTCAACGTTGCTCTTCTATCAGCTTCTTGAATCAGTCGGCCCATTCTCCTCTGACCTCTAGCATCAACAAGGCATTTTCCCCCACAGGACTGCCGCATACTGGATGTTTTTCCCTTTTCACACCATCCTTTGTAAACCCTAGAAATGGTTGTGCGTGAAAATGCCATGTAACTGAGCAGATTGTGAAGTATTCAGACCGATCCCTCTGGCACCAACAACCATGCCACGCTCAAAATTGCTTAAATCACCTTTCTTTCCCATTCTGACATTCAGTTTGGAGTTCAGGAGATTGTCTTGACCAGGACCACACCCCTAAATGCATTGAAGCAACTGCCATGTGATTGGCTGATTAGATAACTGCATTAATGAGACATTGAACAGGTGTTCCTAATAATCCCTTAGGTGAGTATACCTGTGTGCTTACCTTCCATAGCTTTGCCTCGGGACAGATCTTTAAATCTCAGATGTTAAACTCCAGTCCCCGAGGGCCATATCCATGCCAGTGTTTAGAATGGGCTGAGAGAGAAATGGAGAAATGTGTCCTACTTGATAAACCACACCTTTACTAATTTAGTCCCATCAATTAATTTGAGCTGTGCCAAAATGTGTGAAGACCTCAGCCCTTGAAAACTGGAGTTTGACACCCATTCTTTCAATCACGAAAGGCATATCAGTCAACAATTTTCATTGTTTGATGTCAAGGATATTTATTGGATGCATTTTTTACTGTACAATGTGTGAAACCATAGCAAATTGTTATTGCATCATTAATCAAAACTGTGCTGTAATTTTCATTAAACAAAATTCATCAAGTAGATTTCAAGTAAATTGCACGTCTTAACTAACGGTCTCAGGTAATCTTTAGCAGAGTACTATATATATATATATATATATATATATATATATATATATATATATATATATATATATATATATAAATATATATATATATATATATATATATATATATATATATATATATATATATATATATATTATCTTTCTATCACCTTTACACACCTCTATGCAATTCTCAGTGTAAAGCTGTATATGGTTTTGAGACCCACAGAAATTAACAATATTACTCAATGGAAACGGAAACAGCAGGTTTTTTTAATGATAAGGCTAGACAGACATAATGCATTCCGGACATTCATAATGCAGATATGTGGCTGTATTATTAATAAGATAGCAGGAACGGTTTTCATACTGTGTGAATAATGTGGGCTTTTTGCATGTAACACAGGAAATCAAGTACTGAACTTACAGCATGTAAGATTATCAAAAGCCCCTAAACTCAAGGTGTCTTCCTGCAAACCAGACGAAAGTGTAATTTCAATGGTTTCTTCTATGCATAAAAGTTATACGTATAAGTAACCACTTCTGTTTCAAGACAATATATCTATATCTTCACCTTAGCCTCAGAGACAAAATAATACATCTGCAATGAGCACAGAGTGCATGCTATTACACATATATGCTTGTTTAGATCTCATGATCCAAACGACTAATCAGGAAAGCCTTTCTGATGTTAGATTTTTCACTTAACCCCTGCCATAGCAAGAAAGATTGGCAAGAGGAGCCATACGTAAGTATTTTATTTACCCCTCCCCATTTTTGTGGCAGATTTCAGTGCTTCTTTCCTGATATATATTTTTTTTTTCCTACTCTGCCATCACTTGGTGACATCATGATATCATCAGAATGAGACTCTGTAGCACCACAACAAGAGCCTGGTATAGAATACTTATTATGAAAGTGCAGCAATAAAAATAAGAGAGCACAGGGAGAGGAAAGTATTAAGCATTCAACACACTTCTGCATGCCAGACACTATAATGCGGCATTATTTGGGGGACACTATTGGGGTGCACTATAAATGGAGGCAGCATAATACAGGAAGGCACTATAAGGGACTACTATAAATGTATACACTGTAATGGGTGGGCACTTTATAGGGACCATGTTTGTACACCAGCCGGAGGAGTGAGAGAGAGAGAGAGAGCGTGCTTGCGCAGGTGCAGTACGGATCCGCCCGTCTTCGGGGAGTACTTGGGCCCCGAAGACTTTCAAAGCCTTGTTCAACGGCAGAAAGCATTAGACCAGATTGGTTGAATACTGCTGCCGGGGGAGCCAGCGCTGGAATGTGGGGACCGTGAGAGGAGTGGGAAGGCTGTATAGGACCCAGAGCCTTCCCACTCCTTAGGTAAGTATCTGGCTGATTTTTTGGGGGGGTCGATTCCCATTGACTTTAAATAAGGATTTGACTCATGAATTGTAATTGGAATCACTGTAAGAAGAAAATGGTGGGCTTCTGAGAGGAACTGACGGCGAGGTAAGTATGTCATATTAATTTGCAGGTTTATCATGTGTTTATTTTACTCAGTTCAGGTTCACTTTAACTGTTCAGTGATTTGATAACCCCTACTTTCTCCTTCCTGGTGAAGCCAATGTTGGCCATAACATAATACATGCACAGTAGGTGAGGCGAATTATTGCTATCGCCCTGATAATAATTGTTTCCCTGGTCTACCATCTTGCAACAATTGATAGTTGATCAGATTCCCCCAGAGAACTGAGCTAATACTGATTGCCCCATAGCCACCATTAGCTTTGTACTGCTTGATACAGCACAAAGCTATGCAACTGCAGCCGTGCACACTCCCCTAATACTGTGTTCAATTCTGATAAGAATGGCTTTTCCTGATCTATGTTCAAAGAATACAATGTTCACTAATCGGTAGGGGCTTATTTCTTTTGGCCAATTTCACACTAGAAACCAGCGTTATAGGGGCAGTGCAATTGGATGATCGCATTACACTATAACATTAAAAATAAGCTTTAGAGATTTCCATACCAATGCGCTGTAATCTCTAATCTGGCTGCATGCCAAGCCATAAGTAAGGCTATGTAGCGGAAATAGGAAGTGCACGGAAGTGTATCGACAAAATACGCTTCCACTATCTGCGGCGACAGACTTACATGACTTCTGGTTGCCGCGAGTAGTCGCCAAAAACCCGTGTCAAATTCAATACTTCCAGCACATTGCACCGCAGTAGGTATGTAATGCCTCATGGGTTTTCATTGCTTTAGTGTTACCATGTGGTAAAACAGGGCAACGCAGCGCAATGAAAACGTCCTAGTGTGAAAGGGGCCTCCGAGATTTTTTTTCCATCTCTGCCTTTTTATTGAATATTAAAAACAACAAATAGTGCATAAATAGTGCATAACCAACTAAACACGAGAAGCTCCAAAGCTGAAAAGGGAAAAAAGTGGCTTCTCCAGCCTGGCTGTGCAATGTGGCACCGCTGGGTGAATCACAAGACCGGCTAATCACAATAACAAATCTTTTAGCCTTTACATCGGTTCTCATCTATGAAAGGCATATGTGTACTTTCCCTGGAGTCCAACCTATGTAATCATGACAGTGTTTTCCATAAGGAGGCAGTCATCTGTAGTCATTATTATAGGAAAACGGCTTTCTCTGAGTAAGCGAACAGGCTTTTGTATTCTAGAAATAGGAAGTTTACAATGGCCTCTTGAGTATCAAAGGCTTTAGATTTGCTCTGTTCCACTCTCTCACCATACTAGCGGCAACGTGTATTTGTCTATGACAGGGGATAATACAGAGGACATTATACAAGGGCTTTATCTAGCACATTATGTCAGCAGTGAGGCACAGCAAGCTCAGGCATGTGATCTATTAAGGCTGCTGTGAAAGTGCTATGCATCAATAGGAATACACACCCATAGGTTCTCTGCTCTTACCTTTGTCTCCCATCTGTCGTCATTCAGCATCCTCTGTTTGATGGTTTCCTGTAGCTGCTCAATACTGTTCTGATAAGCAATGATCTGTAGTTCCCTGAAAGAAAAGATAAAACAAAAAAAAAAACAAGTGATTTAACTGTAATCCATCCAAATCAGTAAGCCCTGCAATAAATTCAGAGTATGAGTATGAAGTCACACATTGCCAGCTGATGCAGGAAAATAGCTGGTGCAATGCTGGAAGGAACTTGGCAACAGCAAGAATGCAGTCTGTTTTCCCCAAGTGGCTTTATTTCCCATATATTAGCTGAGCAGTGTCTCTTCTGCAGGACCTCGGGTCAGTTTACGGTTAGACCAGCTGCATGACAGGTTTACACTATAGAAAATGAAATTGTGCTTTCAATAAAATTCTATTGTGTCAGTTGAACACACATCCATTTTGTAAATTACATTGACTAAAATGACCCTGCCCTTTGAGTTTGCGGTTATTAATGTTTCACAGAAGTGTCAGTAGGAAGAGGAACTATAACCGAGGATTGAACTTCATCCCAATCAGTAGCTGATACCTCCTTTCCCATTGGAAATCATTACCTTTTCTCGAATAGATCATCTGGAGGGTTTGTTTGGCTGATCTTGTGGTGAAACCCCTCCTACAGTGTGATGTCAGGACCTAGGTCATGACAGTTTCCTGTCTATGAACTACTGCTACTCAGCGAGTGCAGGGATTGGCGCAATAACTGAGCCATGGTCTTGTCTGCAAGACCATTGACTTCAGTAGAGACACAAGTTGCCGTACTTCTTCACCATAGGCTGAAGCTTGGGGACACAGCGGCATGGAGCAGGGGGTATGAAGAGGATGCAGGGGGACATCGGAGGACATGGAAGAAAGCGCAGCATGGAGCTGGGGGTAAGATGAGGATGCAGGGGGACATGGCAGACACCAGGAGGACATGGAGACAGCAGAAGACACAATGGGGGACATAGAAGGACAGAGGATAGTGGGGGACATAGGAGGACATAGGATAGTGGGAGACAGAGGGGGGCACCAGGAGGACACTAAAGGTACAAGGGGGGCACAGGACCACACAAGAGGTGGATCCAGCAGAGGAAGAGGCGTTGCAGTAGGGAAGGCAGGAGGACACAAAGCAAAGGAACTTGTGTGTTCATAGAAATATAAGACTTCCCCTGAAAATAAGCCCTAGCACATATTTTGGAGTAAAATTAATATAAGATACTGCCTTATTTTCGGTATGCATATCTATAAAATGGTATATACGGTATGTATATCTATAAAAAAAAAAACCTTTAGTCTATTGCAGTGATGGCTAACCTTGGCACTCCAGCTGTGACAAAACTTCAAATCCCATCATGCCTCTGCCTCTCCGAGTAATGCTTAGAGTTGTAAACGTATTGCAGTGCCTCATGAGACTTGTAGTTCCACCACAGCTGGAGTGCCAACGTTAGCCATCACTGGTCTATCACAAGGTTAGTGGGTGTGGTTATAAATAATGGCAATTTGTGCTGACTGGGTTTTTTTTCCATGTTGATTACATGCAGGCTGATTGTGAATCAAACAAACATTAACCAATTACATGGTGAATATCAATCATTTCTTGATCTCTCGTCTATTTTATAACTTCACACTTTGCAATGTATTGATTTATTTTCTTTGTACTTTTCACCAAAGTTCCTCTTTAAGCTTTGCCTTTTTGCAACAACACACTGAACACAATACTATTTGGAAAACAAAATACTCCCTTCACTCAATTTCCATCTCTCTGCATGAGTCAAGCAAAGTTTGAAGAGCTAGGGCTTGATGCACAAAATTGCAGTAACAATGCTGTTGGCAGACCGGGATCGGCAATATTACCCTTACTACCGGCAGCCTGTACCTCGTAAGGGTAATATTGCTGTGCACTATCAGTGCATGGCAATATTACTGCACGTTTGTGCATCAAGTCCCTTCTCTCCTGGCATTTAAACACCCCAGGACCAAATAACTGCTCTGTCGTGAAATCTCCATTTTTGCCAGTGTAGCAGAACATACAAGAGAGGTTATTTAGCATGACCTTTAGAGGCAGCTAAATAAATGCAAAAGGCTGCATTAGCAGACCCTCTAACGGGAAAAACTCACACTCCCAATTTTAATGTCCTCCTGTTATGAACCCCAAGTGATGGCAAGAGCTATGTCTTACACAACAAAAGTACAGTAATCTTCAATCATTTGTGCTAAATCCCTTGAAATTACCTTAAAAGGAAGGTGCAAGAAGTTAAAAAAAACAGATCTACTTACCTGGGGCTTCCTCCAGCCTCTGGCAGCCTATGTGTCCCTCACCGCAGCGATGGCCCAGGGTGGCCCAGAGTTCCCTTCGTTGCTGATGCTGACCTTGCTAGGTCGGCATATTCTGCGCTTGCGTCAGTATGACAATGATCCAAATCAAACAGCAAAAGTGGTAAAGAAATGGTTAGCACACGACAACATTCACGTTTTGGAGTGGCCCAGATAGAGTCCTAACTTGAATCCAATTGAGAATCTGTGTAGGGAGCTAAAGATCAGGGTAATGGCAAGAAGACCCTCCAACCTGAAAGATTTGTAGCTCATTACTAATGATGAATGGACAAAAATACATGTGGAGACATACAAAAAGCTGGTCTGCAATTATAGGAAGCGTTTGATTGCTGCAATAGCCAATTAAGGCTTTTCTATTGATTATTGAGAAGGGTATGAATAATTTTGGACTGGACACTTTTTGCTCAAATGTAAATAAAAGCTGAGAAATGTTTTCTTCCCCCACAATAATGCTTCTTGTAAGTCATTACTTGCTGGTTGAATAAAAGTAACTTTAAATCAAAATTTGCCAAAGGTATGAATAATTATGGGCAGCACTGTATTTTTTTTTCTTTAATATAAAGAAATCACCCCTTACCCCGCTCCCACTCCCATAGTTGCCCAACTATATATATATATATATATATATATATATATATATATATATATATATATATATATATATATATATATATATATATATATATATATATATATATTATAAATAATCACCTTAGGGACTGAACTTTTTTAATTTATATGTAGTGGGGGTATGTTACTGTTATTTTTACAATTATGGGCTTTTAATTAGTGATGGGCGCAAAACAGAAAAAATACACCCTTATTTCCAAATAAAATATTGTCGCCATACATTGTACTAGGGACATAATTTAAACGTTGCAATAACCGGGACAAACCTCTAATGGCTGAAGACTAAGAAATATTTTTTTCCCTATCTTTTTCTTATTATTCCCATTAAAATGCATTTAGAATAAACTAATTCTTAGCAAAATGTACCAACCAAAGTAAGCCTAATTGGTGGTGAAAAAAACAAGTTATAGATCATTTTGTTGTGATAAATAGTAATAAAGTTATTAATGAATAAATGGAAGGAGCGCTGAAAGGTGAACATTTCTCTGGTCCAAAAGAGGAAAAAAACCCTTAGTAGGGAGTGGTTATGTATATTAGTCAATGGATAAACAAGTTACAAAGAGATGTTAGACCTCTTTTTGAAGGTTGTGCTGAATACAAAGAAAGTTTGTGTTGCCCAATGTCCTTATTACATTCATGTCTGAAACCATCAAAGTTTGTTGTGCTTAACAGCTCTCCTCTTACCTCCAAAACCAGAGAAATGGCAGTACTTGCATATTACAGCACTGTTGGTTTCAGTGGTCTCTGAATGAATGCTAAGAATCCATTCCAGCACATCTAAGTGCATTCACAACAATGTGTCATCTTACGCCCAGCAAAACTACCACCACTGCACATTAAAGGACAGATATCCTAGTATACAAGGTCAAATGTAAACCAATATAGAGGGAAAATAAAAATGTATCAAATAAAGCAAATCTTAAAAAAGAATTCATTAAAATGCCAAACAAATGTATTTTACCCCTAGGCTATTATATCTACAAATAACAAGTGAATTCCGCTCAACTGTAGTCTCTGAGGCAGTGCTAGAACGTGGGCGACTCAAACCCTCTAGAGATACAGGAGGCTCCGCACAATGCCGTATCCCCAAAAAATAAATCTGTCTTTATTGAGTCAAGTAAAAAATATTCAGTGAATTTCCATTTAAAAAAAATATTGTTTGTACTTTGGAGAAAGGTGTCCTTAGGTTATTTAGAAAACAGCCATCTATAGTGTGTGTTCAACCACCTCAAGAATTTCAAGACGTATAGTGGGTGTGGCTATCTCGGCCCAGTTGGAGCAAGTTAACCTACCAGTTGAATAGACAAACTAAAGGTGCCCATTAGTGTAATCTTGAGAGTACAATCTTACTTCTTCTATGTAATATGAGGGACTAAAAGACATCATATGCTCACTCCAACCCGAATAATCACAAATACCTTCTGTTTTAAGAAGGCAAACTTCTGCTTTGCATAGCATTTTAGGAAGAGGGCTTTTTGGTCCTTTTTAGCCCCTTACACACTCCTAGGAGCTCTGGTTCACCACAAGCTTGCTGGGCAATCTGTACCTTGGAGTGTTTCAAGTCCTTCTACATAAAGCCACATTAATCCATGCCATACACTAATGAGGACCAACCAGTCTGAAACAGTTTGTATGCATGTTGGATTATTGTGGCTCTGTAATATTAACAAGCTGACACATCATTGCATTCCAGCAGTTCTGTTCTGGAGGTGTGTTTAGGTTACGGGGACAACGAAGAGATGATTTGCATATTCAGCCGTGATGCATTGTGGGAGACATCATATTCTCACTCCAACCTGAATAACCACAAATAATTAATACTGTTGTAAGAAGGCTAACTTCTGTTATTGTATGGAGCAATGCATTTCAGACATTTTTCTAAAAATATGTATTAAATTCCCTTTAAAAATGTTTTTAAATAATAATAAAAAAAAAAACATTTAATATACATGTTGAAAAAATGAGCCTGCCCATCCCATCCAGGACCCATTAACCCCTTGAACCCTATACAGGCTGGTATTCCCCAGAGAATATGGAATCCACAAACTGATACACATGGATCACAAAACTTTTGGAGGGGCATTTTGCAAAAGCAGAGTGCAGGACATCCTTGTCCAATGTTATGGAAAAGGGGCTCATCATCATACATGACCTCATGCTTAGGAAGGTTGGATTAACTGGCACTGTATAGAGAACTGTGCATGCACGTGTAGTTTTACCCTATTCACTTCAATGGAGCTCTGTGAAGCACCAGAAGCAGTTTTTGAACTTCTGTTACAGTTCTCGTAGTGTTTAAGCAATCGTAGCAGCACTAAAATGGGATATTGCAATAAGCAACCCCTCAGCTTAGAAAATGTGGGCTCCTGTCAGGCATGTCCGCTACTTTATGGGTTAAATAGCTAGCACATACTTGTAAGCACAGGTCACACAGATGTGGAGCCTGTGGCGATTGCTGACACTTCTTGGAGAAATCCTTATTAAAGCAGCAACACCAATAAAACAGTGTTGTGTGAAAGGTGCATGGAGTAATGATTATTGGAGATACAGACACAGCACACAGCTAGAATGCTATGGCCTTGAGCTACACATGAAACAGCTCTGCACATAAATGAGCACCTTTCCTGCTGCAAGTGAACGACTTCTTCTTGTGTTTGTTTTAAAACTTCCTTCACTGTTCCCAGTTCACTCTCAAGATGCTGAATTCTCCTTCTGTAATTTTTCTCCCCACTTCCCATTTCAGTGATCTCTTCCTGTAACTTCTGGCACTTCTGTTGCAGAGCTGTCACACAATCTTCTTTCTCCTTCAGTTCCTTAGCAAGCCTGTGAAACAAAACACCACAGCTATGAAATGAAGAAGAAAAACAGATTTCTTCATGCAGGCTTACTCAGTGTTTAATGAAGGACACCTGACAAGATGTGTATGTTCCATAAAAAGAAAAAACAACTTTCTTTTGCTGCAAAAGTGAACTAAGCTGATCACATAAAGGTGATTTAAAGCGGACTTCTAAATGCCGTGTTTACCCTGCATGAACTGATCCACAGCAATGCCACTGATGTAGGCTGGCAAAATGTATATTTAAAATACATGCTTACCGGTAAATCAATTTTTCTTCTAGGCTTTGCTTGTTCTGCGGTGCCGATGGCAGGAAGTGCTCAGTCTTGGGGTCCTGCTGGACCCGGCCCTCAATCACGTGCCCACCCTTTGCACTAATGCGGAATGTAGTGCAACTGCAAATCTTGTCCCTCTATAAGTCATGTGCCAAGTACATGCCAGGAATCAGAAATCATGGTTAAGTGAACCCATCCTGAGGCCAGTAAGCTGTGGCCAACAGGAGAATGGTAGTTCTACAGTTCCTAATTTGGACATTAACCACATCCCCTTCGCCCGGGACGAGTAACTACGTCCCTGCATTTCCCCATAACTGCTTGCAGGGAAGTAGCTACTACGTCCCTCCCCACCGCGCACTCCTGCTCAACCCCCTACGTGTTCCCACGTTACTGCCGCCCATCGTAAGCCGGGAGATCAATGAATGGGAAAACAGTTCCTACTCATTGATCTAAGTCCCCATGTGAATGAACGCCACCGTCTATGAGACGACACCTTCATTCACTAAAGCTGATACTTACATGTCCACACATTACTTCCTCTTTGCATAGTAGTACTTACATATAGGGGTAAGTTATGCGCGAAGCCATCTTGTGGCCAAATAGTAAAATTGCATCCAAAAACATTTTTTTAAAATAAAAAGACCTATTTTTACTTTTTAAATTACGATCTTACCTTCCAGCCTCCCAAATAGTTGGCCAAAACATTTTTTGTAAAAAAAAAAAAAAAAAGATAAAATATTTACAATAAAAAAATACACCCTAGGAACTAAACTTTTTTTTAATATGTATGTCAAGAGGGTATATTACTGTTACTTTATAAATTATGGGCTTGTAATTAGGGATGGACGCAAAACTGAAAAAATGCACCTTTATTTACAAATAAAATATTGGCGCCATACATTGTACTACGGAAACATTTTAAATGTTGCAATAACTGGGACAAATAAAACGTGTGGGTTTTAATTACGGTAGCATGTATTATTTTAAAACTATAATGGCCAAAACCTGAGAAATAATGATTTTTTTTCCATTTTTTTCTCTTATTTTTCCTGTTAAAACTTATTTAGAATAAAATAATTTTTAGCAAAAAGTACCCCCAAAGATAGCCTAATTGGTGGCGAAAAAAACAAGATATAGTTTGTTTTGTTGTGATAAGTAGTAATAAAGTTATAGGACGCAGCGATGAAAGGTGAAATTTGCTCTGGTTTTTTAAGAGGAAAAACCCTCGGAGGTGAAGTGGTTAATATTAGCGTGTTAGATATATACTTATAGTAATGTTGCTAGAGATTACTGTTTATGAGTAATTCAGTCAATGTTGTCTCTTGGCCATGATCTAGGACATACATGTCAAACTCCAACCCGTGGGCCAAATCTGGCTTTAAGAGCCATTAGATTTGGCCCTCAAGTGGTTTCCCCACGTTGCATTATGTTTGGCCCACTCTAAACCACCAGGGAAGCTATATTGGAGGTGAAGCCCCAGATAACCAGAGAATCCAGGAGTGAGGGGGAATGCACTAGACACTTAGGCAACTGTATAGAGGAGGGAGGGGGCCACTAGACACCAGGGAACTGTATAGGGGAGGAAAAGGGCTATTAGACGCCAGAGAACCTTATAAGGGAGGGAGGAGGCCAGTAGACACTGAGATTGGCCCACGACTAGGTCCCAGTGTTCAATTTTGCCCCACTTTGTATTTGAGTTTGACACCCCTGATCTAGGCTGATCTGTGTTACATGATGTAATTTTTTCTATTACCTTATGATTTGTTCCTGTGGGTCCAGATCTCTCAGGATTGGGGGGGGGGGGGGGTGGCGGCTGTGTAGCAGGTGGTAGAGATGGTGGATGGGTTTGTTTATGTTTATTTACTGTAATGTTGAAAACGTTTAATAAAAATTATCTTTAAAAAAAAAAAAAAAAAAAGCTGTGGATCAGTCAACCCCCTAAAGTGTTATACTTTATATAGAAAAGGCTGCCCTAAATTACTTCTGTATTTGCACACATTCGTCTAAGCCTCTTTTAGGATTACAGCTCCTCCCCCCCATAGCATTTGTGTTGGTGTGCACTAAAACACGTGCATCCCCAGAAAAAAAGTAAAAAAAATGTGTGCATTGTCTGGGGTGAAGCAGCCAGTTTCTCTAACGTATATGCAGAACGAGCACATTGGTTAATGAGACCGGGCATTTCTAATGCATTTTGGTGTGCATGCTAAATATGACAGCAATGTACATAGTGTAAACGTGGGCTTAGTGGTCTCTTGGTCCATACTGAGTGGGGAAAGCATTTCATATGGTATTTCTATAGAATGTGGGCAGACGTCTCCACCTCACTGAACTGTCATTGTGTCTCACCACCAATGCCACAGTCAACATTATCCCACCGCTCCATCAAAATTGCCATACCAAGTTGTCAAACTTCTAGTAGCCAATCCATAGCTCTCCATATTCCAGTAACAGGACTGAATTGCCAATGCTGCACTGGTAGCACGGGTATATAGAGCTATAAATAGTCCTTGTGCCAGATAGGACAACCCATAATAAAGCTATGTTCACATAGTACAGCCAAAAACACACACAGGCCATCCACATTGCCTACACAAGTCACACTTATTTTTGTACAAAGCTAGATGTGCAAACAATTCATCACATTCAACTCTAGTTTTCCATGCACTTTGGTGTGTGTAGTCAGTTATATCATAATGACCTTAGAGGCTTGGGGAATCGCAGAACACCGAGTGTCTTTATGGTTCATGCAGTTACCGTGTTGGCCTCTGAAGCATATTTATCCATACAACCAGTGTCTGCAGGTTTTAACATCAATATGTGTGAATGTCTTTCGGCACATTTATTTATTACAGCAAACACGCGCACAACTTTACCTCAATGAGCTGCTTTCATAATCATATTCCATTCTTTGCAATTTGCTTTGGAGATCGCTAACCTCTCCGGACTTCATTCTGAAAAAGAAAAACAAACACCGTAAAAACTAAATCAAAAAGGATAACGGTGAAAGGGAAATACTGTAGTGTTTATAATAAATGCTATAAAACATGACAGCATGACAAAAATGAAGTATTGCTACACTGATATTGTACAGTTTATTGTTTTATGTGATATATTATGCTATAATATACAGTGAACTCTTTTACTAGGTCAAAGGCAGGCATACACTATGCAATATTTTTTATAGGTTAGACACTGAAACAAAATATTTGATAAACTGGAGCACTTGTGCTCGATTCTTCATTGATATAGCTGTCGAACACTGGTGATCATGAATATGCGTTTTTGTATGCTTTAACTGTGGGTGAAAGAAATGAGCAATGGACATTTGCAAAGCTGTGTACTGCATCACATGCTACAAAGCTAGCAATGAAGGCAACGTAAAGGATGTTTTTCAAATGTCTACTGAAATCTGGTTAAAATCAAATGGTGCAAGATGGTTAACGTATTGATATTTCACGATAAACCAGGAAAATATTACACTTCTACCCCATCTGGTAAATGTTGCATTGTGTATGACACGGAGGGACTTCCTCCTGACTCTAAAAGGTAACCATACATCTAGCGATTCTGATTCAACCGACAAAGCAATGAACTTTACTGGGCGATCGACTTCAGTATGGTCGATACAAACGATATTCAATGCGATTCAACTTCACTAATCGATCTGAACGATGTTGTGGCTCCATGTTCTAAATGCAAAAATTGATTCAGAGTCGATCAAATGAAATGTGAAGAGTAGCCAATGCCTGTGCGATCAACCGATATCTTGCATCCTGCTCAATCGACTAATCTGGTCGATTCGACATAATGTCGGCCACTTTTCATCGATTGGGCATACTGCAACACAAACGATTCTCTCTCAATTCAATGAAATGATCAAATTAAATTCTTCGAAATTGCTAGATGTATGGCCACCTTAAGGACCTCCACATGCTGATGTCCTTAGGACTGAGTAGTTGGTTTTCATAGCTACAGTTAGAACAGTCACTCATTGGGAATGGCAAATTAAAGTGTTTATTGGGAGAAAACCAGCACAGCAAACAACTGAAGTAACACCTTAATCAGTAAACAAACACAAAAGTAAATGTCAGTTGAACGAGAAACTGTTAAACTATTAAACAAATAACATTCCAGTATGTTATCAGTATAATTTGTTGAGTGCAGATCTTATTCCACTCAAGAAGGAAACTTATGACCCCAAAGTTACATGCTGTATCCAATATGCCACACTTCCATTCCCTCTATCATATGTCTTATACACGGTAGTGCCTGGAAGTTTATGAATTCTTAAAAAAAATATATATTTTATATTAATTTATATTTTTATATGAATGCCAAATGAATGTGACATAGAACATGACTGATTTTCAAACCTGTCCTAAAAATAGATGAAAAAATAAAAAAGCAAGTTAAAAATGTAACAAAAATTATTATATTTGGTCATGTATTCATTAAAAAAAAAAGAACCAATAATCATAAAAATATACAACTTACAACCCCTTGAAAAATAATAATAATATGGAATCACTACATTGGAGGATGTTCAGTCAGTTGTTTATTTTATAGTGAAAAAAAAAAAAACATCACTGATTAAAAATTCCAGACTCTGATTTCACCTTAAATTTAACAATAATCCTAACAAAATAAGTATAAGCTCCAGAGAGTAATAGGCCCAGCAGAAAAGATCATAGGACCGCCCCTGCCACTACTTGACCTTCTCCAAACTGCCAGAACGATGACAAGGGCCACTAGGATTTCGCACGACCCCTCCCACCCAGGTAGCCATTTCTTTCTTTGAGCTCCTCCCATCAGAACACCAATACAGATCCATCCCTTCCAGAACAATCAGGTGCAGGAGCACCTTCTTCCCCCAGGCAGTCCTGTTGAATTCCAGCGGGTCCTGAAGGTGTGCCCATCTTGAGCTCTCCAGACCATGGACAGCATAAGTCCCCCAGAAGCCCACTGTGAACTTCCAAGCCCTTCTGGGAAGTACCTGCTTCTCTGTTCTGAGTTCCTGTGTGCCTCCTTCACTACATTTTAATGCACCCCTGACCTGTATCAATTCACATTTCCCTATGCTATGTAAATATGTATCATGTTGTACTCTGCCTTGTGTCTCGTGTACTACTGCTATAGCCATGAGTACAGCAATCAATTCAGAGTACATCAACCGGTGTACTTGGTGAATAAAGATGATTCTGATTCTTAAAGAGGAACTCCAGTGAAAATAATGTAAGAAAAAAGTGCTTCATTTTTACAATAATTATGTATAAATGATTTAGTCAGTGTTTGTCTATTGTAAAATATTTTAAATCCCTGATTTATATTCTGACATTTATCACATGCTGACATTTTTACTGTTGGCAGCTTTTTTGGCAGTTGGAAACAGGTGTAAATGTAGCAAGGTTCACAGACAGGAAACTGCCAAGAGTATGTACTCAGAATCTCTTTGTGGGAGGGGTTTCACCACAATATCAGACATAGCGCGCCCCCTGAGGGTCTGTTTGTGAAAAGGAATAGATTTGTCATGTAAAAGGGGGTATCAGCTACTGATTGCTTTCTTTAAGTCCCACCAGAGGTTTTCAATCGGATTCAAGTCTGGTGACTGCGAGGGACACTCCAAAATGTTCCAGCCTTTAATCTGCAACCATGTTCTAGTGGACTTGGAGGTATGCTTGGGATCATTGTCCTGTTGAAAGGTCCAACGTCTTCCTAGCCTCAGGTTTGTGATGGACTGCATCACATTTTCATCCAATATCTCCTGGTACTGAAGAGAATTCATGGTACCTTGCACAAGCTGAAGCTTCCCTGTACCTGCAGAAGCAAAACAGCCCCAAAGTATGATTGACCCCCTGCCATGCTTTACAGTAGACAAGGTGTTCTTTTCTTCATAGGCCTTGTTCTTCCTCCTCCAAACATAGTGTTGATCCATGGGCCCAAATAGTTTTAATTTTGTTTCATCAGTCCACAGAACACTATCCCAAAACTTTTGTGGTTTGTTCACATGACTTTTGGCATACTGCAGTCGACTCTTCTTATTCTTTGGAGACAGCAAGGGGTTGCGCCTGGGAGTTCTGGCATGGAGGCCTTCATTACGCAGTGTGCGCCTTATTGTCTGAGCTGAAACTTCAGTACCCGCATCTGACAAATCTTTTTTTCAGTTCCTCAGCAGTCACGCGGGGTCTTTTCTCCACTTTGCGCTTCAGGTATCGCACAGCAGCCGAAGTCAGCATCTTCTTTCTGCCACGACCAGGTAGCGTTTCAACAGTGTCCTTTGCCTTGAATTTGCGAATTATGCTTCCTATGGTGTCTCTTGGTATGTTTAACATCTTTGCAATCCTCTTATAGCTATTGCCCTTCCTGTGAAGAGAAATCACCTCTTCTCTTATCTTCCTGGACCATTCTCTTGACTTCACCATGTTTGTAAACACACCAGTAAATGTCTAGAAGGAGCTGAGTATCACAGTCATTTTAAATCTGCCTAATTGGTGCTTATTATGCTTGATTGCTGCTCGTTAACATCCACAGGTGTTTTCAATACCTGATCGAAAACACTTGAATGAACCACTGTTCTTAAAGAAAACCTGAACTGAAAATTAAAAGTCAAAATAAACTTCTTTTTCTTCTGTTGCGTCCTGTTTGTCCACTGTGATCAATGGAATTCTCCGTCCTCCATTTTGAAAATGGCCATTACACCATAACAGCTTTCTGGTCAGCACACAGTTAAACTGTAACATCGCCCACTTGAGCCATAGGGAAACATGGACACATCAGTTCTCCTCTCACCTGTAACTGACAGCAACTGATATATAACTGACAGCAACTGATATATTTCAATTCTGACAAAATGTTGTCAGAACTGGAAGGGATCATTGTCAGAAGAAAATAGTGAGTTTCTGAGAGGAACTGATGGCAAGGTAACTATGTAATGTTCATCTGAAGTTACCTCATGTGTTTATTTTAAATAATTTTACTCAGTACAGGTTCCCTTTAAGAGTGGTAGTCTTTAAGGGGTTGAATATTGTGTCAATGAAGAAATCACACAAAAAAAAATGTAATACTGTATTACAAAAACAATTGATGTCATTTTAGTTGCATTTGGTTCTTTAAAAAGTCCTTGTAAGATTTCATTCTGAACACAATTACAAATGTACACTAAATTCCCTAAAACGTTTTGGGTCGAGGGCCAGGTCAACAGACTACAGACTGCTGGGGGGCCAGAGTATACATAAAATGATGTAGAAGTCTTTGCAGGACAGACAGTAAAGCATACCCAGGTGACAACCTGCAGTCCAATTGGACAGCAGTGTCACCTGATGTGGAATTTGATTGGAAACCAGCAAATTACTGCTTTCTGGCTTCCATGTGGATGGGTGGTGTCAGCACTGCTATTCTATATGCAGACCACCAATATTTAAAGATGTAGCTGACCACATCTATAAGTAATACATTTTGTGGGTGGGGGGCCAGAAAAAAAGCCTCAGGGGGCCACATTCGGCCCACGGGCCTTAGTTTGAGGACCACTGCTTTACAGCATTGGGGGTTGAATAATTTTGAACAGAACTGTATATCTATCCTTTAGACTAGTGTTTGTTTTTTCCTTATATATTCTGTGTATGACTTTTTGCTACTCCTCAACCTCAACTTTGTTTCAGCCTATTGTACCTCAGCCATCTGACCACCCGTGTATGACTTTAGCCTGTTAAAATGACCTAGCCTAATGCTGGGGATACACTGTATGTTTCTGTACCGTGTATCGAGCAACTGATCCGGCCAGCTGATAATATTCAGCTGGTCCGATCACGCTGCTCGACCCTCGCCCGCTCGATCCCCACCGGCGGACAATGGCAGGGAATCGAGCAGCTGATAAGGAGCGCCGGCGGGGACAAGCGGTAATCGATCCGCGCGGACGAGCGAGAGTCGATCCGGTGGCTAATGGGCCGCCGGATCGACTCGTGTATTCCCAGCATTAGTCTGGCTAAGGGCTACTTTGTACTGCAGCCATTTGATCTTACGTGTATGACCCTAGCCTGTAAAACGACCTTTTGTCTCAGCCTATTGTACCACAGTCATCTGATCTCACGTGTATGACCCTAGCTTCCGTTTTGACTACGACTAATCTGAGCCTCAGTATATACACCTTATACCAAGCATGATATCACGGGCCAGAATTATACTATGGAGGAGTTACAACGTCAGGTTATGCTCCTCACAGGGGCTGTGAATCAACTGAATCAAACAGTGACTGCTCAGCAGGAACAGCTGAATCAGTTGGTTAATGCACCACCCCGTTGTGTCTTCTCCAGCTTTTAACGAGCAACCTACGTCTCCTCCTGCTCCCATATTCCATGCTCATACGGAGCCCAAGATGCCTCTTCCCGAGAAATTCTCAGGTTCTCGGGCAAGTTTTAGTAACTTTATGAACAGTTGCTTGACATATTTTGAAGTTCCGCCTAGGTCTTCAGGGTCTAAGTCACAGAAAGTATCTTTGATCAAGTCCTTGTTACAGGGAGATCCACAGACTTGGGCTTATGGTCTACCTCCTGAACATGAAGTCCTATCTTCGGTGAAAAAACTTTTTTGAAGCCATGTCTATTATATATTCAGATCCTGATATTACTGCTACGGTAGTGCGTAAATTAAGAGAATTACGACAGGGTCGTCGTTCAGCAGAAGAATACGCTGCTGAATTTCGACGGTGGTCAGTTTCTACTAACTGGGGTCAGGCAGCTCTTTTGGACCAATTCTTATTTGGTCTGTCGGACACAATCAATGATATCTTGGTCAGTCATCCTAAAAAGACTTTGGAGGGCACCATAACTCTGGCTATTCGAGTGGACAGGCGGGTCAGACACCGACGCCAGGGTAAAACTCACTTACTCCCAGTGGCGTCTACTCCCTCTTCCAGTAATAGTTCGTATACAGGAGAAGAACCTATTCCAAATTCTCACCTTCAGAGAAACTCAGACGGCGCAATGAAGGTCAATCAAGGATGACTTCTCCGCAGTGGGAAGGACGAGTACCGTATTTTTCCGCCGTATAAGACGCACTTTTTCTCCCAAAAAAATGGGGAGAAAAAGTCCCTGCGTCTTATACGGCAAAGGCAGGGAATCCCTGACTTCCGAACACCCGCCGATACGAACCGCCGCCATGTCGGGGATTCCCTGCCTGTGTGCCTCCTCCTTCTGTCTTTTGTAACCCTCCACCATGTCACCTGCCGTGTCTTAAGTCCCGCTATGGTCCTTCTGCCTCCCGCATGTGTCCGCGCCCCCCCCTGCATGTGTCCGCGCCCCCCCCGCATGTGTTCGCCGCCCCCCCCCCCCGCATGTGTCCGCTACCTCCCCATGTTGTCTGTCCCCCCGTGTGTTTCCGCCCCCTCCCCTTGTGTGGTCTGGCCCCCCCGGGTGTTTAGCGGCAGCTGCTTACCTCTTCCATCATGCCCGCGTGGACTGCAGACCTCCGGCTTCTGTGTGCGGCTTCCTCTAGTGCCGGCTTCTAATGACGCGTCACAATGACGCGTCATTAGAAGCCGGCCCGGCACTAGAGGAAGCCGCACACAGAAGCCGGAGGTCTGCAGTCCACGCGGGCATGATGGAAGAGGTAAGCAGCTGCCGCTAAACACCCGGGGGGGGGGGGGGGGCAGACCACACAAGGGGAGGGGGCCGAAACACCCGGGGGGACAGACAACACGGGGAGGTAGCGGACACATGCGGGGGGGGGGGCGGCGGACACATGCGGGAGGCAGAAGGACCATAGCGGGACTTAAGACACGGCAGGTGACATGGTGGGGGGTTACAAAAGGACCATGGGGGAGACAGGATACATGGAGGTGACAGGAGGACCGTGGGGGAGACAGAAGGGACAGGAGGAGACATGATGGGGGTGAGAGGAGGACCATGGGGGAGATGGAAGAGACAGGAGGAGACATGGTGGGGTGATGGGAATATGCATGGGGGTGACAGGAGGACCTTGGGGGGCACATAAGAGACAGGAGGAGACATGGTGGGGGAGACAGGAGGACACATGGGGCAGACATGCGGACACATGGGGGAGACATGGGGACACAGGACACATGGGACAGACATGGAGGATACATGGGGGACACAGGAGGCTACCATTTGAGGGATAACATGTACAAGGCGCTCCGGGAATATGGACGCACCAGGTTTAGTATTATTTTTTTTTCCCCTGGTTTTTGCCCTCTAAACCTAGGTGCGTCTTATATTCCGGAGCGTCTTATACGGCGCGAAATACGGTACTTAACAAGTTGCATGCAAGCTGTTACAGGAAACCAACATCCTCCAGTGGGAGACAGGTTATGTGTATGCTAGGTGTGTATTTTATCCCACAAGTGGCGCTTGCACTCTCTTGCAGGTAGGCAATTATCTGTTTTTAAGTAGCGCTGTTCATTTCCTTGCCATGTACTAATGAAGGTTTATGTCTGTATTGTGGGGTTAAAGGGCATTTTGCAAAAGACTGTCCTGCAAAGAAAGGGCCGGAAAACTCCAGCGCCTAGGTGAGGCTGGGGAACCTCACTTGGGCGATCTGATCCTTCCCCTAAAAGTAAAAAAAATATTGTTACTGGTAACGTTATATTGGAATAACAAAATATTTCATTGTCAGGCTTTCATTGATTCAGGGGCAGCGGGTAATTTCCTTGACTCCTCTTTAGCCGCTGAGCTCGGTATTCCCGCCTTTTCTACGCAGGATAAAATTTATGTGACAGCTATTGATGACCTCTTCAGGCCAACCGACCTGAGTTTTCTTTGCAGGTAGGAGCATTGCATCTTGAAAAGATGCAGCAGGTACCTGCTCAGAATGCCATCTAGTCCTTTGGTTCTGGGTCTTCCCTGGCTACAGTTAAACAATCTGCACATCGATTGGTGTACCGGTCAATTGACTAACTGGTCACTCTTTTGTGAAAAACATTGTCCTAAATTCCTGCCTTTGCCAACCACTGAAATAAAGATGGAAAAAATCCCTTTTTGTTATGCAGAATTTTCAGATGTTTTCTCCCTGCAGGCTCCCTTCTCACAGGTCTTATGATTGCCCTATAGACCTGCTGTCTGGTACGATGCCTCCACGAGGGCATTTGTATAACCTTTCAGGCCCAGAAACTCTGG
The DNA here is from genome assembly GCF_040937935.1 of Hyperolius riggenbachi. Taxonomy (NCBI): domain Eukaryota; kingdom Metazoa; phylum Chordata; class Amphibia; order Anura; family Hyperoliidae; genus Hyperolius; species Hyperolius riggenbachi. The sequence goes on from NC_090649.1 coordinate 157,294,367, forward strand.
CTATGAATGAGTACATTAAGGAAAATCTGCACAAGGGCTTCATCCATCCTTCTTCTCCTGCTGGAGCTGGGTTCTTTTTTGTACAGAAGAAGGATGGAGGATTACGTCCCTGTATAGATGATAGGAGTCTAAACAAGATAACAGTAAAAAAATAAATATCCATTGCCACTCATAGATGATTTGTTTGTTCAAGTAACGGGCTCAATTGTTCTCTAAATTAGACTTAAGGGGGGCTTACAATTTGATTAGAATACGTCAGGGTGACGAATGGAAGACAGCTTTTAATACAAAGGATGGGCGTTACAAATATTTAGTCATGCCCTTCGGACTTTGCAACGCTCCGGCTGTCTTCCAGGACTTTGTGAATTATGTTTTTAGAGATTTCTTAGGACGATTTGTGGTCATTTACTTAGATGACATTCTAAATTACTCTGCCTCACTTACTGAACATCGGGGACATGTCAAAGCTGTACTGCAGAAACTGAGGGAGAACTCTCTCTACGCCAAGTTGGAAAAATGTGTTTTTGAAACTAATCAAGTTTCATTTATGGGTTGCATCATTTTTGATTCTGGTCTTGCCATGGGCCCTGTTAAGTTATCTGCTATGCTAAACTGGCCCCAACCCATGGGGCTTAAAGCCCTCCAGCGATTCCTCTGTTTCGCTAACTTTTATTGGAAATTTATGAAGAATTTCTCCACTCTGGTCGTTCCTTTGACTAATTTGACTAGGAAAGATGCAGAACCAGTTCACTGGCCTTCCCAGGCTTGCCATGCTTTTGAAGCTTTAAAGAATGCTTTTTGTTCTGCTCCCGTCCTAGCTCATCCTGATGTTCTTCGACCCTTTGTTGTTGAAGTAGATGCTTCTGAAATTGGCGTAGGAACAGTTCTCTTGTAGTACTCAGGTTGCCCCGAACGTCTTTATCCCTGTGCTTTTTTTTCTCGTAAGTTTATCTTCTGCCGAACGAAACTATGACATTGGCAGTAGAGAACTTTTGGCAGTTAAAATGGCCTTCAAAGAATGGAGACACTGGTTGGAAGGGTCTTTGCATCCTGTTACGGTTTTTACTGATCACAAAAACTTAAGTACATTGAGAGTGCTAAAAGACTTAGCCCCAGACAAGCTTGTTGGGCCTTATTCTTTACCCGGTTTAATTTCACAATCATCTATAAAGCAGGTACCAAAAACCATTAAGGCAGATTCCTTGTCCCGGTGCTTCGAACCTGAATCCACTCAACCAGCGTCTCCAGAATCCATTGTACCTAAACACTGTGTTGTTTCCACTCTGACTGATATCCAATTATTACCTGACCTTTCAGCACAACTGGCACCCTGCCAGGATGATTCCCCCCATGGAAACCACCAGGTTTACTCTTTGTTCCTCTTAATCTTTGTCTGCAGGTTTCGCAACAGGTTCATGACTAAAAAGTGTCGGGTCATCCTGGTGAAAGTAAAACTTTGAATTTGTTGTCCCGTCATGTCTGGTGGCCGTCTCTGAGGACGGATTGTAAGGCCTTTGTCAAATCTTGTCCAGTCTGTGCCCGAAACAAAACTTCTCATGTTCCTCCCAGAGGTACTCTTCAGCCACTGCCTATTCCTGAAAAACCATGGACTCATATCTCCATGAATTTTATTGTTAATTTGCCATGCTCTGAGGGAAATACCGTCATTTGGGTAGTGGTTAATAAATTTAGCAGAATGGCTCATTTTGTTTCTTTGAGTAAATTACCTTCTGCCAAATGTCTAGCCGATTTATTTATTAAACACATTTTTCGATTGCATGGTATTCCTGAGAACATTGTCTCTGACAGAGGAGTCCAGTTTATTTCACAATTTTGGCGAGCTTATTGTTCACGCCTCGGAATATCGTTGTCATTCTCCTCTGGGTTTCATCCAGAAACTAATGACAAAGAGAACTAATCAATCCCTGGAGCAATATCTCCAATGTTTTGTGTCCGATTGTCAGGAACAATGGTCCGAGTTTTCACCTTTTGCAGAGTTTGTGTTCAATAATCTTGTCAGTTCACCAACCAAGATGTCCCCTTTTCAAATTGTCACAGGTCAGAACGCCAAGTTCTCGTCTCTCTCCAGTCCAGTATCTAGGTTTCCACTTTTGGAGGACTGGATGTCGCACATGGTGTCTTTGTGGGATCAGGTACAAAGAAATCTAATAAATGCAGTTAGACAACAGAAAGTATTTGCTGATAGACATCGGTCTCCTGAGTTTGAATTTTCTCCTAGTGACTTAGTTTGGGTATCTACACGCAACATTTATTTGTGACAGCCTTCGTCCAAGTTGGGCCCAGATACATTGGGCCTTATCCAGTGGCAGAAAAGCTCAATGATGTAACTTATAGAGTAACCCTACCTCATTCTATTTGTGGTGTTAATTCTTTCTATGTATCTTTGTTGAAGCCTGCTGTTAACACATGTCAGGTTGGTTTTTTACCACCTCCAGTCATCATTGATGGGAAACTAGAGTATGAGATTGAAAGAATTCTTGACTCCCGTAAAGTACGTAATTCTTTACAGTATCTCATTGATTGGAAGGGGTATGGTCCTGAGGAGAGATGTTGTGTTCCGGCATGACAGGGGCATGCGGATGAATTGCTCCAGGAATTTCATAATAAATATCCTGACAAACCTTTGTTGGAGTGTATGGAGGCCAATCCTCGGGCGGAGGGTAATGTAAGGAACTCACCTATCAGCGTTTCCAGCAACGGCGGCTCGGATGATGGAGCGCAGTCGCGACCTTCCTCTTCTGGCGGCATCCCCGGCACCCCTGCGGCGGTGAACGGGAGTGCGCGCTTCCCCTGTGTTCCTGAGTGGGCGCGCGCGGCTCAGAGCCGCTCTTATACCCTCTGACGTCGGAGGATTTAGTGTCAGCTCTGATTAGTGGCTCTGGGTTGGGCCAGCCCTGGGCGGCGTTTACAGGATTTAAACCCCTGTCTCACCTTCATTCACTGCCCGTGATAGCAATCAGTACACTGGTGCTGGGCACTCTGACTCTCTGTGAAATTATTGTAATATTGCATATTAATAGTCTAGTTGCTCTGATAGATATATATGCAGTGTTTGCGATATATATCTATCCTTTAGACTAGTGTTTGTTATTTTCCTCTATGTATGACTTTTTGCTACTCCTCCTCGACCCCGACTCTGTTTCAGCCTATTGTACCTCAGCCATCTGACCACCCGTGTATGATTTTAGCCTGTTAAAAGGACCTAGCCATAGTCTTAGCCCTTTGTACTGCAGCCATCTGATCTTACGTGTATGACCCTAGCCTGTAAAACGACCTAGCCTTTTGTCTCAGCCTATTGTACCGCAGTCATCTGATCTCACGTGTATGACCCTAGCTTATGTTTTGACTATGACTAATCTGAGCCTCAGTATATACACCTTATACCAAGCGTGATACCAAGTCAAATTTTTTAAGGAGTGTTTACAGAGATCAGGGGGAGCGAGGAGAGCAACGGACAACGCAGATGTACATGGATCCAGCATGAACATACCTCTGTGCTTACCTTGGGTAGCTTTGCGTCAGGACAGTTATCCTTTAAGTAATGACAGCTCTAATTGTTCAAACTTAGGTAAGGCACACTTTAAAGTGGACCTGAACTCTTGCACAGGACAGAAGGAAAACATAGAAATACACCCTGTATGTATTTAGACAGTTTAGCCTGTCTAATTCCCCCTCATCTGTGTCTAATCACAAGTTGTAATTTGATTCCTCAGTTGTCTGCCATGGCAGAGAGCTAATTGGTAAACACAGGATGTATACAATATGTCTGCTTCCATGAAAGTGGGAAGCAGAAACACAGCAGATTTATTGCAGGATTTTTATCAGTAGTGGCTGGAAGGTGTAATGGTTAAGGGCTCTGCCTCTGATACAGGAGACCAGGGTTCGAATCTCAGCTATGCCTGTTCAGTAAGCCAACACCTACTGCCTATAGAGTGCTCCCTAGTGGCTGCTGCTCTGGCGCTTTGAGTCCGCCAGGAGAAAAGCGCGATATAAATGTTATTTGTCTTGTCTAGTTCTGCGCCTGCGCAGTACAGACCTGATGTCGTCGGCCAGACCACGTGACCCATGCGGTGTATCTCACAAGAAGCTGACACGGCAAGGTCGGCTTCTGCAGCGGAGGACACCGGGAGCCATCGGAGCTGCAGCGAGGGCACAGTACGGCTGCCAGGGGCTGGAGGAAGCCCCAGGTAAGTGGATTTTGATTTTTTATCTAGCCTGGATGTATCCTTTAAAGGTTATTATGATGTTGCGTATCTTATAGAGCAGAGAGGAAGTTCTGAGTTCAGGTCTGCTTTAAAAAGTGCAAAAAGCAGCTGTGCAGGAACCAATGGCGGGCCTGGAGACTGGCTGCACATTGTTATGTGAAACTGAAGGTCTCATTGTAGCTATGACAAGAGAGTGTAATTTGGTTCAGCCCATTCTAGGTATGGTACGGCAGGTCTGGACATATTTAAGTCTGGACCAGTTCAGTAGCAGTTGCTGCTTGGTAAGCATTGCCTTTCATTGTGTTTTTTCAGTACTCAATGGCTACTGGTCAGAAATTATTTTTTTGTTTCTTAACCAGTTCGCATTCAGTCGTTTTTCGCTTCATGCATCCGAACAATGTTCACCTCCCATTCATTAGCCTATAACTTTATTACTACTTATCACAATGAACTGATCTATATCTTGTTTTTTCCGCCACCAATTAGGCTTTCTTTGGGGGTACATTTTACTAAGAGCCACTTTACTGTAAATGCATTTTAAAAGGAAGAATAAGAAAAAAACGGAAACAAATCATTATTTCTCACTTTTCGGCAATTATAGTTTTAAAATAATACATGCCTCCATAATTAAAACCCACGTATTGTATATGCCCATTTGTCCCGGTTATTACACCATTTAAATTATGTCCCTATCACAATGTATGGCGACAATATTTTATTTGGAAATAAAAGTGCATTTTTTCCGTTTTGCATTCATCACTATTTACAAGCTTATAATAATAAAAAAAAAAGAAATATTTCATCTTTACATAGATATTTAAAAAGTTTAGACCCTTAGGTAAATATTTGTGTTTTTTTTTTTATTGTAATGTTTTTTTGTTTTTTTTAATTAAACATTTTATGTGGGTATTTTTGGGAGGGTGGGATTGAAATTGTATTTTTTTTTGTAAATATGTGTATTTTTATTTAACATTTAGATGTAGTTTACTTTTTGGCCACAAGATGGCAGCCATGAGTTGTTTACAGTGACGTCACTCTAAGCGTACCACGTACGCTTAGAGCGACATAGGAAGCAGAAAAAGCATAGCTTCCGAGAGAAGCTGTCGCTTTTTCTGCGGGGGAGAGGAATCAGTGATCGGGCACCGTTGCCCGATTCACTGATTCACTGGCTAACAAACCGCCGGCCGGGAGCGCGCGTGCACGCGCGCGATCGGCCGCGTGGACGCGCAGGAGCGCACATGGCTTCCTGGACGTGAGTTTCACGTCCAGGAATGTCAAATAGTTAAAGAGACACTGAAGCGAAAAAAAAATGATGATATTATGATTTGTATGTGTACTACAGCTAAGAAAAAAAACATTAAGATCAGATACATCAGTCTAATTGTTTCCAGTGCAGGAAGAGTTGAGAAACTCCAGTTGTTATCTCTATGCAAAAAAGCTATTAAGCTCTCAGACCAACTTGGTCGTGGAGAGGGCTGTTATCTGACTTTTATTATCTCAACTGTAATTAAACTGTTTACTTTTCCTCTAGCAGAGGAGAGTTTATTACTTCACAGACTGCTCTGAAAGACTCATTTTGAATGCTCAGGGCCCATTCACACTTACAATCGCAGAACGCCGGCGATTACCGCCGGCGTTCTGCGGGAGTGATTTTCCCGCGATTAGCGCGGAAAAATCACTGGACACTGCAGCGGTTTTGGAGCGATCACGATTAGCGTGCTATGCACGCTAATCACGATCGCAAATCGCGGAACGCTCGTCGCCGGCAAACCGCTGCATGCAACGCGGTTGCGGTTATCGCTAACCGCAACCGCGGCAGTGAGAACACGGCCACTGGCTACAATGTGTAGCGGTTCTTGCAGAACCGCTAGCGGTTTGCCGCGAGCGGGAATCGTGCGATTCCCGCTCAGGTGTGAATGGGCCCTCAGTGTTGTGTAATCTGGACATATTATAGAGTGATGCAATGTTAGAAAAAACACTATATACCTGAAAAGAAAAATATGAGAATATTTTCTTTGCTGCTAATCTTCTAGTAATTATTCATAGTACACAACCAATTCATTATATCATATATTTTTTTTTCGCTTCAGTGTCTCTTTAAGGTATACAGATATCTGTACCATGGTTACAGTATGACAGTGCACCTTGAAACTAAATCAGCTTGTGTTATCCCAATAGAATGTCTAAGCAGTCAACTATAGCACTAGAGGTTCTTGGTGTAATATTATAAAAAAATTAAGGACCAGAAAGACAGAAATATTTATAGTTTCCAAGGTCAAGAAGGTTATACTAGATAAGAGTTTATGGAAAGGAACAAGGAAAAGCTGGTTTACTGGATATATCTTCATACTTTACACACAGCCCAACAAGAACATTACTGTTCATCAGGTCAGTTTTCCTGAATTGAGATTTGCATTAGTACATTTATAGTTTTTTTTATTTTGTTAAATGCTGTAATTAAGAAAATGTAAACAAAAATCTATTGGTTATTGTCTTTCCAACACATTGACTATGAGGTCTCTTAGAGACTGGGGAAAGCCTGATGAAACAATCTATAGTATATGTGAATTTTGCTACATTTGTAATGCCGTGCCTCAGACTTTCACATTCACAATCATAACAGACTGGTGTGTCAGAGACAGAAATACGGATGGAGTTAATGAATGGAAAGTTCAGGTTACTCTTTACAGGCAGAGCAGTGAGGTAACAAAACAGCCCAGGGTGGCCTCATGACGGAAACTGCCTGAAGGGGGAATATATGACTTACATCAACAGCGTTGATTCTCGCTTTCCTTCCCCCATGAGGCACCAGACACGTAAAAAGGGACAGATGAACGTAGGGGGAGTGAGGAAACTGAACTAGTCTTGACACCTAAATCATCTGCATGCATGGATGGCTCTGTCAGTGATTTCCACACAAGAGGGTTACAGTAAATAGAACAGATCATTGAAATAATCAGAAGTCGTGAGAAAGCACAGTCATCTCTTAAATGATAATTGAGGTTACTCAGGTACGATATGTCACAGCAGTAACAGTACAGGGCCCATATAATGTAACAAATACAGTACAATAACATTTGTAGAGCTCTTTTCTCCCATAGGACTCATAACGCATGCAATTCCCTTTTTCTCCTGCGTTTTCTCCTATTTTCACAACTTGTCAATAAAATGCCTTTTCAACCACCATACTGGTGGTTGAAAAGGCATTTTATTGACAAGTTTTGAAACATTTTAGCACTTTGCAATGGAAAAAGTACCATAAAGTTGTTGAAAAAGTACTATCAAAATTTTTTTGAGTATGTGTTTGCAGTATGCAAATACATACTCAAAATAATTTTGATAGTACTTTTTCAACAACTTTATGGTACTTTTTCCATTGCAAAGTGCTAAAATGTTTGTTTGTTTTTAAATCGAAGATGAACATTTATGTCCTAGGAGAAAACTCAGGAGAAAAAGTGAATTGCATATGGGCCCAAGTCTAGCAGATATTCATTCCGTCAACACATACTCCAAAAGATTGTTACACTCACAATACTTGGACAATATTATTTTAATAAATAAGTAAATAAGCAATGTTATCGTGTGATAAAATGTACATGTATGGACTGATAACAATCATCTGTCATATTAGGGCATGAAAGAAGACCAGCCCTGTCAGTCATCAGGCAGGTGGAAAAGTTTGGTGTAACTGATGAATGGCCATGCAGTGAATACCATAACAGCTGTTCCAAAGGCAGTGGGGGCTGTTTCATACCAAAAAGCACTAGCGATTTGTCGCAATCGATTTTAAAGCGATTGTCACAGTGCATTTTCTATACCGGTTACAGAATTGCAATCACTACAAAAATGCTCCATGCAGCGCTTTGGCCATTCTGTCTGGTGTGAAATAGCCCGTAGGATTTTATTGTCCAAGCCCTTTTCAAAACACTGGAAAGTGCTGGCGATCAGAAAAGCCCTTTAAAAGTGCTCTTGTTGGAATCAGGTTCTCCCACTACGCAAGGCTCTATATTAACACAGAGGTGCTGAGGCCAAATTTAATAAAATATGGGCAACCTGGCTTTCTTCCATTAGAACCAGATTATAACCTTTACACTCCTAGACTGATCACTCACCATAACTAAGTGTTCTCTACCTTCTTATACCTGGCGGAGGATCTCAACCTTTTATGCCTACTTTCATTGTAAGATGTACTATATTTTTCTACTAAATATATACGCATTTTACCAAACTACTTGCTAAATTAACAACGGTGCTGATATGATGTTACTGTTCTTTTTTGTTGTTTTTTAAACATTTACCAAAGCTTTATTGCTTTTATGAATGATGTTGTAACATTAACTTTCTAATTTACCTGCCTTAATAAAGTTTGGTTGAAAAAAAAGTGCTCTTGTTGGGAAACAGCCCTAATGGAGTACTAACTACTACACTTCAAATAGCCATAGACAAGATACTATGGCCAGTTAAAGGACTACAATCGCAAAAAAAGTAGGCAGTTAAAATCTGACAGAACCGACAGGTTTTGGGTCAGTCCATCTCCTCGTGGGGGATTCTAAGGGTTTTCTTTGTTTTCAACAGCATTTCCTGAACAGCAGTTTAACTGCCAAACTAGTAAGATACTAGCCAGCCTCCCTACTCACTTGCACAATATTTTGTCAGTTAGACTTTGCAACTGCTGTTCAGGAAATGCTGTTGAAAATAAAGAAAACCCTGAGAATCCCTCATGAGGAAATGGACGGGGCCAAAAGCTGTCAGTTCTGTCAGATTTTAACTGGCTACTTTTTTTGCGATAGTGGTGCTTTAATAGGGCTGATATTTGACTGTTCTTTCTCTCTGATTTGAACTGCTGTTAACTGTTCCCAGACAAGCAACAACGGTGCATCGGCATACCACCAGGCAGCACACAACAGTTTTACCATTACTACCAATATCAAAGTAGCTTGCAGTATGTAAAGCGAGTGTTGCTGGGGTAAAGCACAGTACAATATGTCACATGCTTCTGAGGTATCACCGGTAGTATCATTAGATGTCATCAGTAGTAACTGTAAAATGGCTGTGTGCTGCTGTTGCATGTCAATCTTACCTGTTGCTTCATGAATCCTGTGAGGCCGAAAGGTGGCCACACACCATACAATTTTTTTTATTTTGATTCGATTTGAGCATTCTGATCCAATTTTACGATTGGATCGGAAGTTTCGATCAGAATCTTCGAGGTGCCACACACGAATTTTCAAGATTGTCGCAATTTCAGTATAAAAGATCATAAACGCTGAAAAATTTGATTGGTTAGAAAAATGAAGAGAAAAATGTACTAAATAGTTACAAACAATTTTTTTTCTGGTAGAATACAATTTCACAATTCATCACACAATATGCAATTTTTGAAAAAAATGGTCTGAATTTTCCAACATGTCCTATCTCAAAAAAAGGGACATTCGATCAGATTTCTCGATCGAAAACAAAAAAGCTTTCGATTTTTCTCGACAACTGATTTTATCACAATGGTGTAAAACTGGATCTTTTAATTGCATGGCCTGTGGTCACCTTTAGAGTGGACATTCAGGTTATTATGGTATATATCTATTCCTGACTGGTTCTCTTTACTTGTATTATTTTTTAAAGGAATAAGTAGATAAAATGACTTTCTTTATAGCGCACAACACACTTTTCATTCTGGGTGCACCTTCCCCAACAATTACTTTTGGAGTGACTGATGGCAAAGACCAGATAATGAGTGAGGGAAACCACTGGCAGGAGAATGGTGGTAATTAGCACTCCATGTTCAATTATTTATCCTTCCCTGTGGAACAAATTACAGCTCACCTTTCTGTACATTGTGTTCAGTTCCACCAGGAACTACACCAGAGAGAGCTGTAATGAGTTAAAAGACGTGATCTACCTGGAATACAGATCTGATGCTGCTTTTAATCATACGCTGATCAGGAAAGGAATGACAGCACACATGGGAAGAGGCATGCAAATAACTAGAGGGCAGAGGCCTGTACGCTAGTCTTATGTGCCTGTTGTAAACTAACACACGCTGTCTATCTCATGTCAGTTACCATGGAGATCACTATATATTTACAATAACAACCTCTCCTGATTCTGTACGGTGCCATCTGGGACCACAGAACAATATAGCCAGAACACAAGATTTATTACTCTAGGCAATTCTCATAATGTTATATTATGGCTGACTAGTAACATTTACCTCAACAATGCTCCAGTACTTAGCTCACATGTGAGATCCATTATGCTATAGAGTTCTCTTTGGCATATCTTGAAATATTTATGATGAGAGAGATCTAACTGCTAGAAATTATAGAGCTTTGCAAATGGGTTCTTATCTCAGTAATTCAGGTCTTCTTAGCGCTGATCTTCCAAGGCCAGGATTCTCATTTGCAAGAACGCACATACAAAGGAAAGCTATTTGTAAAAATGCAAAACTAAGTACTCACCACTCCCCAACATTTCCCTGGTTTGCACCCAGCACCCTCTGCTCATTTTATTTTGCAGCTGCCTCTTCTTAAAAAGATAGCTGTACTTACATATATTACTTCATAGGAAGCTTTAAACAAAGCAAAGCTACAAGATATCTATATACTTGCGCGCTGCTTCGCCCTGTGTTACTCTACCGCGCCGCTTCCCCACTGCAAGGGCTATGAAAGTCTATGGAGACTTGCACAGTTCACACATGGCACAGGGTGTGCCTTTGAGGCCCCTCACACACTTGCGCACTGCCTCGCCCCGTGTTACTCTACCGCGCTGCTTCCCTGCCACAAGGGCTAGGAAAATCTATGGAGACTTGCACAGTTCACATGAGGCACACGATGTGCCTTTGAGGCCCCTTGCACACTTGCGCGCTGCTTCGCCCCATGTTACTCTACCGCGCCGCTTCCCCGCTGCAAGGGCTATGAAAGTCTATGGAGACTTGCACAGTTCACATGAGGCGTGCGGTGTGCCTCTGAGGCCCCTAGCACATTTGCGTGCTGCCTCGCTCTGTGTTACTCTACCGCGCCGCTTCCCTGCTGCAAGGGCTATGAAAGTCTATGGAGACTTGTACTGTTCACATGATCCAATGCGGTGTGCCGGGAGTATCCAAATTGCCGCAATACTGGCACAAAATCTGCAGCGCGTTACTGCATAATCCGTGCCTACAGAACAGATTATGCAGCACTGCAAGTCAATGGGCAATGCAGGAAGTGTGCATTACGGGAGAGCGGGGCGATGCGGTTGTACACCAACGGGAATCCCAGTGACTTACTCTTTGCCCAACAGGCCATAGCCTGGGGGGGGGGTGGGGGGGGGGATGTCTTCATTTAATATACATTATTTACCATGTACTTGAACACACTCACTGCATGGTCGGTCAACACAATACAATTTTACTGTATATAGTAGCGGTAAGGCTATGTCCACACTTGTCCGTAGCAGATTGGATCCGTTTCAAACGGATGCAATTTGGTAAAAAACATTTTTTCCTCCATTTTCCCTGTTTTTAATGTAATTGCAGCATACGTTTCCAGTCCGTGGAAACGTATGCCCAGCCTGTGGGTGAGGATGGGGCCGCCATGCTGGAGGGGAAAGCAGCCAGGATGGGGGCCAGCAGTCGGCGGGAAGGAGGATCCTCGCCCTCCCTCACCTTAGTTCCCCGTCCCCCTCCAGCTACTTGTGCAAAAGTTGTTAAATGTAATGTAGGCAGCGAGCGGGAAAGCCTTCCTTCTTTGCGTTCAACTGCTCGCCGCTTGACTTCCTGCAATGCCTCCCTCTATACTTTGGAGGGCGGCATTGCAGGAAGTGATGTGGCAAGCAGAGGAAGTAAAAAAAAAGGTAAGCTTCCCCGCTCGCTGCCTACAGGGACAGGGGACCCAGGTGAGGGTGTGGGGGCAACCCCCCTCCCTACTGCTGAGCCCCCCCCCCCCCCGTCCTGGATGCTACCCCTCCAGCATGGCGGCTCCCTCCGCACCCACAGCCTGGGACACAGAAAACGGATCCGTTTCTGTGTCCAAAGATGCCTGTGTAAAGGGGGATCCGTTTTTGCATAGATTTTCACTACCCCTCCGTGTATTAGGGATCGATCCGGATCCGTAACAATCCTGCAAATCCGAACTGTCCGTTAAGTTTTTTAAAACGGATCCCCCTGAACGCAGACGGATCCGGGTTTTTTTTGACTGAAGAAGGCTGCTATTTTTTACATTGATATCCGTAGCTCCGTTTTTGAACAGGGCCAAAAAACTGAGCTACGGATACGTTTTTAAAACAAGTGTGACCTACTCTAATAGCTAATTGTAACCACAGTTGTAAAGATAAGTGTTTAAATAGGATATGTTATTTTTTTCCTCTCTTTTTAGTGCATTGGAATATGTAGAATATCACCCAAAATAAGAACACCACTGTCAGTTTGAGAGGATAAACCAATATCAGGCCTGGAACCCACTACAAATCACAAAGTGATATTGCAAGTGCTAGCATTTTGTAAGCAATTTCGTGAGCGGTTTTTTGGCAATTTTGATAGTGATTTTAAAAAAATTATAAGCTTTAAAAAGTCTAAGCTTTTTGACAGTGATTTGAATTCTGATTGGTCCTTTCAAATTATTATATTTTTTTTTTACAGTTTGCAGTAATTTAAAATCACAAACAAATTGGTATGTGTAGCGATTCATGAGTGATTTGCCAGCGCTTATATATTTTACATTGAAGCACAAACACTCCCAAAATGCTGCATGTCCCGCAATTGCGATTTTGCTAATCGCAATCACTACTGTGGAATTTGCTACATTTATTTACATTGGCAGGGCGTTTAGGGAAATCGCTAGCGATTTAAAGCGCTTCCTAAACGCTTAAAAAAGCGCTCTAGTGGGTTCCAGCCCTCATGCAGCTTTCTTAGTAGAATGTGAGTGAAATGCTGTGTAGAAGTAAGAGAAAGGTAATCCAAAACAACGTTTTCTGATGTAAATGAGAATTAGATGGTGATGGCTGAGTTCAAAATAGTTACATTGACATTAGATATGTTTTTTTTTTTCCTCAATAAAAAATGTCAAGGAAAGTGACCTCGTATGAAAATCGTTATTACTTCCTCTAGAAATACCACATGCTTTTACTTCCTGTAAGTTTACAGGTCTCTTTCACAATCACAACTTTCCCTTTTATAGTTTACTCCTCAGTGACCCAGAGGAATCCTTTATTATGACAGTAAATGGACAATTCCCCAAATTATTTCTACATCTGCTCACCCTCGGCAGAATAATGAAAAAAAATAGTTAATGATTGCTAGTAGTGACGATGCTCTCCTTCTTGTCACAGCTAAAAGGGGGTGATGTAACCCTTCGTTACAAAGCCAGTGTACACTGCTGATAGAGAAGAGTCCCGCTGTGCTAGAACACAAGGAAGCAGTGCTCCACTCCTTCAGTTCAGCACCGTCTCTCCTCTAGTCCTGAGTGTGCACAACTATAAAAATGGCACCCGCTAAAAACAGTGCCTAAGATAGCCACTAGTAGGGGAAAACTATAAAAATGGCACCTGTTAAAATTACCAATATTCTACTATTTAATTCTGATAGTAAAATATTGGTAATCTTTACCGATATTTTATCATGAGATAACCTGACCCTACTCTCACACAGAACCCTCCCTCTATTTATGCCTAACCCTAAACCCCTCCCTCATGCTGTATAACCTTAACCCTCCTCCCCCCCAGTGCCTAACCTTAACCACTCCCCCAGTGCCTGACCTTATCCCCCACCACCTTGGTGCAGGGTGGGACGAATGACGGCTCACCCTGCTGCCGCTTAAATTCCTATTTGTGTTGAATACTATTCACCCTCTGAGTCATACCGATTGCCGGAACTCCGAATTACCCTTGCGTGGGGTGCCCACTATAGCATTAGTGGTGCCAAGCTCAGGCATTTGGTGCCAAAATAACCTGCCACGTGGCGCTTAACCTTATCCCCTAAGGAACCCTTCTTTACTTCTAATACTAAAACCACCCCTCATCCCGATGTAAGAGCCACAATTAGCAGCAATAAAGCTTATTTATGGCACCCAATGAATAGCGGGCAACATAATTTACTGCCCTAGGGCTTGATTGTCTAAACAGCGGTAACTGTGAGCACGGGCGTGCTAAGCAGTTACCAGGGGAAGTGCCGCTCATTGGGCACTGATCGCGTGCAAAAGTCCGCATTATCACAAGCAAATGTCCACGATCGCAGGACTTTGCGCGCACAAAAGTCCATGAGCGGCACTTCGCGTGGTAACTGCTTAGCACGCCCGTGCTAACAGTTACCGCTGTATAGAGAATCAAGCCCCTAATTGCCCATTTTTTACTGGCGCTCATCCTGCGCCATTTTTACCTGCTTGATCTGTGACACAAAGTAGAAATGAGGAAGGCACTCAAATGGTGAAATGTATCGGGGTAATCCCCTTCCTCAGGTGTTCACCTGTGACGCTACTGTGACAATTCCCTGGTGTGGAGAAAGTCAGGAAAGGCATAGCCGGCTCTCAGCCCTCTTCACAAACAGATGTAAGAACAATCAAATGGGTTCAGATAGAGGGACAAGTATCTCCACTTCAGGTATCTGACAGGTATCAGAAACCATATACCACAGCAGTTGTATGCAGCAGTTTTAGGAAAATTCTAGGTTCTAAGGAAATAAAAGACACTGCATCATATCCGTGATTGGAGTTAAGCCTCATACAGACGTTAGAGAAAACTTGCCTGACACAATCATCAAACAGTAAACCCATCAAACAGTACATGCTGTTCAAGTATAGCTGAATAGGGTACTTATATAGCACTCATTCGCTAAAATGCCATCATAACAATCAATCCACCACCATTAAGGTTGACATTTATAGAGCGCTTTACCCATGGCTCGTTTGATGAACATGTCTAGAGAAGCACCCTCAAGGCCAGAAGCTTCAGGTTAAGAAGACAAGAGTCGCACTCATCCATATCACAAAGCCAAAAAACCCCACAATTCCAAAATACAATCAGAGCTCTAGACGAAACAATGTCACCAGCTCTTGGAGTCGGAACAGGCAAAAATGGCGCACAATGCCAACGGTATAAAAAGGGCGCAGGAGTAATATAAAACGATATTTATCGTTTTATATCTTTAAAAACTTTAGGCAGCAGGGTCGGGGGGAGAGGCAGCGGGACAGGCAGCAGGGTGCAGGGAGTAGGATTAGGCAGAGGATGTGTGCCGAGGGATACATTACCTATGTCTGGCCGGCGATCGCTCCTTCACTTCTTCTGTTAGTTTTCAGGAGTCCTGCATCCAGCCAACCACTATGCGGCTTCACTTTCCGCATGCTGATTGGCTGGATGAGGACTCCTGCAAGCTAACTATGAAGTGAAGGAGCGATCGCCGGTGGGGACAAGGTAATGTATACCAATGCTACCTATTCCTCCCTCCACTTAATCCTCCGCCCCGCTGCCTAGTGTCCCGCTGCCTCCCCCCCGACCACCGCTGCCTCACTAGCCCACCTGCAATGGCGCACCATTCTGCTCATAAATCTTTTATAAAACGTTATTTACCGGTTTAATGTATTTACATTAAAACGATAAATAGCGTTTTATGATCGGCAAAACGGTGCGCCATTATTCACTCTGCGCCATTTTTAACTGTACCCCTTGGAGTGCAGGAAGTACAAAGCTATTTGAGCTCCCTGCAAAGACTACTTCCTGCACTTCTAGCTATTATTCTCAAAAGCCCAGCAACCAAAATGCTTGTAACGCTGTTGAAAGCTTTCAAAAGCTTTAGTGAAAAAAACTGGCATTTGTATACACAAAAACTACAGTGTTCATACAAGATGCCGAGAAGAAGCCTTTTGTGAACCAGTCATTACTCTTAAAAACTTTCTATTCTGAAGAAAGGTCATTTTTTTTTGTTCAAGTTGGTTCATTGGATCCTTCCATCCAGATGTCCCTGACAATCTATTGGAGAAGAGGTAAAGATTTCTCATGGGGAAGGGGGGATCAGCTACTGACTGTGATGAAGTTCAGTCCTGGGTTAAAGTTCCTCTTTATCGTGCAAAAGTAAGTGCTTCTCTGAATTGCAACTTCTGTCATGTCTGCTCCTGTTTCCTTTACTTCCGTTTCCTTTACGCCACTGATAAACTATTTCCTATGCTATCCAAAATCAAACAGACAAGACATTTGGCTGAAGTATCACATTAATATTGTTTTCATCAAATTATTCCTATGTCATTACTCTTATTTGTTCTTTTTTCTAGAAACAGGGAACACAGACGAACATCATTTGTTTTAGGAAATGCTAGTTTGCATTTTAATTGTCTCTTGTTGCTATTTTTCACCCGTATTTGCAAACAGTGTTGGATCTGTGGAAGCTGTTGGCATGGAGCCGCACCCGGTCCTCGAGGCAGACAGAGCTGTATCTGCCAACACTATTGCCTGCCAGCGAGAGCAATATGGGGCTTTCATACATCATTCTTAGAATGTAATAGGGGCAGAGCTCTCTTACCCTCCTGGGGTTTATGGTGGTTTATCTTGCTTTTTAAATTCTACGTTCCTTCCTATTTTATTGTACACTATATTATGCTGGCAGGGATGATAATAATAATAATTATGGAAAACAAACAGGTCAGCAAAGTGCTCTATTAAGTTGTAAGTGCAACTCTGCAAGTGAACAGAGAAGGGAAGAAGAAAGGGAAGAGTGCAGCAAACACTGCTGAATAACTGGGGAGAACACTAGCAATAACAGCATATTTTCTGGCATATCGGAATCCTTACTTTCTGTGAGAACACGGATACCACTCAGAATGAGAGTAGCCCTGATAATATAATCAGCTGTCGCACCTCTTCTGACACACAGCCCTTCACCCAGCCTACTCCTAACCTCATCACCTGCCTATGCCTAACTCTAACCTCCCCAGTCTTTTTTTCTCTACACACACACGCACACACACACTAACCTGCGTCTGAAATTAGGTTAATAAGCTGTCTGCATTGCCCCAAATCTATCTTTTTATTTGTGGTGTGTATATTTTTCATATCATGTTTTCAGTCAGCCATGGGGAACAGGAAGTCTGTGGCTCTGTGTCCTCCATTTGCATTCCTCACCATATGTGACAATGGCATTTGGTTCCCTGCAGGGCCGGCGCTTTCATAGAGTCAAAAGGAGCAATTGCCCCAGAGCCTGTAGGGGCCCCAAGGTGCCTCCTCCCCCTCCACTCCAGCTATGGGGTTCTCATGCATGCTTACAGGGAACAAGGAAGAGAGGCACCAATGGGGAGAAGAAATCCAGAGCACGGTGCTGCCTCGTGTCTTGCCTGGATTAGGTAAGACACTCTGAATTTGTAAGAGAAAGTAATGGGGACCCAAACACTTAGACATATGATGGACACCATATGATTTTGTGTGGCTGGGAGTGTGGTGGGATGGGTCCTGGGAGCCGGTTCGGGAGCCGGGGGTGTTGCTAGGTGGGCCCCAAAATTACTTTTGCCCTGGAGCCCCATTGAAGCTAGAACCAGTCCTGGTTCCCTGGCATGTTTGTCCTGCTTCAACCTGTCATTTTACAGAGCTGATTTGTAAATGAAACAAGGAATTTGACAGGCCACTGTGGGCAAGAAGTAAATATGAGGGGAAGATCATGGGGTCCAGAGTGGTAAATAGGTAGCTATGTTTCTCCACCGCTTCCTGGTGCTGCTTTGCATGTGGTAGTGAGATTGCGTTTAAGTGACGGTGGGCACAGCAGGGACACAGTCTCCCTGTCACATGGCTTATGAGTACACGACAACCAACCTGTTGCCAACTTCTGTACTAATCTATCACATAAATATCAACAATGCATCTGTAACGTACACCTTTCTGTGCCAAGTCATTAGCATCACATGGCCATGCTATGCTGCATGAACTTCAGAAAACTTCAGCAACTCCCAGTGTTTAAAAGTACACAATTCTATTTCTATTGTCAAATCAAGGAACTTACAAAAACCTGCCTTTGATTACACTGGCAGGGTAACTAAACTCCATGATGGTCCTTTCCCCTCCGGATTTACCATAAGGCACTGTGGGCACATGCCTACAGGCGTCTGGTGATAGAAAGGTGGCTCACTCCCCTTCCTGAGTGCCTTCCTCCCTCCATCCCTATGCTCTCAGCATTCCACTGATGAGATCTCTCTTTCGTCAGGTCAGGGGCACCTAACTACTTAAGGCCCGGTTCACACTAGCGGTCGCCGTCCGGAATCGCCGTGCCGGAGCCGGACCGCATGCAGAACGGACGGAACGGACGCACGGCATAGCAATGAAAGCCTATGCGTCCGTTCACATGCGTCCGTTTCGTCCGGACCGGATCCGGACCGGATCCGGACTCCGGCATAAGACCCAACATGCGCTATTTTTTGGTCCGGCTCCTCCGGCAGCCGTATCCGGACTGCACCATCCGGCCAATACAAACCAATGAGAACCGGAGAGCGCACAACACACTGGCTAAAAATCCGGATAGTCTACCCCACTTCCTGTGCGTATTGTAGCGGCGATTTTGGATGGGGACACAAGGGCAAGCATTTTGGAGTGGAGCAGCAGTGACTTTAAACGTGCTGGAGATGTTGGCAGTATGTCGGAGGTGGAGGTGAGTGCTAAACAGCGGAGGGCCTGATTCCACAGGTCCACCTTCTGCTGACCTCCCAGACCCCAACATTTTTATTCGGTTTCTACTATCTTTTGCCAAACGGACTTGGATCGCATCCTGATGAACACCTGATGCAACCTGACCGTACGGTTCCGATCCGGATCCGGTCCGGATCCGGTCAGGTCATCCGGTCCGTTTGGCAGGGAACCGCAAGTGTGAACCGGCCCTTAGTCACTTAATATTGAAAGTACTTCTGGCTACCTAATACTAAGGGGCATATGTGGCTACCTATGATGGGAAAGAAAACTAAGGGAGAAGTGACAGCTGGGCCAGCCAGCACACTTGCAGTGCAGTTTGGTGGGGGTTTGTAGGTTCATGAAGGGGGAAGTCTAAGGTGCCAGGACATCTGTGCCTATAGGATCCTGTGATGTAAATCTGCGCCTGGTCCTGTATGCTTTATGTTAAAGCACCTGCAAACATTGGGTAACAGTCTGCTAATCTATGATGCCTCTGCCATACCACAAGATACAGACTGTGCTTCCAGGTGTAATCAAATTAAAATATTGCATTATCCACTGGCAATACAAGTTTATAGGTATTTAACAACTATAGAAAATTATAAAAAAAATAAGAAACAACATTTGGATATAGTCTGCAGGATCTAGGAAGCCAGCGAACACAAGTTTTTTATTAGGAACAATATATTGTCATGATTCAGCATGTATAAATGTTTCAGGAACCAATGTCATTTTATCAGCATTAGAAGCATAATGTTGCTATGCTTTCTAAATATTTACAGGCTGTCAGGCACTGGCTCCTCTGCCCAGGAACTTGACAGACAAGCCCATTGAGAAAGCAAAGGTAAACCTCTTTTCAATCATTAGGAGAAAACACAGACGGTTGTGAAAGAAAACAGCCACACAGGCTTGTGAAAAGGATTTCAAAATGTTAGTTTCCTACTTCTATTACAAAACATTTTGTCACTGTAGCTATAGTTCTGCTCCATTATGTAACTAAGAATGCATGACTAACTGAACAGAAACAGAATCTTATGGTGACTGATCGGGCCGTTTCACACTGGCTGCATTCCGTTTTGTTTTCGAAAAGACTTGCGATTTTCCAAATGTGAGTACAGTAAAGATACAACTGGAATCATGGGAATGCATTTGCATTTACAATTTCCTAACAAGGCAGTTGCCGTTTTGCTGCATTTTTCCTGCGTTTCGATTGAGCCCAACACAGTGCAAATCGCAAAACGCAACAGCCCTACAGTTTATATATGTACAGATCAGTTTGCCTGCTAAATACAAAGTTTGCCTACTTATTTAACTCATGGTAAGCTGCTTTTGAAACCCTGTATTACAGTAGAACTCAATCCAACACATTTCATTATTTTTTAATGTAAACATATTATGATCATTTGTAAAATTTGAATTACAGGTGTATTAGTTTTACATTCCTCCCGGCATAAAATTAACTATACATTATTTTTTTTTTTACCTCTCACTTAAAGTAGCTAGTAAAAATCGTTTTGGACTAGTCCATCTCTTCATGGGGGAATCAGAATTTTCTTTATTTTTTTCAAGTGCACTCCCTGGAAAGGACAATGGTGCTAGAAAGCCAGTGTGCTCTTGTGCACACTATTCTGGCAGCTGCCATCTAGGGAGTGCTTTTGAAAATAAAATAATTCCTGAGATTCCCCCAAGAGATGGATTAGACCAAAATCTGTCAGTCTACCACATTATTTCTGCTCCCTAGTGATATCTACATAGGGAGAAATAATGTATAGTGCATTTTACTCTGGGAGAAATTTACAACTAATACATGTGCATTTTAAATGTTACAATAGTTTTCCAGAGTGGTTGTTTAATAGGTAAGGGAAGCAGACTTTCCAACATTTGAAATGTTTTCTGCCACCATTGGAAAGATTTCACATAGCAATTAAAAATAACTCTTCCTGACACTTATTTCCTCACTAATAGATCCTGGTAACATCACAGGAAGTAGACTGAAATTTCCTCTGTAGTTATACTGATCTGGGTGACATCACAGGAAGTGGACTGAAATTTCCTCTGTAGTGATACTGATCCTGGTGACATCACAGGGAGTGGACTGAAATTTCCTCTGTAGTAATACTGATCCTGGTGACATCACAGGAAGTGGATTGAAATCTGCCCTGTAGTGATACTGATGATTTTTATCCTTCTTCATGCTCCACAACAGTAAAGCTGTGTTGGGGTAGTCTGACTTAAATATTTAATTGTACAAATAATAGCAGACGTATACCTGGAAAGTGGATATGTCTCACTCAGCTCACTACAATGTGTATCCATCTGTCTGGGGTAATTATAAGCTAATGATCAAAAGCAACTTCAGCAACAAAAGGCATCAGGAGGATGACCTTACAGACAAAATAAATAAATAAAAAATACCAATAATCATCATACATCCCTGGTCTAATGTGGAAATACATGTACTTTTTGCCATTAATTGTTAAACATATTAACCTACTGTATGCTATACATTTGCAACTCTCTATAAAAAGTAGGGTTTTTCGCATAAGTATCCATTGGACAAACAAGTTTATAATATAACTAGGCCTAAGGTCCGTTTAAAAAGGCTAGGCTGTGGCCGCCCGCGCACACACCCACCGCGCGCACACCCACTTACGCATGCCGTGCACTCACAGGCCCGCCCCCCTTCGGGACCCGTCCTCCTCTGCCGTCCGTCATTCCCCCCAGCTCTCTTGAGTGTCTTTGCATCCCTCCCTGCACATGTGCAGAGCAAAAAAGCACTGACACAGGGACAAAGCAGGACACAGAGACACAGGCAAATAATATAAAGAGACTAGTGACCTTAGCTAGTTTAAAAATGGGCTCTAGGTCTGTCATCGCCGCCACATGCCATAGCGCAAGTGTGTACCGGACTGCCGCGCGCACGCACACCTGCCGCACGCACACACACACCCGGCCGGCCCCCTTACCTGTCCCATGCTGTCCCTGCGGCACATGTGCAGTAGCGCAAATGCAGGGACACACACACATAGGGACAGAACGCACAGAAACAGGGGTTTTATTATATACGGTGTTAGGAAATTAGAGAGGGTGTAGATAAAGCCATAACAGCAATAGAAGAGAAGCCCCGCAGCCCCGTTAGGTTTAGCGACAATGCATTCGTGAGGGCCGCCCTCAGTGACGGCGACAGCAGACCACCAAGGGGAACCTCAATAGGATACTGAGGCTTCCCTCTCTTTAGATAAGTACCATATCTAATGTTGATTAACCGAGCTTCGGCTCAGGTGCACTTTAAGACTGTAACTGTGTTTGTGTGGGAGGCTCCTGTCTATGGGAGAACAATGTATGGAGCGTGGCCTGGAACAGCGCATGCGCAGTGTCCCACAACCCATCAGGATCCCAGACTTCACAGTGGCACAAAGGAGGGGAGCGCAAGGACAGGGAGGGAGCCGATAGACTACAGGGGGCTGAAGGAGGCTCCAGGAAAGTAAAAATCCTTTTCTCCCATTCATCTCAGATTTACTTTATGCCCTCTTTCACAGGGGAGGCTGAATGCAGTGTACTCACCACCTGCTCCTGTACACCTGTGTCCCTGCTAGCACTTGGTAGGGGTAATGCTGGAGCGGCCAATGCATGCAGTCACATTTGAGTGTACCTGCACTCACACACAACATGATGGCGTTTTGCTGCCAAGTAACGGCACTCTGTGTCACGCTCTGACATGCCTGTGGCTACAAACGCTGCCATTTGGCTACACTAAATTGCAGTTAAAAGAGGCTTGGTCAGATGGGAGGCTGACCTGCCTGACAAGCGAATAATTAAGCCGCCCCTGTGAAAGAGGCCTCAGTGGTCTGACTGAAGCAAAACTGAAGCTACTTAAAAGGCAAACACATGATAGACATTCCCTGAGTGACGGTTGGAGAGCTGAGAGCATCATCTGGTATTCCTTTCACAAGTAACGGATGTCTGTGAGTCAGCTTGCTGGCTGCCTGTTGTCAGGAATAGAGAGCAGTGCTGCTAATGCGATGTGTTTGTTTATGAAGAGAAAAGAAAAGCAGCTTACATGGAAATGTCCTTGTGGTGTTGCATTTCTTTAGTTACATTCTGGAAATTCAGCTCCAATGTTTCCAACTGTTGCTGTAAGTCTGTGTGAAAGAAAACCGTTATAATTAGTGGTTTGGTTTCTCTAAATACACCATCAGATTACAAATTGCTTTTCCCTGAAGAAAGGGCGGCTTTACTCATACGCCTGAACAGTAGGAAGTGTTAATATGGACTGCTGAGAACTGATGCCAACGGAAGTCCCACCTGTTGGATGCCACGATTTCTGCTTGGCTTAAGTAATACGTATGGGAATTAAAGACGTCAGGTCATATTGCATTCTGTTATAACACACTTATGGTACATTCATTCAGCTAAAACTGTGTAGTTAAAGGTTATGACATACAGCATTTCCTCTTTGCTCTAAGGGCCTTTACACACCAAAAACCAATAGCAGATCCACAAAACGCTAGAGGTTTTTGAAGCAGATTTTCAGAGCGATTGTAGGCATGTTACGAGAGGTTTTCTAAACATTCCTAGTGTTTTTTGGAGTGTTTTTGTGTAGCAGATGTCATTTTTTGTTACAGTACAATCTGTTACTGAACAGCTTCTGTAACAAAAATGCTTGGAAAACCGCTATGATCTAGCGTTTTTCAGAGCGATTTTCCACTTTCCTATACCTTAACATCGAGGCAGAAACGCCTCAGAAATCTAAAAAATGCTGCAGCCCCCAAGTTTGCGTTTGTGGAAAAAACAAACCGCTCTGGTGTGCACAAGCCCATTGAAATACAAATTTGCCAAGCGTTTTTCTATCCCCAATTGTATTTAAAAACGCTACAGAACCGCTCTGGTGTGCACCAGCCCTAAAATATTATTTACAGCATAAACTCTACTACCACAAAACAGTTGTAGCAGAACAGTATTCAAACAGTTTAATACAGCACGTTGTTCTTCAGTGGAAAGCTCCTTGCTACAGTGGTCAGTTTCTGGTTGCATCTGAAGAGGTGATAACAATATCTTTTAATTACATCCCTTTGTCAGATACATTTAGTAAACATTAGCAAATTGCAGAAATTGATCTCTTACTGCTTCTAGTATGTGTGTAACTGAGAAGTGATCACTAGATGCATTTTAATATATAAATACAGCAGCTATGCAATAAAATGCAATGTCAGCTTTCAGAGCAGATAAACTATACATTAGGAATTTGTAGACAGACAATATTACTTGTGCACAAAAGTAAATATGATAACTGTATGAGTAATAAAATAGGAAAACACATTTTTATTGAATATTACGTCAGAGTTTTTTCCCACTTTAAAAATTAAAACAATTATGTCACAGATCTTATAGAAAATGAGAACTTGCCACCTATGATGGTAAGTGGATTCCCACAAAAAAGTATTGTATTTATATCTAAAATGGCCACATCATAGAATTTTACAGTTGCTTAAAAAACATCCCCTCCAACATTGTTATGGAGTTCCAATGTTTCTTTGAGTATATGTTGTGGAACCACCACGGAATATGTTAGAACTTCATATATCAACTAGTAGAACTAAGCCTGTTTAAAAACGGGCTCTAGGTCTGTGTTTCTCGGCGCACGCACAAGCCACCCGCGAGCCCGCCTCCCGCACACCCGGCCGCCCGCTGACCCGCCGCACACCCGGCTGCCTGCTGACCCTCCGGACACCCGGGCCGCCCGCTCACTACACTACAGTAACATCTCCCAAAACAACTGTCCTGTCAGGGATGCCTCTCCCTCTGTCACTTCCTCTTGAGCGACTGGCTGTGCTATTGTATTTCGTGGCAAAGTCTATCTTGCTTCTTTCCCTCACCTCTCCTCTCCAGAAGAGACTGTAAGCTGCTCTGGAGAACCCCAAGGATGCATATCTGTTCAATGGCAAGCTGTCACTTTAATCAACCACGAAAGCACATTTCATGCAACAGAGATATATAGTCTGCCTATGGATTTGGACATTTTACAGTATCACATAGGCCAAATGCAGGCACATTGTTAAACAGCCATTGTGCATTAAAAAGCATTTGTAAGAATTCACAGCCCCTCATTGCTTCCTTAGAATTCTCAAGCTGCCTACACACTAGATTCTCCCTTCCAATCAGTCTGAAGCAATGGTGGTCTGTCAGTCGGCTACAGCTGACAGGTCAATCACTCCCCCCCCATGCTCATGTGACTATAGGGGGACTGTTACAGCATCTATCATCAGTACATGCTTTTCCTTTTATCTTTGCAAAAAAAATGTATACAATGATATTCTACTAAATCCTGTATTATAATCCCCGTGTCCCTGCGTACACTCCTGTCCCTGTGTCCGTACGTTTGCGCTACTGCGCATGAGCCGCACAGACAGCCGTTGGGACAGGAGCAGAACGGGCCAGGGGGCCGGCCAGGCGTGTGTGCGAACAAGCATGCTGACATGTGGCAGTGGTGACAGACCTAGAGTCCGTTTTTAAACAGGCTTAGGTCAACTAGTGCATAATAAAAATGTAACTTAACTGAGGCTTCAACACACTTTGATGCAGTAACATTGCACAGGTTCTGTTAAAGTGACACTGAAGCAAAAATAAACTTATGAGATTGAATTGTGTGTGTAGTACGGATAATTAATAAAGCACTAGTAGCAAACAAAAGAGTCTCATATTTTTATTTTTTAGTTATATAGTTTTAGTTATAGCATTGCATCATTATGTCATATTTGCAGTTTAGAAACCACACTCTGTATTTTATGCTGTCAAACAGAGCATAGCTAATGATCCTTTGATCTTTCCTGCAGTAAAACTTTATCTCAAGCCATCTCTCAATGATTCTTGGCTGTTTAATGCCTGGTACACATGATGCAATTTTCCGTTAGATTGACGGTCAAATAGATTATTTCAGACAGGTCCGATCTGATCTCCAACCATTTTTCTAATTGATTTTCAGATCACTTTTATACAAAATCAGAAATAGGAAATCGGAGATCAGATCGGACCTGTCATAAATCGATTTCAAAATGGAATCAAGGGCCAGTGCACACCAAAAACCACTAGCGTAACAAAAATGATTGGAAAATCGCTCTGATGTAGCGCTTTTCCATACTTTACATTGGGACAGAAACGCCTCAGAAATCCACAAAAATGCTGCAGGACCCGCGTTTGGGGAAGAAACGAACCGCTCTGGTGTGTACCATCCCATTGCAATACATTAGCCAAGCGGTTTTCAACCCGCAAGTGTTTTAAAAAACGCTCAGAACCAGCTTGGTGTGCACCAGCCCTGAGTTTGACCAAGTTGGTCGATTAGCTCAGAGAAGCTCTTTTGCATAGATAACAACTCAAGTGTTTTAACCCTTCCTGTACTAGAAAACAACATGAGACTTTTTTCCTTGCTACCAATGTTCTATTTGTTATCTGTACTGCACATACAATTAATTATCTCATACGTTTACTTTCACTTCAGGTTTGCTTTCAGCATGAAAAACCCATGCTATCCATGTATGTGACAACTAAGTTCCATTAAATTTTAAAAAGAAAACCTGTCTGGTTTACCAGCTAGGTTACAGGGCAAGTCACATATACACAGGTGGGGTTTAAGGCTACAGTTTTTTTTCTGCCTGTAGGTGCAACCCCTCCCCTGTTGAAGATACCTTGGCAGGGCTGGATTTACCATAATGCACTGTAGGCATGTGCCTACAGGCGCCTGATGATGGCAATGCAGCTCACTCCCCTCCTCGAGCTCCTCCCTCCCTCCTTCCCTATGCAGAGTCCTGATGAGCGTGTAGATGAGAGCTTACTCACCCTATTGTCGGTATTCCAGTAGCGAGATCTCCCTTCAGTCAGGGACACCTCTAGCTACTGAATTTCCTCTAGCTACCTAATACTTGGTGGCTCCTCTAGCTACTTAATATTGAGGCAACTTCCGGCTACCTAATACTAAGGGGCACCTATGACAGGCAAGTGAAGTAAGAAAGAATTGACAGCTGCGAGTTTGGTGAGTTTGTAAGTCATGGAAGGAGACATTTATCTGTGCCTATAGGATCCTGTGAAGTAAATCCGGGCCTGCTGGAAGAAGTGAGTAACTATTGAAGAGTACGTGTTTGTATTCCATGTGTGTCAGTTGCCTGTTGGAACTAGATTATGCAGACACGTCTTACTTTTATAGCCACGCTTACCATCAACAGCAGAGAAATATTGCATGCATTCTTATAGAAACATATAAGCCGGCAGACCACAATGGAATCCATTCAGTAAAAGAGAGGCAATGTAGTCTGCCAAGTATAAGTGATATGCAGCTAGAGGCCATTGTTTTTAATAAATGATTATAGCTATGTGAATTTAGTATTGTGTTATGTGACAGGGCTATATATTCCTCAGTCTATTGTGAAGTCAAGATGGAATGTGGGTGGAAAATGAATTAAGTCACAAGCATTCTTTAGTGGGAAACCAATAAAAAAGGTATTGTTCTTTAAACGCTAATCAACGTTAAACTCACATCACTCACTGACTCTGGAAAAAGACACAAACATTTCATTGGAAAAATAATCTAAAAAAAAGTCCTGTTTGCAACTACTGTACAGATGTGATAAAGAACACGTGCAAGTATTCCGAGAGATAATGAGATTCTCATTCACTGGACGTTTCTCATAAGGGAGATTATGGACAAATGATTACAGTCTGGAAAGCCTAAATGAAATGCTGGGCTTTCTTTACATGAAAGGAGCTGATGAAAACGCATCATTTCACCCTCATCTGTTTCTCAGTACATTGTGTAAGACTATCAGGAATTCAAAAGCTTTGGTGAAAATGTGCAACAGAGAGCTTGTCATGATTTGTCATACTATGGACAGAATGGGCCATAATAGGAACTGAGACGTACTATGGACAGAGTGTGTCAGCAGTGCCTGACCGGACTCTAATATGGAGCAAAGTCTCTGCATTGCTCTGCAGCCTCCTACATTGAAATGTGTCACTGGAGCATTCTGCGGAAGGACACATTTACTTAACAGGTATTCATTTGGCAGTAACATCTAAGAGGATTGTTCACCAAAGTATATGCTGCTTGTGAAAAACTTAGGCCAATACATACTGCAATAATGCAGGCATTTATCACCCCGAAATGATCTTTCAGGGTGCTCTGGGCAGACGCGTATCTGGAAGAGTGCAGGCATGGCACTTGCCCCAGGCGACCTCCCTCTTCAAACAACAGGGGTGGGGGGGGGGGGGCGCAGTTCTGCTGACAGCATTCCTGAGTCTAAGGGAGTAACAATCATCCAGCAACCTCCAGCAGCCTGGCCGTCTCAGTCTTTGTCATATATCTACATTAGAAGCTATTGAGAGGTGAGCTCCAAACTTTTCCTACTCTCCCTAATGGTGCCCATTCACGATACAATAAAAACGTTCGATTTTCCTGTTTTTTCGATCTAAATGATTGAATCGAATGAAAGTAGAAAATATTTTTTTTTTCGATCAAGAAATTCGAACGATTATCCCGTTTTTTGGAAAAAAAAATCTGATCGGACATGATGGAAAAATCTTTATATTCGATGTAACAGAATAATTGAACTAAATTATCTAATCGAAAAAAAATGAAAAATTGTACCATGTATGGCCACCATAACACAGCTCATGTCTCAGTGCCCTGAGATAGCAGCAGATGCTTTTGGTCTGGAGGTTACAGGATCTCCTATTCATTCTCCTCTGTGTCATTCACACATTCCTCAGCCTTATCTCAGTGTTCTGTTTACTTACTTTTATTTATGACACTCTCTGCACTTTAACCATTACCCTGCTGGAATATCTGTGGCCAGTTTTAACTCCTCTCTTGTACAGTGTACCTCAATAGTTAAAATGCATTATATTCTAGCTCAGTATATATCTACTGATATTTAATAGGTTGTCAGGCTTTTATTATGTTATAATCGTTGCTGCAAATGTTTCATTGCTTTCATTCATATGAGAATGGTGACTGCCATATTTATTTCCTTTTAAACAATACCAGTTGCATGGAAATCGTGCTGATCTTTCCGGTCACTAGGGTCTAAATCACACACCTGAAACAAGCATGAAGCTAATCTTGTCAGATGTGTCATAGACATTTGATCTGCATGCTTGTTCTGGGTCTATGGCTTAGGCAGGAATCACACTTGTCTTTCAGTTTTCAGCTCGCCTTTTTCTTCGTACATTTTCTGCACACCAAGGGCTTGATTCACTATGCGGTGCTAACCTACTTAGCACGTCTAAAGTCTTTAGGCGCGCTAACCAGGGTGCTAAGTAGATTAGCACCGGTTTTCTCAATAAGATCGCTCGCTAAGTACCACGCGCAAAGCTTTACGCACGCAAAGTCCTATGCGCGCGCTAAGTGCCATAGGCTTTAATGGGCACTTCGCGCGGAGCGCCCTGAGCTCTGTGCAGTGCGCTCGTAAAGTTTTACACGCATAAAGTTTTGCACATGTAAAGTTTTACGCGCATAAAGTTTTGCACGTGTAAAGTTTTGCGCGCAAAAAGCTCGTTTAAACGCGGTTTTCACAGGCGTGCTAACAGTTAGCACCGCTTTGTGAATCAAGCCCATAGTGTGTTTCTATGCAGAAAAACATGTGCGTTTTTTTCACAACAGCTAATGTAATTGATACAGAAAACAGACACAAAATGTGCAGAATTATCATGCAGAATGTCAGGTTTTTTTCTGTGCAAGAAAAACACACGAAAGGTGGCCATACACTTATAGATTTGCAGCAGATTCCACCATCAGATAGATTTCTGGCAGATGCCTGTCAAGTCCAATCTAACAGGAATCTATCTGATGTGTGCCACACACTAGGAACAGATTTCCAATAGCTTTCAGAATGAAATCTATTGGAAATCGATCTAAATGCGATTTTGGACCATTAGATCCAATGCAACTCTATGGGCCATCTTTCTGCTGCCAGCAACAGATCAACCTAGATTTTCCATCCTGTCAGATAGATCAAATCGATTGAAATCGATAAAAATTGTCCGCAAATTGATCGAATGGGGAATTTGATTGATTTCTAATCTATCGATCTATTCTATAGAGTCGATCGATCGATGGCTGAAATCAACCAGTGTATGGGCCCCTTAAGTGTGAACTAGCCCTTTGATTAACATGAGTTCTTCTGTGTAGAAAACGCATATGAAAACAGTCAAGTATGTTCCCTGCCTTAAAGTATTAGAGGCAGAGGATCAGAAGGATAGCCTCATTTATTTCATAGTGACTGTTACATTCTGGTATTTGTGTGTGCCTGTGTGTTCTGAATGCATGAAGGGGTTACCCTGTCTAAAAAGGTTAGGCAGGATGCAATTGATTGTGTGTTGTGTGCGGGGTGGAGTGGGGGGGGGGGGGGGGGGTAGGGGTGCAATTTTAGTATTTGCCATGGGCGCTGTCTTACCTAGCTACGCCACTGGCTCTGGGACTCGCCAAAACAGCTGGTGCATCCATGAGTATTTGTGGTCTACTATTTTAGCAGACAATTATCAATATTATGACAATTGCCCATAAGACCAAATAATTATGAGTGGTTAATGTATGAAACATTCTTCCACTGGATTTAAAGGCCAACATATGTCCTTTATACGCCAAGGAGATTTTGCTCCAGTGTATGTTCAGGCAGTAGAAGTTGACTGCAGCTTTCTTTGTTATTCTCCACAATATTGGGCTTACAATGAATAGAGACCAGCAAGACAACGACCTGGAACATTTCCTGTCGACCACAAACTCTGGAGAACACCTCAGGTCAATAAACGAACTCTCACTGGTTTGAGGACACCAGGATGAGAGGTCTCAGTGACATATTTTTTAAAAGCTCTAGTTAACATAGGGCCAAACTTGTAGATACTTCCTGGGCCAAATGAAAGGGTTTAGCGCACAGATATTGAAATCCAGTCCTTGAAGGGACAAGGTCTTCACACATTTTTAGCACAGCTCAAATGAATTGATGGGAATGAATCAGGAAAGTTGAGGTTCAACAAGTAGAACACATTTCTCCATTTCTCAGTCCATCCTGGCATGGATACGGCCCTTGAGGACTCGAGTTTGAAAAAAGTGCCTTAGGCCTCGTTGAGACTATGTGCGCTGCTGTGCGCATTTTGGCAGCGCGCTTAGTGTGCGACACACAAGAACGGTAGAAGGGCACAGACAGCCCTTCTACCGTTCCCATCATATGCGCTGCGCAGCAGCACGATGTGCTATCACGCTACTGCATGCATTTTTGGGAATCGCAGCGCAGATCCCATTCACTGTAGTGAATGGGATCTGTAGCGCAATGCACAGTAGCGCAGATGGCGTGCGATCGTACGCGTTGCGTATTAAAGACAAAGGCAAACATCTAGTACCTTCCAGACTCTACAGTGTACCTGAACTCAGGTACTCTGTAGCAAACACAAAGCACAATTGTGCTCTCCTCACAAACATTCCTGTACCATAGAGAAAGTTCAATCCATACCATGCACTGATCAGGACCACTGATGAGGGCCAGAAAGTCAAAAACAGTCGGTGTGCCTGTTGGATTGGTGTGGCTCACTAAAACCTCGAAGCTATTGGCTCACTATACATCAGCGGTTCTGGATTTCCGGGGAATAAAGAGATATTTGCATATTTAGGAGTGATGCATTATGGGAAACCACAATTCTTCACTTAAATTTATATTTAGCAATACTTTTTTAGTAACAGAACTTTCAGTCTTTTTTTTAGCCCCCCTTTACTCTCATAGTGGCTTTAGATCAGTGATCCCCAACCCTGTCCTCAAGGGCCACCAACAGTGCATGTTTTGTGGAAATCCACAGAGGTAGTTAATCAGCTCTGCTGAGACACTGATTACCTCACCTGTGCATGTCTGTGGTTTTCTGCAAAAAATGCACTGTTGGTGGGCCTTGAGGACAGGGTTGGGGAACTCTGCGTCTAGGGTCACCATGAATTATCTGGTTATCTGTAAATGTACCACACATTTTTTTTTATTTACGGTACTTACACAGTAACATTCGGTAGAAATGCATTTCCTTCACCGCTCAAAATTCTCTATAGTTAAAGGAAACCAGAGACGAGGAAAAAAAAAAGTTTTATACATACATGGGGCTTCCTCCAGCCCCATCCGCACGGATCATTCGCACGCCGCTGTCCTCCACTGCCTGCAGCTCCAGTACCGGGTCCCGTAACTTCCTCCAGCTGTGGCCAGTTTGCGCAAGAGAGGCAGCTGGCAGGGAGATTCGTAGAGAGCGCTGTTCCTCTTGCGCAGACTGGCAGCGGCTGGAGGAAGTTACGGGACCCGGAACCGGAGCTGCAGGCAGCGGAGGACAGCAGCATGGGAGCAATCCTTGTGCATGGGGCTGGAAGAAGCCCCAGGTATGTATAAAAAGTCTTTTTTTTTGTCTCTTGTACACTTTAAGGACTTCCCAGTCAATGGACCTGATCCAATTCACTTTTTCTTCTAGGTGATATTTCACACCTTATCAATAAAATGCCTTTAACGCCACCAGCCAGCAAGGAAATGCTCAGAATAATTTTTGCAGTAATTTTTTCCACCTACTGTTTGTTACTTTTTCAATTGCAGATTGCTGAAAAGTTACTTTAAACAGAAGATGAAAATTATCTCCTAGGGGAAAACATAGGAGAAAAAGTGAATTGGATCGGGCCCAATGAGTCAATGTAAACAACCTTCTGTCAGGGGAGAAGCACAAGCAAATATACACTATAGTGTCTGCTTTAGGGCTCGTTTCCACTATAGCGAATCCGCATGCGGGCACTGCATGCGGATTCGCATACTCAATGTTAGTGGATGGGGCTGTTTTCACGTGTGCGGCGGCGTTTTTCAGTGCGGGAAAAATCTGCACGACAGGGTCGTCAGATTTCGCGTGCGGCAGGAATGCGGGCGAATCGCCGCTAATGCATTCAATAGGGAAATCGCATGTGGCTTTGTCATGAGGATTTCCCCGCGATTTCGCATGCGATTTCGCATGAAAGGCAATGGAACTTTACACAGGCAGTGACATGGTTAAATTCGCCTGGCTCCTTGCCATGCGAAATCGCGGGGAAATCCGCATGGGGAAACGCAGCCGCATGCGATTTCTTCAGCGGTGGAATCCAGGCGATTCCGCACCGCTACAGTGGAAACGAGCCCTTAGCTGTTCACATCAGATGTGCAGGAACGGTTATTTCCAGGCTGGATGTGAGAATAAAGATGATGGCACAAGTACAACACTGGTACAAAATTTGCCTACCAAAGAAGCACAAAACATTTTACTGAGCAGAAAATGTAATAAGTGCAGGTACAGAGAGCTGCCAGAGACTGACATAATGAACCATTTAAAACCCTCACTAAACAGATACAGCAGATTCTGCTGCTCTGGCATTGTGCATTTTCACTTCCGCTTGTAGTACTAGGGCCTATTCCCACTGCTGCAGAATCCACAGCATTTCCCCGCAAGCAATTTGAGGGATGAAATGCTGCCTATTCCATCACTAGGCTTCCTGTCCAACTCGCATGCCTGCAGCACACACCCGAATCCCAATAGCCATGCCATGATTGGGATGCGTACTCACATCACTGCAAGACACACATTGGCATAGTGGAGACTGGACGCTGCTCATTTTAACATGCAGTTTCCACTGTAGGCAGCGTATTATGATGAATTATTTAATCCTATGCTCAATGTTTGTTTGTCCAGAGTGAGACGTTTGTGCTAAAACAAAGTCCTGCTTTTGTAGAAAGAATAAATAGAATCTCTTCCAGGCCAAGCATAAGCATTGCAAAGATTTCAGAAACCATTTCTAAACATGGCTTATTTTTTCCTTTGCACTGGCTGACCAGACTGAAATAGCTATGTGTACATGAGCCGAGCTTTAATTTAGCATAATAAGTTTCCTGCAGCTGTGAACACACAGACCTGCATGAATAATGCACTGAATGAACAAGGAAATAAAGAAGCAAAAATTAAAAATTGGAGAGTATAAATCCACAAACAGTGGTCTGTCACTATGGCTGCAAGAAAATAGTATAATTCAGCCTGTCTGCAAAACTCAAAGCATACAGTACATGTAGTTGAGGCCGTAGATATAGTTTATCAGGTGTGTGGTATTCCATCAGTTGGTTGTCTCTAGTTCCCTCCTCCTTCCTTATGAGTAACCCTATCCACCCCACTTCATGGAAAACCCCTTGCTGAAGCCTAACCCTAAATAGGAACTTTAGCCAAGGATTTAAAGGGAATCTGAAGTGAAAATAAACTTATATAATGATTTGTGTGTGTAGTACAGTTAAGAAATAAATCATTAATAGCACAGATAGGAGTCTCATATGGTTTCCAGTACAGGAAGAGTTAAGAAACTTCACTTGTGGGAAAGAGCTTCTCTGAGCTCTCTGACTAATTTAGTCAGAGAGCAGTGTTATTTTCTGAAGCACTTCTACTTCAATGAAACAGTGCAAGATAACTTCAGATAAGATTTTACTGCAGGGAAGTTCAAAGGGTCATTAGCTCTGCTCTGTTTCATAGTTAAAAATGCAGTGTTGTTTGTAAACTGCAAATATTACAAAATGATGCAATGTTATAAAAAAAAGCTACAGTATATAACAGAAAATGGAAATATTAGACACTTTTCTTTACTTCTAATGTTCTATCAAATATCCGTACTACACGTATAATTCATGATATCACATTTTTTTTGTTCAGTGTCACTTTAACTTCATTCCTAGTAGCTGAAACCTCCTTTCCCATGAGAACGCTTTACCTTTTCAAGTATCATCAGGGGGCTCTGTATGGCTGCTATTATGGTGAACCCCCTCCCACAGTGTGATGTCATGATCATGGTCCTGTCAGTTTTCTGTTTGTGAATCTCATTGCATTGCTAGAAATAACAGCTTTTTCCAACTGCCAAGCAAGCAGTATCTCCCTCTGTGCATAAACCTTTCTTAAGCGAACATTCCACAGAGATCACCTGGCAGAACTAAAGATGTCCCCACCAGTAATACATTTCAGAATGTAAATCAGAGAGGAAAGAAATACAGACTAAATGATCTATAAATGAATATTGTTAAAAAAAAAAAAAAAAAAAAAAAGCAATTTTATTAATTATGTTATTTTTGCTACAGTTCCTCTTTAAAGCACTGCCGAGGCAAAGCAAAAAATCTATTTTTTACTCACCTGGGGCTTCTTCCAGCCCCGAGCAGCCCTCTTAGTAGCTCCGGTGGTCCTTGGTGTACCCGCTGGCCGCCCGCAATGATTGAGACCCACTGGAGGGTTTGGCTCCTCTGCGCCTGCGCGAGAACTTGTGCATGCTCGTCCACGTCATCTGCCGCATTCTGCGCCTGCACAGTAGTTGTGCGCAGGCACAGATGACGTGGCTGCGCAGATGCAGAAGAGCCAAAGCACCGGTGGGTCGCCATCATTGCGGACAGCCAGCGGGGACACAGAGGACCACCCGGAGCTACAGCGAGGGACTGAGACTGCTGCTTGGGGCTAGAAGAATCCCCAGTACTTCACCTTGGAAGTCCTTTAAGGGTCCCTTTTCAATGAAAATTACAATCACAAACACACTGCAATTTTAATATTTTTACACTGTGTATATGCGCTTCGCCACAATTTCATGTGATTGGTTTGTTCTCACGGTGCAATAGCGGTCTTGTTTCTTTTTGACAATTGCCAGCAAAAAAAAAAAAAAAACAGAAACAGAAAAGATTGTAAGAAAATATTACAGCACCATGCTTACTGGTACCTCTCTCCTTGAGTATTTTGAAGCAGTAACATTCTGTAAGGAATTATGATCTCTTACAGTCAGTGCCCATTTTAAATTGTTGGCAGGGCCCTTCATAGTCAATGCCCTGATAAAGTAAAAAATAAATTGCCAGGAAGACACCCCCGTTTTTTTGTCATTCTGATGTGAGATCCTTCAGCTGCCCATATGTATTTTTTGTAAGGACAACTCCATCACTTTGATCAAATCTGTTTGAAATCTATTTAAAGTTGACCAGACATGTTGGAAAATCTCTGTTCAAGCAGGCATGGGAGAGAGAGGAGGGGGGGGGGGGGGAATTAATGTGTACGTAGCACTGCGCTGCATCAAGCTAAAAAGTGGAGGTAATGGCCCATACTCGCGACAGGTCGCCCATGAGTATGGGCCGCGCGCACCCCGAACTGTCGCCCGTCGCTGATGTCGCCAGGCGATTGAAATGTTCAATCGCCTGGCGACAGTCGCCGCCGCAACTCCGCCGCAGCTGTCGCTAGTCCGCGTGAGTACGCGGACTAGCAACAGCAACCTCCATTGAGCTACGCATAGCTTCCGGCGTGGGAAGGAGGAACGTCGGCGACAGCTTCCGTCGCGCCGCTGGTCCCTCTTCCGCGTGTGTACGCGGAGGGACCTGGCGAGGAGCTGTCGCCGGCCTGTCGCCCACACGCTCACGTGTGCTGGCGACAGGCCACTTTTGCCGCCTGTGAGTATGGACCATAAGACATCAGCAGCAAAAATAATTTTTTGGGCTCTTTAGTAGCTGGACCTCATATAGTTAGGGTTCAGTTTAGGTACAGAATTAGTAGTAACATACCCTTCATTATTTTTCGACATTTTTAATATGATACCTTATAGGTAGAGCCCTTTCTTGGCACAAAACTGCCAGTAAGACACCATAAACAACTTTGGGCTATTATATAAGAGATACTCTTATAGTTGGGATCCTGCTAAGATACCAGTAGTTGCGCTAGACTTTTAGACAGTTTGTAGCAGGACAATATTTGATCCAGGCCCTAACAGATATTTGGCAGTAACATAGCAGCAGCATTTTTAATTATTTGGTAGGTTAACCCCTTGGAGTCACGGCCCTAATAAAGCAAAACATTTACTGTATTTGATTACAGTAGCAACAGACCCAGGACGAGGCACCCTTAATTTGTAAAAATAGCTAGGCATAGCCCACAAAACTCCAGCTGTACCAAGTATAACAGCATAAGTGGCAGCAGTAGAGACATAAATAGAGACAGCGGGAGTGGTCCCAGGACATTGCCCCTCAAGACCTAGGCAACCGAATACAGTAAATAACATCAGACACCCATGGCAACAGCAGGTTCTGATGTTTTGGTCTGATGTTTTGGCATCAAGTGTGCTACAAATAAAGTCTAGACACCTGTGGTGGCGGGTTCTGATGATGTGGCAACAGCAATAATCCCAGCATATGGTCTCCAGAAGACTCAAGCAAAACACCAGAATTGTGGCAGTAGGGCTGAACTCAGAACTTACATACTCCTTTAAGGGGGTTAAAGCCCACGGTCCTCAAGTGGTTAAGACCAGGGCAACAGAATAAATAAAATTAGGTTCTGACATTTTGGTAGAAGGAGCATAACAAGGCCCAGGCATCCGCAAGTGTAAATTATTGCCTCCTATGTCACTATCACTTACAGTTGGTATTATTATCTGACAGCTCTGAATCACTTACTGACTGGTTTTGGACTTGTACATATCTTAATAGAAGACTCTAAAATGTTCCTTTGTTCTTTTCAAAGGAGCTAGCTTGTATGGACCTATACAAAACTGCCTGCCAGTCTACTTATTGGCGGCTGTCTAGACTGGCACGTGGACTATGCTACTGCTGTCCAGGAAGTGATTTTGAATTTATAGGAAATTATGAGTGTAGTGCACCTGTAGGTGTAGCTGTGTTACATGGGTCCTGCTCTTGTCCAACTCTGGTGACACCCACAACCTCCAGTGATACACATCCACCAGCAGTATTATGCTAAGCAATTTTATTGGATCTGGAGACCCAGTAAAAAAGATAAAATGAACAATGTACCTTCCAGCAATATGTTCTAACAGATCATAGCATCTGAACACACAGTTGCATTTGCTTACTGAAAATTTGATGTTCGCTACATCACTGTTTGTAATCCACAAGGCTGTATTGGGAGCTTCACTCAGGAGTGCAGCAGGAGGAAGATGACACAAGCTGACTATATCCCATATACAGTGGTGTGAATAACTATTTGCCCCCTTCCTGATTTCTTATTCTTTTGCATGTTTGTCACACTTAAATGTTTCTGCTCATCAAAAACCGTTAACTGTTAGTCAAAGATAACATAATTGAACACAAAATGCAGTTTTAAATGACGGTTTTTATTATTTAGTGAGTAAAAAAAATCCAAATCTACATGGCCCTGTGTGAAAAAGTGATTGCCCCCCTTGTTCAAAAATAACTTAACTGTGGTTTATCACACCTGAGTTCAATTTCTGTAGTCACCCCCAGGCCTGATTACTGCCACACCTGTTTCAATCAAGAAATCACTTAAATAGGAGGTATCTGACACAGAGAAGTAGACCAAAAGCACCTCAAAAGCTAGACATCATGCCAAGATCCAAAGAAATTCAGGAACAAATGAGAACAAAGTACTGTAATTGAGATCTATCAGTCTGGTAAAGGTTATAAAGCCATTTCTAAAGCTTTGAGACTCCAGTGAACCACAGTGAGAGCCATTATCCACAAATGGAAAAAACATGGAACAGTGAAGAACCTTCCCAGGAGTGGCCGGCCAACCAAAATTAAAAAAAAAATCATCAGAGAGGCCACAAAAGACCCCAGGACAACATCTAAAGAACTGCAG
This sequence comes from Hyperolius riggenbachi, assembly GCF_040937935.1. Classification (NCBI taxonomy): domain Eukaryota; kingdom Metazoa; phylum Chordata; class Amphibia; order Anura; family Hyperoliidae; genus Hyperolius; species Hyperolius riggenbachi. The sequence continues at coordinate 157,332,820 of NC_090649.1, forward strand.
GCCTCACTTGCCTCAATTAAGGTCAGTGTTCACGACTCCACCATAAGAAAGAGACTGGGCAAAAACGGCCTGCACGGCAGATATCCAAGGCGCAAACCACTTTTAAGCAAAAAGAACATTAAGACTCGTCTCAATTTTGCTAAAAAAACATCTCAATGATTGCCAAGACTTTTGGGAAAATACCTTGTGGACCGACAAGACAAAAGTTGAACTTTTTGGAAGGTGCGTGTCCCGTTACATCTGGCGTAGAAGTACCACAGCATTTCAGCAAAAGAACATCATACCAACAGTAAAATATGGTGGTGGTAGTGTGATGGTCTGGGGTTGTTTTGCTGCTTCAGGACCTGGAAGGCTTGCTGTGATAGATGGAACCATGAATTCTACCGTCTATCAAAAAATCCTGAAGGAGAATGTCCAGCCATCTGTTCATCAACTCAAGCTGAAGCGATCTTGGGTGCTGCAGCAGGACAATGACCCAAAACACACCAGCAAATCCACCTCTGAATGGCAGAAGTAATACAAAATGAAGACTTTGGAGTGGCCTAGTCAAAGTCCTGACCTGAATCCTATTGAGATGTTGTGGCATGACCTTAAAAAGGTGGTTCATGCTAGAAAACCCTCAAATAAAGCTGAATTACGACAATTCTGCAAAGATGAGTGGGCCAAAATTCCTCCAGAGAGCTGTAAAAGACTCGTTGCAAGTTATGGCAAACGCTTGATTGCAGTTATTGCTGCTAAGGGTGGCCCAACCAGTTATTAGGTTCAGGGGGCAATTTCTTTTTCACACAAGGCCATGTAGGTTTTGAGTTTTTTTTCTCACTAAATAATAAAAACCATCATTTAAAACTGCATTTTGTGTTCAATTATGTTAACTTTGACTAATAGTTAACGGTTTTTAATGAGCAGAAACATTTAAGTGTGACAAACATGCAAAAGAATAAGAAATCAGGAAGGGGGCAAATAGTTATTCACACCACTGTATAAATGATCCTCTTCAGAATGGCGTTGACACCTCAACAGTTCTCTCCTAGCTAAACCTGCATTTTATAAGACCCTGGAAGTCCAGATTATGTGAAAGCCAGAATCCACAGGAATCACTCACTGAAAGCTGGCCCTGAGGATCTGCAGGGCAGCAATGCAGGCAGATGATAAAACAAAGCAATAAACTGGATCCACTATCAGCCGATCACTGCTATCTCAGCTTCTTCACACTGTAGTAATTAGTAGTTAATTTTTCCCATCTGCTATCAGACTTCTGAACGCTCTCCATGCCCCCCTCCATCAAGCAACCCCCTAGAGGCTATTTTTAGTCTTTTTTTGTTTTCAGTCTTCTGGTCTGCTGCTGCCTTCCTGGTACTCTTATTATGGTCACCAACAAAGAACTTTTTGCTTTGTTTGTGTACTGACTCACCGCCTACTTTAAGTTCTGTATGTTTTGTATGTTTGCTGTCTGTGCTATAACCAATTCCAGGTACAACCTAGTCGTATTTGGCAAATAAAAAAAAAAGATTCTGATCTGGTCTATAATTGGGGAAATCAGAGTCTACCCCAGCAAATAATGAAAATAAAAACATAAAAATGAAAATAAAAGCATGAAAAAATCATATGTGCACTTTCAGACCAAGCCAACTTTTGTTGAACAATCATTTTCCACACGTCAGATTTTTCACCCAGCTGCCAGAGGGAGGTAGCATAAGAACACAAGTCCCAAAGAAGAACATCACAATGAGATTCTAGTTTTTCCGCTAGATGTTACCTCAAAGAATGTACAGATCCAAGTGTGTTCTCTGGAGAAAAATAGAAACTGAACTAAAAGAAGAAACTCAAACTTTAAAATTAATAACAATGTTCCATCCATCTAGCTAGCAGCAGGAAGCACGAATGGAAGGAACTTGAATAAATTCCACATAGCCCTTTTATATACTTCTTATACGTTCACATAAATACTTTCTAACACTATTTGCTTTCTACTGGATCTAACTACAGACACTTGACAGGCGTTTTTTTTCCCCACCGCATACCAGATTAACATCTAAGCAATTGCATGCTAGGCTATTACAGTTTAATAAAACACAGGTTTGTGGGAAATTAGATTCAGAAGTTACCTGTAGACATCAAATGTGCCCCATCTGATAAATGTGAAGCACACAGGTTTAAATGGCAGCCTGGTCACTCCGTCGCCAATGAAAGCTGTGGAAAATAACCCCTGCGGAAAAATCTGGCAGGTGTGTTGGAAAGTTTCAGCTAGTAAAACCATCTTCACTCAGAGTCCAGAGGCAGCCAGGGAGAAGGCAGACATTTACAACAGTTGACAGCAGGCACTTGCTGGTTTCATGCGAATGTGCATATGCATGCAAGTTTTAGAAGTAAAATAACATGTTTTTGGATGATGTGATGTCTCCGTAAGTTTAGCGGTCATTTGCAAAATTAGCAGCAGAACGGAGGTTTCCAGAATCACTTTAATCTTTCCACTCAACACATTCCAACTAACTTGAGAGCGATGCAATCATCTCCATCACAGATCATGCATAAGCAGCTCTTATTTCATAGATTGAAGTGGAAAAATGGTCTCCACTGACTATCAGTCCCCCTAAGATGACATCACCTAACCCGGTTACCATTCTAACGCATTACACTATGTTCTTCAATTGATTTTGTTTGTTCATTAGACTGCCTTCTTAAAACTGAAGATATTTGCGCTAATTCAGCTGTAAGTGAACACCTGAGGTTACCCAAATGCACCGGTACTGAATATGGAAATTATCTCTTTATTCCCCTGAAGACAGGCTTACATCCAGAGCCGCTGGTGTATAGAAAGCCTATAGCTTTCAATTTTACAGAGCCACATCAACCCCACATGCAGACAGCCTGTTTTGAACTTTTGGTCCTCCTCAGTACATGGCAGGGATTGATATGGCTCTATGGGATAGGGCTTGGACCAGTACAACAGAGTAACCAAGCAGCTCGGGGTGACCCAAAATCACAGGGAAAGTACAAGGGACTAAAAGAGACCAAAAAGCCCTGCTACTAATAGGCAATGCTTGGTGTGAGTTGCCTTCTTAGAACAGAAGGTATTTGCGATAATTCAGCTGTAAGTGATCATCTGCAGTTACCCACAATGCACCACTACTGTATATGCAAATTGTCTCGTTATGCGCCTGAAGCCAGGCTTACATTCAGAACCGCTGGTCATTAGACTGAGAAATGATGTGAGATTACATTTAGTCTACCCAATGCTCTTTGTCATACCAACAAAAGTCGATTCTTGCAAGCATTAAAAGGTATTATTATTATTATTTTTTTTTTACAGAGCTTTGGTTTTTTTTACTTGCAAGCATTAGAAACTTTTAAGTTTCTTTTTCAGACATGATACAGAACCGGATCAAAATGGTACAATATTTGATGGTCCAGTTTTATAAAAGGACTAAAAATCAGGGCCAGTTTTAGGTGAAATGGGGCCCTGGGTAAAATTGAACATGTCTTCCCTACAAATTATGGTATTAGGTGGACTTTGTCCCTCTACCGCCCCAGATAACATAGATAACGGCACAGGATGTTGAACTGCATCAGCAGTATTAGAAATAAAAAGGGCTGAAACCGACTACACTATCTCTGTAATCCTATAAAGAGACATTGGCTCACATAGTAATGCAATTACTTTTGGCGGGGCGCTGCGTGCCTGCTGTCTCATGCCTACTCCTGACCTCTTTTGAGTGTTACCCAAATTGTGGGAACACGTTTACTATGTGACTTGGGAGCTACCGTACCTGGTACCGCAGATGCAATTGCACATCCTGTACTGTTAAATTTGCCAAGAGGCGTTCCCTGAAGCCATTTATAAAAGCCAGGTGGTGCTTGGTCTAAGCATCTACTATTTAATTTACTCTCTAGTCATGAGGACATACTAATGCTTGTGAAAACAGTGACTCTACTTTCATCCTCCCTGGATCATTGCCCTATTATTCAGCTCAAAGTATCTGCACAGATACCGGTTAGCCCCACAGACCATGTATCATTTTCTCATGTTGCTCCAAACCTTAGAACATGTGTCGTTATGAAAGCCTTATCACCTAATATGGTTTAAGTGCGAGAAGGTGAAGAACAAAATACTTTAAAGGTTATATTTATTTATCTCTTCATGTATACTCTGAAACACGTTAGTGTCAAAATTTAGGAGATACTGATATTTGTGTAGCAAGGGACCTTGTGCTTCTTGTGTGAAGAGGCCCTTTTGTCCTAGCATAAGAGGAGGGAATACCTCATGCACACTAGGGGATTTGATGCGAGTAACTGCCTTAACGTGACAGTGGTGTTCACTATTTAAACATCACGTGTGTTTCTCTAACGGAACACATTACCTTCCAATTTTGATCTGACGTAGGAAACCACAGCTGCTCAACCACAAACTGAAAGAACTCATGACATCAGCCCTGTTTACACTTCCAGAAGACATACAAGCCACTCTGAAACACTAAACCACACTGCACATATGGGGGAGATGAGCAGCGCACACAAATGACTGAACTGCAAAGAAATCATTTGAATAGCTGTGTAATCCCTGTAGCTTTTATGTGAAACAGACAGACGGTTGGCTTTACCTTTTATGGAATGTTGAGCAATTATAGAAGACCTATGTGCTTCCAGATTTACAATGTATGTGGCATGTACTCAGTAATGCACAGGTCAAAGGTTCTCTTCTGTGTATTCTTTCATCTAACTGACTTCTTGGCCTAATGTTTATCAAGCATCCTGCTGTAATACTCACCAGTCTACAAGTTGACTCATCTGAAAAGGATTTTTCCATTCCAGCTTAAAATCAGACTCCATCTTCACACCCTACTGTCTAGTAGCAAGAAGAGTCTCCCATCTTGTATTTATTACATACTGAGGCAAGTCTTACAGCCCTACTAGTGATAAAGCACACAGAGCTGGGTTAATGCTAACTAACTGAAAGAACAACAGGGGCAATAGGAGTTGCAGGACAGTGCAGGACATCCCCTGTTTTTTTAAAGCCTCCTTCAATCTACCACATACCTCCCAACTTTTTGAGCTAAGAAAGAGGGACACTTTAAGACACACCAAGGCCACACCTCTAACCACACCCTCACCGCACCCCTCGCCATGCATATCACAAATAATTCAAAGTCAGAAGATGTAGTTTTATCATTCAGATGCCTGGAATAGTCCCTGCCTCTTGCTCATGTACCCCCCTACCTGCAGTGTGCTGCATTTTGAAGGCGAACTCATGCACATGTGACCACTGCAATGCATGCCAGGAGATGTAGTTCGTGGATGCAAGTACAGTTACTCACAGTCACAAACTACATCTCATGGCACGCATTGCGGCGGGTGCAGGCGTGCCTTCGCTGGGAACTTTGAAATGCGCCAGACTTCAGGCTCTCCTGGGCAAGATGGTGGATCCCATACATAAGTGGTGGTCAACAGAGCAGCACACCGTAGGTAAGTAATGATGATCACCCAATCCCCTGCCTCTCCCATCACCGCTCATTCTAGTACAAAGCTCCCTTGCGGGTAAGTTCATTATATAGGTTTTCATTTGTAGCTGCTCAGTTCCCTTTACATAAAACTGTATTATAAGAATAGGAACACTTAGGGCTCGTTCACACTTGAGCAGGAATTGCGCGATTCCCGCTCACCGCAAACCGCTAGTGGTTTTGTAAACCGCGTAGCAAACGTTTCCCTATGACAGTGTTCTCACTGCCGCGATTGTGGGCGTTTAGTGATTAGCGTTAGTCGCAAACGCGTTACATGCAGCGTTTTGGCGGTGATTCTGGAGCGATTGCGATTAGCATGTATAGAACTGCTAATCGCGATCGCTCCAAAAAACGCCACTCTGTCCAGTGATTTTTTCTGCAAAATCACTCCTGCAAAATGCTAGTGGTAATCGCTAGCGTTTTGCGATTTTAGGTGTGAACGGGGCCTAACACATCAAATCAAGAACATTAATGTAAGAATGAAACCATTTTAGTGTTATCTCTGTGTAATTATTTTTCACACAGTCCATGTCCTGTCCATTCCCTGCCCATTTCCCTTATATGTTTCATTGAGAAAATAATGGGAACCAACTAAGGATGATTTCTGCCACAACTTGTCTAATAAGAAATGATTTCATTAGTCATAGATTCTACACTCTGCTTTTGTGGAGGCATGACTGTGTAGGGAGCAATTAAGATTACGAAAGTTTTGTTATACCTTGAAGTGACTGTTATGATAAAAATAAGGGTGCCATCATTGCACACTTTGGTTGTGACATTTTCTAGCATCCAGCATAGGTACTAAAGGCACATGATTTATGGCCCAAGTCCTCACAAGCCCAGACTGAAGACTCTACTAAACTTTGAGCATACACTTCATGGCAGCACAGACCAGCACAATGGAGAGCAATATTTTGTTATTTTTTAGCCTCACATTTTTGATTCAGTTGTTTATTACACTATTCCTTTCATGTTTTATGTCATTAGAGCTCTTTTTCTGATGACCTCTTCTTCCCCATAATTTCATAGTTAGCGACCCAGATACAGAATTGTTTTGAATACGTGCTCTTATAAAAAAAACAAACCCTGGTTGGATCTCTGATGAAATGGCAAATAATAAATAATATTGGCAAAAAATGCGCAATGTCACAAGTCTCGCATTAAAGAGACACTGAAGCGAAAAAAAAAAATATGATATAGTGAATTGGTTGTGTACTATGAATAATTACTAGAAGATTAGCAACAAAGAAAATATTCTCATACTTTTATTTTCAGGTATATAGTGTTTTTTCTAACATTGCATCATTCTATAATATGTGCAGATTACACAACACTCTGCATTCAAAATGATTCTTTCAGAGCAGTCTGTGAAGTAATGACCTCTCCTCTAGCAGAGAAAAAATAAACAGTTCACTTACAGTTGAGATAATAAAAGTCAGATAACAGCCCTCTCCATGACAAAGACTTAAGGCCCATACACACGTCGGATTTGCGCGAACGACGGGTCGTTTGAACGTTCCGTCGTTCGCACGTTTCCGCATGAAATCCGGCGTGTGTACAGACTATCGTTCGGGAGATAAGACTGGTTACCAGCGATCCGCCCGGCGGATCGTTGGTAACCAGTCTTATCTCCCGAACGATAGTCTGTACACACGCCGGATTTCATGCGAAAACGTGCGAACGACGGAACGTTCAAACGACCCGTCGTTCGCGCAAATCCGACGTGTGTATGGGCCTTTAGTCGGAGAGCTTAATGGCTTATTTGCATAGAGATAACAACTGGAGTTTCCGGCGGATCGCTCAGAAACAGCCGTATCAGTCTGACGACAGAGCGTACACACGCCGGACTGTCGCTGGCACGCCCACCCAGCGGGAGGCAACGACGGACCCGTCGTTGCCTAAAGTCCGGCGTGTGTACGGACCTTACCTCTTCCTGTACTGGAAACAATTAGACTGATGTATCTGATCTTAATGTTTTATTTCTTAGCTGTACTACACATACAAATCATAATATCATAATTTTTTTTTTCGCTTCAGTGTCTCTTTAAAGCACAACTAAAGTGAGAAGAATATGGAGGCTGCCATATTTATTTCCTTTTAAACAATACCAATTGCCTGACAGCCCTGTTGTATTGTATTTATAATGTATCAATATCGGTGCTCCATTCTATATGTGAGGTTTGTTTTGTACATTCTGCAATTTACTGTGTAAAGGTTTATCTACACTCGCTGTAGGTGTTCATGCTACCATTCCCATCAGCAATAGTGGCACAATCTTTTTATGCACATTGTAAATGCTTTACATACATGTCTTACCCAATATTTTCTTTTGCTGTTGTTGACATTCGCTTCTCAGCTCATTTCCTGCATCACGTGTGTCTTTTAGCTTTTGTGAAATTAGAACAAAACTTTCTGATGCGGCCTCAAGATTTTCCACTCGAGCTTTTAGGGAAGCATTTACCGACTGGGAATCTGACAGGAGAACTTTAAGTTCTGTTGCCTCTGGCAGTAGGAAATAAAAAAAAGTCCAAACTTAACATTTGCAATAAATTGAGATATTTAAAATACACCACCAGTCACAAAATAGGACAGTATTGCCTTCAAAGAAGTCTGGCTGAAATCGTATAACCAATCATAATTTAATCTCCATTATATCCTAAAATGATGATCATCAGATTGCTGTACTAACATCCTTTATTGTTAAAGGACCACTATCGCGAAAAAAAGTAGGCATTTAAAATCTGACAGAACCGACAGGTTTTGGGACAATCCATCTCCTCATAGGGTATTTCAAGGGTTTGCTTTGTTTTCAACAGCATTTCCTGAACAGCAGTTTAACTGCCAAAATAGCAAGATACCAGCCGGCCTCCCTAATCACTTGCACACTATTATGTCAGCTAGATTTTGCAACTGTTGTTCAGGAAATGCTGTTGAAAACAAAGAAAGCCCTAAAAATCCCACTTAAAAAGATGGACTGGCCCAAAACCTGTCATCTGTCACATTTTAACTGCCTACTTTTTTCGTGATAGTGGTCCTTTAAAGAGGAACTCCAGTGAAAATAATGTAGTAAAAAAAGTGCTTCATTTTTTACCATAATTATGTATAAATGATTTAGTCAGTGTTTGCTCATTGTAAAATCTTTCCTCTCCCCGATTTACATTCTGACATTTATTACATGGTGACATTTTTACTGTGGGCAGTTTATGTAGCTGCTCCTAGCTGTTTTGGCTGTTAGAGACAGCTGTAAACAGCTAATTCCTGTCTGTGAACCTTGTTACATTGTGCCAGTTTGCCCAGAGTACCGCGGTACTCAGAGCTTCTTGTAGGAGGGGTTTCAGCACAAAATCAGTCATACAACGCCCCCTGATGGTCTGTTTGTGGAAATCATTATATTTCTCATGTAAAGGGGGGTATCAGCTACTGATTGGGATAAAGTTCAATTCTAGGTTGGAGTTTCTCTTTAAGCCTTCCTAATACCCTGCTTGCATAATCTCTTAACAGAATCAGTCAGAGAAATGCTCTTCTCTTTACTTCTCAGGAACATTGTCTTCTGACTTCTCAGGAAAATTTACTTCTCAGGAACATTGTCTCCTGATAAAGTATTTTGGGATTTTCCTTGTCTCATTTGACTTTGTTTACATAATCATCATGTATAGAAACAAGAAAAATAGTAGCAATCATAGCAGACAAGGAGAAAGGATAATGAGACACTAGAAAAGAATAGGCACCCACCAAGTTATGTTTAAGTTGCTCAATGATTATGGGCTGCTGAAAACAGTATTTATCAGAGGAGGACCTGTTCATACACTTTAAAAAGCAATTCCATTTTTTTTAATATATGTTTTTACAAAACCACTGGGTATTATGACAGAAAATAGCATTAATCACCCGTTAATCACACATGAATTTAGTATTGTCTCAAATGAATGTTCAAATCGTGATGTATAAACATTTGTTTACTGAATGGTTGTGAACAAGTTGGCGTTGCTTGGTAATGTGTTAAAGCGTGCTTATCCTGGTTAACACTTATACCCTTACACTTATACCCTGATTCAGTACAATTTGCAATAATTTTGCGTAAAATTTCATGCATAAATGAATGCCTATGCATAAATTGTGTAAATGAAAACATATGCACAAAAATGATCTCATACGGCATTATCAAATGATTTAAGGTAGGCTCTCTGTTGTCAGTAGAATGATTTTCATTTTTGGGAATTAAGAATAAACTTACCGTATATTTCAGACTATTAGACGCTCCTGACTATAAGACGCACCTAGGTTTAGAGGACAAAAATCAGGGCAAAAAAATAAAGTAAACATTGTGCGCCAAGGCCGCCTTGTTGATGTTCTCCCCCAATTATTGCGTCCCCCTTGTACCTCGTGTCCTCCTGTGAATCTTGCAAGAAACATGTTAACCCCTTGACGACCAGTGGATTTCTGTCTGATCTGTGCTGCGTGGGCTCTCCAGCCCGCAGCACAGATCAGGATTATGCCAGGGCGATCAGACTTACCCCCTTTTTTCCCCACTAGGGGGATGTCCTGCTGGGGGGGTCTGATCGCCGCCGGCTTGCTGCGCTTTGGGGGGGGGGCTCTTCAAAGCCCCCCTCCGCAGCGTTCTCTGCGCTCTGTCCCTCTCCCTCCCCCTGTGAGCTGCGCAGGACAGATATCAGCCTATCATATGCCGGCGATCCCCGGCCAATTAGAGGCCGGGGATCGCCGATCTGCCTTACGGCGCTGCTGCGCAGCAGCGCCATATGATGTAAACAGCGGGGATTTCTTCCCCGCGTGTTTACATTTTGCCGGCAAGCCGCGATCGGCGGCTCTCCGGCTGTTCACGGAGACACCCTCCGTGAACGGACATGGAAAGCGCCCGTTTCCATGGAAACCCGCAGACGACCAGTTTACGCCAATCGGTGTTAGCTGGTCGTCAAGAGGTTAACTAATACGACACAGCCTAGCAGTGCTTTTATCATGTAATGCTGGGAATACACAATAAGTTTTTTCGGCAGATTTACTGTCCGATCGATTTTCCGATCGATTTCCATTCACTTCTATGAGAAAAACGATTGAAATCAGATCAGACCTGTCAGAAATTATCTATCGAGCCATCTATCTGCCGAAAAAACTCATGGTGTATTCCCAGCATAATATATATACAGTACTGCTAAGATTTGTTTTTCTTGTTTACTTTGAAAAAATAAAAACCTAGTGTGCTGTTTATTAGCATATCAATACTAGATCTGTTACCAGACATATGGGGTGATGACACAACAAGGCAGTGAGCTTTTAAAAGATTCCCCCCTCCCCACCCCCCTCCGTTCACTAGGCCTGTATATCCTTCAACATTTAGCAGTTCTTCGCATGGGAAAATAGAAAACTCTCTCTCCACTGCGCAAAGCAAAGTCTCAAAGCCAAGAGCTGTTTGAGCATCCTCAGCCAATCAGTACAGGAGTCTTAAAGAGTAACTGTCAGGCTGCAGAAGCTAATTTAAACCTCTATTCTCCTGTGTTAAACAGTTTAGAAGGAAGCCCAAAAGCCATTAGTGAAGATAAAAATCTCAGTTACCTTTGATGTGTGCTTATCAGCAAGTCTGTTATAGACCCATAAGGACGCAAGCCGCATACTAAACTGCAAAGCATTCTGGGGCCCTCCCCTCGGCTGCTAATGAGACGTTACAGAAGCTTGTAATCAGTCCAGCGTGTAGCACTGATAAATCTCGGGGCAGAGTACTCTGCAGGAGTCAGCTATTGTTCCTAGCCACATGGCTCATTAATATTCACTGCACACTGTGTTGTTCAAGTAGGAGCTTATCTGTGATCAGGAAGTAGGCAGGACATGACGACACATTTGACAGAAAAACATGGAGCCTGCCATGAGCTGTCAGGAGCATCTATCTCTGCATATACTATATACAAATTCTGTGAAATCCAAACGTGGACAGTGAAATGCATATGTAATGTAAGTACAGCCAATCTTTAGCTACTGATATATGTGTTTATTTTCTCTGAGACCTTATACCTAACAGCTCCTCTTTAAGGTGCCCATTAACCGTACAATATTTTCATCATATGCGATCAATCAATTGAATTTGCAGGATGGAAAGTAATCAGAAAGCAATTATTGATTATTCCCATAAACCGGATGATTAAGGCACTTTCTCTTTTCAGATATGATCGCAAAATGCAACATTTCGATCAACAAAATTTCTATTCCTATCGACCATAAAAGCATTTCAGGTCGATGTTCTCCCCCTTCCTCATGGTTTTCTGTACAATTCAATTGTAAAAATCTGATTGTAAGATTGCTTCGGAGGAAAATGTTGTATTGTTAATGGGCACCTTAAGAGTTGCAATCCACTGGCCATAAGTATTAAAATAACAATGCCAAGCTGCATGGTTAATCATTTCAATTAAATAAAACACAGACCTTCGTTTTAAAATAAAGGTTATCCAGTCTTCCAATCTAAAAAAAAATATGCTATTATTATTATTTATTGTATTTATAAAGTGCCAACATATTATGCAGCGCTAAACAATAAATAGGGATACATACAATGTAAACAGGGGTGACAGACAGAGAGGTAGCACAAAGTTATACAACATAGCACAAGGTTATACATGCAAACAGGGTATAAGATGCATGATCATGTGATTTTACAGAGACTAAGCAATTTAAGTCCGAGTTAGTCCATGGGAAGGGTGTCATAGCTGGGGGTTGCAAAATCAAGGAGAACACAATAAGGGGGGGGGGGGGGGGGGTTGTATATTGCATACATACCCACCTAGGATAATCAATTACACTGACATCTTAATGTGCCCATACGTCAGACGATGTATATGGGCAGATCGACCAAGAGACAGATCTCCCTGATCGAATAGAGATCTGTTGCCTGCCCATACACTGAAGACTGATTCCTGATTGATTTCAGCATGAAAATCTCTTGGGAATCGGCTATGTGACGGCCCATTCGCTGCCTCACCGCCTCTGGTGCTGTCCCCCCCTAATGTTCTGTAGTGTGCAGTATACTTTACGTGTCCGTGTCTGCTCCTGCTTCCGTCTTCACACTCCCGTTTCACGTGGCTGCCAGTGTAACACGGGCACATGTGTGACCTCACACAAGCGCCCATGTATACGCCAGCAACCACGTGGTGGGACGACATTTTATATTAGGGGGACAGCACCCGGAGTTTCGTCGCGTTTGTTGCTCTTCCTAGTATTGCACGGCGTTACTGCCACGCACCTGATCGAACAAGTCGAGCCCTACCAAAATCGATTGGGCATGCTCTTGGCGGCACCGATTTTCATCCGATCCAATAATAATTGGATCGGATGGTCAATCGGCTGCCAAGTCACCTAACGTATGTCCACTTTTAGAAATAATCATTGTGCAAACACACTGCTTGACTATTTGCCAAAGAGTACTGTGGAGAGAAGAGTTGGTTGGATTAGCAGGAAGTACCCCTCCAAACACAACGTTATCACTGCAAACACAATAATAGCGAGGGGCAAAGATTGTATGGCTTGGCCAATCACAGGAGAGGAGGCCACTGATGTCAGGGGACACCTACACACATGCTCGCTTTCTACACAAATCCATCACAAATGATTGTTTCTGTCCATGGAAATCTAAGGTATTTACTTAGTTCTAGAGCTGTGCCAGGCAGGATCTGGAATTTAAAAACAAATGCTACAGGCCGCAATGTTTTATGTACTGATATATAAAGTAGTTTTCTGATAACATGCTGCTTTCAAAGGCTGCATTCTGCAAGTATGTATTTTTGGCATTGCTGAGAAACAGCAACAAAGCCCAGCAATATTCTCATAATCTGCACCAAAATAGTAAGTGAACATGTCAGCTCTATAAATACTACAGTGAGATTGCTGTATTATTCCACTAACAAGGAGCTTAGAGGGAACATAAAATGTCATTTTCTGTAAAATGTCCTTGGCAAACAGGGAGTGTTCTGATTATTCAGGACCTCACAGTATTGCTGCAGGGTGCGGCGTATCCCGTTTAATAAGGACGGCTGGATAAGAACACTGCATGGCAACAGTGTGCTGGATTATCTAAAGGTTATGCCACTGTCTCTTACTGGGCCATCAACAAAAAATAAATATTCAGTGCTGCCCTTTGGTCCCCTGGTGCTTCAGCGAGGCACTCGGTTGCAAAAGGAATGCATGAAAACTGCTCAGTGATATAAAAAGAACTTTATTAAAACTAGAGCCTTTTTCCAGACCAAACACTAAGATTTTTTTCTTTGAAAGAAGGAATCTGCTGAAGGCAACAACTCCATTTTTCATCCAGATTTCACAAATTATTCCCTATGTACAGTATTTGACAACCTAACTCGCACGAGTTCCCTGCTAGTCTCAAAATGAACTAGTGGAAACCAGTAGGGCTTTGAGGCTAAACTACAAGCAAGCATAAAATCACAGTTTAATACAGTAAAGTCCTCAATAAAGAAAGTTCCTGATCCGAGTGCAGATAGCAGTTGACAGTCCTTGCACAGCTGCCATCACAGGCTGGAAGAGGGTTGCACTAAAGGTGCGTACACACATCCTGATTTTCCGACCAACTTGTCGTCCAACTTGTCGTTTGAACAAATTGGATGTGTGTACGTGTAGTCGAGCGACTGATACGCGTGGCGGATCAGCTAGACCAACTGTCACTCAAACGACTGTTAGGTCTGTACGTGTGTACAAATGACCAGTGGTCGTTTGACCAACCAAATTAGTTCAAGATACCAGGATCAGCCGGCTGATTGTTTCATGTGTACAGAGAGAGTAGGACGACATATGCCATGTTCCAGTTTGTCAAACGACATGTAAATTAGTTCATTGGCCGCTTTGTTGGGCGTGTGTACGTGACGTTTGAACGACATGTTGTTTGCCATAAAAGTTGTTTGAACTACCAAACCAAACGACAATCAGGACGTGTGTACTAGGGTTGCAACGGTATGAAAATTCACGGTATGATAACCGTCAAAAAAAATACCACGGTATGACGGTATTACGGTATACGGTATTGCGCAATTATTCTCATTACAATTATCCTTATAAAAATGAGAAAATGTCAAAGTTGAACAAACTCTTCTTTATTAAACTCTTAATGGTTAGGGTCCTCCTGTCATGCTTGAAATATTTACTCTTCTACATGTCAAAAAAACAATACCAAAAGTAAATCTCAATCTCTCGTGTCACATGACTGCCTATGGCAGAGAGGGCAGATAATAAGGCCATTGGAAAGCACAGTAGGTTAATATGGCTGCTTCCATGAAACAGGAAGTAGAAACTGTGCAGATTTATTTTAGGATTTGTATCAGCTGTAGCAAAGAAAGAAATTGCTGTTGCATATCTTTGAGCAGAGAGGACGTTTTGAATTCAGGTCCACTTCAAAAATGTTGGTGAAGCATAGTGAAAGTTTTATACATAACTGCGGCTTCCTCCAACCCATCATGCGCACAGATCCCTCCCACGCCGCCATACTCAGCCTTTTCTATCGCTGGTATTGAGTCCGGTAACTTGAGCCAGTCGCGGCAAGTCTGAGCATGCGTAGTGCGTTCTCTACAGCAGAAAATAATACTACGCAGGCATAGTAATATTTTCTGCCAGAGACAGAGGGAGCGCACTGCGCATGCGTAAAACTGGCCGCGACTGGCCAAAGTTACGGGACTCAGTAACAGCGATAAAAGAGGCTGAGGATGGCAGCGAGGGAGGGATCTGTGCGCATAATGGGTTGGAGGAAGCCGCAGTTATGTATAAAACTTTCACTATGCTGCGTCTCTGGTTTCCTTTAAAGGATACCAGAGCTGAAAAATAAAATGCAAATGGGTGGAGCGGACATGAATTAGGTGAAGTCCTGTGCTAAGCCACTGCGGGCGATTTTATTAAAAAGTAGGGGGACAGTAGAACAGGGGGGAGCGTTGGGCATGAGGACACATAAAACACACACACACACACACACACACACACACACACACACACACACACACACACACACACATGCCATAGTACGTATACACACTGGCTGCATTCATACAAACACAGCACCTCTCACACAGTAGCACTGCTTATCTGGTGTCGCAAGCTTCAGCTCCCCACGTGCAGTGTGTCTCTCGCTCCTTCTCCCAGGCGGGCGGCATACTCATCATTTTCATGGGGGAGGAGCGCTGGACATTCCTTTGAACACTGATCTGTATCAGTGTTTATGTCAGCTCTGCAGTCGGGGGAGGCAGGGGGCTGCATGCATCTAGCAGAAGGGAGAACGGGCTGTAGCCTTTTCTCATTTGCCTATTTATTTTGCAGGAATGACCTGGTGACTCCCCCTCTGCCTTTGTGGTACAGTCCACAATACAAAAAAAAAAAAAAAAACACAAGCAGATACATTGCCGGGAAAATCATTCGCCGTGTGCGCTCCAGCCGTGGCCGCGTCATTACAGGACGCGCATCACCGCCCAGCTCCTGCACTCATATCGGCAAGCCTCCCGCAATCAAGAACAAGCTTTGGGAGCTTGTCTTTGTTAGGAAGGGAGACACAGAGCAGGTCAATGCCGGAGCAGTGGCGGGGATGCGGAAATACAGCAAAAACCGGTATTTCCTAAAAGTGCTTACCGTGATTACCGTGCATTGTAAAACCGTGATATACCGCAATACCGGTAAATCGCGGCAACCCTAGTGTGTACGCACCTTAAGAGGCACAAAGGTTCTCTGCTGAATAGTACTGTCACTGCTGATAACAGTGCTCTGTGTTGGTTAAACTTACAATCACTTATGTTTTGTGAAGCTAGAGAACCTCTACAGAGATTTGCATTGTACAACTAATTTTAATTGAATTGAGCCTCAACAAAGGCACTCTAGCTTCTCTTAGCAGCAGTAACTGAGTATTCCCAGCGCAGTACACTCATCAAACACTCATCTTTAAATTAAATGGACATATAGGCACAGCCCTTATGAAAGAGTTCAATTATTGGCTTGATTGATGGAAAGAAACAACTACAGATACTGTCATATTAGTAAAACGGCTACTTATGTTTCATTTATATGCTTCAACGAAGGAAATAAACACCTCATCTGTGGTAAAAGTGCTACTTAAGCAAATCTTCAACAAGGGGTAGCGCAGGAATGACGGGACGGACAGAGCCTTCCCTCTGTTTATCACTATTTCTTCAATTGAGTGTGCAGACCTTATGGATTTTTGCATTGACTTGTATGCTGGTTTAGCACCTCGGAAAAAAATGAATGTGTGCCATTTCCCTCTTGTATCCGGAACTTCCCTCTTCTTAGGTATGTATCAAACCTGAAGTCAGGGCTGGATTTAACTCCTATAATCCCTCCTTTTTCCACTCACCCCTTTCATTATAGGTAGCCAGCTCGCCTTCACACTGCAGCAGCCATCAGTGTCACTCATTTCTCCACTCATCTCCGGTGCAGAAGCTTCCTCTTCCTTTCTGTCTCCAATGCTGCCCCGGTCCATAGACGCCGGCCACAATGCAAACATGCACAGAGAGCAAAGTGGCTGCTGGAGCAGTTTAGCCTGCTGCTTTGGTGCCCTTACTCCTGTGGTGCCCTAGGCCATGGCCTATGTGGCCTTGGCCTAAATCCGGCCCGGCCTGAAGTGACTTTCCTCATTTTAGGATCCCTTTAAAGAGAACCCGAGGTGGGATTTAAATATGTTACTGGTTGTGCACACTAAGACCAGCCTCCCTTGCCCCATGGTGTCCCTCCATGTCCCCCCTGCTCGCCGCTATTCCTCCGCAGTGCTGGCGACACGCAGCGTGTCGCCAGCACAATGTTTACCTATGCGCTGCCAGTTAGCGCCGCTTCCCCGTCTCCTCCGCATCGGCGCTACCCGCCCGTGTCCCTTCCCTCCCGCTGATAGGAGGGAAGTGAAAAGCCTAGGTAAACATTGTGCTGGCTCTGCGTGTCGCCAGCACTGCGGGGGGTATAGCGGCGCGCAGGGGGGACATGGAGGCACACCATGGGGCAACGGAGGCTGGTCTTAGTGTGCACAACCAGCCTCTGTGCCCCAGTAACATAATTAAATCCCACCTCGGGTTCTCTTTAATCTGTATATCTAAAAGGCAGTTGTAATATGCACGGCATGGAAGCAGTGGACTTTTTTGGACATACCCTTAAAATTTGGTTTGTGCAGGAGGTATGAGTGCAGAGATATTGGGCATTAAATATCATCAGCATAATCTATTCTGAAACCAAAGGGGTACTTCTTGTGTTGTCATTACCCACAAGGCTGTGTGTCCTAGGCAACTGGTTAAGAACTCTGCATGGCAACAATGTGCTGGATTATCTAAAGGTTATGCCGGTGTCTTTTACTGGGCCATCAACAAAAATAATGCTCCCGGCGACGGTAGGGTGGTGGGGCAGCCCGCATGTGCAGGATCTAGGAGACTTTAGACCGCGGCGAGGGAGCTTTTGTTTCCCCTCATCTCAGGTTCACTTTAAGCCTCTCTGAGGCATGTCACCTATGCAAGGATCAGGGAGCTAGAGACGAGTTCTGTTGCTGTGTGTGTGTGGGGGGGAGGACCGTCTCAGCACAGGGTGAGTGAACAAAACAATGCCCCTGCCAGTGCTCAGCCGATTGGAATGCTCGCTGATGTGCCGTAGAGGTTGGCGGCTACTGTACATACACTACATTCTAAGCAGAGACTTTCATTATTGGCCGCCTCAACCAAATTTGATCTATATCTTTTATGTGGCTTAAGCAGCTGTGTAATAACAATATTTACACATACTGCTGACTGGATGGTACATCAACATCACAGGAAGTCAGGCTATCTAAGGAACTGCACATCACAGAAGAAACCCAGACTAGAGAAAGGTACATAACCCTGGCTCAGAGGAAGAAATGGAAATAGCTACCGTATTTAAAGTGGATCTGAGATGAAAAACTAACTATGACAAGTAACTTGTCTATATATCTTATCTAAAGTTTAGATAGTTTACACAGCAAACCTAGCTGCAAACAGCTTCAACAGTGTATGATTCCTGTGATACAATGAGAGCAGTCATGTTCTGTTTGTAATCATTACATACAGGGCAAGCTGATCTGTATCTCCAGCCCTCAGCCTGTGAATACTTCACTCCCCTCTCCTCTTCCCCTCTACCTCTGAAATCTCTGGCTAGTAACACCTCCTCCTGCCCAGACTGAGCTCCCATAAGCCCTTGCTACATGGGTCTCAAAGTGCCAAGGCACTGGAGAAGCTGTTGGCAAGGCTTGTTTAGTTTATAGGGAATTAGAGTATTAAAACAAAAACAAAAAAAGTATTTGGCTTGAGGAATGCCCTATAAACAATAGGAAAGGAACACAATTATGCAATGAGAAAAAGTTTATTTCGGATCCACTTTAAATCTGCATTTTCTTCTACTCTTTACAAATGTAATTCCATTACAGACAAAATGATAGAATATGTATGAAGGCTGGGTCTGGAGAGTTCAGGGATGGGGTAGTATTACAATCTCATAGTTGTGTACCGCTAATCAGCATAACAGACAGTTTTAAGACCCTGACTGTTTACGGCGGGGCCTCATCAGAAGTCCTTGGATAAACCTGTGCTAATTAAGGTTTATGAAACCTTTGCATTCTTTCCTTGACTCTTTCTATTTGTCATACTTCCATGGTTGCTTAAACACAGACAGGAGTTTCTAGTTTGATTAACTAGTAACTTGCTGCTGATTTTCAGGAGAACAAGGTTTAGTGTGTTGTCTGTCAGACCTTACTGGACTTTTTCTATGGAAATCAATGAGAACACTGTCTAAACATCGTAAGAAGAATACAGGTGAAAAGCTGAAAATACTGGGAAACTGCAAACAGACAGGAAAGTACCAAATAACTGAACAGAGAAAAAAGCAGAAAATCTCAACATTAATGTGACAGTCACTTTTATTTCATTAACTAACATGACTGGAAAGGTCAACATTGCTGTTATATGACAATATTCCAAAGAAGACAGTATTTATGTAGTGGAATGCAGAAAAAGTAAAACAAATTGCTTTGCTGCCACGCTGCAGCATGAAAAATGTGTTTTCTTTTATCACTGGTGACCATCTGTAACTGATTGGATGAGGATTATATAAATAAACACAGGAGCATCACAGCAGACCTATACAGGTTATATTCCAATAGTCATCACATGTCCAACTGACATATGACGCATGTGCCTGCCTGCTTTCCACTATAGCCGGATACATAATACTGCAGGGGCCAAACAAACAGGTTTACTATAACAGAAGTTCTATTACAGGTTTGTTCGTTCTTCACCTGAATCTGTTCTTAAGTCGGAACATTGTGCCACCTCTGTCCCTTGTACCTCCTCTGTGCCCCCCTGTGCCTCCAGTGTCCCCCTCTGTGCCACCTCTGTCCTCTGTACCTCCTCTGTGCCCCCCTGTGACTCCAGTGTCCCCCTCTGTGTCACCTCTGTCCTCTGTACCTCCTCTGTGCCCCCGTGCCTCCAGTGTCCCCCTCTGTGTCACCTCTGTCCTCTGTACCTCCTCTGTGCCCCCTGTGCCTCCAGTGTCCCCCTCTGTGTCACCTCTGTCCTCTGTACCTCCTCTGTGCCCCCTGTGCCTCCAGTGTCCCCCTCTGTGTCAATTCTGTCCTCTGTACCTCCTCTGTGCCCCCTGTACCTCCAGTGTCCCCCTCTGTGTCACCTCTGTCCCCTGTACCTCCTCTGTGCCCCCTGTGCCTCCAGTGTCCCCCTCTGCGTCAATTCTCTCCTCTGTGCCCCCTGTGCCTCCAGTGTCCCCCTCTGTGTCACCTCTGTCCTCTGTACCTCCTCTGTGCCCCATGTGCCTCCAGTGTCCCCCTCTGTGTCACCTCTGTCCTCTGTACCTCCTCTGTGCCCCATGTGCCTCCAGTGTCCCCCTCTGTGTCACCTCTGTCCTCTGTACCTCCTCTGTGCCCCCTGTGCCTCCAGTGTCCCCCTCTGTGTCAATTCTGTCCTCTGTACCTCCTCTGTGCCCCCTGTGCCTCCAGTGTCCCCCTCTGTGTCAATTCTGTCCTCTGTACCTCCTCTGTGCCCCCTGTGCCTCCAGTGTCCCCCTCTGTGTCACCTCTGTATCTGCTTATACAAGTTTAAAAGCCACTTTTTCTTTGAATTTTTTTAAATTGATTTTCTCAAAAACTACAAGTGCAATTTGAAAAATGTTTTTTTGACTTGTTCCCATGACAACACAGAATCCATGCCGTTCGTATCGGCGGGTCGTTCGTAAGTTGGGCCTTCGTAAGTCGGGGGCTACCTGTATATCAGAGTTTACTATACCAGGCGTTACTCCCATATACTTATAATGGTGCTTGGCCAGGACACATTTAGTTGATTACCGGTATACCCGACAGTTTACTATAGCAGAATTCACTATAATGAGATTATACTTTAACATATAAAATGACAAACTTAATTTTTTTTGTACGTGGGCAAACACACCCATTTAAGGGATCAAATAATTATTCCTCACACTGTATAATCCATTATTGGCTTTGTTCTCTTAAACAGAACACAATGGAAGGCTGTTAACTTGCTCAGCAACATCTCCATCTTTATTTTTTCTGTCTGAAAATCTTGGTATTCTGGCAATAGATCCCCAAATTTATCTTTGACAAAAACAGTTTGTTAAACAATTTTTAGAACATAAACTGAAACACCTCTGGGAGCAGTACGGTATGCAGACAATATAACTGTTCATGGCTGGAAACAGAAAAGAGCAGTTAGATTAAATTGTAACACAAGAAATGGCCCGTAATGCTCTTTGGCTGAGTTGGAAATATTTCTACTTTGTTAATAAAACGAACACTCTACTTGTGCAAAGGTTACTGGATTAAAAAAAAAAACAGCTTCACAATTCCTTCCTCGGAAATTCCCACGTAGAGGACTAACTCATAATCCCAGTCAAATCTCCAAATTGTTTAGAGTATATTGCGGTTCTCTATACCAAAATAACAATTCATCCACTGAGGATAATATAAATAGATTCCTTAACCTTTCTGGCTTAACTTGGCTGCTTAATTCGGCAATGTAGAGCAGGCAGCAGAGAACTGTTATAGTTACCTGTCTGGATGGCTGGATTGGCTCTCCGCCTTCTCTTCTCCTCACCTCCACCCACCACAGCGATGCACTCCTGACATCCTCTTCTGGCTTCTGATCACATGATATGACTTAAAATCGGGCCCAGAAGATGGTGTCAGCATTACAGCACCTCTTGGTGGTAGGAGAGGGGTGATGGAAGAAAGTTTTCCATTAACCTTCCTCCACACTGGATGACAACTCAATGCTGACACCATCCTCTGGTTTCCAATCACGTCATGTCTTGTGATCGGATGCGAGAAGAGGATGTCAGGCGTACCGCACCATCCGCTGTGAAGGAAAGGAGAAGAGGAAGAGGAGAGCCAATCCAGATTTTAAACAATTAAAAATTGTTCATGATGGATTTCTGCCAACATTTCAAAATGGGCTGATTTGTTTATAAATGGGGAGTTGAAATAATTTACGTATCTTAAAAATACCATGAATATTTCAAATTGTGAATGCCCCAGATACACACAAATCCACAAATCCATTAGATCTCCTGAATTATATCTGCTTCATTCTAAACTTAGCATTCTTGAAAATGTATATTCCTCTCAGTCACCATTCACCACTAAGGCCATTTTCACAATATATCATTTAAAGATTTCTTCTGACCTTTTGATTCAAACCAAAATGTAAACTCATTGGAAGAGTGATCTCAGATCTCCAATGACCAATGGAAAGAATCATGGTTGAACACGGTCAAGTGTTTGAGGGATGTAAATTTTATTGAGACCTCAGTCAAGAAACCTCATTGCACATATCTGACCTCAGTTATACAATCAGGGGTTGATCCAAATTGCTTTGGAGGATGTCAGGCATTAGACACTTTTTGGCATAGACGGTGGCATTGTCCATCATTAGGGGTGTTTGGTGAAGAGTTTATAGAATGGCTGGAATATTATTTAAAATGTACATGCAACCAGACCTAAGATGCTTTGTTAAATATGAATATTCACGGTATAAATCATATAGAGAATACATTATTTCAGAAATGTTTAGCAGCAACTAGAATTTTTAATTCTATTATAGTCTCTTTTGAGTGTCCCTTGGACTGCAAGAAGATCCAATATGTCAACCCTAAAAGAAATGAACCCTGACTTTTTACAGGAGGGAGCAATGCTGAAGATGAAGCTGAAAAACGTTGAACACTTAATGAGAAGGCAGGGAACACTGGAGAAGACCCTAATGCTGGGAAAGATCGAGGACAAAAGGAGGAGGGGATGGCAGAGAATGAGATGGCTATATAGTATCATGGAGGCAACAAATATGAGCTTGGACAAGCTTCAAGAGGCAGTAGAGGATAAAGAGGTCTGGGGTGCTGTGGTCCCTGTGGTCGCAAAGAGATGGACACTGAACAGCTACTGAACAACAAATAATTTCTATTGCTATCACAAGATAATCTAACAATTTGGATTGGAACATTATATCCATTTTAATAAATACGTGAATCGAATCAATTACCTTCAAGATAATACTCATTATTTTAGCAAGATCAGGTTTGTATGGTTAAACTCCCTATTAGGTTCGCCCTTATTGTCCCAATTTCCTTTTAAAGCCAGATACAATGCATCCAACTCCACTGAAATCTGAAGACAGGTTGATCACCTCCTGCTGACCCATTTTCTTTCTCTGTACCCAAAGGTCTAGTTCCAGGTTCTTCCTTGTTACCTCTGTTCAGTTGTCTAATTCCTTTATCTTCGTATAACAACCCAATGTATTAATGATTGTTAAAATGTGATACTTTCACCTAAACAACTTTATTGTCTTAACATTCATACACATGCTAAATTAAAGTCGATTGAGGTGTGGCTGATAACGACTGCCTCTGACAATAATCCACTGTGTACATTAGCCCCCGACGGCCGTCTGTCCAGCGATTTGGCAGGCAGATCAATTCAGCCGAGTGACGGCCGACAGCTTTGTTCTTCCCAGTCGACACCATCCGGTAAGTGATGTCACATCTGCAACCGCTCAGTTGGCCCTCCACAATCCCCCCACCATTAAAGCAAAACACATTGTTAGCCTGCAGACTAACGATGCATCTGTACAACCTTGGCCCAGCGATGTGGCCCAAGGGATCAGGTCCATGCATCCATCTAAGCCTTTACCTGTTAGAGGAACATTGTTTAATGTTTAGTAGGAGACATCATCAGCTATAATACAGCATTTGGTGCTCTATCATCTTTAATAAACCTTTGAATAAACCTTTGAGAGCAGTAAATGAAATTCATGGATTGCCCTTGAGTGCTCCTGAAGAGTTTTCTACACACTGCTACAACTGCTGGCCAATACTGCATACTCCACTTATCCTGCAGACAGTAGGGAATATACAGATCATGTTTGGTGCACGAATGTGAACGTCCTCATAGATGTGTGCACTGAACATTAAGTCTGCAGGCACTGATGTGGCAGGTGATATTTGTCTGTTACACCAATGAACATCCAACCAGTGAAGCCCTTGCTGTGCAGTCTTTGTATTACTGGACGCTGCAATATCGCAGTTACTTTTATCAGAAAAGTTACTGTTATCGTTTGTTTGGTAAAGGCATCTTTCGAGATAACCTGGCTAAAGATAAAATAAATATAAGCGAATCAGAACTTGCATTGTAAAGTACATATTTGCTCAGCACTGTGGGGCTTACAGCACAGCTAAACACCATATTCTGCATTTGATTTCCTAATCTCTACCTTTCAAGTTAATGAATTTGACCTTTCAGTAAAGGGATGAATTTGTGAGCTGTAATGAGAGCAGGGCACTCTGAACACAAAACACAATGAGCCTTTCATTTCATCACAGGATTCAAAATAATCACAGCTCCATTACCAGTCTGCTTTTTCTGCATTTAAGTGCCCATACCCAATGTTTTATTGCCAGTATCACACCACCTAGCTGATCTTCTATACAGTGCTGAAAATCATTGGAGATCAATATTTGTTCGGGGTTGAAGGAGGAAGTGTAGTAGTCACGTGATGCGGCTTGGAACGAAGCGTGGGGCGCGCCGTGGGACGGGTTAAAGTAGAAGACTGCTGGGTAAGTTTAAAATGCAGCAAAGTGTAATCTGCACATTAATACCTTTTTCCACAATGTCCAAAGAATTCAGGAGTAAAATACAAAGTTTTAATATTCAGACCTCACTGGTCCTCTCTATCATCATTTCTTCTTCTTCATGTTAACATTCAAAAATAAGAACTACCGTATTTTTCGGACTATAAGACGCACCAAGGTTTAGAGGTCAAAAACCAGGAAAAATAAAAATATGCTAAACCTGGTGCATCTATAGTACAGGGGCGTTTTGTAGACATTTTTTCCCCAAGCTCCCTCTGTCCAAGCTACAATAACCCCTGCTGTCCCCACTAGCTAGACTAAATACCCTACACTAACCCCTGATGCCCCCACCAGTTACTAAACTACACTATGCCAGTATCACTACACTACATTAAACTAACCCCTGCTCCCCTCCCCCAGTAACACAACACTTGACTAACTCCTGCTTCCCCCACAAGTAACACTACAATACATTAAACTAACTCTTGCTTCTCCCACCAGTAAAAACGAACTAAACATTAAATCATAAGGGTGGATGATCTCACCTATCCAGATGTCCATGTGGGAATCGGTGCTGTCTGTGTCCTCCTCCAGCTGCTGAGGCGATCCTGATGGGTTGTGCATCTGGGTGCAGGCCACTCCACAGCAGGGCAGAAGTGTGATCATGGGCCTGGCATCCTCTACTTTAATTCCCAGTACTTGCTGCAGGGGAAGCCTCAGTGCGATCCTGGCATCTTCTTCATTAACCCCCGGTACAGTACTTGCGGCGGTGGGGGCAGCCTCAGCCTGATCTCTGCATCTTTTCCCCTAACCCCTGGCACTTGTATCAGACAGCTCAAGTGCGATCTCGACACGTGGCCCCTTAACCGCCGTTACTTGCGGCGGTGGGGGCATCCTCAGCGCAATGTAGCAACTTGCCTCTTAACCCCAGGCACTTGCAGCACTTGTATCACGTAGGCTGCTCCAGAGCGATCTCCACACGTGGCCCCTTAACCGCCGTTACTTGCGGTGGTGGGGGCATCCTCAGCGCGATGTAGCAACTTGCTTTCTTAACCCCCGGCACTTGCAGCAGGCATCCTCAGCTTGATCGGGCATCTCCCCTCTTAATGGTAGTGCGGTGGGCATAAGAGCGGCAATCCCAGTGCTAGCCGCAGCCACTTTCAGTCCCGATGCCGGTGTACTTCCTTTGTTTACCGGCGCCCCCCTTATGACGTAAGACGCTAGTACCGGAAGTACACCGGCATCGAGACTGAAAGTGGCTGCGGCTAGCGCTGGGATTGCCGCTCTTATGCCCACCGCACTACCATTAAGAGGGGAGATGCCCGATCAAGTTGAGGATGCCTGCTGCAAGTAACGGCGGTTAAGGGGCCACGTGTGGAGATCGCTCTGGAGCAGCCTGCGTGATACAAGTGCTGCAAGTGCCAGGGGTTAAGAAAGCAAGTTGCTACATTGCGCTGAGGATGCCCCCACCGCTGCACGTGTCGAGATCGCACTTGAGCTGTCTGATACAAGTGCTGGGGGTTAGGGGAAAAGATGCAGAGATCAGGCTGAGGCTGCCCCCACCGCCGCAAGTACTGTACCGGGGGTTAATGAAGAAGATGCCAGGATCGCACTGAGGCTGTCTTCCCCTTCGCAGGTAGCAGGGATTAAGAGGGGAGATGCCGGGAGGATCAACTGGAGGAGGAGGAAACAGCGCACGGAATGGTAAGACCTTGCGCTGCGCTATGTCTATCAGCTTCAAAGGGGCACATTCGGACTATAAGACGCAGTGACTTCCCCCCCCCCCCTCTTTTGGGGGAGAAAAAGTGCGTCTTATAGTCCGAAAAATACGGTATATAAATTTAAATTAAAGAAATAACATCTAGTGTAAATTAAACACATTTTTCAGTAGAAAAATACATACATTTACATAGATCTGAAAGATGGACAAATTAACCACTTGAGGACCTAGGGCTTTCTACCCCTTAAGGACCGGCCACTTTTTTTCCATTCAGACCACTGCAGCTTTCATGGTTTATTGCTCGCTCATACAACCTACCACCTAAATGAATTTTGGCTCCTTTTCTTGTCACTAATAAAGCTTTCTTTTGGTGCTATTTGAATGCTCCTGCAATTTTTACTTTTTATTATATTCATCAAAAAAGACATGAATTTTGGCAAAAAAATGATTTTTTAACTTTCTGTGCTGACATTTTTCAAATAAAGTAAAAATTTCTGTATACATGCAGCGCGAAAAATGTGGACAAACATGTTTTGGATAAAAAAAAAAACCATTCAGTGTATATTTATTGGTTTGGGTAAAAGTTATAGCGTTTACACACTATGGTGCAAAAAGTGAATTTTCCCATTTTCAAGCATCTATGACTTTTCTGACCCCCTGTCATGTTTCAAGAGGGGCTAGAATTCCAGGATAGTATAAATACCCCCCAAATGACCCCATTTTGGAAAGAAGACATCCCCAAGTATTCACTGAGAGGCATAGTGAGTTCATAGAAGATATTAATTTTTGTCACAAGTAAGCGGAAAATGACACTTTGTGACAAAAAAAAAAAAAAAAAGTTTCCATTTCTTCCAACTTGCGACAAAAAAAAAATGAAATCTGCCACGGACTCACCATGCCCCTCTCTGAATACCTTGAAGTGTCTACTTTCCAAAATGGGGTCATTTGTGGGGTGTGTTTACTGTCCTCGCATTTTGGGGGGTGCTAATTTGTAAGCACCCCTGTAAAGCCTAAAGGTGCTCATTGGACTTTGGGCCCCTTAGCGCACCTAGGCTGCAAAAAAGTGCCACACATGTGGTATTGCCGTACACAGGAGAAGTAGTATAATGTGTTTTGGGGTGTATTTTTACACATACCGATGCTGGGTGGGAGAAATATCTCTGTAAATGACAATTTTTTAATTTTTTTTACACACAATTGTCCATTTACAGAGATCTTTCTCCCACTCAGCATGGGTATGTGTACAAATACACCCCAAAACACATTATACTACTTCTCCTGAGTACGGCGATACCACATGTTTGGCACTTTTTTGCACCCTAACTGCGCTAAGGGGCCCAAAGTCCAATGAGTACCTTTAGGATTTCACAGGTCATTTTGAGAAATTTCGTTTCAAGACTACTCCTCACGGTTTAGGGCCCCTAAAATGCCAGGGCAGTATAGGAACCCCACAAATGACCCCATTTTAGAAAGAAGACACCCCAAGGTATTCAGTTAGTAGTACGGTGAGTTCATAGAAGATTTTATTTTTTGTCACAAGTTAGCGGAAAATGACACTTTGTGAAAAAAAACAATAAAAATCAATTTCCGCTAACTTGTGACAAAAAATAAAATCTTCTATGAACTCACCGTACTACTAACAGAATACCTTGGGGTGTCTTCTTTCTAAAATGGAGTCATTTGTGGGGTTCCTATACTGTCCTGGCATTTTAGGTGCCCTAAACCGTGAGGAGTAGTCTTGAAACAAAATTTCTCAAAATGACCTGTGAAATCCTAAAGGTACTCATTGGACTTTGGGCCCCTTAGCGCAGTTAGGGTGCAAAGAAAGAGACAATGCGTCCGCAACACCCACAGTGCAAGCAATAAGCTCACAAAAGACCAGTGTGCTAGGGCTCAGTATATAAATGTGTACATGGTAGGGAAAGAAAGCCCATATGACAAGCACTACTGGAAAAATGTACAAAATGTTTATTCAATACAATACATGAAAAATATAGTATGCAGTTAGGGTGCAAAAATGTGCCACACATGTGGTATCGCCGTACTCGGGAGAAGTAGTACAATGTGTTTTGGGGTGTATTTTTACACATACCCATGCTGGGTGGGAGAAATAACTCTGTAAATGGACAATTGTGTGTAAAAAAATCAACAGATTGTCATTTACAGAGGTATTTCTCCCACCCAGCATGGGTATGTGTAAAAATACACCTCAAAACACATTGTACTACTTCTCCCGAGTACGGCGATACCACATGTGTGGCACTTTTTTGCACCCTAACTGCACTAAGGGGCCCAAAGTCCAATGAGTACCTTTAGGATTTCACAGGTCATTTTTGTTTCAAGACTACTCCTCATGGTTTAGGGCCCCTAAAATGCCAGGGCAGTATAGGAACCCCACTAATGACCCCATTTTAGAAAGAAGACACCCCAAGGTATTCTGTTAGGAGTATGGTGAGTTCATAGAAGTTTTTATTTTTTTTGTCACAAGTTAGCGGAAATTGATTTTAATTGTTTTTTTTCACAAAGTGTCATTTTCCGCTAACTTGTGACAAAAAATAAAATCTTCTATGAACTCACCATACTCCGTACGGAATACCTTTGGGTGTCTTCTTTCTAGAATGGGGTCATTTGTGGGGTTCCTATACTGCCCTGGCATTTTAGGGGCCCTAAACCTTGAGGAGTAGTCTTGAAACCAAATGTCGCAAAATGACCTGTAAAATCCTAAAGGTACTCATTGGACTTTGGGCCCCTTAGCGTACTTAGGGTGTTAAAAAGTGCCACACATGTGGTACCGCCGTACTCAGGAGAAGTAGTACAATGTGTTTTGGGGTGTATTTTTACACATACCCATGCTGGGTGGGAGAAATAACTCTGTAAATGGACAATTGTGTGTAAAAAAATCAACAGATTGTCATTTACAGAGGTATTTCTCCCACCCAGCATGGGTATGTGTAAAAATACACCTCAAAACACATTGTACTACTTCTCCCGAGTACGGCGATACCACATGTGTGGCACTTTTTTGCACCCTAACTGCACTAAGGGGCCCAAAGTCCAATGAGTACCTTTAGGATTTCACAGGTCATTTTTGTTTCAAGACTACTCCTCATGGTTTAGGGCCCCTAAAATGCCAGGGCAGTATAGGAACCCCACTAATGACCCCATTTTAGAAAGAAGACACCCCAAGGTATTCTGTTAGGAGTATGGTGAGTTCATAGAAGTTTTTATTTTTTTGTAACAAGTTAGCAGAAATTGATTTTAATTGTTTTTTTTAACAAAGTGTCATTTTCCACTAACTTGTGACAAAAAATAAAATCTTCTATGAACTCACCATACTCCGTACGGAATACCTTTGGGTGTCTTCTTTCTAGAATGGGGTCATTTGTGGGGTTCCTATACTGCCCTGGCATTTTAGGGGCCCTAAACCTTGAGGAGTAGTCTTGAAACCAAATGTCGCAAAATGACCTGTAAAATCCTAAAGGTACTCATTGGACTTTGGGCCCCTTAGCATACTTAGGGTGTAAAAAAGTGCCACACATGTGGTACCGCCGTACTCAGGAGAAGTAGTATAATGCGTTTTGGGGTGTATTTTTACACATACCCATGCTAAGTGGGAGAAATATCTCTGTAAATGACAATTGTTTGATTTTTTTTACACACAATTGTCCATTTACATAGAAATTTCTCCCACCCAGCATGGGTATGTGTAAAAATACACCCCAAAAACACATTATACTACTTTTCCTGAGTACGGTGGTACCACATGTGTGACACTTTTTTGCAGCCTAGGTGCGCTAAGGGGCCCAACGTCCTATTCACAGGGCATTTTGAGGCATTTGTTTTCTAGACTACTCCTCGCGGTTTTAGGGCCCCTAAAATGCCAGGGCAGTATAGGAACCCCACAAGTGACCCCATTTTAGAAAGAAGACACCCCAAGGTATTCCGTTAGGTGTATGGCGAGCTCATAGAAGATTTTATTTTTTTGTCACAAGTTAGTGAAAAATGACACTTTGTGAAAAAAACCCAATAAAAATCAATTTCCGCTACCTTTTGACAAAAAATAAAATCTTCTATGAACTCGTCATACACCTAACGGAATACCTTGGCGTGTCTTTTTTTCTAAAATGGGGTCACTTGTGGGGTTCCTATACCGCCCTGGCATTTTACGGGCCCAAAACCACGAGTAGTCTGGAAACCAAATGTCTCAAAATGACTGTTCAGGGGTATAAGCATCTGCAAATTTTGATGACAGGTGGTCTATGAGGGGGCGAATTTTGTGGAACCGGTCATAAGCAGGGTGGCCTTTTAGATGACAGGTTGTATTGGGCCTGATCTGATGGATAGGAGTGCTAGGGGGGTGACAGGAGGTGATTGATGGGTGTCTCAGGGGGTGGTTAGAGGGGAAAATAGATGCAATCAATGCACTGGGGAGGTGATCGGAAGGGGTCTGAGGGGGATCTGAGGGTTTGGCCGAGTGATCAGGAGCCCACACGGGACAAATTAGGGCCTGATCTGATGGATAGGTGTGCTAGGGGGTGATTGATGGGTGTCTCAAGGTGTGATTAGAGGGGGGAATAGATGAAAGCAATGCACTGGCGAGGTGATCAGGGCTGGGGTCTGAGGGCATTCTGAGGGTGTGGGCGGGTGATTGAGTGCCCTAGGGGCAGATAGGGGTCTAATCTGATAGGTAGCAGTGACAGGGAGTGATTGATGGGTAATTAGTGGGTGTTTAGGGTAGAGAACAGATGTAAACACTGCACTTGGGAGGTGATTGGACGTCGGATCTGCGGGCGATCTATTGGTGTGGGTGGGTGATCAGATTGCCCGCAAGGGGCAGGAGCCCACACGGGACAAATTAGGGCCTGATCTGATGGATAGGTGTGCTAGGGGGTGACAGGAGGTGATTGATGGGTGTCTCAAGGTGTGATTAGAGGGGGGAATAGATGCAAGCAATGCACTGGCGAGGTGATCAGGGCTGGGGTCTGAGGGCATTCTGAGGGTGTGGGCGGGTGATTGAGTGCCCTAGGGGCAAATAGGGGTCTAATCTGATAGGTAGCAGTGACAGGGAGTGATTGATGGGTAATTAGTGGGTGTTTAGGGTAGAGAACAGATGTAAACACTGCACTTGGGAGGTGATCGGACGTCAGATCTGCGGGCGATATATTGGTGTGGGTGGGTGATCAGATTGCCCGCAAGGGGCAGGTTAGGGGCTGATTGATGGGTGGCAGTGACAGCGGGTGATTGATGGGTGGCAGTGACAGGGGGTGATTGATGGGTGGCAGTGACAGGGGGTGAATGATGGGTGATTGATAGGTGATTGACAGGTAATCAGTGGTTATTACAGGGGAGAACAGATGTAAATATTGCACTGGCGAATTGATAAGGGGGGGTCTGAGGGCAATCTGAGTGTGTAGGCGGGTGATTGGGTGCCCGCAAGGGGCAGATTAGGGTCTGATCTGATGGGTAACAGTGACAGGTGGTGATAGGGGGTGATTGATGGGTAATTAGTGGGTGTTTAGGGTAGAGAATAGATGTAAACACTGTGCTTGGGAGGTGATCTGATGTCGGATCTGCGGGCGATCTATTGGTGTGGGTGGGTGATCAGTTTGCCCGCAAGGGGCAGGTTAGGGGCTGATTGATGGGTGGCAGTGACAGGGGGTGATTGATGGGTGGCAGTGACAGGGGGTGATTGATGGGTGATTGACAGGTGATCAGTGGGTTATTACAGGGAAGGACAGATGTAAATAATGCCCTGGCGAATTGATAAGGGGGGGTCTGAGGGCTATCTGAGCGTGTAGGCGGGTGATTGGGTGCCCGCAAGGGGCAGATTAGGGTCTGATCTGATGGGTAACAGTGACAGGTGGTGATAGGGGGTGATTGATGGGTGATTTATGGGTAATTAGTGGGTGTTTAGAGGAGAGAATAGATGTAAACACTGCGCTTTGGTGGTGATCTGATGTCGGATCTGCGGGCGATCTATTGGTGTGGGTGGGTGATCAGTTTGCCCGCAAGGGGCAGGTTAGGGGCTGATTGATGGGTGGCAGTGACAGGGGGTGATTGATGGGTGGCAGTGACAGGGGGTGATTGATGGGTGATTTACAGGTGATTGACAGGTGATCAGTGGGTTATTAACCAGCCAGGCGGTATGGACGAGCTGAGCTCGTCCATTACCGCCGGAGGCTGCCGCTCAGGCCCTGCTGGGCCGACTTTAGTGAAATAAAAAGCAGCACACGCAGCAGGCACTTTGCCAGCCGCGTGTGCTGCCTGATCGCCGCCGCTCTGCGGCGATCCGCCGCGAGCAGCGGCGAAAGAGGGTCCCCCCAGCCGCCTGCGCCCAGCGTAGCCGGAACAAAAAGTTCCGGCCAGCACTAAGGGCTGGATCGGAGGCGGCTGACGTCAGGACGTCGGCTGACGTCCATGACGTCACTCCGCTCGTCGCTATGGCGACGATGTAAGCAAAACAAGGAAGGCCGCTCATTGCGGCCTTCCTTGTTTATTCTGGGCGCCGGAGGCGATCGGAAGAACGCCTCCGGAGCGCCCTCTAGTGGGCTTTCATGCAGCCAACTTTCAGTTGGCTGCATGAAATAGTTTTTTTTTTATTTAAAAAAAACCCCTCCCGCAGCTGCCCTGGCGATCTTAATAGAACGCCAGGGTGGTTAAAGGGAAGGACAGATGTAAATAATGCCCTGGCGAATTGATAAGGGGGGGTCTGAGGGCAATCTGAGCGTGTAGGCGGGTGATTGGGTGCCCGCAAGGGGCAGATTAGGGTCTGATCTGATGGGTAACAGTGACAGGTGGTGATAGGGGGTGATTGATGGGTGATTGATGGGTAATTAGTGGGTGTTTAGAGGAGAGAATAGATGTAAACACTGCACTTGGGTGGAGATCTGATGTCGGATCTGCGGGCGATCTATTGGTGTGGGTGGGTGATCAGATTGGGGGGGGGGGGTCTGGGGGAGAATCTGAGGGGTGGGGGGGTGATCAGGAGGGAGCAGGGGGCAGGGGGGGGGGATAAAAAAAAATAGCGTTGACAGATAGTGACAGGGAGTGATTGATGGGTGATTAGGGGGGTGATTGGGTGCAAACAGGGGTCTGGGGGGTGGGCAGGGGGGGTCTAATGGGTGCTGTGGGCGATCTGGGGCGGGGGGTGGGAAATCAGTGTGCTTGGTGCAGACTAGGGTGGCTGCAGCCTGCCCTGGTGGTCCCTCGGACACTGGGACCACCAGGGCAGGAGGCAGCCTGTATAATACACTTTGTAAACATTACAAAGTGTATTATAAACTTTGTATGCGGCGATCGTCGGGTTAACATCCCGCCGGCGCTTCCGTATGGCCGGCGGGATGTTGCGGCGGGTGAGCGGTGCCAGGCGGAGGCGGAGGATCGCGTCACTGATGACGCGATCGCTCCGCCCATGCCCCTACAAGGACCGCCGCCATTTGTCTATACGGCGGTCCTTGCGGGGTGCACTTCCCGGCCGCCATTTGTCAATACGGCGGTCGGGAAGTGGTTAAGAAGAAAGAGGAACAGAGGGATTTAGTTCCCAAAGAGAGACTGTTCCTCTGAAGAAGGGACAGTTAGGAGCTATGCCTATGTGTGTGCTTGTATGGCTGTGGTACAGACATTACACTATAAGCTACTCTCCAGGGTTGTGTGCACAGTGACTGAAAGTGGAGGTTATCAAGCACAGATGCTCCAGAATCAACATTTTCAACAGCAAATCAAGTTGTTACTTTTCCATCAAATACTGCTATTTTGCAAAGATTTTTTCTGTGTCTTTGCAATACAAAGTATTAGGCTTACCCTGCCATATACAATAAACTTTAGAATGTTATCCTCATTACAGGACAACACTGCACCTCTACTAAAGGCCTCCAATCTACACAAATATTTATTTATTTATTGTATTTATAAAGCGCCAACATATTACGCAGCGCTGGACATTAGTTTAGGTTACAGACAATATTTAGGGGTGACATACAGCAATATGACAATACAGGAATAATAGAAAACCAGATCACACAGCACAGTATGAGTACAAGGTAATGCTTAGTCAGTCACTGGATTGAGCATGGAGATTAGGCAAGTTAGGTTCACTCAGATGCATAGCATGGGTTCACAGTAATGGAGGTGCATGATCAGGTAGGACACAAAAGGAGGAGGACCCTTCCCAAAGGCTTACAATCTAGAGGGAGAGGTAAGGACACGAAAGGTAGGAGACCAGAGTTCAGCTGTGGGTTTAGAGCACTTGTGAGGGGGGGTAGGCCAGAGTGAAAAGGTGAGTTTTGAGGGCTTTCTTGAAGATGTTGAAGGAGGGGGCTGCCTTAATGGGTGGAGGTAGGGAGTTCCATAGTGTTGGAGCAGCTCTTGAGAAGTCCTGGAGGCGTGCATGGGACTGGGTGATGCGAGGGGCGGTTAGGCGAAGTTCATTGGAAGAGCGAAGTGAGCGGCTAGGTGTGTAGCTCTGAGTAAGGCTAGGTCCACACTAGGCACGGTTGCCGGACAGACAGTGCAGGCCGGGATCAGGGGAAGATCAGGGGAAGTACCACCAGACCGCAAACTGATCAAAGTGCATCAGTTTTGCATCAGTTTCCGTTCAGTTTTTTACCCCAAAAAACGGACAGAAAACGTCTCTATCATTAGGAAGGTAGTGGGAGGATTTTTTGGGCCAATAATAGAGTTCAGGCTATCCGTTTTTCATCAGTTGTTGTTGCTATTTTGCCTGGAGTTGCGTTTTCTCATTGCTTTTCACTACCCATCCGTGTATTCGTGGTCCGTAAAAATGCAGCAATTCCGAACCTTCCATTCAGATTTTGAAAACGGGTCCTTGCAAACGCAGACGGATCTGTTTTTTTTCTGGGTGAGGACGTGTAATAGATAGCGGAGATGCCGCCGCAGCGGTGAGCGGCATGGCGGCTGTCTCCGCGTCTCAGCCGGCGGCCTCCGCCGCGCAATTACATGGTGGAGTTTTGCCTGGTCCTTCAGTTGCACATAGACTGAGGGCTGCGCGCGCCAGGTGACAGGACCTTTATGCGAATAGAAGGGGAGTCAGCTGATCGGCCGGTCAGTTGACTCCAGCAGTGCTCCTGATTGGCTGAGTGACTGGGGCGGCGCTGTGGGGCGCTCTCAGTATATATAGGACCTGCCTGTCAGTAGCTCCTCGTCTGCTGTTGCGAATGCTACGTGTTAGCACTCAGACCTTAGTCAGATCCCAAAGTGTGCTAGAACCAGCAGGAGCTGGGGATCCACACTTAGTCAGATTCTGTTGATAGCTAAAGTACTAATTGAATTGTATTATTTGTTATGACCTTCTGCTAGCCTTGACTACTCTTCTGCCTACTGATTCTGTGCTTATGCCTATCTGATCCTGTTGCCGACTCAGCCTGAACACTACTCTGATTTAGCCTTCTGTCTTTGTACCGTATCTGTCCGTTTGTTGCCGAATCTGCTTGTCCGACTCTCCTGCCCTCACCGGTGAGCCTAGTCCCTGGTGAGGGATTCTCTGTACAGCTTAATCACCTGCTCCTCAGGTGACCAGTAGCTGCAGTACAGTCTGAATCACCTGCTCCTCAGGTGACCAGCTGCTGCAGTACAGTCTTAATCACCTGCTCCTCAGGTGATTAGGAGCTGCAGTACAGTCTTGATCTCCTGCCCCTCAAGTGACCACTGGCTGCAGTGCAGTCTGAATCACCCGCTCCACAGGTGATCAGTATACGTGTGCACCACCCGCTCCTCGGGTGAACTGATTACTAGTTCATCTGCATCTCCGGCTTGCTGGAATGCTGATCCCTGTGTTCTATAGAGATATCTCCCTCTACTAGCTCCTCTCGGGAGTTGGTATCTCTATCTGTATTACTGTTGCACCAAACACCTACCATTACATCTGGTTGTCCTGTGTCTCGCTATACTCGCATTATTGGTGATTCTGCAGATCACTACATAATCAGGTATAGCATCTGTATTATTGGGGATACTGCAGATCACCAATAATCAGAAAATCTGTTCTTGCTGACACCAATCGTTACAGAACAGCAGACCAAACATTATGGACGCACTGCCTAGTCAGGTTGAAGTCCTGACCACCGTGATAAACAATCTTACCGGGGTGATCAATACCTAACAGACTCAATGAGAAAAATCAGAGGCGCCAATAGAGTAAAAATGTACCAATTAAAACCAAATTAAAATTGTGGGTGGCAGTGGTGGACCTGCCCACCTCCAACAAAAAGAACCACTACAATGGTTGACAATATAAATTTGGCAATATAAATTTAATAAATTTAGTACTCCAACAATAACAATTAGTTTGCAACGCGTTTCACGGGACCCAAGCCCGCTTCCTCAGGCAAAATACATACAATCAGGAGCAGCTGAAACAACAACAAGAAGGGATGGGGGGGGGGGGGGAAAGGGGGGGGGGGAAGGGAACATAAAAAAAGGGGGGGGGGAACTCGTAAACCTTTAGAAGAAGAAAAATAATAAAATACAACAAAAAAATTGAAAAATTCAATACAGCAAAAAATTACTCATTTTTGGACCAAAAGTAGAGGTCCATACATCAAAAATGCATCTAAATATATACATATATACATATGCAACGTATAAAGCTTGGCTCTGGAATTGGTCTATCTTGAAGACCTCTGGATGATAGAACTCAAGAAGTCTATATCCTATGGTGAAAAAATATATATATCGGGCCGTATATGGGGTCTCTTAGGTGAGATAATTGGTTAAGTGAAGGATCAGGGGATTGGGATGAGGGCGGGGCAAGGGTGCGGACTATGGTGGCATAAAGGTGAGGATGGGGTGAGAATGCGGGCTCCAGGGGTGTCTGTATAAAAATTCCCCGTGGGGGGGGGCAGGTGTTAAGGGGGTTATTGGTATTTGAGGGGGGAGGTACAACGGGGGAGGGGCAATGAGGAGACCCTCATAAGGATCAACCTTATCCAGCATAATTATGTTATAACCTACACCTGAAGCCACACGTATGTACCTCTTAATGTCAGTATCTTTAAAATACGTTCGTTATTGGCAGAGCTCCAGGTTAGGTTAACATTTGCACATATAAACATATAGAAATACGTTCACTATTCACAGAGCTCTAGGTTAGGTTACCTCCCTTTAAGGGAGGTAACTATACATTTTTCAAGTTGTAGTTCTTGTTCGTTAACTGTGATGATTGGTATATCCTCATCCTGGGTGATAATGGATGTCCTGTTTTTTTCACTCTTTTTCAGTGCAAAATGCCTCTTTAAAGTAAGTTTGCGGACAAATGCATTAAGGTCTGTGTATAATTCGCTAAGCTGGGCTGTGTTTGTAGGGCAGAAAGATAAGCCCTTGCCTAACAATTTGATTTCATTTTCCTTAAGTATGTAATTGGACAAGTTAAAAATGGATTTGGTGCCCTTCTCGATGCTTGGGGCTAGACTCTGTTCCTTTTTTCCTCTGCCCCTCCCCCTTGATCCTCTTTTTCGGTGCTTTGAAATGGGCGTTTTCGGATGCTTTTGGGCTGTAAGATCATATGGGATGCTTTCGGGCTGGGGAGTTGTGTGTGTAGCGCATCTGGTGGGTGAGTTGTGAGGGTAGGGGGAAGCTCTAAAAAAGATTCCGATTGTTCACTCAGACTCTCTGACAGAGGGTGGTTGCAATTGGATGA
This sequence comes from Hyperolius riggenbachi, assembly GCF_040937935.1. NCBI lineage: Eukaryota > Metazoa > Chordata > Amphibia > Anura > Hyperoliidae > Hyperolius > Hyperolius riggenbachi. The sequence goes on from NC_090649.1 coordinate 157,370,816, forward strand.
CAGTGGTGGATCTTGTTCCGAGCTGTTCAGATCAATTTGGGATGGCGGGGGCGTGTTATCCTGAGTGTTATAAATACTGAATTGGGTGAGGTTCTCCCCTATTTCTTCTTGGTGATCATTGGTGAGGGAATTATGGGTTGTTGTGTTTAGGTGTGACTCTATTTTAGTATCTACTTTGGTTATGAGTGAGTCCAAACTGGTGTAGCTTCCGTTTTTGGCAATATCGATATTCGTAGAGTGATTTGGTACAAGTTCAATGGGTTGGGTTGACTCAGTGCTGGAAATGTTTGTGGACACATATGGTGGATTAATTGTGTGTCTGAAAAGAGTGGGAGGTGGTGGTCCTTTTGTAAATTTATATTTTGGTGAGGTGCCGCTCGTATTAGAGAGAGTATATAGCAGCTGGCGTGGCGCCCATCCGCAGCAGAGGCGCCACGCTAGTACAGACTACTACTCGGGTAAGAATCATTTAAGTTTAATTTCATTCTGTTACCTATATATGTTGAGCCTATGCCTATTACCTATACATGTTGAACAAAGTTGAGGGGCACCTATGTCTAACCACCAGGGATATAGGGGGGCAGATTAAAATAGTGTGATATGCAAATGTTAACCTAGCCTGGATGTGCAAATGTTAACCTTACCTGATGTGCAAATGTTAACCTAACCTAGAGCTCTGTGAATAGTGAACGTATTTCTATATGTTTATATGTGCAAATGTTAACCTAACCTGGAGCTCTGCCAATAACGAACGTATTTTAAAGATACTGACATTAAGAGGTACATACGTGTGGCTTCAGGTGTAGGTTATAACATAATTATGCTGGATAAGGTTGATCCTTATGAGGGTCTCCTCATTGCCCCTCCCCCGTTGTACCTCCCCCCTCAAATACCAATAACCCCCTTAACACCTGCCCCCCCCCCCCCCCCAGACACCCCTGGAGCCCGCATTCTCACCCCATCCTCACCTTTATGCCACCATAGTCAGCACCCTTGCCCCGCCCTCATCCCAATCCCCTGATCCTTCACTTAACCAATTATCTCACCTAAGAGACCCCATATACGGCCCGATATATATATTTTTTCACCATAGGATATAGACTTCTTGAGTTCTATCATCCAGAGGTCTTCAAGATAGACCAATTCCAGAGCCAAGCTTTATACGTTGCATATGTATATATGTATATATTTAGATGCATTTTTGATGTATGGACCTCTACTTTTGGTCCAAAAATGAGTAACTTTTTGCTGTATTGAATTTTTCAATTTTTTTGTTGTATTTTATTATTTTTCTTCTTCTAAAGGTTTACGAGTTCCCCCCCCCCTTTTTTTATGTTCCCTTTTTCCCCCCCCCCCCCCCCCCCCCCCCCCCCCATCCCTTCTTGTTGTTGTTTCAGCTGCTCCTGATTGTATGTATTTTGCCTGAGGAAGCGGGCTTGGGTCCCGTGAAACGCGTTGCAAACTAATTGTTATTGTTGGAGTACTAAATTTATTAAATTTATATTGCCAAATTTATATTGTCAACCATTGTAGTGGTTCTTTTTGTTGGAGGTGGGCAGGTCCACCACTGCCACCCACAATTTTAATTTGGTTTTAATTGGTACATTTTTACTCTATTGGCGCCTCTGATTTTTCTCATTACGTGATATCCACTTGGTGGATGGGTGTGGACACCCCCCTCTTTTTTCTTCTACGCAGAGAGCGACTCTTTTTAACCTGAGCGGGGACAGGTTCAATCTCCCCGTCTGTGATACTAGTGGTTGCCTGGTCCGGCAACCTACACTTGTGAGTATAACTTACTATTTTTACCCATACGATTATCAAACTTACAATAATACACTATTGGGGGCTCTCGATTTTCCCTTTCTTCTTCTTCTACCCAACAGACTCAGACCACTCAACTGTCTGGGACAGTACAGGTACTTCAAACGACTATTGATACAGTGCGATCCCCTTCAGTCACGGACCTTCGTATGTCCGTACCCGAAAAGTTTTCTGGGCATAGATCTGACTTTCAGAATTTCAGAAACCGTGTGCTATCCTATTTTGAGCTGTGGCCAAATCTGTCAGGATCTGAGAACCAGAGGGTAACCTTTATAAAGACCCTTTTGTCAGGAGATTCACAAACATGGGCATATAGTCTTCACACAGGGCATGAGGCATTATCCTCATTTCAGGAGTTTTTTAAGGCTATGGCCGTTATATACAATGATCCAGATATTGCTATCACGGCTGAGAGGAAACTAAAGACTCTCAGGCAGGGTTGTAATCCAGTGGAGGTTTATGTCGCAGAATTTAGGAGGTGGGCTGTATCAGCTAGATGGGGAACGTATGCTTTATTAGACTGTTTCCTGTCAGGACTATCCGATGCAGTTTCTGATTTGATGTTAGGTCATCCTGAGCCTAAATCTCTAGACGAAGCAATTTCTTTGGCGGTGCGGGTTGATCGCCGCCTTCGCTATCAAAGACAAACCCATGGGAGAAAAGCTGTAAGATCTGTTTTCTACGCCTCTTCTCCACCCTCGTCACCTCAGGACGAACCGATGCAAATCGGTCAGTCTAGGTTAACACAAGTGGAGAAGAATCGCAGAAGGTCAGAAAGACTCTGTCTATACTGTGCTGAGGAGGATCTAATTGTCCAGAATTGCCCTAAAAAGTAGGGAAACGCTGCCGCCTAGGTGTAGTCAGAGGTAATACCCTAGGCGAGCCGTGTTTACCTCTAGATAATAACCGTTTACTCCTCCCTTGCTCCATTACCTGGGAGGGTCGGGCCACGGCCACAGAAGCATTCGTGTACACTGCAGCTAATTTTATAGATTATGACTTTGTCAAAAAATTGGGGATTCCCTTACTTCCTTTAGACCGTCAGATTTTAATCACAGCGGTAGATGACTCTCTGTTACAGTGTAGACAGCCTCTCTCCCAGACCCCCTTATTGTTGTGTAATATAGGGGTTCTACATAAGGAGAAACTACAGTTCTTTGTCCTGCAAATGGCAACCACTACCATAATCCTTGGTATGCCTTGGTTGCAACTACACTCCCCTCAGATTCAGGGCTTCAGGTCAGCTACAGAGCTGGTCAGCCCATTGTCATCATCATTGTTTGGAGAAAGTTGCTGTTTGTGCCACAAAGGTTCAGGTGAAAGGGGTGCCAGTGCAGTACGCAGAATTTTCTGACGTGTTTTGTCCAAAATCAGCAGAGAAACTCCCGCCACACCGGAGCTTCGACTGTCCCATAGAGTTAAGATCAGGTTGTATGCCCCCTAGAGGCCATCTCTATAATCTGTCGGGGCCAGAGAAGCTGGCTATGCAGGAATACATTAAAGAAAATTTGGCCAAGGGCTTTATCCATCCTTCCCGGTCACCAGCAGGGGCTGGGTTCTTTTTTGTACAGAAAAAGGACGGTGGGCTTCGACCTTGTATTGACTATTGGGGTTTAAATAAGATCACAGTGAAAAATCGCTATCCACTGCCTTTGATTGACGATTTGTTTGCTCAGGTGACTAATGCCAGTATCTTCTCTAAGCTAGACCTACGAGGAGCATACAACCTGGTACGCATTAGGGACGGTGGTGAATGGAAGACGGCATTCAACACGCCCGATAGGCACTACGAGTATCTGGTCATGCCCTTCGGGTTGTGTAATGCTCCTACGGTCTTCCAGGAGTTGATCAATGAAGTCTTTAGGGAAGTTTTGGGAAAATTCGTGCTAGTGTATCTGGATGATATACTTATTTTCTCACCCAATCTAACAGAACATCAGAAACATGTAAAGTTCGTTTTAAGAAAATTGAGGCAGAACTCGTTGTATGCGAAGTTAGAGAAATGCCTCTTTGAAGTCACTAAGGTCCCTTTTTTGGGATATATAATTTCCACTTCAGGTCTCTCCATGGATCCTGAAAAAGTCTCTGCTGTACTGGAGTGGCCTCAACCTGTAGGATTGAAGGCACTCCAAAGATTTCTTGGCTTCGCCAATTACTACAGGAAGTTTATCAAAGGGTTTTCTTCTGTAGTGTCACCCCTCACCAACCTTACCAAGAAGGGGGCTGACACCTACCATTGGACAGTAGAGGCACAGTCTGCCTTCGCTACGTTGAAAAAGTTATTTTGTTCTGCTCCCATTTGGAGACACGTGGATGTCACCTTCCCCTTCATTGTTGAGGTGGATGCATCGTAGATTGGGGTTGGGGCTGTGCTGTCTCAACGCTCTGGCCTTCAAGGCAAGCTACATCCCTGTGCCTTCTTTTCTCGTAGGTTCTCTCCAGCCGAGAGGAACTACGATATTGGCAATAGGGAGCTCTTGGTCATTATGTCAGCCTTTGAAGAATGGCGCCATTGGCTGGAAGGGGCAGAACATACGATCACGGTCTATACTGATCATAACAATTTGGAGTACATCGAAGGGGCCAAAAGACTTAGCCCCCGACAGGCTCGCTGTTCCTTGTTCTTTTCAAGGTTCAGATTTGTCATTACGTATACCCCGGGACGTAAGAATGTCAAAGCAGATGCATTATCTAGGTGTTTTGAGCCCGAGACAGTTCAGCCATCAACCCCTGAGACCATCTTACCTCAAGGACTGGTGGTGGCAGCCACGGAAACCTGGGAAGACTGGGCGCTTACCCTAGGGCCTTACCAGCAAGATATTCCAGAAGGGAAGCCCGAGGGGGTTCTGTTTGTGCCACTTACTTTTTGCCTATAACTCTTGCAATTGTTCCACGCCCATAAGAATGCAGGGCATCCTGGGTCTGCTCGAACTCAGGACCTACTGGCCAGATGTGTATGGTGGCCTTCGTTGGCTCTTGATTGCAAAGAGTTTGTGAGAGAGTGCTCTGTGTGTGCCAGAAATAAGCCCTCTCATCAAGCACCAGTAGGTACGCTACAACCTTTACCGGTGCCAAATGAACCATGGACTCACTTGTCTATGGACTTTATAGGAGAACTCCCCAGGTCTGAGGGCAAGTCGGTCATCTGGGTGGTAATTGATAGGTTCAGTAAAATGGCTAATTTTGTCCCTCTGAAGGGACTCCCCTTGGCCCAGGAATTGGCTGATCTCTTCATCCAGCACATTTTCCGGCTGCATGGCATTCCAGAGAATGTGGTGTCAGATAGGGGAGTCCAGTTTATGTCTAAATTCTGGAGAGCCTTTTGCCACCAGCTCGGTATGGACCTGTCATTTTCATCAGGCTACCACCCACAGACCAATGGACAGACCGAAAGAGTTAACCAGTCCTTGGAGCAATTTCTCAGGTGTTATGTGGCCGATGCGCAGTCAGATTGGGTAAAGTTCCTGCCATTTGCGGAATTTGCGCATAATAATCTGAAGAGTTCCTCTTCAGGTTTTTCTCCTTTCCAGGTGGTTTCGGGGAGATCTCCCAAATTCTCTCCTATACCAGTGGCATCTTCCCCTTTTCCGGCTCTAAAGGATTGGCAAAGGGCATTGAAGGAAATTTGGGTGCTTGGAAAAAGGAATCTGGGAAAAGCCTTCCAGATGCAGAAAAATCAGGCAGATAAAAGGCGTTCTGTTGAGTGGAAGTTTTCCCCAGGAGACATGGTGTGGGTGTCTACTCGGCATCTGGCGTTAAAGCAACCATCACCTAAATTAGGACCCAGATTTGTAGGCCCATACCCTGTGACCAGAAAGATTAATGACGTGACATATGTGATTGATCTCCCAGCCAGCATGAGAGGTGTGAGATCATTTCATGTTTCTTTGTTGAAGCCAGCTGTGCATGTGGACTCCTCCCCCCCCCCCCCCCCCGTGATGATTGACGTCCTACCTGAGTATGAGATCGAGAAGATTTTAGATTCTCGATTAGTGCAGAATTCTGTACAGTACATTGTCCATTGGAAGGGGTATGGCCTGGAGGAGAGAACTTGGGTTCCGGATTGCCGCATGCATGCCGAGGATCTAAAGAAAGAGTTTCATGAGTTACACCCTGAAAAGCCGTGTAAGAAGTGTCCGGGGTCCACTCCTCAGGGGGGGGGGGGGGTACTGTAATAGATAGCGGAGATGCCGCCGCAGCGGTGAGCGGCATGGTGGCTGTCTCCGCGTCTCAGCCGGTGGCCTCCGCCGCGCAATTACATGGTGGAGTTTTGCCTGGTCCTTCAGTTGCACATAGACTGAGGGCTGCGCGCGCCAGGTGACAGGACCTTTATACGAATAGAAGGGGAGTCAGCTGATTGGCCGGTCAGCTGACTCCAGCGGTGCTCCTGATTGGCTGAGTGACTGGGGCGGCGCTGTGGGGCGCTCTCAGTATATATAGGACCTGCCTGTCAGTAGCTCCTTGTCTGCTGTTGCAAATGCTACGTGTTAGCATTCAGACCTTAGTCAGATCCCAAAGTGTGCTAGAACCAGCAGGAGCTGGGGATGCACACTTAGTCAGATTCTGTTGATAGCTAAAGTACTAATTGAATTGTATTATTTGTTATGACCTTCTGCTAGCCTTGACTACTCTTCTGCCTACTGATTCTGTGATTCTGCCTATCTGATCCTGTTGCCGACTCAGCCTGAACACTACTTTGATTTAGCCTTCTGTCTTTGTACCGTATCTGTCTGTTTGTTGCCGAATCTGCTTGTCTGACTCTCCTGCCCTCACCAGTGAGCCTAGTCCCTGGTGAGGGATTCTCTGTACAGCTTAAAGGGGAACTTCAGCCTAAACAAACATACTGTCATTAAGTTACATTAGTTATGTTAATTAGAATAGATAGGTAATATAATCTCTTACCCACCCTGTTTTAAAAGAACAGGCAAATGTTTGTGATTCATGGGGGCTGCCATCTTTGTCATGGGGGCAGCCATCTTTTTGGTTGAAAGGAGGTGACAAGGAGCAGGAGACACAGTTCCAACTGTCCTGTGTCCTGATTACCCCTCCCATCTGCACACGCTAGGCTTCAAATGTCAAATTCAAAATGTAAAAAAATCCCATCATGCTTTGCACAGCATCAGGGGAAAAAAGCCCGGGCAGTTTTCTTCTGTGCAGCTAAAAATGAAGCTTGTATAAGAGAAACAAAGTTCTGATGCTGTGAAACTGTTAAAGAAACACCAAGCCTTTTCAGTGCTGCGGAGTCGATTTTTAGTCCGGAGGTTCACTTTAATCACCTGCTCCTCAGGTGACCAGTAGCTGCAGTACAGTCTGAATCACCTGCTCCTCAGGTGACCAGTAGCTGCAGTACAGTCTTAATCACCTGCTCCTCAGGTGATTAGGAGCTGCAGTACAGTCTTGATCTCCTGCCCCTCAAGTGACCACTGGCTGCAGTGCAGTCTGAATCACCCGCTCCACGGGTGATCAGTATACGTTGTCTTACTGTGCACCACCCGCTCCTCGGGTGAACTGATTACTAGTTCATCTGCATCTCCGGCTTTCTGGAATGCTGATCCCTGTGTTCTATAGAGATATCTCCCTCTACTAGCTCCTCTGGGGAGTTGGTATCTCTATCTGTATTACTGTTGCACCAAACACCTATCATTACATCTGGTTGTCCTGTGTCTCGCTATATTCGCATTATTGGTGATTCTGCAGATCACTACATAATCAGGTATAGCATCTGTATTACTGGTGATACTGCAGATCACCAATAATCAGAAAATCTGTTCTTGCTGACACCAATCGTTACAGGACGGCTGCTATTTTTAACATTAGTATCCGGTACTCAGTTTTTCATCAGGGCTGAAAAACGCAGCCACGGATACGTTTCCGGACCTAGTGTGGACTAGCTCTAAGATAGGAAATGTAGGTTGGACAGGTTTTGTGGACAGATTTATAGGTCAGACACAGTATCTTGAATCTGATTCTGGACTGGATAGGAAGCCAGTGGCGGTATTCAAGGAGGGGATCCGCCGAGGTGGAGCGATGGGAGCAGTGGATAATTCTGGCTGCCGCATGCATGATGGACTGCAGTGGGGCTGTTCGGGTCATAGGAAGACCAGACAGCAGGGCATTGCAGTAGTCAAGGTGGGAAATTATGAGGGCAAGGATGAGGAGTTTGGTGGTGGCAGAGGTCAGAAAAGGGCGAATCTTACCAATGTTACGAAGGTGGAAGTTTCAGGACTTTGTGAGGTTTTGGATGTGGGGAGTGAAGGAGAGTGCGGAGTCCAGGGTGACACCCAGGCAGCGGGCTTGAGAGATAGCATTACATATGGAGCTACAAGGTGATGGCTGCTGACACGGATGCAATGAGCCCATGGCCACCCTTTACTATCACACAGCATGAGCTATGCTGCTACCAGGGGGTTCAAGTCATCTACTTAGATATGTAATCAAGATGCACTATATAATTTTAATTAGTCATAAGCCTTTGTTTGTGATAATAGGCAATGTCAATTACAATAGTGAAGAAAACCAAAGGTAAAGAGCCCTGATCATCCAACAGCACTGTCCTGATATATATGAATTTGCTATATACAGTATGTGCTTTGCTAAGATGAATGTATAGTTGTGGCACCTTCATACGACTGTTATACACTGTCCTGTGCTGCACATGTGTATCTGATGGGACTATATTTCAGATGGGGGCCACAGTCAGGTGGTCCTAAAATGATTATGCAATGGGGCCATGTTAAGCATAGTTTTTGTTTACCTAATCATTGCTAAAGGGGTGGGTCAAAAAAGGGTGCATTCCTAAGGGGAGGGGTGCTTTAATATAGTGAGGGTCATTTAAAAACACTAGATTAGTTATTTATCAATAAAAATACATGATAACATTTTATGCGTGCGAACAATTGGAAATGAAACGCTTGAACCGCTTTTATACATGTGTAATGCATTTCCTCATGACTGTGTTCATAAGCATGATGGTTACTAAGAATGAATCATCTACATGGTGGATGGAAGCATCTGTATCAGTCTGTACCTTTACAAACAAAGCCAACAAAGCTGTGTATTCTGTGTATGGTCTGTAAACATATCAATGGATACAAATGCACTCTGTCAACCTACAGACTTTAGAATCGTGATGCTCTCCATTCACTGTGCACAACATACAGCTGTAGAAAGCTGTATTCACTGTACTCTACACAGTCGTACATTGTAGCATTGAACTGCAGGTACAAAATCTATAGATTATGAGAACTGAATTCAGCACGACTTCCATATACTCTACATTATGTAATATAAGCTTTAGTATGGTACAAAGCAAAAGGAAGCAGCAGAATAGCAAAACTCCGTGTTTCAGTACACAAAGGGACCCATCTACAGAAAAGAAGCAATCTGATAAAAGCATTTCCTCTTTTTTTGTTCACCCCTTTTGAAAAACTGATTGCAGCTTTTATAACATCAGATTATAGTAGTGAGGAAAAAAATATTTTTCTCTGGCCATCTGGGCTTCAAAAGATGAAGACCTGCAACACTGTATGTACCCTGAGGTTGGTTTTAATGCATGCTCAATGGCATATTCCCTCCTGGGCAGTTAGTATCTCACTGGTATTTCTGTTGATTTGCGCTGCAACGCACTGTGCTCCGTCATTTGCACTACGTGTGGTGCCCATGCACTTCCATTACCTCAAGCACCTTGCGTTAAGAGTGGTTCTTGCTGTGACACACTGTTGCCCTTGAGTCGGGTCCGTAGGTTTACCTTGCTAGTGTAAAATGGGCCTAAAGTGGAGAAACCCTGTCAATTTAATTGAAAGGTGGATAGCAGTAAAAGTGGAGAATGGCAAAATTGCTGAACAGGTATACAAAACAAACTATTCCACTATCCCATTGCCTGTGGTGCTCCTCGCTAGTAAAATGGCAATATCCATGGGTCTTTAAAGCAAACATAAAGTGAAAAATACACAGTTATACACTTACTCTTTCCAAGAACCTCCTACAGTTCAGGATCAATCCCTATAGACTTCATTGACCGCAGTTGTAGACGAGCGTATCCAAACTGGGCATGCACGGACCTTACTTGCACATGCCTAGTCTGGATATGTTTGTCTACAGCTGCACTCATGGCCAGAAGAAACCTATGCGACTAACTGGGTCAAATACGCATTGAGGGACACTGCGCTGGATTGGTGGGCTGTCGGAGTATCTGAGAAAGTACTGAGGTAAATAGCTAACTTTAAAAAAAAAAGTATTCTCTTCAGGATTGCTTTAAAGAGAACCCGAGGTGTGTTTAAAGAATGTTATCTGCATACAGAGGCTGGATCTGCCTATACAGCCCAGCCTCTGTTGCTATCCCAAACCCCACTAAGGTCCCCCTGCACTCTGCAATCCCTCATAAATCACAGCCGTGCTGTGAGGCTGTGTTTACATCTGTAGTGTCAGTCTCAGCTGCTCCCCCGCCTCCTGCATAGCTCCGGTCCCTGCCCCCGTCCCTTCCCTCCAATCAGCAGGGAGGGAAGGGATGCAGGGGGGGACTGGAGTTCTGCAGGAGGCGGGGAGAGCAGCAGACTGACACTATAGAGATAAACACAGCCAGCTCTGACAAGCTGTTTGTCAGCAGCGTGGCTGTGATTTATGAGGGATTGCAGAGTGCAGGGGGACCTTAGGGGGGGGGGGGGTTGGGATAGCAACAGAGGCTGGGCTGTATAGGCAGATCCAGCCTCTGTATGCAGATAATATTCTTCAAACCCACCTCGGGTTCTCTTTAACTGCAGTCAGCACTGAACATCACTTTACATATGAAGCAATCGGCACAAAAGTGACAATAAATAATGGTCATTTTAAAAGTGGCAAAACTAGCAAACTGTCTGTTCAAGCATTTATAATTGGGGCACTTTAAAGATGTTAAGGCTGATATCTAATTATTATTAGATAATGGGCCCAATGCTATCTCTATCATTACATTACACCTGTGACCTGTGGATCCTAATGAGGCTTCCACCATCCTGCTCAGCCAGCCTGATCCAGTGCTGTCACCCCGAAGTACAAATAACAATAACAACACTGGCCCGCCTGTACAGACGCACTAGCGGATTTCTGCTTGGGCTCTGGCGGAAATAGCCGAGCCCAATCGGGTACGCACGGGTGCAGACGGCTTGTGCCTGCGCAAAAGAACGGATCCGATCGGACTCGGCTATTTCTCCCAGAGGCCGGGAAGTGGGATTTTCTCTTTTGGGACTGAATTATGCCCAGTATGCTTTACTAGCGTATTACAGTTATTTGGTAAGTGCAGGGAACAAATGATATTTCCTCATAGCTTCCAATCAAAATTCATCATCTGCTGTTCTTACTGTAATGATCGGATAAACAGTTACGATGCTTTAATGAATTTTACAGATTACAATTTTTCTTGGCACTGTTGTATTCATTATTCCAGCCATAGAAACAGAGATTTGTTTCATGCTGATATTGAATCATTTTTCATTTCAGAGCAGTTATCGCTTAAAATGATTTAGCTGCAAATATTACCAAACAGTAATTCAACAACTCTTGAAGCATTGGTTTCTATTTCCATTTCCTAGAAGAAATGTAAATGCATGTTATTGCTCATGCAGCTTTTACAACAAATGGACTCGAGACCAGTCAGGAAAGATAAGAACACAAACAATCTACAATCAACTAAACAGTTCAATCACAACTCTATAAGCACTTCTGAATTTGCTATGTACACTGTGTAGCTTTGATATTGGTATTAATGGAAAACAGGAACTAAGAGAAGATTGGGTTACATTCCCATGTTTGGGGTGTCCCTCATTTAACAATACAAAAGGTATATCTCTTTTCATCCACATGAGGGAAAGAAAATACAATTAAAGGAAGATATATTTGCAATTCTAATCAATTGCAATACTGTATGCAGTTTATTTTTCCTATGTGTGGAAAACAATACAAAAACTTAAAGTGTACACTGATCAAACATCGGGTACCAAAAGAAATACTTTCCTAATTCCACATCATCCTCCGATCCTCTGTCGCCAAATGCTGATCACAGAAGATTACCAGCTAGGATGGTCGGTAATCACATCTCTTCAGGCACAAGCACGGCCATACTGAGACCGGGTAAGTATAGCCACACCTGCTCAGTAAGCCAGATCCTCTGTGTATGGGCTGCTCCATGCTATTGTGCAGGCTTTGTCAGAGCCTCTGTGCATGGGTGGCTCCATGCTATTGTGCAGGCTTTGTCAGAGCCTCTGTGCATGGGCAGCTGCATGCTATTGTGCAGGCTTTCTCAGCGCCTCTGTGCATGGGCGGCTCCATGCAATTGTGCAGGCTTTGTCAGAGCCTCTGTGCATGGGCAGCTGCATGCTATTGTGCAGGCTTTGTAAGAGCCTCTGTGCATGTGTGGCTCCATGCTATTGTGCAGGCTTTGTCAGAGCCTCTGTGCATGGGCAGTTGCATGCTATTGTGCAGGCTTTGTAAGAGCCTCTGTGCATGTGTGGCTCCATGCTATTGTGCAGGCTTTGTCAGAGCCTCTGTGCATGGGCAGCTGCATGCTATTGTGCAGGCTTTGTAAGAGCCTCTGTGCATGTGTGGCTCCATGCTATTGTGCAGGCTTTGTCAGAGCCTCTGTGCATGGGCAGTTGCATGCTATTGTGCAGGCTTTGTCAGAGCCTCTGTGCATGGGTGGCTCCATGCTAGTGTGCAGGCTTTGTAAGAGCCTCTGTGCATGGGTGGCTCCATGCTATTGTGCAGGCTTTGTCAGAGCCTCTGTGCATGGGTGGCTCCATGCTAGTGTGCAGGCTTTGTCAGAGCCTCTGTGCATGGGTGGCTCCATGCTATTGTGCAGGCTTTGTCAGAGCCTCTGTGCATGGGTGGCTCCATGCTAGTGTGCAGGCTTTGTCAGAGCCTCTGTGCAGGGCAGATCCATGCTAATGTGCAGGCTTTGTCAGAGCCTCTGTGCATGGGCGGATCCATGCTAATGTGCAGGCTTTGTCAGAGCCTCGGTGCATGGGTGGCTCCATGCTAGTGTGCAGGCTTTGTCAGAGCCTCTGTGCATGGGCAGCTGCATGCTATTGTGCAGGCTTTCTCAGCACCTCTGTGCATGGGCGGCTCCATGCAATTGTGCAGGCTTTGTCAGAGCCTCTGTGCATGGGCAGCTGCATGCTATTGTGCAAGCTTTGTAAGAGCCTCTGTGCATGGGTGGCTCCATGCTATTGTGCAGGCTTTGTCAGCGCCTCTGTGCATGGGCGGCTCCATGCAATTGTGCAGGCTTTGTCAGAGCCTCTGTGCATGGGTGGCTCCATGCTAGTCTGCAGACTTTATCAGAGCCTCTGTGCATGGGCGGATCCATGCTAGTGTGCAGGCTTTGTCAGAGCCTCTGTGCATGGGTGGATCCATGCTAATGTGCACTGCTTTGTCAGAGCCTCTGCGCATGGGCAGCTCCATGCTATTGTGCAGGCTTTGTCAGCGCCTCTGTGCATGGGCAGCTCCATGCTATTGTGCAGGCTTTGTCAGAGCCTCTGTGCATGGGTGGCTCCATGCTAGTGTGCAGGCTTTGTCAGAGCCTCTGTGCATGGGTGGCTCCATGCTATTGTGCAGGCTTTGTCAGAGCCTCTGTGCATGGGTGGCTCCATGCTAGTGTGCAGGCTTTGTCAGAGCCTCTGTGCATGGGTGGCTCCATGCTAGTGTGCAGGCTTTGTCAGAGCCTCTGTGCATGGGTGGCTCCATGCTAGTGTGCAGGCTTTGTCAGAGCCTCTGTGCATGGGCGGATCCATGCTAGTGTGCAGGCTTTGTCAGAGCCTTTGTGCATGGGTGGCTCCATGCTAGTGTGCAGGCTTTGTCAGCGCCTCTGTGCATGGGCAGCTCCATGCTATTGTGCAGGCACATAAACTTTTGGGTTTACTGTACAGCTTTATCACACTCTTACTAGCAGTACATGCAAATTGTATGCAGGATTTCTACCCATTGTGCTTTTATTGAATATATATATATATATATATATATATTGTATACATATATATAGTATACATATATATATATATATATACTGTATATATGTGTTATAGCTAGTGCAATATGATATATGTTCCTGGCCACTCTCTGCCTTATAACTAGTGCAATTTGTTGACGAGTTTGGTTGAAGGGTTGCAAGCTGCTCTGTAATTCTGACTTACCTGCTCTAGCTCCTTCCATTGTGTATAGTCAGACCCCCTGTACCCTAGCACTCATTCTGTCACCAGCAAGCAAGTGCAGAGACAAGCTGGTCTGGCTCTCTCCCCTTCTTTCTGCAGCCACTCTGCAATCCTCCAGTTACGTCTGTGGTGGTGCCGATGGCTCTGACCAGGACTTCAGAGAAGCAGACAAGGTCGAGACGGAGGATAGCAGAGTGGCTGCAGATAAAAGAGAACCACATCAGTGTCCCTGCACTTGCTTGTTGTCATTGGGGCAGAATGGGTGTTGGAACATTGGATCTGTACACACTGGAATCTGGCTGCTATGTCTGAGAAAGGAGGGAGAGCAGGAGCACTGTGAGTAGTCTGGCCACATGTTCTGAAGGGGGAACGAAGGTTGTGTTCATCACCTCTCCTCCAGCTTCCTCTGGGGTCAGGGGTTGTCGCCTGCCATACGCATGCCGACTTAAAGTGTACCTGAACTCTTGCACGGGACTGAATAAATACATAGAGAATTGCACCCTGTATGTATCTAGAGAGTTTAGCCTGTTTAATCCCCCATCATTTGTGTCTAATCACAAGTTGTAATCTGATCTCCCCCTTGTGTCACATGACTGCCTATGGCAGAGAAGGCAGATAAGGCCATTTGAAAGCACAAGAGGTTAACATTATGTCTGCTTCAATGAATCAGGAAGTAAAATAGTGCAGATTTATTTTAGGATTTGTATCAGGTGTAACAAAGAAATGTTCTTTTGTTTAAAGGTTATTATGCTGTTGCGTATCTTTTAGAGCAGAGAGAACATTCTGAGTTCAGGTCCGCTTTAAAGGGAGCCTGAGAAGGCACAATATAAAAAATGTAGACATACCTGGGGCTTCCTTCAGCCCCCTTCAGCCTGATTCATCTCTCGCCGCTGTCCTCCACCTTCTGGATCCTCTGTAAGGACTCCTGTAAGTTCAGCCAGTAGGGGCTTACTGCGCATTCGTGGGTTGGCTGCGCGTGGCCCCTGTTGCGCTCCCGTGGCTGAAAGCGTTCAGCACCTGTGCAGTACTACTGAACAGACACTGGCCCCGACTGGCCGAACTTACGGGAGTCCTTAAGAATGATCAAGAAGGTGGTGGACGGCGGCGAGGGACAGATCAGGCTGAAGGGGGCTGGAGGAAGCCCCAGGTATATATACATTTTTTCTATTGCAGCATCTCAGGTACACTTTAAGTCAGTCATGTGTACGATGTTTTTCTCTCTGAATCTTATAAAATGAGTAACTATATAGTATCCTGATTCCAGACCTTCTGACCATCTTATAATAAAAGAGACTTTATGCTCATTATGCCGGTGACAAGGGACTTTATGCTCATTATCTCGATGACAAACCTGCAGAATGGCTTTTCAAGGATTCTTCTGTTCTATCACTAATATCTCTTCTGAATGTAATCCACTCTGAAATAAAGGCACCAACTTCTTCTTTAATAGCTTTCTGTTCCGCCTGAAAACGCCTCAGCACATCCAAAGTCTTCTTCAAGCTCTCTTCCTGTTTAGAGGTCTTCTCCCTGCAAGGAAATTCCAATCATTTGTATTTCATAGCCAACTCTGTGCTGCATCCTTTCACTTTTTCGTTGATATATTTCTTACCACCTTTATCTGTGGTCTGAACTGCAACATGAATCCAAATTTTGGTGAAAAAAACATACTTAGAATGACATTATGTGCAGAAATAAATCACAAATTATATTATTTAACTCTTCTACATTGGCATTGTCCTGCTCTAACTTATATCTACTGACAAGTTAATAGCAGCTTTAAAGCCCTGTCTCGGCCTCACATTATTTTAATGCATATGATAGTAAAATGATCTGGCTGGCTCTGGCAGTACAATTCCCTACTGAAATGATGATGCAGTATCACTGGATGGAAGCTGTATACACCCCCCCCCCCCAATCCTATCATTACCCGCATGATGGGAGGGGCATCAGCAGTCTCTCCCTGCAAGCACAGATCGCCTGATGTTTACCACCTACTCCCCTGCTGGTAAGGATCAACTCACTGATGCCAGGACTGCAACAGAAGAGTCTCATAATGATAAGCCCTGGCCATAAAGGAGATAATCTGTCAGCAGCATAGGGAGGAACACCCACTTTGCTGCTAGCTCCATGCTTGATGAAGGGAGCTCTGGGTCACATGACTAACTTTTCCAAAGGGAATTTATCTGGAACAGCTGCCTCAAATGCAAAAATTGCATGAGTTATGAGATAGTCCCTTACCTTTACTCATGCACTTAAAATTCAATCAAACAATCACAACAGTGCAGTGCGGTGCTGTACAGATGCATCACTAGTCTCCAGACTAGTGACAAATCTGTTACTATGGGGGGGGGGCAACAACAGAGCTGCTTCCTAACGGGGTGGGGGGGAGTGAGAAGAACAATGCGTTTGGAGGTCGCTTGGATGTTGGAGATCACAAAAGATCTAGCATGAGGGATTGTTAGCAGACGTTAGTCAGGCAGCCGCTGTATACATGCTGGATTCACTGTAGATTCTCTATCAAGGCAATCTTTATCGTCCACCATGGCTGAGTACAATCTAGAGTGTGTAGCTTAAGTTAACCTTTTAACTGCCTTGGCTATACTTGGGCTGCCTCCCTAAGGCTAATGCAGAGCAGGGCAGGGAGCACTTGATATTTACAAGATACAGCTGCAGCACCGGCTATCTGCTTCCACCACAGAGCGGCGCTGTAATGTAATGGGGACCTGAAGAAGTATGTCCTCTTCCACGACTAAGCAGTGAGGCATCGCCGACAACCTCCTCCGGGTCCCAATCACGTCATACCATGTGATCTGGACCCAGAGGATGATGTCAGCATTACAGCACCGCTCAGTAGTGGAAGAGGACAGACAATCCTTTAAGAGCCAACCCTGCATCCAGACCAGGCAAATATCAAACCCTCCCTGCGCTGCTATGCCTTGGGCTGGGGAAGGCGAATAATTAAGTGGCGCTGCAGCGCACATTAATAAAAACGGTATATATTAACTATTTGTATAAAAGGTTAAGAAGAATCAATCAACTGCAATTGTTTTAGCTCAAACGTAATTGTTGCATCAAATAATTTACACCCAATCAAACCTAAAAGATAATTTTACATTCAAATGATCACTTTACATTCATTTGCAAATGTTTCAACATATATTATTAATAAGTTTGCATTAAAATCCATACATGTGGCCAGCATTAGTCTTTCATTTTCAGCCCATCCTTTGTCCCAATGTCAGGGACAGGATAAAGCATGCGGGACAATGCAAGGAAGGGAGGATGAAAACTTATCCCCACTTATAAATGTTCACGTTTTTTAATAAGCTGGAATTTTATTTTTAAACAAACTCTTTATAGAACACTGAAACAGGGATCAGTGAAAGAGAGCGGCAGAAAAATGCATTCATTTGGCAGGCGTCCAGATGTAGGATCTATCATATGGCATCCAGATGAAGTCATGTTTCATGTGATCCGTTCTGGCCTGCTTCTGACACAGGTCCTTATCTCTATTTCATGTAAAGCACTTGAGGAGTCATAGCCATCTGCCACTCCCTTATTTATGGAAGTACGCTGTGCGTACTGATAGGATGGTCACCATCAAAAACATATGTGAGCTTTTACTCCTTGAGTCCCGCTTACTTGTGTCATCTTAGCAGGGGAGAAGAAAAAAGTGCAAGGTTTTTAATAACACAAATGTTGATGGATCAAAGTAGCTGCAGACAACGTAAGAATGAGATCTGCCAAGATAGCAGAAGAAAAATGAACTACTGTCCTGCTTTTCATGTGTGTGATTGCAGCAGTGCATAGAGCTACCACAGGATATGGATCACTGTACCGCAGCTGTCACTTCACTTCTGACAGCCTACAACGCAGAAAAATGCAATCAACTGTGCCCAGGCATTCAGATTCACACATACAGAGAAAAGGTCAAGCCAATTCTTTTCAAAAGAATTACAGGAATTTTATGAAAAATCATTTTTAAAGGAGTACTGTACTCTTAAAAACAAAAAGAGTTCAACTTAACTGGGGCTTCTATCACAGCCCCCCCCCCCCCCCCCCCGACGTCCTGTGCCCACACTGGGACAAAATGATCTTCCGGTCCCCGCCGCAGCTTACTTTCAGTTTTTGTGACTTGCCAGGAGCCCTCTGTGTCAACGGGAGTGAGGACTGCTGGAGTTGTTTGCGACATTAAAGCGGCAAAATAACAAAATAACAGAAGTGAGATACGGCGGGGATCGGAGCACCAGGTAAGTTGAACTCATTTTTTTAAGGTTAAAGTACGAAAGTCAAACATTTAATCTGCATATACTTGTTCACGGTCTATGGCTAAAAGTGTTATGGTTCATACACACTTGAGATAAAAGTCTTTGGAAAAGGCAAGATCGCAGACCAATTTTACCCCCTTCCATGTAGTATGAGAGCCATACTCTACAGTCTATTCTATGGAGCTGCACTCCCCATCAGATAAAATCTTTGCAAGATGCTGCACACAAAGATGCCCGTACACAATCAAAAGATCATTATCTGCAAAAGATCTGTTCCTGCAAAAGATCCATTCCTGCAAAATGCATTCATAGTCTGAGATCTGCAGATCCTCATATACACCTTGTTTAACAGACATTCATCTGCAGATCAGATCCACCAGGATGGATTTTCAGATCTGCAGTTGATTCCTAGATATGCAGATGAAGTCTGTTAAACAAGGTGTGTATGATGATCTGCAGATATCATAGACTATGAATGCATTTTGCAGGAATGGATCTTTTGCAGGAACAGATCTTTTGCAGATAATGATCTTTTGAGTGTGTACATGGGATTGTTGACCGCGAAACGCGTTGCGATTTTATGGAGCTGTGAATAAATTGTTTATTTTTTACTCTGCATTTGAGTATATGTCCACTACCAGAGGGAGGTAAGTCCACCTCGACTTCCCTCTTTTTATCATTTTTAGAACATTGTTTTACTCTGCTTGGCGCCTCTGTTCCTACATATTACAGCACGATTAAGTCCACCCCTGGTGGAGGGGTTCTTTCCCCATTTTCCTATCTACAGAGAGCGACTTTTATACCTGAGTGGGGTCAGGTACTAATACTCCCCATCTGCCTGTCAAGTGGTTACCTGATGGTAACCCACCTTTGTGAGTATAAGAACCTTTGACTTTACATTATATATTGAGCTTACCAGACAATATTGCACTATTGGGCTCTTGGTGTCCTCTGTTTTGTTTTTACAAATAGAATAGACTGTGTAGAGTATGGCTCTCATACTACATGGAATGGGGTAAAATTGGTCTGTGATCTTTCATTTTCCAAAGACTTTTATCTCAAGTGTGTATGAAGCATTAGAGGGAGAGAATCAGCAGGATAGCCAGGCAATTTGCATGGTTTAAAGGAAATAAATATGTCAGCCTCCATTTCCCTCTCACTTCAGGTGTCTTTTAACCTCTTGACGACCAGCTAACGCCGATTGGCGTAAACTGGTCGTCTGTGGGTTACCATGGAAACGCATGTCAGTTCACGGAGGGTGTCTCCGTGAACAGCCGGAGAGCCGCCGATAGCGGCTCGCCGGCAAAATGTAAACAGGCGGGGAAGAAATCCCCGCTGTTTACATCATACGGCGCTGCTGCGCAGCAGCACCGTAAGTCAGATCGGCGATCCCCGGCCTCTGATTGGCCGGGGATCGCCGCCATATGATAGGCTGAAGCCTATCCCACAATGCGCAGGACGGTTATCCGTCCTGCGCAGCCCAGCAAGGGAGAGGGAGGTAAGGGGAGGGAGGGAGCGCACAAAACGCTGGAGGGGGGCTTTGAGGAGCCCCCCCCCCCGCTACCCACTAATGGCCGGCGGCGATCAGACCCCCCCCAGCAGGACATCCCCCTAGTGGGGAAAAAAGGGGGGGTAGTCTGATCGCCCTGCTGCACTGCTGATCGGTGCTGCGGGCTGTAGAGCCCACGCAGCACCGATTAGTGAAAATTCCCCTGGTCGGCAAGTGGTTAAATGAAAACTGGAGAAACGAAAAAACGATTGCACTTAACAAACAGTTGACACAGATCTTCTTACGTCAGTGATCTGCGACATCGGCACAAATTCACTAAATGTTAGTAAGATTGCTGTGCGCAAAAAAGGGCACAGTAATTCTACCTGTATTTATGCCATCAACATAACATGCAATTTGCACATACCGCAACTTGCACTATGTACACAATGCACACATTGCTTCTATAATGTGCATTACGTTATTTGAGTAACACGCAACACAGAAATAACACGCGTGTTGTATACATAACACGAGCTGCACTGTGTGCAAATACCTACAGTGGAGGAAATAATTATTTGACCCCTCACTGATTTTGTAAGTTTGTCCAATGACAAAGAAATGAAAAGTCTCAGAACAGTATCATTTCAATTGTAGGTTTATTTTAACAGTGGCAGATAGCACATCAAAAGGAAAATTGAAAAAATAACCTTAAATAAAAGATAGCAACTGATTTGCATTTCATTGAGTGAAATAAGTTTTTGAACCTTCTAATAATAAAAGACTTAATACTTAGTGGAAAAACCCTTGTTTGCAAGCACAGAGGTCAAACGTTTCTTGTAATTGATGTCCAAGTTTGCACACATTTTAGGAGGAATGTTGGTCCACTCCTCTTTGCAGATCATCTCTAAATCCCTAAGGTTTCGAGGCTGTCTCTGTGCAACTCTGAGCTTGAGCTCCCTCCATAGGTTTTCTATTGGATTAAGGTCCGGAGACTGACTAGGCCACTCCATGACCTTAATGTGCTTCTTCTTGAGCCACTCCTTTGTTGCCTTTGCTGTATGTTTTGGGTCATTGTCGTCCTGGAACACCCATCCACGACCCATTTTCAGTTTCCTGGCAGAGGGAAGGAGGTTGTCGTTCAGGATTTCACGATACATGGCTCCGTCCATTTTCCCATTAATGCGATTAAGTTGTCCTGTGCCCTTAGCAGAAAAACACCCCCAAAGCAAAATGTTTCCACCCCCATGCTTGACGGTGGGGACGGTGTTTTGGGGGTCATAGGCAGCATTTTTCTTCCTCCAAACACAGCGAGTTGAGTTAATGCCAAAGAGCTCTATTTTGGTCTCATCAGACCACAGCACCTTCTCCCAGTCACTCACAGAATCATTCAGGTGTTCATTGGCAAACTTCAGACGGGCCTGCACATGTGCCTTCTTGAGCAGGGGGACCTTGCGAGCCCTGCAGGATTTTAATCCATTGCGGTGTAATGTGTTTCCAATGGTTTTCTTGGTGACTGTGGTCCCTGCTAATTTGAGGTCATTCACTAACTCCTCCCGTGTAGTTCTAGGATGCTTTTTCACCTTTCTCAGAACCATTGACACCCCACGAGGTGAGATCTTGCGTGCAGCCCCAGAGCGAGGTCGATTGATGGTCATTTTGTGCTCCTTTTATTTTCGAACAATCGCACCAACAGTTGTCACCTTCTCTCCCAGCTTCTTGCTAATGGTTTTGTAGCCCATTCCAGCCTTGTGCAGGTCTACAATTTTGTCTCTGACATCCTTGGACAGCTCTTTGGTCTTTCCCATGTTGGAGAGTTTGGAGTCTGCTTGATTGATTGATTCTGTGGACAGGTGTCTTTTATACAAGTGACTAGTTAAGACAGGTGTCCTTAACGAGGGTGACTAATTGAGTAGAAGTGTCTAACCACTCTGTGGGAGCCAGAACTCTTAATGGTTGGTAGGGGTTCAAAAACTTATTTCACTCAATGAAATGCAAATCAGTTGCTATCTTTTATTTAAGGTTATTTTTTCGATTTTCCTTTAGATTTGCTATCTGCCACTGTTAAAATAAACCTACCATTGAAATGATACTGTTTTGAGACTTTTCATTTCTTTGTCATTGGACAAACTTACAAAATCAGTGAGGGGTCAAATAATTATTTCCTCCACTGTATGTCATTCTGAGAGGGCTTCTTTGTGATGCTTCCTATGTGAAGGCCAATACACCAATACACTGGTTCAACAGCACTTTGATATTGCAATTCATTTGGTTCCCCTGACTAAACTGCTGTTAAACCGAATTTGCATAGCTAACGTAAAATAAGAGACAAATTGACCGTAGATTCAACATCAGACAAAGCAAAACAAAACCTTTTCTGTGATTTGCCTTTAAGCATGTATTATCAATTGATTTTACATGAAAAATACACGACTGAAGTGTCCTTCAATTATATTGATAAAATTGTCTAACTCCAAAAAAAAATTATATTGATAAAATTGTCTAACTCCCAAAAAAAAAAAAAATAATAACTAGTGTGTGGCCACTTTTTCAGAAATCAACTAAAACGAAAGCATTTACAAATTATATTAGGATATAAATATCAATAAAAAATTGATTGGCCATGCTTTTTCTTGCCCGATGAATGCTGGTGAAAGTGGTATATGATCGTGGTTCCCATAGCTTTGTACTTCATTGGGCAGTATACAAAGTTTGCAGTTAAGGTGTTACAATGGATATTAGACCATAATATACTTCTCAGACAGCACACCTCTCTTGCATCCGTTGGTCGTGTCCGGTCTAGTTTGTGTGGCTAGCACTGACTTGTAGAATCCAAAGCATAGACGTGACCAGCACTGGCCGACTCAAGAAGCCAGTTTATTCACTTGTAAGATGTGAACAACAGTCTGGACATCCGACAGCAATCAGGATGCAGCTATACCTCATAAAGTATAAATAGCTCTTGCTGCATGCATTAGGCCAAAGACACCATTCATAATCAGGTCATGCCTCCATTGCAGCCTGGTCTGCCCACACAACGGACTGTCGCCATTTTGAATGGGTAAACCATTCTTTGTCAAGTGATAGCATCCATTTATCCATCCATGCTATCACTTGACAAAGAACAGTTTACCTGGTCGAACGGCGACAGTCCATTGTGTGAGCAGACCAGGCTGCAATGGAGGCATCAGCTATTTATACTTTATGAGGTATAGTTACATCCTGATTGCTGTCGGATGTCCAGGCTGTTGTTCACATCTTACAAGTGAATAAATCTGCTTCTTGAATCGGCCAGTGCTGGTCACGTCTATGCTTTGAAATGATATTAGACAATATTTATGCTAATATCTACTGGTTCAGTGTGTCAGACCAGGTAAACAGTAAGGTATTGACTGTTCACCTGATCTATCCCAAAGTGTATAGTGCCTGGGTGCCCAATAGGTCGATCGCAACTGCCTGTTGGGTATATCGCGGCCTCCTGGCCGCGTCCCAGCAAAAGTTGCCCCCAGCAGCTGTATTATCGCGCTGTGTGGCCGCGTCTCATCACATTCTGCTGCTGCTGCTCTCGGCCCTCCCTTCCCCTTCAGCGACGCATGAACCCTCCCCATCCCTTTCCTGATTGGCCGAGAGCAGTGCAGGCAGCAGAAAGTGATGGGACGCTTGCTATCCATATCGCCCGCCGGACTGAACTCCCGCTTTCTTGGCTGCCGATCTGGAGCTCGGTAAGTGATTACTTTGCATCTACATTTAGCTACCTAAGCTGGGCACCTACATTTAGCTACCTATGCTGGGCACCTACATTTAGCTACCTATGCTGTGCATCTACTTTTAGCTACCTATGCTGGGCACCTACATTTAGCTACCTATGCTGTGCATCTACTTTTAGCTACCTATGCTGGGCACCTACATTTAGCTACCTATGCTGGGCACCTACATTTAGCTACCTAAGCTGGGCACCTACATTTAGCTACCTATGCTGGGCACCTACATTTAGCTACCTATGCCGGGCACCTACTTTTAGCTACCTATGCTGGGCACCTACTTTTATCTACCTATGCTGCGCACCTACTTTTAGCTACCTATGC
The DNA here is from genome assembly GCF_040937935.1 of Hyperolius riggenbachi. NCBI lineage: Eukaryota > Metazoa > Chordata > Amphibia > Anura > Hyperoliidae > Hyperolius > Hyperolius riggenbachi. The sequence continues at coordinate 157,394,658 of NC_090649.1, forward strand.
TGGGCACCTACATTTAGCTACCTATGCTGTTAGCTACCTATGCTGAGCATCTATTTTTAGCTACCTATGCTGGGCACCTACATTTAGCTACCTATGCTGGGCACCTACATTTAGCAACCTATGCTGGGCACCTACTTTTAGCTACCCATGCTGGGCACCTACATTTAGCTACCTATGCTGGGCACCTACATTTAGCTACCTATGCTGGGCACCTACATTTAGCTATCTATGCTGGGCACCTACATTTAACCACCTATGCTGGGCACCTACACTTAACTACCTATGCTGGGCACCTACATTTAGCTACCTATGCGGGGCTCCTGCATTTAGCTACCTATGCAGGGCATCTACACCTAACTACCTATGCTGGGCACCTATACTTAGCTACCTGTACTGGTAGATCTCTTGGTCGCGACAAATTTCCAAGTAGCTCGCAAGCCAAAAAAGTGTGGGCACCCCTGGTATAGTGTATGGCTAGCTTAATTTGCATGCTGGGAGGGTGGCTTCAACAGACTCCAGGAACAACATCAAAGTTCTTAGTTCAGAGGTGTGTGGTGCTTGGAACAGCTTAAATACTGCACAGAACCTTCAAGATACCATCCCTCTGGTAGAGATACTGAACTTGCAGAATACAAACACTACATATACGAGTGATAGAGGTGTGTGTGTGTGCGTGCGTGTGTATGTGTTTATCTAAAGTAAATTATGTATTTTACATGGATATAATTTAACCCCATGAGGACCACAGGCTTACACCCCCCCTAGAGACCAGGCTATTTTTTACAATTCAGCACACTGCAGCTTTAATAGTTTATAGCACAGCCATACAACTTAACAACCAAATGAATCGTGCCTCCTTTTCTGCCCATCAACAGAGCTTTCTGTTGGTGGTATCTGATTGCTGCTACATTTGTTTGTTTGTTTTTATTAATTTGAGTGATTTAAAAAAAATTATTTTTTAAATTATACCTCCCTCCTTCACTCCCTCCGAGATACAGTACTGTGATCACCTCTATGAGAGGGATTGCGTTGTGAGCCACTCCAGGAGCCAGCCAAGTGACAGGGCTGTCCCCAGTACAGCGCTGAGCTAGATCGCAGCGATGTACAAAAGAAAATAGACCTTTTTTGTCCCATAACAGCCTGCCAGCTCTGATCGCAGCAGCGGGGTTGTGCATGCATAAGCACACGCGATTCCTGCTATTCTCTGCCTACAGGATCTGATGCCAATCGGCGTTAGGCGGTCCTGTAGCTGACACCCTCCCACCACCAGTGGGCGTTAGGTGGTCGAGAGAGGGTTAAAGTGAAACTTAAGTGATGAGATCAACAATTGTATCTATCCTCCTACAAAGTATTTTATGGCTGTAATTCCTTATCAGTAGTCCCACTGGCTCCCGACTGGAGAAAAACATACCTAAATATAACTGAATATTAAGAAGAAAAGCATCACAGCATAAATGCTTGTGTGCTTAGCACTGTACATACACACGTCTATCTCATTGTGTCACATGTCACTTAAGGGTCCCTTTAATTTCAAGGCCAACATGAAAAAAAAGGACAATCTGGAAGTGCTGGAAATGCAAGGCTCATGTCATAAAGAAAGAGAACCGAGAGCCCAATATGGTGCAGTAAGTCAAGGCAAATGGTATGTTGTGAAAGAGTAAAATTATATACTCACAAACCAGGGTTACCTCCAGGCAACCACTGTATAGGCAGGTGAGGAGATTGGCCTGTCCCCACTCAGGGCTAAGAAGTCGCTCTCTGTAGACGTTAAGAAAAAAGGGGTATCCCCCTCCACCAAGGGTGGATATATACTTTGTTATGAATTGAACAGAGGTGCCAAAAGGACAAAAACAATATTTAAAATGTTTAAAAATTGCTTAGGAGGCAGTGGTGGACTTACCTCCCTCAAGCAGACACAAGAATGCTGTGCTTATTCAGCAAGGTAAATTTAATGTTACACTCCAGGGGTTTAGTACACCGCGTTTCGCAGGTCTACACCCGCTGCATCAGGCAGTGAAAGTAGGAGTACACAGCAGCGTAATGTCTACACCTGAGTGAGTTACACCTGGCGCCACCACTGCCTCCTAAGCAATTTTTAAACATTTTAAATATTGTTTTTATCCTTTTGGCGCCTCTGTTCAATTCATAACACAAGGCTCATGTCATGCACATTTATGTAAGTCAGAGTTTCTCAACAGTATTATAGTATGCACTCCATTATGTAAACTAATGTTTGCCAAGTATCCAGAGTATGGGTAATATTATTTCAATTACTTGCCATGTACATATTTTCTAGACATGCTTCCTAATTGTGTATAAACCTCCCTTAGGCCTCTTGCGCACTACATGCAATTCCGATTTAGAGTTTTAATCGATTTTCACATGCGATTCCTTTTTTCGATTTTTAATCGGTACTGCATGCTGCGTTTTTTCTGCATTTTTCTTTTGTTAGCATCCAGGCAAAATCGGAAGCGCAAATCGGATTTGCAGTGTGCAGGGGGCCTTTAATTCACTACACAATACTTCATTCAGGTAGTTTATAGATCATTTTTTTCATCCAAAGCATGTATAAATGAATTTGCTGACCCCAGTACAAGTACCCACTGGAGGACATCTACCACAGGTTAAAAAACTAGAATGTCTGCATCATAAACGACATAAAATGTTTACTTACTTATCCACATAAAAAACCCTTTTGATGGAGGTATAAAATTTGAGAAAAAACACAAAGGGACACCGAGAGCCCAATATAGTGTAGTATGTATGGATTCAAGGGAGGGGTAATGAAAGGTAAGTAAGGTATACTCACAAACCAGGGTTACCACATAGGCAACCACTGTATAGGCAGGTGGGGAGATTAAACCTGTCCCCACTCAGGATTAAGAAGTCGCTCTCTGCAGATAGGAAGAAACGTAAGACGTTTTCCGCCCTTTCACCAGGGTGGATAGATAATTGATGCAAGTGAACAGAGGCACCAATAGGATAAAACAATAAGATACAAGTTTTAAAACAATGACGTGGCAGAGGTGGATATCTAGCCACTCCAAAGGACACTCCAATACAAAAGTGTTAAAGGGTATAACACAAACAAAAATGTATTCATACACTCCACAGTTTCACAACGCGTTGCGCATGTGTAACCCCACTTCTTCAGGCAATTCAGATAGGAGTATATAGCTGTAGGACAGAGAGAGCTATACATCAGACATAGCCTATGTTGCATATAAGCCAAAAGTGTGTTACACAGTGTAATCAGTATTTAAATGCATTTTAGTCAACATCTGGTTATAACATAATAGACATCCACAAGCACACGATGTCAGAGTAAACGTATACCAATGCAGCACCTGGCAGTTAGCTAGTACACAATTGAAGCCGAGAAAAACCTATCTATGTTGTCCACCGTATAAAGTAAAGAGCATCACAGTATTCTTAACATGACATAACAGTGATACTAGCAATAAAGTCATGGATATGGTTGTGTTATATACCTAAAGAGTGATCACTGAAAGGCGGTATTAGGTGTGTCTAATTAAAGTAATAGATGTAGGGCAAAGGTCAGTAGGTACGGTAAAAGCAGGGAAAAGTTGGGAACAATTCGTGGGTGAGGCTGAGTGCAGAGGGTGTTGGCCAGATATAAGATAGTGGAGAAAAAGTTAGGGGCGCATGGTGGGCTAGTAAAATGTATTATTATTATTTAGTATTTACAGTGGAGGAAATAATTATTTGACCCCTCACTGATTTTGTAAGTTTGTCCAATGACAAAGAAATGAAAAGTCTCAGAACAGTATCATTTCAATGGTAGGTTTATTTTAACAGTGGCAGATAGCACATCAAAAGGAAAATCGAAAAAATAACCTTAACCTCCTTGGCGGTAATCCCGAGCTGAGCTCGGGGTATGCCGCCGGAGGTCGCCGCTCAGGCCCTGCTGGGCCGATTTGCATTCTGCAAAAAGCAGCACACGCAGCCAGCACTTTGCCAGCCGCGTGTGCTGCCCGATCGCCGCCGCTCCGCGGCGATCCGCCGCGTGCAGCGGCGAAAGAGGGTCCCCCCAGCCGCCCGAGCCCAGCGCAGCCGGAACAAACAGTTCCGGCCGGCGCTAGGGGCTGGATCGGGCGGCTCTGACGTCAGGACGTCGACTGACGTCCATGACGTCACTCCGCTCGTCGCCATGGCGACGAGGAAAGCGAAACAAGATAGGCCGCTCATTGCGGCCTATCTTGTTACTTTCGATTGCCGGAGGCGATCGAAAGTACGCTTCCGGAGCGCCCTCTAGTGGGCTTTCATGCAGCCAACTTTCAGTTGGCTGCATGAAATATTTTTTTTTTTATTTAAAAAAAACCCCATTTCAGCCTCCCTGGCAAAATAAATAAACCGCCAGGGAGGTTAAATAAAAGATAGCAACTAATTTGCATTTCATTGAGTGAAATAAGTTTTTGAACCCCTACCAACCATTAAGAGTTCTGGCTCCCACAGAGTGGTTAGACACTTCTACTCAATTAGTCACCCTCATTAAGACACCTGTCTTAACTAGTCACCTGTATAAAAGACACCTGTCCACAGAATCAATCAAGCAGACTCCAAACTCTCCAACATGGGAAAGATCAAAGAGCTGTCCAAGGATGTCAGAGACAAAATTGTAGACCTGCACAAGGCTGGAATGGGCTACAAAACCATTAGCAAGAAGCTGGGAGAGAAGGTGACAACTGTTGGTGCGATTGTTCAAAAATGGAAGGAGCACAAAATGACCATCAATCGACCTCGCTCTGGGGCTTCACGCAAGATCTCACCTCGTGGGGTGTCAATGGTTCTGAGAAAGGTGAAAAAGCACCCTAGAACTACACGGGAGGAGTTAGTGAATGACCTCAAATTAGCAGGGACCACAGTCACCAAGAAAACCATTGGAAACACATTACACCGCAATGGATTAAAATCCTGCAGGGCTCGCAAGGTCCCCCTGCTCAAGTAGGCACATGTGCAGGCCCGTCTGAAGTTTGCCAATGAACACCTGAATGATTCTGTGAGTGACTGAGAGAAGGTGCTGTGGTCTGATGAGACCAAAATAGAGCTCTTTGGCATTAACTCAACTCGCTGTGTTTGGAGGAAGAAAAATGCTGCCTATGACCCCCAAAATACCGTCCCCACCGTGACCCCCAAAATTGATCGAAATCAATCGCAAATCGATCGATTTGCTGATTTAAAAGAATCGATTTCTGATCGAAGGCTGAAATCGGCCAGTGTATGGGCCCCTATACTCACTTTTGTGAGATCCTGTAACAGATTACACGGACCACAGCACACAACTATCAACTCAGATTTCAGGAGTGCATGTGATAGTTTTCTAAGCAAACACATGAAAGGTTCTGATTAGTTCTGCACACAATGTAATAAAGCTGTACCACTACCAAGATCACATAATATTTCACAGTAATGGAAACGGTGGTGATTGCTGATTATCAAATGTTAGACGTGTCGGGAAGCTCAAACTGCAAACATCTGCCAGACTGTGACCTGCGTACAATTAGGATGGGATGAAACCGTGCATTAGAAAAATAATGAAAATGTAACTCCAAAATAGCAGAGGATTTACACAGCTGAAATAGGATTTAACCCTTTCCCTGCCAGCCGATTTGTCCTAACCGCGAACATCTACTGCCAAGCAGTTTTTAGACATTTTGCACTCATTAGGTTTACTTAGAATTTCTGTCAAGAAAACCTACATGAAATAGGACATACTATATATGTTTTTTTCCGTAATGAATGGACTTGAACACTGAAACAAAGTTTTGTACTTTTTTTTGGAGATATAACAACATTTTTGAATGAAATATGTAAAAAAAAATGGAAAATTAAAAATAAAATATTTTTCTGTTGTGTTTTGTTTTCAAAGAAGAGTTACATTTACTGACAAAAATGTTACTGTTTGTAATATATATACAGTGCGTGTGTGCGTATGTATTATATGTATGTATGTATGTGTCTATTATATGTGCATACGAGAGGATTCGCCGCCAGGAGACTTGGGCGCAGGATACAGCCGGTATGGCTTATCCTGCTGCTGCACAAGTCCCGGCGGAGTTAATTACTATTTCCCGTCTAGGTCCACGTGGATGGCGGGGAATGATGTCATTCTGCTTCCAGCTATTGCTGGAGGCCGAATTACAGTGTTTTAAAGAGACACTGAAGCGAAAAAAAAAACTATGATATTATGATTTGTATGTGTAGTACAGCTAAGAAATAAAACATTAAAGAGACTCCGTAACAAAAATTGCATCCTGTTTTTTATCATCCTACAAGTTCCAAAAGCTATTCTAATGTGTTCTGGCTTACTGCAGCACTTTGTACTATCACAGTCTCTGTAATAAATCAACTTATCTCTCTCCTGTCAGACTTGTCAGCCTGTGTCTGGAAGGCTGCCAAGTTCTTCAGTGTTGTGGTTCTGCTATGAACTCCCTGTTCCAGGCCCCTCTATGCACACTGCCTGTGTGTTATTTAGATTAGAGCAGCTTCTCTCTTCTCTCTTATCTTTTACAAGCTGGATAAATCGTCCTCTGAGCTGGCTGGGCTTTCACATACTGAAGAATTACAGACAAGGGCAAAGCTGTTTGCAGGAAGAAAAGAGCAGCCTGACACTTCAGTGCATGAGAGATGCAGGGGGAAAGAAACACACAAATGATCTCTTGAGATTCAAAAGGAAGGCTGTATACAGCCTGCTTGTGTATGGATGTATTTTCTATGTGTGGACATACTGTACATCAACCTACTTCCTGTTTTGGTGGCCATTTTGTTTGTTTATAAACAAACTTTTTAAAACTGTTTTTAACCACTTTTAATGCGGCGGGGAGCGGCGAAATTGTGACAGAGGGTAATAGGAGATGTCCCCTAACGCACTGGTATGTTTACTTTTGTGTGATTTTAACAATACAGATTCTCTTTAAGATCAGATACATCAGTCTAATTGTTTCCAGTACAGGAAGAGTTAAGAAACTCCAGTTGTTATCTCTATACAAAAAAGCCATTATCTCTACCACTTTCAAAGTCCTGGAGAGGGCTGTTTTCTGACTTTTATTATCTCAACTGTTAGTTAACTATTTACTTTTCCTCTGGCAGAGGAGAGGTCATTAGTTCTTGAGTGTTGTGTAATCTGCACATATTAGAGAATGATGCAATGTTAGAAAAAACACCATATACCTGAAAATAACAATATGAGAATATTTTCTTTGCTGCTAATCTTCTAGTAATTATTCATAGTACACAACCAATTCATTATATCATATATTTTTTTTCGCTTCAGTGTCTCTTTAAAAGCAACTTCAGCTCCGTCTTCTGATGGCGCCAAAGTTACTCACTGTGTGCCGCTATAGCCGTAATTCCTATTATGGTCTATGGTGGTGCCGGCTGCACAGAATTATTAGGCAAATGAGTATTTTGACCACATCATCCTCTTTATGCATGTTGTCTTACTCCAAGCTGTATAGGCTCGAAAGCCTAGCCTACTACCAATTAAGCATATTAGGTGATGTGCATCTCTGTAATGAGAAGGGGTGTGGTCTAATGACATTAACACCCTATATCAGGTGTGCATAATTATTAGGCAACTTCCTTTCCTTTGGCAAAATGGGTCAAAAGAAGGACTTGACAGGCTCAGAAAAGTCAAAAATAGTGCGATATCTTGCAGAGGGATGCAGCACTCTTAAAATTGCAAAGCTTCTGAAGCGTGATCATCGAACAATCAAGCGTTTCATTCAAAATAGTCAACAGGGTCGCAAGAAGCGTGTGGAAAAACCAAGGTGCAAAATAACTGCCCATGAACTGAGAAAAGTCAAGCGTGCAGCTGCCAAGATGCCACTTGCCACCAGTTTGGCCATATTTCAGAGCTGCAACATCACTGGAGTGCCCAAAAGCACAAGGTGTGCAATACTCAGAGACATGGCCAAGGTAAGACAGGCTGAAAGACGACCACCACTGAACAAGACACACAGGCTGAAACATCAAGACTGGGCCAAGAAATATCTCAAGACTGATTTTTCTAAGGTTTTATGGACTGATGAAATGAGAGTGAGTCTTGATGGGCCAGATGGATGGGCCCGTGGCTGCATTGGTAAAGGGCAGAGAGCTCCAGTCCGACTCAGACGCCAGCAAGGTGGAGGTGGAGTACTGGTTTGGGCTGGTATCATCAAAGATGAGCTTGTGGGGCCTTTTCGGGTTGAGGATGGAGTCAAGCTCAACTCCCAGTCCTACTGCCAGTTTCTGGAAGACACCTTCTTCAAGCAGTGGTACAGGAAGAAGTCTGCATCCTTCAAGAAAAACATGATTTTCATGCAGGACAATGCTCCATCACACGCGTCCAAGTACTCCACAGCGTGGCTGGCAAGAAAGGGTATAAAAGAAGAAAAACTAATAACATGGGCTCCTTGTTCCCCAGATCTGAACCCCATTGAGAACCTGTGGTCCATCATAAAATGTGAGATTTACAAGGAGGGAAAACAGTACACCTCTCTGAACAGGGAGGCTGTGGTTGCTGCTGCACGCAATGTTGATGGTGAACAGATCAAAACACTGACAGAATCCATGGATGGCAGGCTTTTGAGTGTCCGTGCAAAGAAAGGTGGCTATATTGGTCACTGATTTGTTTTTGTTTTGTTTTTGAATGTCAGAAATGTATATTTGTGAATGTTGAGATGTTATATTGGTTTCACTGGTAAAAAATAAATAATTGAAATGGGTATATATTTGTTTTTTGTTAAGTTTCCTAATAATTATGCACAGTAATAGTCACCTGCACACACAGATATCCCCCTAAAATAGCTAAAACTAAAAACAAACTAAAAACTACTTTCAAAAATATTCAGCTTTGATATTAATTAGTTTTTTGGGTTCATTGAGAACATGGTTGTTGTTCAAAAGAAAATGATTCCTCAAAAATACAACTTGCCTAATAATTCTGCACTCCCTGTATACATACATACAGTGGTTTGCAAAAGTATTCGGCCCCCTTGAAGTTTTCCACATGTCTCTACCAGCTTTGCACATCTAGAGACTGAAATCCTTGCCCATTCTTCCTTGCAAAACAGCTCCAGCTCAGTCATATTAGATGGACAGCGTTTGTGAACAGCAGCTTTCAGATCTTGCCACAGATTCTCGATTGGATTTAGATCTGGACTTTGACTGGGCCATTCTACCACATAGATATGTTTTGTTTTAAACCATTCCATTGTTGCCCTGGCTTTATGTTTAGGGTCGTTGTCCTGCTGGAAGGTGAACCTCCGCCCCAGTCTCAAGTCTTTTGCAGACTCCATGATGTTTTCTTCCATGATTTCCCTGTATTTGGCTCCATCCATCTTCCCATCAACTCTGACCAGCTTCCCTGCCTCTGCTGAAGAGAAGCACCCCCAGAGCATGATGCTGACACCACCATATTTGACAGTGGGGATGGTGTGTTCAGATTGATGTTCAGTGTTAGCTTTCCGCCCCACATAGCGTTTTGCATTTTGGCCAAAAAGTTCCATTTTGGTCTCATCTGACCAGAGCCCCTTCTTCCACATGTTTGCTGTGCCCCCCACATGGCTTGAGGAAAACTGCAAACAGGACTTCTTATGCTTTTCTGTTAACAATGGCTTTCTTCTTGACACTCTTCCATAAAGGCCAACTTTGTGCAATGCATGACTAATACTTGTCCTATGGACAGATTCCCCCACCTGAGCTGTAGATCTCTGCAGCTCGTCCAGAGTCACCATGGGCCTCTTGATTGCATTTCTGATTAGCACTCTCCTTGTTCGGCCTGTGAGTTTAGGTGGACGGCCTTGTCTTGGTAGGTTTACAGTTGTGCTATACTCCTTCCATTTCTGAATGATCGCTTGAATAGTGCTCCGTGGGCTGTTCAAGGCTTTGGTAATCTTTTTGTAACCTAAGCCTGCTTTAAATTTCTCAATAACCTTATCCCTGACCTGTCTGGTGTGTTCTTTGGACTTCATGGTGTTGTTGCTCCCAATATTCTCTTAGACAACCTCTGAAGCCGTCACAGAGCCGCTGTATTTGTACTGACATTAGATTACACACAGGTGCACTCTATTTAGTCATTAGCACTCATCAGGCAATGTCTATGGGCAACTGACTGCACTCAGACCAAAAGGGGCTAAATAATTACGCACACCCCACTTTGCAGTTATTTATTTGTAAAAAATGTTTGGAATCAAATATGATTTTCATTCCACTTCTCACGTGTACCGCACTTTGTATTGGTCTTTCATGTGAAATTGCAATAAAATTGATTCATGTTTGTGGCAGTAATGTGACAAAATGTGGAAAACTTCAAGGGGCCGAATACTTTTGCAAGCCACTGTATAATACACACACACTGTATATATAATGCACACCCATATACCCATATATATATTATTTCGGGAGCTCTGCTGCAAGAGGAATAACATTCTGTGCGATAGTAAATGTCACTTGTGTATAATTGAGAACAGAAACAGATCGGCAGTGAAATCTGAGGTATACACCCTGCAGCACGGCTTATAAAGCTCTGCTATAAACTTACAGGCTGCATGGAAAGCATTATGTGCTTTATATTGTGAATAATCTTTTTTTATTACAGTGGAATTACAATGTATTCTCAATTACTCGCACACGACATGCACATCTCATTATGACTTTCTATTCTTCATAAAGCGCCGGGGAATACTCAGCAGTTTGCCTTTAGGTTATATTTTTCCATGTTATGTTGAGCACATCAAATTTACGTTGTGGGATCTTTGAGCTCTGATCAATCACATTCCCATTAAGGCGGGTCAAGAGTTTTTCAACTTGAGTTGAACCCTGGAAGAGACTGGCGTTTCTGCAGATTAATGGTATACTATCACCCTGATTTCCAGAGGGTTTGCTATGGAAACGGTGATATGTGTGCATGGCATGACATACTCAGGAAAATCCATTCAGCCTACCACGCTATTCGTAAGTTTTATGGACTGAGTTTGCAGTGTGGACTCGCATGTTATACAGTCAAATACTAGAAAGAGCGTATAATTCATGTCACGCTACAAGACATGGTCAGGAGGTTTGCTTACCCCAGCAACCGCCTTTGTTCTTCTGCAGATCTTCTGGCTTGTTGACATGCCGCAAGCTCCTCAGCCAAGACATGAACTTCTTCTTCTTTTGCTTTCAGTTGCATCATGGCCATCTGCAGTCTGCAAAAACAACAAAACGTGGTTCATTAAAACTGGGACTCTGAACCAAGCCAACCTTTACCCTAGTTTGCAGTAGTAGAGCTATTTCAGTCACCTTATGAAACTGTTTAATTCTTCCTCATTTTCTGAACCTGGGAGAAGTGTTGGCCTGCAAATTAGCTAAACATCAGTCCAAGACATTCATACTAATTTGTTGTTTGGGTCCTTCTCACTTTAAAGTGACCCTGAAATAGCTTTAGGGAATATAACTGAACACATGATGATAGAATACATAACTAGAGGTTATGTTCGTGAAAACTGCATGCCTATATTTTCTGCAGTTCTAGAGATTGGAGCAGTTGTTGTGGAAGTCAAGTTAGTGGAGCTATTAAAGAGAAACCGTAGCCAAGAATTGAATTTCATCCCAATCAGTAGCTGATACCCCCTTTCCTATGAGAAATGTTTACCTTTTCACAAACGGACCATCAGCGGGCTCTGCATGGCTGATATTGTGGTGAAACCCCTCCCCACAGTGTGATGTCAGGACTATGGTTCTGACATCACACTGTGGGAGCCTTGTTGCATTATGGGAAAAACTAGCTGTTTCCAACTGCCAAAAAAGCAGCATCTTCTTCCACAGATGGCATCACCTGCCAGCAGTAAAAATGTCCCCATGTCAGAATGTAAATCAGGGAGAGGATAGATTTTACAATGGGCAAACACTGACTAAATCATTTACACTCACCTAAAGGATTATTAGGAACACCTGTTCAATTTCTCATTAATGCAGTTATCTAATCAACCAATCACATGGCAGTTGCTTCAATGCATTTAGGTGTGTGGTCCTGGTCAAGCCAATCTCCTGAACTCCATACTGATTGTCAGAATGGGAAAGAATGGTGATTTAAGCAATTTTGAGCGTGGCATAGTTGTTGGTGCCAGAGGGGCCAGTCTGAGTATTTCACAATCTGCTCAGTTACTGGGATTTTCACGCACAACCATTTCTAGGGTTTACAAAGAATGGTGTGAAAAGGGAAAAACATCCAGTATGCGGCAGTCCTATGGGCGAAAATGCTTTGTTGATGCTAGAGGTCAGAGGAGAATGGGCCGACTGATTCAAGCTGATAGAAGAGCAACATTGACTACAACCGAGGTATGCAGCAAAGCATTTGTGAAGCCACAACAGGCACAAGCTTGAGGCGGATGGGCTACAACAGCAGAAGACCCTACCGGGTACCACTCATCTCCACTACAAATAGGAAAAAGATGCTACAATTTGCACAAGCTCACCAAAATAGGACAGTTGAAGACTGGAAAAATATTGCCTGGTCTGCAATGCACCATGTCACAAAGCTCGAATCATTTCAAATTGGTTTCTTCAACATGACAATGAGTTCACTGTACTAAAATGGCCCCCACAGTCACCAGATCTCAACCCAATAGAGCATATTTGGGATGTGATGGAACAGGAGCTTTGTGCCCTGGATGTGCATCCCACAAATCTCCATCAACTGCAAGTTGCTATCCTATCAATATGGGCCAGCATTTCTAAAGAATGCTTTCAGCACCTTGTTTAATCAATGCCACACAGAATTAAGGCAGCTCTAAAGGGGAAAGGAGGTCAAACACTGTATTAGTATGGTGTTCCTTATAATCTTTTAGGTGAGTGTATACATCATTATTTTAAAAATGAAGCATTTTTTATTACATTATTTTCAACGAAGTTCCTCTTTAAGCTTCCCTGCTGGTCGGATCAGCCATCAGTCACGCTAAAGGACCAGTAGGAAGACTAGAAAGGTCAACGGGAAGGGCACTCCTGACATCCAGGGGAAGTCTGGAATGAGGTCTTGCATCCACAGACTACATCTCCTTGCATGCATTGTGGCAGGGGTGCACACAAGACACTGCTGGGAAAATCAAAATGCAGCACTGTGTATGCTCTCCATGGAGAAGATCGTGACTTCCATACAGACAGAAGGCTACAGGAGCAGCCCCTCTGTAGGTAAGTATTGTCATAATACCTGCCCTCCTATGGCACATTATATTAAGAGCCTCCATAATGGGCAGGTTTATTTATTTATTTATTTTGTTAAGGTGGCCATACACTGGTCGATGTGCCATTAGATCGACCAGCTGACAGATCCCTATCTGATCGAATCTGATCAGAGAGGGATCGTATGGCTGCCTTTACTGCAAACAGATTGTGAATCGATTTCAGCCTGAAACCGATTCACCATCTGCTGAGCTGCTCCTGCCGCCTGTCCCCCCCCCCCCTATACATTACGTGATGCTGGCTCCGGGTCCTCTTCTCCGCATTGCACGGCTCTGTTCCGGCTCCATCCCGGCGCTTCCTGTGTTACTCCGTGACCAGGAAGTTCAAATAGAGCGCCCTCTATTTGAACTTCCTGGTCACTGCAGTGACACAGGAAGCGCCGGGATGGATGGAGCCGGAACAGAGCGGTGCAGCGCGGAGAAGACGCCCGGGAGCCAGCCTCAGGTAATGTATACTTGATCGGATCGGCCGCTGCTAGCGACGCGCACTTTACCCGTGGGCGATCGAGGGTAATTTCCCGCACGGCGCGATCGACGGACCGATCCGATTTCGGGAGGAAATCGGATCGGCGGCTGCGTTTACCGCGAACGATTGGCAGCAGATTAGATCCCAGGATCGAATCTGCTGTCGAAACGGCCGCAAATCGAGCCAGTGTATGGCCTGCTTTATTCCCTGGTGCTCAACTGCCTTTAAAAACTGCAGGACAGAAAGCATTTGCTTCTCTGTGTAGCTTAAGCTATGGTAAGGAGACCAGAATTCTTAGAAGGTTCAAGGACATTAAAAAATGCTACACATATTCATGGACCAGACTTGGTATTTGAGGTGAACACAGCAAACTTAACACTTTAGTTGCTCTTGTAGTGAGAAGGAAGTGGAATATGGAAACTACTTTGGAATGGTGAAAAAATATACAACAATTTAAGTAAAGCGTTCATTTTGAATGCAATCATTGGCTCTATCCAAGAGATTGAGTAGGAAGTCCCAAGGAAACTTGTTACTTATATATATAAAAAATGTTAATTAACCACATAGAGGCAAGCCTCTGGATGGTCCAGATGCTTCCTGATCCATCTTGGAGGCCACAGCTGCTGTGCAGGGTCCCCCTAAACATATTTAATGAGAGTTTGTCAGATATGTTCCTAAGACCACTCTCCTGTCTGTTTACTTGCACAGCTGCTAAGAGGGGTCCCGGCCAGCAGCAGTGGGATCGAGAAGGACACTGAAAGCTGCTGGACCATCCAGAGGCTTCCTTCTATGTGGGAATCTATCTTTTTTTGTTTTTAAACTTACAGGTTCATAGGATTATATTTTTAGAATAGGTTAATTTGCATATTCAGTAGTGATGCATTGTGGGAAACCACAGCCTCTCACTTTAAGCTGAATTATTGCAAATACCTTCTGTTTTAAGAAGGCAAACTACATCGAGTGTTGCTTTTTAGGAGGGATCTTCTGTCTCTTTTAGTCCCCTGTACTTTCCTAGTGGTTTTGGGTCACCCCGAGCTGTTTGAGTATTGTGTAATAGGCTTCAAAGTGGGGCAAAAAAGTCACTGCGTCTTAGTCCAAATGCAGGGAGTTCCTGACGTGTGAATGCCTGCCATGCAGAGGAGGACAAGGGGGACAAATGGAGGACACAGGGGGACACAAAGGAGCATAGAGGAGGACACAAGGAGGCCAGAGGAGGACACAGGGAGACACAAGAGATACAAGGGGGTATGAGGTACAAAGGGGGCATAAACCACAAGATGACCCTTCATCATGGATGCACCAGATTTTGTTTACATCTTTTTCCCGTTTTTTCCCTCTAAAACTAGGCACGTCTTATAGTCCGAAAAATACGGTACATTTTTTCCAGAGTAAAATGAGCCATACATAACTTCTCTCCAATGTTGCTGTCACTTACAGCAGGTAGTAGAAATCTGACACTACCAACAGATTTTGGACTAGCCCATCTTCTCATAGGTAGGTTCTCAGGGTTTTTTTGTGAATGGCAGTTGCTCCGTCCAACTGCCAAAATAGTGTGCAGCGAGCAGGGAAGCTCGCCAACATCTTTGTATTAATCTTTTTAAGGGAATGTCTTTATAAGGCATAAAAACCATGCTGAGACTACCCCATGAAAAGATGGACTAGCCTAGCCCAAAACCTGTCGGTAATGTCAGATTTCTACTACCTACTGTAAGTGACAGCAACATAGGCGAAAAGTAATTTATGGCTCATTTTACTCTGGGAAAAAATGTACTTCCTATTTGTATGTGTTTTAAATTTTAAGATTTTCGTGACAGTTCCTCTTTAACAACAACAGTTTCCTCGTAAGCCAGATCACTGGAGCTTCATTTAGCAAAGGAGGCACATTTTTCGGGTTCTGTTCCCACTTCAGCGGAGAAACGGACACGTTTTGTCCATTCTCTGCTCCACAGTGAGTGAATGGCTCCGCTCACACTTGTAACGCTGCATCGGGTCCGCTCGTGGGCCCCATAGCAGCTGTTGCTGCACCGCTGGTTAATAATTTAGCAGAAATTATGCAATAAATGTTATGTGCATGCATGCAACTGAGACGTTTCAACATAATGTGTTCGGGCTGTCAGTGATTTCTTAAAATGAAATAATTGCTGTGAGTGCACACTAATTCACATTCATCAATATTCACTATGGGGTATATTCACTAAACTTACAGGCACAAACAATGCATGTAAATTTTACCGGACATTACAGACAGTACGTAGTTTGCATAGCTCAGATAACACAGCGAACACATGCGTTGCACCCATTACATTATTTGCGTAACCTCTGGCTTCTTATCTTTGCAAGGAAAGCTTTCTATTAGATGCTGCACATTTTTGCAAAACTCATAAACCCAACACGTTACACCCCTACAATGGGGATTTGCATAAATACTGTGAATAAGGTACAATAGTGCAAATACATCCATCCATCATATCTATATCATACTATCAAGCACATTGTCCGTGTGTCCAACTCCTGACAGCTCTAAAGTAAAAGTCTGCACTACACGGGGTGTACTTGCTACAAATTATAAATGAGTTTTCTGTTTGCTTTTCATTTCTGAAGATGACTAAGCATGTAACTTCTGTGTTCTAAAATAAAGTTCCTGGCCCTCCTCTAGCTGATTGGGTGTGTTACCTGAGGAGGCGGTGCAGGAGTCAACAATATTATTTATTTCGGAGTCTGCTGTTGGTTTACAGTGTTGCTGAAAGGACAAACTGGGAATATCTAGGTACATTTATTCACACTTTTCCTTGTACCTGTGAAAAAGATAGGGAGTAAGGCTTGGAAGGCTGGATTTACCATAAGGCACTGTAGGCGCATGCCTACAGGAGCCTTATATGGCAGAGGTGGCTCCACTCCCTCAGCAGAGCAGGGTGATGTCACCAACCAACCAGCTCCATTCCAGCAGCCACAGGCACGCATTTAGGGGTGGACATCCGAGGCTTAATCAGTGCTCTTTAGCACTTTTTAAGCTCTTTATGTGATTAGAAAATAAGGGCGAATTTGGGTGTGGCCTGGGGTAAGGGGCAGAGTTTAGGGGGCTAGAATCTCTGTGCCTACAAACTCCTGAAGTGTAAATCCAGCCCTGAGGCCTGGGAACCACTAGCAGTGATTTTCTAAGCGCCCGTGATTTGTAAAACACTTGCTAATGCAATGCTATGGGGGATGTTTTAAAAATCATATCCCTCAAGTTGGATCACACACATAGCATTACATTAGTAAGAGCTTTTAAAATCACAAGCACTTAGAAATGGCTTCAAAAAGAGCGGCTAGTGGGTTCCAGGCCTGAATGTCGCTACAATATATTGTCTTAGTTGGGAGATGCAAAAAATCCCAAGTATCACTGTCTATGAAGTTGTACTATTAACCCTAACAGCTGTAGTATTAGGACTGGGCAACCTACTGAGAAACAAAGTCTTGTGTGTCCAACACAAACTTGTCCCTCTTTCTTTTTAAAGTGGACCTAAACCATGCACATGACAGAAGGAAAACAGAGAGAAATGTACTGTGTGTGTTTTTAGAGAGAAGAGTGTCTAATTCCTCCTCATATTCAAGTTACCACAAGGGTAATTTGATCTCTCCGCTGTGTCAGCACAGAAATTCAGCAGTCCCTGAGCCCCTCATAATTACTAATTGCATGGAGCTGCTCGTGTGTGAGTGGCTCCGGCTTACTGCGCTGACATGGCCGTGCTTGTGCAGGTGCAACACAGATGCGCTCGTACTTGCAGAAGTGCGTGGTCACGGGTTTGAAATCTGGGCTCAGCAACGGTGGACCGGAGGACGTCCTGGGAAGCCTGTGCAGGATCCAGAGGCTTCCTTCATCTTAGGTAGCTGATTGTTGACCTGAGGCGTAGCTAGGGTTTCCAGCGCCCGGGGACAAAGACTATTAATGCGCCCTGTAAGGTCAAAAAAGGGGCGTCGGCATGGTAATGGGTGGGGCCAAATATACATGACCTTAGCAGTGGTGTAAAAGTCTGGCAGGGAAGTTTGAGCTCTGCCATAGTGTTTCCCCCCAAAATACATGTAATCTGACAGCATTTCACCAAAAATACGTGTAATTTGGCAGAGGTTGCTCCCAAATACAGATATTTGACAATGGTTGCCCCAAAATAGACACAATCTGGCAGCAGTGGTTCCCCCAACATACATATAATCTGGCAGCTGTTCCCCAAAATACACTTAATCTGGCAGCAGCGGTTCCCCAAAAATACAGTTAATCTGGCAGCAGTTTCCCCAAAATAGGTGCCCCCGGTATAGGTAACCAGGTCTATAGGTGTCCCCAGTGGTAGTAACCAGGTAAATAAATAAAAAAAAAACACAGGTCACAGCTGGGCGCCCCTAGGGACCCAGCGCCCGGGGGCACTTGTCCTACCCCGCCCACCCCTAGCTACGCCCCTGCCTGAGGTCCGCCTCGTGTTCACTTTAACCAAACTAAAGTTTCTCTTTAATGCCATAGTAATGTATAGCACTGCGGTGTTACGTAAACATGCGTTACTAATTATTTTACTTATGATTATGTAATTTACGTAACAAGTCATATGTACTATGCCTTTCATCTGTGCTTTAAAGTGTTCGGCTGATTCTACCATTTAAAAGAGATTATCAAAGGCTCATAACCTCTGAGTCCTGTATTAAGAAAGTTAATAACGTGTGCTAATAAATGTGTCCGAAGTGTTACTGATTTCTGTGTCTACACAACAATTTCTGTTCCCCATGAATAATGGAGCATTTCCTTCTGCATCCAATAACACATCAAGGCATATTTCTGTGAAGCATCTGATTAATCAAGATTATGGTATATCCAAAGAAAATAAACAAAGGTAGCTTCACATTGGAACGGCCATTATTACTAGACAGAGAGGGGGAGAGAGACACCATTTATCATCATCTTACAGTACTGTTTTATCAATTTAGCAATCTCTGGTCCCTTAAAGAGAACCCGAGGCGGTTCCTTGGGGGGGCAGATGGGACACAGAAGCATGTTCTCTGCCTCATAACATGCCTCTGTGTGCCCACACCGCCCCTCTCTGCCCCCCCCCCCCCCCCCCCGCGCTATAGCCCCCCGAAATTCTCAGAGGGTAAATAGAGGAGAGGGATTCCCTGTTGAAAATGCCTGCTAGGGGCGTTCCTGCAGAGTTTCCAGAGCTGCCATTAGGCAGCTCTCTCTCCCTGGCCATGCCCCCTAACACTCCCCTGCCTCCCTGCATGCTGGTAGAAAGACATCTCTCTCCTTCCAGCGTTGTGACCCGGAGGTCACAAAAGTGAAAGTGGGCCCTAGCAGGCCAACGGAACGGCGGAGAGAAATGGTTTTGGCGGCTACCTGATCCGCTCAGCCCCCCGGATCAGTTAGCATAATTTTTTATTTTATTTTTTACAAGCCCATCTCGGGTTCTCTTTAAAGGGAACCAGAGATGAACGATTCACACAAAATAAACATATCAGTTGATAGCTTGTAAAGAATAAATGCTCTACCCGATAATTTTGCCACTCTGGTGTGCCTTTTTGAGTGCTTTTTATCCATTATTCCTCCAGGAAATATCCAATATGGCCGCCGGCTCATATTCCTTCTGTTCCAGGTTATGAGGTGTTCTGGATGTGCTGTCTAGGCTATATGAGACTATAGACAAGAAGGGCTGCTGTAGGCTTTCATCTATGTGCTTTCAACTTTATTATTCTGGTATGCTTTGTGGCTGCCTGTAGGAAGTGTCTCTCATAGTAATGAAACTGCATACAGTAGATAATAATGACAGGCTGCACACACAGAGCACACAGATCACACAGATCACACAGCCACACTTCTCTGATTTTTCCTGCAGCATCAGCCCCTCCCATATCATCACAGCTCTCAGTATGTAAAGCATGAAATTTGAGCCAGGAGGGGGAAGGCTTGGGCTTGAAAAGACTTCACAGAAGAGTGACTCAGCTATAATGATTCCAGGTCAAACCTCGACTGAATAGTCGGTGGATTCTTATCACAGTTGATAACAGATAGATTAGACTGAGAAGAATAAAACTAAAAGCAGGGTAGGTGTTTACTGTCATGTTCCCACTGATAAATGTAAAAAAATACATGAGGGTGCTTCGTCTCTGGTTCTCTTTAAGGACCAGACACTGCTGGTACATAAAACAGGGCTGACCCTCAAGGCTCACACTGCACAGACGCTACGCTGAAGCGCACTCGCCCTGCCATTACTATGACAGCAGTGCTCAGTGAGCTAGTCAGGAGCCAATTTCATGTAATCACTTTAAACCAATATGATTGGTTTACAGTGATCACAGGATCAGGAAACACTGAAATCTGCTCCTGACCGTCTTACGGAGCTCCGCTTTCATAGCTACGTCAGAGCAAGTGGGTTGCAGCGATGGGAGAGCGGTGTGATCGGCACTGGTGGCAGGTCCATGCAGCAGGGAAATTGAAATTTACGCCCTGGCAAGGATAACAGGTCCCAAACAGGGTGTAGATTTCAATTAGCCTGGTCCGGAAGCAGTTAAGGACAATGTACGCCTTTAGGCAGGGCCGGGCCGAGGCATAGGCTGGAGAGGCTCCAGCCTCAGGGCGCAGTGTAGGAGGGGGCGCAGAATTCATTCAGCTGTCATTCCTAATTGTGTATGAAGCAGAAAGAAATAAGAAAAGGGGATACATAGCAGTGACTGCAAGCCAGATAACTAGATATTAAGGTGTTGGGGAGGTTGTGGGCCCTGTGGCGCCTCTTAGTCTAATAGCAATCAGTGTGTGACGGCTGGGGTGGCAGGGATGGAGGGGCGCACTTTGGTGTCTCAGCCTTGGGTGCTGAAGGACCTTGTCCCGCCTCTGCCTTTAGGTAGGCATGAAAAAACACCTGTCCCTTCAAGTTCATCTCTATACATTGCAGGGTCCAATCATAAACTTTATTTGGACGTGCTTTCATGTGAGCATGTAAAACACAATTATTCAACAGAGTTCCAAACACAGAAGCCCATATGCAATTAACTTTGTATGCTGAGTTTTCTTCTAGGAGATAATTTTTCATCTTCTCTGTAAAATACCCTTTCAATACTTTGCTGGAAAAGTATCAAAAGTAGATGAAAAATTACTGTCCAAATTATTGTGACTATTTTTTACTTGCTGCTGGTTTAAAATACATTGTATTGAAAAGATGTGAAAATATAACCTAGGAAAAGTGAATTGGATTGGAATCACAGTGTAACATGTGAGTGTCCAAGTCTGCTGTCAGTCACTGGATTAAAGAGAACCTGAGGTGAGAGGGATATTAAACCTGCCACATTTATTTCCTTTTAACCAATGCTAGTTGCCTGGCACTCCTGCTGCAATAGAGTCTGAATCACACATTGAAACATGCGGCTAATTTAGTCAAACTGCAGAAACATCAGATCTCCATGCTTGTTTAGGGTTTGTGGCTAAAAGTATAAGAGGCAGAGGAACAGCAGGACAGCCAGGCAATTTGCATTGTTTAAAAGTAAATATATACAATAGGTCAGCCTTCATATCTTTCTCACTACAGGATCATTTTAATCCATGTGTTTAAAGTAAGTAACAAGCTCCTACTCTATGCAGCTTATTTCCTATTCAGAAAGACAGGAGGTTTATGTGCAGTCCCCATTACACAAAGAGTGCAGATATGCATGAAATACAGTATCAGCTTCAGGCAGTTGTGGAAATTAATAGCTGGCTGCAAATGGCTGTTAATAGCAATATACACAGGGTCTTAAAGGACCTGTCTGCACCTAACAACAGATGTGTAAGTTAAAATTTAACTTTTATTCAATAGTGTAAAGCCATATATACATCAAGGAAGCCTCACCCTGAAATATTAATGACGGATTTGCGGTGTGTCAGAGGCAATGCACTGAGGGGTTCTTTGCTGGTCCCCCCTGAACCCTGTAGTTTGGGAAACAACACAGGAAGAGGTGTCGCTTGCCCTCAGTGCAAATGTCGTCATAGAGAGCGCCACTACCACGCGACTCGGCCCATGTTGTGAGGTCACAGTGCCATGTGGCAGAGGTGGACAGGGCCGTGCAGAGGGTCCTTAACTGAGGGGTGCTCAAATTTTAAAAAGGGGCCTGGCAATGCCTTCCCCCGCATGCCCCCCCCCCCTCCTCGTTTCTGGCTAGGGGGGGTATTGATTGTCATGCTGCTGAATGCAGATGCTGGGTGCCATGTGGGTTTTGGGTGTGAGTACAGAGTGTCATGTGGATTCTGGCTATGGTTGGGAATCGAGTGTCATGCGGGTGTTGATTGCAAATACTTAGTGCCATGTAAGATCTGGGTGCATGTACTCGATGTCATGTGGGTGCTGGGTACAGGTACTGGATGTGAAATGGGTGTGAATACTTGGCGCCATGCCTGTACTTGGTGCTGGCTATGGGTGGGCTTTGGGCATCACCTGGGTTTTGAATGCAGATACTTTGGGTGTGGGTACTGGTTACGTGGGTGCTTGGTGCAGATAGTGGGGGCCATGTGGAGGCTGTGTGCAGGTGTGAGTACTGGGTGCAATTTTAGGCCTGGGTGCAGATACTTGGTGTCATGTGAGTACTGGGTGCCAGCTATGAGGGGAAGGGGTGGCTGCTGGGAAAAGTAGAGGTCAGTGTGGGTGCTGCAGGAAGGGGCAGGGCTGTGCAGAGGATCCTCAAGGGGGTGGTGGTCACATTTGAAATCGATAAATCGTGCTAAATTGTGTATGTAATACCCCCTCTCCAGAAAGCATAAGGCAGTCTTAATCCCCCCCCCCCCCCACACACACACACACGCACACACCTTTATAGCAGTATCAGGCAGACTTTGTGTCTTCTTCCAACCAACTTTTTTGGTGCTATTACCCTCAAATCAGCAGTGATAGGTGCCCACTGTTAGTGGGTTAGAGTGGGCACAGTGGAGCCCACAGTGGGGGCACAGACTCACCTTTCATTACTGGGACCTCTGTCCCTCTTGATCAGCACCCAAGCTTCTTTTCCGGCAAAGAAGAAGTGGTTACCAATACGCAGTGGTTGCTAAGCATTAGTAGATGCAAAACTGAGAGGTCACTGTGGGTGCTAGGTGGAGGGAGAGGTCACTATGGGTGCTAGATGGAGGGAGAGGTCACTATGGGTGCTAGATGGAGGGAAAGGTCACTGTGGGTGCTGGGTAAGGGAAAGGTCACTGTGGGTGCTAGGTGGAGGGAGAGGTCACTGTGGGTGCTAGGTGGAGGGAGAGGTCACTGTGGGTGCTAGGTGGAGGGAGAGGTCACTGTGGGTGCTAAATGGAGGGAAAGGTCACTGTGGGTGCTGGGTAAGGAAAAGGTCACTGTGGGTGCTAGGTGGAGGGAGAGGTCACTGTGGGTGCTAGGTGGAGGGAGAGGTCACTGTGGGTGCTAGGTGGAGGGAGAGGTCACTGTGGGAGGGAGAGGTCACTGTGGGTGCTAGGAGGAGGGAGAGGTCACTGTGGGTGCTAGATGGAGGGAAAGGTCACTGTGGGTCCTAGGTGGAGGGAGAGGTCAGTATGCCACACTAGGATTCCTGTCTGGGCCTCTTCACTTGAAAGATTCCCGGGTGGGGGCGGAGCTTTCCGTGGGTGGGCGGAGCTTATCACGGTTGGGGTGGAGCTTATTTTGCGCAGCGAGAGGGGCCTTTTTTTGAAGATTTTAAAAAGTCGGGTGCCTGGGCACCCAGAGCACCCCCCTGTGCACGTGCCTGGAGGTGGACACCGGCAGCAGACACCGGAAGAGGCCAGGCGTCACATCGGTGGAGGGACTTGAAAACACTGAGCACAAGTGGGAGGAGTCACTCACCATTTGATCACACTGGTAAATTATTTAAATTTCCTTCCCTGAACATCAACTTGGGAAAATGGACAATTTTACCACAATGCCCTATTCAATATCAAACAATTATGGCAGAAATGCATTTAAATATTAATCATAACATGCCACCACTAGCTCTGTACTGTTCAGTGCAGTGCAAAGATATGGGACAGTGGGGTTGTTGCAGAAAAGGCCGATTACATTGCACAATGCGCTGCAATGTTACCGGCCTGTTCGGAACCTAGTAATGCACATCGCAATGATAATGTGAGAGCGTTACCATAGCACCACGTTCAAACAGTGTACACTTGGTACAACAGTAGTGTAGAGCAAGCGACTGTACCCCAGTACTGCGCATAACACGTTTGCACTATCGGTCTGCGCAATGAGCATTACTAGTTTCAGTGCAGGCCCCAACATTGCTGTGCATTGTGCAATGTTACCGGCCTTTTCTGCATCAACCTCTTTGAATGCATGACACTCACCTTAGCACCCCCACCTTGTACTATGACAGAATGGCCTTTCCTGGTCAATTCAAAGTTTGATCAAAATTTCAGTCAAAATCAACTGGAAAACATCCTGGTGTTCAATAGATATTTGTTGGGTTTAAGGTATGTTAAGAAGAAAAGGTGGGAAAAGTAACAGAATAAGAGAAAAAGATGGAGAGTGAGGGCCATAAAAAGTGTGTTAGATAAAACAGCAAGAGTGAAATAGAATACAGTGCATTTTATGTTGCCGGATTTATATTTCATAGTTCCAATTTACTGCTTCATAAAATCTAAATACAAGCACTTGTCCCTAGACTGACAGTCTGTTGTGTTTTTATGGTTGGTTTACAGTTCTTTTTAGACTATAGTTGTGCTCTTTGCCAAATCACTGAGCATATAGGCAAAGAGGCTTTGGCCTCCGTTATACACCATACAAAAGCAGTGAAGGCAGCTAGACACATAAGATGATTACAGGCCAGTTTGGCAGGTCAGTTACTTATAGACCAAGCAATCTTCAAGGGCAAATCCACTAAAACAGATCTGATGCATGCTAACAATGTGGTTGGCAGCTCTTCCCGTAGTTGTCTAAGGTCCAGTTCACACTTTATGATGCACAGATTTTTGTGAACACACATTTTCCAACACAGACCATGTACAGAAGAATGCAGCAAAAAAATCTATGTTGGCGGTTGCAATACAATGTGCAAAAATGTTCCCAGACTGTCAGGAACAGCACTGTTCTGTAAATGGTAACATAAAAGTCTACAGACTTTTATATTACTATGCGGATCGCACTTTATGTACAGTTTGTCAGAACTGACAGCACTGCATATTAGAGTATCGGGCATATTGGGGGTATAGTCAGAAAACACGATAAAACAACACGTGCAGACAGTGCACCCCAAGTTTACAACAAGTTACACAAAGAACGTAGTGAGTTGTGCAAATTGTTTAACCCGCTTTACACATGCATTACATACGACACTAATGCAACAGATCACAAAATAGACACATGTATAAAGCAAGTGACGCAACTTGCGCACCTTGCTGCGTACATTTTGTAAATTGCGATAAATGTAACGTGTGCAGTCTGCACACTTTACATTTACTGTCTTTTTGTGAATATACCTTAGTGTGAAGAAGCCTTTAAAGAAAATCTGAAACCTAATAAAACCCTCCCATTCTCCTCCCGGAACTCTCTTTCCCCTGCAGACTTCTTGGCTTAAATCTCCCACTGCAGGAGAACTCGGCAGTCTTTGGAAGCACTCGGGATTCTGAAGACCGGCGGCTCTGTACTGCGGAGGTGCGAGCGCAAAAGAGAGGGCAATATGAAGCCCGAGTGCTTCCAAAGACTGCAGTAGCCCCACCGAATCGAAGGAGAGCAGTCTTCCACCGATGGGTCGTAGACTGCTAACGGGGGAGCCTGCAGGAAAATGCAGGGACCGGGAGGAGGGAAGGACCCAGAGCCTTCCCTCTCCTTAGGAAAGTAGCTGGGCTTTTTTTTAAATTAGGATTCAGACTCCCAATACTGTTCACTGTGGATTATTATTCATTCCCAGAATTAAATATTTTTAGAGTCTGATTGCAAACCCATGACAAAATGTATTACAAAGGAGGATCAGGGAAAGAAAAACTAATCAAAACAAAAGAAGAAAGTTCCATGGTCCTCCACACTTTGCATTATTCTGTAACTTTTCGGAGCCTTTGTGTTATAGCTGAAAGGAGCGCTGCGTGTTGCAATGCTTTGTAAGGCCCTCTGGCTCTGGCATCGTCAATATGCTTTCCATTGGACATGCCACAAATATTTCAAAGGCTTCTTGTTACTCAAAAGCACATGACTGAGTGGTAGGAATTACCTTCATAAAATCAAAGTCTTAACCTTATGCCTTAAGGTGTGGAAAAGAATATAAAACATGCCATACATATTTTCCTGTAAAGAAAGCCTGATTTCATGCAGCAATATGATCGCCCTTTGAGCCGGGACAATTGAATTATTTCTTTGTGAACTGTAAGCAGACTGAGGAAGTAGGGCTGAAATGTGAGCAGAAGATCTTATCAAGGATAGGCTACACTTTATGAGATAAGAGAACTTATTTCCACATGGCAGCTAGGAGAGCTCAACCACCCCAAATGTACCAGAAGTATGTTTGTATAAAAGGAGAAGGAGATGGTTCTAAAGCTGAAAATGCATGTGACTTTTATTGAAGAAAAAAAAAAAAAAAAAGGCTTGAACGTTCACCTACATGTGTGGACTGGCCCTATCTGTAGAAAAAAAATGACTGTAGCTAACAACGAAAGTCTATGGAAGTTATGGCTTATAGTAGTATGATAGGCTTGTGCATAAATAGATGTCATACAACACAACATTCTGTAGAACACCAACCTACCACACCATAAATGATCCAAAAACTCATGGGACTTCACAAGCACAATGGAGTCCTACAAACATAAATACAAATCCTCAAAATACAACTGAAGCTCAACTATCATCAAGGGATTATTTCATCTACTGCAGGGGTGTCAAACTCAAATACAAAGTGGGCCAAAATTGTACACTGGGACCAAGTCGTGGGCCAACCTCAATGTCTACTGTCCACCTTCCTCCCTCCTAAAGTTCCCTGGTGTCTAATGGCCCCCTGTCCAACCCCTATATAGTTCCCTGGTGTCAAGTGGTTGTCCCTCCCCTACACGGTTCCCTGGTGTCTAGAGGCCCCCACACTCCCCTATACAGTTCCCTAGTGTTTAGTGCTTTCCCCCTACCTGCCCATATGGCTTCCCTGGTGTTCGAGAGCTTCACCTCCAACATAGCTTCCCTGGTGGTCTAGAGTATGCCAAACATAATGCACAGTGGGAAAACCACTTGAGGGCCAAATTTAATGGCTCTGAGGGCCAGATTTGGCCTGCAGGCCAGAGTGTGACATCTATGATCTACTGCATGAAGTATGCTATATGCCTGTATTTATGATAGAGCACAATATTTTAGTTCAACTATTTCTTAACTGCTTCTGGACAGCAGCGAATGAAATCTTAGCCCTGTTTGTGTCCTGTTATTCCTGCCAGGGCATAGACTGCAATGACTCTCACCACACTGTCCGCTCACTCTCGCCGTTCCTGCTGCTGTCCGCATCGCTGCATTTGCTCGCTCTGCTATCACGCTGATAGCAGAGCCATCGTATCTTGGGCAGGAGCGAATTTCATTGGCTCCTGACCCTGTTATTTCTGTAAACCAATCATAGCAATCACATAACAAAAGAGAAAGGACGGCTTTGGTCTTAAAGGGGCCAGAGCCGCCTGGTTAAGTAGCAAACAAACACGTAAGAAAGTGCTGAGTGCCCAAAATGTTGCAATAGTTATATATTTAGTTTGGTTAAAAAAATACATACATACATCAGGGGGGAAAAATCACTGTTCTGAACCCGCACATATACTAGTTGATCCAGGGGAAGGTGAAAAAGATTTTGGAATTGTATACAATTACTTAACTTGTCATCAACCAGTATTCCCAAGTCCTTCTCCAAGTCTGATGTTCCCAGCTATACGCCATTTATTTTATATGGTTCTCTACCACTGGTACATTCAAGGTGCTTGACTTTACATTTATTAACATTACATTTCATCTGCCATTTGCTTGTCCATATGACCAGGTTATAATACTGTGGATCCTGTTGTAATTTATCACTATACCTCTTAGTGTTGATAATTCTGGATAATTTTGTATCATCCATGAAGATTATTACATTACTCTGTATTCTGTCTACTAAATAATTTAATACAAAATTGAAAGGAATTGGATCTAGCTCTGATCCTTGCAGGACCCCACTGCTTAACAGTTTTCCATTTTGTGTTTGCGCTCCTATCATTAACACTGAGATAAAGCACATTTGTACAATAAATGGTTTAGTCCCAGGATGACAGTTGAGCTCTAGGTATATTTTGTGCATTTATTGATCTCAGGCCAGTTTATCTAGTTCCTGTTTTCAGGGGGAATGTTAACTGGACACTTTAGTCTTTTAGAAGGTAAAAATACTCGAACTTAAACTGTAAAATGGAGGCCAACCAAAATATTTTTTACTTGCAAAGCAAGTATACGATGTAGTACTGTACAATAAATTGTAGGGGATAGAAATTATAATCTTACATAGATAAGAGGGGTTAACCATGACCCAGGAGCAGAGGTATTAGAGACCCTACCCAAACAAACTTACAACCTG
Source organism: Hyperolius riggenbachi (assembly GCF_040937935.1). NCBI lineage: Eukaryota > Metazoa > Chordata > Amphibia > Anura > Hyperoliidae > Hyperolius > Hyperolius riggenbachi. The sequence continues at coordinate 157,422,858 of NC_090649.1, forward strand.
ATAGGTCAGATGTCATGATTACAGATGTGAGTTAAAGACAAACCAATGCATTTACAAATACAAATTATTTTTTTAAATTACTGACTTAGAAGAAGTTGTCAAGAACAGCTTCTACAGTTGCTGAGACTAGGGAGACCAATGCTGTTCTGCATTTCCAGGGTCAAAAGTTCCAGCAGAATTGGAAGCAGCGCATTCTGGTGAAATTTTTTCCTATCATAAATTCCACTTTCACAGCTTATTGGAAATTGACGGTAATGTTTCACACAGTATTCTGGACACACCATACTGTTCCCTGGCATGGCTATGTCAACTAATGAACTAAACCAAAACAGTACATTCTTTTTTAGTGCCATATTGTTCAGAACTTGCAGCTGGTAAAAACGGCAGGAAGCAGCAGAGACCAAGAGCGGCCACAAAGATCTCTGTTATCTGAGGTGCCTTCCGAGCCAGACGCTTAAGAAGGTGGAACAAGTACAATACAGTCAGTACTGGGAAATGAAATAACAGAATGTGCACCACAACCCACTAGAACAGGCAAATGTCATGTTATTAAAAACAATGACTGGTCAGTTAAGAGAACTCTGAAGACTTCTCAAAGATTGTACTTTTATTTTCTTTTTCGTTTCATTTACAGGCAAAATAAAAGGTTAGTAAGATAACCGTGCAAAGACAAAGACCGTTCTTCCCTTTTTTTTGTTCCTGTTTACGGACATGTAGCCTGGCAATAACAGAGATCAACTTAGATCTTCACTGCAAAACCAACCATGATTTAAAGAGCAACAGCCAGTCCATTTATCTATATAACAAACTAGAGAAATGGTAAACTACCCTAAGGGCCTGTTTCTACTACACGCAGAATGGATGCAGAAAAACTGACTCCGATGAATGCCTATGGGAAAATCTACATCAGAAAAATTGCGTTTAGTGGAAACAGGCCCATAGACATTCATTGGAGTTTTTCTGCATCCATTCTGCATCCAATCTGCGTGTAGTGGAAACAGGCCCTATACCAAATGGTTTATGGCTAATGAAGAGCTGCAGGGCAAAGCTGGTTGGCCATTTAAAGAACTGCCTACTACTTCAGGACACTGGGGGGATTACAGTGAGTCTAGATGTATTCCTTTATTCCTGGCTTAAGAGTTATTCATATACACGGCAAGGAATACATTGGCAATTCCTCTGAGGGACCATTCATGACATGGCTATAAAGTGCTGCAGAAGAGATCAGCATTATATAAATCACGGCTGTGGAGTCAGTGTTGAGGAGTCAGAGTAATTTTTGGGTACCTGGAGGCAGAGTTGGTGGTTTCATAAACTGAGAAGTTGGAGTTGGATGATTTTTGTACCCCCAGTAGAACTGGGAGCAATTTTGGGTACCTGGAGTTGGAGTCGGAGGTTTCATAAACTGAGGAGTCAGAGCTGGAGTCAGATGATTTTTGTACCGACTCCACAGCCCTGATATAAATACACAATAATAATAACGTGGTACCAGGATTTCCCATGCCATGGTACTAATAAATATTTCACAACCATGTTATATGGACACAAAAGGGCAATAAAGATCAAAACACAGTTGTATCGTACATCTTGTGCCAAGCACACATAAAGGGGCCAGTCAGCAAATAGCAGCTATACTTATCTCACAAAAGTGAGTATGCCTCTCACGGTTTTGTAAATATTTTAATATATTTTTTCATGGGACAACACTAAAAATATGACACTTTGAAACAATGTAAAGTAGCCAGTGTACAGCTTGTATAACTGTAAATTTACTGTCCCATCAAAATAACAACACACAGCCATTAATGTCTAAACTGCTGGCAACAAAAGTGATTACACTCCTCAATGAAGATTGTCAAAACTGTGCCCACCATTATTTTCCAGCACTGCCTTGACTCTCTTGGGCTTAGAGTTTGCTAGAGTTTCACGAGATGCCACAGGAATCCTTTTCCACTAACCAATCAATCAGGTGTCGGCTGTTGGATAGTCTCTGCTACAGTCTGCTGCTGAGATTCTAACCTTCAGCCAAATTGCTAAAACTACTACTTCTTATATGAAGTGAGGGAAAATCTTGCCAACAAGGGAACAGAAAACAGTACAAACACAGGTTTAATGCTTTCTTGTGTTACCAAAACCTAGAGTACATGTATGTTTTATTATTCTCTTTTTGTAAAAAAAAAAAAAATGTCCCAGGGGAAAATGATCCTGCCCTTATGCTATGTGAAAGCTTCTGTAAGCAGTCATGTATGACTTTATATGGCTGTTTGGCTATTTGTGCTTGCCCCGGGTGTAATATTTCACTGTGCAAGAGGAAAATTCTGTAGAAAAGGCAAAAAAAAAAAGCTTAGAACAAACCTAGAGTGTCAGTTACAGTGTTTCAGGGCAATCAGTCAGGAGAACACAAACAGATGTAACTTAGTAAGAACCAGGAAATGATGGTGTGTGGTTTCACCTTGTGACTGCGTGAACTCTCATGATCTAGGTGTCACCTTATGAAACCCAACGTCAGGTGCTTCGCTGTCAACATAAAAACAATGAGAACTGCATTTGCAATTACTGGGAAGTAAGCATCTCACTGGCTGTTTGAGTTATGACAATTGGCCCTTTGGTTGTTTAGAAGCTACAAGTTAAAACATGCAGTCAGTCGCCTGGGACTTGTTTTTTTTTTGGCAGATGCAGATTGGTCACCTATTAACTACAGGTATTTACACTATACATGTCCTCTAAGGAGTACCTCTGATGACAGTCAATTACTGTACATGTTTTGAGGTATATAAAAGAACAAATCATATAGAAATAACTGATCATCTAATTTGCTTTTACAGTGTACCCCTAATGGTATTTGCCTCAAACGGTACTCACAATAATGTGGCCCACACTAGAGTGTACTTGGTAAACTTTAGCATGTATGGTGAAGGGTTTTTGCTAGTCAATTGGGGGTACAGCGGTATCTATGCTGGAGGTCCCAGTGCTGATGACAGCCCCTCCTCCCCCGATAATGCTGCTCTCCCCAGGTCCCTATTATTAATTTTATTTATATAATGCCAACATCTTCTGTAGCAATGTACAATGAAAAACAATAAACAATAATGGTGAGCATAGATACATGAGCAGTCCAACATGCTATACACTCAGGACAACCGGTGATACAAGTACAGATACATAAAACTGATGTGTAGTTTGAAAAACATCACCAATACTGATAGATGTTCATTTGATAAAATGCACAGAAACAGGAAACACAAGGGAGAGGTCTCTGCCCTAGTGAGCTTACAATCTAGAAGGTGGTGGGGTGAAGACAATGGGAAGTAGACAAAGGGGTTATCAGGCGAGACAGCTTTAAATTGTAGCTATAACAAATTATAAGCTTGTTTGAACAGGTGTGTCTTGAGGGTCTGAAAATTTCAAGACTTGGAGCTTGACGGACAGGCTGTGGAAGAAAGTTCCAAAGCAGAGGTGACACTTGTGAGAAGTCCTGGAAGCGAGAATGAGAGGAGCATGCATGCACTCACATACACCACTGGATCACGGGGTCACTATAGGCACTGGGACTTGATGACAGCACAGAGGAAAGAGCGTGCCATCTAGAGAGGTGAGTGAGAGCACTTTGCTACACTAATACTCTGCATAGGGCCTCTGGGGGAGCAGCATTAGCAGGGGGACACCTGAGGGAACAGTGGTAATTGATTTTCAATAGATTTATGCTGAAATCTATTAAAAATCAATGTGCAGTGTGTGGCAGTGATACATCCCTCTCTGATCAGATGTCGATCAGAGAGAGATCTATCTTTTGGGCACGTCGGGAGAAAGTCTGTCAGTGTATGACTGGTTTAAGATGGCAGATACCGAATCAGATCCCTGTCAGTATGAGAATACATAGATCTCATCAACATCCACCTCGTGATTCATGACAGAAGACAAACATGGGAAGAAAGTGAATAATGTAGTGGTTTACTAAATGTAATTTACCATGATCACTTCACACACTCAATCAAGCACAGAATGTTGTAACAGGGATACAGAGGCACCAGAAGAATAAAAATGTCTAAAAAGTTTAAAATTTGTGGAGGCAGTTGGAGGCAGTGGTGGACTTAACTCCTCCAAACAGACACAAGATATGCCAACAAAGTTTAGCAGAACAAATTTATTTACATACTCCAGGGGAAAATACAACGCGTTTCACAGGTATGACCCTACTTCATCAGGCAATAGGTAGGAGTAGGTACAGTGCAGGTCTGTAGGTGGGCCAAGCACCTCTGCTAAACTTTGTTGGCATATCTTGTGTCTGTTTGGAGGAGGGGAGGGGTGTCATCCCCTTTTTTCCTAATCTACAGAGAGCGACTTCTTAATCCTGAGTGGGGTCAGGTCTAATGTCCCCACCTGCCGTTACAGTGGTGGCCTTTGAGGTAACCCTGCTTTGTGAGTAAATTGAATATATTTGTATTTACTCTATCAACTTCATCCCATATTACCAGGACTACACTATATTTGGCTCTTGGTGTCCCCTTCTTTATTAAGCACAGAATGTTGATGTTTTCTAAAGTCAACCTGATATTTAATGCCCCTTTGTAGGCATAAATGTTTTCCCGAATCTGTGAGGGCATTCAATAGAGATTGTTTTTTATCTTTACATATTGTCCAGGTGAAGGGTGGTCCTCATATCACGGAGAAGCTACAAAGGCCTTCTCATTTAAAACAAAACATTGATGATAATTCCTTGCCTGTGTGTGGTGGATGGGGTGATGCTGAGCAATCCCTCAGACAGCACACATCGGCTGCTGTCAAATCCTCTCTCTTCCATCTGAAGAAAATAAGATAGTCAATCATCTTACTCACTTTAACGCCTACTTAAAGTGGACCTTAAGGGAAAATAAACTGATGAGATAAACAACTGTATCTATCCTACTCCTAAAAATGACTTTTAGATATCCCACAGTTTTATGTTATGTTTAGAAACTTTAAAACAAAGTAGATTTAATGTTTTTTTCTTAACTCAATGACAGTCTGTCCCTGTCTCAGACGGCTCAAATATATGAACTATTAACTTTTTTGTCTATCCACTGCGCTCAGAATCCCAGTTCTCTGCCATTAAAGTGTTTTATGAATGTAATTCCTTATCAGTAAGGCACTCTATAGTCCCACTGGGTCCTGACTGGAGAAAAACTGTCAGTTGCATAGCTGGATATTAACTCTTTCAGGCAGGTAAAGAAAAAAAGGAGCAAAGCATAGGTATTTGTATGCTTGCCACTGTGAATTGCATAGGGGCCCATGCATCCTGTCACTTAAAACTCCCTTTAAGCCGATTCATGTATTTCTATCCTTCTACTGGAGCCTACAATTTATAGCACCTCAAGACCCAACTCTAAGGAAATAACGGCCTCAGTCAGTCCAAAAAGCTCCATTCCTAAACATCTTCGAAAAGAAAAAAAAATCCCAAACCTCCCTTTTTACTCCAAGTCTATGAAGTTAAATCATTCCAGTATATAGCACCCCAGGGGAGAAAACCTCCAAAACAATATTATTATTATTACTATAACTACTAATACCATGCAATCTGGAGCAGTTATTATTATTATCCAATTAAACACCATTTTGCAGCAATTTCCAGAGAACATTGTGCCTTTTCAAGTGAAAGCCATCCTCATTAGAATGCGCTTATCACACTATCGTAGCTAATTAGCTTTGACCATACATGCTCATATCATTACCAGATAGAACAAGGAGACCTGTTTAAAAGATTAGACTAGAGGGTGGTTGTAACACAGTTGATAAGATTTTCCTAGCACTCCAATGACGTTGTAATAATGACTGGAAATCACTAGAATAATGCAGTTGCACAGCCGCCTGAAGAAAATGTTGCTCCACAGAAACCGTAAAATAGGTCTACACAATCTTTAGCAGATCTACCTTTCTACGAAAAATTGGCAAAACTGAGGTGCATCATCCACAAACTCTACCAACAAACAGAGGGCACAAGTCAAAGACACTCTTATGCTGGGAATACGCGGCTCGATTCTGAGTCATTTAGATGGCTCGATAGATCATTTCGACACGTCCGATCTCCCGCCCGATCGTTTCGCCGCTTGATTCTGCATTGAGTACAATGGAAAAAGATAAGAAAAACAAGCGGAAGATAAGAGAATCGCCTGCAGAATCAAGCGGCAAAACGATCAAGTGGAAGAAGCTAGCGGCAAAATCGAGCGATGTATGCCCAGCATTACACAGAGTGCACATACCCTATCAGTAATATACATTTATCTGAAACCAAGATCCACAATGGCCTCAATTCTGGTAGAGTTAGCGCCCACTTTACCACATACATGGTAATTTACTGCATTCGGTAAATGCAGTTTGCAATACTGATAGATTTGATTCATAAATTAACGAATGCGGTAAATCAGGTCATAAAATGTGCGGTATTTTGCGTTCTTTTACAGAAAATCTGAATTCTCATGGAAAATATGGGGTATTTTAGCAAATAATTTACCGACCCATTTAAGTCCTGTCTGTACCTGTAAAGTCAATTTGTGTGCAATTTGCAGTTTTTAGTGGAGTTCCTATTCAGTCTCTATTCCTATTTTAGTTCCTACTTAGGCTGTGTAACATAACAGAATAGTAGAAATAAAACTCCAAATATTTACTGGATTTTTTTTATAGGTGATGCCTAGAAGTAAATTTTACATGGGTTACTGCATAATCTATACGCAGTGGTACAGAGGCGCCAGTAGTATAAAAGTTTGTTAAAAGGTTTAAAAATGAGGGAGGTTAGCGGTGGACTTACCTCCCTGATGCCAACACAAGATAAAGTTGATTTTTTTTCAACAAAAATAATTTATTCACATACTCCAAATTAATGCAACGCGTTTTGTGGGCACATCCCACTTCATCAGGCTATAAAACAGGATTATCACAACTTGTGCACTGGGTAGTGTAGTTTAGCGCCTCTGTGAGCCCCTTTTTTCTTCTGAACTACAGAGAGCGACTTCTTAATCCTGAGTGGGGACAGGTCTAATTCTCCCCACCTGCTTATATAGTGGTTACCTGGACGGTAAGCCAGACTTGTGAGTATAATCTTACAACTACATTTCACATTCCACATAACTCAGTACACACTACACCATATCGGGCTCTCAGTGTCCCCTCCCTTGTTACTGCATAATCTAATACACCTTCCCCGCCCCAAAAAAGAAACACCTTCCAAAGACTATCTTAAAGGGGTACTATGGGGAAAAATTGTAAAATTTAACCACTTCACCACTGAGGGGTTTTAGCCCCTGAGCACCAGAGCAATTTTCACCTTTCAGCGCTCCTTCCATTCATTTGTCTATAACTTTATCATTACTTATCGCAATGAAATGAACTATATCTTGTTTTTTCCGCCACTAATTAGGCTTTCTTTAGGTGGGACATTATGCCAAGAATTATTTTATTCTAAATGTGTTTTAATGGGAAAATAGGAAAAATGTGGGAAAGAAATTAATTATTTTTCAGTTTTCGGCCATTATAGTTTTTAAATAATGCATGCTACTGTAATTAAAACCCATGAAATGTATTTGCCTTTTTGTCCCTGTTATAAAACCGTTTAAATTTTGTCCCTATCAAAATGTTTGGCGCCAATATTTTATTTGGAAATAAAGGTGCATTTTTTTCAGTTTTGCGTCCACCCCCAATTGCAAGCCCATAGTTTATAAAGTAACAGTGTTATACCCTCTTGACATAAATATTTAAAAAGTTCAGTCCCTAAGGTAACTATTTATGTATTTTTTTTTTATTGTACATTTTTTAATTTTTTTTAATTACAAAAAAAAAAATGGGGAGTGTGGGAGGTAATGAGTAAATTTTTTGTGTAACACTAATTTGTTTCTATGTAAAAAATGCTTAGGGTGTAGTTTTACTATTTGGCCACAAGATGGCAACAGTAAATTTTTGTTTATTGCGACCTGCGAGCGTCCTTCCGGACGCTCGCAGGAAGTACTAGGAGGCTGTGAGTGTTTGTTTTTTTTTCACAATGATCGCGCTGCCCATCGGAGAGCAGCGGATCATTTCGGGGCTTAGATCAACGAACGGGAATGGATTTTCCCGTTCATTGATCTCCGGGCGAGCGGGCGACGGCGTGTTTACGAGCGGGAGCGCGGGCAGGGGCGGGAGCGCGGAAAGTACGGATTTCTCCGTCCCTGGGGTTTAAAGGATGGAAAAAGGGACGGAGAAATTCGTACGGGCGGGGGTAAAGTGGTTAAAATATGTGAAAACAAACAAATAAGAAGTACATTTTTTCCAGAGTACAATGAACCATAAATTACTTTTCTCCTATGTTGCTGTCACTTGCAGTAGGTAGTAGAAATCTGACAGAAGCGACAGGTTTTGGACTAGTCCATCTCTTCATAGGGGATTCTCAGCAAGGCTTTTATTCTTTATAAAGATATTCCCTAAAAAAGCAGGACCACCCGCAGTTAATTTTATGAGCATTGCTAAGGAAGCAATGTGCATAAAATTAACTGCGGGTGGTCATGCTTCTGTGGAGTATCGCTATTGGGATACTTCACTCGCGGCCGCTACTGTATTAATTTGCATTGTTATGGTAATTAATACAGGAGCGGCCACGATACTTTACAGAAGCAGGACCACCCGCAGTTAATGTTACACGCATTGCTAAGGAAGCAATGTGCGTAACTAAGGCACCCTCCTTACATGGCAGGGAGCACTGCCATGTAAGGCGTGCATAGCGCGCACTACTGCTCATTAAGCTGCGCTGAATCAAGCCCAATCATTATTATTTACCGCATGCTAACTGCTGAAATACCGCACTTTTACTGCATTTTCCACGCTTCTTAACACATTTTCGTAAAATTACTGAAAAATGGCCGTATGCGAAAAATGTAATTGCTAAAAAAAAACAAAAAAACAGAAAATACCAATTGCTGTATTTTCCCGTACACAGCTACCAGAATTGAAGCCAATTAGATCTTGTCATTACCTTTATTGTGGGTACACACGCATGATCTCTTCAAACAACGGGTCGTTGGACCCGCTCGCGGGGCGGCCGTTCTGACGACAATTTGCCTGTGTGTACAGTCTGTCGGCAGGCTGATAAGGCTGGTTTTGACTGATCCGCTCAGCGGGTGGGTCTGGCGATCCGTCATTTGAAGAGATCAGGCGTGTGTACGCACCTTTAGGAGATTACAATCTAATGACCCTGCCATAGTCATAATTAGGGTTGCCAGGTCGGCTGATGGAGAAAACCGGACAGGGGGTGGAGTTAGGGGTGGAGTTAGGGGCAGAGTCAGAAGCGCACTTTTATGTAGAGTGGGGCTAAGCAATGGGCTTTTTAAAAAAAAAATTATAGTATTTATATCGCACTGACATCTTCTGCAGCACATTACAGAGTACATAGCCATGTCACTAACTGTCCTCACCAGTAGTACTGGTCCAGTGCACATAAGAGACAGTTTTTCACCAGTAACTGCACATAAGAGACAGCTTTTCACCAGTAAATGCACATTATAAGAGACACCTTTTCGCCAGTAAATGCACATAATAAGAGACAGCTTTTCCCCAGTAAATGCACGAGAGACAGCTTTTCACCAGTAAATGCACATAATAAGACACAGCTTTTCACCAGTAAATGCACATAATAAGAGACAGCTTTTCACCAGTAAATGCACAAAAGAGACAGCTTTTCGCCACTAAATGCACATAATGACAAACAGCCAGTGTTCCCAGTATATGTAGCCAGGGATATATGTGCCCAGTATATGTAGCCAGGGGGTATATATGTCCCAGTATATGTAGGCAGGGGTGTAAATGTCCCAGTATACGTAGGCAGGGGTATATATGTCCCAGTATATGTAGCCAGGGGGTATATGTGCCCAGAATAGGTAGCCAGGTGGTATATGTGCCCAGAATAGGTAGCCAGGAGCTATATGTGCCCAGAATAGGTAGCCAGGGGCTATATGTGCCCAGAATAGGTAGCCAGGGGCTATATGTGCCCAGAATAGGTAGCCAGGGGCTATATGTGCCCGGAATAGGTAGCCAGGGGCTATATGTGCCCAGAATAGGTAGCCAGGTGCCCCGCGCCCCCCCCCCCCCCCCCCCGCAGGAGGAGAACAGTGCAGCAGAGAGAGAGCTGGGAGCAGCGGTGGAAAAGGGGGGCAATCTCCCCCCCCCCTTCCCTCACCTTAGGGTGCTCTCTCTCCCCCGCTGTCTCCTCCAATATGATGTGCAGGCTGGCGGGTGGCTGCGGGCGGAACTTACCTCTGTGTCGCAGGCGCCGGAAGTTCGGGTCCCGCAGCCGCTGAGATTCGACTCAAAAAAGATCCGGATCAAAGATCCGAATCATTCATGAGCCGGACAACACTATTCAGACTGATTAGTGTTGTCCGGCTCATGAATGATTCGGATCTTTGATCCGGATCTTTTTTGAGTCGAATCTCAGCGGCTGCGGGACCCGAACTACCGGCGCTGGAGCGACACAGAGGTAAGTTCCGCCTGCAGCCACTCGCCAGCCTGCACATCATCCTGGAGGAGACAGCGGGGGAGAGAGAGCACCCTAAGGTGAGGGAAGGGGGGGACGGGAGATTGCCCCCCTTCTCCACCGCTGCTCCCAGCTCTCTCTCTGCTGCGCTGTTCTCCTCCTGCGCTGCGGGGGGGGGGGGGGGGGCTCTAAACCGGACAACTTAATTGTCCGGTTTAGCATGCCTTTTTGCACCGGACACAGCGCACAAAAACCGGACTGTCCGGTGTGAAACCGGACACCTGGCAACCCTAGTCATAATGTACCTAATGTAGGGTCTGATGCACTAAGCAGCAGTAAAATTGCATTACGTTGCTATACCCTATTAACGCATTGCACGTTACTGGGGTTACGCACAGGGGCGTAGCAATAGCCATATGGCAGCTGCTATGGTGCCCTGCAGCATAGGGGTCCCAGGTGGTACTTAATGTATTCACCATTAACTTTCTTGTGTCCCTCCCTCCACCCTCAAACTTTGTCTCAGGGCCTATAAACTATGTGCAGTGTTGATTGCATGGCAATGTAAATTGCCCCATTATCTCATATACTATACATAGGGTAGGGGCAGGAGGCAATGCTTAAGAATGCCTCCATCTGAGGGCCCCATGAAAGTTTTGCTATGGGGCCCCATTATCTCTAGATATGCCATTGGTTACGCACACACTGAAATGGTAAATAGCAATGTGCACGTTACCTCGGTAATGCCCGTTGTGCTTATAGAGTAAAGACAGCTGCCTCTTGCCTTTGTGTACCAGTCAGTTTTACCATTGTTTTGTCCATCAGGCCTATAGTTACATACAGTGGAATCTCTATATAGTAAACTCTAATATTGTAAACCTCTGGGTATAGTAATCTCAGTCTCCAGGTCCAGACCATGTGCCTGTATGAATATACAATGTATGAACAATTCTCATATAGGAACTTCTGATACAGTAAACTACTTTGCCAGGTCCCTGAAGTTTAATAAAAGGGGATTTTTCTGTAGTTACTGTAGTTTTGTTAAATGGAAATCCATTCATCAAGTTCAATCAGAAAAAAAAATTGTACGACACTGTTCTGCGCCATAATATATCCTAGTTGATCTAAAGGGAGGCAAAAAATCCTTACAAGACTTAAAGTCAATGGAGATCTAATAAAAAAAGCCAGATACTTACCTAAGGAGAAAGAAAGCTCTGGGTCCAATAGGGTCTTTCCGCTCCTCTTTCTGTGCCCTTGTTGCAGCGGCAGCTCCTCCGTATGAATCCCCCTGCCACGGGGGACTGCGGAAGTCTTCGGGAGCCAAGTCCCCCTGAAGACAGGCAGTTCCATACTGAGCACTCGCAAGTGCGCGAGAGAGGGTGCTTGCTCGTGCGTAGTATGGAGTGGCCCATCTTCGGGACTTCTGAAGCCTTCCTTCAGTGGCGGAGAGAGCAGTATTAACCAAATTGGTTGAATACTGCTACGAAGGAGCCAGCGCTTGAACGGAAACTGAGAGAGGAGAGGGATGGCTCTACAGGTCCCAGAGCCTTCCTTCTCCTTAGTAACTGGTTTATTTTTTTCACATTGGTTCTCATTCACTATAAGCAAAGAGAAATGCATACCTCCACAGGCTTCCCATGTCCTCCCTGAGACTACCACCGCTCCCCACGACTGCGCTCCTCCTTGTGCATTAGTGCGGCCATAGTAGCACAGAGCCATTTGTAGAAAAGTGGATCCGGCTTACTGCGCAGATGTGGCCATATTTGTGCAGGTACAGTACAACAATGCTCATACATGGCAGGGTGCATGACCACGAAAATATATCCGACAAGCTTTTGTCGGATATATTCCAGGGATCTGTGCGCGACAACGGTGGGGGCAAGATGGACATGGGCTTCCCTCTTCATAGGAAAGTATCTATCTTTTTTGTTAGCACCCATCTTGGGTACGCTTTAAAGTCCCTCTCATCACATACAGCATTTGCTTGATGAGGTATTTCAAAATCGATTTGGAGGTATGGGCAAATCTTTTGGTTCATTCTAATGGTTATTTGGTTTGGCAAGCAGATTTTATTTTGCGATAGTGCTTTGCGGTTATTTTCTGATGCAGCAGTCAACTGTAGTTTTGCATATTTTGGTTAAGTAGGTGGTGCACTGGAAGGATTATTTTACTAGAGCTTTTTCCTGATGCAGTAATTTTTTGCTGTAGATTGTTTTCAAAGTCTGATTTAGTATTAAAAGTTTTAAGAATGCTGTATCTTATTTATTTATTTATTGTGTTTATAAAGCCCCAACATATTACGCAGCGCTGGACATTAGTTTAGGTTACAGACAATATTTAGGGCTGACATAAAGCAATAAGACTATACAGGAATACATGCAAACCAGATCAGTAGCACAGTATGAGTACAAGGTAATGCTTAATCAGTCACTGGATGGGAACATGGAGATTAGGCCAGTCGAGTTCACTCAAGAGTTCACTCAGATCCACAGGATGGGTGTACAGCAATGGAGGTGCATAAACAGGTAGGAGACATCAGGAGGGGGACCCTGCCCAAAGCTTACAATCTAGAGGGAGAGGTAGGGACATGAAAGGTAGGGAACCAGAGTTCAGCTGTGGGTTTAGAGCACTAGTGAGGGGGGGTTGGCCAGAGGAAAAAGGTGAGTTTTGAGGGCCTTCTTGAAGATGTTGAAGGAGGGGGTGCCCTAATGGGGTTGTATCAAGGTTTTTAACCAAGCCTAACTAAGCCCCATGAGATTCTAAAATGCACTGCCCTGTTTTTCTCATAGATGCTTCAGAGGCTAAGGCATGAGGGGTTCTTTCCTGGGTACATGCAAAATGGGCTCCACAGAGATTTAGGCACTGGAAATAGCCGCTAGTAGAATATCCGTAAAATTACCAATATTCTACTATTGAGCAGTGGTAATTCCAATAGTAAAATATCTGTAAATATTCCTTATATTTTACTATCACTAATTCTAACCCCATTTTTACATGAGCCCTCCCTCTACATTCAAGATCACATACAGTTTTAACGAGCTCTATACTGGGAGTAGCCCCCCGACCAGCTTAGATCATGCTGCCATCTCTCTGCCCTGGCCCTCTCATGACCACGCTGCTAGGCTCTGTGTTTTTGTCAGCTTTTTAAATGTTTGTGTATGTAAATGTTTTTATTATTAAACCTGGTATACAAATTAATGCTATGGTGGCTCCAAATATGTTTTATCTGAGGTGAATTGGTTCACGAAGGCTGATAAGCAGGAGGTGGACATGGAGGATTCCTGATAAGGCTGGGGCGGCCAAATGACCCCATAAGTGCTGCAGACCCATGTAGCTGAGGGCCATTTCACAAGGATGAGTGCCCACTTCTTGGGATTAGGTGGTGGGTTGTCTCACAAAAGTGGTTATGAGCGTTCACCTGCTAGGAGACCTGTGGTGAAAATCTACTCCTTGTTTATGGGAATGCGACTGTGGCATTTGTGGACTTTGTAAAACCATAGTGCGAAGCTTTATGTGCTTTTGATTTTAATATCTGTGTAAGAAGCACATCATTACAGTTTCTACCCTTGGTTATATTCCGACACATTATTTTTTAGTTTTTATTGTTTATTGTTTATATGCAGATGACACACAACTGTATCTGTCCTTCAAGCCTGGCACCCAAGACCCATCAGCATCCATAAATGCGTGTCTAGTGGATTTACAAAATTGGATGAACACCAGCTGGCTGAGGCTGAACTCTGACAAAACAGAGGTGTTGGTGGTAGGTGGTCCACACATGATGGATAAAGTTCAAAACGCTCACCACCTCAAACTAGCAATTGGGGGAGATACTGTACAGTATAAAGACTCTGTGCGAAACCTTGGGGTGATCCTGGATGGAAATCTAAAACTCAGACAGCAGGTATCAGCTGTCGTCAAGTCTTCCTTCTTCCATCTAAGAAATATAGCGAAAATCAAACACCTTATCCCAGCTGAAGACCTACCTGCCCTGGTTCACGCATTTGTATCCTCCCGCCTAGACTACTGCAACGCCCTGTTCATCGGATCTACAGATAAGGCTCTGCGCCCCTTACAGCTAGTACAGAATGCTGCAGCCAGACTCCTAGCCAATGCCCCCCGCAGCTCACACATCACCCCAGTACTGCAAACTCTTCACTGGTTGCCAGTAAAATGGAGAATCAATTTTAAGATCTGCCTGCTGACATTCAAGGCTCTACACCACATGGGACCCAAATACATAGCGGATCTATTGGAACTTTATGCCCCTTCACGCACCCTCCGCTCTGCCAACAAGATGAAGCTGGTTATTCCCAGGATACACTTAACATTTGGTGCTCGGGCCTTTTCCTACGCAGCCCCTACTCTATGGAACTCACTTCCACAATCAGTACGAGAGGCTCCTTCTCTGGACAGCTTTAAAAAAAGGCTAAAAACTCACCTCTTTTCCCGAGCCTTTGAGACTGCATAATGCAGGGTCACAGCGCTTTGAGTCCCCAGGGAGAAAAGCGCTATATAAATATTATTGTTATTGTTATTGTTTAGTGTATGGCCAGCTTTAGAATCCAAGGTGAAAGCCTGTGCAGAGCCCTGTGGCTACATAAATAAACACACAGCTCAGTGCTGAAACAGGATGTGCTTATCTCCGAATCAAGAAAGGCAAGGCCTTCTTTATAAAGGGCACCCAGGGTCCTACAGATTCTCCAAGGTGCTCTAAAATCAGTCTCACATTTATGCCAAGTACTTAGAGAGAATGTAAGGTCCCTGCATATTGCCATTATGCTTAGTTTGTTCGTACTGAGGGAACTAACAGCTTCTCGATAAGCTAGGTATACGCTGTACGGTTTAAGACTGCAGATCCTCTTATGAACAAACAAAAGTTCCACAATGAATGCTTACACGCTTGAAATCTCTGGACATCTCCTTTAATCTGATAATGATATTATTAAGAAAGCACTGAACATCGCAGTCATGGAAGGTCGTAGCAGTAGCTATTTATAAACTAATCCTTATAGCAAAGTAGCAAAAAGTCCATATATTTATCACTGTTGAATTATAAAGATGGTATAAAATTGATGAAGTATTTTAAGACATAACTGAATATCAAATATTAAAACTATTTTTTTCCAGGACACACATTAACTGTAAAGGCTTCTTTTTCACTTGCAATGCAATCATAAATGCGTTTGCGCTTGCAAAAGCTGCTTTTTCCACTTGACGCGATTGCGACATTCACTGTTGGGAGCAAAAAGCAATTGTGGCAATAATCGTGCAGCACTATGATTGCGCTCATGGAAAAATCGAAATGGAAAAGTACATTGTGATTTACATGTAAATCACGGTGTACTAGTGATCGGCAAAACACCGGCGGTCCGCTTGTTCAAATGGATCGCGGCTAGTGAAAAAGGGCCCATAGGCGGAACGCAGTATATTTAAATTGTCTTACATACCAAATTCTTATTTCTGGTCAGCCAGTCCTGTGAGTAAAGCATGCAACATGGTCAGTGCCAACAGTTCCATGCTCTCCCTATTTCCCTCTCTGCTGCTGTGCAACACAGCCTGGACGAAGTCTATCTCCTGGTCTAGTAGCATGTAGGGTCACATGACATGGCGGAAAGACATAGGAGTGGTACAGAAGTGAGTGACAGCGAGCAATTTTATGAAGAGGAGGCCTGGTGGTCTTGGCTCCAGAGCAGAAATATGCCTATACACTATACCACTCTGCATGGGGAGGGAATCTCATAGTTGCTACACATGTCATGGAGGGGGGAATTGTGCGCCCACTTGTTATTTAAGGAGGGGTAGGGGAAGAAAGGTGGCAACAAGTTATTAGGAGGTGACTGGTGACCACACTTATGTGGGAGAAGGGAATGGTGATAGCACTTGTTACAGTGGTAGTGAGGAATAATAGTGGCCACACTTGTTATGGTGTCTGTTAGATGATGGTCACACTTATTATGGGAGGGCTGCACTTGTCATGGGGAGAAGGAAGGTTTATAGTGGCCACACTTGTTATAGTGGGAAGGTGGGGCTGGTGGCAGCACTTGTGATGGGGAGGAAAGGGAGGTTATGGTGGCTTCAATAGCTATATGAACCTGCAGGGTAACCCCAGATGTGGGACTCCATCAAGATTTTCAAGAAAACATGCAGAAATCTTGGTTTGGCTATAAAAGTGCCAAGAGGAAAGTAAATGTTCAGAGATGATCAGACTGTCCTTCATCAACTGGCTGTCCTACAAGCAGATCAGTTGAGTATTTCTGTTTTGTGAAGCAAGAAGGGAAGGGTCCAGGTAGACATTTCTAGCAAAGACTTATCAGGTGGACACTCCAGTTCCTTCAACAACTGAAGCGAGAGGGATATGGAGGCTGCCATATTTATTTCCATTTAAGCAATACCGGTTGCCTTGGCAGTTCCTGCTGATCCCCTACCTCTATTACTTTTAGCCATAGACCCTGAGCAAGCATGTAGCAGATCATTATTGTCAGAGCTAACAAAATTAGCTACATGCTTGTTTCAGGTGTGAGATTCAGACACTACTACAACCAAATAGATCAGCAGGGCTGCCAGGCATCTTGTATCTTTTAATATTCTTCTCACTTCAGTTGTCCTTTACTAAGACTTGCCTAGAGGTGCCAACAGGAAAACTACATCACTTAAAAATCTACTCAGCAGCACTGAAAAGGCTTGGTGTTTCTTTAACAGTTTCACAGAATCAGAACTTTGTTTTTCTTACCCAAGCCTCATTTTTTAGCTGCACAGAAGAAAACTGCCCGGGCATTGTTCCCCGATGCTGCGCAAAGCATGATGGGATTTCTGATGTTGTTGTTCTCCTGCTGTTTTGGTGCAATTTTTTTTTCATTTTGAATTTGAGATTTGAAGCCTATTGCGCACAGCTGGGAGGGGTGAACAGGACAGTTGGAACTGTGTCTCCTGCTCCCTGTCACATCCTTTCAACCAAAAAGATGACTGCCCCATGAAAAAGATGGCTGCCCCATGAAATCACAAACATTTGCCTGTTCCTTTAAAACAGGGTGGGTAAGAGATTATATTACCTATCTATTTTAATTAATATAACTAATTTAACTTAATGATAGTATGTTTGTTTAGGCTGAAGTTCCCCTTTAATATAGCAGAAAACTGCCAAACTACAGCACTATGGTAGACTGTAAAGATAACTTTAAATATTTGTACTTACAAGTTTATTTTAAAAACCAGGACAACGTATAAGAGCAGATGCAATATGGGTTTTCCTGAAACACTCTCAGTGCAAACCTATAATATCCATTTTCTGAGCGTAAAAACCCACAGCACCTGCTCTAAATGTTACAATGTGTGCCAGTTTATCTACAGACATAAAATACAGATTATCACTTAAAGCAGCAATATTTAAACTGCCATGAATTACTGGAACAGTAGGGACAAAAGTGACCAAACAGAGGAACTCACTGTCTACACAAAGCACCTGATGCCACGCTACATTAATCCTATTGGTGCACTTGTAAGACGTCTGATGATGTACAGCCATAAATGACTTCAGAATTCACCACTGGGAAACCATCATTGCAATAAAAAAGACACGGTTGTTTAAAAATGATTCTCCAAGGTTCCCTAGACAGACGCATAAAGAACCATGGTGCAATAATTTACCTATAAAGAAGTCACTGGGTACCCACAGAGCAGATATGTGAGCATAGAAAATACAAAAAGAAATATCAGCCTTCCTAGTGGCTCAGCCTGCCTTCCATTATATACCAACAAGGGCATGAAACGCCTGAGGACAGCTATCAATATCTATCATCCAGCAGGCACTACTGTTTACATGCAAGGAAGACTCCTCTGGGGATATTTCCATCTCATACAAAATAGGAAGCTTTTCTCATAGCCTGAGTGGTGTCATGCCAAGCATAGCGTGTCACTGCCATTTCACAGGAACTATCGATGCTGTGACAACTCAAGCATGGCAATTACTCTGCACAGCATTTCAGCTCTCAGCAATATAGGGGCCTTCGTTAACTCACCTCTGTCTTTGCGGCTGTGCTTGCAGCGGAGCAATCAAATTTCATTGAGAATATATATATATATATATATATATATATATATATATATATATATATATATATATATAGGTTAAAATTTACTACTTTATACAGTTATTCATAAAGGTCACATTGTTCTGGTGCAGTGATAGGATGTCTGCTTTACCCAACAAAACATAGTGGACTATTCATCTGTTCCAGAGTAAATTACTCAATGTGACTTAGAGCATGAAGAGGAAAATGTGTACATAGAGTACAAATCCTAATTACAGTTTGTCCTTTATTGTAAAATTACAGTCTAGCATACCGTACAATAACAACTCCTTTCCCTAATCTTTATTGTACACATCATTATCCTACTTGTATTTGGCCCAAAGTTATGTCATCTGTGTAAAAATCACAAGTTCCCACAGCTAGAGAGATGGGAATTGCCAGTGTACGGATAGGTTATATCCACAGTTCATTCAAAAAGCTCTTCAGTAAAGAAAATTACCTCTCTTCTGCTAACAGTCACAAAATCATCATTCCTAACAGAAATGAACATTTCTGTACCAACAACATTTAACCTTTATTGGTTATACATGAAAATAGGGTAATATTATCAGTACATAAAGGCCCTTTCCTTCTCGGTACTTGTATGATATTGTATCTCTGTATCTCCTTACATTTGGAGTGCTAAATAGTCACTTACGGCTGATTCACACTGCAAGAACTTTTTAGACGCAAGAGATTTTAAAAGCTCTAGCTAATGCAATGCTATAGGGGATTTTTACAAAATCACATCGCTCCAGTGTGAACACACACATAGCGTAACATTAGCAAGAGCTTTTAAAATTACAAAGTGCTTAGAAAAGCTCTTGTAGGTCTTGTTCACACTAGAGGTGCCTTGTGATTTTAAGCACTGGCGATTTTTCAAAATAACCCTGAAAGCGCTTGTGCAATGGTTCTCTATGAGAGAGTTCACATCTGAGCAGTTCGTTTCTGATCCACTCAGATAAGCGTTGCATGTACCATTTTTGAGGCAATTTTGCCTCAATGGAAAGTATAGGAAAAATGCAAAACGCTCACAAAATCGTTTTGTGTAGCGATTGCATTCAGGTTTTTAAGAATAAATACATTGTATTTATCCTTTTCCAGGGCGAACAGTTCACTTCCTGACTTGCGTCAGGGAATGAATTAAAAAAAAAAACGCGCTGTTCACAAAAACGCAACCCCCACGAAATCGCCAGGAATGGAAAAAAATGGCGTCAAAAAAAGCCCAACTCCAATTTCTAGCTGCATATATTTGCATAAATAATTACATAAATTTGCATAAACTCAGAAGTGTTTGCATATCATTGATCATCCCTACTCCAAATAAGTTGTTATGGTGTGGCTTACCGGTATCTGTTGGGGCAGAGGAGAATTTTTGACTCCAATTACATTTAAACAATCCAGCTGGAGATGCTACCTGAGGACTAATTAGATGTTTCAGAAGCCTTGTGTGCATGCTAGACAATCATTTGGCAAGACAGTTGTTTTTGACAGTCTCAGCTGAGAATCTACAGCGTGCACAGCTGCAGCACTAAATCATTTAGTGATTTGGTGCAGCAGAATGCTAAGTGACAAGTGTTAAACAAGTGCATTGTCTTCCTTTGTAGCACAAACACACTGACACTCTGCTCACTTGTCAGCCTTTGTTCCTCCCCCCATTCCATGGAATAGCACGCATTATAGCTGCACAGTGCTTATTCCCAAAATGATAATCAATGAACGTTGAACATGTGTGCAAGGCTATAAACCTTGTGCGCAAACACTACTGACAGTGAGGAACAGATCCACTTGGACATCAGTACTCTATATATGAGCTGCACAAACTAACATAGAAAGCAGTGAGACAATAACATTTGAATATAAACCATGATAACATTTACATTGTTGTACTCTCCATTTTGGCTGATGTGGTATTTGCATGGAGTTTGTATATTCTCGAGTTTTTGCATGGGGTTCCTCAATGTGCTCTGGGTTACTTCCACAGAGAGCCCAGCAGAAGAACAGGGACATATGTAAATGGTACGCAAATGCTATACAATGTGTCTGTACAATAGAAATAGCAGAAAATAAATTAACAAACCAAATGGCAAACATCTGTAATATAGCAAAAGCACAAAATGTAGATAATAGAAAGCTCACAAAGGCTGCTTAGAGAATAAGGTGTCCTTAAAAAAATATGTTAACAGCCTAGTAGGAAGGAGACGGAAGACACTAATAAACTTTAATTCCCTTATCATTTGAATACAGCCCTATCTTCTGTTTTGAAAAAAAAGGCAAATATTCAAAACCATAGCAACTGAAAATGCAACAAGTACAACGTGTGTCAAATGATTTATAATTACTAGATAGAATTACACACATGCAAAAATGGTCATACATGTGTAGAATTAGCACCGATCGACCATCAGATTTGATCATTATTGAATCTGTTGAAAATTGGTGCTGCCAAGTGCATGCCCGATCAACAATTTGACCAATTTCGGATCAAAATTGCATTGGAAAACTTGGGCTGACATGATTGATCGGGTGCTCGGCGGTTATTGCGTGTGATATATTGTGATGGAAACCCCTGGCCGTTGTCCCTCTGGTGCCTGTGCAGTTATACTCTACCTGTCCGCGCTAAGTGTCCGTGTCCCATTTAATTTGGGCACCAAGTGACCAGCGGCTTTTATAGCACATGGGGCAATGAGGCACGTGTGTGATGTCCCCAGCAACAACGTAGGGGCGCAAATGCTAAAGTACCATGAGGGCACTCAGCGCAGATGGCAAGAAAGGTAAAGTATAACTGCACGGGCACCATGGGGGGGAAACATTAAACATTAGGGAGACAGCAGCCGAGGTGCTGAAATCGATTGGGAATCGGTCTTCGGTTTATAGCGGCCAAAAAGATCTCTCTCCAATCTGAGACATATCTGTCTCATGGTCGATCGGCCACCAAAATCACTAGATGTATGGTCACATTAAAGCTCAAAGTGCTCTATAGCTTTGCATTGGTAAAAGTGCCATTGTGTTAAAAGCACTTTGTGGTTGTGGAACTGCACTCTATTGGCCAAACCCTTTCCAAGGGCAAAACGTGCAGGACCTTCCACCTGAGTACCGCCAGGATCCAGACAAAATCAGAGTTGATTGAAGTCCGCAAAGTTTTCTTAAAAGTTATCAAAACTTACTACGGTATGTAACTTTATTGTACAAAAGAAATAAAACATCCTGCTGCCTTTCAGCAGGATGCTTTATTTCTTTTGTACAGTAAAGTTTTGATACCTTTTAAGTAGACTGTGCGGACTTCAATCATCTCTGATTGCGTTAAAAGCAAAAATTGCAGCCTGGCATAGCATACAATTAAAAACCCGTCATCCAACTCAATATCATTATTAGTTATCCCATTAAAGTAATGTCAACTGTGTGAAAATCATTACACATACACACACACAAAAGCACGCACGCGCGAACGCACACACACACACTGTAATGTAATATGCAGTTTAATCTGTAGAACACTATGGTTTTCCATCACTGCTGCTTGCATAGAGAAGCCCCTGCTATAAGTCAAGCCAGCTCAGTCACTTGTATGGCTCCAATTGGGAAATTAAGTAAACCGGTTATCCCTTTCAGTCATTTTTTTGTTTTTAAATTATTCTGTTCTTAGAAGTTATAATGGTGTGGTTAATCTTTTGGAGCAGAGGAGGAATCTTGACTGTAATTTCACTTTAACTAACTCAGTAAATATTTTAAGTGTACAAAATGCCCCCCTTTAACTTCTGCCAATGTCTCATGTAAGCTCATGTGATGACTTAGTAAGTATGAAGACCGCTTCAAGTCATACTCATCAATTCCTCGTAGACAAGGTTTTCCAGTTCTGTTTCAAAATGATCTAATTTTTCCACTCTGGTAAGTATGTCACACCAATGTTCTCTCAACACTAGACTGGAAAATGTATTACATTAAAAGTTACCATTTGGGATGAGCAAATCAATCCTCACACAGGGTGTCTAGACATTTTGTTTTTGGTGCAATGAAAATTCTAATTCACTTTGTACAGTAGCATACACGTTTGATTTGTGGAGAATCATATAATTTACAAGGTACTTGAAATTTATAAAAAAGCGCACATTTTTCTACAAAATGGATCTATGCCGGGAGATCTTTGCTAGCAGAGTCTGTTGTGGGGGAATCTTCTTGCCTGCTGCTGTTCAGACAGGAATCCCAACAGAATTTGAAATTCCATAGACAATTTGCAACAAAAAAGTTTTTTTATGCCAACCGTAAATGCATGAAATATTCTGCACGCAGTGTATCTGCGTTCGGCAAAAAATGTAATTGCACCACTGGAGAGGGAGGACGGGGTCTTGCGCGCACTCACATGCTGCGGTGGCGGAGGTGCGAGAGACCTAGAGCCCGTTTACATACACACACACACACACACACACATACACACACACACACACACACACAAACACTATGCATGATGTTCAGCAGACTTTTTCTTCATTTTGATAGAGGAAGGGTTAGAATTATTTTTCAATATTGTCACAATGTCAGCCTGTTCTTATAGCCCACAAAACTGTTGTGGCCTGAGTTTCCCCTGGGGACAATATCAAGTTCTTCCAGTCTAAGGAACACTTGTTTTCATACACAGAGGTTCTCAGATCGAAAGTAAAGGACCCAATCTTTCCTGATTCTTACTAGAGAGGGAAGGAGGTCTTACTGCAAACTTAAACTGAAAATAAACATATAGGATAATGAATTACCGTATGTGTGTAGTACTAATGGTAAATACATTGAAAATAAAAAATATGAGATTCCAGGAAAGTTTTAAAGGCTGAATGTCTAGGTCTGAATTTTGAACTAAATGTTTAACCATGACAGCCTGATGCCAAATCAGCTTCATTCAGCTGCAAAACAAACAGAAATAATATCTCTTAGAACTTTTTAGCACATGGTCGTTTCCGCAGCCAAACAGAAGTGTTTTGGTTTATGTTTACTTTTTAGGACAGCGGACGGAATTCATCTGCTGTTTGACTGCCTAATTTTCATAGACAAAAGACCTTTATTTAACCCTTGCATTGAAAAAATAAAAAAAGGAACCCTAGACAAGATAAAAGTAGTTCTATATGTACCTGTTTATCTTATCATGTCATAGGTCAGTTCGAGTACGCTTTAACAACATGTGTTTAAGCAGACTTCATTGGCTGAGTGGTATAATTAATGGTGCATTTGCTGCAAAATGAAAATTAGCAGGCATTCTGGGAAAATTAAAAATCTGGAGCTGAAATGTTTACCAATATACAAATCTAAACACAATTCATAAAAACCGATACTAAAAATAAAGCAATAATTCACAGCAATCAACACACTTTGCAAATCTTTTTTAGATTATGAGAGAATTGCTTAGGTAATAAAGACTCAGATATGAAAGGCATTAAATTTGCATTACAAGTGCAGAACATGTGTTCACGTGAATTCAGGAATGCATCAACATGCCACTCTGAATCATTTCAAACCGATTTCCAATGAAGTATCTTTGGGGAAAAAGGATTACGAGTTGAATGGTAGGATTGCACATGGTGACTGAATTCAGCGTGTCCATTAATGTATTACTCACACAACACTAAATATTAGTCAATAAAGCAATACTGAGCTTGTGTTTAGTTCTCTCTGCCATGTGTATGGCGCCAAGCCACGGAAGATCCAGTGACCTTTTCCTGCAGACACACAGCATGATAGCTCATTCCACATTTACACTGTACGACAACTATATATTAGCCTGGAAGCTATGGTTGGTAAAAGGTTTAATTAAAAAACGTACATTTGTTCAGCTATAAGCCTCAATTGACAAAGTCTGCTCTTGGCAGGCTGAGGAGCTGAGTTTTTTAAAACATCTGAACTACAATAATGAGAGTGTTAAAATTAAGTGAATAAAAGTGAAGAGCGTGTTCTGACCTTTCAGCTTTGGACGCGCTGTCAGCCTTGCTTTGTTCATGCTCTTGGCTGAGACAGTGGAGTTCTTCTTGAAGACGTTTCTCACGCTCCAAGCTTCCCTGATATAGCTGGAGCTTGTTTTCCAACGCCTTCACTTTGTCTTCCAAAGCCTTGAACTCGTGCAGTATGAGATAGCTTACACCACAGTATTTGCAAACGGTCTCATCCCGGGGCATCTATGGGACGAAAAAGTCCAATAAATATATGCTTGCAGATGCAGAAAATGGGGTTGGGGGCAAAATGAAACATTTGGCCCCTTAGTAGTCCACAGACCTAGACCTCTACCTTCTTAGACTTAGAAGCTAAGGGTCATGAGCTGTTGTTTAGTTCACCTCTATGGAAGCACCAGCCCTGATCACAGGTAGTGATGGTCATGTCTAGGAGAACTCATGGATGTGATTTGTTTGATCAACTGACAGATTTGCAAAGCTCCAATTTGCTGTGATTACATCCTGCTTTAGCACATGATCATGACTAGTAAATCAGAGACTTACATTTCTATCACCTGACCAAACTGATCACATGCTTCTCCATGAGTTCTCCTTGACATGACCATCACTAATCACAGGATAGGCTTTAGCTAAATGATGACATCATTTTGCAGCCCAAAGCACACAATTTAGATGTTAAAAGAGCGAACTATAAACAAAGACACAAAGTGCTAACATGGGCACCACAGAGACGTAGTGACTAGCACTCTCACCTCCCAACACTGGAGACCTGGATTCAATTCACAGCATGCAATATCTGCATAGAGTTTGCATTTTCTCCCCGCATTTGTGTGTGTTTCCTGTGGGAATTCCAGATTCCTCCCACACCGAGAGACATAAACTGATGTGGGATACACATCACCAGGATAAAAACTTCAGTAGAAAAAAAAAAACAATATGGCTACCTCAACTGTAGAGCAGATGCAAAAGTAAGCAGCTCATTCTGTCATTTAAACATCTCCTCCGCTGAGATTTTTTGTTTCTTAGCAATTGTGCCAAATACAGGATTCTGTTCTATCCTACTCACCAGAATAGTACATAGCTATTTTAGTGAAGGTGGGAAATAGTGCTGGTGTGAAAGGAAAGGCATGGGACATCTCAGGCTGGTTTCACACTGCATATTGGCAGTAGTGGTGCGATTCGGGGACCACACAGCCAAAAACAGTCCTTTGGGATGCGGTAATCCCCGTCTGGCATACAGGAAGTGAGTCTCTCTAGTGCTCACTTCCCGTGGCCGAAGCGATGACGTGCGCGGAAGTGGATTGAAAAATACGTTTCCACGTATGCGTGACGCTGAAAACTTGCAGCGGTCATTTCAAAACACGCGTCGCCATAGACTTGTCAACAAGACTTCCGGTGCGCTGCATGTCGCCGCAGGTAACGGCACTCGAGTTAGGGTATTTACAGTGCAGCGCTGCAACCGATGTGGACTACCCCACTAACTTTAACTGCCCTAGTGGTAGGCTGCGGTAGACCGCACCAGTGTGAAAGGGCCCTCTGTCACACATCCCTAACTGCAGCATCCTGGAGAACTGTTAGCCTGGAACAGAGGACACCACACATAAAGGAGTCTGAAAAATTAACAAGGGATTGTGATTTATCAAAACAGGTGCAACAAAAACTGGAGCAAATGTAATACAGATGCCCAGAGCAACCAATCAGCATCTTCGTTTCTTTCAACAGCTGAATCCTGATTGTTTGCTGTGGGCAACTGCTCCAATTCTAAATGTTACAATGTGAACATCCTTTGAAACATTAAAAAAAAACCTTGCTATTATACTTTTAAAGTATCTGAAAAAAAAAAATAACTCTCAGAGGAAGAAACTTTTGATTGGCTATCAATCATTCTCCGAACACTACAAACAGAAATATCTTGAAAGAATAAGCTTTGCTGTGTTCAGAGTAGTGCTTCTCAAATCTGTTTTTATCAAGTTCCATCAACGGTGGATGTTTTGTTGATTACGTCTCAGCTGCACAAGTGGAGTCGCTGAAGCCTTTGGTGAATGCATTCCTGAAATATGGGACTTGAGAACAGGCTTGAGAATCAATGGCTCAGAACATTTGGTGGACAACCTGTTGCCTTGGAAGGTCCAGAGATGCAGCCTCAACTCCCCTAAGAGGCCAATTTCTTTATAAAAAGCCTAAAGATGTACATCCCGTCCTATCTACAATAAAATATTCACACAATACTTAAAAAAAGTAGTGAACATTAATCAGCTAGGTTCACTATGTACAAAGCAATATTAAGTCCTGCATTATTTGATTAAAACCAAAGACAAACCTTTCAATTAGAGAGCTCCACAAGTGCATGCTATCGCTAGAGATCTTTTCTGAGAAGCGTTTTATTCTATCTATACTCACACAGATATTTCAAAATGACTCTGGTCCCTGGGATGACCCTGAATTTATAGCACAAGTATTTGTGATATTTATTTGACTTTTGTTAATGGAAAACACAAAATGTACTCAGAAACCATGGATATATAATATGCTATTCCTGAAAAAAACAAAAACTGAATGCCGCAGGTTCCAACATGAAAACCATTGTTGACTTTATTGAAAATAAGGGACAACACGATCAGTTATGAGAGGTTATCATTAGAGGAACACTGTGTTCGTGCGCTGCCACTTTTTCAAATAAGTATCAAATAAGTACACTTCTGCTGAACTGTCCGTTCCAGAATATATAATCCGATGTACTGATCCAAAAGCTAAAATTAAAAAGTTAACACTATGCACTCTATCCGCACAAAATGTAAGTCGTTTTGCTGTTCCATGCCAGGGTTTGCCAAACAAAGGGGTGTATGCAATAAACTGCGTTAAGCGCAATTACATACATAAAGTCTTACAGCACGATGAGTAGAACAGAATGCATTGCATGTAATATATTGCGTTGTGCTCTACTTATCCTGGGGCAACACGGTGGCATATCGGTTGCACCCTTGCGCTGGGTCACCAGTTCGTATTTCAGCCAAGGCCCCACCTGCACAGTTTGTATAAAAACAAGGAACACTAAGAGCCCCAATAGTGTAATATGTACTGGTAAATGGTTACTAGATAGAGTAAATATTAATACTCACAAACCAGGGTTACCATTAGGCAACCACTGTAAAGGCAGGTGGGGAGATTTTCCTGACCCCACTCAGGAATAAGAAGTCGCTCTCTGTAGATGAGAAAAAGGGGGTTCAACCCTCCACCCAGGGTGGACTCAATATTATGCAGGAGAACAGAGGCGCCAAAAGGAGAAAAGGAAGCTAAAGAGCTTAAAAACCAAATTCTTGGCAAATAGAGGAGGCAGTGGTGGACTTACCTCCTCCAAGTAGACACACAACTACTGTAGTAAAGACAGTCAATATATTTTATTTATGAACTCCAAATATGCAACGCGTTTCGCAGGTGCCTGGCTCTTCTACTGACCACATGTGCTATTGCTCCGTTGTTATTGCCTGATGAAGCGGGATCCAACCTGCGAAACGCGTTGCATATTTGGAGTTCATATATAAAATATATTGACTGTGTTTACTACAGTCGTTGTGTGTCTACTTAGAGGAGGTAAGTCCACCACTACCTCCTCTATTTACCAAGAATTTGGTTTTTAAGCTCATTTAGCTTCCTTTTATCCTTTTGGCGCCTCTGTTCTCCAGCACAGTTTGTATGTTCTCCCCATGTCTGTGTGTGTTTCCTCCAGGCACTCCAGT
This sequence comes from Hyperolius riggenbachi, assembly GCF_040937935.1. Lineage (NCBI taxonomy): Eukaryota > Metazoa > Chordata > Amphibia > Anura > Hyperoliidae > Hyperolius > Hyperolius riggenbachi. Next base: position 157,451,062 of record NC_090649.1, read on the forward strand.
TTCCTCCCAAATCCCCAAAACATACAGATAAGTTAACTGGCTTCACCCCAAATTGGCCCTATAATACAATACATACACTACACAATACATACGTAGACATAGGACTATGGTAGGGATTAGATTGTGAGCCCCTCTAAGGGCCCGTTTCCACTATCGCGAATCCGCATGCGTTGCCCGCATGCAGATTCGCACAGCCAATACAAGTGGATGGGCCTGTTTCCACTTGTCAGTTTTGCTGTGCGTTTTTTCTGTGCAGGATTTTTCTGCATGGCACAGCCCTCAGAATTCGCCTGCGTGTGGAATGCAGGCGAATCGCACGCAATGTATTTAATAGGGAAATCGCATGCGTTTTCCCCATGCGTTTTTTGCCGCAAATTCGCATGCGATTTCTCATAGGTACCCATGTTAATTCACACAGGCAGTGACATGGTTAAAATCGCATCACCCTAACCTATGCGAAATCGCGGCAAAAACGCATGCAGAATCGCACCCGCATGCTATTTGCCTGCGGTGATTCGCCGGCGATTCCGCAACGCTATAGTGGAAACGGGCCCTTAGGGACAGTTAGTGACAAGACAATATACTGTACTCTGTATAGCTCTGCGGAAGATGTTGGCACTATATAAATAATAAAAATCATGCGGTAAGACTTTACATATGTAATTCTGCTTAACACGATTTATTGCATACACCCCATAAACCGTTACATATAAAGCATAGTTCTGGCTTTCCCAGTTTCAGTTCCCCCACTTGGGGAAGAGGACTTGTGCTGCAAGACTTTTCCCAGAGAACTAAAACTAAAATTTGGTTGCCTGTAGTGCTGATTGCAAATGCATGGTTTTCACAGCTGAAAGCTGACCTGTAGAATTGAGCAAAAAAAATAAAAAAGGGACCTGCAACTTGTGAGTGCCTAGTCCAGAGAATTCTCCATAGCCAAATGAATCACAAAAAGAATACTTCAGTGAAGCCTCATACATACACTAGAGAGGTTCTAGGGGGGGCAAGAGGGGCGAGCACCCCAGGCCCCGCACCTGGAATAAACCACTCTGTTTGATATGGTTGGGTGTGCAGACCATTTTCTAATGGTATACTGCATCAGGCATTGTTACTACAGTAATTGCCCAGGTCTACACAACTCTGCAGCAAGAGCAGTAACTAAGACTTAAGCTGTGCTATCTTCTTCTCTTCTGCTTGGACATCTGCACAGCATTTGACCATCCACCATCCTTTTCGTTATTTGCTCAAAAGCAAAGAGTGAGTGCCTCATTATAGATCCCTATGCATAGCTTCCATGCATCATACTTGTGGACCACCACAGGCAGCAGAGCAACACTCAACAGGAAGACACAGAAGTGCCAGCAGCACACTCGGGTGTTTCTTTATTCAACAAAGGATCACACAAACAGTAGATTAACTTTCACAGTTTACTTTTACTTCTCATGTTTGTGTAATCCAGCAATAAATAAAAAAGTACCTGAGGTGACTCCATGACCTGCTGTTAATTCTTCCCATGTTTATAATGCCTGAAAAGGATTATCTTGCATGATGATCACTAAAGGCGCGTACACGCACCGTATTTTTACAAACGAAGTGTGCGTCAGACCCTTCCACGGGGCGGTCATTCTGCCAACAGTAGTACAGGCTGTCGGCAGACTGATAACACTGTTTTTGACTGATCCGCTCGACAGATCAGTCAAAAACAGTCTTATTAGTCTGCCGACAGCCTGTACTCACGTACTACTGTCGGCAGAACCCGCAGGAGGGTCTGACGGACCCGTCATTTGTAACAATTCGGCGTGTGTATGCGCCTTAAGAGCTGTTTTCAGGACTAGCAACAGACATTTTGCAAGATTGATTATTAGAGATGGTGAATGAGCTGATAGCTTGTATATAAATGTAATGCAAATTGTATACAGCGTGGGATTAGGCCAATCAAATGAATTTACTGCCAATTTGAATTGGCCCTAAACCAAGCTGCATACAAACAGTATTAAAGTGCGTACACACTTTCGACAGATGTCCTATGTTGGTGATTACTGCCTGATCCACTTCGGTGACTCTGCTCGCCAGGATGCACATGCGGGGTGATGGGTGTGGGGACGACCAGCAGCACGTGCATTGCTCTACTCATTATCAATCACATTTTTTTTCCCTTTTAAACATGACCAGTTGCCTGGCATCCTGCTGATCTTTATGGTCAGTAGCGTCTGACTCAATGATCTGGAACTAGCATGCAGTGAATCCCTTCAGGCTTCAGTCAGAAACATCTGATCTGCTGCATGCTTGTTCAGGATTCATGGCTAAAAGTATCAGAGGCAGGTGATCAGCAGGACTGCCAGGCAACTGGTATTGTTTAAAAGGAAACACATGCTCCAGCCTCCATATACCTCTGACTTCATGGCCCTTTTCACACAATTTTACCGGACCCCACCTCAGGGCAATAAAAATCTATGGGCACTTTCATACTGCCACAGTACGGCGCAATGCAATGGAAATGAAGTTTCCGACGCATCCCCGATGCTCGGATAGATCTACGTTACCGTACAGACATGCGCTGACATGCGGCGGACCGGAAGCTATTTAAGTCTGTGGCGATGCAGGTTTTTAAATAATGGTGGCGGTGCGGCGCGCATGTGCGGATGCGTGTTTGTTACAATATGTTTCCGTGCATGTCCGTATTTCCAAAACAGGAAGAGAGCGCTAGTGAGTGTCACTTCCTGTCTGGCTGTTGGCCAGAAGGGGATTACCGCGTATTAACGCGGTGGCCACACCGCTGCCACCAATCCCTAGTGTGAAACCGGCAACAGGTTCCCTTTAATTGAGCTTTATGCCTCCCTCCAAAATTATTATGAAACCAGTAGTAAAAGAAATGTGGAGGCTTCCATCTTGCTGATGTTTTGCCATCAGGTTTATCTGAGTGACACACTGGCAACAAGCATGCAACCAATAAAATCAGACTTACAGTAAGTCAGATCACCTGATTTGTATGCGGATTCTGGACAAGAGGTAGATGACCAGCACACCAGCCAGGGAAACTGGTAAATGGCATACATTTTATAATTTGTGGTAAATCAAGTGAACAATCTTTCGTCTCTGGGTAGCGATCATTTATATCATCTAGCACATCATTAGGTTTATGACAAGATGTCAGCAGATGTCAGCAGCTGTACCTCCCTGCGTCTGCGTAGGTTTCCTCCTGGAACTCCAATTTCCTCTACGTCTCAAAAAACATACATAAAAATGAATTGGCTTGCCCTAAAATTGGCCCTAGACAATGATAAATATACAGTGGCTAGCAAAAGTATTCGGCCCCCTTGAAGTATTCCACATTTTGTCACATTACTGCCACAAACATTCATCAATTTTATTGGAATTCCACATGAAAGACCAATACAAAATGGTGTACACGTGAGAAGTGGAACGAAAATCATACACGATTCCAATTTTTTTTTTACAAATCAATAACTGCAAAGTGGGGTGTGCGTAATTGGTCTGAGTGCAGTCAGATGCCCATAGGCAGTGCCTGATGAGTGCTAATGACTAAATAGAGTGCACCAGTGTGTAATCTAATGTCAGTACAAATACAGCTGCTCTGTGACGGCCTCAGAGGTTGTCTAAGAGTATATTGGGAGCAACAACACCATGAATTCCAAAGAACACACCAGACAGGTCAGGGATAAAGTTATTGAGAAATTTAAAGCAGGCTTAGGCTACAAAAAGATTTCCAAAGCCTTGAACATCCCACGGAACACTGTTCAAGTGATCATTCAGAAATGGAAGGAGTATGGCACAACTGTAAACCTACCAAGACAAGGCCGTCCACCTAAACTCATAGGCCGAACAAGGAGAGCGCTGATCATAAATACAGATAAGAGGCCCCTGGTGATTCTGGACGAGCTGCAGAGATCTACAGCTCAGGTGGGGGAATCTGTCCATTAGACAACTATTAGTCGTGCACTGCACACAGTTTGCCTTTATGGAAGAGTGGCAAGAAGAAAGCCATTGTTAACAGAAAAGCATAAGAAGTCTCATTTGCAGTTTGCCACAAGCCATGTGGGGGACACAGCAAACATGTGGAAGAAGGTGCTTTGGTCAGATGAGACCAAAATGGAACTTTTTGGCCAAAATGCAAAACGCTATGTGTGGCGGAAAACTAACACTGCACATCACTCTGAACACACCATCCCCACTGTCAAATATGGTGGTGGCAGCATCATGCTCTGGGAGTGCTTCTCTTCAGCAGGGACAGGGAAGCTGGTCAGAGTTGATGGGAAGATGGATGGAGCTAAATACAGGGAAATCTTGGAAGAAAACCTCTTGGAGTCTGCAAAAGACTTGAGGCTTGGGTGGAGGTTCACCTTCCAGCAGGAGAACAACTCTAAACATAAAGCCAGGGCAAGAATGGAATGGTTTAAAACAAAACATATCCAAGTGTTATAATTGCCCAGTCAAAGTTCAGATCTAAATCCAATCGAGAATCTGTGGCAAGATCTGAAAACTGCTGTTCACAAACGCTGTCCATCTAATCTGACTGAACTGGAGCTGTTTTGCAAAGAAGAATGGGCAAGGATTTCAGTCTCTAGATGTGCAAAGCTGGTAGAGACATACCCTAAAAGACTGGCAGCTGTAATTGCAGCAAAAGGTGGTTCTACAAAGTATTGACTCAGGGGGCTGAATAATTACGCACACCCCACTTTGCAGTTATTTATTTGTAAAAAATGTTTGGAATCATGTATGATTTTTGTTCCACTTCTCACATGTACACCACTTTGTATTGGTCTTTCACGTGGAGTTCCAAAAAAAATGTATTTATGTTTGTGGCAGTAATATGACAAAATGGGGAAAACTTCAAGGGGGCCGAATACTTTTGCAAGCCACTGTATATACTGGACATATGACTATTGTAGGAACTAGATTGTTAGTTCCTCTGAGGGACAGTTAGTGATATGACAATGTATACTCTGTAAAGTGCTGCGGAAGATATCGGCACTATATAAATCCTCTATAATAAAACCTGTGTCCCTGCGCAGCACTGTCTCTTTGTAGCTGGGTCTGTGCGTTTTGCTACTGTGCATATGCGCAGCATAGACCCGGACAGCAGTTGGGACTGGAGAACAATGCCAGTGAGCCGGGCGGGCGTGTGCGCGGGCGGACGGGTGCGCACGGATTGTGCACAAGCACGAGCAGCGGGTTTGTGCGGGTATGTTGGATGCATGTGCATGCGAAGACCTAGAGCCCGTTTTTAAATGGGCTTGGGTCTACAAGTACTAAATAATAAGTCTATTTGGGGTAACGCCTGGTATAGTAAACCCTGGATATAATAGAACTTATATTTTAGTAAACCTGTTTTGCCCCCTGTGGCATTCTGTATCTGGCTATAGTGGAAAGTGAAACTAGGGCTAGCATGGTTGTCATTAATGCTTGCAACGTATAGAATTAAACTGAAGGCAGGCTCGGACTGAACCACCGATGGTCCCATCGGTGGGCCCCGACTGCCCCTCCTCCTGGGGGCCCCAGAGCTAAGAGGGAGGGGGGCACAGCTTGAAAGGGGGGGAATTGGGCACAGAGTGGCGGGGAGGGGGGGAAGCGTCCCCCCCCTCCCTCACCTAGGGGCCCCCCCTTCCGCGCACCCCCCTCCTCCAGAAGTGCAGCCAGCAGCGAGCGGAGAATAGCTACAGAGATGATGCTATCTCCGCTCCGAGTCCGCATGTCGCTGCCCAGCTGGTCTCTGTCTGCTGTAGTGACGCTGTCCAATCACGCTCTCGCAGTACTTCCGTGACGTGATTGGACAGCGTCACTACAGGAGACAGAGACCAGCAGGGCAGCAGCGGCATGCGGAGCGGAGATAGCATCATCTGAAGCTCGGACGGTAAGCTATTCTCCGCTCGCTGCTGGCTGCACTTCTGGAGGAGGGGGGTGCGGGGAAGGGGGGCCCCTATGTGAGGGAGGGGGGAGGCTTCCCCGCTGATCTGTGCCCTCTGCCCCCCCCTTCCAAGCTGGAGGGGGGACTTGCATTGTGTGGGGGTATCTCTGCCACCAACCTGATTGCATTGTGTGGGGGTATCTCTGCCACCAACCTGATTGCATTGTGTGGGGGTATCTGCAGCCAACCTAATTGCATTGTGTGGGGGTATCTGCAGCCAACCTGATTGCATTGTGTGGGGGTATCTGCAGCCAACCTGATTGCATTGTGTGGGGTATCTGCAGCCTACCTGATTGCATTGTGTGGGGGTATCTGCAGCCAACCTGTTTGCATATTGTGGGGGTATCTGCAGCCAATCTGTTTGCATTTTGTGGGTGTATCTGCAGCCAACCTGATTGCATTTTGTGGGGGTATCTGCCACCAACCTGATTGCATTGTGTGGGGGTATCTGCCGTCAACCTGATTGCATTTTGTGGGGGTATCTGCCACCAACCTGATTGCATTGTGTGGGGGTATCTGTCGTCAACCTGATTGCATTTTGTGGGGGTATCTGCCACCAACCTGATTGCCTTGTGTGGGGGTATCTGCCATCAACCTGATTGCATTTTGTGGGGGTATCTGCCATCAACCTGATTGCATTTTGTGGGGGTATCTGCCATCAACCTGATTGCATTTTGTGGGGGTATCTGCCATCAACCTGATTGCATTTTGTGGGGGTATCTGCTGCCAACCTGATTGCATTTTGTGGGGGTATCTGCTACCATTTGACTACTTGATGAATTATCATGAGGCATGTAACTACTTGAATATTTTATCTAAAATGTATCTGGTCAGACCTAATCTCTGTGAATAACACCGCTACTTATTTTGTGTTTTGTATTTTTTTTTTTTTTTTTTAAGTGTGCCCATGACTCATCATAACCACGCCGATGTTCCAGTGCGTGGTGACCCCCATTTAGCTTCACTGCGGCGCGCTGACATATCCCTATTGGAGACTGTCCTCAGAATTGCTCACAATCTATTCCCTACCATAAAGTCATGCAAAATTTCTAGAGTACATGTGTATGTGAGCCCAAAATGGGGGGGGGGGAGAGGAGGAGGGGGGGGTGGGCCCCAGGCTGAAACTTCCTTGGTGGGCCCTTGGTGTCCCAGTCCGACCCTGACTGAAGGGGTTGCAATTTTCTCAACAAAGAGTTTTATGTATTATTTGAACACTCATTGAGCACACATAAGAAAGAAATATATTTATTGTAAGGCTTAAAGATCTGCCACCACTTAAGTACTGGTAAACAACCCTTAAAGGATAGCTGTACTTTTAAATATTTGTACATAGAAAGCTTTAAAAGCAGATCTGGGTAAATAATCCAAAAACAATACAATACTGATCTTGCAGGCTGATCTAAAGATGCACAGCAGCATGGATGGCCACCTGTAGGTACAGGAAACTTTGCAGAGTGTGTACATTTGTCCATGTATCTGATATTCACCTGTAGACTTAGGCCCACAGGTTCACTCAGCAATGCAAAACGCGATCACAATAGCCCAGCGATCACAATTTTGTGAGTTCTGCATTTTTTCCGGCTATTACATTTTGCGATTCCCATTGCTACATGTAGCAACTATCTAACCACACTGTTTTATGCAGTGCCACACTATGAGCTGTCGATCTACCACCACTCCTGACCTGCTGTCGATGGAATCTTCCATCCGGTACGATCAACCAATTCAATTGGGTCGATTGTGCTGGCATGTTGGGGCATTGGTTTCTAGCAGATTCGATCAAATGATCAAATGGACCAGATGTCTATGGGAAAAAATCGACCAGTGCATGGTATGCTTAAATTTATCAATGTTTAAAGCTTGTTTATAATTGCACTGAAAAACCTAAGTGACCTGTCAAACCTAGCTTGGATTTATTAAAATAATTGTTTGCTATTATGTATTAGGTGGAAGGGAAGCTTGCAACATCTGCCTGTCACAAACACTGGTCCGCACGACAGCCGGGGGCCCCAGGTCTCTCTCACTAGCTGGGGCCCCCAAACCACCATGCAATACCTAGAGGAAAGTGTGGGCAACCCTGGACCTCTCACCCCCACCACCTCTAAACTGAATGCAATTGTGTTTGTTGCAGTTAACATGTGCCTGTGTCAGAGCAGAACATGATAGGGTTAGTGAAATAGGGTCCAGTACAATTCATTTATTCTCCTAAGTTTCCTCCTACAGGGGTGTAACAATAGACCCTGCAAGGGATGCAGCTGCAGGGGGGCCCAGAAGCCACAGGGGGCCCGTCCTGAGAGACTGACAATAAGGGCAAGGAGTGAAAAACGTTCTATTCTCTGCACAATTGTTCTAATGGACTGCATCAGCTCAGCCACTGATAAGTAATCATACAAAGATTTTAAGACAAACATGTGTACATTAGCCTATTGAATAACATTGGTTTTGGGAACGGCGGAAGGGGGAGGTGTTCGGCGGAAGGGGGCCCAATCCAAAGTTTTGCAGGGGTGCCCAGTGATTTCTAGATACGCCCCTGTCCTCCTAGGTGATATTTTCACATAGAGAGCAAGAAAATGATTATGACAGTACTTTTTCACCAGCTTTGAGGTAGTTATTCAATTGCGGAGTGCTGAAAAGTTATTTTACATAGAAGATGAAAAATAATCTCCTAGGAGAAAAATTGAATTGAATCCAGGCTAGTGTGTTTATGCCAGTGTAGTCCTGTGCACACTTACTTCTGCGGTGAAAAAAATTGCCCAGGGTTTATTATTAAATTCTCTCATGGCATGTAGCTATGCACTGACAATCTTGCACATGCTAAAACCTTTTGGCAATTCTCATTATGTTCTGTTATGACCCAGAAGAGGACTGAAAACTTTTGCCACCTAACTGAAAATGATTTCTATAAATCCAAGCACGGTCCAAGATATCCCTTAGGTTCTCCACTGTTCTGGTCCCCGGAGAACCCTGTTGTATGAGGCTCCAAGTTGTTTGAGTCTCACAGCCCAAACCACATACGTTTGGGTACCTCTGCTGTGGCAATGGGCCAGCTGAGCTAGCCTTTGCCCTCCCACATGCATCAGTGCCTCTGACCCTATCACTGGCTTACCAGTTGACATTTCTTAAAGAGAACCTGAACTGAGAATTAAAAGTCAAAATAAGCATACACAAGTCATACTTACCTTCCATGTAGTCTACTCCTCAATCTCTTTCTCCTCTCCTGCATCCCATTTGTCCACTGAGATCAATGGAATTCTCCGTCCTCCATTTTAAAAATGGCTGTTACCCCCTAACAGCTTCCTGGTCAGCACACTATTAAACTGTAATATTGCTGTAATGATCCGCTCAGCTGTCTGCACAGGCAGACAGCTGTTTGACCATTCCTTAGGTCTGAGTGCTGCAGGTCTCTGGAAAAGAGACCTGTCTTCACTTTGCAAGTTTCAGAGTTACTCTGCTGGTGAGGAATTTGCATACACTTGTCATGCAAATGGCTTAGCTGTTTCATTTGATGGCTTGCAGTATAAATACCTTTTGCTCCCAGAATTCCCTGCTGGTCATAGAGTTTTGTTCCTGCTAAACTCACCTGGAGTGTCAGCCATTGCTATCTTAGTGTAGTTAATTCTTGGGGAGTGCTCCTTGCATTCCTATTTAGTGCAGTCAGTTTGTGTATAATTTGTACTGCCTATTCTGTCTTGTCTTGTCTGTGCGATTGCACAGCGGTCGCCAGCGGTTGGCGATAGTGAATCGTTCTGTCTTGAACTTAGATCGCATTTGCCCTAGCGTTAGAGGCGGTGGATAATTCTAGTCTGTATCTTGGAGTATAACCTCGGCTGCGGTTGCTACTGGTTACTCCTTCTGTCTTGCGATTGTCTTGTCGCCAGCGGTGGTCGACAGGAAATCATTCTGTCTGTCTGGATCGCATCCGCTCTAGCGGTAGTGGCGGTGGTTCCTTCTGTACTCTGTCTGGGAGTGTAGGCCAGAGCTGGCTACTCCTTCTGTCTGTCTTGTCAGATACGAACGCTTGCTGTAGGCTCAGTGAGGTAACCGTTTAGCAAGCGTTCGCATTCTTTATTTCGTGTTTGTGTTACATTGGTTAGTTAGGGTGGCACGCTTATCACTGGGCGCCTAACGCGCGGTGATCGTGTCTTAAACGCATTCGCTGTTGCGAATGAGTGCGGTGTTCGTGTTTAGCTAGCGTTTGTTATTTTCCTTGATGTTCTGATCATTGTTATTTGCTATGTATTTCTTGCTACACTTGTGCTTTGTCTAATTCAGTCTTGTGTCACTATTTGGCAATCGCCACTCTTGCGATTGCGTTCCCACTTTGTTTCCGCTGTTGTGTGTTCACCGTTGCTGGGTGGCGACTAGATTGGTGGACACACATACATTCTGTCTCTGCGCTCTCTCTCTCTTTAAGGGCCAACTTGCCCTGCATTGCTTCAACTCATACAATTCCCATCTCGCGTCTGTGGCAGTGCAGAGGCTGTGTTCGTCTGCACTCCACAGCTCCTTCTGCTGGTGGGAATTTCCCTCTACAGGTGCATAGCACCATAGCTGGGTTCTGTCAAATGATACGCTTGTGGAGGATTTCCGCAGTGTCAGCGCGCATCCTGTGCGCTGACCATGGAGATAATTCCACAAGCGTTACAATTGCCCACATAGGGAAACATGGACATTACCTTGCACATTCAGTTGTAACTGACAGAAGCTGATATAAAACTGACAGCAACTGGTATATTTCATATTTTCTGTAAGATGAAAATGTTGAGCTTCTGAGAGGAACTGACGGTGAGGTAGGTATGTAATAATCATTTGCAGCTATGTCATGTGTTTATTTTAAATAATGTTACTCTCTTCAGGTTCCCTTTAAACTATTTTGGCAGGTACTGAACACTGCAGAGAACATCAAGAAAACCTTGAAAGACCTACCATCTTGGTGACGACTATGAAACAGTCCTCTGGTCATCTAAGTTTGGTCTTTGTCATAGTCTGTTAGACCCTTGCACAGTGGCGTAGCTAAGGAGCTATGGGCCCCGGTGCAAGTTTTACATGCAAAAAGCACTCTATACATAACAATTGATCCGGTGCACCAAAACCTGCCAAGGACATCCACAGTGCCACAGTTGCAAGAATGGGATGGGGAACAGTGCGTTAAGGATTACTACTATTCAAAGCATCTATAGAAGTGATTATTACCAGCTCAGAACCAATAGAGAGCGAATACAGTGATAGAGGGTGGACCCTTCAGGGCACCTCTGGCCCAAGGGCCCCGATGCGGTCGCTACCTCTGCAACCCCTATTGTTACGCCACTGCCCTTGCATTTACCCATTTTTCTTGCTTTCAACACATCACCTTCAAGAACTCATGGTTCATTTGTTGTCTAATATATCACAGCCCTTGACAGATGCCAATGTAATGAGATCAAGGTTATTCACTTTCTGGTATTTATATGCATTCATTATTCATCAAACAGCAACATCAACAATGGATAACTCCATGGTTTGAACTGACAATTCCTTCTATACATTACCAGCTGAATTTCTTCTGGCAATGGATGCATAGGCACATGTTTTTCCGTGTTCTCCATGTCAACCTGTTCTGCCATCGATCCTGTGGTCTGGATATAAAGAGAAATGATACCAAGGTAAGATCTCTCCAATCACAGATTACATTCTCTTCAGATTTGAACAGAACTGGGACGACACTACTGTAACTAGGAACACACAACTGTAAGGCCTCATTAACGGGTCCAGTGAAAAATGGCGCGTGATGGCGCCGCTAAAGTGTTAAAATGATATATATCGTTTTGACATAAAAATAGATATTTTTTTTTTATGTCAAAACAATATTTATTGTTTTATGTCAATTAAGGTGTCACTAAGTGCCTTAAAACTATATATATCGTTTTGTTTTGTGGGGGGTTTCATGGTGGTATCTGGGACATCCCTTTAAGAAGGGGACCCCCAGGTGCCCGCCCACCTCCAGGAGAAATGAGTATAGGGGTGCATAGTACCCCTTACAAATTTCCATAAACGGTTAAAAGAAATAAAAACACAACGAGTAAAGTCCTTTAATAACCTTAATTAACCATAAATACTTACCTATACCTTTGAGAAATGTTCCCACGCTAATATCCTCGGCCCCCCCTCCCCACTTCTTCCTGGGTGAGGAAATGCCCCACAGTACTAAGTACGTTGTTGGCAGTAGGAGCCCTTGCCTGCCAGAACATACTAGGTACGTGCTTGGCAGGCAAAGGGTTAAGGGTTTACTTGGGCCCGTTGTATAAATAATGTATGTGTTGTATATGTGTTGTCTTCATTGTACAATACCACCAAATCTATGTAGTAGAGGAGTAAACTGAGTGAATATACAGTACTTTAATTGGATACTTTAGGTAGTCCTACATATTACATAGAAGTGGTAAGATTGTACAATGTTCAATTAAACACGATAACCAGCACCGAAGATTTTCAAGGTGTTTGTTTATTCACATCAGATGTAAATATTCAGCCATCATCCCATACATAAAGCAGGATAGAACTATAGCTCTCTGTAAATATAGCTCTTAAATGCACAACAGAACAGCGGAAAGCACCTGAGAATCAGTGTGTCAATTGCAATGCTGACTGGAATAAAGCACAACGGACAGTCGACGTTCTTTTAGCGGCCCCCCGCTAGTTGTCGAGTGCAGCAATACACAATGTTTTCACTTTCTGGGGGTATATGCCATTTCAGTCTAGTGATTTTATGACATACACCCAAGAATGTACAGTATATGTTACACAGATCTTAAATAGTTGATGCATGGTGTGAAGGATAGGTGACAGTCACCACAACATTGCATCTATTCAGATCTGCATTAGTCCCTATAGGGAGGCAGTATGTCTGATTGCAGACTCCATTTCTTATCAATGAGGTTTCTTACATTATCTGTCTGCTTTTCTTATTTTATCATAAGAACTCAATAAAAGTTATGTTTTAAGTTCAGTATAAGTTAAGAATTACATGGTAATCCAGTACACTACATGTTATGGACCTGCAGGGCCTTCTTCAGGAGTCCCCTAATGAAAGACCAGCAGGCCCGTAACATGTAGTGCATCTCCTTGTTGTCCTATGAAGCCATTCTCTGCAACCAGTGGCGTTTTGCCTCTTCATCCTCATTGCCCACTGTTAGTCCATTACTAACCTCCCATGCTTGCAGTCTTTTGGACAGCACTCTGACTGCACCTCTCTTATGAGCACTCTCTTGCAGTCCATTATGTGAACACTGTTTTTGTCACACAGCATTTTCTTGGTATCCTTTGTCTATCAATAGCACTACTGTATTTCTGATAATGTTGGCTTTCTCACACTGCCCACTGGCTGTGTGCCTCTGCTGACATGCAGTTACTGCTACCTCTTTCTATCATGTGGTCTCTCTCTCCAGCATATCTCTCTCACTCTTTCTTCTTCTCTCAGCTACTTCTCTAGGCCACTTCGAATGTCTTTGTCAGGCTCCCACTCTATATCACTCTATTCCTCCTTATGCCTATAGAGTATTGTACATGTTAGCCATCATTTTAAAAGCAAGCAGTTTTAAATCGGTATGATCCTTAAAGGGGAACTTCAGCCTAAACAAACATACTGTCATCAAGTTACATTAGTTATGTTAATTAGAATAGATAGGTAATATAATCTCTTACCCACCCTGTTTTAAAAGAACAGGCAAATGTTTGTGATTCATGGGGGCTGCCATCTTTGTCATGGGGGCAGCCATCTTTTTGGTTGAAAGGAGGTGACAAGGAGCAGGAGAAACAGCTCCAACTGTCCTGTGTCCTGATTACCCCTCCCAGCTGCACACGCTAGGCTTCAAATGTCAAATTCAAAATGTAACAACAAAAAAAATTGCACCAAAACAGCAGAACGAGAACAACAAAATCAGAAATCCCATCATGCTTTGCACAGCATCAGGGGAAAAATTCCCGGGCAGTTTCCTTCTGTGCAACTAAAAATGAGGCTTGTATAAGAGAAACAAAGTTCTGATACTGTGAAACTGTTAAAGAAACACCAAGCCTTTTCAGTGCTGCCGAGTCGATTTTTAGTCCGGAGGTTCACCTTAAGTCTATCTACAGCTCATTCTTTACACATGCAACCTTTGCTGAAATGGCACCCTTCTGCTGGTTCAAACTGTCCCGGCAATGTATTGCTATCAAAGTAGCTAATATCTTTGCAAAGTTAAATGTCACATCTATGTGTACAACAGAGTAACCAAGCAGCTCAGGGTGACCAAAACTACTAGGAATGTATTGTCAATGGTGCCCATAAACAGATCAATTAGGGCACTTTCTCTCTTCAGATACGATCGTGAAATCCAACATTCCGATCAACAAAATTCTGTATTCTAATCAACCATACAATCATGTAATGTCTATTTTCTCTACATACTATGTAGTTTTCTGTACAATTTAATCGTAAAATATGATGGAATTACCACATCTGGGTACCTCTAGGACTACAATATTTCATGTAGGTGGTAAGCTGTAATATTCAGCACTGCATAATATGTTGGTGCTTTATAAATACAATAACTAAAATAAATAAATACATTTAGTCACGCCCACTCAGGGAAGGACATGATTACCATTTACAGAGGTGGGACCAACAGAGCTCAACTGACAAGCCAGCATGATTAAAAATAAATGAATTAACTTCTGCATTTGCATCAAATATATTAATATTATACTGGTGCAGGGAATGGAGCTTAGTAGCTGTCCCAACACCATCCCCAGCCAAACTGTAGCCTCACCCCATGCCGTATACTTAATAGAAACCTTGTCTACTCTCCTGCGCCTAACCCTAACCACTTCCTCACCTTTAACCTGCTCATCTAAATTCCTGACTGTAACCTAACCTTCACCTAAACCTTCTCTACTCCGTTCAGATGATGCCTGACCCGAATCTCCTGTTATCCCTAACTGAACCTGACAACTTTACCAAATTCTAACTCATTGCTTCAGCCTAACTCTAAACTCATGTAGTGCCTATCACTTATGCAATACCTTTAACAGATTAGACATTAGATACAATATAAACATTGAATCTAATGAAAATCTAATAAAACTATTGCATTTACAAATAATATTATGATAGAGATTATAGTGACTGAATATTGATAAGACTTGCTAGTTCTTTGCTTGGTTGATGCTGGTGGGAGCAGCATATACTTAATAGTACCATATACTTAATAGTAACATCGTCTACTCTCCTGTGCCTAACCTTAACCCCTTCCTCACCTTTAACCTGCTCATCTAAATATATGACTGTAACCTAACCTTCACCTAAACCTTCTCTAATCCGTTCAGATGATGCCTAACCCGAACCTATCTCCTGTTAACCCTAACTCAACCACATAACTTTACCAAATTCTAACTCATTGCTTCAGCCTAACTCTAAACTCATGTAGTGCCTATCACTTATGCAATACCTTTAACAGATTAGACATTAGATTCAATATAAACATTGAATCTAATGAAAATGTAATAAGCAGCAGGTTGAACCTGTACTATGAACAACGTTTGCATAACTTTGTACTACATTGTCCAATATAAAGCTAGGAGCTGCAGCAGTGTGATCAATATTACTCAAAACATATTGCAGAAATCTTGACAAATATCTAATGATGCAAAATGGTACATGGGGTAAATAATCTAAATCTGGAAGATACTGCTTGTTTACCTGATCTACCACTAATTGTATAGAGTATGCCTAGCTTAACCTCCCAATCTCTAACCTTCTATGACTACACCTGATAGATCATCATACCTATGCATTGGGTTGGAGCAGCTCAATTAGTACTGTGACTCTGGCAAAGATCTGTGCCTGGATAAATAGTGGCTTAGAATTATCATTACTTTAAAATTATATAGCACCAGCATCTTCTATGATTTTGAACAACAGGGAATAATGCTGCCTGTTTCTTCCCCAGATTTGCAGTACCTAAAGGAAATCCGCTCAGTCTGCAGAGCTTACTCAATGTAAAGGCAATGCAGGATTCAGGGTCATAAGACCTGAAGATAACCATCCAAACAAAGCTGTGGGTTTTTTTATGTAACTAAAAAGCTCAGATTTTATTTGGGCATGCTGCCGATATTTCTTCTTTGTTTTGCAGTACATCTATAAAGCAGATGTCTTAACAAGTGCACGTTCCTCCTATCCTCCTACCCCCGCATTAAAAAGGTGAGAACTTTGGGAGGCTTTTCAAGCCGTCAAGGACAAAAGTAGGAGAGAAGCATCAGACATCTGGCCCTGCTATGAAAACTGAATATAATTAGTTTACAAATCATTTTTTGAAAGACACTCTTATCTTTTAATTGTAGTTCACACTGCAAGTCATTTCTAGCATTATAGCTCTTATATACAGTAATGCTAAGACAACGTAAGCTCCACTGATCTTAGTAAGGCCAATCCACATTACAGGCATGGCGCTGGATGGCTACTCTTAAAGAGACTCTGTAACAAAATTTTCAGCCTTATTTCTTCTATCCTATAAGTTCCTATACCTGTTCTAATGTGGTCTGGATTACTGCAGCCTTTTCTAGTTGCACTGTCTTTGCAATATATCTAATCTTCTTTTCTTTGTCAAGCCTTGTCGAGCCAGGGAGGAATGCACTGCCTCTGCTGTGATAGGGAGAAGTTATGCACACCCCCTGCAGGCTCTGTGTGTGTGCTGTGTGTATGAGTCAGATGCAGGGCCGGATTTACAGCTCAGGAGACTATGGGCATATGAGCTCTGCTGCCCTAGGCCCCTCCCCTTAGCATAGGCCACACACCCTTTATAAAATTAAACCATTCAAGATAATGCGAATATAATTAAAGACGAGTAAAAAAAGATAGAGAAAGTATGCGTGAGAAGAAGAGTGTGAGATACGGAGAGAAAGTGAGAGTGAGAGACAGAGGTAAAGCGTGAATAATATACAGAGGAAAAGTGCGAGTTTAAGTGAGAGCCAGAGTGAAAGAGTGAATGTGAGGCGGGGGGTGAGTGAGAGATGGAGGTAAGGTATGAGTGTGAGGGAAAGACAGAGAGAAGGTGCGAGTGAGAGACAGAGGGTGAGTGAGAGATGGAGGTAAGGTGCGAGTGAGGGACGGAGGGGGGTTGAGTGTGAGTGAGAGACGGAGGGTAAGTGAGAGACGGAGGGGAGGTGCGAGTGTGAGATGGAGGGAAGGTGCGAGTGAGAGACGAAGGGAAGGTGCGAGTGAGAGACGAAGGGAAGGTGCGAGTGAGAGACGAAGGGAAGGTGTGAGTGAGAGACGGAGGAAAGGTGCGAGTGAGAGACAGAGGGAAGGTGCGAGTGAAAGACGGTGGGAAGGTGTGAGTGAGAGACAGAGGGAAGGTGCGAGTGAAAGACGGTGGGAAGGTGTGAGTTAGAGACGGAGGGAAGGTGTGAGTTAGAGACGGAGGGAAGGTGCGAGTTAGAGACGGAGGGAAGGTGCGAGTTAGAGACGGAGGGAAGATGCGAGTGAGAGACGGAGGGAAGGTGCGAGTGAGAGACGGAGGGAAGGTGCGAGTGAGAGACGGAGGGAAGGTGCGAGTGAGAGACGGAGGGAAGGTGCGAGTGAGAGACGGAAGGAAGGTGCGAGTGAGAGATGGAGGGAAGGTGCGAGTTAGAGACGGAGGGAAGGTGCGAGTGAGAGACTGAGGGAAGGTGCGAGTGAGAGACGGAGGGAAGGTGCGAGTGAGAGATGGAGGGAAGGTGTGAGTGAGAGATGGAGGGAAGGTGCGAGTGAGAGACGGAGGGAAGGTGCGAGTGAGAGACGGAGGGAAGGTGCGAGTGAGAGACGGAGGGAAGGTGCGAGTGAGAGACAGAGGGAAGGTGTGAGTGAGAGACGGAGGGAAGGTGCGAGTGAGAGATGGGCTGTAAATGCATAAAAAAGAAAATGTAAGTGAAACAGAGAGAGGAAAGGGGAGAGTGTATGAGAGAGGCAGAAAAAGTTTGTGTGTATGAATGCTAAACAGAGAGCTGAGTGTGTGAGAGACACAGCAAATGAGTATAAGAAAGAAAGGAATAAGAAAGAAAGGAATGCAAGTTGGTGGAACAATGCTGACCATTAAGCTGGGTCTACACGTGCCGATGTATCTTATCCGACAGGTCCGATCTCGCTGCGGCCGATTCCCCGCTCGTTCCCCGCGAGCGGACAATAGCGGAGAATCGAGCGGAATATAATCGGCGCCGGCGGGGACGAGCGGGTATCGAATCGGGATGCGGAAGAGTCGATCCGGCGGCTAATCGAGCAGCCGGATCGCTCCGTGTAGATTAGGCTTTAGACATTGCAAATGTAAGAAATACAGCCAGTCCTAACAGCTCATTTAACCTGCACAGTGCACTGCAGGTCTGCAGCTCAGGAAAACAGATGTCCAGGGACAGCTACCAAACTTTTCTCTGGCAGAGCTATGGGGAAGGACAGAATTAGTGGCTGTAAAGTAGCCCACTATCTGTCTCCTCTCCTCTGCTTTCTTCCCAGCAGAAGTAAAAGTCAAACAATAGACACAAGAAGTGAGGCTCCTAAAGTACAAGGACAGCATTCAGCAGCACAGTGACAGGCAGCAGCTATCATCACCTTACCAGGGATGACATCAGCACTGCAATCCCATGGATTCTCTACCCGATCACTGCATGAACGCTGCTGCTGCTCCGGGTGAAGAGGGGGCAGAGCTTCTCCAGACGCCTGTGTCCGGGGACAGAGCTACCTTTGCTATGCTGTTGCCGCCTGGCCTGAAGATATACATTGGCATCACGATAGAGCCAGGTGCAGGGCGGTTTGAGTAACTCTGCGGAGAGGGGGATGTTCAGGGAGGGGACCCGCCTCTATGCAAATTAGGCGCCTGTAGGCACACGCCTACCGTGCCTTATGGTAAATCCGCCCCTGGTCACATGCAAGGTCTCTGCTCACAGCCAGCTTGTCTGTGACCTTGTGAACAGCTGTGAGTGCAGAAAGATCAGTTCAAAGCCCAGACAAGCAGCTAAGGCAACAAGTAGGAGAAACATTCCAGCAGTCAAGTCACATTTGAGACGAGCCTCTGCAAACAGGCACCTGCTCTGATGATGTATTTCCTGTTTGGCTGCCATCTTCATTGTTTACAAAAACAATGAATAAAACAGCGATTATATCACCAAGAAAGCAGCAGGAGCAGTGAAAATGTCACAGAGGGGGCTAGGAGAAGACAACAAACAGGCTGGTACTTTTATTTATATAAGATTTGCACAGTACAGATTCTCTTTAACTCCTGCTTCAGTGGTGTGGAGTGGTGCTTTGACACCTATAAAAGTCAATGCTTGTCAACGCTAGTAAAACCAATACCAAACAAGCGCTGTTAAAACAGTTCAGGAGATTTAGGCGCAGACAGCACCACCATAGTCCGTAGTAGGAATTATGGCTATATCGGTGCTCAGTAAGTAATTTCGGTGCTGGCAAAAGACAAAGCTCAAATTACTTTTTAAACACTGTAATTTGGCCGCCAGCAATAGCTGGAAGCCAGAGAGGACCATCCACCAGGAAACCTAAGCAGGTGCTTGGGGCCTAGTAGGTGTCAAGGGGCCCACCTGCCACCTTCTCTGACATCTCAACACTTCAGCTTACCAAAAGGACCACAATGGGGCTCGAAAACTTGCCTAGGTTACATCTTAATCCATCTCTGCTGGAAGCCGAATTACATCATTCTCCACCATCCACGGTGACCTGGAGGGGGAATAGTAAGTAGCGCCGCCAGGACATGTGCAGGATCGGGGTAAGCCGTATATCTCTCAGGGCTGGTCAATGCCTACTAAATGCACCAGTCAGCACCATGTAACACCTGTAAAACTGCCAGTAATCACTAGCTTTTTCAGTGCTTTAACTATTAACTACATTAAGGTAATCAGCTGTAGTGTACAGTACTTACCTAATTCCTGCAGTCCTGTTTAAAATCAGAAAATAGTGTAACTTTAAAATGTCAAAAGTGCATTTCAACAAAGCACAATTGAACACATGGAGGGTAGGCTAACAATGTTGAGGGACAGCTATACACACTATGGATTTTAAGAAAATGTTGAGTACATAGCTTTATTTACATGAACAGGTTAATGTTCATTTTGCCAGTGTTTCTCATCAGGCAGGGGTCACACTTGCTGCAATTGAAAAACGCATATAATAACGCATATGATTACTATGGTGCCACTGCGTTTTCAGGAGGCATCTGCGATTCTGCATAGTTCGCAAAAAATGTACAACCTGCACTACTTCTTCACACAAGCTCTGCGTTTTCTCATTGAAATCACTGGCTGCTATAAAAAAACAAAAAACACTTATAAACGCACACAAAATGCAACAATTGTGCAGTAAGACGCTTGCGGGGATTTGTCTACTTTTCCGCAGACACAAGTGTGATCTCTTCTGCAAGAATCCATTACTTGCTGCTGGGAGAATTTGTTCTCAGGCTGGGAGCACACATTGCAGAAACACTAGTGTAGCGGGAAACACTGCATGTTATGCAGCAATGTTAGTCTATGCGAGTTTTTGTATGCGTTTTTAATTAAAAATTGAAGATTTCTGATGTGTTTCCGCTTTCTGTTGTCTTCCTAGTGATTTGCATAAATTAAAAAAAAAGCATAGAAAACGCATATGCGTTTTACATTAGCGAACTGCAAACCCATTAAAAGGCACGCAAAACACATGGAAAACACATCTGCGTAAAAAAATGCACAAACAAAACGCACCAAAAACGCAATTGAAAATCGCAAACGCACCATCCTAAAATGCTACTTTTTCACGCTATGTCATATGTGAACCCAGCCTCATAGCGTAAATGAGAACGTTGGGGACAGTACTCAAAAGAGGTTGATATCTGTGTTTTGTCAGTGTTGTGTTATGTAATCTACAGGAAAGAACTGCACATCAGGATAGTTAACACCAACAAGCACGCAACCTTTTTGTCATTAATGAGTGGTCCACCATAGGGGCTGCAACCAGATTGTGAATGCTGAATAAATGCTGCCTGCCTGGTCCCTAATATGCTGCAACACAACATAGGAGCAGAAAAACGACTGCAGGGCATCCCAAAGCTAAACACAAAATACTCAATAAGGTATAAATAGTATAGATTTATTGTAACTAAAACATGAATGTGCAGTTTGCAGTGGTGGTTATGACGTGGCTCGGGGTGCACTTTCCTTTAGGAGATAACTGTCTGCACGTGATCGCATGTTCTAAATCGCTTCCGGTCTACTCTCCACCACTAGCTAATACCCGCAGACATACCCTATGATAGCCAGTCTCGGCTCCCCGCGCTCTATAGCACACCGATTATTTCCTCCACGGGCACGGCATGTCCTTCCTCATTGAAGCCAGGCGTTCCTCGTTGTTATGGTTACCATTCCTTGCTCCACCTCTTCCCTCCGAATCTCGTCTCCTCTCGTTGCACAGCAATGCAGCATCTTGTGCTGGCGGAAGTTGGGGAGAAGTAAAGTTGCTCTGTATGCATATGCTGGAGTGTGCATCACATTCCTCCATAGAAAGTCACGTTACAGCTGAGCACTGGACAGCAATCAATAAACACTTGTAACTCTATGCATCAGGTTTGATTGGTCTGTTTGAAGAAAAATAATTTTCTTTATAACCTTTGATCATGCAGCTGGAAGTAAAGTGTGCTTCAAAGGAGGGCTTCATCTAGAAGGGAATGTATGCCTGGAGTGGATTTCTTAAAGGTAACCTGAAGTAAGTAAAATTATTTAAAATAAGCACATGAGGAAGCTGCCAATGAATACTACATACTTACCTCGTCTTCAGCTCCTCTCAGAATTCACCATTATTTTGTTATAGTGATCCCTTCTAGCAGCTGTCAGTTACAACTGAATGTAGAAGGTAATGTCCATATTTCCCTATGGCTCAAGTTGGTGATATTACAGTTTAACAGTGTGCTGACCAGGAAGCTGTTGTGGGGTAAAGGCCATTTTTAAAATGGAGGACTAAGAATTCCATTGATCTCAGTGGACAAATGGGACACAGGAGAGGAGAAAGATATTGATGAGCAGACTGCATGGGAGGTAGGCATGACCTGTATATGGTTATTTTGACTTTTTATTTTCAGTTCAGGTTCTGAAGTATGTTAAAAAAAAAAGTTTCACTTACCTGGGGCTTCTGCCAGCCCCCTGCAGCTGCCCTGTGCTGTGAACAATCCTCTGGTCCCCGCAACGGCCGTTTCACTTTCTTCAGTCGCCGTCCACTGCATCCGCGTTCATTGTGCAGGCGCAGTTGAGTTTTTCTCGACTTGTAAGTCGTCGGCCAGAACGAAGCACAGCGGGGGACTGGAGGATAGTTTAATAACTGTGTGGGCACAGGGTGGCTGCAGGGGGCTGGCAGAAGTCCCAGGTAAGTGAAACTTTATTTTTTATTTTTTTTGACATACTTCAGGTCTGCCATAAGTTAGGGGGCAAACGTTTGCAAACTTCACCTTGGTCATGTCTGCACACATGAGCTGGAAAAAAATATATATTTTTACTTACCTGGGGCTTCTTCCAGGATCCAATGGCATATAGGGGATGCAAAGGTTGTGACCACACTGGACCAGAGGGGTCCACCTGGGGCCCTCCTTCATCCATCTTGTTAGCTTTTCATTGGTGCTATGCTGGTAATAAACACCTCTGTGCATTGCATAGTAGTAATCCTTATCCAATTGTTTCCTTACTCTAATTACACCTCTCTGACACTGCAGCTGTCCATGGTAGGTTTTGGGGCTCCATATCAATAAAGTGCTTAGGGTACCATGTAAAACTCATAAGCTACTTACTTACGCCACTGCCAGGGTCCCCTGCGTTGTGTCGATGTCACCCTAATTAAAGTGTGCAACCTAGCTGGATTACACACTAAGACGCATACGCTGTCCCTGCTGCGCAGCTCCTTGGTCACACCTCTGTGGTAGGAAGTGTTCTGCACATGTGTGGTCCATAAGGACTAGTAACTGTGCACTGCCCTGCCTGGTTGCACACCTTAAAAGCAACCTGAGGTGAGAGACCTATGGAAGCTGCCATATTTATTTCCTTAAAAAGGGGACCTGTAGTGAGAGGGGTATGGAGGCTGCCATATTTATTTATTTTTAAGCAATACCCATTGCCTAGCTGTCCTGCTGATCCTCTGCCTCTAATACTTTCAGCCATACACCCTGAACAAGCATGCAGCAGATCAGGTGTTTCTGACAATCTTATCAAAACTGACAAGATTAGCTGCATGCTTATGGTGTGATTGTGGTGTGATTCACACACTACTGCAGTCAAATAGATCAGAAGGCCTATCCTGCAACCGGTATTGTTTAAAAGGAAATAAATATGGCAGAACTACTGCACCTGCGCAGTCCGCTCCGGCCCACGTGGCGGTGATTGACAGCGCCGATCGCGCAGGCGCAGTACAGAGCGACCCACGGGTCGCTCTGACATCATCGCCGGGGACCGGGTCGGAGCTCCGGCGAACGGCTGCGGGCAAAACTGCGGCGAGGGAGGTCCTGGGAGCTTGGGGCTGGAGAAAGCCCCAGTAAGTACCACTCATTTTAGTAGATTTGCCCTGATGACTCCTTTAAAAGGAAAAAAAACATGTCAGCTTCCATATCCCTCTCACCTCGGGTTCCCTTTAATTGGGGTGGCAGCAGCACAACAGAGGGAACCCGGAGGACACCGAAGGACCTCAAAGAATGAAGAAGATACTCCAGGTAAGTAAAAATCATTTTTTTCACAGCTTAGGTGTGCCTCATATACATGTGTGAAGACATGTTTTCCAGCAGGGAACAAGACTCGATCCCTCGGTTGACACTTCGGGGAAGAAGTTGTGCAGATGCATTTGTAGGCTAACAGGTTTGTTACTATGGAGGGGGGAGGAGCAAAGCATGGAGCACAATAGAGTAACTTCTGTCAGGGCTGGAACCCACTAGAGCGATTTTTTTTTTCGAGTGTTTAGGGAGCATGAGAAATCGCTAGCGATTTCCCTAAACGCTCTGCCAATGTAAATGGATGGTGCAAATTCCACAGAAGCGATTGCGATTAGCAAAATCGCAAACACAGGACATGCAGCATTTTGTTAGCGTTTGGGCTTCAATGTAAAGTATATAATCACTGGCGTAATCGCTCATCAAAACTTGCACGGAGCGATTTTGCTAGCGTTTTGAAGTTAATGTACACTGTAACAAAATGAAAATTGATAGAAAGGACCAATCAGACTTTAAAACGCTAATTTTTTTTTTTTTTTTTTTGCTTGTCTTGGCTCCTGTTGCAAGCAACAGGAGTCCCGGTTAGCAAGGCTATTAGCCCCGTGCACGGAAAAAGCGTGAGTGCCCTAAAGCACCCCCACAAAACGTGCACGAGTAGCCACGGGCCCCACAATACAGCAGGGCCCTTCCGGTTGTTCCCCGAAGGGAACCTTCCCCCTTTGCCATCGGCGCAGGGGGTGGCATCCTCCAACACCCGAGGGGTTGGAGGATCCTGGGGTCCTCCGAGGAGGACCCCGACTGTGCCCAGTGGTTACCCAAAGGGCCTGGCCATGTGGCATCCCACATGGTCCGGGTGGCTCCCCCGAGGGGGAGCCGGGTGGGAACCGAAGTCCCCTGGGAACCGAAGTCCCCGGTGCCAGCAAGCTGGCCCCGACCTTGCGGCCGGAGTGATAAAAATTCCGCACTCTCCCTAGCCAAAAGGCCGGGGAGCTGCGTTAGTCAGCTCTGCATATGGGCAGTACAGACCAAAGCACCCTACTTCCGCCTGAGATCTGCCACATCTCAGGTTTTTTCAGGTGCACCTGGAGCGCCACTTCCAGGGGCAGTACGCCTAAGCAAAGCCCTCAGCTATTCAGCCTCGACCATTGTATAGATCCATTCAATCAATTCCTGAGAATTATGAACCAGGACGGACACCTTTACTAGAGGACCAGAGGTTTCCATCCCCCCTGCTCAACTCGTTCAAGGTTCCTTCCCCCGGGTGACCAGGCCGGGGTTCCTAGTAACATGTCTCCCAAAAATTTCAAGAACAGATACTACACTTGATCTTAGCCAAAAGGCCGAGAAGCTAATCGCTACACAACCGCTGGCAAATTAATACACTTTTTAAAATTGCTCCCTAAAATGCTCAATGAATCGCTTACAACAGAGTAACCAAGCAGCTCAGGGTGACCCAAACTACTAGGAATGTATAGGGGGGGGTAAAAGGGACCAAAAAGCCCTCCTACTAAAAAAGCAAAGCTTGGTGTAATTGCCTTCTTAAAACAGAAGGAAATTTGCAATAATTTAGTTATAAATGAACATTTGTGGTTACCCACAATGCACTACCACTAAATATGCAAATTATCCCTTTTCGCCCTTGTGAATCGCTTACAAACTGACAAAAATGTTAACGTTTGTAAAAGCCCTGATTCTGCTGAATGCAACAATACCAGATATGTACTGGTATCTCACTTTTCCAGTTCTGGTATTGGTGCGCCAGTACAGGTAGCCAGATATAGGTGCAGCCAGTATAGGTAACCTGGAATAGGTGCACCAGTACAAGTAGCCAGATGTAGGTGCAAGTATAGGCAGCCTGGAAGAGATGCCCCCAGTACAGGTAGCAAGGTATAGGTGCAGCCAGTACAGGTAACCAGATATAGGTGCAGCCAGTATGGATAGCCAGGAATAAGTGCCCCAGTATAGGTAGCAGGTATAGGTACCCCAATATAGGTAGTAGGTATAGGTACCTCCAGTATAGGTAGCAGGCATAGTTGCCCCAGCATAGGTAGTAGGTATAGGAGCCCCCAGTATAGGTAACAGGTATGGGACCACTGCGAGAGGGGTCCAACATCATCCTCCCTCCACATGGGCCCCCCTCCTGTGGCCTCCCTACCTGGCTGGAGCAAGCGGGTGGTTGTGTAATTACTCCCCGATCACTGGCTCCACGCAGTGTCTCCTCTCTGCTCTCCCGATCCGTGACGTGTATGTAATACGCGTCATACAAGAAGTAAAGGGGACTTCAGGTTTGCTTTAAACTGGAACCCGAAGGGAAGGGTGCCATATTTATTTCCTTTTGAACAATACCAGTTGCTTGGCTACTCTGCTAATCTGTTTGACTGCAGTAGTGTCTGAATCACACTCCTGAAACAAGCATGCAGCTAATCTTGTCAGAAACACCCAGTCTCCACGCTTGTTCAGGATTAGGATGGATTAGTATTAGAGAATCAGCAATCAGCAATATACCAATGTGAATAGTTTAAAAGGAAATAAATGTCAGCCTCCATATTCCTCTCACTTTAGGTTCCCTTTAAGGTGCGTGCACTATTAGTATTATTTGTCAATATCAAGCTCGATCCTGTGGGCAAAACTGTGGGGCAACAGCATTATACAGACATATCACTCGTGTGTACCTGAGTGGCAAGTACTAGGAGGGGAGGAGGCACAATGATGCAGCGCATAATGAACTACCTTTCAGAAGGCTGGGTTTGAGGAGAACAATGCATTGTTCTTTACTGTTAAAGTGCCCATACATCAGGCAATGTATGGGCATATCGACCATGAGACAGATCTCTCTCTGATTGAATCTGATCGGAGAAGGATCTGTTGCCTGTCCATAAACTGCAGACCAATTTCCAATAGAGTTCAGCATCAGATCTATCAGAAATCGGCATAGCGACACCACCTGCGGCCTGTCTGGCCGCCCCCACCCCCCCAGGTCTAAAAAAAGATTGGCCAAGGTGATTACTAGCTGAGGCGTTGGGGTTTCTGTACACAGGCTAGGTCAGTGATGGCTAACCTTGGCACTTCAGCTGTGACAAAACTACAAATCCCATCATGCCTCTGCCTCCCTGAGTTATGCTTAGAGCAGTCAGAGTATTGCAATTCCTCATGGGACTTGTAGTTCCACCACAGCTGGAGTGGCAAGGTTAGCCATCACTGGTCTAGGTTCTTGGAAGAGTGGGTCGTTTCATCTAATGTGTGTTTGAGGCTTTATTGCAGGTACATTATTATTATTGATTTATAAAGCGCCAAAATACAGTATTCTGTGGCTACATTCTTGACTGCAATTACTTAGTTGCTCACTTGCTAACCTTACAGAAACTTATGTTGTTATATGAATCAGGTGAGGTTTGCAAGTAATATTAGATGTTTTTTCTGTTTTTTTGTTTTTGTTTTTTGTGTACAAGTATTTATTTTTCTTAGTTTTTTTTGTGAGCAGAAACAAAAATGTTGTTTTGCTTCACTTTTGTGGTAAAGAAGGCTCTCAAAGTGGACCTGTGCTGTGTTTGGCAAAAAGGGGCAAACTATCCATAAAATAATCGCTGTTAAGGTCTGCAAATGTCAAAAGCAGATGCTGCTTACTTTCTGGCATGACTATAACGGAGGGCAGCTATAAAGATTTTCTTTGACAGCTATGCACACACTCTAGACATTTGTCACCTAAAGCTATCTTTTGAGATTTATTCAGCTGACAGTTTGCTAACGCCCACTGTACACACATTTGCTCAGCTTCCCGTCGAATAGTATGTTTGGGTCTAAACAATGGAAGATGGGAGAACAAGGAAGCATGAGGATACATAATAGGGTATCCTACCTAAATAAAATTAGTACTAAATCTAATAAAACAAAAATGAAAAAAACACCATAAATTTCCTATGAAAAATACTGATATTTAATAGAAATGGTGGATAAGCAGCTAATACTCTCATCTAGGGATGGTTAATGAGAGGCAAAAAATTCAGGCCTCCTATCTGGCCCATTCACACTTGCAAAACGCAAAACACTAGCGCTTTTGCTAGCATTTTGCAATGGCGATTAACGCGAAAAAAATCGCCATTCATACTTGCCGATTTTTCACGCTCACGATTAGTGCTTCTATAGCACTAAACGCGATCGCCGGGAAATCGCCTGAAAATGATGCAGGATACAAATTTGCGTTAATCGCCGGCGATTAACACAAATCGCCCAAGTGAGAACGGGCCCATAGGGTATTATGGCACTATCGCTTTAAAATGCGATAGCGCTTGAGCGTTTTGGCGAAATTGCCGGCAAAACGCTCAGATGTAAACAGAGCCTTCCACGGACCGCTGAGCTGTGTGCTCAGCAAGCAGTTTCCAGGCAGCAGTGAGCAGTTGTGAGAGTTTGGGAGGCATTTCACTGCCTATCAACAGTTCGTGGAAAAGAGGCCTCAGTGTGATGCAGATATTATGGTAATGTGATGCAACTATATGCAGCTATAAATGGTCCAATCAGATACAGCAGCTGTTGAATTTGATTAGCCTACTTTTAAGCTACAGAATTATTTGCATCTCATTGACTACCGTCACCTTGCAGCACCAGTGCCAGATTCAAATTATAGCCAGAGCTGGGTTCGCATGAGTTTCCATTCAGATATTGGCAGGTTAATTGGATTTTCCCCAAAAAATGTGTGCCTCGTTTAAGCGAAGGACATTAGGCTGTAAGGCCCGGTTCACATTAGCGTTCCCTGTCCGGATTTTCCGGATCTGATCCGGACCGTATACTGTACAAACGGAACGTACGTTCCCCATAGCAATGCAAAGTCTATGCGGACGTTCACACGTGTCCGTTCCGTACAGTACGGAGCCGGACCGGATCCGGACTCCGGACACTTTTCCAACATGCGCTATTTTTTGGGTCCGGATGTCCGGCCCACGCACCCGGACCGGAGCCGGACCTGAGCCTGACAGCACCATCCGGAACACAGAAACCAATGGGAAACGGAAGGCACAGAACACACTGCCTACAAAAACCTGACGTTCTACCCCACTTCCTATGCGTATCCAAGCGGCCATTTCGGATGGGGACACATGGGCCAAGCATGTCTGGAGTGGAGCAGCAGTGACAGACGTGCTGGAACTGTTTGGCAGAATATCGGAGGTGGAGGTGAGGCCTACAGCTGAGGAACCTGATTCTACAGGTGCACCTTCTGCTGACCCCAACATTTTTTAAATTTCACTATTTTTTGCCCACGGATCCGGATGGCAGCCTGATGCATGCCTGATACAAACGGACCGGATCCAGATCGGAACCATACGGTTCTGATCAGGATCAGGTCCTGATCCGATCAGGATCCGATCCGGTCTGTTTACTTGCCAAAACGCAAGTGTGAACGGGGCCTAATAGTAACCGTGTTCAGCGTTTTCTGTAACGTCCTGTGGAAAATGTCAGCGCCATATAAATTCCTAATGCTAATAATAAAAATGGTAACCATAATGTGTGGAAGTTTCTATCAGACCTGGAACCCACTACAAATCGCTAGCGCAATTGCTAGCGTTTTTAATTAGTGTTTTGTAAGTGATTTCATGAGTGTTTTACGGCGATTTTGGTAGCGATTTTAAAAAGTGTAAGCTTTTTGCCTGCAATTGTGTAGCGATTTGCGATGAGCGATTTTCATTCTGATTGATCCTTTCAATTTGTTATAATTTTTTTTAGTTTGCAGTAATTTAAAATTGCACACAAATCGCTATGTGTAACGATTCATGAGCGATTTGCCATAATTTACATTGAAGCGCAAATGCTCCCAAAATGCTGCATGTCCTGCGATTGCGAGTGTTTGTTGATCAAATGTCAATCAAGAAGGCTTTCGTTTTTAGTAGATCTTTAGACTCATTTTTTTCTATGTGCTCTAAGGGCCCGTTTCCACTGTTGCGACGCGATTTCGCCGGCATTCCGACGCTTGTAAAAACGCATGCGGATGCGTTTCCGCATGCGTTTTTACCCGCGATTTCGCGTGCGATTTCGCATGGCAGGGTGCCATGCGAAATTAACCATGACACTGCCAGGGCAAAATAACATTGAGAAAGGTGCGAAATCGCGGGTAAAAA
Organism: Hyperolius riggenbachi; assembly: GCF_040937935.1. Taxonomy (NCBI): domain Eukaryota; kingdom Metazoa; phylum Chordata; class Amphibia; order Anura; family Hyperoliidae; genus Hyperolius; species Hyperolius riggenbachi. The sequence goes on from NC_090649.1 coordinate 157,480,794, forward strand.
CGCATGTAATAAACGCATGCGTTTTTACTATTAAATACATTAGCGGCGATTCGCACGGATTCCCGATGCAGGCGAATTCTGTGGGTCCCGTCGTGCAGATTTGGCCCGCCGCCAAATCGCTCCCGCACGCCGCACATGTGGAAACAGCCCCGGCCACTTCAGTGTAACAAGCGAATCCGCATCTCGTCGCCGCATGCGGATTCGCTATGGTGGAAACGAGCCCTAATACTAAGCTTTTAAAAACATTGACCTGTGTATAGCTGTGTTTACAGACATTGCAATGTAAGACTCTCTAGGCTTGTTCGCATTAAGGAAATAGCATGGCTTTGTATTGAGCTCAGAAATGGCATCACACAGAAATGTGTGCAGTGGTGCAGGGGCGACTAGAGAGGAGCAGCCACTGCGATCACAGGGGGGCCAGAAGCTGTGGCGGGACCCCAACCACTAACCTTTCCACCTCTGATACAGGGGACTATACTTCAGATCAGGTGGTTTTGTGGCTACAATTGTTATGGTATGAAGATCATGATGGCCACACTTGCTTTCTGACCCTTGTAAGATGGGCCTCCAGGCTGTGAGGGTCACCAAGGGGAGGCAAGGGAAGAGGTGTGAACATTTGGGACCCCATAAACGTTTTGCTGGGGGCCCCATGAATTGTAGATACGCCACTGCAGTGGTGCATTCTTTCATTGCACTGCAGCGTACCTCATTAGTAGGAACGTCAGACTTTCTATGCAAGGAGTAATGCATCTGTAATCAGACACTTTGGACCACATTTACTAAATCAGTGGAGAACCTATGGCATCCAGGATGGGATACTCACCACTCAAAAGCTCATTAAATCAAAGTAAGGTTTGCTAAAAGTTTACTGAAATTTGAATCTGATATCCAGGTAGTCCTGGATTTATTACAAAAATTTCCAATTGCCAGTGCATGCGTGCTGATGCTACAAGTGCTATTTCACTTCTACCTACATAAACCAGGGCTTAGGTGTGGTGTAGTGTATTCCATAAAACACTAGGTACACACACTAAAGCCTGATACACACATACAATTTTTATTGGCTAATTATTGGCCAATTTTACCACCTCCATGTAGTATGACAGCTTACCTACACAACCTGCTCATAATATTCAAAGCCTGTTGGCCTTTATATTACATGAAGGTGGTAAAATTGGTCAATTATTGGCCAATGAAAATTGGTGGAGAGTATGCACCTTTACTGATAAGCTTACTGGTAGCAAAAAAAAAAAATTGTCCCTAAAGATTTTATAGCGGTTATTTTATACCTAGTTTTGGCATTTTGTAAGTAATTTTGTGTTCCTATACTTAGAGAACAGAACTGCAATCGCTCCAAAAACACTGCTGCATTTTCAATTCTAAAAAAATATCTAAATGCTCTAGTGGGATCACGCCCATAGGATTAAGCCATAAGCACTTTGCTGAGCACTGGCTTATTGCCCAATAAGCCTCCATAGTGGAACCATGGCCTACGTGACATTACTATGTACGCTGGAAAGTGCTGCAGTCAGAAGATGTCCGGACTATACAAATACATAATAATAATAATTTGCATTGTTTAAGTGGCTCAAGCAAAAAATGTTTCTGAATCAAGAACAAGCAGTTCTAGCTGGATAGACTGTGCTTAAGCTCCTTTGGGTACTATACGATCTAAGAACTCTTGCTTCTCACAAAATATTTTGTGTTCTGTAGTATTTAATCATTTCTAATATGGATTCAAAATTGTAGGATTATAACTGTCTCTGTTGAGTTCTTTCCAAAGCACACAGCATAAGCCGACATATCCCTGCTCATTCCCTGACAGCCTCACCCTCTCTGAGATCCAGAAGGAGAGATGCTCCCACAGAGATGGGTCACTGAGGGCATTTTCTTGTACTCTTCCTTTGCCTAATGATGTACATGGAACATATGTTTAAAAATATGTTGTTGCTGATCGGCCTACTCAACTGTTTTTCTTTAGAAATGCACCATCGGCCTTACAGAATTTTAACAACTATGAAAGATGTGAACGTTATGTTACAGCAAACAACGAGGAACACTAAATAAGCACAGAGATTGAATTCAAACAACTTACATTGTGCTGTACGAAATAACCTTGCTGAAAAATCAGAATAGAGGTAAAAGTATTTAAGATCAGTTTAAAAAGGGAGGTAGTGGCAGACCCTTGTAGACTCACAAGTATATTTTTGGTCTACAAGAATAGAATGTGAGAAAAGGCTGTTGGCTGAAAGCTTACTCTAGTTAGTTAGTAAGTTAGTTACCGTAGGTAGTTAGTTAGTTAGTTAAAGCTGTGCTGTTCAATCAAACAAGTGGTCTCATCTTTGGGTCATAAATTAGCTGGCATGCCTGTGAAACCTTCTTGATTGTAATTAAGACATCCAATGACCTTTATTGTAGAACAATGTATCTCCTGTTTAATGTCCAGTGTATATAAGCTGTATTGTAAGTTTTTGTCAGTATACAGGAATCAGTCTGAGGCCTGGAACCCACTAGGAGTGCTTTTCTGAGTGCTTTGTGATTTGAAAAGCTCTTGCTAATGTAATGCTATGGGTGTGATCCCACTTGAGCAATGTGATTTTCGAAACATCACCCATAGCATTGCATCAGCAAGAGCTTATTCAAATCACTAGCGCTTAGAAAAGGGTTCTAGTGGGTTTGAGCCCTGACGAAGACTTCATAGTCGAAAGCTTACTGCTTTTCTTCTAAGTTAGCCAATAAATGGTATTATCCTGATACAGAACTTCCTGCTTTATCTCATGGCTAACACACTACAATCCTGTGTAACCCGATCTATCCGTTAGCACTCGGCCCCGGCTGAGTGGAATCCACCAGACACTGGCTCAGATGCGATTATCAAAGATTTATTTGTGACCGAACAGTAGCTTCAATCAACCAGAAATACTTCAACAACACAATACACCTCCCTTGCACATCACAGGTCAAAATACACAATCTTCTCCTCTTCACAGGCAGTGCACCGGTAAAAACTGTGGAATAAAAAGGTTAAGTTACATAGACATTATATATGAAAGTTGTGCTACAAAGGTCTTCTTGTACAATTATCAACTACTTTACAGCATGTTTGCATCACAGTACCATTGCTGGGGCATAGGGGCTTGGGAAGGGAAAGGTCTAGTGAGCAATTCAGTTCCTAAACTGTTTTCAGTCCCTTGTAGCCAAGTCCAAGCTATATTGCTCAGCAAAACCTACGGGGAACTCGTGACTCTCTTCAATATGGTACTGAACAGTTTCCACAGTTCGTTGGTTGGCAATATGGCTTCCAAAAGAATGTTCACTTTACTCAGAAGTCCTCTCAGACTCTTTACCCTTTGTACTATATCACTCCACTCACTCTACTCGTAAGTACCACCCGTTTGGATAGGGCCTCCCAAAATACCAAACAAAACAAAATATAAATCAAATAATCAAAAAGGGTTAGAAAAATAAAAATAAGGAAAATAAAGCACAAAAGTGACCAATGCACCCAGCTATACCAGCAATATCACCCTCCCACAATATAACTCTATTTATATGCAATTTGAACTTAGGCTAAATAAGCTCTAATTTTGTGATGTTGCAAAACTTGTAATCCAACTTAGTTGACTCTGTATCTTTGTCAGGCATCACTTCACCTTTCACTGCAGTTTACTTTAGCAACAATAGATGCAATGAAACTCCTCCTTCACTTATCTTCTTTAATGCTGACAAGTCGCAGACTTAATTATCTCTCACTAACAGGTTCTCTTTATTCTCACGGCCTTTGTTATCTTTTCTCTTCTCTGAGACCGTGCACTTTGTAACACACAAATCACACTTTGGTTTACTTCTGATATCGGACTCATAGTAACACTTCCGAAGAGAGCAGCTGAAGAGCACTGGATGGTGTACTGGTTAAGGGCTCTGCCTCTGACGCAGGAGACCAGGGTTCGAATCTCGGCTCTGCCTCTTCAGTAAGCCAGCACCTATTCAGTAGGAGACCTTAGGCAAGTCTCCCTAACATTGCTACTGCCTATAGAGCGGGTCCTAGTGGCTGCAGCTCTGGTGCTTTGAGTCCGCCAGGAGAAAAGCGCAATATAAATGTTATTTGTGTGGTGGCTGGATGGTGTAATGGTTAAGGGCTCTGCCTCTGACACAGGCGACCAGGGTTCGAATCTCGGCTCTGCCTGTTCAGTAAGCCAGCACCTATTCAGTAGGAGACCTTAGGCAAGTCTCCCTAACACTGCTACTGTCTATAGAGCGCGCCCTAGTGGGTGAGTCCGCCAGGGGAAAAGCGCAATATAAATGTTATTTGTCTTGTCTTGTCTTGTCTAAACTCTTGACTTAAAACGGACTGACAGGAACAATGTCTTTAAATCAGGATTACTGCGAGTGGTTGGCTGTGTCAGCTCTGCAGGGGACCTAATGGAGGCTGATAATGTCTTTGATGACAGCAAGGCCTGCACACTCAATATACTTAATATAGTCAGCAGCAGAATGCCTCTGCTTGTTTAAAACTTTCTCACACAGGCAGTCCCTAATAACACTACTTTGATCAGCATATTGCCTTTTCAGTACTCTGGGTTGCTATCTCTCTATCTCAGCAAACCTCCACTGAACGCTGGCCTCTATCTGAACACACACTGTGGCTTGTGGCTGGCTCTAAGGCCTATACTCATCTGGGTTGCCGGAGTCTCTCTCTTTCCGGGATAGCTCGGATTTGGTCTGTACACGCTGCCTCTGGCCTCCGGTCACTGTGTGGCCTGGCTGCTGCTGTCCTCCTCACTCTGCTGTAGCATCTGTAGTGCCGCTGGGTCCTCTCTACCTCACGGGGTGACTGCTGCGGCCGTTCTCCCCTTTGCCTCCTCTCCGGCTCTCTCCGCCGCCTCCTGACTCCTCTCAGCGCTCCTCTCTGACTCACACTCTGGCGCGCTCTGAACTGGCTACAACCAGTTCCCTCCAGCTAGGTCTTGCGTGCTCTGCCCCTCCGTGCCTGCGCTGCAGTCCCTGACAGACCGCGCGGGGGCTTCTGGAAAGTTCCACTGCTCTGTGTACCTGGTCGCCTAGCAACCAGTCTGATGCAGCCATCTCAGCGCTTCAGCTCATCTCTCATGCACCGTTTTAGTTCCACAAGCTAACATCTAAGGCAAAATTTAGCCTTAGATGTTTAAATCACCACACACATAGAAATGCATTAGCAAAATCTTGTGACCATCTTTTAGAGAGTTACAACTGTACTGCCATTATTATAAATCGGATTGCCCCCATTAATATGCCAATATTTATGAAGGGATGGTCTGCAATTGCAGTGGTGTGCTGATCAGAGTTTGACCTCTTACCTGAATTACCTTTAAAGGCACCGAGCAGCTAGAAATTAAAATATATAAAATGAACTTCTCCAAAACGGAGGTTAATATCGCAATGTGCTATTGGGGGATGGGGGGAGTGAGGGTTGGGGTGATTGGCATTTTTTACCTACAGTGGACTGCTCCTTTGATCCCCTGTCCATATGAGTAATGGCCACTTATTGCCAATAATTATCTGGAGACTAGGGAAGCCTTTTACAAATGGAGACAGTGGCATAGCTAGAGATTATGGGGCCGCATAGCAAAACTTTCATGGGGCCCTCAGATGTAGGCACCCCTGGGCAATGCCATCTGCCCCTACCCTATGGATGAGTTAATTGGGCAATTTACATTCTCATGCAATCTTCACTGCATATAGTCCATGGACACTGAGACAGTGAAGAGGAACAAAAGAAAGTTAATAGTGAACAGATCAGGTACAAACTAGGCCCACTCTGCTCCAGGGCCCCATAGCAGCTGCTATGACTATTGCTATGCCCCTGAATGGAGATCACTTCTATTGCTCAACACATTTATAAATATGGTGGTCAGCGATTTTCCAGAAAAGTGCTATTATTTCTGTCTATCGCCACCTTTATAATTGGTCTCCATGGGCTTCCAGTTGTAGCTTGCATTTGCATTACTTTCAGTAGTTATGTGGTTTGCTTACATCATTGTGACAGCAACTGATCAGCGGTCCTGTTTACTTGGTGTTGAGTCAAACACACTTTCAATCATTAAAGTGAAATTCCAGCTTCAAGAGAAAATTGTTTTGACATGTATCGGTGCTACAAAAGTCTCTTTGTGATTTAATGTTATTAAAAATGATCTTATTTCAGTTTGCTGTGTGTATGTTACATGGCCTGGATGCTCAAATAGCATTTTTTTTCAAACATTAAATCAATGCAATGTCTAATGTTTCCATCTCAGGCATGAGGCATTAATCTGGACACTGGCATTTGGCTAATATACAGATATTGGCCTCCAGTGCTGTATTAAGTATTGGTTAAAGAAAGGAAAAATGTTATTGGCGAGGATACGGTTTGGCAGAAGGCTACTGTAAAGCAAAAGGTTCATTGTAATATGTTGGGCTGCGTAGCCTGTAAAAACAGGAGCCCAGGAGTCTGAAAATGTGGCTTTAGGCAAAAGTCAAACTTTTCAAGAAGTGATTATGGAGACCAGGGGGAATGAGGAGAATGGACAACACACAGACGTATGTGAATCGAGCATAAACATACCTCTGTGCTTACCTTGGGTAGCTTTGGCTCAGGTCTGGTGTCCTTTAAAGTCTACCTAGTCAACTTACAGTAGGCATAGTAGTGGCCACTGTATAATGTTTATATGGGGCTTGCAAAAATCACAGGAAAGCTACTGTTCATTGCTGCCGAGTGAGCTCCAGACATGCTTTAATGTGAATAAGGTATGTCATCCTATATAATAATCCCCGTGTCCCTGTGTCCTCCTTTGTCCGTGTCTGTGCTTTTTTGCTACTGCACATGTGCAGCATGGACAGCCGTTGGGAAAGGAGGTGGATGGGGCTGGGTGGCTGTGTGCGCTGGCGGACATGTGTGGGGGTGCGTGGCTGGCAGTGTTTGTGTGCGGAGTGGGGCCATGCGCATGCGCGCTGACATGCGGCCAGCGGTTGTGGGAGGGGGGTTGTGAGAGTGGCATAGAGCCCGTTTTTAAACAGGCTTAGGTGTATTAGTTCCTCCACTAAAGCCTGATAGTCCATCAGAATAAGAATATATTAACAAGGAGTGCTGGTTCCTATCAATTATGGTCTTATATCAATTGATACTCTATTCAATGCAAAAAATGAGTCATAATATGCAATATGCAATAAAATGGACATAAACCTCCATATATACCTCCTTAATCATACCATTCACACAACAGGAGCTTCCTGGTGTCCCTAAAAAGAACTATCGATTAAAAAATAGTCTAATAAAAAAAAGGTTGCAATTGCATGACCTAAAAAATGTTATTAGCACAACCAGCATTTGGAGGACTAAAAGATTACTGACGTATAACGAGTTGATATATCCATATGTAGACATAGGTAAACATACTGCAGTGTGACTTTGCCTATCCTAAGTGACAATTTGAAGGGGGATCTCCCATATTGGCATCTACTTTTGTCTCTTGTGCTAATAGCATTTTTTAGGTCTTGTAATTGCAACCTCTTTTATCAGACTATTTTTTAATCGATAGTTCTTTTTAGGTACACCAGAAAGCTCCTATTGTGTGAGAGGTATGCTTGAGGTGTATATGGAGGATCATGTCCATTTTATTGCATATTGCGACTCCTCTTTTGCATTGAATAAATTATCAATTGATATAAAACCATAATTGATGGAAACCAGCCCTCCTTGTTAATATATTCTTTCGACCACTGATTTTTAGTGGGTAGGGGGGCTTTACCCACTATCTTACAAGGTAGCAGCAGGGGAAGTGCATTAGCACTTATAGTTCCTGTTTTTATCTAGTCCATCAGAATAAGACCCAACACTTAGAAAAATAAATTCCTGAAGTAAAATTTAATCAAGATACCTCTTGTACACATGAGCTTTCCTTTCTCGGCTCTTCCAGCTGTGTGAGCGTCATACAGTCATTCTGCTAGGGAGGTGAGTGAAAGGAATTAGAATGGAGAAGATATCCGATGCTTGGGTGAGGACGGATGCTTTCAGAAGGAATGCTGTTTCTTTTGCTACTGGAGAGTTCCTTGAAATTCCTGGAGTGTCTTTAATGAATACAGTCATAAATACTGCACACCTGCTCAAACATACATACAAAAGGGAATGTTAGCTGCTAAACATTGTACAGCGGCGGAGAGGCTCTCTAACGAAGATGGAATTGAACGAATGTATGAACAGGGCTCCTTGGAATGTAGGGAGAAATTAGCGACGTGCCTACTCCACAGCTGATCACATATAGACCATCTTTCCATTATAGCTAAATGAGAGTGCTTCTACTGGACTCCATAAACTACCACAAATTATAGCACAGCACAGAGAATAATCACGTACATATACACGGAATGGGGCCTTTTCTTTCCAGCTGCTTTTGTTTTTCGTCCAAGCATAGATGAGTACGATGATTGAGCTTCGCTAGAGGACTTATTTCATCAACTGACATTTTAAAGAGGAGCTGTCAGCCATACTATCTCAGGAAAAAACACATATATAAGTAGATAAATACTTGCTCTACTTACATAACATATGTAGCGCACTGTGCACATTTTGATTTTAGTGATTTTTCTACAGTAAAAAAAGAAAAAATCCTTCTTAGCATTTCCCATTTTAAATGTAGCTATTTTGAAGCCAATCCTGATGTCATTTCCTCCCTTACACTCCTCTGCCTGATTTGCCTGCCCTTCACTATAAAAGTGCATTGTCTCAGCATGGGAAATATTGGACAATCAGAGAGGAACAGCGGTGTGGGAGGAGAAAACAGTAGGGAAAAGAGGCTTCAGCCAATCAGACTGCATTAGTTAAATCTGAGGGGAAGTAGAGAAGCAAAAAAGGACAACCCAGCATGCCCTGCAACTTCCTTTTTGTGTACCAAATTTTGTGTGTACCAAATAAGAGTCAGGTAAACTGGGGAATGATCATTTATCAACAAGAAAAGTAATAAGGATTTTAACTTTTGGATTGCCTGGTTAGCATCCTTATTACTTGTTTACCAGATAAAGATAAATAATTGATTTTATGCCCGACAGTTACACTTTAAGTGACTGTATTTAATGATAAGATTGCTCTCTTGTGACCAATAATGATTAGCTATAGGGAACCTAAAGCAAGGCTTACATATGTCCAGTGGGATGCGAAAGTTTGGGCAACCTTGTTAATCGCCATGATTTTCCTGTATAAATCGTTGTTTGTTACAATAAAAAATGTCAGTTAAATATATCATATAGGAGACACACACAATGATATTTAAGAAGTGAAATGAAGTTTATTGGATTTACAGAAAGTGCGCAATAATTGTTGAAACAAAATTAGGCAGGTGCATAAATGTGGGCACTGTTGTCATTTTATTGATTCCAAAACCTTTAGATCTAATTATTGGAACTCAAATTGGCTTGGTAAGCTCAGGGATCACTGACCTACATACACAGATGAATCCAATGATGAGAAAGAGTATTTATGGGGGTCAATTGTAATGTTCCCTCCTCTTTTAATTTTCTCTAAAGAGTAGCAACATGGGGGTCTCAAAACATTTCTCAGATGACCTGAAGACAAAGATTGTTAACCATAATGGTTTAGGGGAAGGATACAGTCTGTTTCCACAGTTAGGAACATATTGAGGAAATGGAAGGAAACAGGCTCAGTTCAAGTTAAGGTTCGAAGTGGCATACCAAGAAAAATCTCGCATAGATACAAGCGACAAATGGTGAGAGCAGTCAGAATCAGCCCACAGACCAGCACCAAAGACCTACAACATCATCTTGCTGCAGATGGAGTCACTGTGCATTGTTCAACCATTCGGCGCACTTTACATAAGGAGATGCTGTATGCGAGAGTGATGCAAAGGAAGCTTTTTCTCCGCCCACAGCAGAAACAAAGCTGCTTGAGGTATGCTAAAGCAAATTTGAACAAGCCAACTTCATTTTGGAATAAGGTGCTGTGGACTAATGAAACTAAAATGGAGTTATTTGAGCATAACAAGGGGCATTATGCATGGAGGAAAAAGAACACAGTATTCCAAGAAAAACACCGGCTACCTACAGTAAAATATGGTGGTGGTTCCATCATGCTGTGGGGCTGTGTGGCCAGTGCAGGGACTGGGAATCTTGTCAAAGTTGAGGGACACATGGATTCCACTCAGTATCTGGAGACCAACGTCCAGGAATCAGTGACAAAGCTGAAGCAGCGCTGGGGCTGGATCTTTCAATAAGACAACGACCCTAAACACTGCTCAACATCCACTAAGGCATTCATGCAGTGGAACAAGTACAACATTCTGGAATGGCCATCACAGTCCCCAGACCTGAATATAATTGGAAATCTGTGGTGTGAGTTAATGCTCGGAAGCCATGCTCGGAAGCCATCAAACCTGAATGAACTAGAGATGTTTTGTAAAGAGGAATAGTCCAAAATAGTTACCTTCAACCAGAATCTAGATTCTTATTGGAACCTACAGGAAGCATTTAGAGGCTGTAATTTCTGCAAATCTACTAAATATTGATTTCATTTATTTTTTTGCCCTAATTTATGCACCTGCCTAATTTTGTTTAAACAATTATTGCACACTTTCTGTAAATCCAATAAACTTCATTTCACTTCTCAAATATCACTGTGTGTGTCTCCTAAATCAGTGTTTCTCAACATTTTATTGTTATGTACCCCTTTTAAAACACTGTACTCACCAAGTACCCCCTAGCATAGTAAATATTATCACAAGTACCCCTTGACAAATATATATTTAATTGTAGTACATGATAATTGGCTCTAAACAAAGTCCAAGCATTGACTATTGCTTTTAATTAGCTAAAAAACTAATTTGGTGTTGTTTAAATAAGATTTATCATTTTCTAAACTCTAAATTTGTTATTCTTGGTAAAATATATCAAGCCCGAGTACCCCCTGGAACCATCAGGAGTACCCCCTGGGGTACGCGTACCACACGTTGAGAACCTAGGTCCTAAATTATATATTTGACTGACATTTTTTATCATAACAACCAACGATTTATACAGGAAAATCATGACGATTAACAAGGTTGCCCAAACTTTCACATCCCACTGTATTTCCATTTAAGCAAAACCAGTTGCCTGGCTATCCTGCTGATCTCTTTGGCTGCAATAGAGTTTGAATCACACACATGCAGCTAATCCAGTAACACTTCAGTCAGAGCACCTGATCATGATGCTTATTCAGGGTTTATGCCTAATGCTAGGTGTGTACCTAGCTATGAGATTTTCTGGTAGATTTACTGTCAGGTTGATTATTTCCAACATGTCTGATCTGATTTTTGATCATTTTCCGTCTGTTTTCCCCTCACTTCCATTGGAAAACGATCAGAAATAGACCGGAAATCAGATCGGACATGTTGGAAATAATCGATCTTACAGTAAAAGAAGAAAAGAAAATCTCATAGTGTGTACCTAGTATAAAAGTATGAGGCACAGGTTCAGCAGGCCAGCCAGGCAATATGCATTGCTTAAAAAGGAAATCAATATGGCAACCTCTATATCCCTCTTGCTTTATGTTCCCTTTAACCACTTGCCGACCGCCCACTACCTATGGGTGGCGGCAAAGTGGCACCCCCAGGACCGCGTAATGCCGATAGGCATCGGTACCTGTGGGACTGAATTGCCAGGGATCACGCGCAGTGATGCACGCGCATACGGCGGCATTAGGCTCCACCCACCTGCGACGGCAACCCGACGGCCAATTAGCAGCGCCGGCGGGTTGTTAACCCCCGATCTGCCGTAAAGCAAGCGTATAATACGCTTTGTAATGTATACAAAGCGTATTATACAGGCTGCCTCCTGCCCTGGTGGTCCCAGTGATCGACGGACCATCAGGGCAGGAGGCAGCCCCCGTAGTAAGCACACAAAAATGCTGATCCTCCCCCCTTCCCCCTGGTCGCCCACAGCACCCCTCAGACCCCCCCTGATCACCCCCTCAGACCCCTGTTTGCACCCAATCACCCCCCTAATCACCCATAAATCACTCCCTGTCGCTATCTGTCAATGCTATTTTTTTAGATTAGGTCCTAAACTGCCCCCTGGGGGCTCCTGATCACCCCCCTGTGCAATGTATACATCTATCCTCCCCTGTAATCACCCACTGATCACCTGTCAATCACCCAACAATCACCTCCTGTCACCACCTGTCACTGCCACCTTGCGGACACCTACCCGCCCACACCCTCAGATCGCTCACAGACCCGCCCTCAGATCACCTCCCAAGTGCATTGTTTACTGTTCTCCCCTCTAATCACCCACTGATCACCCATCAATAACCCCCTGTCACCACCTGTCTCTGCTACCCATCAGATCAGACCCTAATCTGCCCCTTGCGGGCACCCAATTACCCGCCCACACACTCAGATTGCCCTCAGACCCCCCCTGATCACCTCGCCAGTGCATTGCTTGCATCTATTCTCCCCTCTATCACACCCTGATCATCTATCAATCACCCCGTCACCCCCTGTCACTGGTACCCATCAGATCAGACCCTAATCTGCCCCCTGCGGGCACCCAAACACCCGCCCACACCCTCAGATCACCTTCAGATCCCGCCTGAACTTCTCCCCTCTAATCACCCACTGATCACCCATCAATCACCCCCTGTCACTGCTACCCATCATATCCATCAGATCAGCACTTCATCTGCCCCTTGCGGGCACCCAATCATCCGTCCACACCCTCAGATTGCCTTAGACCCCCCCGATCACCTCGCCAGTGCATTGCTTGCATCTATTCTCCCCTCTAATCACACCCTGATCACCTATCAATCACCCCGTAACCCCTTTGCACACCTACCCATCAGATCAGGCCCTAATTTGTCCCGTGTGGGCTCCTGATAACTCGGCCAAACCCTCAGACCCCCCCCCCCCACCCGATCACCTCCCCAGTGCATTGATTGCATCTATTCTCCCCTCTAATCACCTCCTGAGACACCCATCAATCACCTCCTGTCACTCCCTAGCACTCCTATCCATCAGATCAGGCCCTAATCTGCCCCATGCGGGCTTCTGATCACCCATCCCACCGCAGTGACAGAATTTTTTTTTCTGATCACTGCTAGTCTCTACGACTTAATTGTGGCCAACCGTAATGCCACACAATACGCAACCGCCAATCCAAGAAGCTACCATGCCCAGGCTTTTCGGTGGAAACCACTCCAAGTTTCCGAACGTAACATTTTTTAAGGCCTTCTCCTTAACATGAGTCTAGTCAAAAAGAATGTATTGCGGTCTTATTGGTCTACGCACCCAATACATCACATGCCCATGTTCTCTGCTGCCATGTCCAGGTCACGATTTGAGAACATCCTGCGCTTCCTGCACTTCAGTGCCAATACAACCTGTCATCTAAGAGGCCACCCTGCTTATGACCGGTTCCACAAAATTTGGCCCCTCATAGACCACCTGTCATCAAAATTTGCAGATGCTTATACCCCTGAACAGTCATTTTGAGGCATTTAGTTTCCAGACTACTCTTCACGGTTTTGGGCCCCTAAAATGCCAGGGCAGTATAGGAACCCCACAAGTGACCCCATTTTAGAAAGAAGACACCCCAAGGTATTCCATTAGGTGTATGATGAGTTCATAGAAGATTTTATTTTTTGTCACAAGTTAGTGGAAAATGACACTTTGTGAAAAAAAAACAATAAAAATCAATTTCTGCTAACTTGTGACAAAAAATAAAATCTTCTATGAACTCACCATAATCCTAACGGAATACCTTGGGGTGTCTTCTTTCTAAAATGGGGTCACTTGTGGGGTTCCTAAACTGCCCTGGCATTTTAGGGGCCCTAAACCCTGAGGAGTAGTCGGGAAACCAAATGCCTCAAAATGACCTGTGAAATCCTAAAGGTACTCATAGGATTTTGGGCCCCTTAGCACACCTAGGCTGCAAAAAAGTGTCACACATGTGGTATCGCCGTACTCAGGAGAAGTAGTATAATGTGTTTTGGGGTGTATTTTACACATACCCATGCTGGGTGGGAGAAATATCTCTGTAAATGAACAATTGTGCGTTAAAAAAAATTGTCATTTACAGAGATATTTCTCCGACCCAGCATGGGTATGTGTAAAAATACACCACAAAACACATTATACTACTTCTCCTGAGTATGATGATACCACATGTGTGACACTTTTTTGCAGCCTAGGTGCGCTAAGGGGTCCAACGTCCTATGAGTACCTTTAGGATTTCACAGGTCATTTTGAGGCATTTGGTTTCTAGACTACTCCTCACAGTTTAGGGCCCCTAAAATGCCAGGGCAGTATAGGAACCCCACAAGTGACCTCATTTTAGAAAGAAGACACCCCTAGGTATTCTGTTAGGTATATGGTGAGTTCATAGAAGATTTTATTTTTTGTCACAAGTTAGTGGAAAATGACACTTTGTGGAAAAAAAAACAATAATCAATTTCCGCAAACTTGTGACAAAGTGTCATTTTCCACTAACTTGTGACAAAAAATAAAATCTTCTATGAACTCACCATACAACTAACGGAATACCTTGGGGTGTCTTCTTTCTAAAACGGGGTCACTTGTGGGGTTCCTAAACTGCCCTGGAATTTTAGGGGCCCTAAACCCTGAGGAGTAGTCTGGAAACCAAATGCCTCAAAATGACCTGTGAAATCCTAAAGGTACTCATAGGACTTTGGGCCCCTTAGCGCACCTAGGCTGCAAAAAAGTGTCACACATGTGGTATTGCCGTACTCTGGAGAAGTAGTATAATGTGTTTTGAGGTGTTTTGAGGTGTATTTTTACACATACCCATGCTGGGTGGGAGAAATATCTCTGTAAATGGACAAATTTTTTTATTTTTTTGTGACAATTTTGTGAAGGTCACAGTGTGACCTTCACTGATAAGAAATTCCAACTATAAAACACTTTCCTAGAAGAAAATGGCTTCTGAGAGCAAGAAAGAGATAAAAAAGGGGGAAATTCTTATCAGTGAGGGTCACACTGTAGTCACTTCCTGTCTGAGTCAGGACTGAGTCAGCCACTTACATACCTGATATTTACCTCTTTCAGGCAGAGAAAGAAAAAAAGGAACACAGCATAGTTATTTGTGTGCTAGGCACTGTACATACCCATGTCTATCTCATTATGCCACATGTCAGTTGTGGTATCCTTTAATGGAGGGTGGACAAGCAGTGATGACTCATCAGTGTACTGCTGTTTTGCAAAGTCCAATCAACATATCCTGGTAGCCACTGTTAAAGTGCAGTCAGATGTCTGACTATGCTGTCTACAATAATGGCTACCCTGTATGTCCTGGATTGTACTTGTGTCTGTAGCTGTTTGCTGCCAATTCTAAGTGTATTGACAATTTCTAAAGTTCCCTCTGTAAAATGTGCATAACTAAAGCCCCATCTAGACGGAGCTCGATTAGCCGTCGGATCGAATCTTCCGCATCCCCGCACGTCCACGCCGTGCCCCCGCTCGTCCGCGTGTGCGTCGGATTCGATACCCGTTCGTCCCCGCCGGCGCCGCTTATCTTCCGCTCGATTCCCCCGCTATTGTCCGCTCGCGGGGAATCGGCCGCGGCGAGATTGGACCTGTCGGATCTTATCAATCGAGCCGCATCAGCGGCTCAATTGATAAGTAAGATCGGCACGTGTACCAAAAAACAGATAAAACAGATTTAAACATTGTTGTTTTATGGCATAGACTTTACATTGCATGTCTGCAAATACATTTCAGATCCAAATAGTTGCTACAGAACTATCAATGAGAAGCTAATCGTGTTATGTTTATTTTATGCAAATGTATATACAGTGGTTTGCAAAAGTATTCGGCCCTCTTGAAATTTTCCATATTTTGTCATATTACTGCCACAAACATGAATATATTTTATTGGAAATGCACGTAAAAGACCAACACAAAGTGGTGTACACGTGAGAAGTGGAATGAAAATCATACATGATTCCAAACATTTTTTACAAATAAATAACTGCAAAGTGGGGTGTGCGTAATTATTCAGCCCCCTTTGGTCTCAGTGCAGTCAGTTGCCCATAGACATTGCCTGATGAGTGCTAATGACTAAATAGAGTGCACCTGTGAGTAATCTAATGTCAGTACAAATACAGCTGCTCTGTGACAGCCTCAGAGGTTGTCTAAGAGAATATTGGGAGCAACAACACTATGAAGTCCAAAGAACACACCAGACAGGTCAGAGATAAAGTTATTGAGAAATTTAAAGCAGGCTTAGGCTACAAAAGGATTTCCAAAGCCTTGAACATCCCACGGAGCACTGTTCAAGCGATCATTCAGAAATGGAAGGAGTATGGCACAACTGTAAACCTACCAAGACAAGGCTGTCCACCTAAACTCACAGGCCGAACAAGGAGAGCGCTGATCAGAAATGCAGTCAAGAGGCCCATGGTGGCTCTGAACGAGCTGCAGAGATCTACAGCTCAGGTGGGGGGATTCTGTCCATAGGACAACTATTAGTCGTGCACTGCACAAAGTTGGCCTTTATGGAAGAATGGCAAGAAGAAAAGCATAAGAAGTCCCGTTTGCAGTTTGCCACAAGCCATGTGGGGGACACAGCAAACGTGTGGAAGAAGGTGCTCTGGTCAGATGAGACCAAAATGGAACTTTTTGTCCAAAATGCAAAACGCTATGTGTGGCGGAAAACTAACACTGCACATCACTCTGAACACACTGTCAAATATGGTGGTGGCAGCATCATGCTCTGGGGGTGCTTCTCTTCAGCAGGTACAGGGAAGCTGGTCAGAGTTGATGGGAAGATGGATGGAGCCAAATACAGGGCAATCTTGGAAGAAAACCTCTTGGAGCCTGCAAAAGACTTGAGACTGGGGCAGAGGTTCACCTTCCAGCAGGACAACGACCCTAAACATAAAGCCAGGGCAACAATGGAATGGTTTAAAACAAAACATATCCATGTGTTAGAATGGCCCAGTCAAAGTCCAGATCTAAATCCAATCGAGAATCTGTGGCAAGATCTGAAAACTGCTGTTCACGAACGCTGTCCATCTAATCTGACTGAGCTGGAGCTGTTTTGCAACGAAGAATTAGCAAAGCAAGCATGGATTTCAGTCTCTAGATGTGCAAAGCTGGTAGAGACATACCCTAAAAGACTGGCAGCTGTAATTGCAGCAAAAAGTGGTTCTACAAAGTATTTACTCAGCGGGCCGAATAATTACGTACACCCCACTTTGCAGTTATTTTTTTTTTCTAAATGTTTGGAATCATGTATGATTTTTGTTCCACTTCTCACGTGTACACCACTTTGTATTGGTCTTTCACACGGAATTCCAATAAAATTGATTCATGTTGTGGCAGTAATATGACAAAACATGGAAAACTTCAAGGGGGCCAAATACTTTTGCAAACCACTGTAGCTTGGAACTTTACCAATGAAAATCATACTTTACTGCATTTGATTGGTCCAAATAACTGCTTCAGGAATGTGAATAGAAATAACATAAGATGTCCTCTTTTCTTTATTATATTTACCTTCTTGAGGTATTACAGGGACAATAAAAGAGAGGAAATATCACAACAGGGAAACAGATAGTGATAAAACCTTAAAGAGAAACCGTATTGACTTATAATTGATGATGATGATGATGATATCCATTCAGTCGTATTCGACTCTTGGCGATTCTATGGGTTCGCTCTATCCATGCTGTCCGATCTTGTACCATTTCTGCCAGTTGCTTAACCACTTAAGGACCGCAGTCTTTTCACCCTTAAGGACCAGAGCCTTTTTTCCATTCAGACCACTGCAGCTTAAATGGTTTATTGCTCAGTCATACAAGCTACCATCTAAATGAATTTTACCTCCTTTTCTTGTCACTAATACAGCTTTCTTTTGGTGCTATTTGATTGGTGCTGCGATTTTTACTTTTTATTCTATTCATCAAAAAAGACATGAATTTTGGCAAAAAAATGATTTTTTTAACTTTCTGTGCTGACATTTTTCAAATAAAGTAAAATTTCTGTATACATGCAGCGCGAAAAATGTGGACAAACATGTTTTTGATTAAAAAAAACCCATTCAGTGTATATTTATTGGTTTGGGTAAAAGTTATAGCGTTTACAAACTATGGTGCAAAAATTGAATTTTCCCATTTTGAAGCATCTCTCTCATTTCTGAGCACCTGTCAGGTTTCATGAGGTGCTAGAATTCCAGGATAGTATAAATACCCCCCAAATGACCCCATTTTGGAAAGAAGACACCCCAAAGTATTCACTAAGAGGCATGGTGAGTTCATAGAAGATTTTATCTTTTGTCACAAGTTAGCGGAAAATGACACTTTGTGACAAAAAAAATAAATAAAAAAAAGTTTCCATTTCTGCTATCTGGTGACAAAAAAAAATGAAATCTGCCACGGACTCACCATGCCCCTCTCTGAATACCTTGAAGTGTCTAGTTTCCAAAATGGGGTCATTTGTGGGGTGTGTTTATTGTCCTGGCATTTTGGGGGGTGCTAAATTGTAAGCACCCCTGTAAAGCCTAAAGGTGCTCATAGGACTTTGGGCCCCTTAGCGCACCTAGGCTGCAAAAGAAATGTCACACATGTGGTATCGCCTTACTCAGGAGAAATAGTATAATGTGTTTTGGGGTGTATTTTTACACATACCCATGATGGGTGGGAGAAATATCTCTGTAAATGAGATTTCTTTTGATTTTTTTACACACAATTGTCCATTTACAGAGATATTTCTCCCACCCAGCATGGGTATGTGTAAAAATACACCCCAAAACACATTATACTACTTCTCCTGAGTACGGCGATACCACATGTGTGACACTTTTTTGCACCCTAACTGCGCTAAGGGGCCCAAAGTCCTATGAGTACCTTTAGGATTTCACAGGTCATTTTGAGGCATTTATTTTCTAGACTACTCCTCACGGTTTAGGGCCCCTAAAATGCCAGGACAGTATAGGAACCCTACAAGTGACCCCATTTTAGAAAGAAGACACCCCAAGGTATTCCGTTAGTAGTATGGGGAGTTCATAGAAGATTTCATTTTTTTTTCACAAGTTAGCGGAAATTGATTTTTATTGTTTTTTTCACAAAGTGTCATTTTCCACTAACTTGTGACAAAAAATAAAATCTTCTATGAATTCCCCATACACCTAATTGAATACCTTGGGGTGTCTTTTTTCTAAAATGGGGTCACTTGTGGGGTTCCTATAATGCCCTGGCATTTTAGGGGCCCTAAACCGTGAGGAGTAGTCTAGAAACCAAATGCCTCAAAATGACCTGTGAAATTCTAAAGGTACTCATAGGACGTTGGGCCTCTTAGCGCACCTAGGTTGCAAAAAAGTGTCACATGTGGTATCGCCGTACTCAGGAGAAGTAGTATAATGTGTTTTGGGGTGTATTTTTACACATACCCATGCTGGGTGGGAGAAATATCTCTGTAAATTAAAATGTTTTGATTTTTTTTACACACAATTGTCCCTTTACAGAGAGATTTCTCCCACCCAGCATGGGTATGTGTAAAAATACACCCCAAAACACATTATACTACTTCTCCTGAGTACGGCGATATCACATGTGTGACACTTTTTTGCAGCCTAGGTGCGCTATGGGGCCCAACGTCCTATTCACAGGTAATTTTGAGGCATTTGGTTTCTAGACTACTCCTCACGGTTTAGGGCCCCTAAAATGCCAGGGCAGTATAGAAACCCCACAAGTGACCCCATTTTAGAAAGAAGACACCCCAAGGTATTCCGTTAGGTGTATGGTGAGTTCATAGAAGATTTTATTTTTTGTCACAAGTTAGTGGAAAATGACACTTTGTGAAAAAAAACAATACAAATCAATTTCCGCTAACTTTTGACAAAAAATAAAATCTTCTATGAACTCGTCATACACCTAACGGAATACCTTGGGGTGTCTTCTTTCTAAAATGGGGTCACTTGTGGGGTTCCTATACTGCCCTGGCATTTTAGGGGCCCAAAACCACGAGGAGTAGTCTGGAAACCAAATGCCTCAAAATGACTGTTCAGGGGTATAAGAATCTGCAAATTTTGATGACAGGTGGTCTATGAGGGGCCGAATTTTGTGGAACCGGTCATAAGCAGGGTGGCTTCTTAGATGACAGGTTGTATTGGCACTGAAGTGCAGGAATGTTCTCAAATCATGACCTGGACATGGCAATTAAGTCGTACCAGCAGTGATCAGAAAAAAAATTTCTGTCACTGCGGTGGGGCGGGTGAGGGTTTGGCCGGGTGATCAGAAGCCCGCAGGGGGCATATTAGGGCCTGATCTGATGGGTAGCAGTGACAGGTGGTGACAGGGGGTGACGGGGTGGTTGATAGGTGATCAGTAGGTGATTACAGAGGAGAATATATGCAAGCAATGCACTGGCGAGTTGATCAGAGGGGGTCTGGGGGGCTAATTTAGGGTGTGGGCAGGTGATTGGGTGCCCGCAAGGGGCAGATTAGTGTCTGATCTGATGGGTAGCAGTGACAGGTGGTGACGGGGTGATTGATGGGTGATCAGTGGATGATTAGAGGGGAGAACAGATGTAAACAATGCACTTTCAGAGGTGATCTGAGGGTGGGTCTGCACGCAATCTGAGGGTGTGGGTGGGTGATCAGGTGCCCACAAAAGGCAGGTTAGGGTCTGATCTGATGGGTGGCAGTGACAGGTGGTGACAGGGGGTGATTGATGGGTGATTGACAGGTGATCAGTGGGTGATTATAGGGAAGAATAGATGTATACAGTACACAGGGGGGAGGGTCTAGGGAGGATCTAAGGGTGTGGGGGTGTGTGTTCAGGAGCCCCCAGGGGGCAGTTTAGGACCTAATCTAAAAAATAGCGTTGAGATAGTGACAGGGAGTGATTAATGGGTGATTAGGGGGGTGATTGGGTGCAAACAGGTGTCCCAGGGGTGGGCAGGGGGGGTCTGATGGGTGCAGTGGGCGATCAGGGGGCAGGATCAGTGTGCTTGGGTACTTACTAGGAGGGCTGCAACCTGCCCTGGTGGTCCCTCAATCACTGGGACCACCAGGGCAGGAGGCAGCCTGTATAATACGCTTTGTATACATTACAAAGCGTATTATCCGCTTTACATGCGGAAGATCGGGGGTTAACAACCCGCCGCCGCTGCTAATTGGCTGGCGGGTTGACGTCGCGGGTGGGCACATCCAGCGTGCGATCCCCGGCAGCTAGTCCGCAACGAGCCGCCGCCGATCGGCGTATTGCGCGGTCGTTGCGGGCTCCACTTTGCCGCCGCCCCTAGGTAGGGGCGGCCGGCAAGTGTTTAAAATCACAATCCAGTAATATATATATATATATATATATATATATATATATATATATATATATATATATATATATATATATATATATATATATATATATATATATATAGATCTATATATATATAGATCTATATATATATATATATATAGATCTATATATAGGTGGTTGGGAGGGGATCAAGGGATACATGGGGGGGGGAGAGCTGGAAAAAAGTTTATTTTTACACTAAAATCGCACAGCCTGTCACGGCTGCAGGCTGTGCGTCTCTCCCTGTCACACAAGATCCACAGTGACAGGGAGAGGGAGGCGGAGAGGGAGGCGGAACGGCAACTATGTTGCCTTTCGGAGGGTGATCGCTGTGATTGGCTCACAGCGATCACACGGCAGGGAGCCAATCAGTGACGGCTCCTGCCGATACCCGGAAGCCTTAGCTGTCATAAGACAGCTAAGTGCAGCCGGTTCGGTGCGCGCGATCGCGGCGGGGAGCGGCGGCGCCGGTGATAGAGATCTACGCCTTGCCAGCCAGGAGCCCATCAAAACAGGGCGTAGATCTCTATCACTGCGGTCCGGAAATGGTTAAGCTCAATCCTGTGTCAGCTTTGATATTGTCAAGCCAACGCATTCTCTGGCGGCCTTGTCGCCTTTTACCACTGATCAGTCCAAGCATTAGCATCTTTCTCTAAGGAATTTGATCGCACCACGTGGCCGAAATATGTGAGTCTGAGTCTGGTGATCTTGCCTTCTAGTGACATGTCTGGTCTTATACGTTCTAATACTTCTTTGTTCGTTATCCTTGCTGTCCATGGAATGCGAAGCAACCATCGCCAGCATCACAACACGAAGAAGTCAATCTTTCTTGTATCTGCTTTTCTTAGGGTCCAACTTTTGCAGCCATACATGGTTATGGGGAAAACAATGGCATGAACCAGTCTACATTTGGTCGTAATGCTAATGTCTTTGCTTTTCCATACTTGGTTCATGCTTACCATCGCATTTTTGCCAAGGGATATCAAACATTTTATTTCATGACTACAATCACCATTTCGATCGATCTGAGAACCGAGGAAGGCGAATTCCTGCACACACTTAATCTTTTCATTGTCAACTGCTATCTTGATATTACTGTCATCTACTGTTGTCATGATCATGGTCTTTTTGATATTCATCCGTTGGTACGTGTACGTTCCGGCCCCCGGATCCAAAAAATTATATTCATCCGTTGGTACGTGTACGTTCCGGCCCCCGGATCCAAAAAATGCTGCTGGCCCTAATTTTCCAGACCGTTCTGCCTAGCGGAACGGATCCAGAAAAAAATACTGCAGCATTGGGGGCAATGGGAAATAGAATGTTTCTTCACACTAGTTCCATGGGGGATGGGCCGACGCGATCCTGAGCGACGGGAGGGTGAGGGGAGGGTGCAGCAGCCGGGCAGGTGGGCTAGGGAGGCTAAATACATACCTAATCTTGTGCAGCAGCCGGCGGTAGAGGATTCCGTCTTTGTAATCACAGTGGAAGAAGAGGAAGCCTCTACTGCTGCTGCACAAGATTAGGTATGTATTTGCTGAGTGAAAACTGATCCGATCAATCATTGATCAGATCCGTTTTCACTATGTGAACGGGCCACGGACTGAGCCATCTGGTGAAGCGGACACCGGATCCGCTCACCGGATCAGTTTTGGCCCAAAACGCAGATGTCAACCGGGCCTTAGTAGAATTTGGTAAATTATTCAAGGATACCATTTTACATAAAAATCCTGGTTTCAGCCAGGGTGCGAAGTGAGAGGCTGCCTGCACGCGGTGGACCCTGCTAGTGACATAATCCTTGATTATGTCCGCCCGAACCCTCTCACCTGAATGTTGCTGAACTTATGCAATTCCTGCTGGATTTGGTACTGCAGGCACCGGTGTATACCATTGCACTAGGTTGGCTGATGGGCTGTTTGTAGGCCATATAAAATGGCAGATTGCTGGTTGGGAGTGAGCATTTGCTTCTTGTGTGTTTTGCAAATACATTTCAGCTCCAAATAATAAATGAGAAGCTAATCGTGTTATGTTTATTTTACGCAAAGAAATATAGCTTGGAGCTTTACCAATGGAAATCATCATTTACTGCATTTGATTGGTCCAAATAGCAGCATCGGGAATGTGCATAGAAATAACATCCTGGTTTCAGCATCTGCCTTCCATAGCTATCTATTGCTGTATATTGGTATTTAGCCCCGCCCTCTCACTGAGGCATAGCCTAGGCTGTTTATTCTGTGGAAATTAAATCCCCTAACACCCCACCCCTCGAGCATTCTGGGAGATCAGAGATCTTTTCGACTGGCATTACAATTCTCAGTAAAAGCTTGTTCACACTATGAGCGTTTTTGATTTTTTTTTTTTTTAAGCGCTGGCGATTTAAAATATCGCCTTAAAAGCGCTAGTGCAATGTTGCTCTATGTGAGTGTTCTCAACTGGGCAAGGAGCTTTCTTTCCAATCGCAAACGCGCTACCTGTACCATTTTCTGAGCATTTGCTCTTCAATACAAAGTATAGGAAAATGGCAAAGTGCTTGAAAAAGCAATTTGAATGGCGATTTATAAATGTATTTATTCATTTCTGGGTACAAGAGTTCACTTCCTGACGTCAAAAATGAATCGCTCAGCAGAAGCAATTAGAAAAAGCGCTTTTCTAAGCGCAAAGTGCAGGGAAAAGTGCTTTAAAAAACGCTCAATAAATCGTTCAGCGCTTGAGATAGCACTGGCGATTTATAATGTGAACAAGGCCTAAACAAACATTCTACAGAGTTCATCTGCCAGTACCAAAGATGTTGCCGTCTGTGAAAGTAAATCAGGGAGAGGAGAGATTTTACAATGGACAAACACTGACTAACTAATTTATAATTGTCTAGCAATTTTATTCATTATGTTATTTTGACTAACGAAAGATCCTCTTAAACACTTTCCCATTCTATGCTTTTACAGGCAACATACAGTAATGAAGCCACGATGTCATAGGAGGCATCACCTGTAAAAGCAGACATTAAGGGCAAGTACCAATTTGTTCTACAGTCTCCTGATTAGTCAGACTTGTGAATTATAAGAACAGTAATCGCTGGTGAAAGGAAACTGGAATCCAAGCTGCACCTTCCAGGCTATGCTGCTCAGTCATGTAAGCGGTTGTGTTATTGAAGAATGCTCTCAGTGTCCTCATCTGCTCACTTTTTACAGATGTGCTGCTCTGACACGTGTCTTCATGCTTTCAAGCTGTTGCCTTGTGCAATTAATGAGGTTACGGCAGGGGCCTGTGCCAGGATTATGGGCTATTGTTTTGACGTCAAATCGTATTGCTGTTAAGACTTTGTGACATCTCTGCTTATTTTTAATGAGATTGCAAAACATGTGTAATCGTCTGAGGTTTGAAGTATGTTCCTCACCGAACTTCAACTAAATTAGACCAGATTGTTTCTGTGATGTTGCTTAGCCTGCACAGGCAGGATGCACGCTTTCAAGTTTGCCCAACTGACTTGATAGAAAGAGTGTTCTAATACTGCTCGGAATGTTGATCATACATCAGGAGGAATAATCCATATACTGCTTGGTTTCACCGGAACAAATGATGAGCTAAGGCTATAATCACTAGAAGTTCCATGCAGCAGACTAGATAGAGAATACAGGAAGAATGGAAAAACTTTTCTTGCTCGCAACGTCACACAATGTTACACGACTGCGTATGACGGGCGCAAATGGGAAGTCAAACGAACGCAGTACTTTGCGCAGAGTCATTGGGGATCTTAAAGATTCGATCGCTGTGATGGACTGTTATCAGTGCGCTTAGCTAAACATCATTTGTGTGATCGTGCGCCTGTACACATGACACAAGATCGCAGAAACGACAGCTTGTTGCTCCAAAAATTGCTGGTCATCTTAAAAATCGTCAAGATACTCGGTGGGTGCTGGGAATACACGGGTCGTATTTTCCGCTCAATCGATTTTGCCGCTCGATTCTCCACTCAATTCTCTTATCTTCCGCTTGTTTTTCTTATCTTTTTCCATTCACCTCTATCAGGAATTGAGTGGCAGAATGATCGAACGGGAGATCGGACATGTCGGAAATTATCTATTTAACCATCTATCTGCCGCAAAAACGACCCTTGTATTCCCAGCATTAAAGGGGCCCTAAGCACTGAGCCGGCGTGAGAGTCCTGCGCATGTGTGGTTCGATATTAGAGAACCGAGTATGTGCAGGTGCAGGACTCTCACACTGGCCGGCGTGATGACGCGTAGCCGGCCGGCGTGAGGACACTAATTAAGGAAGAGGGAAGCAGACCTGACAACTTCAGGCCTAAGTTGTCCAATCGCGGAGCCACCAGCCGGGATCGGGAGAGGAGCCAGAAGGATGCCGGGGGACCTTGCGGCCTACGCTGGGCTGGAGGAAGCCCCAGGTAAGTCAATATTTCATTTTTTACCCGGAGCTCAGGTTCCCTTTAAGATCAGTGCTGTGCATGGGCGTCCCTACGTAGGGCAAAATGGGGCATGCGCATTCCCCTGGCCAGCTGCTGCCTCCCCTCCTTAGCCACCCGAACCCGGAAGTGGCCAGCCCACCCACCCTGGGGTGGCAACGGAGAGAAAAGGGAGCGTGTGGACAGCGGTGCGGAAGGGAGGGAAGTCTCCCCCCTTCCCTCACCTTTTGGGGCTCCTCCTCTCTCTCGCTCCCCCTTTAGAATCAGCGGTGCGGACGGCAGCGGCGGGTCACTGGTCTAGACTAGACCAGAGCAGCGGCGCACAGATACAGAGTTACTCGTGCCTGGTAATAGCGTAAGTGTCCCGCCGCTGCCGCCCACACCGCTGATTTCTGAGAGGGGGAGCCCCAAAGGTGAGGGAAAGGGGGGGACTTCCCCCCCCCCCCCTTCCCCACCGCTGTCCACCCGCTCCCTTTTCTCTCTCCGCTGCCACTGGAGACACCTATAGATCTGGCTATCTATACTGGGGGGCACCTGTCACTACCTGAACTGGGGGCTCCTATCACTACCTGAACTGGGGGGCCCTGTCACTACCTAAACTGGGGGCTCCTGTCACTACTTGAACTGGGGCACCTGTCACTACTTGAACTGGGGGGCACCTGTCACTACTTGAACTGGGGGGGCTCCTGTCACTACCTAAACTGGGGGCTCCTGTCACTACCTGAACTGGGGGGCACCTGTCACTACTTGAACTGGGGGGCACCTGTCACTACTTGAACTGGGGGGGCTCCTGTCACTACCTAAACTGGGGGGGCTCCTGTCACTACCTAAACTGGGGGCTCCTGTCACTACCTAAACTGGGGGGCTCCTGTCACTACCTAAACTGGGGGCTCCTGTTACTACCTGAACTGGGGGCCCTGTCACTACCTAAACTGGGGACTCATGTCACTACCTGAATTGGGGGGCACTGTCACTACCTAAACTAGGGGCTCCTGTCACTACCTGAACTGGGGCACCTGTCACTACCTGAACTGGGGGGCCCTGTCACTACCTAAACTAGGGGGCCCTGTCACTACCCAAACTGGGGGGCCTGTCACTACCTAAACTGGGAGGCTCCTGGCGCTTCCTAAACTATCCAGGCCAGCCAGCCCAGCATCACCACCAGTCAACCAGCCCAAAATCACTGTCAAAAAGGCCACAGCATCACCGCCAGCCAGCCCAGCCCAGCCACAGCATCACCGCAAGCCCAGCCACAGTATCACTGCCAGCCCGGCCACAGCATCTCCGCCAGCCAGGCCACAGCATCACTGCCAGGCCTTTCAGCCCACACATCATCCCCAATCCAGCAAAAAACAGTATTGCCAGGCCAGCCAGGCATTTGTCTTGTTGGGGGCCTCATGATTGCTGAATTTGTCTTGTTGGGGGCCTCATGATTTGTTGGGGGCCTCAAGATTGCTGAATTTGTCTTGTTGGAGGCCTCATGATTGCTGAATTTGTCTTGTTGAGGCCACGATTGCTGAATTTGTCTAGTTGGGGGCCCCCATGATTGCTGAATTTGTCTTGTTGGGGGCCTCATGATTGCTGAATTTGTCTTGTTGGGGGCCTCATGATGGCTGAATTTGTCATGTTGGGGGCCTCATAATTGCTGAATTTGTCTTGTTGGGGGCCTCATGATTGCTGAATTTGTCTTGACGGGGGCCTCAAGATTGATGAATTTGTCTTATTCAGGGTCACATGATTGCTAACTGCGAGACTATGGAAAAAACTAAATCATCATCATATAAGACAATAGCATTAAACTTACTTTTTCAGCTTTTTAAAACAGAAAATTAAACTTGGAGGTTCTAAAAAAATGAATACATTTTTCAGGAGTAGGATGGATGAAATTGTTCATCTTCACAGTTTATTTTCAACTTGGATTTTCCAAAATGTTCATGTATGAGTTAAAACATTTGTATTTAGTTTAAATTGCTGTTTCCACTTTGCGATAGATAAGTGAATTTTGGGTTGCAGTTTGGGCACTCGACCTCCAAAAGGTTCGCCACCACTGTCATAATCTAATGTCCCACCATTGCTAGGTTCATGTAAATTTGTCTCCACCCGTGACCACACCCATATTCTGGTCCATGACCACACCCATTTTCGGCACGGCACGCTATGTGCGCCACTTCCTCCTCCCCCCCCCCCCCCCCCCCCCCCTGGAAAATTTTCTGCGGACGTCCATGGTGCTGTACTGAAAGATCAGTGATGGAATTGCACTTTAACTCCCCTGTCCAATTTTTCAGTACTTTGCTCTCCCCTAGGCCTTTTCACTCTTCTATGTGCAGCATACTCCCTTTCTCATATACAGCCCCCATGTGCAACAGCTCCCTTCTTCCATATAGAGCAGCCCTGCTTCCATGTGCAACTGGCTGCCTATACCAAGAATGCCCCATTCCTTGTCCAACTCGTTATGTACGTAATATGCAACTATCGTTTCTGCTAAGTGTGCACCTAGCCTTACCTGAGATGAGCCATAAAAAAAAATTCATACACACCTGGAGCTCCAGCCCCCTTCGGCCTGATCACTCCCGGTAACTTCAGCCAGTTGGGGCCAGCAGTAGTACCGTGCAGGTGCAGAACACTCCCGGCGACGGGAGCATAACAGAAGGTCCAGGAGGCGGAGGACGGGTCAGGCCGAAGGGGGTTGGAGGAAGCAGCAAGTATGTATGTTTCTTTCTTTTCTTTTTTTTTATGGTTCATCTCAGGTTCTCTTTAACCACTTGAGGACCGTGGGCTTTACCCCCCTTAAGGACCGGCCACTTTTTTTCCATTCAGACCACTGCAGCTTTCACGGTTTATTGCTCGCTCATACAACCTACCACCTAAATGAATTTTGGCACCTTTTCTTGTCACTAATAAAGCTTTCTTTTGGTGCTATTTGATTGCTCCTGCGATTTTTACTTTTTATTATATTCATCAAAAAAGACATGAATTTTGGCAAAAAAATGATTTTTTTTACTTTCTGTGCTGACATTTTTCAAATAAAGTAAAATTTCTGTATACATGCAGCGCGAAAAATGTGGACAAACATGTTTTTGATTAAAAAAAACCCATTCAGTGTATATTTATTGGTTTGGGTAAAAGTTATAGCGTTTACAAACTTTGGTGCAAAAAGTGAATTTTCCCATTTTCAAGCATCTATGACTTTTCTGACCACCTGTCATGTTTCATGAGGGGCTAGAATTCCAGGATAGTATAAATACCCCCCAAATGACCCCATTTTGGAAAGAAGACATCCCAAAGTATTCACTGAGAGGCATAGTGAGTTCATAGAAGATATTATTTTTTGTCACAAGTATGCGGAAAATGACACTTTGTGACAAAAAAAAAAAGTTTCCATTTCTTCTAACTTGCGGAAAAAAAAATGAAATCTGCCACGGACTCATCATGCCCCTCTCTGAATACCTTGAAGGGTCTACTTTCCAAAATGGGGTCATTTGTGGGGTGTGTTTACTGTCCTCGCATTTTGGGGGGTGCTAATTTGTAAGCACCCCTGTAAAGCCTAAAGGTGCTCATTGGACTTTGGGCCCCTTAGCGCAGTTAGGCTGCAAAAAAGTGCCACACATGTGGTATTGCCGTACTCGGGAGAAGTAGTATAATGTGTTTTGGGGTGTATTTTTACACATACCCATGCTGGGTGGGAGAAATATCTCTGTAAATGACAATTTTTTTATTTTTTTACACACAATTGTCCATTTACAGAGATCTTTCTCCCACTCAGCATAGGTATGTGTAAAAATACACCCCAAAACACATTATACTACTTCTCCCGAGTACGGCAATACCACATGTGTGGCACTTTTTTGCACCCTAACTGCGCTAAGGGGCCCAAAGTCCAATGAGTACCTTTACGATTTCACAGGTCATTTTGCGACATTTGGTTTCAAGACTACTCCTCACGGTTTAGGGCCCCTAAAATGCCAGGGCAGTATAGGAACCCCACAAATAACCCAATTTTAGAAAGAAGACACCCCAAGGTATTCCGTTAGGAGTACGGTGTGTTCATAGAAGATTTTATTTTTTGTCACAAGTTAGCGGAAAATGACACTTTGTGAAAAAAACCTATAAAAATCAATTTCCGCTAACTTGTGACAAAAAATAAAGTCTTCTATGAACTCACCGTACTACTAACGGAATACCTTAGGGTGTCTTCTTTCTAAAATGGGGTCATTTGTGGAATTCCTATACTTCCCTGGCATTTTAGGGGCCCTAAACCATGAGGAGTAGTCTTGAAACAAAATTTCTCAAAATGACCTGTGAAATCCTAAAGGTACTCATTGGACTTTGGGCCCCTTAGCACAGTTAGGGTGCAAAAAAGTGCCACACATGTGGTATCGCCGTACTCGGGAGAAGTAGTACAATGTGTTTTGGGGTGTATTTTTACACATACCCATGCTGGGTGGGAGAAATATCTCTGTAAATGGACAATTGTGTGTAAAAAAAATCAAAAGATTGTCATTTACAGAGGTATTTCTCCCACCCAGCATGGGTATGTGTAAAAATACACCCCAAAACACATTGTACTACTTCCCCCGAGTACGGCAATACCACATGTGTGGCACTTTTTTGCACCCTAACTGCGCTAAGGGGCCCAAAGTCCAATGAGTACCTTTAGGATTTCACAGGTCATTTTGAGAAATTTCGTTTCAAGACTACTCACGGTTTAGGGCTCCTAAAATGCCAGGGCAGTATAGGAACCCCACAAATGACCCCATTTTAGAAAGAAGACACCACAAGGTATTCCGTTAGTAGTACGGTGAGTTCATAGAAGATTTTATTTTTTGTCACAAGTTAGCGGAAATTGATTTTTATAGGTTTTTTTCACAGTGTCATTTTCCCCTAACTTGTGACAAAAAATAAAATCTTCTATGAACTCACCGTACTTCTAACGGAATACCTTGGGGTGTCTTCTTTCTAAAATGGGGTCATTTGTGGGGTTCCTATACTGCCCTGGCATTTTAGGGGCCCTAAACCGTGAGGAGTAGTCTTGAAACCAAATGTCGCAAAATGACCTGTGAAATCCTAAAGGTACTCATTAGACTTTGGGCCCCTTGGCGCAGTTAGGGTGCAAAAAAGTGCCACACATGTGGTATCGCCGTACTCGGGAGAAGTAGTACAATGTGTTTTGGGGTGTATTTTTACACATACCCATGCTGGGTGGGAGAAATATCTCTGTAAATGGACAATTGTGTGTAAAAAAATCAAAAAATTGTCATTTACAGAGGTATTTCTCCCACCCAGCATGGGTATGTGTAAAAATACACCCCCAAACACATTGTACTACTTCTCCCGAGTACGGCGATACCACGTGTGGCACTTTTTTGCACCCTAACTGCGCTAAGGGGCCCAGAGTCCAATGAGCACCTTTAGGCTTTACAGGGGTGCTCAAAATTTAGCACCCCACCCACTTGCCAGGACAGTTAACAAACCCCACAAATGACCCCATTTTGGAAAGAATACACAACAAGGTATTCCATGAGGGGAATGGTGAGGTCATTGAAATTTTTATTTTTTGTCACAAGTTATCGGAAAATGACACTTTGTAAAAAAAAATAAAAAAATTCTGCTAACTTGTGACAAAAACTAAAATCTTCTATGAACTCACCGTGCACCTCACATAATACTTTAGGGTGTCCTCTTTCCAAAATGGGGTCATTTGTGGAGTCTGTCCTGGCATTTTAGGGCCTCTGCAATCATTACATGTATGGCCAGTATTAGGAGTTTCTGCTATACTCCTTATATTGGGTATACGGGTAATGCACTCTGGGCTGAAAGGAAAAATGAACGGCAAACATACCTTGCTCCACATCAATGGCAGATCTTCCTCCACATCAATGGCAGTGATAACCTCAGGAGAGAGACACCCCGTGCCACCCTGCACTCAGGGTGAGCCACCAACTTATGTGACTGGGCCTCAGAACTTTAGTATACAGCATTATGCCTGCCAATAAAGATGACTCTGTGTGGCATTAACCACTTCTATACCATGACATTTTGTGCTGATCTGTGCTGCGTGGGCTCTCCAGCCCACAGCACAGATCAGATAGCAGCCAGGCTGATCAGACTTCCCCCCTTTTTTCCCCACTAGGGGGATGTCCTGCTGGGGGGGTCTGATCGCCGCCGGCTGCTTGCGCTTGCGGGGGGGGGCTCTTCAAAGCCCCCCTCCGCAGTGCTTCCTGGCCTCCTTCCCCTTCCCTCCCTCTCCCTCCCCCTGTGAGTGGCGCAGGACGGATTTCCGTCCTGCGCCTGATGGGATAGGCTTTAGCCTATCAGATGCCGGTGATCCCCGGCCAATCAGAGGCCGGGGATCACCGATCTCCTCTACGGCGCTGCTGCGCAGCAGCGCCGTTTACATGTAAACACCGGGGAAGGTCTTCCCCGTGTGTTTACATTTACCCTGCGAGCCGCCGATCGGCTCGCAGGGTGTTCACGGAGACACCCTCCGTGAACTGACATGGAATGTTTCCATGGAATAAACTTCAGGATTCAGGGGCGTATATATACGCACCGAGAATCCGGAAATGGTTAAAGCATCATCATAGGCTCAAAGTAAATCACATATAAACCGGGGGTGTCCACATTCAAGGGAAATTCAAACATGCCGTCTTATATCGCCAACCCAGGACAGATCAGCAATATCAAGCATGGAAACCGATCCTTCTTCCGACTTTTATGCTTACCCGTTTGGTTTTCAAGCTTACCTCTCCTCTCCCTGCGACAATGTGCGAAAGACCACTGAGTGTGTGCCTACTCCTGTGTCTGGAGTTCCCTAGGTTCTAATAGTGTACCTGCTCGTGGTACCTCTCAAAACACTCCCCTATGCATAGGCCAGGCTGGTCAGGACATTTGGGACAAAAATAAACGGTGTCAGTCCTTCTTCCAGCCCTGCTGCAGACACGACAACGTTTTCTTCGGATGCGTTGACCTGGGGCACACGGAAGCTGATAGGCGTAATGCTTTCCATGCAGTCGGCTAGTTGCATCTGGGGGGGGGGGGGGGGGGGGCTGGCACCTCCTGGATACAGGATGTCCAGAACGATCTGTTCCTGAAATTGAAGGAAAGATCCAGTTCTCACAGCCTTACTGTCGAGAACAAAGCTGTTGTAAACTGCCAATTGAATCAGATAAAAAGACACTTTCTTATACCAGCGTCTTGTTTTCCGGGTAACTAAATAGGGCGCTAACCTCTGGTCATTGAAGTCCACCCCTCCCATGTTGACATTATATTCGTGGACGACAAGGGGCTTTTCAATGACCGCAGTTGCCCGTTGAATTTGGACTGTCGTGTCTGTGTGAATGGTGGACAGAAAGTAAACGTCCCTCTTGTCCCTCCATTTCACCGCGAGCAGGTCTTCAGTACACAAGGCGGCCCTCTGCCCCCGTTCAAGTCTGGTGGTAACGAGCCGTTGGGGGAAGCCCTGGCGACTAGGCCGCGCAGTGCCACAGCATCTGATTCCTTCTAACTTTAAGTGCTGAAAGAGGGCCACTCTTGTGTAATAATTGTCCACAAAAAGATGGTACCCCTTCTGGTACAAGGGTGACACCAAGTCCCACACAACCTTTCCACTGCTCCCCAGGTAGTCAGGGCATTCGACCGGCTCCAATTTTGAGTCTTTTCCCTCATAGACCCTAAAACGACATGTATAGCCTGTGGCCCTTTTACAGAGCTTATACAGTTTCACCCCATACTGGGCGCGCTTGCTTGGGATGTACTGTTTGATGCCAAGGCGCCCGGTAAAGCGTAAGAGGGACTCGTCTACGCAGATGTTCTGTTCAGGGATATAAGCATCTGCAAATGTTGATGACAGGTGGTCTATGAGGGGCCGAATTTTGTGGAGCCGGTCATAAGCAGGGTGGCCCTTTTCATGACAGGTTTCGTCGTCGTTGAAGTGCAGGAAGCGCAGGATGGACTCAAATCGTGTCCTGGACATGGCAGCAGGGTACAAGGGAACATGATTTACTGGGTTCGTAGACCAATATGAACGCAATACATTCTGTTTCATTAGTCCCAAGTGAAGGATAAGGGCCAAAAAGATTTTAATGTTGGAAACTTGGACTGGTTTCCACCGGAAAGGCTGGGCATAGCTGCTCTCCGGGTGCTCGGTGATGAATTGTGTGGCTTTACGATTGGTCTCAACCACAATTAAGTCCAAGAGAACCTGGGTGATGAACAGCTGCAAAAAGTCTAGGACCGTTCCTAGATGAGCTGTCGCCACCTGGACTCCAGACTGGGCGGTGAAAGGGGGCACTACGGGTGCGGCGGAATCAGGGGATTGCCAATCTGGTTGTGCCAGCACCTCTGGGAGTCTATGGGTACTACGGGCCCGTCTTCTTCTTGGTGGCTGCGACGGGGGTACTACTGCACTTGCCACCGTACCAGTTTCAACTTCCATGCTGGCGCTCACCACTTCACCAGGGTCTACAGAAGTACTGGTACCAAGTCCAGGAGATGCTGCTGGTGCCTGCCTCACCAAGAAAACTATCATCAGCGCTAGCACCACCCTGCTGCCCTTGAGGCGGATCCTGCGCCACCTGCGGTCTAACGACATGGGGTCTGGTACGCCTGGCTCTAGCCGGGACCATAGCCTCGTCATCACTTTCGGTCAGGGAACCACTGCTTTCCACAGGTTCAAATTCGGACCCGGATGATTAGACGGATGATTCTTCCCAAAAGAACTCATCCGACTGGTCCATATACCTGTATACCTCCTCATCGGAAAGCCCCCTTCTTGCCATTGTGAACTGCTAAATTTATGGGGTTTTCCTCCGAGACTACCCAGAAAAAAAGAGCACCTACCTAGCAAAAGGGAGTATTTGAGAGGTATTGGGGTTGGTGGGAAGTGGGGTCTCAGAGGCAATCAAACAATCACAGGACAATCAAATACAATTACAGCACAATCGACTCCAATCACAGCACAAGCAAATCTGATGCACTCGGAAGGTGGTGGTTGGAGGTGGTGGGGGGGAGGGTGGGGTTGGGTGTGGTGGGGGGGAGGGTGGGGTTGGGTGTGGCGGGAAGTGGGGTCTCAGAGGCAATCAAACAATCACGGGACAATCGAAGCCGATCACGGGACAATCAAATACAATTACAGCACAATCGAATACAATCGCAGCACAAGCAAATCTGATGCACTCAGAAGGTGGTGGTTGGAGGTGGTTGGGGGGAGGGTGGGGTTGGGTGTGGTGGGAAGTGGGGTCTCAGAGGCAATCAAACAATCACGGGACAATCGAAGCCGATCACGGGACAATCAAATACAATTACAGCACAATCGAATACAAACGCACCACAAGCAAATCTGATGCACTCAGAAGGTGGTGGTTGGAGGTGGTTGGGGGGAGGGTGTGGTGGGAAGTGGGGTCTCAGAGGCAATCAAACAATCACGGGACAATCGAAGCCGATCACGGGACAATCAAATACAATTACAGCACAATCGAATACAATCGCAGCACAGGCAAATCTGATGCACTCAGAAGGTGGTGGTTGGAGGTGGTTGGGGGGAGGGTGGGGTTGGGTGTGGTGGGAAGTGGGGTCTCAGAGGCAATCAAACAATCACGGGACAATCGAAGCAGATCACAGGACAATCCAATACAATCGCAGCACAATCGAATACAATCGCAGCACAATCGAATACAATCGCAGCACAGTCAAATACAATGCACTCGGACGGTGATTAGGGGGGGGGGGGGGTCTGAGGGCGATTTGAGGGGGTGGGGGGTTGATCAGGAGCCCGCACGGGGCAGACTGAGTCCTGATCTGATGAGAGGCAGACACGGGGTTACTGATCGCAGATCAGTTAGTGATTGCTGGAGAGGACAGATGTAAACAAAGAGCAAGGGATTCAGGAGGGGGGTCTGAGGGCAATCGAGGGTCTGGGCAGGTGATCGGTTACCCCCGCGGGGCAGTTAGGGTCTGCTCTGATGGGTGGGGGTGCTGAGGGGTGATGGACAGGTGATAGACAGGTGATCAGAGAGGGATCAGAGGGGGATCAGGGGGTAAGGTAGCTGTATACAGATGTATACAGTATACAGGGGGGTAGTCTGGGATGGGGTCTGGGGGTGATCTAAAGGTAGGGGGGGATCAGAGTGACTAGGAGGCAGTTAGGGACCTAAACTAAGGGACAGCGTCGCTAGTTAGTGGCAGGTGGGGGGGGTGGTTTTATAGGCGTGCAAGGGTGCTGGGCAGGGGTCTGCTGGGGTGATCAGGGGGGGTATGAAGCCTGGGGTGGCAGATCAGGGGGGCTGTTGGCAAAATACAGCTGTGGGCAATGTAACTTACAAGTGCTTCCTCCTCGCTGGTGGTCTCTGGAACAATGAGACCACGAGGCGAGGAGGAAGCACGTATAAGGCACTTTGTTTACCTAACAAAGTGCCTTATACTCCCTGATTGGCTCCTTCTGCGGATTCCTCCGCTCGCCGGCGCTGCTAAGTGGCCGGCGAGCGGAGACAAAATGCCGGGCTATCGATCCCGGGCGGAGGATCGCGTCACGGATGACGCGATCGCTCCGCCCATGCCCTTACAAGGACCGCCGCCTCTGTGGGTGAGCTGGTCCTTGCGGGCTCCACTTCCCGGCCGCCGCTGTGCGTTAGGCGGTCGGGAAGTGGTTAAGAATTTAAAATGGGGTGAGGAAAGAATTTACAATGGTCAAGGCTGACTAAA
Organism: Hyperolius riggenbachi; assembly: GCF_040937935.1. NCBI lineage: Eukaryota > Metazoa > Chordata > Amphibia > Anura > Hyperoliidae > Hyperolius > Hyperolius riggenbachi. The sequence goes on from NC_090649.1 coordinate 157,517,219, forward strand.
TAATTTATAATAGGAGTATTATAAAATAATGTAATTATAATCATTTAGCTACAGCAGCCTTGCTCTTTCACAAAGTACTGCAGCACTTCTTTGATGTGTGCCTGTGTCAGTGTGCTATAGTCTGCATTAACAGAAGGAACTTCCGGGGTGTTTAATACTTATATTTTAACAAGTTAAAACTAAGCTATTTTAGAATAGTGTGTATGTTTCATAATTTTGTCACCACTTCTTCATAAGTATGTCCCTATTTATTTTGTAACATTTTAGCAGACATTCTAGCTCTAGCAGAAGCCTGAGACGTTTCCCTGTAATATATTCCCTTGAAGTAACAATGAATGAGTATAGGAAATATTCCCTTGTGGTAACAATAAATGAGTATAGGAGGCAGCCATGCACCTGTCACAGGAGCCTTCCCCCGGCAGCATATGTATAGTATACATATCCCGTATAGCATATCGTGCGAGCGCTGAGCCCACACAACACACACGCATCGCGTGACTACTGGCCCATAAATGCACATTACACGCCACAGCTCCGCCCTGCAATCACCTGCTGCGCTCCTCCCCTCCCCCAAGCACAGGAAAAGGGGCTCAAAGGGCAGCGGGGAAGCCACACGCCATGTGCACGCTGTGTGCAGCCCGGGTGCCGCTCTGTCACGCAACTGAGAGGAGCTGCGTGCAAAGAGCACCAGCCTGGCCTCACATCACACGAGTAGCGTGTGGACTGCTCAGATATCCGAGCTCATCAGCTGCAATCCGATTACTCAACTTCTCTCTCACACACACAATCTCCTTCCTCTGCACTATTATCTCTTGTCCGTCCGGCCGCTGACTGCCTGGCACGCAACGCCCCATACAGAGAGCCACATGCGAGCCGCCGTGTGCTGGGGACGCATTACCTATCGCTACAGATGTCCACGTATATCGCATGCTCTGCACGTCAGTAATCTGCCAGCAGTTCTTTATAGGGAGCCGCTGACGTAGAGCGCGTGCTGGCCGACTGCTTCACTTCTGCAGCTAGTAGTGTGCTGCAACTTTGTAACAAGACTGCAGATGAGCATTATCCTCTACAATAAAACCCGTGTTTTTGCGTCCAGCGTGCGTGTCTCTGCGTTTGCGCTACTGCGCAGGTGCCGCAGAGACACCCTTTGTACAGGGAGCAGGACAGCCAGGGGTTGGATATGTGTGGATGGCGGGGACGCGTATGCGGGGTGTGCACGCGCGGCAGGCACTGGCAGGTAGCAGCAGTGATGGACCTAGCCTGTTTTTAAACGGGCTAAGGTCACTAGGGGCTTGATTCAGTAAACGGTGCTAACCTACTTAGCACGCCTAAAGACTTTAGGCGTGTTAACCAGGGTGCTAAGCAGGTTAGCACTGTTTCTACAATCAGATCGCGCGCAAAGACCCATGCGCAAAACTTTGCGTGCGTGCGGAACGTCGCGTAAATGTGAATGGGCACTTCGCGCGCACTGCGTTGTGTGCGCGCAAAACTTTGCGTGCGGATCTTTGCGTGCGATCTGATTTTAACACGCCCAAACTGAGATAAGGCATGATAATGGCCTTTTCAGAAGCGTGCTAACAGTTAGCACTGCTTACTGAATCGAGCCCTAGTTGTTTAATATTTGCATAGTGCCAACATCTTCCGCCGTGCACATAGTATATTGTCTTTCAACCCGAGGTGGGTTTCTGACATGAATATTAGGACACAGATGCTGGTTCTGCATAATATCTCCAGCCTCTGTGTCTGTATAGTGCGCTCCCAGGCCCCCCCTGCGCTCTGCTGTCCCCCAATATAAACAACGCCACGCTAGCGACATGCAGCTTGTTGCTAGCTGGCTGTCTACCTTTGTGCTGTCATTTACCTACACTCCCCCGCCTCCTACATATCGCTGCTCCCCGCCTCCGTAAGCTTTTTCCAATCGGCTTATGGAGGCGGGGAGGGAAGGGACACAGGCAGGGAGCGGCGATAGGCGGGGGAGCGGCAGGTGAATGGTAGCACAAAGGTAAATGGCCAACTAGCAACAAGCTGCATGTCATTAGTGTGGCGTTTTTTATATTGGGCGACAGCAGAGCGCAGGGGAGGCCTGGGGGCACACTATACGGACAAAGAGGCTGGTAATAGTATGAAGAACCAGCCTCTGTGTCCTAAAATTCATGTCAGAAACCCACCTCGGGTTCTCTTTAACTCCCTCAGAGGGGCTCACTATCTAAACCGTACCATAGTTACATGTCTATGTACTGTATGTATCTTGTAGTGTATGCATCTTAGTCTAGGGCCAATTTAGGGGCAAGCCAATTAACTTATCTGTATGTTTTGGGAGGAAACCAGAGTGCCCGGTGGAAACCCACACAGATACAGGATAACATACAAACTCAATGCAGATAGTGCCCCGGCACAGTTTTGAAGTGGAATTAGTACAGGTTTAACTGAAGAAGCCAGGAATTTTTCTTTGGGGGGGGGGGGGGTATTCTTGAAAGGTCTCTCTGAGCATCCAGCACACCCCCCATTGATACACCGCAGCTCCCAGCATCCCCACCATTGATGCACCGCAGCTCCCAGCATCCCCACCATTGAGGCGCCAGAGCTCCTAGCATGCCCACTTACAGGCTCCCCAGCTCTATGGGTGTATGCTGGGAGCTGTAGTGCCTCCATGGCAACATCCTGGGAGCTGTGGTGTCTTAATGGAGGCATTCTGGGAACTGTGGTGCATCAATAGGGGGCATGCTGTGTGCTTTGGTTCACGTATGGGGGTGAGCTGGGTGCTGTGGTGTCTCTATAGGGCATGCTGGCTGCTGTGGTGCCTTTATGGGGCATGCTGAGTGCTATGGTGCCTTTTTGGGCATTTTGGGTGCTGTAGTACCTCTATGGGACATGCTAGGTACTGTGTGGTGCCATTCTGGGTGCTGTGGTGCCTGTATAGGGTATGCTGGGTGCAGCTGTGCCAAGCTGGATGCTGTGGTGCCTCTATGGGGCATGCTGGGTGCTGAGTGGTGCCATGCTGGATGCCAGGGGCATAGCAATAGCCATGGCAGCTGCTGTGGGGCCCTGGAGCATAGGGGGCCCAGTGGGTACTTAATGTATTCACCATTAACCTTCTTGTGTTTCTTTTCCGTCTGACGTTGTCTCAGTGCCCATGAACTATGTACAGTGTTGATTGCATGAGAATGTGAATTGCCCAATTAACTCATATCCGTAGGGTAGGGGCAGGTGGCAATGCTTAAGACTGCCTACATCTGAGGGCCCCATGAAAGTTTTGCTATGGGGCCCCATTATCTCTAGCTATGCCACTGCTGGATGATGTGGTGCCTCTCTCTATGGGGCATTCTGGATGCTGTGGTGCCTGCAGCCTCCACAGGGAGCATGCATCGTTTTGCCCCCAACCCTCTGCAGAGTAGCACAGGGCGCAGAACTACTCATCTCCATCTGCTCTCAAAGTCTGGAGACATCCTTTGTAGCTGGCGATTCTCCCCTTAGCATCAGAGAATCAGACACTAGGAGCTGTAGCACCTGATTCATTCTCAGGCACTAGAGGAGAAGTCCAGAAGAAAAGATGTCTGCAGAATTGGGAGACCAAGCGGTTGGAGGTAAGTATTGCCACCTGCTGCTTGGCTCTGCCTGGGAAAACATCCGTAGCACCCCAGAATAGATCCGTAGCATGTGCCACAGATCTTTGGGACTAGCAACGCCTCTGCTCTCAGCTGTGTCAGTTGAAAGCAGAAAGTAGACACACTGTGGATTTATTGCAGGATTGTATCAGCTGAAACCAAGAAATGGTTTTTTTTAAAAAATTATTATACTGTTGTTTATTTTTTTTTTAAAACAGAGAGGAAGTTCTGAGTTCAGGTCCACTTTAAGAGGGCTTTCACATGGGCAGCGTGAGGCCAGGAAGTGAAGAGGCGGCACACAAAAGGCTTGCTATTTAAAGCATATATTGATGGAGCAACACTACATGTTACGAACCATCACGGTTCTTCATCAGGTGTAAAATGAAACCAAATGCAGTCCACACATTTATACGAATTCAAAACCACACCCCTTAGCTCCGGGGCGTGGTGATCTTAGACACTGGCCACACCTAGCTGTCACAATTACATTCTATCTACATTTACAACTTCTCTGATAGAGAAATCGATCAAAGATTAACATTGTTACAAATTAGCATACTCCCTATACTTCTAAACACAATACCACATTAGGGGTACTCCAAAATATGGCTACCCCATCTAATAAACAATTTAACTGACCGTAATCCCAGGGCACTCCACTAGGGCTACCCGTAAACTCCGACCTAAAAAAGAAAGGCAAAGGTTGTAACTGTAGTCACTACCACTAGATTCCATAATACATTGCACTGCTAACGTTACCTGGCCTAATTGAAAAATGGCAATAAAAAGCACCTTAAACGGCACAGCAAAAATCACAGTTACTATAAATGCTCTGCAAAATGCTAACTAACTGCTATAGAAATGCTACCATAATGCCATAGAGCAGCCGAAAAAATGCTGAAAAAAAGCTGAAAAAAATGCTGCCATACTGCTATAAACCGCTGTGCAATAATGCTATATGCATGCTCTGCGAAATGCTAAATAACCGCTGTGAAAATGCTGCCATAATGCCATAAAGCAGCTAAAAAATGCTGGAAAGATGCTAAAAAAATGCTGAAAAAATGCTACCATACTGCTAAACAGCTGTCCAAAAATGCTGTATAAATGCTCTGCAAAATGCTAAATAACTGCTGTAAAAATACTGCCATAATATCATAAAGCAGCTGAAAAAATGCTGGCAAAATGCTGAAAAGATGCTAACATACTGCTATGAAACAGCCGTGCAAAAATGCTATATAAATGCTCAGCAAAATACTAAATAACTGCAGTAAAAATGCTGCCATAATGCCATAAAGCAGCTGAAAAAATGCTAAAAAAATATACTGAAAAAATGCTACCATACTGCTATGAATAGCTGTGCAAAAATGCTATATAATTGCTCTGCAAAATGCTAAATAACTGCTGAAAAAATGCTGCCATGCTGCCATAAAGCAGCTAAAAATACTGAAAAAATACTGAAAAAACTGCTACCATACTGCTATAAACAGCTGTGCAAAAATGCTATACAACATGCTAAAAAACTGCTGCCATAATGCCATAACGCAGCTGAAAAAATACTGGAAAAATGCTGAAAAAATGCTACCATACTGCTATAAACAGCTGTGCAAAGATGCTATATAAATGCTCTGCAAAAATGCTAAGTAACTGCTGTGAAAGTGCTGCCATAATGCCATAAAACAGCTGAAAAAATGCTACCATAATGCTATAAAACAGCTATGCACAAATGTTATATAAAACAATAATACAAAGATATTATATGAAACATTTCCACTGCATATGCTCATTCATCCCTCTTGGGAACATCACATCAAGATAACTGATCCATCGTGCCTCTTTCTGGAGAAGGAGCTTTTCTCTGTCCCCCCCACACTGTTGTAAATCTAGGGAATCGAGCACCATCCATCTTAATTGTGAGGCCCTATGTCGCGCTTCCCGGAAATGTCTCGACACAGAGGTCTCATAAATTCCTTTGCCCTCCAAGAACCCACTGATAAATCGCTTATGCTCTTGGATTCGCACGCGCACTTTCTTGTATTGTAGCCCTCTTGCGGTGGCAGTGCCTCGGTGGGGTCAGTGCTAGTACCGGTGATAGCCCGATTCGTCTGGCTTCCTAGGGTAGCTCTTTCATATTCAGCCCCCGAGTCATCTGTCATGGAATCAGAGGAGGCCGTCTGTCTATATACTGTGCCCCTGCCCGTTACTATATCTTCTTCCTAAGATCCACAAGGGGCTACAGGATCCTCCTGGTCGCCCCATTGTGGCGAGCCGGGGGAGTGTCCTGTACCCACTAGCGGGGTATTTAGATGGTTACCTGCAAGAGATAGTAAGAACTTTTAATCATTGCCTTAAGGATACTACAGATCTATTATGTAGATTGGAGTCTTTGAATAAGGTCCCAGAAGAATTGATTTTTTGTAGTTTAGATATACAAAGCCTGTTTACTGCTATTCCACAGGATGAGGCTATTAGCTGTGTGGAGAGCAATTTGTTGGATATGAATTTGACTAATGCTGAAGTGTACTTTCTTGTGGATGTGTTAGAGCTAATCCTCAAATGTAATTATTTTAAATTTCACGGCAGGTTCTATTTCCAGAAACAAGGGGCTAGCATGGGTTCACCAGCTGCCCCTTCGGTGGCTAATATATTTGTTGAGTCCCTTGAGAAGAAATTCTTTTTTGACAATCCAAGATATAGAGAGCATGTCTATCAATATTTCAGATTTGTTGATGATGTGCTCATCTTTTGGAGCGGATCTAGGGAATTACTTGAGGAGATGGTAAATGAGGCCAATAGAGGCCACAGTACCATCAGGTTTACCATGGAGACGTCATGTGAGATGGTTAATTTCCTAGACGTCACCATCTCTAAACATGGGAACAGCTTGAGCACTAAACTTTTAAAAAAACCCACTGATCGCAACAATTTACTAAGGAAAGACAGTTATCATCATCCCCACACTACTAAAGCTATACCCAGGGGCCAATTTTTAAGGGCCAAGAGGATTTGCTCTACACCAGAGGATTATGCTCTGGTGGGCAGGACTTGGTAGATAAATTTGTCACGAAGGGGTACCCAAGAGAGCAAGTAGTTAGAATTCAAGAAGAAGTTGGGGCATTAAAGAGAGAGGATTTGCTGAGAGGTAACAATAGAAAAACAGGAAGTGGAGGCAAGCGCATACCATTTGTCATGCAGTTTGGAAAAAATACTCCCTTAGTCAAAAAGGTAGTCAGGAAGTTCTGGCCGGTCCTTAGCAGCGATCAGGGGATAGGAGACCTTTTTCGAGAGCAACCTTTGTTTGCCCTCAAGAGAGGGAAAACGATCCAGAATACAGTGAGCAGGGGCGTAGCAATAGGGGTTGCAGAGGTAGCGACCGCATCGGGGCCCTTGGGCCAGAGGGGCCCCAAAGGGCCCTCTGTCAACTACAGTATTGGCTCTCTATTGGTCCTGTGCTCATAATAATCACTTCTATAGATACTTTGAATAGTGGTAATCCTTAACAAACTGTTCCCCATCCCCTCCTTGCACCTCTGACACTGTAGTTACCATTGGCAGGTTTTGGTGCGCCGTATCAATTGTTACGTATAGAGTGCTTGGGGGGCCCCATGTAAAACTTGCATCGGGGCCCACTGCTCCTTAGCTACGCCACTGACAGTGAGGAAGGTAGATACTGCCACCATCACCAAAAGGCTGAATAACCAGAGGAATGGTACCTTTGCCTGCTGCAGTTGCAACGTGTGCTCAGCAATTGTAGGTGGCAACTCCATTTCCCACCCCTACACGGGTAAGCGAGTGCAGATCCGAGGCAGATATACCTGTGCCAGCACCCATGTGGTATATGGTTTAAAATGCCCGTGTGGCATGATGTATGTAGGCATGACCACACGGGCAGTGCGCGTGCGAATCCAAGAGCATAAGCGATTTATCAGTGGGTTCTTGGAGGGCAAAGGAATTTATGAGACCTCTGTGTCGAGACATTTCCGGGAAGCGCGACATAGGGCCTCACAATTAAGATGGATGGTGCTCGATTCCCTAGATTTACAACAGTGTGGGGGGGACAGAGAAAAGCTCCTTCTCCAGAAAGAGGCACGATGGATCAGTTATCTTGATGTGATGTTCCCAAGAGGGATGAATGAGCATATGCAGTGGAAATGTTTCATATAATATCTTTGTATTATTGTTTTATATAACATTTGTGCATAGCTGTTTTATAGCATTATGGTAGCATTTTTTCAGCTGTTTTATGGCATTATGGCAGCACTTTCACAGCAGTTACTTAGCATTTTTGCAGAGCATTTATATAGCATCTTTGCACAGCTGTTTATAGCAGTATGGTAGCATTTTTTCAGCATTTTTCCAGTATTTTTTCAGCTGCGTTATGGCATTATGGCAGCAGTTTTTTAGCATGTTGTATAGCATTTTTGCACAGCTGTTTATAGCAGTATGGTAGCAGTTTTTTCAGTATTTTTTCAGTATTTTTAGCTGCTTTATGGCAGCATGGCAGCATTTTTTCAGCAGTTATTTAGCATTTTGCAGAGCAATTATATAGCATTTTTGCACAGCTATTCATAGCAGTATGGTAGCATTTTTTCAGTATATCTTTTTAACATTTTTTTCAGCTGCTTTATGGCATTATGGCAGCATTTTTACTGCAGTTATTTAGTATTTTGCTGAGCATTTATATAGCATTTTTGCACGGCTGTTTCATAGCAGTATGTTAGCATCTTTTCAGCATTTTGCCAGCATTTTTTCAGCTGCTTTATGATATTATGGCAGTATTTTTACAGCAGTTATTTAGCATTTTGCAGAGCATTTATACAGCATTTTTGGACAGCTGTTTAGCAGTATGGTAGCATTTTTTCAGCATTTTTTTAGCATCTTTCCAGCATTTTTTAGCTGCTTTATGGCATTATGGCAGCATTTTCACAGCGGTTATTTAGCATTTCGCAGAGCATGCATATAGCATTATTGCACAGCGGTTTATAGCAGTATGGCAGCATTTTTTTCAGCTTTTTTTCAGTATTTTTTCGGCTGCTCTATGGCATTATGGTAGCATTTCTATAGCAGTTAGTTAGCATTTTGCAGAGCATTTATAGTAACTGTGATTTTTGCTGTGCCGTTTAAGGTGCTTTTTATTGCCATTTTTCAATTAGGCCAGGTAACGTTAGCAGTGCAATGTATTATGGAATCTAGTGGTAGTGACTACAGTTACAACCTTTGCCTTTCTTTTTTAGGTCGGAGTTTACGGGTAGCCCTAGTGGAGTGCCCTGGGATTACGGTCAGTTAAATTGTTTATTAGATGGGGTAGCCATATTTTGGCGTTCCCCTAATGTGGTATTGTGTTTAGAAGTATAGGGAGTATGCTAATTTGTAACAATGTTAATCTTTGATCGATTTCTCTATCAGAGAAGTTGTAAATGTAGATAGAATGTAATTGTGACAGCTAGGTGTGGCCAGTGTCTAGTTAAGATCACCACGCCCCGGAGCTAAGGGGTGTGGTTTTGAATTCGTATAAATGTGTGGACTGCATTTGGTTTCATTTTACACCTGATGAAGAACCGTGATGGTTCGTAACATGTAGTGTTGCTCCATCAATATATGCTTTAAATAGCAAGCCTTTTGTGTGCCGCCTCTTCACTGTTTGCATGATTCTACCCTCAGGTGGGTGACCTGAGTGAGGCGTAGCACCGGCAGTTCAAGGATTAATTTTCCTGAAGGGGTTCCAGGACCGTGGCCAAGTTCACAGTGTGAGGCCAGGAAGTGTTCAGCTGCCTTTTCCCTCTTTGCTTCTCCTATCACTACAGAAGTGGGCTGATTGCAAGCATTGTTATCTGTATCCAAAGGCCTCTGCAGCATATTCACTGAATACAGATGATAATGAAGACACCCATAATTTGTAATGAAGGGGAAGTGAAGCCTTCTGCAAAGTCCTGACTTCCTTTCTTCTAGCACACATCAGGGACACAAGACTGTGCTCATACCTGGCTCTGTGAAGTTCCTGAGAACTGCTCCATGATCTGTCCACATGCTGCTGCCACATCCAAAGTCAGATGTAGCAGGGAAAGAAAGGGGTTGAGGCGGCACATAGTGCAGGCAGAAGCACAGTGCTGTGAGCTCCAGGATGCCTGTAGACATTCTTCAATAACAAAGAGATTGTGTGTGGAAAAAGGTAGCAAGCTAGGCAAAATGTGTTCGATATGAGCCCAGTTGCAGCTGTACCAGGACAGATCCATGGATCTTAACTACCTAACGACCACGTCACGCCAATTAGCGTGACCGCGGTGGCAGCCCCAGGTCAAGTCCTGGGGCCGGCTACTGCAGGAGATCGCGCGCAGGCTGCGCACGCATCTCCCGCTTGAGGGGCGGAGCTCCGCCCCGCCTTCAGTCTCCGAGCCGCTCAGAAGACTGTTAGACGGCGTAACCCCCGTCTATTTACATAGTACAGCGCTACGATCTGCAGCAGCGCTGTACTGGGAACAGCCGTGTGACACAACTGTCCCCCATGGGACACAGGAGCGATCGGCAGTGATAGGCTGAAGCCTATCACAGCCGATCACTATGATTGGCTGACTGAGGGAGGGAGGAAGGGGGAAATAAAAAATTAACTAAAAAATAGTTACAAATATAAAAAAAATAAACAAATATTTATTGGAAAAAAAAAAACATCTAGGGGGCGATCAGACCCCACCAACAGAGAGCTCTGTTGGTGGGGGGGATCACTCGTGCTTTGTTGTGCGGCCCTGCAGCAAGGCCTTAAAGCTGCAGTGGCCATTTTAGTAAAAATTGGCCTAGTCTTTAGGGGGGTTTACCACTGTGGTCCTCAAGTAGATAAAGTGTACCAGAGACAAGTTTACCTAAAATTTTTAAACATACCTGGGGCTTCCTCCAGCCCCATGTACACGGACCGCTCCCACGCCACCGTCCTTTCAGCCAGTAGCGGCCAGTCTGCGCAAGAGAAGTGCACCCTCTACATATTTCTACATTTCTCGACATATCTCTTCGGCACCAGGCTAATTATTCGGAAACAGTAAATTCGGGCGCCTGAGGCTAGTGGACAAATCGGGCGCCGCCATTCACTTCTATAATAAATATCGTTTAATGGGCGCCCGGTAGGAAAAAAGGGCGCCGGAGAAAACTAACGTTTTAAAAGCGGCGCCCGGAGACTTAATGTTTTATTACTGTTTCTCATGATTACACATTATTTAATGATTTATACATGTTTAAATATTATTTTTAAACGAAAACCAGTACAATATTTTTTCCAAACATTATTTTTAAACGAAAAACATTACTTTTTTTTTCTTTTCTTTTTTTTTTTTTTTTTTTTTTTTACATTATTTTTAAACGAAAAAAATAACAGGGGGGTCTTAGGTTTAGGCACCAACAGGGGGGTCTTAGGTTTAGGCACCAACAGGGGGTCTTAGGTTTAGGCACCAACAGGGGGGTCTTAGGTTTAGGCACCAACAGGGGGGTCTTAGGTTTAGGCACCAACAGGGGGGTCTTAGGTTTAGGCACCAACAGGGGGTCTTAGGTTTAGGCACCAACAGGGGGGTCTTAGGTTTAGGCACTAACAGGGGGGTCTTAGGTTTAGGCACCAACAGGGGGGTCTTAGGTTTAGGCACTAACAGGGGGGTCTAGGGGTTAGGGGTAGGTACAGGGAGGGTTACTTAGGCACCAACAGGGGGGGTCTTAGGTTTAGGCATCAACAGGGGGGTCTAGGGGTTAGGGGTAGGTACAGGGAGGGTTACTTAGTAATATTTTTTTTTAAACGTTATTATACGTTTCATTATTTAAACGAAAGATTAACGTTTTTACAATTGCCGATTTAATGCACATTATTTAATGATTTATAACGTTTAAAAACATTACTTTTAAACGAAATACATTTTTAAACGTAATCCATGTTTATCGTTAAAAACCCGGCGCCCTTTTTTCCCATCGCCCCTTTTTAACGTACGCAATTATTCATCTAACTAGACAAATCGAGCTGCGGCTGCGCATGCTTGCTCCCGTGCGCGTCAGCGGGGTCTTACTGCGCAGGCGCAGAACAAGAAAACTTTGTACTGCGCAGTAAGCTCCAGCTGACGCGCGCGGGAGCGAGCACGTGCACGGCCGCACAGCCGCAGTTTTATTCGTCTAGTTAGACAAATAATTAGCCCGGTGTCGGCGGCGGGGAACGGTGCATCGGAGGAGGATGGCATTACAGCTGGAGGGGGCCGATAGAAGCCCCAGGTAAGTGTCAGTTTTAGCTTCTTTTTATGTACCGGAGAACCCTTTAACCTTTCTGGCGGTAACCCAGGAGGATTTCTCAGGCCCTGCTGTGCCGATTTGCATAATTTTTTGTTTGCTACACGCAGCTAGCACTTTGCCCTAATGGAAATCCCGTTCAGAACGGGATTTCCGGACTGGCTTGATCGGCGGAAGCGATCGAAGAGGGTGGGGGGATGCCGCTGCCCAGCGGCTATCATGTAGCGAGCCTAGGGGATGTAGCAAGCCCTAGGCTCGCTACATGATTTAAATAAAATAAAAACTGCTGCGCTGCCCCCTGGCGGTTTTTAATAGACCGCCAGGAGAGTTAAAGGCCCACATGGGGCCTTCCTCTAGTCACTGCATTAGCATCTTGGTCAGGGCCTGAGACCACTGACGCAGTTATTTCCGCTTGTTAGTTACACATCAATGTTAGAGATGCTGAAAAGCGGACAGAAGCGCATACAACTGCAGTGGCCTCAGTCCCTAAGGCATCAATTCACGGAGCATTATCAAACGTTTAACAAACACTTTATCAAACGTTTGATAATTTACCTCATGGGTAAAATCTAATTTTAAATTCACTAAGGTGTTATAGATTTATCGAATGTTTTACCGATAAAACGTTCAACAAATATATAACACCTTAGTGAATTCAAAATGAGATTTTACCCATGAGGTAAATTATCAAACGTTTGATAAAGTGTTTGATAATGCTCCGTGAATTGAGGCCTAAGTGGTAGTGGTAATGCCCAATGATCACTTCCTATGTGTGCTTTGATCCATTCATTTTATTCTGCTTACAACTTTCTCACAAAGTGGCTGCCTTTGGAAACATACGTACACCCATTACACAGCATTACAAAGTCCTTACAGTCTAAACATTTAGGGCTCTTTCACACTAAGACGTTGCGTTTCATGTGACGTTAAGGTCACATAATGTGCCCCTAACGCAACGCATGTTAGTATTGAAGTTGGAAGTTATATAGAGCCGCATTATGCGTCTCTTGATGCGTCCATTATGCATACTTTTTGACGCATACTATCGAACGAAAACGGCGCATGCGGCAAAAAAAAAAACCAGTACTGAGCATGTGCAAACATCCAAACGCAGCCACATACGAGTATAACGCACAGCATGCTGCAATTTGATTAAATGTGCAGCGTTATATTCCAATGCAACGTGGGCACTGTGAACAGCCCATTGATTTTTTTCATTGCTGTGAGTTGGGCTGCGTTACAGGCTGCTCTAACTTGCGCCTGTAATGTCCCACTGTGAAAGCAGCCTTAAGGTATGCTTGCCTGAGTTTTCAGATTGCTAAACTACTACTAAAAATAGTAATAGTGTGGATGAGTGGCAGATGTGTTGAGGGAGAGTGCTCCAGAGGAGGGGAGAGGATCGAGAGAAGTCTTGTAAGCTGGAGTGGAAAGAAGACAGAAAGATATTGTTAGCAGAGTGGAGATTGCATGTAGGATGGTATCTGGAAATAAGTTGATTAAAGGGGCCCATACACTCAGCCGATTTTCTGACCGATCGATCCCGATCGATCGATCGATTGATCGTTTGCAAATCGGTTGGCCAATCGACTGATCGATGGCCGATTTCGATCGATTTCGATGGATTTCCATCGAACTGGCTGGATGGAAAATTTAGGTCGATCTGATGAGATTGCTTATCAGTTTGCATTGGCCTTAATGGAAATCTGATGGCAAAAAAATGCCATCAGATCGAATTTCAATGGATTTCAAACTGAAATCTATTGGAATTCTATCCTGATAAAAAATGTTCTAAAAACGCTTCAGATAGATCATCAGATGCATTTCTTATCTATCTGCTGCCAATCTGACGAGTGTATGGGCACCTTACGATAGGAGGGAGCTATGTTGTGGAGAGCTTTGTAAGCTAGAGGATTTTAAATTGTATCCTTTGTGTAACTGGGAGCCAGTGAAGGGACTGACAGAGGGGGATAGGGCTGGAGAAGCGGGAGGAGAGGCGGATGAGTCGTACAGCAGAGTTCATGATAGACTGTAGCAGAGCTAAACGGCGGGGAGACGGCAAAGCAGAGAGTTGCAGTAGTCTAGTTGGGAAATAATCAGGGCATGCACCAGGAGTTTGGTAGTGTCCTGTGTTAGAAAAGGGTGGATGCTGGAGATGTTTTTTAGGTGGAGGTGACAGGAGGAGAATAATTTTTCAATGTGTGGTTTAAAGGAATACCATTGCAAAGCTTTGTTATGATACTCGTAAAATGTCCAAAAAATGAAGCAGGACCTCAGATTATTTTTCACGTGTACGAAAATTCACATGGAATGGAAACGGCCACATTAACTACCATTTGTTGCCAAATTGATGCAAATTTTCTATGCGAAAAATCTTTAAAACACACAAGTGGAAACCTACCTACACTTTGTTGCAGAAATAGCTAGCAGTAGATTTTCCAGAGAAGGATTAGTGTTATACAAACAACTGCATGTTAGCATTTGTACACATCAAGTGGAATACAAATAAGCTACAAATGTTCTGTACAGTGTGTGCATTATTCCTGGTAACTGATAATCATATGAAAAAAATAAATCTGCCCTGAATTTCCGCAGGCCACAAAGGTTATGCCAACTTCTGAGGAACATACATAAATCTAATTTATCATGCAAATCCTGTTTTTACGTGAGCATAAGAAGTTACAAGTACAAGGCAAATGCATTTCACATGAAGAGCAAAAAAAAAAACCTCCAAACTCACACCATGATACAGGGGAAACAAATGTTGGGCCTGTTCACACTGGTAAATGACTTGAGCTTGAAGAATACACACACCACCCACAGGAGTGAAAAGGGGAAATATAAAGGATGCGGGCTCTTTCACATCACATAAAGCGTACACCAATCGGATTTTGTGCATCCGTTATGCGCTACGTCATGATGTTGGAAGTTGCGGTTCGACGCTGATCAGCGGCGCTAGTTCTAATTCCCCCGATGGGTAAATGCCTCGGCTGGACGATTAAAAGCTCCCAGACGCGTTACAACGTAACGCTCTGGAATGCTTTATTTAATGTGAAAAGTAACACGAAAGTCAATAGACTTTCACGTTACTCCACCTACCGCATCCTAGGTGTGATCCATCAACACACATGGATCGCCTCCTAATGTGAAAGAGCCCTGAGGGCCCATTCACACTAGAAGAGCTTTTCTGAGCGTTTTGTGATTGATTAGCATTTTTTAAAATCGCTCCTATTCACTTTCATTGGGCCCGTTTCCACTAGTGCGGTGCGATTCCATTTCGGAAAACAAAAACGAATTTGTGTGCGTTTGTTTGCGAATTTTAACACACAAACACATTAAAATTTGTATCTGTTTGTAAGTATGTAATTTAACCATCAGTGCCTGTGTGCTTTTACATTGATTTTAAGTGAAAACGTACGCGAATTCTGCAGGCAAAACGTACGCAGGCGAATTTTCTAATAAATATATTACAGGCGAATCGCACACTAGCCTTGCGGTGTGTGAATTTTGAGGGCTCTGATGTGCGGATTTTTTCTGCACAGGCCACCGCACAGAAGTGGAAACAGGCCCGTTGGTTATGCAAATCTGCATGCAGAAAATGCATGCGGATTCACTCTAGTGGAAATGGGCCCTAAAATCGCTAAAGAATCGCCACGATTGTGTACGCGCTCGTGGTGATTTTTCCACGATTTTTATTGCAATTTTAATGAAAGTGAATGGGAGCGATTTTAAAATACGCTAAACAATCGCAAAATGCTCAGAAAAGTGCTTATAGTGTGAATGCGCCCAAAGGGCCCTTTTCCATTAGCGAAGGGGATGCGATGCAGCTTTGCGTCACTTCCGCATCTCCCGATGTGGAATTGTATGGAGGGGACAGCGGGCGGATGCGTCCGTGCGAGAATCTGCGTGCTGCTGCAGATTCTCAGATCGCTCTGCACGCAGTGGAAACTGTTCCATTGCTGTACATTGAGCTCAGGACACCCACGTTGCGATGCGGCTATGCTAATGGAAACGGGCCCTTTAGAGTCAATTTAACAATTTCACGGTAGAAAAATACATACTGTATATTTACATATATGTGTACCTCAGTCCTGTAACGGGGCAAATGTCTGAGAAAGAGTAATGGGGTCACCAAGAGGGACTGTCCCTCCAAAAGTTGGGTGCTATGATATTTATACAAAATATATCATTACAATCCATGCCTGTGAACTACATTGTAATGAAGATTTAGCTATAACCCTCTGGAAAGCTGCACTAAATATAGCAGGGAGCTGAGCTGAGTAGTAGTAGTAGTAGGAGAATCCTCTTGCACTAGCTGCAGTGCCACCTGATGCTGACACGGGGCATGCTATATAGCCATGCTATAGCCATGTACCATGTCAGCCCGAGGTGTCGTGACAAGTGTGTGTGAGAGATGTGCGGCTAATAAGCTCTCTGGGAAGTGTGAAACAGAGCAGTCACGCAGCAGGGAAACACGTCCTCCCCACGCCCCCAGAGCCCCAGCGGCAGGCGTGACGGATGGGAGCCGGGAGAGAGCAGGCGTGGGACATGAATGCCGGATGACCTGTTCTATTAACCCCCGCTCCGCTCTCGGCAGCCCACTCGCTCGTCCTGTGCGCGGGCTGACAGCACACAGTCATCATGGGAGGTCAGCCACCTATCACGACGTATTGATTAACTGGGTGCCTGCCTAATTACCATGTGTCCTCTGTGCACCTGCAGGCAGACGCCGGAAAGGAGCGCGGCTATTTATACGTGGCATTTAGATATTCCATGTCTTTATCAGCCTGCTCGTGATGCTCTGGCATGCTGGCACTTGTTGTGCTACTGCAGCAGCCAGAGAGTGAGATGGATTAAACAAGTGCAAAAAAACACTGTTGAGGGCTTGAACCCGCTAGCGATTTCCTTAAACGCCCAGCTAATGTTAATGAATGAGCCAAAGTCCACTGGAGCGGTTACGATTACCAAAAACGCAAACACAGGACATGCAGCATTTTTGAGAGTTAGCATTTCTGCAATGTAAAGTAAATGCTGGCATAATCACTCGTAAAAAAAACCTACACAGCGATAGCATTTTTACATTACTGCACACTGTAACAAATGTAAAATTAATTGAAAGGACCGATCAGAATTAAAAATGCTAATCGCTATACAACCGCTGGCAAATTGATTAGACTTTTTAAAATCGCTACCAAATACGCTCATGAAATCGCTTACAAACCGCTCATACAAAATGCTAGCGATTAGCTATAGCATTTTGTAGTGGGTTCCAGGCCTGAGGCATGGAAGCCACTACATATCGCAAATTGCTAGCGTTTTTAAGTAGCGTTTTGTAAGTGATTTCATGAGCGTTTCCTGGCGCTTTTGGGAGCAATTTTAAAAAGTGTAAGCTTTTTGTCAGCGATCGATGTAGCAATTTGCGATTTTAATTCTGATTGGTCCTTGCAATCTATCATCATTTTTGGTTTACAGTAATTTAACCACTTCCCAACTGAGGGGTTTTACCCCCTGACCACCAGAGCAATTTTCACCTTTCAGCGCTCCTTCCATTCATTCGTCTATAATTTTATCATTACTTATCGCAATGAAATGAACTATATCTTGTTTTTTCGCCACCAATTAGGCTTTCTTTAGGTGGGACATTATGCCAAGAATAATTTTATTCTAAATGTGTTTTAATGGGAAAATAGGAAAAAATGTGGGCAAAAATTAATTTTTTTTCAGTTTTCGGCCTTTATAGTTTTTAAATAATGCATGCTACTGTAATTAAAACCCATTAAATGTATATGCCTATTTATCCCGGTTATAAAACCGTTTAAATTATGTCCCTATCACAATGTTTGCCGCCAATATTGTAGTTGGAAATAAAGGTGCATTTTTTTCAGTTTTGCGTCCATCCCTAATTACAAGCCCGTAGTTTATAAAGTAACAGTGTTGTACCCTCTTGACATAAATATTTAAAAAGTTCAGTCCCTAAGGTAACTATTTATGTATTTTTTTTAAATTGTAAATTTTTTTTTTTTTTTAATTACAAAAAAAAAAAATTGGGGAGTGTGGGAGGTAAGGAGTTAATTTTTTGTGTAATGCTGGGAATACATGTTAAGTTTTTACTTTAGATATATGGGTTCGATAGATAAATTCCAACCTGTTGGATCTGGTCGATTCTACTTTCGTTTCGATTCTCCTCATTCAAGTGAATGTAATTGATAAGAAAAGATAAGGAATCGAGAGGGGAATCGAGCAGTGAATCGAGAGTAGAATCGATCGAAAGCGAAAACGACGGCAAAAACGAACGCAAAAACGCATCGTGTATTCCCAGCATAAAACAAGTTTATTTGTGTGTAAAAAATGGTTAGGGTGTAGTTTTACTATTTGGCCACAAGATGGCAACATTACCAATTTGTTTCATGCGACCTGCAAGCGTCCTTCCGGACGCTTGCAGGAAGTAGAAAGAGGCTGGGACTTTGTTATTTTTTCACAATGATCGCGCTGCTCAGCCGAGCGGCAGCAGATCATTGCGGGGCTGAGATCAACGAACGGGAATGGATTTTCCCGTTCGTTGATCTCTGGGCGAGCGGGCGGCGGCGTGTTTACTAGCGGCGGGCGGCGTGTTTACGAGCGGGAGCGCGGACAGCGGCGGGAGTGCGCAGAGTACGGATTTCTCCGTCCCTGGGGGTGAAAGGAAGGAAAAAGGGGCGGAGAAATCTGTACGCGCGGGGGTAAAGTGGTTAAAATCGCACTCAAATCGCTATGTGTAGCGATTCATGAGCGATTTGCCAGCATTTCAAAACTATACATTGAAGCGCAAACGCTCCCAAAATGCTGCATGTCCTGTGATAGGAATTGCTACTGTGGTTACATTTAGGCCAGAAACCCACTAGAAACGATTTCTAATCGCTAGTGATTTGAAAAAGCTCTTGCTAATGCAATGCTATAAGGAATTTTTATAAAATCACATCGCTCAAGTGGGATCACACCCATAGCATTACATTAGCAAGAGTTTTCAAATCGCAAAGCGCTCAGAACATCGCTCCTAGTGGGTTTCTGGTCTTATTTACATTGGCAGAGCTTTTAGGGAAAGTGCTAGCGATTTAAAGCGCTCCCTTAACGCTCAAAAAAGCGCTCTAGTGGGTTCCAGCCCTGAAAAAGCAAACCAGTCAGAATCATTGACCCACTGCAACAGTTTTGCTGTTAGTTTTTTTTCTTTTTTTTCTGCTGTATCTTCTCTAATTGACATTATAAAGTAACCACTGCATGCTCTTCCAGCCATGCAACCACAGATCCACTGTCTCCATCTGTGCTAACAATGTGGCTGGGTGAAGTCAGCATCCATGCAGGCACTTGTGCTCATATATTGTCTAGTGTTCAAAACTGCCACATACAACCTCTGATGGGTAGTCAGGTGCATGCCTCACTTTGGGCTGGGACGCACTACTATTTGGTAAATCACAGAAGTCCCACGATTTCCAGGAGCGTTCACGATTTGGTGACTGTAGCCACTGATGCAATAGCTCCGGGATCACTCATAAATTGCTGCAAGCTGCTAGTGGGACCACCCCCATAGGGATCAACTGGCATATCGCTTTGCCAGTCGCTGGCAATCAGCAAGCACTGCCGAATCGCTCCTAGTGGGTGCCAGCCCTAAGGCTAGGATCACAGTGGTCAGCTGCATAACGTACAGATAATGACTGAGAACTGCGATGGAGACTGGACATAGACTTTAATAAAAGCCTGCATGCAGCGATTTAGAATAACGCGATCAGTTTCAACATAGTACTTTGAACAGGCCCATAGAATTGTATAGGCAGTGAGTTGCTATGCAGACAGGGGCGTAGCAATAGGGGGTGCAGAGGTAGCGGCCGCATCGGGGCCCTTGGGCCAGGGGGGCCCCGAAGGGCCCTCCCTCAATTACAGTATTAACTCTCTATTAGTCCTGTGCTCATAATAATCACTTCTAATAGATACTTTGATTAGTGGTAATCATTAACATACTGTTCCCCATCCCCTTCTTGCACCTCTGACACTGTAGCTGCCATTGGCAGGTTTTGGTGCGCCGTATCAATTGTTATGTATAGAGTGCTTGGGGGGGCCCCATTGTAAAACTTGCATCGGGGCCCACAGCTCCTTAGCTACGCCACTGTATGCAGAATGATTCTGCGATGCAGCTGAGCACTGTGAACTAACCCTAAGGATTGATGCAATGAGCGTGCTCTATCAGGCCTGGTTCACACTGTAAAAGCGCTTAACCTCTTGAGGACCGCAGTGTTAAACCCCCCTAAAGACCAGGCAATTTTTCATTAACTTGGCCACTGCAGCTTTAAGGCCAAGCTGCAGGGCGGCACAAAAGTGATTCTTCCCCCCTTTTCTCCCCACCAACAGAGCTCTCTGTTGGTGGGGTCTGATCCCCCCCCCCCCCCCCCCCCCATTTTTTTTGTTTATTTATTTGATTTTTTTAATCAAAAATGTTGTTTTTTTTTAAATTCAGTGTAAACCCCCCTCCCTCCCTCCCCCCGCTAGCCAATCCCCGTGATCAGCTGTCATAGGCTTCAGCCTATGACAGCCGATCACCTCTGTTGCTCAGGAGGGGACAGCCATGTCACAGGGCTGTCCGCTGTACAGCGCTGCTGCTGATTGCAGCGCTGTACTTGTAAATAGATGGCGATTACGCCGTCTAACAGTCTCCCGAGTGCCAACCGCCACTCAGAGACTGAAGGCACCAAGCAGGAGATGCGCGCGCACCCTGCGCGCGATCTCCTGCAAAACACAGCCCCAGGACTTTATGCCAACTGGCGTTGGGCGGTCCTGGGGCTGCCGCTGCGGCCACGCCCATTGGCGTGACGCGGGCGGCAACAGGTTAAAAACAAGTGGATGCAAATGTTAACCAATGGAACCTTCACATGCGTCCGTTTGTAGGGATCCAGTCCGTCCGTTCCACTGAATGGACCGCAAGTTTCCTCCCTGCAGCAATTTTCCAGACTGCTGAGTACAGCGGACCGGAAACAGAAGCTGAAGCGCTGCATTGGGAGCAATGAGAAAACAGAAAGTTTCTTCACACTTGTGAAGAAACAGACTGTTTTTACGACCAAAATCCACTGGGGGTGGGGATCTGGGGGGATGTGAGGATGCTAAACTGTACCTGAGTGGGCGGGTGAGGGAGGGTTTCTTACCCAGGCCTCCGTCTCTTTCCCTTGCGTCCTATGTCGCGTCGTGTGACTACCACGCTTCCTCATTCCGGGTTGAAGGAGGAAGCGTATTCACGTGACGCAACTTGGTACACAAGGGGAAGAGACGGGGGGAGGGATTAGGGAAAAATTAAAAAAAATACACAAATGTAATCATAAATTAATAATTAAAAAAAAAGCCGCAGCAGCGATCAGAGGCCACCAACAGAAAGCTCTGTTGGTGGGCAGAAAAGGGGGAGGGGGGAGATTCATTTGTGTGCTCGCTTGTGTGGCTCTGCAGCAAGCCATTAAAGCTGCAGAGCACTTATTTTTAAAAAATAGCCTGGTCACTAGGGGGGTGTAAGTCTGTGGTCCTTAAGTGGTTGTGCACCGGAATGGCAGTTGTGAGCGGCAGAAGGGACGCTGAACTACTGGACAAACGAGCAGTTCAGCCATTCTGTGTAAACAAGGCCTTATGCAGGCCACAAACTGGGACATTTGATAAGCAAGGTTGTTTCTCAGTCTTGATTTCCTACAGCCAATCAGCTGTGGAAAAAACAGGATGTTTGTGATATGTCTCTGCTCATCACTGCATATTTCCTAAAGGAAACTAAAAGTGAGGAAATAAGTTTTCTTTTACTTACCTGCTTCCTCCAGCCCCCTTCAGTCTATCAGGTCCCACAGTGTCCTTCCGGTGCACTTGGTTGTGCCTCCGTCACTCCCAGCCATGTGTGTCTCCTCGATCATGCTCCCGTGGCCAGCAGCGTTCTGCCCATCCGCCGTTTGTAGTGTTTGTTTGGGGACAGCGGCACAACCAAGTGGACTGGGAGGACACCGAGGGACCTCATAGACTGCGGGGGGCTGGAAGAAGCCCCAGTTAAGTACAAGAAAACTTCTTTCCCTCACTTAACAGTCACTTTTTATTATTATTATTGACTTTTTAAAGTGCCAGCATATTCCGTAGTGCTGTACAAAGTAAGAAACGAACATAGGGTACATACTAATACAATGGTGTACACCAATATACAAGATACATAATTAGAGACAAAAATACAAACACAAAACATTTATATCGCGCTTTTCTCCTGGCGGACTCAAAGCGCCAGAGCTGCAGCCACTAGGACGCGCTCTATAGGCAGTAGCAGTGTTAGGGAGTCCTGCCCAAGGTCTCCTACTGAATAGGTGCAGGCTTACTGAACAGGCAGAGCCAAGATTCGAACCCAGGTCTCCTGTGTCAGAGGCAGAGCCCTTAACCATTACACCTTCCAGCCACTCAACAACAACAACAACAAAAAATACAAAATACAGAATTGGTAATAACAGTGATAAAAGTAACATGATGAATAAAATGTATAATGATTTCCAAGACACAAAAGGGGGAGAGAGCCCTGCCCTTGCAAGCTTACAATCTAAAGGGAATTGGGATGTGGGGGGTCAAGAGGAGGGGTAGTATACAACAAACATATAGAGGCAGTGTGTTTTAGGATACCTAGTAGGAGTGCAATTTGGTCTTAGGACAAAGGGAAGTGGCCTAAGGTAGTGCATAAGGTAATCAAGGTTGCCGAGTGGCGGATGTGTTGTGGGAGGGCATTCCAGAGGAGGGGTGAAGCGCGTGCAAAATCTTGTATACACATACACAATTGCTGTCGCCCCCAGGAATCACAACTTGATCCCTCGAGTGCTAGCTGCAGGCTAGTGACGTGTTCTGTTGCTATGGGTAAGGGGGAGACATTAGTGTGGTGCACAACAGCACCTTTGAACGGGCAAGGTGAGTGGGGGAACAATGGGCTGGGCCTGCACTGAGCCGAGGCAATCTGATCTCTCCACAAAGCATTGTGGCCACTGTACGTATGCTAGATTTAAGTAGAGATGATTCTGGACAAGAACCCCTAAAGCCTCATGTAAGAGGCTTTATAGCTGCGTTTCCCAACCATGTCCTCGAAGCCCACCAACAGTACATGTATTGCAGGAACCTGCACAAATTCAAAGCTGGGGTAATTAGTGCCTCATCAGTGTTGAATAACTACCTCATTGCATTTCCACAAGTAAACCACTGTGTGGCTATCATTGTGGTGCATCTACAAGCTAGACTAAATTCTGCAGACGTCCCCTGCCGCTGTTGTGTCGGATTACGCTGCCTGTTGATTTGCGCTGCCCCGCATGCGCAGTAGGAGACTGTGCGGCCACAGTTCCTATTGAATGATGCTGCTGGTGGTAAAATACTAAATATCTCCACTTCCACACATCATACACTCCTCAAATTGTCAGGGTAGGGAGGGGACCCCCCAAACTACCTCTATGCCAAATTGCAGCCCCCCAGACCCGCTGGTTCCCGAGATAGGTTTCTGTAATCTATCTCCTGAACCAGCAGGGCTCAGAGGCTGCAATTGGGTATAGAGGTTGTTCTGGGGGTTCCCTCCCTACCCTGAAAATTTGAGGAGTGTAAGAGGTGTGGAAGTGAAGATATTTAGTATTTTACCATCAGCAGCATAATTAACTTCACACTGAGCATGCGTGCTACTCAGTGTGTAAAGCCTCATCTACACGTGTAGATGAGGCTGCGATCCGGCGGCTCGATTAGCCACCGGATCGCCTCCTCCGTGTCCCCGCTCGCCGCGCGTGCGCCAGAATCAATACCCGCTCGATTCCCGCTCGTCCCTGCGCCGCTTATCTTCCGCTCGATTCCCTGCCATTGTCCCCTCGCGGGGAGCGAGCAGGGAATCGGCAGTGGGGAGATCCCTCCTGTCGGATCTTATCAATCGAGCCGCATCAGCGGCTCGATTGATAAGGAACATCGCTGAAGGGAGCTTCCGGGCAGCACAATCAGACATTACACCGACTGCCACTGCTGAGAATCTAGCGTGTGTTTAAGCCGCCCAGTGTGTTGCCAAGTGAGTTGTCTTGGATGAGCATATTATTCTCCTCCTTACTCATCCCTCTGAAAGAAGTCCCCCCCCCCCAATCATGCGTGGCATCTTCTCTCTTCCCTCCTTAGTGCCATAGCCTTGTAACATGTTTGTACAGCTTTCAGCCCCAAACTGACACCCAAGGGATAGAGTCCTGATTCCTGCCAGTGACAACAGAACATGTCACGCCTCAGCCCTGAAATGTCGCTCGAAAAAACGAGTCCGGATCTCCAATGGGCAACGTGCATCTAGTGTGTGTACCTAGTTCACACAACAAATTGCAATTGCTAAGCGCATAGCAATTGCGATTTTGCAAAGCGATTTTCAGAGCAATTTTTCAAGGAATGTACATTTTTGCACATTCATTTATAAAAAAATTGCACTAAAAATGGTACAGGCAACACATTTTCGATTTTCTTCAAATGGAAATGCCATTGTGAGGACAAGCTCATAGGGTAACACTGCTCTAGCGCGAGCAATCGCTCAGAGTGTGAACCAGCCCTCAAGGTAGCTGATATGTCCTGACTGCATTGTGTGATGGACTGCGTAATCTCTAAACTAGAATTTACAGCAAGGTGCTATTTCAAGAACAAGTGAACACTTATGGCTGATTCACAACGAGGCTTCCTGATTTGCCATCTTAAATTATCCTTACCTTCCCTGTCGCAGCACAGATTTATTTCCAACCTAATTTAACAAAGGTCTTAAAATAGCTGCTCGTAACACAATAGTTCTAAGCATGGAGCATAGAAGCAGTTGTCAAAAATAGCATCAGACTTGAGTGAACAAAGACATTGTGCCTCTAGACAATGCATGCATTAAATTGAAGCAAGCTGTACCTTTGTGTTTGTAGCTAATATGTTCAAGAGATGAGCAGAAGGCTTGTGTACTGTGCTATTTAAATAACACATTGA
The DNA here is from genome assembly GCF_040937935.1 of Hyperolius riggenbachi. Taxonomy (NCBI): domain Eukaryota; kingdom Metazoa; phylum Chordata; class Amphibia; order Anura; family Hyperoliidae; genus Hyperolius; species Hyperolius riggenbachi. Next base: position 157,542,046 of record NC_090649.1, read on the forward strand.
AAACGGCAGTAGTGCAGAAAGAGTGTTGCTTAGCATGACCTACACTGTACTGTAGATAACGTTCTGTAGATAGATTACGTTTATATGACGGCAAAGCCAAATATGAACCGAGTATTAGAAATTAAAACGGGAGGCTTCTCTATATACTTTGTATTACTGCAGAAATTTAAAGTACCCCTGAACTGGGGACAAAAAAAATTGACTGAAGCCCATAGTGGGCTAGATTACGTTTGTAGAAGTTTTTTTTTCTGCATAGTACCACTACCACATGCAAAAATTTGCATTCAATGGAAATGACTCCATTGACATACATTGGTTACATTACGAATTCGCACTTAGTGGAAACAGGCCCTTAGCGGCTGCTGGCACCCTTAATGGGTGTCCTCAGGCCAGACTGTTTCACAGTCAACGTTGTAAGGGAGGTTGAACTTGGGCAGATGGCCTTTAGAAGACCGGTATGGAGTAAAAAATAAAATCTGTGGCCCTCAAAGTTGAACTAGTCCTGGAAGTGAAGACAATAAAGAAAGAACTCACTGAGGTTGTTGGGCATTTTATATAGTCACCAGTTCTGAGGTGCTAGGGCGGAGCTAAAAAAACAATGTTATACTGCAATGAAACAACAAGAAATTACGGTAGGTATTGGGACTGTCCCATATACTACATGGTGTATACTGTTGCCATGGTTGCAAAAAAAATAAAATAAAATAAAAAATCATCTGATTCATAGATGGCTGCAGATTGAATTGGAGTGAGACTTTATTTATGTAGCGCCAACATATTTCGTAGAGTTATATATAGTACAAAACAAAGTGGCAGCACAAAGTGTAAAAACATAAATACATACAATCTTCAAAACTCTGTACAATCAGGACATCCAGCTATACAAACACATACATAGGTAATGTGTGGTTAGAGTCATCACTAATACTGGTACATGTTCATATGATACATGACAGCAGAATAAGAAACACTATGAGAGGTTCCTGCCTAGGAGCTTACAATCTAGATAGTGGGGTGGAGACATTAGGGAAGGAGACACACGGGTTAGCGGATGTGGCAGTGAACCAGGCTGATATCTTGGAGTAAAGCTACGTACACACATGCGACAACGATCGTTCGTTGTCAACGACGAACGAACTTTTAATTGACGAAAGAACGACCTAAGTAAAGTTAGTTTTAAAAGGTGTGTAACGATCACATCATTAGAACGAACGTTACATCACGTAAAAGCACCTATTGCGCCTGCGCATAAAAATGAAAAGTTCCATGGAGAAATAGTGAAATGCGCATGTCAAGCCTAGAACGAACGACTGTTTCCAATGATGTACTACTTTTGCAAACGATCGTCGTTGGGAAAAATCCGCCAAGCTAGATCGTTTGTTTTTAACGATCTAGCTCGTCCGTCGTTAGACTTAATGGTCGTTGGCTGCTTTTTTTTAAACGATCGTCGTTTGAAACGATCGGGGAACGGTCTTTTCAAACGACTATAGCCGCATGTGTGTACGCACCTTTAAAATCAGGGTCCTTCTGCTTCCACCTAGTCCAATTTAAAGATGCAAATAATTTTGAGTTGATGCAGCATTAGGCAAATTTTGTATGCAAATTTATGGGGGGGAATAAGTCAGCTGCAGCCCTGTTCACTGGTTTTGTTTTTACCAACCACTAGTAGAACTTTTAATAAATGAATGCTTTACAAAACTGCTATGAGTTTACTTAGATTTTTTTTTCTATAAAATGTATCCAGTTTAGAGATCAGAAGCTGGTTAGTGTATACATATGCGGTGGTCAGGGACATCAGGAGGAGGCTGCTAGTTTTTCATACTGCCCTGTGCAGTGTAGATTGTGCAATAAGATGAATGAGTTCATTCAGAGCAGAGCGCACGCCATTAGCAGAACATCGTGCTGCATTTCTTACATAATGTGTATTGTGGCTGCCGTCTTTTATCCACATGTTCCCTCTGAGTCGTGATAAAAAAAAAAAAAAATGACTCATGATTCACAAGGCATAGCCTGGCGTGCCTCACATTGTCCATTGTGATAGGTGATATAATGCGACAGACAAGGCGATGTGCTAATGTGCAGAGCGAATAGCTTCAAGCAATACAATACAATACAAGCTACTGCTAAATGCATAGATGAATTATTTGTGGCTATTGGTAAGTTCCTTTCGGAGCATCACTGTAATCTTTGTGATTCCTCTGCTGTGTTTCCTGCAGTCTGCAAGCTCATAGCAATTCTGGGGCTTCACCTACAATTCACTTCTTCCTGCTGCTGCTAGCGGCGTGTTACATAAGTATTTTCCAATTACAGTCCTCAGGGGCCACCACTAAACCTATTTTACAACTTGGCAATCTGTAATAGAATTATACATAATCAATGTGTTGGTTTAACAGTACAAAAAATTGCAATAGACAAAATTGTATTTATATTGCTTTGTAGCAAAATCTAGTCCTGGTCAGGCAGATGTTTTTTCTGATAGCAATGGGTGTGCAGACATCTGGCCGTCTTTAAACACCGCAGCAGGTTATGGTGCTTATCTTGTGAATCAGCCAATGACAGGAAAGCGCCACACATTCTTTTACAGAGAGGGACATTATTCCTCTTAACTACTTAAAGAGGAAGTGTCATGAAAATCTTAAAGAGACTCCGTAACAAAAATTGCATCCTGTTTTTTATCATCCTACAAGTTCCAAAAGCTATTCTAATGTGTTCTGGCTTACTGCAGCACGTTCTACTATCACCATCTCTGTAATAAATCAACTTATCTCTCTCTTGTCAGACTTGTCAGCCTGTGTCTGGAAGGCTGCAAAGTTCTTCAGTGTTGTGGTTCTGTGATGCATCTCCCTGCTCCAGGCCCCTCTCTGCACACTGCCTGTGTATTATTTAGATTAGGGAAGCTTCTCTCTTATCTTTTACAAGCTGGATAAATCCTCCTCTGACCTGGCTGGGCTTTCACATACTGAGAAATTACATACAGGCAGAGCTGTCTGCACTCTGCAGGAAGAAACAGCCTGACACTTCAGTGGAAGATAGCTGCAGGGGGGAAAGAAACACACAAATGATCTCTTGAGATTCAAAAGGAAGGCTGTATACAGCCTGCTTGTGTATGGATGTATTTTCTATGTGTGGACATACTGTACATCAACCTACTTCCTGTTTTGGTGGCCATTTTGTTTGTTTATAAACAAACTTTTTAAAACTGTTTTTAACCACTTTTAATGCGGCGAGGAGCGGCGAAATTGTGACAGAGGGTAATAGGAGATGTCCCCTAACGCACTGGTATGTTTACTTTTGTGCGATTTTAACAATACAGATTCTCTTTAAAATTTCAAACACATACAAATAAGAAGTACATTTCTCACAGAGTAAAATGAGCCATAAATTACCTTTCTCCCATGTTGCTGTCACTAACAGTAGGTAGTAGAAATCTGACGTGTGCATAAAGGTGCAAAGATTGCAAATAATTGTCAAAAGGAAAATGCACCCCACACCTGACCTGGAGTGATGCACTATGGTCTTGCTTTATAGTTATGTGCAGAAAGTTACTGCCTTATATTTCTCCACTTCCAATGCAAGTACAAACTTACAGCGAATCTCTGTACGCCTAGGCCATTCTTCAGGCTTTTGAAGGTGTGTTGTATTAACAGATAAATGCACCTTGCTATCTTAGTAAACCGCCTTTATATTGTTTTTAAAGGACAAATGGGTCTTTGTTTTGATGTTTTAAAGATCTCTTCTTTTTTCAGAAACAAGAAATAAAATTGGCCAAAAATGGAAAGGAAAAAAAACATTTTTCGGGAATTGGTTGCACAGATCCTTCAATTCAAAATTACTATTAATGAACTTCAAGTACTTTTATTTGCCCTTACCTCAGAGGTTTTGTATGCTTTTCAAAAAATATACATATCCCTGTTAATAGCAGCTATTTGGGTAACTTCACATGAATGGAAAACAAAGCATCTTCCTACTCGAAAAAAGGTGCAGGAGCCCTTATGGAATAAAGGACGCAACATAGGCACCTATGATAAATGCAGCGATTAACGGCATAAAGGGGAAATTTGGGCACACGATGGTCTGCCACTATCAGGTGCCTGCTGGCGACCAAATTTACCATTTTTGCTGCAAATCGTGGCCTCTGCAAAGCAATGATAGCAGCTATGTAGGTAAATTTAAGGCGTCCAATTAGCAGCAAGAGGGGTCATTCAGTGCAGAAAATAAAATGCCCTGTGGATAACTATATCGCAGCATTGCATGAGGGGGGGGGGGGGCACAGGGACACATTATGGAGGGGGATTTAGGCTTAGGTACCACCGGGGGGGTTAGATTTAGGCATCACGGGGGGAACTTAGGGTTAGGCACCCCCATGGGGAGATTAAGGGTTAGGCACCACTAGGGGGGACATTAGAATGATGCACCACCAGGGGGGATCTTAGGGTTAGGCACCACCAGGGGAAGGCTCTAGTAAAATATTGTTAAATATTACCGATATTCTACTATGGAAATTCAGTTGTAGAATATCACTATTCTCAGCGCCGATCTACTATCGGCAAACTCTGCGCCTTTTTTTCCAGGCGCCTTTTCCATGACGCCTTCCTACTGGGTTAGTGAAAGGAAGAATGGACTCTGTTATGTTTTTAGACAGAATGCATTCTGCCAGCCAGGAAGATATGAACACATTTTGTTTGATTTGGGAGGAATGGACTGCTTTCAGTGGTCTTATTAGAATGAGAAAAGCAGCCAAAAAGGTAATGTTTTTCTTTTTGTTTTATCATGCTTACTGAATATTGTGCACAATCCATACTATTGTTTTAGCTGATTTGAAGGGAAATATTAATTGTTACTTTGTTGATGTTTTATATGCTCACTTGGTGATTCATTTGTGTGTTAATAAAGATTTATTAGCAATGGAAACATCGTTTTCCTTGATTTTTCCTACAAAATAATATGTAAAATGATCCATGGCATTTGTTTTCTTAATTGTATTTTCAATTGAGGGATTTAGGTTGCTTTATGCACACTAGCCCAGTCTATTCAGGGTGAAACTTGTCACGTTGTTAATGTGGTTCCACCCCCATCTGTGCTTCTCCGGCTCCTTCCAGGACACCTCCATGCTAGGATAACAGCTGTTATGCCGCTTTGCCTGATTTGTGGTGCTGGTGATTTGACTGGAAAAATGTAGAGATGGAGGTGATGAGTCCACAATGGTTGTGCATTGTATGCATGTAATGGAGCATGTGTCCACCGGGGTGTTTGTATGACATAATGAGGTGAGCTGTGGTTAAGGTTACCAACGTTGACACTTTGGACTCTATCTACTTTGTATGAAGGGGATGCTTCCTGGTTTACAAATGTTTAAGGGTCCACTGCTGTTGTCTTTAACTTGTCTAGGTGTACCTTGTCATGTGTGTAAGTGGTCTGTATGTGGGTGGATTGGATGATTGGCGTATATATTTGCATTTAAATTGATGATTGGCATATAGATATGCATTTAAATAAATAAAAAAAAAATCTATATTGCCAAATCTGCTCTCTCTTCTATGGTTTGTTTTGAATTTTTATGCTAAGCACAGAGGTGTTTTTGAGTGACAAGCACAGATCCAACTTAGATTATTGTTCTCCAGCTGCCCTATGTTTTCTCTTCTTTGTAATTTAAGCCTCTTACATGCGTACAAGGACTGTCGCCCGGCAAGGATCTGGACTCAATCCCTTAAGTGACAGTTTGATGCCGAGCCTGTACAGGTGCCTCACTAGAGTGGAAGGCCAAAAGCACAGCACACAATGTGGTGGCACAAAGTTGGCGGGGTGAGTCAGAGAACAATGTCCTTGGCTTACGCTCAACCAGACTCTGCTTAGGCAGATCGTTGGCTGAGGCACTAAGAAGGATCAGGGATTACTTTACACACACTAGATTTTTGACAGAGGAGGCACCAGAATCATCTAGTTTGTTTAGACGACTTTACCCATAATAATAATTTCAATATATAGCGCTTTTCTCCTGGCAGACTCAAAGTGCTTGCGAGGCAGCCACTAGAGCAGTAGGCAGTAGCAGTGTTAGGGAGTCCAAGACCTCCTTACTGAAAAGGTGCAGGCTGAACCCTGGTCTCCTATGTCAGAGGCAGAGCACTTAACCAGTACGCTATCCAGCCACTACATTACCTGGGTACCTTGTATTGCTAATCCCTTTAGCCCTATCCGCAGTTATCCAGTCCATACATTGCACTGATGAAGGTTAACACAGCCTGAAACAACTGTCAGCATTTAATTTAAAAAATGACTTAGCTGTATTAGGTTCGGGCTATACACCTGCGTATTCAGGAAGAAAAACAGATTTTCATGTTTGCAGCCACAGTCCTGGCATCAAAATTGTGTGAATTGAAGCAGTTTATCCAGCAAGGAAATCAGATGATGTTCCTTGTATAGATAAAAATAATAATTTGCAAATTCCCTGTAGTTTAACATGACAATACTACTATTTTTTTACAGCAGATGGATTTTAGGTTCTTTTTGTCCCACTGACTGCACTAATCTGGCTGGCCCTGGCTCAACATAGCTTAAATGGTTACTTTATTCATCTTTTAAAATGCTGCCCATGCATTATCTATCATGATACTTTTTTCGTAGGGGTTTGTTATAGCTACATGTGTTTCTTTTGTGGTTGGATCTTACCCATTTTTCATTTCTGTATTAATTTCATGCACCATTTGCAGCTCTGATGGGATTCTTTGTTCACAGATTAGATACAAATATAGCCTTGCCTTCTAAAGTCAACTCCCTTCATATCCTTTATCTATTCATGGATTGTTGCAGAAAGGATCCAGCATTCATTTCACTGATGGCTTGCAGAAGTTGTAAAACCAATAACATTACAGTCATGCACTCTACTAGAATTATCTTATGATTTGGGGGTGGAACTGAGATGTGAGGAAAGCATGTGTGCAGCTTTATACTGTATAAAATGGCTCCTGCATTGTATATTATTTCCTGTGAAGGAAATGAAATATCATGAATCATTACCTTATGTTTTTGTTTTTAGCATCCTGCAGTCAAATAACAGCGTAGTATTCTAGTAGTTAAACATATGGGCTACTGGAGTACATCTAGTAATGGTTACTGAATGACAATGAACACACAGTCATGCTTAGAAAACGATACAGGCTTTTAAAAAGACACTGAAGCGAAAAAAAAAATGATAATATCATGAATTTGTTGTGTAGTAGGGGTAATTACTAGAACATTGGTAGCAAAAACAATATTCTCATATTTTTATTTTCAGTTATACAGCTTTTTTTTTTTTTTTTTATAACATTGCATCATTCTCTAATATTTGCAATTTACACATTACTCAGCAATCTAAATGTTTTTATAGAGCAGGCAGTGAACTTTTGACCTGCCCTGAACTATTCTCTGCAAAAGAAAAACACAATACAGCTGAGATAACCTAAACCTAATCAGAAGTCAGAGCTCTCTGAGAGTTGTAGAACTCAATGGCTATTTGCATAGATAACAACTGAGTTTCTTAACTCTTCCTGTACTGGAAACAAATGGTAGACGTATGTCTCTGCTCCTAATGCTTCATTTCTTAGCTGTACTACACATACAAATCATTATATCATTTTTTTCTCGCTTCAGTGTCTCTTTAAATGACCATTTTTCTTTTTAAAAACGCAACTTAAAGGACCACTCCAGCAAAGAAAAAAAAAAAAAAGCAGTTACAATCTGACAGAACCAACAGGTTTTGAACTAGTCAATCTCCTCATGGGGGATTCTCAGGATTTTCTTTGTTTTTAAAAGCATTTCTTAAACGGCAGTTTAACTGCCAAAATAGTAAGATACCAGCCAGCCTCCCTACATGTTTGCACACTATTTTGTCAGTTAGACTTGGCAACTGCCATTCAGGAAACACTTTTGAAAACAAAGGAAACCCTGATAATCCCCCATGAGGAGATAGACTAGTCCAAAATCCGTCGGTTCTGACAGATTTTAACTGCCTACTTCTTTCGTTGGAGTGGCCCTGTGAGGACCCTACTACACAGATGGCTGGACAGCACTCTTGTCGGGCAGTTCAGCCTCCTGCCTGCTGGCCCTGAGCACCTTTGGGCTGTCATTTTATGGAAGCGCTTGGAAACACCTTGCGTTTAATTGGACGCGCTTTACGGCTCTTTACGATGGGGAATGCGGAAGAAGAGGACGCTTTGCCAGAGGACGACTGGCAGTCGGCTGAAAACGAAACTTAGCCGCCGAGGAAGACCGGAGAGCACCGAAGGACCGGCGCGGGCACAGGACGGCTGCAGGAGGCTTGGGAAAGCCCCAGGTAAGTGAATTTTTTTTCCCCCACAGTTAAGGTTCCCTTTTAAGAGACTCTGAAGCGACTTTAAAAACAGCTTTTTATCTTATATTCTACATGGGCATGTTTGCCCCAGCTAAAACGCCACTATCCCACGGCTGAACGAGGGGTCTTTACCCCCCAAATCCTCCCCTGCAAAATCCACGACCAACTTGGTCGTAGATTTTGCTCTTCCTGGAGGCAGAGCTAATGGCTGTAGCTCTGCCTCCAAGCGTCTATCAGTGGCGGATCTCCACCCCTCTCAGTGAAGGAAGACTGAGAGGGGCGGGGAGAGGCGGCGATCAGCGCTGAGAGGCAGGGCTGCGGCGAGTTAGCCCTGCCTCAACAGGAAGCGATCCCCGGACACCACGGAGGGAATTTGGGGGGTAAAGACCCCTCGTTCAGCCGCAGGAGAGAGGTGTTAACGGGCAAACATGCCCATGTAGAATATAAGCTAAAAAGCTGTTTTTAAAGTCGCTTCAGACTCTCTTTAATGACAGTATGTTTGTTTAGGCTGAAGTTCCCCTTTAAAGTGTAACTGAGGCAAACCTCTGGTACAAAAACACATGCTTTCCTAAGAAGAGGGAAGCCTCTGGATCCTATAGAGGCTTCCCACGCTGTGCTCAGGTCCCCCATTGCCGACCACAGTCCCCAAAGAATTCTATCAAGGGCTTGTTGGAATGAAGGTCGGAGCCAAGCTCCTCTTTAGGCATGAGCGGGATTGTACTGCACCAATGAGAATAGAGCTGCGCCTGTGCAGTAAGCCGGAGCCACTCGTGCACAAACACCTCCATGCTAATGCGCAGACATGGCTGTGCTTGTGCAGCATGGTCCTGCTTGTGTCAGAAGAGGAGCGTGGCCACCAATGTTCCAGAGCATCCTGGCCAACAGCGGCAGGAGCCAGAAGGACAAGGGGAGCCTCTACAGTATCCAGAGGCTTCCCTCTTCTACAGTAAGTTCAAGTTGCTGCGGGTTCTTTTTAAGGTGGTCAGACACATACATTGCCACCCAATATTCAGATCAGAGAAGATCAAATCCTTCCACACACTGCATATAGATTTTAAATAGATTTCAGCATTTAATCTATTAAAAATCTATCAAACTGAATTGATGCCATGCTATGGGCTGTTAATCTACCGCCACTCCTTCCCTGCTCCTGAATGATTAAGATATAGGGGGCAGCATGGTGGCGTAGTGGTTAGCGCTCTCGCCTTGCAAGCGCTGGGTCCCCGGTTTGAATCCCAGCCAGGTCAACATCTGCAAGGAGTTTGTATGTTCTCCCCGTGTCTGCGTGGGTTTACTCCTGGCACTCCAGTTTCCTCTCACATCCCAAAAACATACAGATAAGTTAATTAGCTTCACCCCAAAAAAATTAGCCCTAGACCATACATGCACTACACGATACATACATACAGTGGTGTGAAAAACTATTTGCCCCCTTCCTGATTTCTTATTCTTTTGCATGTTTGTCACACTTAAATGTTTCTGCTCATCAAAAACCGTTAACCATTAGTTAAAGAAAACCATAATTGAACACAAAATGCAGTTTTAAATGATGGTTTTTATTATTTAGCTAGAAAATAAAACTCAAAACCTACATGGCCCTGTGTGAAAAAGAAATTGCCCCCTGAACTTAATAACTGGTTGGGCCACCCTTAGCAGCAATAACTGCAATCAAGCGTTTGCGATAACTTGCAACAAGTCTTTTACAGCGCTCTGGAGGAATTTTGGCCCACTCATCTTTGCAGTATTGTTGTAATTCAGCTTTATTTGAGGGTTTTCTAGCATGAACTGCCTTTTTAAGGTCATGCCACAACATCTCAATAGGATTCAGGTCAGGGCTTTGACTAGGCCACTCCAAAGTCTTCATTTTGTTTTTCTTCAGCCATTCAGAGGTGGATTTGCTGGTGTCTTTTGGGTCATTGTCCTGCTGCAGCACCCAAGATCGCTTCAGCTTGAGTTGACGAACAGATGGCCGGACATTCTCCTTCAGGATTTTTTGGTAGACAGTAGAATTCATGGTTCCATCTATCACAGCAAGCCTTCCAGGTCCTGAAGCAGCAAAACAACCCCAGACCATCACACTACCACCACCATATTTTACTGTTGGTATGATGTTCTTTTGCTGAAATGCTGTGTTACTTCTACGACAGATTTAACAGGACACGCACCTTCCAAAAAGTTCAACTTTTGTCTCGGCGGTCCACAAGGTATTTTCCCACAAGTCTTGGCAATCATTGAGATGTTTTTTTTAGCAAAATTGAGACGAGCCTTAATGTTCATTTTCTTAAAAGTGGTTTGCGCCTTGGATATCTGCCATGCAGGCCGTTTTTGCCCAGTCTCTTCCTTATGGTGGAGTTGTGAACACTGACCTTAATTGAGGCAAGTGAGGCCTGCAGTTCTTTAGATGTTGTCCTGGGGTCTTTTGTGGCCTCTCGGATGAGTTTTCTCTGCGCTCTTGGGGTAATTTTGGTCGGCCGGCCACTCCTGGTAAGGTTCATCACTGTTCCATGTTTTTGCCATTTGTGGATAATGGCTCTCACTGTGGTTCGCTGGAGTCCCAAAGCTTTAGAAATGGCTTTATAACCTTTACCAGACTGATAGATCTCAATTACAGTACTTTTGTTCTCATTTGTTCCTGAATTTCTTTGGATCTTGGCATGATGTCTAGCTTTTGAGGTGGTTTTGGTCTACTTCTCTGTGTCAGATAGCTCCTATTTAAGTGATTTCTTGATTGAAACAGGTGTGGCAGTAATCAGGCCTGGGGGTGACTACAGAAATTGAACTCAGGTGTGATAAACCACAGTTAAGTTATTTTTTAACATGGGGGGGCAATCACTTTTTCACACAGGGCCATGTAGGTTTTGAGTTTTTTTCCTCACTAAATAATAAAAACCATCATTTAAAACTGCATTTTGTGTTCAATTATGTTATCTTTGACTAATAGTTAACGGTTTTTGATGAGCAGAAACATTTAAGTGTGACAAACATGCAAAAGAATAAGAAATCAGGAAGGGGGCAAATAGTTTTTCACACCACTGTAGGACTATGGTAGGGACTAGATTGTGAGCCCCTCTTAAGGGACAGTTAGTGACAAGACAATATACTCTGTACAGCACTGCGTAATATGTCGGCGCTATATAAATACTTAAATAAATATAGCATGGTGACGCTTCGATCAGTCAGGAGTAAAATGTACCCTTCCTTCTACTGGAATAAGCTACAGAGTGGTTCAAGAGGTTGGCCTTGAGGGACATATCAACCTTTATAAGCGAAGTAAAGCATTTGCCTTTATGTTTATGGATAAGGAATGGAAAAGCAGATGTACCCAGCGCTGCTTATCTCAAGAAAGAACGTGAGCAATTTGGCAGGGGGTTCAAACATACTTTATCAAATTTTCACTTCAAGAATGCTTGTGTCTGCAAGTCATTTGCTGAGTCCATAGATATTGCACTGTCCCCATCCAGACATGAGATATCTCATCTGGGTGGCTGCCCTGTTACGTCTATTAGTACCATTAGCTCTTTGTTACTTAGCAGATCTAATTACCCCCTTGCCTGAAAAGTAGCAATAACAATAACTATGCATGAATCAGCCAACTATAATAGCAGGCTTTGGATGCTAATAAGCACTGAAAGCTCATGTGTCCTTAAAAAAATAAGATCAAACTTTATTTAGTCTCTTAAAATAGATACAATAATCGGATATTCTTTGCTTAGCAATAGACAATTGCTATCTGCAGTTTGGCCCAATAGTATCATGTTTATTTGATTGGTGTACAGGCTGTCCTAGTTTTATAAGGTAAAATATATCCGTCCCAGAAAACAGCGTATGTAATCTAATCTCTACCTCTGTCAGAATCCCTGAAATCATGTTAAGAATAAGCTGAGGATTTTGACTTACATCTGTTCAGCACTGTATTATAACAAACACCTACACACATCTCCATAATTGTTTAAAAAGCGGAGCCTACAGAGAACATAATTAAAGAGTATTGAGAATGTTTTCTGTTCTATTCATTTAGCAGAGCATGAGAGGATATGATATAGGAAGGCAGGTGGCTTGTCAAAATTCAATCACGATGCATCCACTGCTGGCGATTGTGATTATCTGCGGCAGATAACATCAATAGAAGACAAGTGTGTGTTTTATTACTGCAGACACGTCATCTGCAATGATGGCAACTGAAATTATACCTTATTAAGATGGAGAGATCTTGAGCGAGCCAAACTGTCATCTGTAGAGGAAGACATGAATAGATGGGAAAACGCAGGATGAGAGTTCATGGTTACATTGTGCACAAACCAAAGCTGCTACTTACTACATTGCAAATACAGTGTCTCAGTCTGTGGTTCATCTAAAATATGATGGCTGCCTTAAGCCTCATAAACAAGCTGCAGGGTTTACAGTCAAGGCAGTTAATCGTGGTTGCCCCTGCTGAGTATCCAGCATTTGTACGGCGGCCCTGGATCATTTTTGAAAAGCACAAGCCGAGCCCATTGTTCTCTCTGTCCCTCCCGCCACCATCATCCTTCTGCCTCCCACCCGTCCAACAGAACACACCCCCTGAAATGTCTAGGATGTAGGTAAGGGGCTAAGTTTAATATATCAGGTCAAAGTATTATTTAAACCTTGTACACACACTAGATGGTTCACAGCCATGGCAGCCGATAGGTGCCGCCTCTACCAAGAATCTAGTCTGTGTACAGCGCCCACCCTCAATGCAAATTGACTCAACTGAGTGTTCCCAAGGGTAATTTTTCTCTCCATTGCCTCAACCACTCTTTTGTGCACTGCTCTGTTGGCCCCCATGCCTCCACATAGCAACAGAACGTGTTGCTAGTCTATGTGGCGTCAGCCACAAACTTGTTGTAGGGATTGTATTCTAATCCATTGTATCCCAATCCCCCTCTGGTAACATGCCTCGTATAAGTGTACAAGGCTTTAGGCTCTTGAGATGTAAATCTGGCCCTGTTCACATTCAAAGTTGTCCCACAGTGGCTCTCGCAAAAATCTAAATCTTACTGCCACTGTCTTTGAGCCTTCTTCAAAGAGCCAGTTAATATAATAATTTTTAGTTTGGGGATGAAACTCATGCAAATACAGAAATAATATCCAAAATCCATTCATGGCAAGCGTGGTAATGAGTTAGCTCCTATGCTATGACTGTTAAAATTGGGTGACACTCATTACATTCATACATCTGTCAGCTGAACTTGCTGGAGAGTGAATAGTGATTGGACACATTGGATTTTCTCCGCTGATTACAATTGTATTCTTCCATCTGGGTGGCTTCTTGCTGCTGTCCTTTTCTAGATTCAAGTGGATAGCATACTAGTTAAGGCCTTTGATGTAGGATTTGAAGATGGTTTGAATCCTGGCTGAAGCCAGTGTGTAAAACAGTAAGGAGTCTTTGGGAAAGGCTCCCTAATGACCTTGGTTGCCCGTGGAGCGCTCCTTAAGTTGCTGCAGCCCTGAACCGCTTTGAGTCCGCCAGGAGAAAAGAGCAATAGAAATGCTTTATTTTATTTTTCTGGCTGGCATTCATGTCAGCAGATAAATCACCGGTGAGACACGATGATGGAAGTCAAATTGCACTTTGCAAAGGAAAATAGGATGTTGCATAAAGTTGGCGTAAGCTATAAGTTTAACTCCACTATATTCATGGGCATCATGAATATAGCAGAGCTAAATGTATAGCTTACATCAGGAATCTGCATGGAATGTGGGGTAACCTACAGGTTTGCAATAAAACAATTTTTATTGTGTTATATGGTGTAGACATCTTCTGCAGTGCTTTACAGAGTTCATTAGATTGTAAGCCTATTTGGCAGGGCCTTCTTTCCCAAGTGCTCTTTTCCACCACCATATATGCACTCAATTACCTGTTTTGTATATTTATCCCTACCTTGCCATCTGCACATCATTGTTTATTGTTTTATCACCATTTTTGTGTACAATAGTTTAACACTTTAAAGGGAACCTTAACTGGGGCGAAAAAAAAAATTCACTTACCTGAGGCTTTCCCAAGCCTCCTGCAGCTGTCCTGTGCCCGCGCCGGTCCTTCGGTGCCCTCCGGTCTCCCTCCGCGGCTAAGTTTCGTTTTCGGCCGACTGCCAGTCGTCCTCCGGCAAAGCGTCTTCTTCTTCCGCATTCCCCGTCGTAAAGAGCCGTAAAGCTCTTTACGACGGGGAATGCGGAAGAAGAAGACGCTTTGCCAGAGGACGACTGGCAGTCGGCCGAAAACGAAACTTAGCCGCGGAGGGAGACCGGAGGGCACCGAAAGACCGGCGCGGGCACAGGACGGCTGCTGGAGGCTTGGGAAAGCCTCAGGTAAGTGAATTTTTTTTTTCGCCCACAGTTAAGGTTCCCTTTAATGTCCTTGTGTTACGTTGTATTGTCTACTACACTATTGAACATTGTACAGTGCTTCGTAATGTGTTAGTGCTTTATAAATAAAGTTTAATAATAATGATTGCCATATGATTAACTGTCCTTAGAAGAGTTCATAATCTAAGCCCTACCACATTCACAATCTAAGATCAATTTTTTCTTTTAAAGGGGGGGAAACAAAATGTACCAGGAAGGAGGAGGGAGAGGCTGGCACTGCAATTTCAAACATTAGGATACAAAAAAGGTGCACTTACCATGAAGCAGCTATGTACAAATGCATGGGCACCAAGACAGAGGACCCCAGGGGGCAATCATTTCACGCTGTTGGTACTTGTTCACCAATGGGGTATGACCATGCAAAATGATTGTACCCTGGGGTCATCTGTCCCAGTGCCCACATAGCCGCTCCACAGAACTCACGGTAAGTGCACCTTTTTTTGTATCCAGATACATGTTTGAGATAGCAGTGATAGCTTTCAAAAGTGTTTTACCTTTGGACTAGAACACACCGACATTAATGTTTGTGAACAAGGAGAGTGCCACAAGCGAGAAACTGGTATAGGAGCATACGGTCTTGTTTGCTGTACATTTAGCCTGGGAGTGCAGGTGTTCACCCTAATCCTTATACACCACAAATCTATCAGTAGGTGTTTTGGATGTTAGAGGAAACCGAAATGTCCAGATGAAACCCTTACAAACTCCGGGAGAACATACATAGAGGAAGCCAGCTATGTCACCGTGCCACCCAGTGAAAATGAACTGCAATTCTGGTAGACTGAACCTTATTTATAACTGGAAAAATAGAATGCTGTCACATGTGAACTTAATCTTAGTGGAATCTAGTGTATGACGCGCATTAAATACTGGTGGTTTATTATTGTGTTTGCATGATCTCCTGTTTTTCTGTAAGGCATGTGGCCTCCAGTCGTCACTCTATGTACATTGTGTTGTCACACGCCAGCACCACATGAGAATGATCCATCTTAATAACAATAAAGAAGCAGCAGCACTATCAGTAGAATTATTCATATATGAGATCAAGTGCTGCTTCCTGCTGCTGCTGCACTAGACATATCAGTTGACAATTAACTGATGCATGAAGCCGGTAGTAGGTATCCCCTTAATAACATTATGTTCTTTCCTTCCATGCTTCTGTCACTGTGTCAGCTGGTCATCATTATACATTATGTGACTGCAGTGGATTGATTATTGAACAGTCTATAGATCACACCTCAATACCTTTATAACAGCATTTGCTCAGCAGAGCTTGGTTTCTGGATGCATTCAGAGCAGGATTAATCATTGTAATATATGGTTTTATATTTCTTTCTGGGCTCATTGATCTTTACAAATGAAAACCAATGCAGAAAGCATGCCCTTTCCTTGAGGAATGACGAGAACTTTATGGCTCTATGTTCCTGTTCTACAAAGTAATTAAGTGAACAATTAAAATCCCTTGGTGCAATTTTGTAGCTTTAACAAAGCATTTTCTCATGCTCTTATTGTTATCTGAGCACATATTAATCAGGTGAGTGGATTTATTTGCTCCTATGTGCTTAAAGCATACCTGAAGTGATAAGTGACATAATGAAATAAACATAGGTACATATACAGCACTGTGCAAAAGTTTTTGGCAAGTGTGAAAAAATGTTAAGAACAAAGAATGCTTTCAAAAAAATGTTAATCGTTTATTTTCATTAATCAACAAAATGCAGCAAATGATCAAAAGAGAAATCAAAATCAAATCAATATTTAGTGTGGCCACTGTTTGCCTTCAAACCAGCATCAATTCTTCTAGGTACACTTACACACAGTTTTTAAAGGATCTCGTATGATTGGGTGTTCCAAACATCTGGGAGAATTAACCACAGATCTTCTCTGGATGTAGGCTTCTTCAAATCCTTCTCTTCATGTAATCCCAGACACACTCGATGGTGTTGAGATCAGGGCTCTGTGGGGTCCATACCATCACTTCCAGGACGTCTTCTTCTTTATGCTGAAGCTTGTTCTTAATGACTTTGGCTGTATGGTGGGTAATGTTGTCCTGCCACAGAATAAATGTAGGGTCAATCATACACCTCCCTGATGGTATTACATGATGATTAAGTATCTGCCTGTATTTCTCAGCATTGAGAACACCATTAATACTGACCACATCTCCAACTCCATTTGCAGAAATTAAACCTAAATGTTCAAGGAACCTACACCATGCTTCAATGTTGCCTGCAGGCACTCATTATTGTGCCACAAATTCTTCAAATTTTGACGCATCACTCCAGAGAACCTACTGCCATTTTCCTGCAACCTAGTCCCTATGTTTTTGTGCATACTTGAGACGCTTGGTCTTGTTTCCACATCAGAGGAGTGGCTTTTTGGCTGAAAATCTTCCATGAAGACCACTTCTGGCCAGACTTCTCCGGACAGTAGATGGGTGAACCTGGGTCCCACTGATTTCTGACATTTTGGAGCTGATGGCACTGCTGGACATCTTATCTTCTAATTACAAATAAGCTTGATGTGTCTTTCATCTGGTGCACCAAGTTTCCATGGCCGAACACTGTGTCTACGATCCTCAACATTGCCCGTTTCCTAGTGCTACTTCAAAAGAGCTACCTATAAGAGTTGATGCTGGAATAAAGGCAAAAGGTAGTAACAGATTTTATTTAGATTTTACTTTTGTTTGCTAACTTTGCATTTTTGTAAATTGATAATATTCATTAATACTTTTTCTGAAAGTAGTACTTGTTTACAGCATTTTTTCACACCTCCTCAAGGCCGGATTTATACTTTTTGTGCCCCTGGGCCAAGTATGTTAAGCCTCCCCTTTTATCTGCAGCAGTGCTCCTCCATTCCATGTGCAGCCCCCTCTCTCATATGTAACATGCATTATATCCCATCTCTTTCATGAACAGCTCCCTTGGGCATCAGTTGTCCCTTTCCATGTGCTGGTCTCAATTTTCAAGCCTCCTCTTTTATACGTAGCAGCCCCTCTTTCATGTTCAGGTGCCCCCTTGGGCTGCAGCCGCCTTTGTTGCCTTTACAGAAATCCATCCCTCCACCTGCCTAAAATGTTTGCACAATACTGTAGTACTAGTCCTACTAAGAAATGATAACTAGACGCTACATGGGAAAATGGTGGCTGCATGCCATATGGGGGGAAATTGTGGCTTTACAGGGTGTATGGAAACATGAGATGGCCCCAGTTGATATATGGGGTAAATGATGTCTGCACGTATTGTATGGTCCACGAGTAATGTCGTCATATATTGTATGGGGCACAGGTAATATCTTTATGTGTCCGTTTATTTCAGCAAAAGTTTTTCTAATTAAGGGTGCTTGAGTTAGGATGTGAAAAATCTGCACTCCGCTAATAATAAATGCCATGTTTTCCCTGCCGTTGTTGGTCCTAGTCTCTTATGAAAACAATCATAAACACACTCCTCTGTGTCTGTTTTGAATTTGTCATTTTTAATTTACCAGGACTGATGATTAATTGTGTGTGGAAATTTAAAGGGAACAAGGTCGTCTGTGTCACAAACAAATGTGTTTTTGTTTTGGTGCCTGACGTGTTTAGTTTAATCTTGGCTGCTTTAATCAGCCTTCAAAGTGCTTGAAAATGATGGGATGGTTTCCAAATAATTCATCTCTCGTTCACAGGGTTGTGTGGTAAATTCCATGCCATCAAACAGGTTCTATTGCCTAAGCACTTCTGTTTCTCTGGATGAAAAGAAAGCTTGGTTCTCAGACTGCCAGGCCTCTTGTCATGAGATTCTACCCAGCAGAAGGGAAGCTAGCCACACAGCCCACTGTATTTTGCTGTAATAGATCAAAGAATCTTTAAAACAAATGTAGTTTACCTTGAGGTGTTAAATTATTCTGTTGGCTTTGATGTGTAATATCAAACAGCAGTCAGCCTGTGTGCAGTATCAAATGCTGCCTCCTCACAGGCCAGTATGACAGAACTCTGGTTCTCATTGTGAGCTGCCTACAAAGTATGCTGTTACATGTGCCTTGTTTTAGCCAGCTTTGTACCATGTGCAACCATGGGAGACAAAAGTTTGCCTTCTTAAAAGAGATGGTATTTGCTATCATTCAGGTTGGAGTGAGCATATGATATATCCCACAATGCATCTCTGCTGAATATGCAAATCATCCTTTGTTGTCCCTGTAAGCTAACCACACCTTCAGAACCGCTGGAATGCAATGATGTGTCAGATTGTTAATTGTACTTAGCCACAATAATCCAACATGCTTTTAAGGGCTTTTTGGTCCTTTGTCGCCCCTTACACACTCCTAGGAGTTCTGGTTCACCAGGAGCTTGCTGGGTAGTCTGCAACCATGTGGGCAGAGAGACAGGGATGGAGCTACATGGTAGCAAAGCCAGAGACAGATTTAAATTGGATCCGAGATAAACTTTTACTCATTGCATAATTGTGATCCTTTCATATTGTTTATAGGGCATTCCTCAAGCCAAATACTTTTTTTGTTTTGTTTTAATACTCTAATTCCCTATAAACTAAGCAAGCCTCTAAGTTTTTCAGAGTGCCTTGGCATTTTCAGACAGTAGCAAGGGCTTACAGGAGCTCAGTCTGGGCAGGAGGAGGGGGTGGTGTTACTAGCCAGAGATTTCAGAAGCAGAGGGGAGGAGGGAGGAGGAGAGGGGACTGAATTGCATCTCCTGATAGCAGCCTGTGACAAACAGAACATGGCTGCTTTCATTGTATCACAGGAAGAAATAATCATATTTTGTTGAAGCTGTTTGCAGATAGATATGCTGTGTAAACTATCTCCACTTTAGGTAACATATATAGACAAGTTACTTGTTATAGTTAGTTTTCCATCTCAGATCCGCTTTAATAGAGCTTATAGGCAATAAAAACCTAGAACCTTATTAAATACATGCAGGATCATCCACAAGGCACCCTAGGTGGTTGCCTGGGGCCTAGTCAGTGTGAAAGGGTCCAGCTGCCATCTTCTGGGACCCATCTCCCACCTCGGCTTACCAAAAGGACTGGCAGAAGAGCCAAAGTTACTACCTTGCCTTAGGCCCCATTTCATCTTGATCCTTCTTTGATTACATGGCACACCTCAAGTCATACCTCTGTTACTCAAGTGATAAAACTAGACTTTTTAAAAATCTATATATGAACTTTACTTCTTAGAACAGAAAGAATGTACTATTATTCAGCTTTATGTGAAAAAGAAATCTCCCATAACGCACCACTGCTGAATATCCATACTGAACATGGAAATCTTCCCTTTGTGTCCCTGAAAGCCAGACACATGTCCAGAACTGCTGGAGTGCAGTGTGCGTATATGGCTTATTCTTTATTTTACAGAGCCATAGTAATCCAACATGCAGTGGTATGGGTTAATATGGCTATGGCTCTACAAGGTATGGGTTAATATGGCTCTATGGCTCTACAGGGTATGGGTTAATATGGCTCTACAAGGTATGGGTTAATATGGCTCTATGAGGTATGACTTGAATAGTCTAATGTTACATACGTAGCTCATGCTGTGACTGCATTAGCATATAATAAGAAGGGACCAAAAAGACCAAAAAGCCTTCTTAAAAAAAGCTTAGATGTGTCAATGTTGAATAAAGGATTTTTTAGGCAAGTGCAGAGTACTGTACTTACTTTTATATGTACTTTTATATGCAGCTTGGAAAGAGCTTTGTCTATCCACTGTTGATTCAGAATACCGGGCTTAGAGCACATTTTTGTTTCTTCTAGGAAAAAAAAAAACCTATGGTATGCTAAAATGAATTTAAAATTTAGTGTAAGCTTCACACCTGTCATATCTGTATTCCATTTTTATATTGGCATGTTACTACACTTGGCAGTGATGTGGAGTGCAAACAGGTGCCAAACCAGCAAGGGTGTCTATAGACAGGAGCCATTAATAACGGCACTTTTAAGTATGTACTTACTGGACCTATTAGAAAATCCAGAACAGGACACTGCGACATCTTAAGTCAGAGTTATTGTCTTCTGTTCTGTTTACTGTTATATCAGGCGGAATTCCTGTGTCGGAATCCACTTCATCATCTACTTGGTGCATTACTGATCTTCTGGGATGAACTTTCCTGTCAAACATTTTAAATAATGTTGCTTTACTGACTGCCATACTTATTCTTTAAACCACTAAAAATTCAAGAAGGCCGCTGGAGAGAACAGTCTGCACCATAAGGCTCAATCTCCTAAGATGTTGATTTGATTAGAAAATGTTAAAGGTAGGCACTTTATTCAATATACATTAAATGTCAAATAACAGAAAAGTAACCAAAGTACGGTATATAAAACAATTCATCAATTCATTGAAATTTATTTATTGCAACAAGACAACGCATTTCACTGCTTTGGGTTGCTTCTTTAGGTCAATATAGTGGCAATATAGCAGAGGAGTGGAGCGTTCTGTTCTTCACGCAATACAGCTGTTAGCAGTTTGGTGCTACCGCTCCAGTCACCCACCTGCCTCTGACACATAACTGTGCTCTGTGATCGCATGACATTAAAAGAAAAAGCACTTGGATAACGGAGGTTGGTGCTCCTTCTTTTTCTGTATTACTACAGCTACAGCCTTCCTTCCATGGTTTAATGCCAAGGTAAGCACACCTGTCATAGTGCAGATGCAAAGTCTGCATATATGAGAGTGGGATGATCACCATTGGAACATTACTAAGCCTCATCAGCCCTGATAGAGACACCTTTAAAATGCCAGCGATATCTTTCTCTTCCTGGTCACATTGTTAAATAAGTCCCTTTAAAATGAAATGTAGCTTAGATACAGGGGACACTGAGGGTTAGATGGCTGTTTTATACAGGATCTAAAATGTATTAAATTCAAGTTAATGTCAAGGATTTTGGATAGTAGGGAAAGGGGTTTGAATCTTTCTTAAGGTGGCCACACACGATACAATAAAATGATCCGATTTTACAGTAATTCGATAAAAACAATCGTATCTCCCGAAAAAATCGAAAGCTTTTTTTTCATTCGACTGAAAAATCCGATCGAATTTCCCGTTTTCTTCGATTTTAATCGATCCGGACTGCCAGATATTTTTCTTCAATCTTTCTAAAGATTGTATGGTGTGTGTTGGATTGTCAATTTATTAATATACACACCCTAGCAATTTTGTTAGAGTTTCCAATCATTTTTATCATAATTGGGGGGAAAATTGAACATAGGTGTGTGGTAAATTGGTCATATTTTTGAAATGTTACAATCAGTCAGAAAAATGTATTGCAATTCTTAAGGTGGCCACACACCATACAATTTTTTAAATATCTGTTCAATTTAAGAATTGCAATACATTTTTCTGACTGTAACATTTTAAAAATATGACCAATGTACCACACACCTATGTTACATTTTTCCCCAATTATGATAAAAATGATTGGAAACTCTGACAAAATTGCTAGGGAATGTATATTAATAATTGGACAATCCAACACACACCATACAATCTTTAGAAAGATTGAAGAAAAATATCTGGCAGTCCGGATCGATTAAAATCGAAGAAAACGGGAAATTCGATCGGATTTTTCAGTCGAATGAAAAAAAAGCTTTCGATTTTTTCGGGAGATCCGATCGTTTTTTTATCGAATTAACGTAAAATCGGATCATTTTATTGTATCGTGTGTGGCCACCTTTAGGCTTTTCTGCTGTTAGTGTTCCCATTGAGTATATTTTACCTTACTTCCTGTCTATAGCTTTAAAAACAACTGTTGGGGAAGTCAGGAAATAAGAGGCAGAAACAAGGCTTGAAGCAATACACACTGCTTTTTCTGTCCTTCCAACTTCCTGTCACAACAGGAAGTGATTAAAATTCTCCCAGCTGGAGATGGAGATAACAATTCCACACTCAAAACTAAAATGTGTTTTTTGAATTTCTGTTGCTCTTTGTACACAGCACCCCCTCTTGGTAAGAGGCTACTTCTTTCAGTATTGTCCATCTAATTCCTTTCCCTGCCATGTTTGACACTGCAGTCTCCTGCACAGTCTTCATACCCTGCATTATATTTAATGACAAGTCATTACAGAACCTTATGATTATTCACTTTAATGTGTCTTTTCACCCAGTCTCTTTTTGCTTTATTACTGTACTAGCTGATGGCCCGGCGTTGCCCGGGTATGTATTTTGCTGGTGTTGGCTCCACCTACTTTTCTAACCGTAACACACAATTGCTCAATGGCCAAGTTTGTGAGCTTTGCCGTCTTTGACATCAATAGCTTGCATTGAAATGAAAAAAAAATCTGTTTGTGGCTGTTTGTGGCTCCACCCCCTTTTCTGAATTTAAAGCCCAGTCACCCAATGGCCAACTGTACCAGGTTTGAGGCTTGTGCCATTAACAGTGCAAGAATGGCAGCGCAGGACATATGGGTGCAGCCGGCGCCACCATAGGCCGTAGTAGGAATTACAGCTCAGTGAGTAATTTTGAAAAATACCTTTGAAACACTGTAATTCGACCGCCAGCAATAGCTGGAAGCTGGATTACATCATTCCCCACCATCCACCTGGAGTGGAGAATAATAATTAGCACCGCGGGAACTTGTGCAGGAGCAGGGTAAGCCGTTTATTGGCTTTATCCTGTGCCCAAATCTCCTGGCAGCTATTTCATACGTATGCTGTAGAATCACCTAAACTTGCCTTTACATCTGCTTCATGCACAGTTAGCTTTGTAGAAGTCCTGTAGAAGACACACACATGTACTTTAGGATCGCATGCTGCAGCTTAGACCTTTAAGGTGCAATATTCTCCACAAAGTTCAATAATGCTCTAATATGTGCAAATTTATTGGGAGAATATAGGACATTTCTGAGCTTGATCTTGGACTGGATTCAGAATGACTTAGTTTTGTGACTAAGCATTGATACTTAAGAAAGTTACAAGTTACATGGAGGTCATGGTTTGGTTTGGGCAGAAATGCTGGGTTAGGCGAATATTAGAGAGTTTCAGGTTCAGTTGGCATTAGGAGTCATTCTAAATGTAACATTAAGAAGTTATTATGCATCAAAAGTAAATGGAAAAGGTGCACACATATATGTGCATTTTTTTAAAAATAAGGACCCTTGATATGTCTCTGGCATCAACTGAATCAAACACAAGCCTTAGGTAGACTTACCGTATGTTTTAGTGTGAAATAATTAAGTGTATGATGGAGAGCACAGACTGAATAATTGTTATATGGCGTATGTGTTATAATACAGGGTGCTGTTAAGCACAGGATATAACGCTGCTATTTTTCCAGATGACCTTCCAGTAGAAGCTGAGCTTGTCTATTTACAAAGGAGGTACAGAATGTTGCGTAGCCTCTTCTTGACCACCATGGAGGTAACTAATAAGAAACCGCAATGCTTTTATGCATTCCATTCTCTGGAACAGGCTGTTTTAAGAGAACTGTGGGTTTCAAACAGTGTGTCCCTGTGCGCATTCTCCCCTACAATCACTGGCTGACATGTACCAAGCATTGTGTCCCTGGCTGACCTTTTATCCATGCACTAATTATACAGATGTTAATCTCAATCAGAATTTGATACAACAATATAACACATAGCAAACAACTTGGAACTTTGTGTTGTAGTTTTGTTTTGTTTTTTCTCTTTTTATGTTGTATTTACTTAAGTTTCTGTTTATTTGACCAGGTCCCAGAATAGTAAAAATAAATAAATGATAGAAGACATAGACAGTTAATAGCAGTCCTTACACTTTAGTCATAGTCATTAAAAAATTATCCTCCAGCTGAAATACTTGCCTGCTTTCTGAAATGTGCTAGCATGCACAACAAAGGCAACTAAATATATATATTTCCTCCATACAGTATATATACTGTGTATGGCTGGGCTCCTACTCTTACGAGATAACCATGTTTGTGACCCAGTCTTATCCAACTGGCAAGTAGTAATAAGAAAATATGTCTTTGCTGGCTTAAAACCAAAAATCTGACATGACCACCATCTTCTTGTCTATTTACAAGCAGTCTGAAGGTAGTTTGGCAAAACGGGTGAAAATCTTTAGAATGAGGGAGGCCTTGAATCCAAACTCCATTGAAATCAATGGGAAAATTATTCTGGTGGATTTTTTTAGGCTTCTGGAGGTTAAATACAATAGCCAAACGCAAGAAAAATGGCAAGAGAAGCCCATCAAATGCCCAAAGAAATAGCTGTCTTGGTAACAAAAATAACACTGTCAACACATGGGTAAATATATACATGTATATTGGTATATATTTTAGTTTAGCTGTTGTAACACATTTGGACAGCAGCAGTGACAAGCCTTGGAGGGTTCTTCCCTAATGCTTGGAATACACGGGTTGATCCGGCGGGCGATTAGCCACCGAATGGACCCCAGCCGCGTCCCCGCTCGTCTGCGCGTGTGCGCGGATCGATTACCCGCCGGCGCTCCTTATCAGCCGCTCGATTCCCTGCCATTGTCCGCCGGCGGGGATCGAGCGAGCGGGGGTCGAGCAGCTTGATCGGACCGGCTGAATATTATCAGCTGGCCAGATCAGCTGCTCAATACACGGTACAGAAACGTACCATGTATCCCCAGCATTATGCCTAGCACACACCATACAATTTTCTGTAAGATTTACCTGCCAGATAGATAATTTCCAACATGTTGGAAATTATCTATCTAACCATCTATCTGCCTAGCAATTAAGCATTGTTCTACTCTGCAGGAGATAACCAGAATACAAGGCACCAGAGAAAATGACCAGTCTCTACCAGTACTTTACAGAAAATGATCTAATTACAGAAAATCTAATGCTGGGCATACATGGTAAATTTTATGCGCCGGATCGAGCCGCTGGCTCGATCCAGGCGCATCCCCGCTCGTCCCCGCCGACACCTGGATCGATCCCCGCTCGTCCCCGCGGGCGCTCCTTAACTTTCACTCGATTCCCCGCTATTGTCCGCCCACGGGGATCAAGCGGGGAGTCAATCTGGCGGGTCATCGGACCTGTCGGAAATGATCAATCGAGCCATCAGCGGCTCGATTGATAAGGAACAAACTTACCGTGTATGCCCAGCATAACAGAAAAATCTAACAGAAAATTGTATGGTGTGTACTAGGCATAAAACTTTAAGGCACAGGAGAGGCCTGAAAAGTTAGTGTTAGCCATTTGGTTCATTTTGTTTTTACATTTTATGGGAGGTGGTGGCACTTTTGAAAGAAGGAGTGCTATGCCAAGATTTGAGGAGGTTGGCCCAGGGATTGGTTGCTAGCCCTGCACCATTAATTCATTGATTAGAATTATTAAGGTAAGCAGTGGTAAAGGGAACAGAGCGGCAGTAGTAACAGCATGGCCACCTAGAGGGCTGTGCTTGTGCATTTCATTTTGTAAATATATGCTACTCCTGGGCAAAGACTCTACATACTGCAGCTAATAGCAGGCTGTAAAAGTCATCTGAGATCTGGTTTTACTGGATAAAAGTGAGGCAGTTGACACAAACGTGTCTGTTGGTCACATAAGGCAACATAAGTCCAGTGTGTGCACAGGTCTTATTCTTTACAAGTGCCTAATCTGTATCTCCTATTTATACCTTCCTGTCACTCAGGCAGCCCTCTTTACATTACCAGTTCTTCAATCAAATATACTTTATATCAATATTAAAAACATTTGGCTCCTCAAAAAAATGGATTTTATTGAAAACATTTTAGAGCTGGAACAGAATGAATGTATATTTGACTATCTGAGTTAAATTGATGAGGCAGTTATATATGCATACAGGTCAGTCTACATTACGTTAGACCTCTGTCACTCTGCAGAGCAGTATGGGTAAGCTCACGGTGTGACATCTCCTCCTATGTTCTTGTTACACGCTGTTCCTCTGCTGATTACACATCTCCTAATTAATGAAAAGCAGGGTGTTCTTTTTTAGGTACGGAGAATAACTTTCTCTAATAACGAAAATGAAAAGGATAACCTGTCACTTGATGGTAGAAAGCATGGGCATTGTGACAATGAATGATGTATTGTTCAGAATTGCTGAGAAGTCACCTTTGATGACATGATAGAACTTTGAATGCTACCACTGTTGATTGGTTTAAAGTGAATGGGAACCACATTTTTAAAAAAATGAAGCAAATACTTACCGTATATACTCGGATACAAGTCGACCTCGTGTATAAGTCGACCCCAAAATTTGACCCGCTTAAGCTGGTATTTTTCAATGTTTCAAGTATAAGTTGGCCCACGACAGTTGATCGCTGCAGCTGTGGACTAGGAGGGTTACTGGTTCTACACTTGGAGACCAGAAGTAATGTCTGCACTCGGAAACTAGGAGAGGTTAATAGCGAACTCCCCAGTTGCAGCCAGCGCCTGCCCAACATTGAACCCCTGTGCCCTGTATGGCTGCAGCTGTGTCCTCCCTTCTGTGTGCCTTGTGATTCCTTAGTTTGCCCACCTATAGACCCCTCTCTCTCTCTCCCACCCCAAGTGCCGTGTATGCAGAGTGCACATTGCAGCACAGCAGGCATACATTCCTAGGGCAGAGTTTCCCCTCAAGCCTCCCCTCCCTTCCCAGCCGCTGTGGTGCCTCCCTGTCTCTTTAGCTCTGAGTGCCCGCTGCCCTTTCCCTACGGATGCCTGCCTCTCTCTCCCTGTTACGTGAATGCAGTGTAAGCCGGGCTGACATACATTACCTAATCCCCCGCTGCGCGCTGTGCCCTCTGATCTCCTCTTCGCTGATGCTGGTAAGCGTACTATAGTGTCTCTCCCGCTTCCGGTACCATGTGACATCGGGAGTCACATGGTACCAGAAACGGTAGAGACGCTATAGTACACTTACCGGCATCAGCGAAGAGGAGATCAGAGGACACAGCACGCAGCGGGGGATTAGGTAATGTATGTCAGCCCGGCTTACACTGCATTCACGTAACAGGGAGAGAGAGTCGGGCATCCGTAGGGAGAGGGCAGCGGGCACTCAGAGCTAGAAAGACAGCTAGAGAGACAGGGAGGCACCACAGCGGCTGGGAAGGAAGGGGAGGTTTGTTAGGGAAACTGGCCATAATTATTAGTAGGTGGAGGCAGGAGGGAGGGAGAGCCAGAGAGGGGGGCAGTTTAGAATAGCATAATTAAGAGAAAAAGTTGGTAAATTTAGGACTGTCTCAAGTACAAGTCGACCCCCCCCCCACTTTTACACTGTGAGTCAGTCCTAAATTTCTCGACTTAGCCGAGGATATACGGTACCTAAGGCGAGGGAAGGCTGTGGGTCGTATAGAGCCTTCCATCTCCTCTCTCGGGGCCCTCTATCCTGTGCTGACTCACCCCCCCCCCATTTCAATCCCCCACCGAAAGGGTATTTGGAAGTCTTCGGGAGCCGTGTCCTCCCGAAGACATGCGGCTCCATACTGCACAGGCGTGAGCGTGCAAGAGAGCGTGCTTGTGCAGGTGCAGTACAGGGCCGCCCTTCTTCATGAGCACTCGGGCTCCCTGAATACTTCTGAAACCTCCTTCGGCCGGGTAAAGCAGTATTTGACTAAATTAGTCAAATACTGCTACCGGGCGAGCCAGCACTGGAACGAGGGACCAGGAGTGGAGCCGGAAGGCTCTATAGGACCCAGAGCCTTTCCTCTCCTTGGATAAGTATCTGTCTCATTTTTTTAAATGCGGTTCCCATTCACTTTAAGAAGTTGCCGATTCCTTGGCTATTATACACATACTTTGACTGTCAGTGACCAAGAAATGTGATGTCCATGGCATGCAAACTATTCTATGAAATAGTGGGTTCTTCTGGTGCTATTGAAAGTACTACTATATGAAAATAATATTGGCCAATGCAAAACATTATATTGAGCTTTTAACAACAGAAAAGTTTTCTGGGGGACCATGAAGTCCCCCTGATTAAAACCAAATGTTTGAATGCATTCAAATATTTACTTCTTACAGTACAAACCTACAAGACAATACAAATAACATTTTATATTGTGCTTTTCTCCTGTCTGACTCAAAGCGCTTGAGCTGCAGCCACTATGGCCTGCTCAGTAGGCAGTAGCAGTGTAAGGGAGTCTAGCCCAAGGACTCCTTAATGAATAGGTGCTATTAGGTTTGATCCTTTGTTTGGTGTCCTGTGTCAGAGGCAGAGCCCTTAACCATTACATTATCCAGCCACTACGCACCTAGGCCCACATGCAATTCACTTTTTTCTCCTGAGTTTTCTCCTAGAAGATAATTTTTCATCTTCAATTTAAAATAACTTTTTAGCACATTGCTAATTTAGCACATTGCACTATTGCATTGGTGGGGGGAATGGTGGCTGCATTTGTCATAGGGAGTAAGGGAATGGTGATAGCACCCATCCATGTAAACAGGATGAATGGTAGCCATACTGAAGGACAGGCATTAAGGTGGTTGCAATATGTCTGTAGAGATCACTACAGAGGGAGATGCATCACAGTTTTTCTAGAGGTGCTGCGCATGATTTGTAGTAACACCCCTGTTTAGAACTTATCATAACAGGTCATGTAATTTGTGGAATACATTTAGGTTGGAATGTTGAGCGGTGAGGGCTCGTTTCCACTAGTGCGGCGTGCGTCTCGTAGACGCACGCCGGCACTGAGCGGGTGGGCAGGATCGCAGGCGAATCCCATGAGCCGTGCCATGCACGGCTATGGGAATCGCAGCCTCCGCCGCGAATTCTGTAGGGGGTTCCGGCTGAATCGCTACTGCAAGCGATTCGGCCGGCGGCGCAGTTATCCCCTATGGCAGAGTTTCCCCCGCGCGATTTGCCTGCAGGGAAGCTCTGCGGATTCGCGGCCGTTTCTGCGAGAGTGGAAACGGGCCCTGAGTCATTTAACACATCCTAGCAGTTATAAAAGTCTATGGGCAATTTCAGGTACAAGCCAATACCAGCCCTCACTGACTGTATATAAAATATGACACAAAATAGACTGGAATTGTGCATCACTTCTGATTACAGCAGATCTAAACTCAGAACTTGCTCTCTGCTCTAAAAGATAAGCAATAGCATAATAACCTTTAAAGAAAAACATGTATTTGTTATAGCTGATACAAATCCTACAATAAATAGGCAGTGTGTCTACTTCCTGCTTTCATGGAAGCAGACATAGGGTTAACATCCTGTGTTTACTGATTAGCACATCCTGTGTTTACTGATTAGCTGCTCAGTCAGCTTACACAGCTGAGACATCAAATTACAGTAGTTATTAGTCACAGATGCAGAGGAATTAGACAGGCTAAACTCTCTAAATACATACAGGGTGCATTTCTCTCTGTTTCCTTTCTATCCTGTGCAGGAGTTCGGGGCCACTTTAACTGAGCTTTAAGATAAATGCATTATAGCATTCCACATCTTTTCTTTTTTGAATGGATGAACACTGCTGCCTGCCTTATCGGAGACACTGAGTGATAAAACACTGATTACTTTGATAACATTGGGAGTCTTGTTCACCTGGACATAATGGTTATGGTAAATGAAAAACTGTAAGGGCAATTTACAACAGCTTATCATGCTGAAATCACAGGGTGGTGAGCTACAGAAGGCAATGACCTCCAATTGGAAGTCAATGACCCAAATCCTGTATTTCACTACATCTACACTATAGAAAATCATTCCAGTGCCTTGAAAATTACAAGGCTATGTCAATGACAAAATCAAAATAGGTATATTTGACAATATAGGAACAGACTAATAAAACTAAATATAAGACTGCCACATTATTTTCCTGTCATTTTATCAGAATTGAAGAAACTGAACTGGAAAATATTATAATAACAATAATGTATTGAGTAATTGAGGAAAAAGATCACTTTTCATACTCACTCACAAAGTGATGAAAATTATTCAGTGCTTGAAAGTCATCTATCACACTTTATTTAAGCCTTGCATCCACAGATGTGAAATCATTTTTAAGACTGGCAGCTGTCTTCTCATGTCTTCCAATACCTGACATTTGTAGTGTTCATCTCATCTGTGTTTCTGAAACACTTTGGACAAACCTTCATCACTAAATTTAAATTCTAAACATATTTAGCAATTTAAACCTGTGTTTTAGTTGCATTTGACATGCTTTGATTTGCATTCGTTTTTTCTCATTACATGCAGCATGTCCTTTTATCCTGCGTTTGAAATGTTTTGCTGATTAAATTGCATTAAAGGGACTCCGAGCAGTGCAAAAACTATGGAAAGATGCATATCATTTTAAAGCTCTCTTTCTCCTCTTTCCAATGATGTATAAACCGCCACCCTACGCCTTTTAGTTTTCGCTATTTTCGCGATTGAAAGTGCCGCGGCCGCGATTTCAATCACGAAAATAGAGAAAACTAAAAGGCGTAGGGCGACAATTTAGGTGTTGCCAGAAAGAGGAGAAAGAGAGCTTTAAAATGATATCCATCTTTCCATAGTTACTTGTATTACACAGGGCGACTTTTTCTCAAAGTCAGCAGCTGCATTCTGCTGAATGGAGTTGCTGACACTGGGGAATGTTTGCACATGCTCAGTAATGACTTGGAAACATACTTTTCATTGGCTGTATGCTCTACTGTATGCGACCATAACGGGGCATTAAGTTACATTGCAACTTTTTTGGGGCATTGCGTTGTAATTTGCGTTGCGACTTTAACGTCGCATCAAAATGCAACATCCTACTGTGAGAGAGGCTTTACTGTAGTAGGCTGTGACAATACACTATTCAAGTAAATGCAAATGAATTGTCTCTTTAGAAACAAGTGAAATACAAATCAAATAAAATCAAATATAGCTTTATTGGCATGACCAAGCTTCAATACAGACATTGCATGCCAAAGCAGGGGGAATTTGGGGACATGGGATGGGGTAGAGGTACAGCGGGTTAGCAGTTAATGGACATTTTTTTTTTGGGGGGGGGGGGGGGGTTACAGTGCATTTATGTTCCTCTCAGTCTGTGGCATGCTGTGACATAGTGTGCAGCGATTGTCACTGTGGACATTCTCCAAATGTAGTGTTTCTCCCATCCTCTAATGTGTGAAAGTCTGGTAATACCCATATACACAAACTCTATAAGGAATTTCTCCTCATTCTGCTAGCATGACACACTTGGAAGGGGCTTAAAAAGCTCACATACTAGTTACATATTTAAAACCTAGTTTAGTCTTGTCCATGCTATTCGCTTGTTGCCATGGCAGCACAAGCTGATTAAATGTGTGATGGCACCAAGCTTTGACAGAAGACCTGAGAAAAGTCCATCCTGTGAACTATGTTTCCTGCAATTGCCACCGATACTAATTATATCAGTATGGGTGTCTGGCATCAATCATTAAATAAATGAAACATGAACAGCATCTTATCATGATTCACTAGAGCAATATTAGTGCACTCAGCATAGCTGGTGCTGCCTGGATGGAATCAAGGAGGGGGCTATAGCAAGTGGAATGCAAACCACTGGTCTGCAGGCAGTGCTGAATTATATTGCACACACACTACTGAGCTCCCCAGGATCTCCTGGTCAAACAAGCCTTTATGATAAAGGTCTTTCCATAAGCACAAAAGAGGCTTTGCTACTGAGAAGTTACATTCATAAAACACACCATCAACAGTGGAAATGATATTTACCTAATCTATCAATCTGCAATGTATCGTTCAAGCAATGCTCAGAGAGTCCCGGACGTGCTGCGGTATAACGGAGTGCGGCATGGTAATACACTGCATGCACTGCATTACCACAAAACGCGCGTATTAACAAAAACAGTGAAGCGTACTTTGCATTGACTATATGCTTCACTCTATGCAACGCACACATAATGTGAGGTACCACTTTCCCAATCTGCTGCATTGCTTTCCTGTTGTTACAGGGAATGCAACACCTACTTTGATTGTAGACTAAAGTCACTGGGGATGTTACCACCGATGCATTCCATACGTAAAACACAGCAGGAGCAGGGGAATGTGGAGTAAGCATATGCATAGAAACAGGTCCCTCCCCAACTAATATTTGCCATTGTATAAATAAATGAACCATAAGATTTTCTAGGCAGCCTCTCATGAGGGTCCTGACCAGCTGAAGTCCTGATTTTACTGATGAGGTATAGATGGCAATGGAGGATGAAAGGACCCTACCTGGAGCTCGCCCTTTCTTTAGAAGTAGCTTGTCCCTTCGATCTTTTGGGTTTTTTTTTCAAACAAACTTGCCCAAACTTTGATTTTTGAAGCTTCATTGCCACATTTTGTTAGGGCAATTGTTTCCAAAGGCGAATGTTAATGATTAAAATAAAAATGGGGTTTCCAGCGAAGGATTGGCACCACAACCAGTATCAATAGCTCAAATACTTTATTAAATCATTAAAAGACCAGCATCCTTCCCAGGTAGATGCACAGGTACCGGGTACGCCCTAAGGGGATGGGTATATAAGTAAAGTGGTAAATTGTATGTTTGCATTTGACAATATGGCAACTTGAGAAAGGCAGCTTATGCCGAAACAGCGGACTGTCGTTGCTGGTCTTTTAATGATTTAATAAAGTATTTGAGCTATTGATACTGGTTGTGGTGCCGATCCTTCGCTGGAAACTTGGACTGAGACCCCACGGTACAGGGGTGAGGATCGAGGCACACACTTGAAGACTTGAGCCTATAAGTGGGTGCTCCCAGGATCAGATTTGCATAAAATAAAAATGGGGACATCATCAGTTATACAACATACACCAGAGCTCTTTTCTCTGTGGCCCCTAATTTTGCTTCTTCTTACTTCTATTCAGCTTTGGTTGAATAGACTAATGTCAGGATATGGAGAATTCTGATTTGTATTTTCTTCCTCTAATTCTTCTCACTAAGAAAATTAGACATATGGCTTATCCATTCTTTTAATATTGGTATTGTTGATTTTTCTAGTACTTAGATGTGAGACTAAAACAGAGCAGTTTGTGCTAGGATAGGGACTCCTAGCTGCAGCAGAGCCAATGTGCTAGGATGGGGACTCCTAATAGAGTTACAATAGAACCAATGTCCTAGGATGGAGACTCCTAGCTACAATACAACCAATGTCCCAGGATGGAGACTCATAGCTACAGCAGAGCCAATGTGCTAGGATGGGGCCTCCTGGTTAAAACAGAGCCAGTTTGTGGTAGGATGGAGACTCCTGGCTACAACAGAACCAATGTGCTAGGATGGAGACTCATAGCTACAATAAAACCAATGTGCTAGGATGGAGACTCCTGGCTACAGCAGAACCAATGTGCTAGGATGGAGACTCCTAGCTACAGCAGAGCCAATGTGCTAGGATGGAGACTACCGGCTACAGCAGAACCAATGTGCTAGGATGGAGACTACCGGCTACAGCAGAACCAAAGTGCTAGGATGGAGACTCCTAGCTACAATAGAACCAATGTCCTAGGATGGAGACTCATAGCTACAATAGACTATAAATGACAAGAATTAATAAATAACCAGCTAAGAACAGTTTAAAATTGGATGGCAGGTGTTGGTTAGCCTCATAGAATTATGTCACAGCCTGTAGTTGCAACAGTGTATCACTTTTTGAGCACAAGGATAGACAGTGCTCACTTCAGAGTGTCAAAATAAATTGTTAGATCACCAGTGAATGAGAGCATGAGCTCCATGTTATGGAGTCATTTACATGAAAGCTGAGGTAGGCAAGCAAGATTTATAACATGGTGCACATAGTTATCCCTTGCTTTCGAGCTGCTAAAATCACATCACCAATCTAGCTGTTTATAGGTAGATTAAGAAATGGAGACATTTGTCCTTACACAACTAGCTCATTGAGAGGGTGACTTTTCCTTTTTAGGATTGACTTTCTGCTTGTCCCTCCACCTTACCCAGGAAAACCTAGATGAGGTGCCATGTTGAACTTCCAGTGACCAGTATGAGCGAGTGTGAGACTGATAACACCAAATTTAACACACATACTCCCCATTCACACCTGAGCTACAGCACAGCCAATGTGCTAGGATGGGGCCTCCTGGTTAAAACAGAGCCAGTTTGTGGTAGGATGGAGACTACTGGCTACAATAGAACCAATGTGCTAGGATGGAGACTCCTGGCTACAATAGAACCAATGTGCTAGAATGGAGACTCCTGGCTACAGCAGAACCAATGTGCTAGGATGGAGACTCCTGGCTACAGCAGAGCCAATGTGCTAGGATGGAGACTCCTAGCTACAATAGAACCAATGTGCTAGGATGGAGACTACCGGCTACAGCAGAACCAATGTGCTAGGATGGAGACTCTTGGCTACAGCAGAACCAAAGTGCTAGGATGGAGACTCCTAGCTACAATAGAACCAATGTCCTAGGATGGAGACTCATAGCTACAATAGAACCAATGTCCTAGGATGGGGACTCCTAGCTACAGCAGAGCCAATGTGCTAGGATGGGGCCTCCTGGTTAAAACAGAGACAGTTTGTGGTAGGATGGAGACTACTGGCTACAATAGAACCAATGTGCTAGAATGGAGACTCCTGGCTACAGCAGAACCAATTTGCTAGGATGGAGACTCCTAGCTACAGCAGAGCCAATGTGCTAGGATGGAGACTCCTAGCTACAATAGAACCAATGTGCTAGGATGGAGACTACCGGCTACAGCAGAACCAATGTGCTAGGATGGAGACTCTTGGCTACAGCAGAACCAAAGTGCTAGGATGGAGATTCCTGGCTACAACAGAACCAATGTGCTAGGATGGAGACTACTGGTTACAACAGAACCAATGTGCTAGGATGGAGACTCCTGGCTACACTAGAACCAATGTGTTAGGATGGAGACTCCTGGCTACAATAGAACCAATGTGCTAGGATGGAGACTCATGGCTACAGGAGAACTAATGTGCTAGGGTTGAGACGCCTGGCTACAAAAGAACCAATGTGCTAGGGTGGAGACTCCTGGCTACAACAGAACCAATGCGCTAGGGTGGAGATTCCTGGCTACAACAGAACCAATGTGCTAGGATGGAGACTCCTGGCTACGAGAGAACTAATGTGCTAGAATGGAGAGTCCTGGCTACAACAGAACCAATGTGCTAGGATGGAGACTCCTAGCTACAGCAGAGCCAATGTGCTAGGGTAGAGACTCCTGGCTACAACAGAACCAATGTGCTAGGATGGAGACTCCTGGCTACAACAGAACCAATGTGCTAGGATGGAGACTCCTGGCTACAAGAGAACTAATGTGCTAGGATGGCGACTCCTGGCTACAACAGAATCAATGTGCTAGGATGGAGACTCCTGGCTACAAGATAACTAATGTGCTAGGATGGAGAGTCCTGGCTACAACAGAACCAATGTGCTAGGATGGAGACTCCTGGCTACAAGATAACTAATGTGCTAGGATGGAGACTCCTGGCTACAACAGAACCAATGTGCTAGGGTGGGGATTCCTGGCTACAACAGAACCAATGTGCTAGGATGGAGACTCCTGGCTACAGGAGAACTAATGTGCTAGGGTTGAGACTCCTGGCTACAATAGAACCAATGTGCTAGGGTGGAGACTCCTGGTTACAACAGAACCAATGTGCTAGGATGGAGACTCCTGGCTACAACAGAACCAATGTGCTAGGATGGAGACTCCTGGCTACAAGACAACTAATGTGCTAGAATGGAGAGTCCTGGCTACAACAGAACCAATGTGCTAGGATGGAGACTCCTAGCTACAGCAGAGCCAATGTGCTAGGATGGAGACTCCTGGCTACAACAGAACCAATGTGCTAGGATGGAGACTCCTGGCTACAACAGAACCAATGTGCTAGGATGGAGACTCCTGGCTACAACAGAACCAATGTGCTAGGATGGAGACTCCTGGCTACAAGAGAACTAATGTGCTAGGATGGAGACTCCTGGCTACAACAGAACCAATGTGCTAGGATGGAGAGTCCTGGCTACAACAGAACCAATGTGCTAGGATGGAGACTCCTGGCTACAAGACAACTAATGTGCTAGAATGGAGAGTCCTGGCTACAACAGAACCAATGTGCTAGGATGGAGACTCCTAGCTACAGCAGAGCCAATGTGCTAGGATGGAGACTCCTGGCTACAACAGAACCAATGTGCTAGGATGGAGACTCCTGGCTACAACAGAACCAATGTGCTAGGATGGAGACTCCTGGCTACAACAGAACCAATGTGCTAGGATGGAGACTCCTGGCTACAAGAGAACTAATGTGCTAGGATGGAGACTCCTGGCTACAACAGAACCAATGTGCTAGGATGGAGAGTCCTGGCTACAACAGAACCAATGTGCTAGGCTGGAGACTCCTGGCTACAAAAGAACAAATGTGCTAGGATGGAGACTCCTGGCTACAACAGAACCAATGTGCTAGGATGGAGACTCCTGGCTACAACAGAACCAATGTGCTAGGATGGAGAGTCCTGGCTACAACAGAACCAATGTGCTAGGATGGAGAGTCCTGGCTACAAAAGAACAAATGTGCTAGGATGGAGACTCCTGGCTACAACAGAACCAATGTGCTAGGGTGGGGATTCCTGGCTACAAGATAACTAATGTGCTAGGATGGAGACTCCTGGCTACAACAGAACCAATGTGCTAGGGTGGGGATTCCTGGCTACAACAGAACCAATGTGCTAGGATGGAGACTCCTGGCTACAGGAGAACTAATGTGCTAGGGTTGAGACTCCTGGCTACAATAGAACCAATGTGCTAGGGTGGAGACTCCTGGTTACAACAGAACCAATGTGCTAGGATGGAGACTCCTGGCTACAACAGAACCAATGTGCTAGGATGGAGACTCCTGGCTACAAGACAACTAATGTGCTAGAATGGAGAGTCCTGGCTACAACAGAACCAATGTGCTAGGATGGAGACTCCTAGCTACAGCAGAGCCAATGTGCTAGGATGGAGACTCCTGGCTACAACAGAACCAATGTGCTAGGATGGAGACTCCTGGCTACAACAGAACCAATGTGCTAGGATGGAGACTCCTGGCTACAACAGAACCAATGTGCTAGGATGGAGAGTCCTGGCTACAACAGAACCAATGTGCTAGGATGGAGACTCCTGGCTACAAAAGAACAAATGTGCTAGGATGGAGACTCCTGGCTACAACAGAACCAATGTGCTAGGATGGAGACTCCTGGCTACAACAGAACCAATGTGCTAGGATGGAGACTCCTGGCTACAACAGAACCAATGTGCTAGGATGGAGACTCCTGGCTACAACAGAACCAATGTGCTAGGATGGAGACTCCTGGCTACAAGAGAACTAATGTGCTAGGATGGAGACTCCTGGCTACAACAGAACCAATGTGCTAGGATGGAGAGTCCTGGCTACAACAGAACCAATGTGCTAGGATGGAGACTCCTGGCTACAAGACAACTAATGTGCTAGAATGGAGAGTCCTGGCTACAACAGAACCAATGTGCTAGGATGGAGACTCCTAGCTACAGCAGAGCCAATGTGCTAGGATGGAGACTCCTGGCTACAACAGAACCAATGTGCTAGGATGGAGACTCCTGGCTACAACAGAACCAATGTGCTAGGATGGAGACTCCTGGCTACAACAGAACCAATGTGCTAGGATGGAGACTCCTGGCTACAAGAGAACTAATGTGCTAGGATGGAGACTCCTGGCTACAACAGAACCAATGTGCTAGGATGGAGAGTCCTGGCTACAACAGAACCAATGTGCTAGGATGGAGACTCCTGGCTACAAAAGAACAAATGTGCTAGGATGGAGACTCCTGGCTACAACAGAACCAATGTGCTAGGATGGAGACTCCTGGCTACAACAGAACCAATGTGCTAGGATGGAGAGTCCTGGCTACAACAGAACCAATGTGCTAGGATGGAGAGTCCTGGCTACAAAAGAACAAATGTGCTAGGATGGAGACTCCTGGCTACAACAGAACCAATGTGCTAGGGTGGGGATTCCTGGCTACAACAGAACCAATGTGCTAGGATGGAGACTCCTGGCTACAAAAGAGACAGTTTGTGCTTGGATAGTGGTCGTTCCTTCATCATCTTTCCTTGAGAAAACTAAAATTGCAGTTCGCTCCCTCCTCAGATCTGATTGGGACTGGTTTTTTAGCACATGTCTGAATAATATGTATACGTATATATACTGTATGTATGTAAATACACACAAGCATTCACACACACATGCGTGCGTTTGTGCATATCTTCATGTGTTTGATGACGTGAAGAATAATTGTGTATTGCTGCGTTAAAGAAGAAAACACTATTTTTAGCAGTTTGCGTGTTATTAAAAGGTGAGATTTTTAGAAAGTCCATTGTGAGTCTCTGTGTTTTGTGAAGAGCCCCAGTAGTTTAATTGTGTGTTTTGTTGACTCAGATCTGAGGCCAGCTGCCTGCTGGGTGAAGGGTTTTATCAACTTTGCTTAGATAATTGGTTGAGCTTTGAGCATGTTGTTTTCCCATCTGTGTGCCAAGAACACAGGCCAATAAGCAATGTCCATTAAAAAGGACAGCGGTATTGTCAGATCTAGAGATAGTTCTAAGTTGTCTGCATTCCTTGACTGCTATTATGTTCTTTTTTTTTCTATTTTAATTTTGTTGAACACATATTATGGAGTGATAGAATCGGAGCGGTTCCAGTAATCTTCCAGGAAAAAGAGCAGGAGACATGTGGAGCCCAATATGGTGTAGTAAGTTGTGTCAGCAAAAGGAATATAATAGCAATAGAGGAAAGCATGCTCACAAACCTGGATTGCTAAATGTGCAACCAACAAAATAACCCTTCTCCACTTAGGAATGCTGGATACCCTCTGATACCAGTAGTTTGCTAAAGAACAACAGATAATGATTAAAATATGTACCTTCCAACAGAGGTGTGCACTATAACGACCACCCTGTTTGGATGTCCGGTCTCCATGCGGCTCTTTGTTTGATCTTGTGGTGGTCTGCCCTGGCTTTTTATTTGACCAGATGAGTTTCTACCTTGTATTCCAACTGTGCAGATGTTCACTATATATTTAAAGGCCTGAAGAAGGGTTACCAACCCGAAACAAATCGATGTTGTTGCCTTTTTTTTCAATCAATTATATGCACTTTTTTACGTGATTAAAGAATTTGTGTACATATTTCTGCACCTTTTTGCAAATAAAAAAGAAAAAGTAATTTTTCAATTTTTGATCTTCCGTGTCTTTCATATATCCCTGATTAATTATTTTGACTTTGAGCTTGGTGTTTGTGGTGCACCTGCAGGGATTTTTTGTATATTTTGCTTCTCCCAAATACACTAACCACTAGACTATAACGTAATATAGCGTAATATGTTGGCGCTTTATAAATACAATAAATAAATCAAATCAAATAAATAAATGACAAGAATTAATAAATTACCAGCTAAGAATAGTTTAAAATTGGATGGCAAGTGTTGGTTAGCCTCATAGAATTATGTCACAGCCTGTATTTGCCACAGTGTATCAATTTATTGAGCACAAGGATAGACAGTGCTCACTTCAGAGTGTCAAAATAAATTGTTAGATCACCAGCGAATGAGAGCATGTTATGGAGTCATTTAGGCCCGGTTCACATTAGCGGCTGCTATCCGGAATCGCCGTGCCGGAGCCGTGCCGGAGCCGGACCGCATGCGGACCGGACGAAACGGACGCACGGCATAGCAATGAAAGTCTATGCGACCGTTCACATGCGTCCGTTTCGTCCGGACCGGAGCCGGACCGGATCCGGACTCCGGCGTCCGTTCCAACATGCGCTATTTTTTGGTCCGGCTGGTCCGGCTGACGTATCCGGACCGGAGCCGGAATGTTGCATCCGGCCAATGGAAACCAATGAGAACCGGAGAGCGCACAACACACTGGCTATAAAAACCGGATGTTGTACCACACTTCCTATGCTGACTCTATGGTATGGTGGCCATTTTGGATGGGGACCACATGGCACCAGCGTTCACAGAGTGGAGCAGCAGTGACTTCATGCTGGAGCTCTTTGGCAGCAATATGGAGCAGGATCTGTCTGATAGCGAGGGGGTGAGGCCCTACACATCAGAAGACCTCATCCTACAGGTGCAGCAGGTACCAGCCCTGTGGGACAAGGGGGATGCGGACCACAGCAACATCAAAAAATGCAGAGGACTGTGGAAAAAAATTGCCAAGCTGTATGTGGAGGACTTTGAGAACTTGAGCAAGAGACAGCAAGGCACAGAGGGTATGTTGACTAGAAGTTTTTTCGGGGGGGCTTGTGGTTTAAGCTTGTGATGTATTCAACTTTTGCTATGGATTTGTGTCACCCACGTGTTGCCCACCCACCCGTGGCCCACCCACCCGTGGCCCACCCACCTGTACCCCACCTGTGCTGTATCCCACCCACCTGTGATGTATCACACCCACCTGTACCCCACCTGTGATGTATCCCACCTGTGATGTATCCCACCCACCAGTACCCCACCTGTGATGTATCCCACCCACCTCTACCCCACCTGTGATGTATCCCACCCACCTGTACCCCACCTGTGATGTATCCCACCTGTGATGTATCCCACCCACCTGTACCCCACCTGTGCTGTATCCCACCCACCTGTGATGTATCCCACCACCTGTACCCCACCTGTGCTGTATCCCACCCACCTGTGATGTATCACACCCACCTGTACCCCACCTGTGATGTATCCCACCCACCTGTACCCCACCTGTGATGTATCCCACCCACCAGTACCCCACCTGTGATGTATCCCACCCACCTCTACCCCACCTGTGATGTATCCCACCCACCTCTACCCCACCTGTGATGTATCCCACCCACCTTTACCCCACCTGTGATGTATCCCACCCACCTCTACCCCACCCACCTGTGATGTATCCCACCTGTGATGTATCCCACCCACCTGTACCCCACCTGTGATGTATCCCACCCACCTGTACCCCACCTGTGATGTATCCCACCCACCTGTACCCCACCTGTGATGTATCCCACCCACCTCTACCCCACCTGTGATGTATCCCACCCACCTGTACCCCACCTGTGATGTATCCCACCCACCTCTACCCCACCTGTGATGTATCCCACCCACCTCTACCCCACCTGTGATGTATCCCACCCACCTGTACCCCACCTGTGATGTATCCCACCCACCTGTACCCCACCTGTGATGTAGCCCACCCACCTGTACCCCACCTGTGATGTATCCCACCCACCTCTACCCCACCTGTGATGTATCCCACCCACCTCTACCCCACCTGTGCTGTATCCCACCCACCTGTGATGTATCCCACCCACCTGCGATGTACCCCACCTGTGCACATAAAACATACACAATGACCAATTATTATACATCAATTTATTGTAAAAAATTAATACATTTAAAATCACTCAAACTTGAAACTCCAAAATAAACACATTTCAACAAAACAAATTAAAAACCAAACATTCACCCTCGTCCAGGTGGTGTGGTAAAATAAAGTCTCAGTTGGTCCCTGTTCCGCAGTGACACTACCCTTGGCCTGGTTGCATACCTCCGCAGGGGCATTAGTGGAAGCACATTCGGGGGTTCCGGAGTCTCTCTTTCCTCCTGCCGCACAAAGTTGTGGAGGATGCATGCTGCCTTCACCACGACAACTGCGTTGCCCGGTTTCAGCAGCATGGGCGTGTGGAACACCCTCCACTTTGACACCAGGATCCCAAATGTGCACTCCACCATTCTCCTTGCACGGCTCAACCGAGCATTGAAGTGTAGCTGGCTGGCATCAAGTCCCCTGTCTGGGTACGGACGCATTACATGGTCGGACAGGGCGAAGGCCTCGTCCCCCACAAACACATAGGGGTAGGCCGGTGCCCTTGTCCCAGGCCAGGGTCTGTCACGGGGGAGACGCAGTCTGCCTTCCTCCATCAGCCGGCAAAGGGTCGTACGCTGGAAAATTCCAGAGTCATTGGAACTACCGTACGACCCCACATCCACGTACACAAACTTGTAGTCCGCATCTGCCACTGCCATTAGAACAATGCTGAAGTATTTTTTATAGTTGAAATAATGGCTGCCACTCCCCACGGGTTTCTGAATCCGGATGTGTTTCCCATCCAGTGCGCCAACACAATTAGGAAACTTGCACTCGGTCCAGAAGCCCTGGGCGATCTCCTCCCATTTCGTGGTGTCCGGCACAGGCATGTATCTGGCCCTCAGTCGCGTCCAAAGGATCCTCGAAGTCCTCACGACGATGCCTGCCACCGTGCTCTTCCCAATACGAAATGTGACATGTAGCGATGTATATGTTTGTCCAGTTGCGATGTACCTACAAGAGAAATAATCGAAATCAATTTTTCATGTCGTTACAGGAGAAAGGTACAAGACAAGGTGGCACAATATACGGGATGCATATGTGAAATGGCTACGGAAGAAAAAACTTGCCGAACGAAGTGGCAGTGGCGGGGGAAGGCGACAAAAAGACTACCAATTTGCCAAGCAATTGTCTTTCATCAATGCAAGCCTGGAACCTAGACTGTAAGTACCACTACTGTGGGCAGGAACTGAGAGCTCATTACCATGACTTCGGCCATGTATTGCTATGGCCTCAATTCCCATGGCTAGCGAACTTTTCTCACAAGCTTTATCAAATGTTGGGTAGAAACTGGTGATAAAGTGATTGCTAGTGTTTGCTAGCTCTGTGAATTGACGCCACATGCTGTTTGGCACACCAATAAATATTTTTTTTATCTACAGGACTGAAGACAATTTGGAGCAAGAGGAACCGACCCAGGAGGCACGGTTCAGCAGTGAGGAGAGCTTGGTGGATGATGACGTCGCCGATGTAACCTATTGCCCCGAGGCGAGGAGTAGGAGGAGGGAGTCCTTAATCACAACTCCGTCCTTTGATGATGACTTGGCAGAAGAGAGCTTGGATGTTGAGGTTGCAGGACCGAGTGTGGAAGAAGCTGAACCTCCACAATCGACCGCTATGGAAGCTCCAGGGGAACAAGAACAAAGTGAGGAGCACCGAGAGACTGCAGCACAACCAGCACGCAGGGCAACCCCGACACAGGCCAGAGGACGGGAAGATGCTGCCACACCACCAGTGAGGACCACCACACCAGTGAGGCGTCGAGGTATCTCCCCCCAACAAGGAGAGAGACAGTCCGAGATGTCCGGGGCTGTCTCCGGACTTCTCGGGATTCTTCAGAGCCACCAAACTCTCATAACCCGGCAGTTGCAAGATGAGGACAGGGGCCATATCATGGAGCAGTACAAGTCCCACATCACTACACTGCAATGTGAGCTCGACGCTGTACATGGGCACTACAGGGACGAGCTTAAAATGATGCATGAGATGCACAGAGGAGAAATCGACCAACTGCGTGCGCAGCATCATCAGTCGGTGGGCCAGCTGCAGAACATGATGCAGCAAATGCATCAACAAAGCAAGGAACTACTGAAATTGCAGGCACACCCGTGTTTTCACACTGTGATGTCTCTAATACCATATCTTGAAAAGGTGCCTTCACAAAACCTGATGGCGTGCCATTCCAATTTGCTGGAGGTGATTAAACAGCACATGGACACGCCATTATTGCAACCACCAATTTTTAGACCCCCACAACCAACAGCGGTGCCCACCTGGCAATCATCACAGATGTACACCGGCTACAGAGGCAGTCAATATGGGCCACCGCTGTCAGGGTCCAGCTCATCCACGACCAGCACCCAAGAGAGTCCAGATTTCCAGGCAGCAACTCCCACCTTTTCTAGTAGTGGTGCCGATACAATTTGAAAAAAAAGTCAAATTGTTCCTGGACATGCTCCTCTGAATACCTCCGATCCTCGAAGGAAGGATACCATCACAGGGCTTTTTAACTTTTGGTTTTGCTGGACTTGAACTTTAGGGCCTGGTGTCCCCGAAAGACACTACCTGGGTCACAACCTTGTGCCTGTTGCACTGCACCTGTAGTCCTGCACCTGTGCCTTTGATTCCTCTTGTTCCTTACTTTGTTGATCCTAATCACTTGCACAAGACCCTTGGAGCCATGGGTGAAGGACACCTTCACTGGTCGGTGAGAGGCCTAGCCTTTTCACTGACCTGTGTCCTTCATCCATGGCTCAGAGGGTCCTGTGCCAGTCGTTAGGTTTTAGAAGCACTAATAATTTAGGGCCTGGTGTCCCCGAAAGACACTACCTGGGTCACAACCTTGTGCCTGTTGCACTGCACCTGTAGTCATGCACCTCTGCCATCGGTTCCTCTTGCTCCTCACTTTGTTCTTGTTCCTAACCACTTGCACAAGACCCTTGGAGCCATGGGTGAAGGACACCTTGACTGGTCGGTG
The DNA here is from genome assembly GCF_040937935.1 of Hyperolius riggenbachi. Lineage (NCBI taxonomy): Eukaryota > Metazoa > Chordata > Amphibia > Anura > Hyperoliidae > Hyperolius > Hyperolius riggenbachi. Next base: position 157,586,962 of record NC_090649.1, read on the forward strand.
AGAGGCCTAGCCTTTTCACTGACCTGTGTCCTTCATCCATGGCTCAGAGGGTCCTGTGCCAGTGGTTAGGTTTTTGAAGCACTTCAATTTTAGGGCCTGGTGTCCCCGAAAGACACTACCTGGGTCACAACCTTGTGCCTGTTGCACTGCACCTGTAGTCATGCACCTCTGCCATCGGTTCCTCTTGCTCCTCACTTTGTTCTTGTTCCTAACCACTTGCACAAGACCCTTGGAGCCATGGATGAAGGACACCTTGACTGGTCGGTGAGAGGCCTAGCCTTTTCACTGACCTGTGTCCTTCATCCATGGCTCAGAGGGTCCTGTGCCAGTGGTTAGGTTTTTGAAGCACTTCAATTTTAGGGCCTGGTGTCCCCGAAAGACACTACCTGGGTCACAACCTTGTGCCTGTTGCACTGCACCTGTAGTCATGCACCTCTGCCATCGGTTCCTCTTGCTCCTCACTTTGTTCTTGTTCCTAACCACTTGCACAAGACCCTTGGAGCCATGGGTGAAGGACACCTTGACTGGTCGGTGAGAGGCCTAGCCTTTTCACTGACCTGTGTCCTTCATCCATGGCTCAGAGGGTCCTGTGCCAGTGGTTAGGTTTTTGAAGCACTTCAATTTTAGGGCCTGGTGTCCCCGAAAGACACTACCTGGGTCACAACCTTGTGCCTGTTGCACTGCACCTGTAGTCATGCACCTCTGCCATCGGTTCCTCTTGCTCCTCACTTTGTTCTTGTTCCTAACCACTTGCACAAGACCCTTGGAGCCATGGATGAAGGACACCTTGACTGGTCGGTGAGAGGCCTAGCCTTTTCACTGACCTGTGTCCTTCATCCATGGCTCAGAGGGTCATGTGCCAGTGGTTAGGTTTTTGAAGCACTTCAATTTTAGGGCCTGGTGTCCCCGAAAGACACTACCTGGGTCACAACCTTGTGCCTGTTGCACTGCACCTGTAGTCATGCACCTCTGCCATCGGTTCCTCTTGCTCCTCACTTTGTTCTTGTTCCTAACCACTTGCACAAGACCCTTGGAGCCATGGGTGAAGGACACCTTGACTGGTCGGTGAGAGGCCTAGCCTTTTCACTGACCTGTGTCCTTCATCCATGGCTCAGAGGGTCCTGTGCCAGTGGTTAGGTTTTTGAAGCACTTCAATTTTAGGGCCTGGTGTCCCCGAAAGACACTACCTGGGTCACAACCTTGTGCCTGTTGCACTGCACCTGTAGTCATGCACCTCTGCCATCGGTTCCTCTTGCTCCTCACTTTGTTCTTGTTCCTAACCACTTGCACAAGACCCTTGGAGCCATGGGTGAAGGACACCTTGACTGGTCGGTGAGAGGCCTAGCCTTTTCACTGACCTGTGTCCTTCATCCATGGCTCAGAGGGTCCTGTGCCAGTGGTTAGGTTTTTGAAGCACTTCAATTTTAGGGCCTGGTGTCCCCGAAAGACACTACCTGGGTCACAACCTTGTGCCTGTTGCACTGCACCTGTAGTCATGCACCTCTGCCATCGGTTCCTCTTGCTCCTCACTTTGTTCTTGTTCCTAACCACTTGCACAAGACCCTTGGAGCCATGGATGAAGGACACCTTGACTGGTCGGTAAGAGGCCTAGCCTTTTCACTGACCTGTGTCCTTCATCCATGGCTCAGAGGGTCATGTGCCAGTGGTTAGGTTTTTGAAGCACTTCAATTTTAGGGCCTGGTGTCCCCGAAAGACACTACCTGGGTCACAACCTTGTGCCTGTTGCACTGCACCTGTAGTCATGCACCTCTGCCATCGGTTCCTCTTGCTCCTCACTTTGTTCTTGTTCCTAACCACTTGCACAAGACCCTTGGAGCCATGGATGAAGGACACCTTGACTGGTCGGTGAGAGGCCTAGCCTTTTCACTGACCTGTGTCCTTCACCCATGGCTCAGAGGGTCCTGTGCCAGTGGTTAGGTTTTTGAAGCACTTCAATTTATTAGGGCCTGGTGTCCCCGAAAGACACTTGGGCAGCTATGCCCTGCAACTCTTCCAGCACAAAGTTGGTGGTTGGTGTTCCTTAAAACTGACCGGGCTATACCATAGATATGTTATTTTTTTGTCTTCCATGTTGGAAGAATGTTTCCATGTTGGAAAGTGGTTGTTTTTGCAATAAAAAAAGTTTTTACATACCTCAGTGTGATGAGTAGTTGTTCTTGTGGTGTGACTGCTCTCCTGAACGTGGTATCCTTCTTCCTAAGGTCATCCTTCACCATCTCCAAAAGGGTATCAAACCTGTCAGGAGATGTAAAGGAAGAAGCTGTAAAGTATGTTGTGGGACAAGGTGTTGGGTGGAGGATGGGGGAGGTGTGTTTACAGAGGTTTGGGAGTGTTGTGGAGGGTGGGGGTGTAGTGTATAGCTAGGTATACAGGGGTGTGGGGGTCAGGGTGGTGTGTTTAGCTAGGTATACAGGGATGAGGTGTTGTGGGGGTGAGGGTGGGGTGTTTAGGAATGGTGGGGGTTGGTGTATTTAGGCCTATATACTTACAGGGGAATAGACATCCGAGTGTAGCTGTAGAACTTCTGTGGGTGTCGTCTGAGGTCCCGGTAGAGGGCCTGGAACTCTCCCTTCCTCTGCCTCCTGGCTAGTAGAGGGTGCACCCACCATCTCCTGCGAGGAGCACGCCTTCTCCCCACATAGTAGTAGGTAAACAACAGGAAGGAGAGAATTCCCAGGTAATAAGCGTAAAAAATGACTGGATCCATGGTCCCAACTGCTGTCTCTGTATCCAAGGATGGTCTCCACACGTCCAGCTGTCTCCAACAATGACCCCAGAGCTTCTGCTGACCTCCCAGAACCCCAGGTATTTATACAGGTTGTTATCTCTTTAAGAATCCGGATCCGGACCGCAACCGTGTTCATACCGCACGAAAACCGTATGCAACCGGACCGGATCCGGACCGGATCCGGACAGGAACCGTACGGTTCAGGTCCGATCCGGCTCCGGTGCGGTCCGGACATCCGGTGCGGTTTTTGCAAAACCGCAAGTGTGAACGGGGCCACGAAAGCTGAGATAGGCAAGCAAGATTTATAACATGGTGCACATAGTTATCCCTTGCGTTTGAGCTGCTACCAGACATCACATCACCAATCTAGCTGTTTATAGGTAGATTAAGAAATGGAGACACAACTAGCTCATTGAGAGGGCGACTTTTCCTTTTTAGGATTGACTTTCTGCTTGCCCCTCCATCTTACCCAGGAAAACCTAGATGAGGTGCCATGTTAAACTTCCAGTGACCAGTATGAGCGAGTGTGAGACTGATAACACCAAATTTAACACACATAGGCCTCGATTCATCAACACTTAGCAAATTTGTTAACAACAGTTTGGTAAAATACCGAATTTGTTAACTTCATTTCAGGATTCATCAAAGTTATCTACAGCTGTTAGCGAACATTCGGTAACGATTCGGTAACGATTCGCTAAATCGGAAGAAAGTGCAATTCATGAAAAAAGAAGTGGGCGTGGTTTAGCGTTACATTTAGGATTAGTTATCTCCTTCACTGCTCTGTCGTTATTCCTGTCAGATCATTGCTGACAGAGAAGATGGAGCCATTTGAAGTGGTTATGTATCAGCTGAGAGTGATTCAAAGGCGCAGAAGGGCAAGAATAAGGTCTGCAACCATATAAATTTGTAAGAGAATAGATTTATTTGCTATAACACGACATCTGCATTTCTCTTGAATCATCTTGTAAGAGAACACAGGCAGTGTCAGGGTTAACTAATTTGCTAGCTGCACTATAATTTTTTAGAAAAGGCTCCTATCAAATTGTGGGATTGTCCCAACCACTTTCAGAATCCTGGTCCAGGTGTAAAGCCCTATTCAGAATGTTGCTACGTAGTGCTCAAAGGACTGCCTTTTACCCACAATTCCATGGGAATCTTATGGCCTTGTGTTAAAGTACCACTGTAAAATGGAAATATCGACACGTTACCGAATGGTTACCGAATTGTTATCGAATTCACACCGAATGAGGAAAAACCTTGATGAATACAACTAGAAATCGCTAAACTTCGAATTCGGTAATTTAACAAACTGGAAAAAGTTATCTCAAAGAGAATGATGAATCGAGGCCATAGGCCTCGATTCATCAACACTTAGCAAATTTGTTAACAACAGTTTGGTAAAATACCGAATTTGTTAACTTCATTTCAGGATTCATCAAAGTTATCTACAGCTGTTAGCGAACATTCGGTAACGATTCGCTAAAACGGAAGAAAGTGCAATTCATGAAACAGAAAGTGGGCGTGGTTTAGCGTTACATTTAGGATTAGTTATCTCCTTCACTGCTCTGTCGTTATTCCTGTCAGATCATTGCTGACAGAGAAGATGGAGCCATTTGAAGTGGTTATGTATCAGCTGAGAGTGATTCAAAGGCGCAGAAGGGCAAGAATAAGGTCTGCAACCATATAAATTTGTAAGAGAATAGATTTATTTGCTATAACACGACATCTGCATTTCTCTTGAATCATCTTGTAAGAGAACACAGGCAGTGCCAGGGTTAACTAATTTTGCTAGCTGCACTATAATTTTTTAGAAAAGGCTCCTTTCAAATTGTGGGATTGTCCCAACCACTTCCAGATTCCTGGTCCAGGTGTTAAGCCCTATTCAGAATGTTGCTACGTAGTGCTCAAAGGACTGCCTTTTACCCACAATTCCATGGGAATCTTATGGCCTTGTGTTAAATTACCGCTGTAAAATGGAAATATCGACACGTTACCGAATGTTTACCGAATTGTTATCGAATTCACACCGAATGAGGAAAAACCTTGATGAATACAACTAGAAATCGCTAAACTTCGAATTCGGTAATTTAACAAACTGGAAAAAGTTATCTCAAAGAGAATGATGAATGGATTGTCTTTGAGATAACTTTTTCCAGTTTGTTAAATTACCGAATTCGAAGTTTAGCGATTTCTAGTTGTATTCATCAAGGTTTTTCGGCATTCGGTGTGAATTCGATAACAATTCGGTAAACATTCGGTAACGTGTCGATATTTCCATTTTACAGCGGTAATTTAACACAAGGCCATAAGATTCCCATGGAATTGTGGGTAAAAGGCAGTCCTTTGAGCACTACGTAGCAACATTCTGAATAGGGCTTTACACCTGGACCAGGATTCTGGAAGTGGTTGGGACAATCCCACAATTTGATAGGAGCCGTTTCTAAAAAATTATAGTGCAGCTAGCAAAAATAGTTAACCCTGGCACTGCCTGTGTTCTCTTACAAGATGATTCAAGAGAAATGCAGATGTCGTGTTATAGCAAATAAATCTATTCTCTTACAAATTTATATGGTTGCAGACCTTATTCTTGCCCTTCTGCGCCTTTGAATCACTCTCAGCTGATACATAACCACTTCAAATGGCTCCATCTTCTCTGTCAGCAATGATCTGACAGGAATAACGACATAGCAGTGAAGGAGATAACTAATCCTAAATGTAACGCTAAACCACGCCCACTTTCTTTTTCATGAATTGCACTTTCTTCCGTTTTAGCGAATCGTTACCGAATCGTTAACGAATGTTCGCTAACAGCTGTAGATAACTTTGATGAATCCTGAAATGAAGTTAACAAATTCGGTATTTTACCAAACTGTTGTTAACAAATTTGCTAAGTGTTGATGAATCGAGGCCATTATTCTCCCCATTCACACCTGGACCGTGTAACACTAATGAGTACCCCAGGAAAATATCTAATTGGGCAGGATTTGACATTCTTTACTTAGGGGTGTACTCACTTTTGTTGCCAGTGGTTTAGATGAGGGCTTTTCAACCTTTTCACAAATTGTACCACTTTGTTGCATGAAAATTTTCAAGTACCACCAGTGATTTTGCAAGGTGTCTCAATGAGTGAAAAAACAGGATACAAGTATTTCCCACTTGCACGCCTGCACAGTAGAGCGGACCAATCAGGCATGGCTATTTCCACTGGAGCTCGAGCAGAGAACTGCTACTGTGCATGCGTGCGCATGCCAATAAGCGCCGCTAAGGAGATATTCCATGGGGTCCCAGCTCTGGATCCCCTCCACTGATGTGGAAAAGGGAGCCTCTAAACTTTAGACATTAATGACTGTATGTTGAGTCATTTTGATGGGACAGCAAATTTACACTGTTATACAAGCTGTACCCTGATTACATTGTATCAAAGTGCCATATCTTGAGGCTGGCTTTAGACTGCGGATTGGCGTCAGCTGTGCAGCCTGGGGGCCGCATCGCACCACACCGCCAAAATCAGGCCTTTGGGTTAATATGCAGTAATCCCCATCTGGCATCCGGCCAAGCAGGAAGTAACACTCACTTCCTGTTGGGCAATGAATATCGTGTGTAGAAGTGCATTGCTAAAATACGCTTCCGCGAATGCGCGACGCATAAAACTGCAGCAGGTTTTTTTAAATACATGTGCGTTACCATAGACTTACATAACTTCCATTCTAACACAGATCGCCGCAGGTACTGCATGATAACATAGGTATGTCCGCGCGTTAGCTAGGCCTCTTCCGGCGCAGCCTACTGCAACATGGGTAGTATGAACTACCCCACAGATTTTCATTAGACTGTGGTGGGGTGCGAGAAATCTACCACACCTCCCCAGTGTGAATGAGCCCTCAGTGCTATATGAAAAGATATAATGCAATATTTATAAAAATGTGAGATGTAGACCCACATTTGTGAGATACTGTGAGTTTTCAACACAAGCTTCAGCTGTTTGGGTATTCTTGATCGGCAAACTGCCTGAAAAATGAAATGACGAGTAAAGAGTGCTGTGTGAAGTCTCTATTGATTAATATGAGTAAAGTTGTGTTTTTTTGTATGAGTATGCAGTATAACAAGTTTGTGTCATGCACATCACCTTTGATTGACAGATGTGATATGGCTCTAATGTCATACATATTATATTTTGTACTGGAGGCTGTCTGTAATCTGTGTCATTTCATTCCTATAAAGGTCACATATTGTAATGGAAATTCCACACAATAAATCTCTTATTGCATACACAAGTAAGCTCGCTCTATTGCCATCCCTCACATGGCTCAGGTTCCTCCTCTAGCTATGTGTTAAAGTGTACCTGACAATTCTCACCGCTGGCAGGTGAATGTCATTTTGGGGCTGTTGATTGGGTGCAAGGACTTGTTAAAGAGGAACTTTAACTATTATCAATTGGATAAAAGACCTCAAATTTCCAAAAAATAGAAAAACTTTATTAGCAGCCAAAAACGTGACAATTGGTCACCACACTACATAAAAACCATTTTAAAATCAATGTCATGGCTACACAATCTCTCTCACCATGCATCAGAACGGGTTCTAATTCACATCCTCACTTGCAGGGGCATAGCAATAGACCCTGCAAGGGATGCATCGCAGGGGGGCCCAGAAGCTACAGGGGGCCCCTTCCTGAGGACTGACAACTAAAGTCAAGGAGAGAAAAAACTTTCTGCACTCTGCACAATTGTTCTAATGGCTGCATCTGCTCGGCCACTGATAATGAATCATACAAAGTTTTGTAGACAAAGATTTGTAGACAGTCCCTATTCAGGGGGAGGGGTCCCCATCCAAAGTTTTGCAGGGGGCCCAGTGATTTCTAGTTATGCCCCTGCTCACTTGCATACATCTATACATGCAAAGCACTCAGTGAGTAGAAAAGAATTGCAGCTGAAATTCTTTTCTACTCACTGAGTGCTTTGCATGTATAGATGTATGCAAGTGAGGATGTGAGTTAGAACCCGTTCTGATGCATGGTGTGAGAGATCGTGTAGCCGTAACATTGATTTTAAAACGTTTTTTATGTAGTGTGGTGACCAATTGTCATGTTTTTGGCTGCTAATAAAGTCTTTGTATTTTTGGGAAATTTGAGGTCTGGTTTCATCTTCTCCCTATCCAATTGATATAGTTACACTGACTAAGCTGTAGACCCATATTAATTTAATGCACTGAGGGTTTGAGGTGCCTATACACCCACCCAGGCATTATTACAAAAATATTTCCTTTATTGAGGACTCTTTCTTCTTTTATTACAAAGAGGAACTTTAACCCAGGATTGAATTTCATCCCAGTCAGTAGCTGATACCCCCTTTCCCATAAGAAATCTTTACCTTTTCTCCAATAGATCATCAGGGGTGTCTGTGTGGCTGATATTGTGGTGAAACCCCCCTCCCACAGTGTGATGTCATGACCAAGATCCTGACAGTCAGACACCACACATTCACCCACATTACTAGGCAACCATGTGGCGCGCTTGTATGGACAGCAGAGGAAACACGGAGCAAGCAGAGGCCGCGGAAAGGTAATGTATAGCTTGCATTGGGGACCGGGGAGGGGGGACATTTTACATTGGGGGAACAGCATCGAGGTTTTTGTCACGTTCCGTCGCTCATCCCTATTTCACTCATCATTACCACCGTGCGCCCGATCAAGCAAGTCGGCCCTACACGTTGCAGCATGTCAGATCGATTAATGCGACCAGCCCGAAATTGGTTGCATTGTCGGTTGGGCATGCACTTGGCGCCACCGATTTTCATCAGATTCCGATTATGATAATCGAATCGGATGGTCAATCAGCCGCAAAGTCGCCTCATATATGGCCACCTTTAAAGAGAACTTGCTAGTATATTTCACCACCCTGATGACTATCCATTGCTTTCACTTTATGTCTTCTGCAAATGTATTTTCCCTTTGCTACTAAAATGTGGATTGAAATCAAATGCTTAATTAAATTCAGAAGTTAGAGAACAACATGGAAAATGGTTTAAAATATCTCTATATAGGGTAACTGGTGTTAAAATGACCTGCATTGAATTGCTGAGTGCTTCTAATTCATGAGTGTCTAATTAAATGCAGGACATAAGTGCAGGCCTGGCTATGCACACGCTGTGCAGTGTGGTGAGGGCAGGGTGCTCTGATCTCTCACAGCATAACAGCATAAGGAATGGTTCAGAAAAACACATTTTTTATTCCCGTAGGGAGCATGTATATTATGTTCCGTGGCCGTTTATTAACACATTAAATCACTGAAGAAGACCTTCAAACCTTGAAGCTTTCTATTTCAGAGCTGACATTAAAGAATAGCACAAGTTCATTCTATTAAGTAGATCACTAATAATTAAACTGGCCCCTGTGAATAGAATTAGGCCCGGTTCACATTAGCGGTTTCCATCCGGAATCGCCGTGCCGGAGCCGGACCGCATGCAGAACGGACGGAACGGACGCACGGCATAGCAATGAAAGTCTATGCGTCCGTTCACATTCGTCCGTTTCGTCCGGACCGGATCCGGACTCCGGCGTAAGACCCAACATGCGCTATTTTTTGGTCCGGCTCCTCCGGCAGCCGTATCCAGAGCGGAGCCGGACTGTTGCATCCGGCTAATACAAACCAATGAGAACCGGAGAGCGCACAACACACTGGCTATAAAAACCGGACGTTCTACCCCACTTCCTATGCCTTTTCTATGGTATAGTGGCCATTTTGGATGGGGACCACATGGGCCCAGCGTTCACAGAGTGGAGCAACAGTGATTTTATGCTGGAGCTCTTTGGCAGCAACATGTCCGACGATCTGTCTGATAACGAGGGGGTGAGGCCCTACACAGCAGAAGACCTCATCCTACAGGTGCAGCAGATACCAGCCCTGTGGGACAAGGGGGATGCGGACCACAGCAACGTCAAGAAATGCAGAAGCCTGTGGAAAAAAATTGCCAAGCTGTATGTGGAGGGCTTTGATAACTTGAGCAAGAGACAGCAAGGCACAGAGGGTATGTTGACTAGAAGTGTTTGGGGGGGCTTGTGGTTTTGTTTGCTTGTGATGTATTCAACTTTTGCTATTGATTTGTGTCACCGACGTGTTGCTCATCCACCTGTGGCCCACCCACCTGTTCCCCACCCACCTGTTCCCCACCCACCTGTACCCCACCTGTGATGTATCCAACCCACCTGTGATGTACCCCACCTGTGATGTATCCCACCCACCTGTACCCCACCTGTGATGTATCTCACCCACCTGTGATGTACCCCACCTGTGATGTATCCCACCCACCTGTACCCCACCTGTGATGTATCCAACCCACCTGTACCCCACCTGTGATGTATCCCACCCACCTGTGATGTATCCCACCTGTGATGTATCCCACCCACCTGTATCCCACCTGTGAAGTATCCCACCCACCTGTACCCCACCTGTAATGTATCCCACCCACCTGTACCCCACCTGTGATATATCCCACCCACCTGTACCCCACCTGTAATGTATCCCACCCACCTGTACCCCACCTGTAATGTATCCCACCCACCTGTATCCCACCTGTGATGTATCACACCTGTGATGTATCCCACCCACCTGTACCCCACCTGTGATGTATCCCACCCACCTGTACCCCACCTGTGATGTATCCCACCCACCTGTGATGTATCCCACCTGTGATGTATCCCACCCACCTGTATCCCACCTGTGATGTATCCCACCCACCTGTACCCCACCTGTAATGTATCCCACCCACCTGTACCCCACCTGTAATGTATCCCACCCACCTGTACCCCACCTGTGATATATCCCACCCACCTGTACCCCACCTGTAATGTATCCCACCCACCTGTACCCCACCTGTAATGTATCCCACCCACCTGTACCCCACCTGTGATGTATCACACCTGTGATGTATCCCACCCACCTGTACCCCACCTGTGATGTATCCCACCCACCTGTACCCCACCTGTGATGTATCACACCTGTGATGTATCCCACCCACCTGTACCCCACCTGTGATGTATCACACCCACCTGTACCCCACCTGTGATGTATCCCACCCACCTGTACCCCACCTGTGATGTATCCCACCCACCTGTACCCCACCTGTGATGTATCACACCCACCTGTACACCACCTGTGATGTATCACACCCACCTGTGATGTACCCCACCTGTGCACATAAAACATACACAATGACCAATTATTAAACAACAATTTCTTTTAAAAAATTAACACATTTTAAATCACTTAAAAACTTGAAACTACAAAATATACACATTTTAACAAAACATATTAAAAACCAAACATTCACCCTCGTCCGGGTGGTGTGTTAAAATAAAGTCTCAGTCGGTCCCTGTTCCGCAGTGACACTACTCTTGGCCTGGTTGCATACCTCCTCAGGGGCATTAGTGGAAGCACATTCGGGGGTTCCGGAGTCTCTTTTTCCTCCTGCCGCACAAAGTTGTGGAGGATGCATGCTGCCTTCACCAGGACAACTGCGTTGGCCGGTTTCAGCAGCATGGGCGTGTGGAACACCCTCCACTTTGACACCAGGATCCCAAATGTGCACTCCACCATTCTCCTTGCACGGCTCAACCGAGCATTGAAGTGTAGCTGGCTGGCATCAAGTCCCCTGTCTGGGTACGGACGCATTACATGGTCGGACAGGGCGAAGGCCTCGTCCCCCACAAACACATAGGGGTAGGCCGGTGCCCTTGTCCCAGGCCAGGGTGTGTCACGGGGGAGACGCAGTCTGCCTTCCTCCATCAGCCGGCAAAGGGTCGTACGCTGGAAAATTCCAGAGTCATTGGAACTACCGTACGACCCCACGTCCACGTACACAAACTTGTAGTCCGCATCTGCCACTGCCATTAGAACAATGCTAAAGTATTTTTTGTAGTTGAAATAATGGCTGCCACTCCCCACGGGTTTCTGAATACGGATGTGTTTCCCATCCAGTGCGCCAACACAATTAGGAAACTTGCACTCGGTCCAGAAGCCCTGGGCTATCTCCTCCCATTTCTTGGTGTCTGGCACTGGCATGTATCTGGCCCTCAGTCGCGTCCAAATGATCCTCGAAGTCCTCACGACGATGCCTGCCACCGTGCTCTTCCCAATACGAAATGTCACATGTAGCGATGTATATGTTTGTCCAGTTGCCATGTACCTACAAGAGAAATAATCAAAATCAATTTTTCATGTCGTTACAGGAGAAAGGTTCAAGACAAGGTGGCGCAATATGCGTGATGCCTACGTGAAATTTCTACGCAGGAAAAAACTTGCCGAAAGAAGTGGCAGTGGCGGGGGAAAGCGCCTAAAGGAATACCAATTCGCCAAGCAATTATCTTTCATAAATGCAAGCTTGGAACCTAGACTGTAAGTACCACTACTGTGGCCAGGAACTGAGAACTCATTGTAGCAGACAACTACCATGACTTCGTACATGTATTGCTATAAACTGCCCTCAATTCCCATGGCTTTAGCAAACTTTTCTCAAAAGCTTTATCAAACGTTTGGTACAAACGGTTGATAAAGTGTTTGATTATTGTTTGCTAGCTCTGTGAATTGACGCCACATGCTGTTTGGCAAACCAATAAATATTGTTTTTATCTACAGGACTGAAGACAATTTTGAGCAAGAGGAACCGACCCAGGAGGCACGCTTCAGCAGTGAGGAGAGCTTGGTGGATGATGAGGTCGCCGATGTGACTTATTGCCCCGAGGAGAGGAGTAGGAGGAGGGAGTCCTTCCCTATCGAAGCTCTCGACTTTGATGATGACTTGGGCGAAGAGAGCTGTGATTTGCAGGTTGCAGGACCGAGTGTGGCAGAAGCTGCACCTCCACAATCGACCAGTATGGAAGCTCCAGAGGACCAAGAGCAAAGAGAGGAGCACAGAGAGACTGCAGCACAACCAGCGCGCAGGGCAACCCCGACGCAGGCCAGAGGACGGGAAGATGCTACCACCCCACCAGTGAGGCGTCGAGGTGCCCTCCCCCCAACAAGAAGGGAGACAGAGTCCGAGATGTCCGGGGCTGTCTCCGGACTTCTTGGGATTATGCAGAGCCACCAAACTCTCATAACCCGGCAGTTGCAAGATGGGGACAGGGGCCATATCATGGAGCAGTACAAGGCCCACATCAGTTCACTGCAATGTGAGCTCGAAGCTGTACATGGGCACTACAGGGACGAGCTTAAAATGATGCATGAGATGCACAGAGGAGAAATCGACCAACTGCGTGCACAGCATCATCAGTCGGTGGGCCAGCTGCAGAACATGATGCAGCAAATGCATCAACAAAGTAAGGAACTGCTGAAATTGCAGGCACACCCGTGTTTTCACACTGTGATGTCTCTACTACCGTATTTGGAAAAGGTGCCTTCCCAAAACATGATGGCGTGCCATTCCACTTTGCTGGAGGCGATCAAACAACACATGGACACGCCATTGCTCCAACCACCAATTTTTAGACCCCCACAACCTACAGTGATGCCCCCCTGGCAATCTTCATCACAGATGTACACTGGCTACAGAGGCAGTCAATATGGACCGCCGCTGTCAGGGTCCAGCTCATCCACGACCAGCACCCAAGAAAGTCCGGATTTCCAGGCAGCAACTCCCACCTTCTCTAGTAGTGTCGATACAATTTGAAAAAAACAGTCATATTGTTCCTGGACATGCTCCTCTGAATATCTCCGAACCTCGGAGGAAGGATACCATCCCAGGGCTTTTTAGCCCAACCTTTTCCCTGCCCCAAATCCTTCAACCAAGGTTCAGAGGTGTTCAGATGACCATGTCAGGGTACTTTTGTTTTTGCTGGACTTGAACGTTAGGGCCTGGTGTCCCCGAAAGACACTACCTGGGTCACAACCTTGTGCCTGTTGCACTGCACCTGTAGTCCTGCACCTGTGCCTTTGGTTCCTCTTGCTCCTTACTTTGTTGTTGTCCCTAACCACTTGTACAAGACCCTTGGAACCATGGATGAAGGACACCTTGACTGGTCGGTGAGAGGCCTAGCCTTTTCACTGACCTGTGTCCTTGATCCATGGCTCCGAGGGTCATGTGCCGGTGGTTAGGTTTTGGAAGCACTAATTTAGGGCCTGGTGTCCACGAAAGACACTACCTGGGTCACAACCTTGTGCCTGTTGCACTAGACCTGTAGTCCTGCACCTCTGCCGTCGGTTCCTCTTGCTCCTCACTTTGTTGTTGTTCCTAACCACTTGCACAAGACCCTTGGAACCATGGATGAAGGACACCTTGACTGGTCGGTGAGAGGCCTAGCCTTTTCACTGACCTGTGTCCTTGATCCATGGCTCCGAGGGTCATGTGCCGGTGGTTAGGTTTTGGAAGCACTAGGGCCTGGTGTCCCCTAAAGACACTACCTGTAGTCCTGCACCTCTGCCGTCGGTTCCTCTTGCTCCTCACTTTGTTGTTGTTCCTAACCACTTGCACAAGACCCTTGGAACCATGGATGAAGGACACCTTGACTGGTCGGTGAGAGGCCTAGCCTTTTCACTGACCTGTGTCCTTGATCCATGGCTCCGAGGGTCATGTGCAAGTGGTTAGGTTTTGGAAGCACTAATTTAGGGCCTGGTGTCCACGAAAGACACTACCTGGGTCACAACCTTGTGCCTGTTGCACTAGACCTGTAGTCCTGCACCTCTGCCGTCGGTTCCTCTTGCTCCTCACTTTGTCGTTGTTCCTAACCACTTGCACAAGACACTTTGAACCATGGATGAAGGACACCTTGACTGGTCGGTGAGAGGCCTAGCCTTTTCACTGACCTGTGTCCTTGATCCATGGCTCAGAGGGTCATGTGCCGGTGGTTAGGTTTTGGAAGCACTAATTTAGGGCCTGGTGTCCACGAAAGACACTACCTGGGTCACAACCTTGTGCCTGTTGCACTAGACCTGTAGTCCTGCACCTCTGCCGTCGGTTCCTCTTGCTCCTCACTTTGTTGTTGTTCCTAACCACTTGCACAAGACCCTTGGAACCATGGATGAAGGACAACTTGACTGGTCGGTGAGAGGCCTAGCCTTTTCACTGACCTGTGTCCTTGATCCATGGCTCCGAGGGTCATGTGCCGGTGGTTAGGTTTTGGAAGCACTAGGGCCTGGTGTCCCCTAAAGACACTACCTGTAGTCCTGCACCTCTGCCGTCGGTTCCTCTTGCTCCTCACTTTGTTGTTGTTCCTAACCACTTGCACAAGACCCTTGGAACCATGGATGAAGGACACCTTGACTGGTCGGTGAGAGGCCTAGCCTTTTCACTGACCTGTGTCCTTGATCCATGGCTCAGAGGGTCATGTGCCGGTGGTTAGGTTTTGGAAGCACTAATTTAGGGCCTGGTGTCCCCGAAAGACACTACCTGGGTCACAACCTTGTGCCTGTTGCACTAGACCTGTAGTCCTGCACCTCAGCCGTCGGTTCCTCTTGCTCCTCACTTTGTAGTTGTTCCTAACCACTTGCACAAGACACTTTGAACCATGGATGAAGGACACCTTGACTGGTCGGTGAGAGGCCTAGCCTTTTCACTGACCTGTGTCCTTGATCCATGGCTCCGAGGGTCATGTGCCGGTGGATAGGTTTTTAAAGCACTTTAATTTTAGGGACTGGTGTCCCCGAAAGACACTTGGGCAGCTATGCCCTGCAACTCTTCCCGCACAAAGTTGGTGGTTGGTGTTCCTCAACACTGACCGGGCTATACCATAGAAATGTTTTGTCTTCCATGTTGGAAGAATATTTTCATGTTGAAAAGGTTAATTGTTTTTTAAAATAAAAAAAAAATTGTTTTTACATACCTCAGTGTGATGAGTAGTTGTTCTTGTGGTGTGACTGCTCTCCTGAACGTGGTATCCTTCTTCCTTAGGTCATCCTTCACCATCTCCAAGAGGGTATCAAACCTGTCAGGAGATGGAAAGGAAGAAGCTGTAAAGTCTGTTGTGGGACAAGGTGTTGGGTGGAGGATGGGGGAGGTGTGTTTACAGAGGTTTGGGAGTGTTGTGGAGGGTGGGGGTGTAGTGTATAGCTAGGTATACAGGGGTGTGGGGGTCAGGGTGGTGTGTTTAGCTAGGTATACAGGGATGAGGTGTTGTGGGGGTGAGGGTGGGGTGTTTTAGGGATGGTGGGGGTTGGTGTATTTAGGCCTAAATACTTACAGGGGAATAGACATCCGAGTGTAGCTGTAGAACTTCTGTGGGTGTCGTCTGAGGTCCCGGTAGAGGGCCTGGAACTCTCCCTTCCTCTGCCTCCTGGCTAGTAGAGGGTGCACCCACCATCTCCTGCGAGGAGCACGCCTTCTCCCCACATAGTAGTAGGTGAACAACAGGAAGGAGAGAATTCCCAGGTAATAAGAGTAAAAAATGACTGGATCCATGGTCCCAACTGCAGTCTCTGTATCCAAGGATGGTCTCCACACGTCCACCTGTCTCCAACAATGACCCCAGAGCTTCTGCTGACCTCCCAGAACCCCAGGTATTTATACAGGTTGTTATCTCTTTAAGAAACCGGATCCGGACCGCAACCGTGTTCACACCGCACGGAAAGCGGATGCAAACGGACCGGATCCGGACCGGATCCGGACCGGAACCGTACGGATCAGGTCCGGTCCGGATCCGGTGCGGTCCGGACATCCGGTGCGGTTTTTACAAAACCGCAAGTGTGAACGGGGCCTTAGATGTTGGAATGCAGATCTTATGATTATAATGTTATTTGGTTGGTAAGATTATCTCATGACAGAAATAATTTGTCCCAATTATTTAATAATTTTCCTGTGTACAGAGTACATGTAAACGGGACTGGTTGAAGGCAAAAGTAACATGAGGGCCCCTCCCCTCCCCCCAGCAAAGGGATTTTGCACTTACAGTGATAGTCTCCCGCCCCGCCCCACGTCCACCGCGATCGGGGCAGTTGCCATAGACTTGCATTGCTGACTGCTCATTGGCTAGGAGACGTCACCTAGTACAAGCAATAGGTGAAGCAAAGGTTTGTGGTTGTAGTGTGAAATCGTATGGCCGAATACGCATCCCTGATTGGCTAGCCACCATGTCCTGCTAATCATACAGCACTCTGGGATATGTGGTGCTGTAGTAGCCTCCAGCAGTGGGAGACCACCTGTGGGTGCGGCGGCACGGAGGGAGCGTCAACACCCACGGAGCAATTGCCTTTTTGCCCTAATGGCAGCGCCGGCCCTGCATATAAACTCATACATCCCTTTTGCATCCCTTATTCAGTCCTTCAAGCCTAATCTGAGCAATGGCTACAGCTGCTTTCATTCAAAAGTTTTGTTGGGTACAGAGGCAAGGTGGTCATTCAAAGCTACTGATATTGGCCATTTCAGCTGACAAAAATACCATATCTATGGGTACCTTTAGGCAATCACAAAATTTCAGTAATAATTGTTACTTTAGACTGCTCAGAAATATGTCATGGGATTTACTTGCAGGATAACTAATTAGGTTATGGAAAACCACCAAATTTCTGTGTTGGCCAAAGTAGAACAAGAACCTGCCAACAAGCTTGTGCACTTAATGTATAAGTAAACATGCATTTTTTACAATGCATCTTCGGTTCCAGGGCGGGACACGGACACTGGAGGATATTTACATTTATTCACATTTAAAACTCTGCATGTTTATCTGTCTCTTACCTCTGCTCCCCTTTCTTAACTATGCCGATGCTACTAAAGTCCTAGATTGCTTCCTGACAAGTGAGGGTAGGAAGAGCTCAATAGGTTGGTAGCCCACGCAGTGGACTTGCTAGGATTCCAGCAGATAATGTAACCAGTGGCGGACATACGGCTGTGCAGGCCGTGCCGCCGCACGAGGGCCCCTGAAGTTCCGCTGCTTCAGGGGCCCATTAAGTATTGCAGGTTTTTTTTTTTTTTTTTTATCTTTTATTTTTTTAACCTGGGGGGCCCCGACTCCTGTCCTCCCCCCTCACCTCGGGCCCCCCATTCCCCCTCACCTCGGCCCCCCCCCCCCCCCCCCCCCCTCATGCGGCGGGAGAGCGGAAAATACAGGAAGTCTCCGGCCGGGGCTGCAGCAGACGCTAGAGGGCGGCAGCTGCCGCTTGGTCTCCAACTTGGAGACATATCGGAAACTAAGCAGCAGCTGCCTCTAGCGTCTGCTGCAGCCCTGGCCGGAGACTTCCTGTATTTTCTGCTCTCCCGCCGGCCGCCGCGCATACCGGGAGGGGGGCCCCGAGGTGAGTGAGTGAGGATAGGAGTCGGGCCCCCCACCCGGATAGCTACCCACCCGGCTACCTACCCCGCTACCTAACCACCCACCCGGCTACCTAACCACCCTGCCGGCTACCTACCCACCCACCCACCCGGCTACCTAACCACCCTGCCGGCTACCTACCCGGCTACCTACCCACCCACCCGGCTACCTACCCACCCGGCTACCTAACCACCCACCCGGCTACCTACCCCACTACCTAACCACCCACCCGGCTACCTAACCACCCTGCCGGCTACCTACCCACCCACCCGGCTACCTAGCTACCCACCCGGCTACCTAGCTACCCACCCGGCTACCTAACCACCCTGCCGGCTACCTACCCGGCTACCTACCCACCCACCCGGCTACCTACCCACCTGGCTACCTAGCTACCCACCCGGCTACCTAACCACCCTGCCGGCTACCTACCCACCCGGCTACCTAGCTACCCACCCGGCTACCTAACCACCCTGCCGGCTACCTACCCGGCTACCTACCCACCCACCCGGCTACCTACCCACCCGGCTACCTAGCTACCCACCCGGCTACCTAACCACCCTGCCAGCTACCTACCTACCCGGCTACCTACCCACCCACCCGGCTACCTACCCACCCAACCGGCTACCTACCCACCCAACCGGCTACCTACCCACCCTGCCGGCTACATACCCACCCACCCGGCTACCTACCCACCCACCCGGCTACCTACCCACCCGGCTACCTAGCTACCCACCCGGCTACCTAACCACCCTGCCGGCTACCTACCCGGCTACCTACCCACCCACCTGGCTACCTACCCACCCGGCTACCTAGCTACCCACCCGGCTACCTAGCTACCCACCCGGCTACCTAGCTACCCACCCGGCTACCTACCCACCCACCCGGCTACCTACCCACCCACCCGGCTACCTACACACCCACCCGGCTACCTACACACCCACCCGGCTACCTACCCACCCACCCGGCTACCTAACCACCCACCCAGCTACCTAGCTACCCACCCGGCTACCTAACCACCCTGCCGGTTACCTACCTACCCGGCTACCTACCCACCTACCCGGCTACCTACCCACCCACCCGGCTACCTACCCACCCGGCTACCTAACCACCCACCCGGCTACCTACCCGGCTACCCGGCTACCTACACACCCACCCGGCTACCTACCCACCAGGCTACCTACCTACCTACTCACCCGGCTACCTACCAACCCACCAGGCTACCTACCTAAAGACCCACCAGGCTACCTACCCACCCAGCTACCTAACCACCCACCTACCCACCCACCAGGCTACCTACCCACCCGCCTACCCAGCCACCCACCAGGCTACCCACCCGGCTACCCAGCCACCCACCAGGCTACTTACCCACCCGGCTAAGGGCTACCTACCTACCTACCCACCCGGCTGCCTACCTACCTACCCACCAGGCTACCTATCCACCCAACCACCCATGGGAGCTGCGCGCCGGATGGAGGCTGGGACAGGAGGTCTGCTGCTGCAGGTGAGTAAATGTTTTTTTTTATTATTTATTTTAGCAGGTGTATGTTCTGGGCAGGTCTGCCACATGATTGCGTGTATGTTCTGGGCAATGTTGCTACATGATTGCATGTATGTTCTGGGCAAATTTGCTACATGATTGCATGTGTTTTCTGGGCAAATCTGCCGACATTATTGCACGTATTTTCTGGGCATATCTGCCGACATGATTGCAGGTATTTTCTGGGCATATCTGCCGACATGATTGCGGGTATTTTCTGGGCATATCTGCCGACATGATTGCAGGTATTTTCTGGGCATATCTGCCGACATCATTGCAGGTATTTTCTGGGCATATCTGCCGACATCATTGCACGTATTTTCTGGGCATATCTGCCGACATCATTGCACGTATTTTCTGGGCATATCTGCCGACATCATTGCACGTATTTTCTGGGCATATCTGCCGACATCATTGCACGTATTTTCTGGGCATATCTGCCGACATCATTGCACGTATTTTCTGGGCATATCTGCCGACATCATTGCACGTATTTTCTGGGCATATCTGCCGACATCATTGCACGTATTTTCTTGGCATATCTGCCGACATCATTGCACGTATTTTCTGGGCATATCTGCCGACATCATTGCACGTATTTTCTGGGCATATCTGCCGACATCATTGCACGTATTTTCTGGGCATATCTGCCGACATGATTGCACGTATTTTCTGGGCATATCTGCCGACATGATTGCACGTATTTTCTGGGCAAATCTGCCGACATGATTGAATGTATTTTCTGGGCAAATCTGCTCACATTATGTGTATTTTCTTGAGAAAACCTGCACAATTATGTGAATTTTCTGGGGAAAGGGTCACCAAAACTTGGGCCCACTGTCTTTGCGTTGCACTTTTCAAGGGAACCTGAGGTGAGAATAATATTGAGGCTGCCATATTTCTCTCCTTTTAAGCAATACCAGTTGCCTGGTTGCCGTTCTGCTCCTCTGCCTCTTATTCTTTCAACCATAGACCCTGAACAAGCATGCAGCAGGTCAGGGGTTTCTGACAATATTGTCAGAACTGAGAAGATTAAGCTGCATGCTTGTTGCTGGTGTAATTCAGTTTATTACTGCAGCCAAATAGATCAGCAGGGCCGCCAGGCAACTAGTATTGTTTAAAAGGAAATAAATATGGCAGCCTCCATATCACTCTCACCCCGGGATCACTTTAAATTACAGTTAGCTCCGCCCTTATCCGGTCATTGCCACGCCCATTTTTTGTCGCGGCGCTACGCGCCGCAGGTTCTATCCACGCCCATTTTTTGCCACAGGTTATAGCCGCACCCATTTTTTGCCGCGGCGCGCTTCGCGCGCCGCAGGTCAGGGGGGCCCACAATTGATATTTTGCACAGGGGCCCACTGCTGCCTGTGTCCGCCACTGAATGTAACCACACCCTCCCAGCGATGTTTAGCCTAGGCTGTGATGACATGCAGCCATCTTCCCCAGACCACTTTGGGAGATCAAGAGATGTTCCTGCTCACCACACGATGGGGAAAAAACTGTATGTGACATTTGGGCGCCCTGAAAGGCTGATAGTAGAATATTGATAAATATACTGTAGTTTTACTCCTACAGTGCAAATGATGATAGGAAAATATTGGTAATAGATACTGATATTTTACTACAGCTAAACATTACCCTATTCTCACACTGTACCCTCCCTCTACCAATGCCTAGCATCAACAACCCCTTCCACCCACGCCTAAACTTAACAACCCCCCCCCCCACACACACACCCATGACCAACCTTAACTCCCCAGTGGCTAACCTTAACCACTCCATTACCGCACACACACGTATTATCACATGCCATTACCACCGTGCATCTGATTGAGCATGTCAGCCCGAGATTTTCCAGCATGTCGGATGAATACATGCAACCAAGTTTGACCCCAAATTAGTTCAATTGTCAATCGGGCATGCTCTTGGCAGCACCGATTTTCATCATATTAATAATTATCGAATCTGTTGGTCGATCGGTCTACAGATGTATGGCCACCTCTAGGAGAAAAAGTGAATTGAAGAATAGCCTCCTTGCATTGCTGAAATGGGGATGAGACCTTAGTGATGATGATATGTAAATAACTTCTGTTCTAAGAAGACAAAACTGTATTTCTCAGAAGACTTTTAAGTGATTCAAGCATCATAATTAAGTGCCTTAGTGTTATATCTGGGTCCTGGGACATTTGTTTTTAGTTAGTATTGCTCTTTACAGTAAATGTGGCCATACATCAGGCGACTTGGCGGCCGATCGACCATCCGATTCAATTATTATATTATAATTGGATGAAGATTGGTGCCGCCAAGTGCATGCCCGACTGACAATGTGACCAATTTCGGGACCAAAATTGGTTGCATTGTCAATCGCGCATGCTGCAAAATGTTGGGACAACTTGCTCGATCCGATGCGCAGCGAGAATGGCATGCAATTTCACAACAATCGATAAATGTCCCCCCAGTGCCCAGTGCAAGGTATACATTACCTGTCCGTTGCCTCCACTTGTCCCTCCGCTGCTCCGTGCGCTCTCCGCTGTCCATACACACGGTCCCCACATGGTTTCCTAGTAAGAGCGCGCGTATGACATCACACCACACCCTTACTAGGAAACCACATGGGGCGTACGTGTTTGGACAGCGGAGGGACAAGCGGAGGCCACGGACAGGTAATGTATACCTTGCACTGGGCACCGGGGGAACATCTATCATTAGGGAACAGCGTCTAGGCAGACAGATACAGTGTCACAAGGCCGATTCCGGATCGATTTCAGCATGAAAAATGATCGGGAATCGGCCTGCGGTGTATAGGCAGCTGACAGATCCCTATCTTATCAAATTCAATTAGAGAGATATTTGTCTCTTGGTTGAATCTGCCCATAATGGCTAGCTTAAATGTTTTCTTTCTCTGAATAAAGCGGATGCAGTATATTTGTACAGATAGGCTTATCTGCCATGCATAATTTGAACTGGCTCTGCCAAAGCAGACTTTGTTTCTTATTTTGCTGTAAACAGAGTGAATAAACGTGTTATAGAATAACGTGTTACTGGGAAGCTTTACTAGAAATCTCAGCATAAGACAGATGTAGCAAATATATCTTAATGTAGGCTTCAAGCTGTGTCCCAGCTGCCTTCTCTTGGTATTATATATAATCACCTTAATGCTATGCTAGTACAGAAAGCTAAAATTACTTAGAACACTGTGAAAAATGAATGCAAAAAGAATTCAATATTTGAAATAATTTGCATTTGCTTCTTGCCAAAGTAGCCAGCTTGGATGCATGATAAATGTGTTTTTCTAATGCCTTTAGGTCTGGGCTACATCTACATTGTTTGCAGTGCTAAGAGGGATACTATGAACATCTGTGAAACTTGGCCAAAACCCTTGTTGTCTTGTTGTGACATATTCTTAGGCAAAAATAGCCAGCATGGAAGAGACATGGTAAGCTGGCTATGTGTTAGGATTCATTTTTCTGAAAACTCGCACTGCGTTATGCAGGATTTCTTTGTTATATCCAGGCTCGGATTTACATCACAAGAGCCTATAGGTACAGATGTCCCGCCACCTTAGACTTCACCCTCCATGAACCTACTAATCCCCCCCACGTCAAACTGCACCATAAATGTGCTGGCTGACCCTGCGGTCACTTCTCCCTTACTACCCTTGCCTGTCTTAAGGTGGCCATACACTCATTAGATTAGCAGCAGATAGCTCATCAGATAGATTTTCTGATCTACTGTATCTGATGTGTTTAGGAACATTTTTTTACTAGGAACAGATTTTCATACTGAAATCTATTGAAAATCGATCTGATGGCATTTTTTTGCATCAGATTTCCATTAGGTCCAATGCAAATCGATCGGCCGCTAATCGGCTGAGTGTATGGGTCCCTATAGGCAGCTACAGGTGTCCCTTCGGGTAGCATTAGATCATAGAAATCAGAGACCGCACTCAGAAGGCTTTTTCAACCACTGTATTCACAGGAAACCAAGCATGACAAAATACACAACATGTTTCGGGCGTCGCCCTTCCTCAAGTGGTAGCATTAGGTAGCTAGAGATACCCTCAGTATTAAGAAGCTAGTGGTGCCCCACCAGTGGAATGCCGAGAGCTGGGAGCCTTAGATCGCTCAGCACTGTAGTCAGGAACACATTGCAACAGGTAGACTACTGGGCCAGAGCATCTTGAAAGGGCTTATCGGTAGGAATGATCAATGATATGCAAATTTTTCAGAGTTTATGCAAATGTGTGTACATTTTTATGCAAATATATGCGGCTTGAAAAAAGACCAATCAAGTCCCACCAGGTTTAAATTGATTGGTCCATTTTAAAGCTGCATACATCTGCATAAAAGTTTACTTAAATTTGCATAAACTTGAAAAAATGTGTATATTATTGATCATCCCTACTTATTGGACTTCCCTGTATGCAGTGGTTAGTATCTACCAAAACTGGTCCATGGAAAGATGAGCTGGCAACAGGGCCATGGGCACTTAATGCTCATTGATGCACATGGGGAGTGAAGGTTAGCCCATCTGGTCTGATCCTAGACCATCTGAGCGTTTTGCCGGTGAGTTCGGAAAAACGCTCATGCGCTAGCGCTTTTTAAATAATAATAATACCATAATAATGCCATAATACCCTATGGGCCCGTTCTCACTTGGGCAATTTGCGTTAATCGCCAGCGATTAACGCAAATTTTGCAAATTTGTATCCCACCATTTTCAGGCAATTTCCCGGCGATCGTGTTTAGTGCTATAGAAGCGCTAATCGCGATCGCGAAAAAATCGCCAAGTGTGAATGTCGATTTTTTTTTTTTGCGTTAATCGACAAAAATCACCAGAGCAAAACGCTAGCAAAAGCGTTACACTTTTTCCAGTTTACAATTGGGCTCGTTTCCACTGTTGCGGTGCAGAATCGCCTGGATTCCACCGCGGACGAAATCGCATGCGGATGCGTTTCCGCATGCGGATTTCCCCGCGATTTCGCATGGCAAGGAGCCAGGCGAATTTAACCATGTCACTGCCTGTGCAAAGTTCCATTGCATTTCATGCGAAATCGCACAAGAAATCGCGGGGAAATCCGCATGACAAAGCCGCATGCGATTTCCCTATTAAAAGCATTGCGGGCGATTCGCCCGCATTCCTGCCGCACGCGAAATCTGACGGCTCTGCCGTGCAGATTTCCCCCGCACGCCAAAACGCACCCGCACGACGCACAACTGGAAACTATCCCATCCACTTGTATTGACTATGCGAATCCGCATGCGGTGCCTGCATGCGGATTCGCAATAGTGGAAACGAGCGACTGACTATTCACCTGCTGCCTGGTATATTCTGCCCCTTCACACATACATAACAAGGTGATCTATGTTATTCACATCACCAGTCAGTGGTTTTATTCTTGTGGTTGATTGTGTATTATATTATCATCAAAATTTTAAAGAAGATGGCTTGGAGTACCATTTGCTGGTAATCCTACTGTGAGTGATTGCCGGGCAATTGGGAGATTAACTTTGAAGAGGCAGAATAAAATACAGAAAAGTATCCCATTCAAGTCTGTAAGGTCACCTAAAGATACTGCTGCTTTCACAATCTCACGATGAGAGAATCACTGGATAACTCATACTAATCACTTTCCTCTGCCTGTGTGCAACCTTCTGAAAAGCAAAGCAGTGACATAGAACCACACACATGGTGACCCAGAACCTCACACATGGTAAACCAGAACCACACATTGTGACCCAGAACCACACATGGTGATCTAGAAACACACTCATGGTGACCCAGAACCTCACACATTGTGACCCAGAACCACACACATGGTGACCCAAAAACACACACATGGTGACCCAGAACCACACACATTGTGACCCAGAATCACACACATGGTGACCCAGAATCACACACATGGTGACCCAGAACCACACACATGGTGACCCAGAACCACACATGGTGACCCAGAACCACACATGGTGACCCAGAACCACACATGGTGACCCAGAACCACACACATGGTGACCCAGAACCACACACATGGTGACCCAGAACCACACACATGGTGACCCAGAACCACACACATGGTGACCCAGAACCACACACATGGTGATCCAGAACCACACACATGGTGACCCAGAACCACACACATGGTGACCCAGAACCACACACATGGTGACCCAGAACCACACACATAGTGACCCAGAACCACACACATGGTGACCCAGAACCACACACATGGTGACCCAGAACCACACACATGGTGATCCAGAACCACACACATGGTGACGCAGAACCACACACATGGTGACGCAGAACCACACACATGGTGACGCAGAACCACACACATGGTGATCCACAACACTGTGGACTGTCATTGGTGTATGGCAGACTATTATTCTTGGTTGTCAGCAGGCAGATCCTCGCCCTTAACACTAATTTTGAGAAAGCGTATTAGAATGGCTCGCCTCACTATCTGCAGAGCAGAGGATGCCATGAAATAATCCTGTAATGATAAAATATGGAGGCTGCCATTAAATGCCTGCTGACACTGGTACTTGCGAGCCCATAATACTTATTCTAAGCCTCTCACCTGGAACAGGAATGCAGCCTGGGAATGTGATGTGCATACATAGCTCAGGTAAATGATTTAGACACTATTACAGTCTGTAAATCAGCATTGCAGTCAGGAAACCATCATCTTCTCAGAGGTCAGCAATGTAGTAAATGTTTGTGAGCTGCAAGCTACGCTCTACAGTCACAGACAATTTATATCCCAGGAAGCATTTTCTGCAAAAGGAACACATTTTACAACCGATTTCCATGCAGGGATAGATCTCACATTTAATAGCCTGATTTTATACCAGGCAGATGCCTAGCACAACAAGCGCGTTTCATGTCTTCCAGCAGAACATGCACGTTTCCATAATGTCCCCGCTACAATCAAGAATAATATGTGACTGTGAACTGAACTTCCCTAAGTAATGTATATCTGCCATTAATGCAGCTATTTCCAGCTTCAAACACTGTGTAATAATTACTGGTAACACGAAAGCAGCCTTCCAGCAGATGCTCTGTACAAATTATTTACTTAGCCACTATTTATAGCTGCTGCGGCAGCTAAATTTAAACAAAGCTGTATGGGAAATGGTTTGCCTATACTTATCAGGTGGGAAGATCGTGCCTGAGTAGTTATTGATAAGAGGGATATGGGGATTGCTTAAAGTGGAGACACCACAAAAAACGGCACTGGACATAAATCAATAGGCCACATTCCAGAGTAACCATGCTGAACAACTGTGGGTTTGTGTGACATTCATTTGGTGATGCAGCATGATGGATGGCTAGATGACACTGTGGAAAATGTGTAACGATGCCATGACATTGTGCCAGCAGACACAAATGATCGTCTTGGGTAAAGTGAATGTGGAATCTCCTGTGTAAAAAAATTGCTTCCAACTTTCTTCTTCCTATTTTTAGCCAGACTGAAAACAGTCACATGATGAAGGAATAGATTCTACTGTTGACACCATAAGAGACTGTAGGTAGGGAAGATAGGATCTGTCTTGGTGAAACAATAAAATCCCTTTCTAAAATGAAAAGCACAACTAATCAGCTACTATTACATAGTTAGTAGTCATACAGTATAAAAGAATCACCTTGTTTTCAGGTTGCGCCTAAAAAGGGTAAGTGTGTGCGAGCGGTGGTTGTGTTGAGGGAAGGTGTCACACTCACCCCACCAGGCTCCGACGTACTCCCCGAGTTCGGTCCCATGTGCGCACGTGCGGAGGGTCCCTTGGACTTCTGTGCTCTCTTCCGGTTCGGCGGCGTATGGCGTTGTGCAATATGCGCACGTGCGCAAGCCGTTGTGCACGCGTGCGCAGAGCACTACGTGATATGCGCATGCGCACAAGGAATTGCGCGCGCAACCAGTTGTGCGCGCATGCGCAAAGCCTGTGCACGTTCTGTGCATGCGCAGGGCGTTAATTTCGGCTCCAAAACTCTGTATAAAAGCAGCACTGCCCTCCATTGCAGTGCTGCTCTTTCTGACAGCTTGGCGTAAGCCCCGTGGAAACTCTGTCTGATATTACTCTGATTGATCTCCGGTTTGACCCTTGGCTTGTGGCCCCGACCTCTGCTTGATTTCCGCCTGCCCCGACTCCTGGATTGTGACCCGACCCTGCTTGATTGCCGCCTGCCCCGACCTTTGGCGTGTGACCTGTTTATGCTGATTGCCGCCTGTCCTGAACTTCTGGCTAATCGTCTGACCACGTCTTCAATTTCTCACACATTAGCGTCACTGTTCTCCCAATCACTAGCTGAGGTTATCCCAGTAGTGACCTGGTGGGCACTAGGCAGCGAAGACCTGCACTCCCCTCAAGGGGGTGTGGGTGAAGACCCGTGGTCTCTTAGATTCCACTACTGGGGAACCCCTCTTCCATCAGTGGGAGGGTCAACAGTGTCTGAAGACTTCTGGCCTGGAACTAACAGTAAAGAGCAGCCAAGATGGACGCTAGTGAGACGCGCTCGCCAGTGGAGATCCTTTACGAGTTGGTTACGCAGTTGCGTGTATCCGTGGATGAGGTCCAGAAAGGTTATCGGGAGATCCGAGATCAACTACTGAGCCCACCTCCTGCGGCGGACGGAGCTTCGGCACCTGCGCCTGTACTAGTAGCTTCTGCTCCTCCTGCCAGTCCTGAGCCAGTCCATGTCCCGGTTGCTGTGGCTCCTCCACCTGAACCCAGATTGCCTCTTCCTGAGCGGTTTATAGGCGACCGCACGAAATTCCGCTGGTTTCAGAGTGCCTGCCGTCTCCACTTTTCATTACTTCCAAGAACTTTCTCCAATGAGGAGATTAAGGTAGGAGCGGTCATTTCCTTGTTGCAGGGTGAACCACAGGCCTGGGCTCTTCGTATGGTGGAACAGCGCCACCCAGCCTTGATTGATCTGAACGCATTCTTCACTGCTATGGCGGAGTTATATGATGATTCAGGAAGGGCCTCTTCTGCTGAATTCTTGAATCCCTGCGGCAGGGAAGAAGACCTGTGGAGGATTACGTCACCGAGTTCCGGCGTTGGCAGGCTGATGTTGCATGGAACGACTCTGCCCTTAAGTTCCGTTTCTGTCAGGGCCTCTCTGATGCTATCAAGGATGAGCTGGCTAGGGTGGGAGTACCGGACACCTTGAAAGAACTCATTCGCCTGTCTATCCAGATCGATAGACGCTTAAGAGAAAGACGAGCAGAGAGGTCCGGGAGTACTCGTGCTGGAGGAAGTCTCTCTTCTCCTCTGGTTCCTTCTGGTCCAGTCTTCGATCCATCTCCTGTGGCTGATGAACCGGAACCTATGCAGTTGGGATTGGCCCGTCCAGCCATCTCGTCGGAAGAGAGACAACGGAGGAGGACTTCCAATCTATGCCTCTACTGCGGAGCTTCTGGCCACTTCCGGCTGAATGGTCCTATCCGTCCCTCGGGTGAGCCTGAGTCAGCTGTGTGTGTTAGCAGAGCTCCTTGTATGCAGCCAGCTTCTTCTCATGTTCCCCTCATCCTCTCATTACAGGGCCCCAGAGGAGGGATCATCGAAATTAAGGCCATCATAGACTCTGGAGCTTGTTCTTGTTTCCTGGATCTGTCTGTGGCCCAACAACTCCAGCTCCCCACTCGCTCCAGACGTCAACCTCTGACCATCCAACTGGCTGATGGATCTACCATTGGATCTGGTCCCATCACTTCCGAGACCTTGCCGTTGCTTGTGACCATCCAGGGGGAGCACCAGGAATACCTATCCTTCAATCTTCTACCATCCCCATTATTCCCTGTGATCTTGGGAATGCCCTGGCTCAAGACCCACAATCCTGTAATCAATTGGAACACTGGAGAGGTATCCTTTTCCTCCAACTACTGTCTACGCTCTTGCTATCCTCGTGCTGGAACCTTGTTCTGTTTAAGTTCCCCATAGAAGGACATTATTCCTATGGAATATCATTACTTCCTAGACGTCTTCGATAAAGCCGGGGCCGACACTCTTACGCCTCATCGTCCTTACGACTGCCCCATTGATCTCCAACCCGGAGCCCCTATTCCTTTTGGAAGGACATATCCCCTCTCGGAACCCGAGACTCAGGTCCTTAAGGAGTATATAGAAGAGAACCTCAAGAAGGGATTCATCCGGCCTTCTACCTCTCCCGCTGGGGCAGGGATCTTCTTTGTGGGAAAGAGAGATGGGTCCCTTCGCCCGTGTATTGATTACCGGGAGCTGAACAAGATCACGGTGAAGAACCGGTATCCGCTGCCTCTTATGCCAGACCTGTTCCGCAGACTCCGGTCGGCCTGTATCTTCTCCAAGCTTGATCTGCGGGGAGCGTATAACCTGATCAGAATCCGAGAGGGGGACGAGTGGAAGACGGCCTTTCGTTCCCGCTTTGGTCATTATGAGTATCTTGTGATGCCCTTTGGGCTCTGCAATGCCCCTGCCACGTTCCAGCACTTTGTCAACGACATCTTCAGAGACTTCATTGACGACTTCTTGGTGGTCTACTTGGATGATATCCTTGTTTTCTCTACTTCCAAGGAGGAGCATCACAAGCACGTCAGAAGGGTTCTTGCCTGACTTCGCACCCATAGACTTTATGCTAAGCCGGAGAAGTGCGAGTTTGATAAGGAGAACATCCAGTTTCTTGGTCTTAAGATTTCCCCGGCTGGGGTAGAAATGGATCCCCAGAAGGTGTCTGCAATCCTGGATTGGCCCGTGCCTGCTGATCGAAAGGGGGTCCAAAGATTCATCGGATTCGCCAATTTCTATAGAAGATTCATAAAGAATTTCTCTTTGATCGTGGCTCCTATCACTCAGTTGACCAGCACCAGCACTCCTTTCCGATGGACCCCTCAGGCTCAATCAGCTTTTGAACAATTCAAGGTCTGCTTTACCACTGCTCCCATTCTTATGCATGCAGATCCCGCCAGAGCTTTCGTTCTAGAAGTCGATGCTTCTGAAATCGCAGTTGGGGCTATTCTTTCTCAGCGCTTTGGTCCAAAGGCTATCCTCCATCCGGTGGCTTTCTTCTCCAGAAAGTTGAGTACTGCGGAGAGAAACTATGATGTGGCGGACAGAGAGCTCTTAGCCATTAAGGTCGCGCTGGAGGAGTGGCGGTACCTCCTGGAGGGCACGGAGCAACCTGTACTCATTCTTACTGATCACCGGAACCTGGAGTATCTTCGTTCTGCTAAAAGATTGAGGCCCCGACAGGCAAGATGGTCACTGTTCTTCTCTCGCTTTAACTTTCATTTGACCTACCGTCCGGGTTCCAAGAACTCCAAGCCTGATGCCTTGTCCCGGATGTTCCATTCAGAGTCGGCGCCTAGTTCTGAGCCTTAGAACATCCTCTCTTCCCAGCATTTCTCCTTCTTCAGCCCAACCTCCTGGAGTCCATTAAGCAGTCCACAATACCGCGAGATCTTCTTCCAGACCTAAGCATCAAGGATGGACTGCACTACTTCCAGGGCAAGTTGTTTGTTCCTCTGGAGTTTCGTCTCCCGGTTTTACAGTGCTGCCATGACAACAAGCTGGCGGGCCACTTCGGGGGAGACAGGACTCTGGATTTGCTCCAAAGAAACTTCTGGTGGCCTGAGATCTCCAAGGATTGTAAACAGTTCGTAGCTTCCTGTGAAGTATGTGCTTGCGCCAAGAGTCCTCGTACTAGACCTTGGGGTCTTTTGAATCCTCTACCTATACCCGAGAAACCCTGGGAGAATATAGCTATGGACTTTGTTGTGGAGTTGCCACCTTCCCAGGGCTTCACTGCCATCTTGGTGGTGGTGGATCGTTTCTCCAAGATGGTCCACTTCCTTCCTTGCAAAGGTGTTCTCTCGGCAGCCAAGACGGCGAAACTGTTCCTCCAAGAGATTGTTAGGCTCCACGGGTTACCATCGGATGTGGTCTCTGATCGTGGGGTACAGTTTACATCCAGATTCTGGCAGGAACTCTGCAAATGCCTGGGAATACATTCTTCACTTTCTTCCGGTTACCATCCTCAATCTAACGGACAGACTGAGAGGACAAATCAGACCCTCGAGCAGTATTTAAAATGCTTCACCTCGGCTTCTCAAGACGACTGGTCTTCTCTTCTGGCAACCGCAGAGTTTGCTTATAATAACACCATCCATTCCTCCACCAATCAGTCTCCCTTTTATGTGAACTACGGCTTCCATCCTTCCTTTTTGCCCGGTATTAACTTTACTCCCACTGTGCCTGGAGTTCAAGAGAGAGTGTTGGCTCTCAAGGACAACTTTAAGGAGGTCCAGAGGATCTTGAGACAGACGCAAGAGAGAGATAAGAAGTCAGCTGACAAGTTAAGGAGAGAGGCTATCAGCTTAGTTCCTGGAGACTTAGTCTGGCTGTCCACTGCTCATTTGAGACTTCGATGTCCTTCCAAGAAGTTGGGTCCCAGATTCATTGGGCCATTTCCAGTTGTAACCCAGATAAATCCAGTGGCTTTCAAGCTTTCTCTTCCTAACTCACTCCGAGTACATCCAGTATTTCATGTATCCTGTCTCAAGAAAGTGATACCCAGCAGATTTCCTGGTCGCACCACTGTACCTCCCCCACCAATCTTAGTGGATGGAGTTGAAGAGTTTGAGGTGGAGAGGATTCTGGATAGCAGGAGAGTTAGGAACTCCATCCAATATTTAGTAAAGTGGAAAGGATTCGGTATGGAGGAGAATACCTGGGAACCTGCCAAGAACATTCATGCCCCAAGACTGGTCAGACGGTTTCACCAGAGGTTCCCGGACAGGCCTGCTCTTAGGGGCACCCAGAGGTTGCCCCTAGGGGGGGGGGCAATGTCACACTCACCCCACCAGGCTATTACATAGTTAGTAGTCATACAGTATAAAAGAATCACCTTGTTTTCAGGTTGCGCCTAAAAAGGGTAAGTGTGTGCGAGCGGTGGTTGTGTTGAGGGAAGGTGTCACACTCACCCCACCAGGCTCCGACGTACTCCCCAAGTTCGGTCCCATGTGCGCGCGTGCGGAGGGTCCCTTGGACTTCTGTGCTCTCTTCCGGTTCGGCGGCGTATGGCGTTGTGCAATATGCGCACGCGCGCAAGCCGTTGTGCACGCGTGCGCAGAGCACTATGTGATATGCGCATGCGCACAAGGAATTGCGCGCGCAACCAGTTGTGCGCGCATGCGCAAAGCCTTGCACGGGCGTGCGCATGCGCAAATGATTGTGCACGTTCTGTGCATGCGCAGGGCGTTAATTTCGGCGCCAAGACTCTGTATAAAAGCAGCACTGCCCTCCATTGCAGTGCTGCTCTTTCTGACAGCTTGGCGTAAGCCCCGTGGAAACTCTGTCTGATATTACTCTGATTGATCTCCGGTTTGACCCTTGGCTTGTGGCCCCGACCTCTGCTTGATTTCCGCCTGCCCCGACTCCTGGATTGTGACCCGACCCTGCTTGATTGCCGCCTGCCCCGACCTTTGGCGTGTGACCTGTTTATGCTGATTGCCGCCTGTCCTGAACTTCTGGCTAATCGTCTGACCACGTCTTCAACTTCTCACACATTAGCGTCACTGTTCTCCCAACCACTAGCTGAGGTTATCCCAGTAGTGACCTGGTGGGCACTAGGCAGCGAAGACCTGCACTCCCCTCAAGGGGGTGTGAATAAAGACCCGTGGTCTCTTAGATTCCACTACTGGGGAACCCCTCTTCCATCAGTGGGAGGGTCAACAGTGTCTGAAGACTTCTGGCCTGGAACTAACAGAAGGTGTTCCAGAGGAGAGGAGAGGATTGAGAGAAGTCTTGTAGGCGGGAGTGTGAAGAGGTGACCAGAGAGGAAGAAAGGGTAACATTGATAGTAGAGTGGATATTAGATCCTTCGTGTAACTTGCAGCCAGTGAAGAGACTGACTGATAGGATAGGGCTGGAGAGAAACGGGAGGAGAGATGAATGAGTTGTGTAGCAGAGTTCATGATGGACTGTAGCAGGGCTAGCGGTTAGCGAGGAGGTCACAGAGCAGAGAGTTGCAATAGTCTAGCTGTGAGATAATCGGGGCATGCACAAGAAGTTTAATAGTATCCCATGTGACAAAGGGAGGATGTATGAGATTTTTTAGGTAGAGGTGACAAGAGGAGGATTGTTAGTCAATGTGTCGAGTCCAGTCCAGTACTACACCTAGGCATTGCGCCAGGGGGATGGGGTGAATGAAGTACTGTACCATCAACAGAATATGTGATGTCAGGCAGGGGTATTTAATCGTGGGGTGGAAAAATAACTATTTCAGTCTTGTCTATGTTGAGTTTTAAACAAATGGGAGGACATGAAGGAGGAGATGGCATTGAGGCAGTCAGGAACACAAGCTGTCAGGAGCTGAAAGGTAGATTTAGGTATCATCAGCGTATAGGTGATATTGGAAGCCAAAGGAACTTATTTGCTGAGCAAGACCACAAGTGTAGATAGAGAAAAGGAGAGGTCTGAGGACTGACCCTTGGGGGACTCCAACATCTGGGAGATATGAGGAAAGCCAGAAGAGAGCAAGATACTACAGTTATTAGACAGCTGTGTGCCCCCCAGAATTAAGTGATTGGGTTACCAAGATACCAGAATTAATTACCCTTGTGCTCCGAGATAAAATAATTAAAGTGTACCCGAGGTGACCTGAGACATGATGAGATAAACAGGTATATGGCAGAAGGCAAAACATATTAATAACCAGGCTGTTATACTTGTTTTATATTGCTGCCTGAAATAATTGATTTTTGGGCATGGAAGTGACAGCTTCTGTCTTGATGGTTCCTTGTCTGGAATATAGTAAACCTCACTCAAAAGGAAATTATAGCCATAAAAGTTTTCCTGGCAGAATTCAAGTGCAGGGAGAGATACAAAAAGCTCATGTATTTTCAGTCAGGGACAGTTAATAGGACTGACCAGAGACAACAAAACATTCAATCTGCGTTGTAAATGTTTAAATATTAAATAAAACCTGTGGGATATCTAAAACAGTCATTTTTAGGAGTACAAGGATAAATAAAATTGTTTATGTAATCAGTTTATTTTCACCTCGGGTTCACTTTAAGTAGCCGATGCCCTTCAATTCAAATACAAAAATGAATTAACCATATCTGTCTTCAGATACAAGTATTAAGTAGCTATGTGCCCCGTGCCCCTTTTGTCCCTGTAGAGATTTAGCATCCTTACCTGTTAAATTGCAGTAAACCCAAGGAAAGTCCTGCTGATACTTGCTATTTTGCGTTGTAGAGCCTGAAGGAAGAACAATAACAATTACATAATCAGAGAGCTGAAACTTCTGGGAACTTCTATGCAAATACACAGAGTTGTGTTGACATGACTGCCACAAAGCAGATTTTCTCCTTCATTTGAGAAAGTTACAGCTACTATAGCTTACTGAACATGATGGATTTCTCTTATAGCTGGTGTTTAATCAGTAAGGTGAAGCACGTTGGTGGAGGCGCTTTATGAATATTAGTGAATAAATGACTACATACACATTGCTTATCACTTCCATCCATGCTCACTCGATGCTGCTGTTGGGGGCCCTCTCTATAACAAAGTGAGGCATTATTTGCTGTTTGTGCACCTTTAGCAGCAGCTGTATACAGTACTTACAGATGAGCACTTGAACAAAGAGATAATTCTCAGTCAGATTAACCTATAGATACAATGGAGAAAGTTTGAAACAGATAATTTAAAGAGAACCCATGGCAAAGCTTAGGTTCAGAACCAAAAACTTACCTAAAGAGAGAGGGAAGCCACTGGAGGATCCAGAAGCTTCCCAGTTCCCACACTGTCCAGCTCGTCCTCCAGCTGATCGGGCCGCAATCCCCTACTGGCTCGAGTCCCTCGTACATGAGTTATCCCAGCGTACTGCGCAGGTGTGGCTACACTGTACAGCCACACTCATGCTCAAAGAGGAGCTTGGCTCACTCGGTAATATTTGGAGGCTCTGTGAGCAGCAACGGGGCATCAGAGTATGCTGTGGGAAGCCTCTATAGAATACATGTCAAACTCCGGCCCATGGGCCAAATCTGCCATTAAATTTGTCCCTTTAGTGGTTTCCCCACTTTGCATTATGTTTGTCCCACTCTAGACCACCAGGGAAGCTATATTGGAGGTGAAGCCCTAGAACACCAGGGAAGCCATATGGGGGAGGTAGGGGGAAATAACTAAACACCAGGGAACTGTATAGTTAAGGGAGGCGGGCCACCTGGGAACTCTATAAGGTAGGAAGATGGCCACTACACATTTAGGTTGGCCCGCGACTTGGTCCCAGTGTACAATTTCGGGGCCCACTTTGTATTTGAGTTTGTCACCCCTGCTCTATAGGATCCAGAGGCTTCCATCTAAGTATATGATTTAGAGCCCAGCGCCTTGGCAATGGATGCTGGCAATAGGAGCTGGGGGCAGACTGCAACAGGCACCGTCGCTGCACTACATTCATGGCAGCATGGTGTGCATTTCATGCCTTGACATTTGGGGCAAAAGTGGCAGAGGATATGGGGCCCTGACCCCTTGTCCCTAGCACATGCTATGCATCAGAAAATGCATGCAAATCAATGTACGCTCAATAAAACACATAGAATGTAGCGTAATCCATTTACTTAAACATATGTGAATCATTGGAGATAAATCAAAATAAGCAGGGAGTCCAAATAAAGTCCAGTGGGACCCTCACTGAGCAACGGTATTGGTTTATACCACTATACAGTACAATGTAAATGGACCCATAAGAATGCTTGCAGGCTCCATCTTCCTGGCCAATACCAGCCTGTTGGGGGATAAGGTCTATAGCCAGGTTTACCAAACCTGGGAGGGGGTCTGTTTCTTTTTAATTTTTATTTCAAAAAACCTTTTAAAACTTTTTTTCTAGGTATGCAAATGTGTCCAAATCCTTCTCAGCATGTCATTTATTTGGTTTTGTAAACAGCATTGGCTGCCGATGCAGTGCAGTGCACAGTGGTGAAAAGGGGCCCATGGGACCTATTGATTTCACCGGAGCCCAATGTTTTCTGCACTTCGTGGTGACAATAATTAACAGCTCTTTTATGATGAGATCACATTTGCTCCCAGCACATTCTCGTTAGGAGCTGAACTGGATTAGCAGGCAAGCTGTTAGCACAGCTGATTTTAAGGAGTCTATTTATTGCTGCATTCTCTGTTTATACCATGCTGATATTTCACGCAGATACACTGTTTAGAAAGTGGGAGTGGGATGTTTGGCAGTCCGCTGTGACTTGGCAAACTATGTCTGAGTGAGGCTTATTGTTTGAGAGTCATCTGCAGTGCACACTACTGCAATAAGCTACATCAGAGGAGTGCAATGTATGTAACATCACAACTCACCTGTGGTACAATATGCTGCTCTGCAATATGACCTATCTGGAAGATAGATCTATGTTAGAGTCACTGAGGCAGCCTTTACCAGTATTTATGTAGACCGGCTACTAGAAATGACATCACACAAATGTGAAAAGAAAGGCTTCCTTCTTGACTCAGGAGGAAGCTGGAAAACACGTCTGGGGAAGTGTGAGCAGACAGACGCTCATCATTTGTATTCCTCCAGGAAGTTGCTCTACTTCTGCACACGAGAGACAAATCTCTCATATTTTTCAAAATTCGTTTTATTTACCCAGTCATGATGAGAATCCATTAATCTTTTCCATTAAGCTTTTACTTATTCATCTGCCAGGAAATGTATAAAGATTATGAGGTGGGTGTCTCAATGAGAACATCAGACGGAGGCAGGTGTCACCTCACCATCCTACTGGGGGAAGAGGAAACAACAGTGCAAATAACTGCCTGATATGTCACTGCCTGCTCCCAACTGAGAGGAACACGACAAACGGAGAGGTACATGATACCCCACAAACTGTTTTTGTAAGTGGGAGGGGGTCCACTAGAGCTCCAGAGAATACAGCACAGAAATAGCTATAAGGCTGGGCTGCAGTCCAAATGGCATTATGTTTGAATATTTAAAGGGAACCTTAAAGAGACTCTGAAGTCTGTAAAAAAAGTATTTTTATTTCACAAATATGTTTAATATCTTAGCCCTAACTAAACCGCTGCATTCCCGCCGCTGTAAACTATCTAAATCCCCCAAACTCCCCGGGGGGCAATCCGGGCAGCGCTTCTGTGAGAGGCAGAGCTATGAGCCGCAGCTCTGCCTCTCAGTGCGTCTGTCAGCCCGGATCGCCGCCTCTCCCCCACCCCTCTCAGTCTTCCTTCACTGAGAGGGGTGGGGGAGAGGCGGAGATCTGCCGCTGACAGACGCGTGTGAGGCAGGGCTCCAGCTCATAGCTATGCCTCACACAGAAGTGCTTAGGGCAGCAAAATCCACGACCAAGAAAGTCGTGGATTTTCCAGGGGAGAGGGAGGGAGAGTTAGGGGGGATTTAGATAGTTTACAGCGGCGGGAATGCGGCGGTTTAGTTAGGGCTAAGATATTAAACATATTTGTGAAATAAAAAGTAGGTAATTAGAAGGTCGGTTTCGTCGTCTAACAGTCTTCAGAGCAGCCAGCCCCGTTTCTATGGGCGTGCGATACGTGCAATCGCCGGGGGCGCTGGATTGTTGCGGCAGGAGCTGGGCGCAGAGGTAGTGGGAGCGGGTATAATAATAATAACTCACCTTCGTTCAGCCGATCCCACGCTGCTTCAATGTACTTCCTTTCCCGGCATCTGTCTCAGTAACAGCGCCCCCTGTGATGATGTTCCGCATGTCAACACAGGGGGCGCTGTTACTGAGACAGATGCCGGGAAAGGTAGTACATTGAAGCAGCATGAGATCGGCTATTCTGCTGAAAAAAGGTGAGTTATAACTATGCCTGCTCCCACCATGCTGCAGCACCTACCTACCTAATCTATACTACAGCAGCTACCTACCTACCCTATACTGCAGCACCTACCTACCTAACCTATACTGCAGCACCTACCTACCTAATCTATACTGCATAACCTACCTATCTACCTAATCTATACTGCAGCACCTACCTACCTAACCTATACTGCAGGCACCTACCTACCTAATCTATACTGCAGGCACCTACCTACCTAATCTATACTGCAGGCACCTACCTACCTAATCTATACTGCAGCACCTACCTACCCTATACTGCAGCACCCAGGGATCGAGTCCTGCGTGAACGCGGGTGAACGGCGTCCACCCACTTTTTCTTCAAAGTGAACGCCGTTCACCCTGGCTTGTGTGGAGGGGGGCAGAGCAGGGAAGGCGAGCTATAGGGACAGCGGGGATGGGCGGACATCTCCCCCCCCCATCCCTCACCTTTGTGCTCCCCTTTCTGCCTCTCCCCTCCAGCGTTTTTAAGTGTCGGGCCCGGCGGCGAAAGTGGGCGGAGACTTTCTGCGTTCCAGTCGCATGGGACGCTCCGCTCTGTGTGCGGCTAGTCTGGTCTTCTAGCCGCACACAGAGCGGAGCGTCCCATGCGACTGGAACGAGGTAAGTCTCCGCCCACTTTCGCCGCCGGGCCGACACTTAAAAACGCCGGAGGAGAGAGGCAGGAAGGGGAGCACAAAGGTGAGGGATGGGGGGGGGAGATGTCCGCCCATCCCCGCTGACCCTATAGCTCGCCTTCCCTGCTCTGCTCCCTCCGGGTGGGGGCACACCTGGCTACCTGGGCACATATACCCCTGCCTACATATACTGGGGACATATACACCTGCCTACATATACTGGGGACCTATACACCTGCCTACATATACTGGGGACCTATACACCTGCCTACATATACTGGGGACCTATACCCCTGCCTACATATACTGGGGACATATACACCTGCCTACATATACTGGGGACATATACACCTGCCTACATATACTGGGCATATATACCCCTCGCTACATATACTGGGCATATATACCCCTCGCTACATATACTGGGGACATATACACCTGCCTACATATACTGGGGACATATACACCTGCCTACATATACTGGGGACATATACCCCTGCCTACATATACTGGGGACATATACACCTGCCTACATATACTGGGCATATATACCCCTGCCTACATATACTGGGCATATATACCCCTCGCTGCATATACTGGGGACATATACACCTGCCTACATATACTGGGGACATATACACCTGCCTACATATACTGGGGACATATACCCCTGCCTACATATACTGGGGACATATACACCTGCCTACATATACTGGGGGCATATACACCTGCCTACATATACTGGGCATATATACCCCTGCCTACATATACTGGGCATATATACCCCTCGCTACATATACTGGGGACATATACACCTGCCTACATATACTGGGGACATATACACCTGC
Organism: Hyperolius riggenbachi; assembly: GCF_040937935.1. NCBI lineage: Eukaryota > Metazoa > Chordata > Amphibia > Anura > Hyperoliidae > Hyperolius > Hyperolius riggenbachi. The sequence goes on from NC_090649.1 coordinate 157,626,806, forward strand.
CTACATATACTGGGGACATATACACCTGCCTACATATACTGGGGACATATACACCTGCCTACATATACTAGGCAACTATACCTCTGGCTACTTATACTGGGGACACCTATAGACCTGGCTACCTGGAGGTACCTATTTTGGGGGAACTGCTGTCAGATTATCTGCATTTTTGTGGAATCGCTGTTATGTATTTTGGGGAACAGCTGCCAGATTATGTGTATGTTAGGGGAACGGCTGCTGCCAGATTACGTGTATTTTGGGGAACTGCTGCCAGATTGTGTATGTTTGGGGGACCACTACTGCCAGATTATATGTCTTTTGGGTGTTACGTGTATTTTGGGTGATCCGCTGCCAGGTTTCGCGTATTTTGGGGAACTGCTTCCAAATTATGTGTATGTTGGTGGAACTGTTGCTGCCACATTGTCTATTTTGGGGGAACCACTTCCATATTATCTGTATTTTGCAGGAACTTCTACCAGATTATGTGTCTTTTTGGTGAAATGCTGTCAGATTACATCAATTTTTGGGGGATACACTACAGCAGAGCTCAAACTTCCTTGGCAGACCTTTTACATCACTGCTAAGGTCATGTATATTTGGCCCCACCCATGACCACGCCCATGGTGTGCTTGACCACGCCCATTTTTTGAGGTTCTCCAGGTGAGTCCACTCACTTCTTTTCCCAGGACTAGACCCCTGGCAGCACCTACCTACCTACCTAATCTATACTGCAGCACATACCTACCTAACCTATACTGCAGCACCTACCTACCTAACCTATACTGCAGCACCTACCTACCTACCTACCTACTCTATACTGCAGCACCTACCTACCTAATCTATACTGTAGCACCTACCTACCTAATCTATACTGCAGCACCTACCTACCTACCTAACCTATACTGCAGCACCTACCTACCTAATCTATACTGCAGCAGCTACCTACCTATCTACCTAATCTATACTGCAGCACCTACCTACCTAACCTATACAGCAGGCACCAACTTATCTAAGCTATACTGCAATCACTTACCTACCTAACCTATACTGCAGTCACCTACCTAACCTATACTGGCACCTACCTATCTAAGCTGTACTGTAGTCACCTACCTATCTAACCTGTACAGCAGTCACTTACCTACCTAACCTTTACTGCAGTCACCTACCTATCTAACCTATACTGGCAACTACCTATCTAACCTATACAGCAGTCACTTATCCACCTAACCTATACTGCAGTCACTTACCTATCTAACCTATACTGCAGCCACTTACCTACCTAAACTATACTGCAGTCACCTACCTATCTAACCTATACTGCAGTCACTTACCTACCTAACCTATGCAGCAGTCACCTACCTATCTAACCTATACTGGGGGCATCTACCTATCTAACCTATACTGCAGGCACCTATCTAATTAACACATACTGGTGGCACCTACGTAGCTAACCTATACTGTGGGCACCTATATCTGGCTGCACGGTGGGGGTGGGGGGGGGGGCGATTTTTACACCCTTGCCCTGGGTGAAATTTACCCTGGGTGAAATGTAGCCTAGAAACTGCCCTGAGAGCAGCGATCACCGCTTGGAGACTGAAGGCGGAGCAGAGCCTACGACCAGGAGATGCACACGCAGCCTGCGAGCCCCAAGGACCTTCCGCCGATCAGCGCTAGGCAGTCCTGGGGCTGCCACCGCACCACGCCCATCTGCATGATGCGGTCGGCAAGCAGTTAAACAATACCAGTTGCCTGGCAATCTTGCTGATCTCTTTGGATGCAGTAGTGGCTGAATCACACACCTGAAACAAGCATGCAGCTAATCCAGTCTGACTTCAGTCAGAGCACCTGATCTGTATGCTTGTTGAGGGGCTGTGGCTAACAGTATTAGAGACACAGGATCAGAAGGAGAGTCAGGCAACTGGTATGATTTTAAAAGGAAAAATCCATATCCTTCTCAGTTTAGGTTCCCTTTAGTGTTCAATCAGTTTAGGTTCCCTTTAAGGGGGCACTCTGCTTAATTGTGTTTGGTGATTTTGGGAAGGGGGATGACTCTGCATACTTATCTTGAATGGTTTAGGGTGGGGGACTCTGCCTAATTATATTTGGGGAAGCCCTAAACCCCTGCCTATTAATGTGACATGCTGTCTAAATATATTTCGTTAATGTGATTGACTGCTAGATGACTGCTCCACGCCAACTGGCATGAAGTCCTGGGGCGGGGTTTTGCAGGAGATCGCGTGTGCTGATGTGGGCGCCTCTCTGCTTGAATGACTGAGCTTCGATCTGCCATCAGTCTCCCAGCGGCGATCGCTGCTAGGAGACTGTTAGACGGCAAAACCGCATCTATTTACACTGTACAGCCCTGCGATCTATGGCTGTACTGAGGACAGGCAGGCATGTGACACGGCTGTCCCCTTGGAAGGCACAGAAGTGATAAGCTGTCATAGGCTGATGCCTATGACAGCCGATAGCTGTGATTGGCTGGCGGGTAGAGGGAGGGAGGTGAAATTTATTTAAAAAAAATAAACAAATAAATAAACAACTATTGTGAGAGCGATCAGAGCCCACCAACAGAAAGCTCTGTTGGTTGGCAGAAAAGGAGGGGGATCACTTGTGTGCTGGGTTGTACAGCCCTGCAGCGAGGCCTTAAAGCTGCAGTGGCCTAATTTGTAAAAAATAGCCTGGTCACTGGGGGAGGGGGAGGGGGGGTAGAGCCTATGGTCCTTAAGTGGTTAAGGTACAGGACCCTGTTATTCCATTCTCCATCTATTCCTGGTAATTGTCCTGCACTTAGTGGCTGACCTGTCTTTCCTTAAACATTATTTGTCTCCAATTGATCTGAACCTGCTAATAGACTGACCACAAGCTACCCGATACATGTCGTCAACCTTGCTTAATTTACACATATCTCTTACCACAAGTCTAATGAAAAATCTGCTGATAACTATTACTGTTTGGGCCTGCCTGTCTGACTTTGAATTTTCCACCAAAAACTTCCAGAAAGGGTTCTTTGATCTAGCGGTAATTAATTTGGGTCAAATTATGGGTATTTTTTTTTTAGAAAAACAGCAGATTTTAATGAATTAGATCAAAGAGCCCTTTCTGAAAGTATTCGGTGGAGTTGCTAGATAGCAACCAATGTACTTTACTGACATTAGGATAACAAAACTGCGGTAAAATTCATAGTCCAAACTATTCAAAACTGAAGGACTGAGGCAGCTTGCTTTCTTATAACTGCACTTCTGTATTGTTGATAAGGTTCCGTTTATTGCTAATGTGTTGAAATTCAAGGCATCTGGTGTCATGTAAGGCCAGTAATACAATTACATAAGAAAAAAAGACAGAAAGTGAAATGGAGAACAGAGCTGGACATCAGAAGTACTCTGCTGCATTTACCGTCTACATAGGTTACATTTCTCTGTAAAGGAAAACATAGAAAGTCACCTGGGAGCACAATAGTATAACTATGTATGAATTTAGTCTGGTTTCCTTTTCTCTGAGGCTCCTGCAGAGCTCTCTCTCTCTCTCTGAGTCACACCAGATGAAAACTAAGACTCACTGGATTTATGTGTATGGAATGTAAAATATTGATATTCTGCCATTAGATTTCAGCCATTGTAGAATTTGACGTTTCAGCAGGTACAGCCAGCTGCCAATTTGTAGTTTGATTTTATGACAATTCAATAAAATCGAAAGTCGTTATTTGATTTTATTTGTTGTAATCTGTTCGAATTTCTCATTTATATCAAAATTAGTCAATCAGGAGTGGATGATTTTTATGAACATTGAATGGTGTAAAATTTCTTGACTCAGAGACCCAAGCAATTTTTTCAGAGTTTTCAATCATTTTGTTTCTATAATTGGAGAAAAATTAAACACGTTTGTGATACATTGATAAGATTTTACAAATGTTACTATCAATCAGAAAAATTTATTGTAATTTTCGAATTGGAAAAAAATGCTAAAAAATTGTATGATGTGACTGTGTGGCCACCTTTAGACCTGTTACGTATCTTTCACTGCCACAAAGAAGAGAACTGTGGACTAGAGTGATGTGAGACAAATGGTGTGTTATATGTATCTCTGTAGCATGATTATCAGATGCACAATTCACATAGATACACATTATCCACATACATTTTCTCCTAGGTTTTTTTCTATGAACCTCCCACCAATCTAATAAACCCCGTGTCGCTGCGTCCTCCTCCTGGTGTCCGTGGTTTTGCGTACCTCGCATACGCGGCATGCGGGCAGACTTTAGAGCAGGAGGACATGGCAAGGGGGGCAGGCGTGTGTGTGTGCGTGCATGCCTGGTGACATGCGGACGGCGGTGGTGGCGGGCGGCGGGAGGGGTGTTGTGAAGGTGGCCTAAAGCCCGTTATTGTAACGGGCTTAGGTCCACTAGTAGTTTATAATTATCTTATTTTTTTGTTATTTTTGTGTAGCAATTGGTACATTCACACACATGTTTGTGGATTTTACAAAACATTCTTTCAGTGCTGTTAAGAACTCTTCAGTGATTAGCTGAGTGCCTCAGGCCACTCCAGGTTATACGCTAGATGGAACTCTTTGGCCCATAAGCAATTAACGTTTTCACCTAAGTTTTCTCCTAGGTGAAATGTTCACACGTTGTCAATAAAATACCCTTTAAACCCTAAGAAAGAAAATACTCAGAATTTTTTTTGTACTATGTTTTTACCTACTTTTTGGTACTTTTTCAATGTCAAAGTGCTGAAAAGTTATTTTAAGATCGCAGTGCTGTACTATGTTAATAGACAGCAAACGATCGCCGCTGGGAGACTGAAGGCGGAGCCGATGTCCTGCAAAACAAGCCCGTAGGACCTTACGCCAATCAGCGTTAGGCAGTCCTGGGGGTGCCGCCGCGGCCACACCCATCGGCGTGACGCGGTCAGCTAGTGTTTAAACAGCATTTTATTGATTAGGTGAGAAGATATCACCTAGGAGAAAATTTAGGAGAAAAATGTAATTGCATATGGGCCTATCAATTGATAAGGCACCATTGTAGAACTTGAGAGATTAACTTGTGGAAAACCAAAAATACTTGGATTTTTGTAGGAAGCCAAAAATAGCAAAATAAGCTAAATATTGAAAAACAGAAGGTATTTTCAAGCATTCTACTGCACATAAGCAAGATGTACCCATAATGCATCACCTCAGGATGGTGAATGGTAAAACATGGACATGAGTAAGGTGACCTAGGTCAGGCAAAGAAACAATTATCTAGTGTGTCCTGAATCAGAATACTTTTTTTTACTTCAAATGACGCTTATGTCTTACATCTCAACATTACTATAATAAGCATCATCATAGCACTCTAATTTACTGGCAAATATTTTGCAACATTGTTTGAAGAAAGAAAAAAAAACTCCGAAAAGGGAAGACCAAAGCAATGCAGTATTATAAATCCGTTTTAATCAACTTTGTAATTTCAGTATACATTTTGAATTAACTAGGGCCAGGGCTAGCAATATTTTGTAGTTGTTGCTACTGTTGAATATTCTTAGTCATAGCCCAATTGTAACGATAGGATGCTGCAACTCAGATGTCTGATTATTTGTGATCTGCAGAATCACCAATAATACAGACGCTATACCTGATTATGTGGTGATCTGCAGTATCACCAATAATACCAGTATAGCTAGCAGTGAGTAAGGTGTGGTGTTTGGTGCAACAGTATAGACTTCTCCAGAGGAGCTGGAGGGTCTACCTACACAAGTAACAATAGGCCTTTACCACAGGAGCTGGCAAAGTACTAACAATGAGAGAATAAAGAAGTTTGGCTAAACCTTCCCAGAGGAGCTGGTAAGGTACTAACTGCACAAATGACTGAATAGTTTAACTAGACCTTGCCAGAGGGACTGGCAAGATACTATCAGTCACTGGAGCTATATACTGTAAATAGGTCGGAACCTCACCAGAAGGGCTGGTAGGTTCTAATAGCTAAGAGCACCTCACCAGTGGCTAGGGCCCACTGGTGAGTAGAGTAGTCAGACAGGCTAGGTTCGATAACAGGCAGGCAGAGATAGCACCAAATCGGCAGGCAAGAGAGTAGTTAATATTAGGCAGACGTTCAGCAACTAAGTCAGAAAGGCAGAGATACAGAATCGTATAGAAATAGCAAGGTCAGAGAGTAGCCAGAATCATACACAGGTTATCAGAATACAATGTAATAATAACTAACTATAGATAGATGTATATTGCAAACACTGCATATGCATCTATCATCAACAGGAACCTCACTAGGTCTGAGCGCTAACACGAGTGTATTCGCAACAGCAGACGAGTTGCCAATGATCTGTGAAGACTTAAGAAGCCGAGGAGAGCCCAGCGCCACGCCCCCTAGCAATCAGCGAATCCGAGCGGCGTGAGTCACTCCTGACGTCAGCCGACCGGCTGGTCAGCTGACGAGCCTTCTTCCAGCATAAAGGTCCTGTCTCCGCGTGCGCCCGCGCAATACAGAGACCCTATGAGCAAGAGACAATGCCGTTCCCGGCGTGCTGGACGCCGCCGGGACGGATAAGGCCTGTGAACAGGGAACAAAGGCGGCTGTGGGTATAGCCTGCGTATCCGCAGCCGCCATAGCTTCAAGTGTTACACCAATATTGATATTCTCAGCCATTCCTATGTGGTCCTTTATAATCTTTCTTGTATAAGGCGAAACAAAAGTTTGCCTTCTTAAAATAGAAGGTATTTGCATTTGATACCTACCATGATGCATCACTACTGAATATGCAAATCATCCTTTGTTGTCCCTGAAAGCTAAACACACCTCCAGAACTGCTGGAATGCCATGATGTGTCAGTTTGTTAATTGGACAGAGCCACAATAATCCAACAAACATGCATACAGACTGTTGTATAAGACGCCTTTCTAAGGGCTCTTTCACACCAAGATGCGACGTTAAGGTCGCATAACGTGCCCCTAACGCAACGCATGTTAGCTTTGAGTTGGACGTTGTATAAAGCCGCATTATGCGTCTCTTGATGCGTACGTAATGCGTACTTTTTGACGCATAGCATCGAACGAAAATGGCGCATGCATCAAATTAAAAAAAACAACCAAACAGTACTGAGCATGTGCAAACATTCGAATGCAGCCACATACGAGTATAACGCACAGCATGCTGCACTTTCATTGAACGTGCAGCGTTATACTCCAACGCAACGTGGGCACTGTGAACAGCCCATTGATTATTCATTACTGTGAGTTGTTCGGCGTTACAGGCTGCTCTAACGTGCGCCTGTAACGTCCTAATGTGAAAGCAGCCTCAGGCCCCATTTACACTTAATCAGTTGCTCTCAGTTATAACTGAAAGGACAACGGATTTTCAAAGTAATGCCCATGTTTTCCCATGGCACAGTTCCCACTTAACTGAATTTTAATTTAAATTTAAATTTAATTGAAATCTTTTTCACAATGCACTGCTATGGAGAAGAAGAAAAAAAAACACGTACCAACTGATTAAATGTAAACGGGGCCTTAGTGAATCAGAATTCATTCTGACACATGGTAGCATATGCTTTGCATATCAGAGATTTTCATTTTCCTCTTCCTCCCTAATAGTATTTCACCATTCATTTACTACATGGACCAAGTCAGTTTCCTTTCTGCTAATGTGGATTCTGGCTATACCTGGTATTCTGTCTTTAACCTTTGTACAGCATTGTTGTGCTCCGTCAGAGCAGAATACAGGTGGCATGTGTGACAGCCTGGAATTTCCAGGACTTATACTTCTCCTTTCCTAAAACACTTGCCGGCATGCACAAAATGAACTAGACTTGGCAGCATTAGGTGTAGATTAACATCTTATAATAAAACTGGTGGCAGACTTTGGTTGCAATGGGAACAGGTTTAAAAAAGTCTAATCAGATGTTATCAATTAACCAAAAGCTTTCATTTCTTCCTAGTAATGGTGAGCTAGTTTTGTGAATTGCATACAGTGCACTGTAGATTAAAAGTTTTTATTTTATTTTGTAATATATTTGAAAAGGTAATTTGCAGTTCATGATTTTTTTTATAAATCTGGTGGTAAGAAAAGCTATCTCTAAAGAAGACAAATGACAAAATACAATACAATTGCCCATTAGCAGGCATTTCATTATATCGTAAGTCAATTGGCAGAGAAATGTACATTTTTGTTCTCCCTAAATTCATCTACATTCATACAGGAAGATATATTGTGCAAGGTTTCAGAATATGCATATGTGGACTTCTAGAATGGCCTTTGCTGCTTCTAGGGCTGGAGGTGGGGGGTACATTGATGTAGTCTTATGTTTACTTGTATATAGCTTTTGCTATTTTAACTTTGAAAAGCACTAGTTGGAGGCGCCCTGTATGGATAGAATGCTTAAAAATATTTTAAAGAGGAAAAGTACTTAAAATGGACAACGCATTTAGCAGAATCTTGCCCGCTTCTTGCCTGTGAGTGCCTCAATGGCAAAGGTTTATTTTAAGTGCTTGAACAAAACTTTTTCCAGTCAATACTGTTTGTTTTTTTCTTTGGTAGAGGTAAGCCCAACATTGTCTCTCCTTTTCAAACTTTTTTTTTAAAGGAAATCTGAATTGGGAGGATTTAAAAAAAATTGCACATACCTGGGGCTTCCTCCAGCCCCCTTCAGGCTGATCACTCCCTTGCTGTCCTCCCAGGCTGCCTGGACCCTCAGCTAGCTGCCCCGAAAATTCCTCCGGGGGGGGGGGGGGCGTACTGTGCGTAGTGCGTTCAGCTGGACTGTGTCTGCGCCTACTGGAGTGTTCAAAGATGGTGGGGGAGTTTTCAGCCTGAAGGGGGCTGGAGGAAGCCCCAGGTATGTATACATTTTTTTAATTCCCCCCTCCCCAGGTACACTTTAAATATTTTATTCATACAGGACGCCTACAACTAGTGCTTTTGAAAGCTTTAACACACCAGTTGGGAGGTTGTAGGTTTTTAGTTTTACCCAAAGGAGTGCGACCAACCAGTTCCAGTGCAGCAGATCTAGATAAACCGAGTGGGGCTGTTTTCTTCCTGCCGGCTCTGATGGTGGTTGCAAGTTCTTACAACCCACCTTTGTAAGTATAAAAGCTTTTTAAGCTTTATTGTCCAATTACTTGAAGATACTGCACCATTGGCTGGATAGTGTACTGGTTAAGGGCTCTGCCTTTGACATGGAAGACCAGGGTTCAAATCCTGGCTAGGTCAAGTACCTATTCAGTAAGGAGTTCAAGGCAAGACTCCCTAACATTGCAGGGTGCTCTCTTGAGCGCGTCCCAGTGGCTGCAGCTCTTGAGCGCTTTGAGTCCGACAGGAGAAAAGCGCTATACAAATGTTCGGATTATTACCATTGGGCTCCTGGGCACATATGCAATTAACTTTTTTACCTGAGTTTTCTCCTAGGAGATAATTTTTCATTTTCTATTAAAGTAACTGTTCAGTACTCTGCAATTGAAAAAGTACCAAAAATTAGCTAAAAGAGTACTATAAAAACTATTTTGAGTATTTTCTTGCTTGCTGGGGGTTTAAAAGGCATTTTATTTACAAGTTTAAAAATATCACCTAGGAGAAAACTCAGGAGAAAAAATGAATTGTATATGGGCCCATGTCTCACCTTTTTTCATAGAAAATCCTGAATCTCCACCAGGATTACCTTTCTCCTGAATTCTGCTATTTTAGTTTATTTATTTTTATTTCTCTGTGTAGATGATGAATGGGCAGGCCAGAGGATGAGCACGGCAGCCAGGGAACTTGTAACCACTAAAGAGAGGTCAGCAATGGCAGATCGGTAGAGGTTGATATTAAACTGCTGCGTAATTGTTTCCTTCGAGCCCTCTGCTGATTGTATTACCGCTGACACAGTCCCACATGACTAAGAACACATCCCGTTGCTTTTAGTTTCCTGATAACCATGACTCAGATCTCAGGGTAACAGTTTCATAGTGTGAAAAGAAAACCAAACATATCAAATTCACACATGGTTCTTATGTTGTCCTTCTGCAGATGCGTGTTTCATTTCAGATGTAATATAACTGTACATGATTCATTTAGAGCACTCAATAAACTCTGACTTAAGGCATCGATTCAAAACTCCTTTCCAAAACTCATATTTTCCGTAACTTTCCCCAAGCATATTTACTGTATACCTCGGCAATGTGCACTGCAGTACATCTGCACTTGCAGGAGACCTCTGGAGGTAACTGCACCCATGCGTTAAGACATAATAGGGAAACAGCGGTAAAATGACTGTGCCAACAGAGTGCTAAGCAATTTTACCATTACTTATGCCACTTACATAGCACCATTTGCACAAATGGCATCACTCGCATTGCTTGGGTACTGTGCATTACTGTGCGCTACTACATTACTTGTGTATTGCGCATTACTAAAGCAGTGCAAGCATTACCTGTTTAGCATGAGTTGCGCTATTATGTAACTGGTGTAAGAACCTAAGTAAATAGCTGCATATTCTGTGCACACCGTAGTAAATGTTAGTTTGCTGAATATGTTTATAAATGCTTAAATGTTCATTTTATGAATCAATAATTTTGGCTTAAAATGTGATCTAACATTGATGGGATCTTTTTAAAATGATATCTAAATTTAACATGTTTAGAACTGAGGGAGGGGGTAGAATTGAGGTGAATGGTGCATAATTGATGGCAACTAACACTATTGGTGCTTTTTTTTTTTTTTTTACTGTTCCAACTTTATTAAAAGCTTTATTAAAAAATAATTATAACATGAAGCAGGCAGTGGCGTAGCTACAAATCATGGGGACCCCAGCAAAACTTTAATGAGGCCCCCCCCATGGTCACACCCCTTCTCTTGCCTCCTCTTGGTGGCATATGTGTTAGTATGCTGTAGGTGAGTTTGGCGCTGGGAGAACAGAATGACGACTCTCCCTACTGCAGCTAAACTCCCCGGCGGCGTTAAATACTAATTCCCCTCTGAATCGTCACAATTCGGAGGGAGGTGTAATTCGGGGTCCAGCGCCAAAATAACTGTTAAGCACCCTGTGCAGCATAACATTGCTGCTATGATGCGCCTGGTCCCGGCGGTGAGTGCCATGCGCCAAAACCACCTGCTTCATCTTGGCAACCCTCAGAACTGAGGTGCCCATCTTGCAAGGGTCATAAAACAAGTGTGGCATCATAATCTGTACACCCATAACCAGTGTGGCCACAAAAACACCTGATCTGAAGGATGAACCACTCTGTCAGAGGGAATGAAGTAGTAGTTGGGCCCACTTACAGCTCTGGGCCCCCCTGCGGTCAGGGCTGCTCCCCTCTAGTTATGCCCCTGGAAGCATGGACAAAGAACACTTGAGTAATGAGGAAGCAAGACTGATTCAAGGGGCCCAATGATGATCATATTTTGAATCCATTCAATATATTCACTTAGGTTACCCTTCTACTACATAGATTTATTAAGATTGGACAAAAAAAGATTGGATTATTAGTGGCCACCATAATAATTGAAAACTTAGTATAATAAAGACAAATGTTTCAGTCTCATGCCTTGTACACAAATTCAAACTCACATAGGAGCCCAAAAGCTCCCTCGGAACATTAGAACCGGCTCCACCAGATACAGAAAGGGGAGATACAAAAATAAATAATAGGAAAGGGAGAAAGGAGAGATAGTAAAAGAACATCATGAAAACAAAGGTAGATATGTGCCATAAAGCAAAAGACAAGCTGAAAACAGCAAGACGATTGGTGTTCTGTTCAATATTCAATTGGCTTTCTGAAGGGTGGTACAAGGCAGTTACCACTCCTGATCAATTTCCAGTCAGGGAATAGTTTGCCACACCAGTGTATGGCTACTTTTACCCAAGTCATCCCATCCAGCATGGCCAGAGGCGTAGCAACAGGGGTTGCAGAGGTAGCGACCGCATCAGGGCCCTTGGACCAGAGGGGCCCTTCCTAAACCAAAGTATAAGCTGCTTATTGGTCCTGTGGTGGTAATAATCACTTCTATAGAGGCTTTGAATGGTAGTAATTATTAACACACTGTTCCCCATCCCCTTCTTGCACCTATAATACTGTAGATGACCTTGGCAAGTTTTGTTGCGCAGTATCAAGTGTTACGAATAGAGTGCTTGTAGGGGGGGGGGGGGGCAATGTAAAACTCGCACCGGGGCTCATAGCTCCATAGCTACGCCACTGAGCAGGGCAGCTCACGTCAGTAAAGGGGAAGCAGACTGAGTCATCGAGGATTACTGTCTGTTTGCGTGTGGCGCGGGGAAAGTAGTGTCACACAAGTAAACATTGCATGATATGAACAATATACAGACCTTCCTTCCCTCTCTTAAATTTAGGATGCATATGGCATAGACATGCATCTGCGTTTCTGGGTATTTTCCAGCTGCCTTTTGGAGAACATTAAACAGGAAATTGATGCCACAGGGCAAATATTCATTCTTCCCAATCTCTCTCACTTTTTTTTTTTTTTTTCTTTTTACAAAACAAGTACAGATTTGCTGTGGCTAGACTGATTTCCTGCAGAATACCTCAGCATATGCCTGCTTCACACCGTGGGGAAACTTTTTATGCTCTGTTTTACATTAAACTGCTGCAACTGTTCTAGAAAGAATGTCTATCATGTCAAACTGGAGTGAGTGAGTAGGTGAGGGATTTCTATAAAGAAAGTGAAATCGCTGCCTCACAGCGCGTCCATCCCCAGAACTGCTGTTTGTGAGGCATGTAAACAGTGAGAGCTGGATACTAGCAAGCCTCAGTCTCTCACTCACTTTCCCATTCACTCACTTACTCATCAGCCATTTGCACCACACCTGTTTTATCACACTCTATCATGCCGCATAATGCTCCTGGAATGCCAATGTGAATGCACTTACCTCAGCACACATTCCTTTTTTTACTGTATTCTTGTTAACCTCAAATATACCAGATGACTCAACTAACCAAGTACTGTACTCGATAATTTTCTTTGTAATGTACTTTTTTTTTAATATCCATGTGAAAATATAAAAATTACGGGTGTTTTAAAGAACTCTGTAACAACTCCTCCCGGGTGGACACTTACCTCAGGAGGAGGAAGTCTCTGGGTCCTAATGAGGCTTCCCACAGCCTCCTAAGCCTCAGGGATCCAGCACTGTCTCCCGCGAAACTACAAACATCGAGCATGTTGGCTGTAGTGCAGACACAGTAGTGCTTGCAAAATGTATCTACCATGATTCTGTGTAGGTGCAGTAGCGGCTTTCTGATCGGCTAAGAAATAGCTAAGCCCGATCAGGTCCGCTCTACTGCGCAGGCGCAAGTCGCCTGCCTTACCGCTGTAGAGTGAACCCGATCGGGCTAAACTATTTCTGCATAAGCCAGAACAGGAAGCCGTTACTGCACCTGTGCAGTATCACGGTAGGTAAATATTGACCTTGTCTGTGTTCGGAGCTGCTAGCACTGGCTCCCGGAGGGTGAAGAGGACGGGGGAAGCCTTGTTAGGATCCAGAGGCTTCCCCCTCCCGAGGTAAGTATCCCCCAGGGTTTGTTTTTTTTGTTACAGATTTTCTTTAAAACTAAGCTGCATTGCAATAATAATGTGTTTACTGCACCCCATGTGAGATGTGTCCTATGACCAGCCTTTCTAGTAGTAGTAAACATGATCTGGTCCAAAGCCAAGTTAATTCACTGTAGTAAAGTTTGCTAAAATCCTTGTAATGTATTTAGAAGTCGTGAAACTTCTGTGCTCTGGGCATGCGCAAGCTTACGAGGTGTGCCTACCCAATGGACAGGTAGGAGTGCATCTGAACTGGACATTCATATGCTCTCTACTGCGCATGACCAAGAAAAGCAAGCGCTCATGCATGAGTGCACACAGAAGAGAACCACCCATGCTCAGTTCAGATGCACTGCAGTCACCAACGCAGACACTTCTGGTCTAACATCAGGAGAAGAGACACTGTACCATGGAATGGAAGGGACCCAGGTGGAAACAGAGACTTCTGCTGAGGTGTCCATAGCTTTCGTACCTCTATATGTGGTTTGACATTTTATAACTTCAGATGTGCTTTAAATGCCTCAAGTTGCATTTTAATGGGCAGTTATTTTTCCTGGTTGTGTTGTGTGACAGTTTACTGATAATTTCTCTATAGAGGTGCTTGCACATCCTACCACCACCAGATTCAAGGGTAATGGCTGTTGGCTGAAAATGTTCCAACTCTACATACTGTTGGGTACAGACACCAGAATATTATTTGAAACAATCTTGAATAATCATTTTGAGCAACAAAAGTCTATCTTATGTACCTAGATCTTTAAATAAACTGTTTGCATGGTTGTGGAGCAGAACAGAGTGTGATGATGTCATCACATTGCCCCTCCCTCAGTGCTTCTGGAAAGTATTCTTATTTGGGTAGTAAAACGCTAACTTGTTATTGTGCAGAGAAGCTGTGTTTTTTATGTTTATAGATTGTACATAAACAGAGCTTAAAATACAAAGCTTAAAATAGCATTATTTGAGCATATGCACCATGAGTTTGGTTTTAAAGATACCAACATACATATTAACAGGCTACATCTTCCAGACATCTCTGGAGTTCCTGAACGTTTTATGGCCTCTGCAGATGGAACATTTCAGGGGGGATCTTCTACCTCGCATTAAAGATTCATAGCTGTAGACTGCGTGAAACACAAGTGATATTTCCTTTAAAAAACGTTATCTAATGTCCCTTATTTTTCACTTGCATATAGTTATTTCATTGTAAATTTTAAATATTTAAAGAGCATTTGTAAAAAGAAAAAATCCTTGGGGAATACTTACCTCGGGAGGGGGAAACCTCTGGATCCTAATGAGGCTTCCCCGTCCTCCTTTATTTATTGTATTTATAAAGTGGGGTGCCAGCATATTACGCAGCGCAGGACATTAGTTAGGGTTACAGACAATATTTAGGGGTGACATACAGCAGTATGACAATACAGGAATACATGCAAACCAGATCATGCAGCACAGTATGAGTACAAGGTAATGCTTAGTCAGTCACTGGAGGGGAGCATGGAGATTAGGCAAGTTGAGTTCACTCTATAGAGTGCACTCGGATCCATAGGATGGGTGTATGGTAATGGAGGTGCATAAACAGGTAGGAGACATGAGGAGGAGGACCCTGCCCAAAGGCTTACAATCCCTCAGGTACAGCGCTGGCAGCTCCTAAACACCAGAGAGGTAAATATTTACCTACCGCAATCCAGCACAGGCGCAGTGATGGCTTTCCAATCGGGCTCAGGCAGAAATAGCCAAGCCTAACTGAGTATGCAGGCGTAGGCAACTTGTGCCTGTGCAGCAGAGGGGGCCTGATCGGGCTTGGATATTTCCTCCTGAGACCGATCGGAAAGCCGCTACTGTGCCTGTGCTGGAGCCAGGGAAGGTAAATACTGCAGGCGCAATTGTGCCACACTCGACATCCTTGTCTGAGGGGCAGAGAAGGAAGGGGAAATCCTCATTAGGATCCAGAGGCTTACCCCTCCCGAGATAAGTATTCCCGCCGGTTGTTTTTTGTTACAGTTCCTCTTTAAACATCCCTTAGGGCACATTTACACTATGCATTGGGCAAAGTGCGCACTATAATACACACATAATGGAACGCACACTGTGCACGTAAAAAGACAAGCATGTTATTTCTGTTCCAAACTGTTCCCACAAAGTTAAAAGCATGAAATAGTCCAAAATGTCTTGGTATCCTGATGCAGTCAAAGTTCCTTTCACTAGAACTAAGGGGCAGAAAAGGATTAAGAAATGGAGCTCGGCAAGATAGCTCTTTTTCAGCTGATGGTCCCCTGGCTTTTGTAGTAAAATTTTAGGGGGGGGGGGGGGTGTAGGCTAGCATCCACTAAGCCCCTAGACTCTCTCCTCCAGGCTCTAAGCAACTGCTTGTGATTGCCTTGTGTGTGGATGAGCCGACTCTGCCAGTGGCATAGCTAGTGATCATAGAACAATTTTTATGGGGCCATAAGATGTGGGCATTCTTGAGCAATGTCACCTGCCCCTACCCTATGGATAACAGCTAACTGGCAGTTTACATTCTCAAGCAATCAACACTGAATATAGTCCAACGGCACTTAGACAAAACCATGGGGTGGAGGAACACAAGTAAGTTAATGGTGAATACATCAAGTACCACCCTTTGCTCTAGGGCCCCATTGCAGCTGCTTTGGCTTCTATGGCTATTGCTACGCCCCTGGACTCTGCTAAGGGACTAAGCCAAACCCCTGAATAGCATCTCCACAGCTTTGAAGCTGCCAGGAGCCTGTTAGGTGCAAGAGGAAGGCTGCTAGACATGCCTGGAGGCTCAGTAAGTATTTTAAAGGCTCCAAAACCAGCACCAATCAAAGTCCCCGTTATCATTCAGGCATAGCAGTTAGTTGAGACCTTCAGTTGCTTGCGTTCCGGATAATGGGGATTTTGCTGTATGTCAGATTTCTGGATCATCACTACTCGTGTGCGAACAGCTGAATGTCACACAGACATGAAGGAGGTCTGGATTTCCTGCTCTTTGTAAGTCCCAAACTGTTGCCGCGGACAACCGGAAAAGCTCTGAAGTGGAAATCTGGAAATAAAGACATAAAAATTGTGCTGATCAAAAAGTAATCAACTCCGTTTAATATCCACAAATGATAACAAAGAAGTGTGACGCTTTTTATATGTGAACTAAATTGCGAAGCTATTAGTGAAGTTTCCCTTTAGCAGCTGTGGCTGGGTGCAGTATTGCTGTCGGGTGGAATTCCTATAACATACGAATGGTATACTCCAGTCACGTTTCCTGATCTCTTTAGGTCAGCGCCCAATAACTTGAAAGCTGCTTTCTGGAAGTCACACTGTAGTTGCGTGCAGTCTGCTTGGCTTGTATACAACAAAAGGAGTCCTGTTTCCTCTGCTCATCCATTTATCTCCACTATTGCATACTACCCTGCAGTCATCAGCAAGCTCTTCTCTCTGCTATACATTCTGATGAGTGGCCACTACTTTAAATATGCATGGACTAATTTCCTGTAGTGGCGACTTTCACTTCAGTCCACATTATCTGCAGATTTCCTTACAAGGTCACTTCAGTACTTACATTTTCCTGGCTACTTAAAGAGGAACTGTATTGAAAATAACTCAATGAATAAAACTGCTTATTGTTTACAACATTCATTTATGGATTATTAGTCAGTGTTTTCCCATTGTAAAATCTTTCCTCACCCCGATTTACATTCTGAAATTTATCACGGGGGAGATATCTTTAGTTCTGCCAGGTGATCTATGCGGAATGTTCGTTTACTGAAAATTCTGTGCAGGAAACTGTCAGGACCATGGTCACGATGTCACACTGTGGGAGGGGCTTCACCACAATATCAGCCACACAGACTCCACTGATGATCTATTTGAGAAGAGGTAAAGATTTCTCATGAGAAAGCTACTGATTGGTAGGAAGTTCAATCCGGGGTTAAAGTTCCTCTTTAAAATGATCGCTGCCCTGTGTTAAAAGTAATATTTTAGTGAATCAGCCCAAAAGCTAGGAAGTCTTGTATGGGCAACATACAGACAAAGATCTTGATACATCATCTTACTACCATCTTAGTAAATACAGTGCAGAAAATGTTACCTTTTTGTGTAAACAAATCCTTTGTTGTTTTTAGTTTTAACCACTTTATCCACCACTACAGTATATCTACGTCCTCTGTGACTTCATCTAAGCCACGAGTCAGTAGATATACGTCTTGTAGCAGAAGCAGTGCTGTGCAGGATTGGGCTTGCTCCTGTGCACATATCTGATGCAGCACTAATTGGTGAACGGGAATATATGTTTCCTGAGCTAATGAGATTGATTTTTACCATTAAAAATACTTTTATTTTCTCAGTTCATAGTTAAAAATACACTCTGTAGCATTATTTCAGAATCAATATCTTCACCATAAATTGTGACAGGAACATAATCTAAGTTTTGTGATAAGCGGTAAGAATAGCCAAACAAAATTTGTGTTTTTTTATCTACAGTAGCACTTTTTATTTTTAAACTGTAATTGGTAAAACTGAGAAATAATGTGTTTTTTCTATTTTTTTCCTTGTTTTCCCATTAAAATTCATAGAAAATAAAATTGTTTGAGGGAAAAAATGGCATATAATGAAAGCCTAGTTTGTCTTGGAAAAAAAAAAAATACATTTCATTTCTTTGTCATAAGTAGGGATAAAGTTATTTTTGATTAAGTAAGGACATAGCTAAACTGTCAAAACTGCTCTGGTCCATAAGTGGGAAACAAGGTCTGGATGCGAAGTGGTTAAAGTGAACCTAAACTAAGAAGGATATGGATTTTTCCTTTTGAATAATAACAGTTGTCTGACTCTCCTGCTGATCCTGTGTTCCTAATACTTTTAGCCACAGCCCCTGAACAAGCATGCAGATCAGGCGCTCTGACTGAAGTCAGACTGGATTAGCTGCATGCTTGTTTCAGATGTGTGATTAAGCCACTACTGCAGCCAAAGAGATCGGCAGGACCGCCAGGCAACTGTTATTGTTTAAAAGGAAACATCCGTATCCTTCTCAGTTTAGGTTTCCTTTAAGGGTGTTTATTGAAGCAATATCACACATTACATAGAAATGCAGCATCATAATGTCCCACACAGAGGAACATACAATTGAAACATACAAACCTGTCAAAGGGGGGAGGTGGGTAAGGGGGGAGGTAGGGGTAAGGAAGAGGATGCGGCCCAAGGGTGTTATCCACTTCATTCTAATTGTGCCAGGGATAAAAGAGGAAAGGGTTAAGGAGAAGTGAGAGGCCTAAAACATCCGTCACATAAAGTCAGTTCAATACCATAAAGATAATCAGGGAAAAGAAAACCAATAACATCTCCAGACAGACAGGCAGGCATAAATTACTACATGCAGAAAACTTGTGGGAAAAAAACTAAATCTGTTTAAAGGGAACCCGAGGTGAGAGGACTATGGAGGCTGCCATATTATTTTCCTTTTAAGCAATACTATTTGCCTGGCTGTCTTCCTGATCCTCTAATACTTTTTGCCATAGACCCTGAACAAGTATGCAGCAGATCAGGTACTCAGACTCAGTTTTTAGGTCTTACTGGATTAGCCATATGCTTGTTTCAGGGTTTTGACTCAGACACTACATATGCCAGAATGTCACAGGCGTGACAGGCAACTGGCATTGTTTACAAGGAAATAAATATGACAGCCTCGATATCCCTCTCACCTCGGATCCCTTTTAAAAAGAAAGTATCATTAAAATAAAATAATGAATAAAATTGCGTATTATTTTACAATGATAATTTATACATTATTTTATCAGTTTTTGCACATTTCCCTCATGCTGATTTATATTCTGAAATTGATCACTGGTGGTGACCTCTTTAGTCCTGTCAGGAGAAGCTCTGCAGAATGTTTATTTGCTGAGTATTTAGAAGCCAGTATTTTTAGAATGCCTGGTTTCCCAGAATACTCTGGCAGGAGAATTCTGCATAGCGGAACTGCCTAGATTAGGCATCACTGGGAAAACGGGGCTACATACCAATATGCAGAAATATATGGCTATAGGAAGTGTTTCTGATGCTGAAACCAGGAAAATTACCGTAAAAGTTGGTATCCTAAATGATTCACTACATTCTACCATATGTCCTTACATTGCTTCTTTAAGTAAAGTTTGTGATGTAAGAAGGGTAGGCAGAACACTTCAATGGGGATTATAATGAGTTCGGGCGCTGGAGTGAAGTTAATGCGCTTTGAGTCCTATGGGAGAAAAGCGCTTTACAAATGTTATTGTATTGTATTGGCAGCCATAAAAAAATCCATGTAAAAAAAATGTGTGCTATAAAGCTCTATATTTATTGTTCTTCATTTGCTATGAGACGTGAGTTCCAGTGTTTCAGAACTGCAACGGGTCCCTTTTTCAGGTATGGAAGAGAAGGAAACAGTACAGTAGCTTTATGTTACACATACAGAAATTAGCAGCGACAGTTGCGGCGGAGTTGCGGCAGCAACTGTCGCTAGGCGATTGACCGCGCCAATCCCCTGGCGACAGCAGCAACGAGCGACGGTTCGGGGCGTGCGCGCCATACTCACGGGCGACCTGTCGCCGCAACACGTGCACACCACGTGGTTGCGGCAACAATTGTAGCCCATGAGTATGGGCCATTACTGATGTTAACCTAATTATATATTTTTCTGTAAAGACTGCTAATATGCATTTTCTGTGTGAAATTGCAAGACACTTAACTGGTTAAGGGCTCTGCCTCTGACACAGAAGACCAGGGTTTTAATCTCACTCAGCTCTGGCGAGTTCGCCAGGAAAAAAGCGATGTATACATGTTCTGTGTCTTGTCTCATCTTTACTGTGACTACCCAGAAAGCTCATGGTGAACCAGTACTCATTGGAGTGTGTGAGGGGCTACAATGGTCCTAAAAGCTCCCTTACTAAGATGCTATTGAAAACAAAAGTTTGCTTTCTTAAAACAGAAAGAATTTGCCATAATTCAGGTTGGAGTGAGCTTGAGAAGTCCCCCAGTGCATTACTGCTGAATATATGCAAATTAACCATTGTTACCTTTAGAAGCTAAACGCACCTACAGAACCGCTGGAATGCAATGATGTGTCATCTTGTTAATTTGTACAGAGCCATAATAATCCAACATGCATACAGACTGTTTCGGATTGTTTGATCCTCATCAGTGCATGGTATGGATTAATTTGGCTCTATGCAGTAGGGCTTGTAACACCGAGTGGTACAGACTAACCAGCAAGCTCATGGTGAACCAGAACTCATTGGAGTGTGTAAGGGACTACAATGGTCCTAAAAGCCCCCTTACTAAAATGCTAAGAAAAACAAAAGTTTGCTTTCTTAGAACAGAAAGAATTTGTTATAATTCAGGTTGGAGTGAGCCATCTCATGCTCCCTTGTCTCAGACGAGATGGAGGCCGGCACTTCCAAAAGTACAAAAGCTCTTTTATTGAGACATAAGTTAAAAGAAGTGGCTATGCGGCGACAGCCCGCTGTTTCAGGTTTTCAGTCTTTTCTCAAGCCGATACAACCACAAAGTGAATGACATACAAGTTACACTTATATAGTAATCACCCACACCCTCAACCATTGGATTCAAACTTACTACAGCCAATCAGCTTACCAGGACTTGAGTGGAGGACCTGAGTGAGAACAGGCTCCCTAATATGCAAAACACCATCTCAGTACATTATACAAGGGCTGTGTAGTGCTCCACGCTACCTAAACCTCGCCCACCATCTTCTCATTTGCCAAGCCAGACCTGTAGGCTACAGATGCGGGTGACCTCATCACGTCCAAGTCGACACCGCGATCCAATCACAGCAGGCATATCCAGCATGCTGAAAGGCCGTCAAAGCGGCCAATTAATGCAAGCCAGGCAAAACACCGCCTCCAGGGCGGATACCTGCGTATGTCACATGTAAACAAAGCCGCTCAATTTAGCGGCGGATCCCGATACACAAGCGAGGCAGTGACAATCTTCCCGCAATAGTGTATATAAACAAAATAGCTACAAATTACTTCTACCGCAGTACTGCAATGGCAAATACGACTAAATCCTGGAAGCATGTACACTCAGCATTCTCCAATCCTGGCAAGCCGAAGCTCTGTATAAAAAGAGCATTTTTATACAGAGCTTCAGTTTGCCAGGATTGGACCTGAAACAGCGGGCTGTCGCCGCATAGCCACTTCTTTTAACTTATGTCTCAATAAAAGAGCTTATGTACTTTTGGAAGTGCCGGCCTCCATCTCGTCTGTGACTACTTGGATCTGAAGGTGTGAGGATCGTTTGAGGCCAGGGCACTCCTTTCCCCTTTGGTAGTCAGTGCTACTCTTTTTACCATTTGCTTTGAAGCATGCTCCCTTGTTTCGCTCCCATGCCTGGGAGTGTTCTGCGCCTGCAGTATTACTGTGCAGGCGCCAAACACACCCGGCCATGTGAGCGTAATGGGGGAGCGTGCACAGCCCGAGTGTACATGCGCAGTATGACCCGACCATAGGAGGACTTTATGGGGCCAGTTGCGGAGGCTACAGGCAGCGGCGTGGTAGCGATCTAGCTGGAGTGGGCTGGAGGAAGCCCCAGGTATGCATACGTTTTTTATATACCCCGTCTCAGGTACACATTAAGCACTTAAGGACCAGACTATGCTGGTCGGATCTGTGCTGCGTGGGCTCTCCAGCCCACAGCACAGATCGGGATAGAGCCAGGGCGACCAGACTTCCCCCCTTTTTTCCCCACTGGGGGGATGTCCTGCAGGGGAGGGCTGATCGCCGCCGGCTTGCTGCGTGTAGCGAGGGGGGCTCCTCAAAGCCCCCCTCCGCAGCGATATCGGGCCTCCCTGTGCTTACCTCCCTCCCCTCCGTCCCCTGGCGGCACAGGACGGCGATGCGTCCTGTACCGCCTCTGATAGGCTTCAGCCTATCAGATGCT
The DNA here is from genome assembly GCF_040937935.1 of Hyperolius riggenbachi. NCBI lineage: Eukaryota > Metazoa > Chordata > Amphibia > Anura > Hyperoliidae > Hyperolius > Hyperolius riggenbachi. The sequence goes on from NC_090649.1 coordinate 157,649,235, forward strand.
GGCGATCCCCGGCCAATCAGAGGCCGGGGATCGCCGATCTCCTTTACGGCGCTGCTGCGCAGAAGCGCCGTATGATGTAAACAGCAGGGGTTTTCTTCCCCGCGTGTTTACATTTAGCCTGCGAGCCACGATCGGCAGCTCGCAGACTGTTCACTGAGACACCCTCCGTGAACTGACATGGATGGGAAACCACTTGCGACCTGCCGACACCTATTGGCGTTAGGCGGTCGTTAAGTGGTTAAAGCCAATTAGATGATCAGTTTGATAAAAACTTTACATCAAAGAAAAATGTACAGAAAAATGTAAAAAAACAATTGCGATGCCGCTGATGGATTTTGATTCTCAATGAGCTAACTCATTGAGTGAAAATTGCTTGGAGGTCATAATCGATTATACTAGGATAATGAAATGGCAATATCCATCATTCAGCAGATCAGTCATCAGACAAGGGAATGAGGCATTGAACATTATTATGTCCTTTGTTGTTCAATACAATATGCCTGTGTTGAAACCTGATATCAATCAAGTATAAAATCCATAGTACAGTGCTGGTTTACATTTCTATCAGCTTTCTGACAAAATCATCCAGATACGTTTACTGAATTCCATGTATACAGAGAGATCTGAAGATAGTGAGCTGTCTATTAAATTCATAGTATGTTTTCTCAGCCATCTTTTATATAAATATACTATAATAATAATCCGCAAAGCAAGAGGAAGCTGCATAAACCCAGGACTGAGCTAATGGCTGTAGACCAAACAGAGGAGCAGTGGCTCATCAAACACGGGGGCCCGGCATGGACCTCGCACAGCAACAGTCTGCTCTTTAAACTGTCAAACCACAATCACCTAGGGAACTTTGTTTTCTCATGGTGGCCAGCTGTATGCATCTCCGGTCTGGTCCTGTTTGGATAAGCTAAATCCTGTAATGTAAACTTTACAGTAATGTCCAACTTTTCCAAACATGCATGAGCCTGGCTGGTGTACTGCGCTTGGTTTTGGGTAGCTAATGTCCTGATTTGTGGGATGTTTGACATAAATTTCTCTAAAAGCAAGCCATAAATGGGCACAGGGGCAGATAGATTGTACTGTGGTCCGCTGCTCCTGTTGTCCAATTCCCAACAGGGGGGCTTAACTGATGAATTTACCAGATATAATATATGCTCATATAAGGTCAACTATGCTGAAAGGGAATACATAGTGTTGTTTTTTAGCTATTTATTATGTCTGGTACTATATTTTTAAATATACTTTTTTATGTTTTGATTGTTTCGCATCTTATGGTTGCAATCTGCATCACAAGTCAATAAAGATATCCACGTATTTATATGTACCGTATATATTTAACACCATCTTCCATGATGCTGTTCAAAGTATGAAGGAAGCATGAGAGCTAAATATCACATAAATATAACAGCAACTAACAAAGGCACTGGGGACCGCCTAACACCAACGGGCGTGATCAAGGCGGCAGCCCCAGGACCACCTAACGCCAATTGGCATCAAGTCCTTCGGCGGCGATTTGCTAGAGATCACGCGCGCCGATGCGGCAAAATTGCCGTCTTTTAACAGGGTACAGCGCTGCGATCTATGGCAGCACTGTACAGGGGACAGCCGTGTGACACGGTTGTCCCCCTGGCGGCACAAAAGCGATCCGCTGTCATAGGCTGAAGCCTATGACAGCCGATCACGCTGATTGGCTGGCGGGGGGATGGGGGGAGGGGGGATTACAAAATAAATAAAAAAATAGGGAAAATATTAAATAAAGGAAGTAAATATTTATTAAAAAAACAAAAAAACATCTGCAGAGCGATCAGACCCCAGGGGGGAGGATGAATCACTTGTGTGCTGGGTTGTGCGGCCCTGCAGTGAGGGCTTAAAGCTGCAGTGGCCCTTTTTGTGAAAAATGGCAGCAATAAAGGAGAGGGAATGTCTGACATTTTGTGCTTGCATGAAAAGCAACTTCAGTCAAAAGTTTTATTTGGGGTTTGGATATAGCATATTTGGGATACATTCACAATATTCTATTGCTTTCATAGGAGTCACCGAGGACAAGAAATGAGAGGAAATATTCAAAGTTTTTATTCCTATTGCAAATTAATAAAAGAAGGTGCCAAAATGTAACACTATAATGAAAAACTGTTGAAAAGAGGGCTAAGTGGTGGACGTACCTCGAAGAATAGGAGAAAAGATTCAGTTGTAATGTTACACAGCATGGTTTGGGTCGACATTGATTTGTAATGTGGTCATAAAGAATGGAGTTACACAGCGCACAGCTCGGCACTGTGGTGGAAACATGCAAGCGTAAATGCACCCATAGTGTAAGTATTGCATTATGCTGCGATTATAACATGTGCAAAAATGCACCACTACATGCATAGTGTAAATGCACCCTGTTCCCACTATGTGCATTGCGCGATACCTGCGTTCAAGCGCGTATGTCATTTTCATAGCATAGATAACTGCTAAGGATAGGAATTAGGAAATACTAATTTCCGATTCCGCAGATTTCCGATTTCTGTTTTTTTTATTTCCGAATATTCTTATTTTGGGGGTAATTTTCTGTATTCTCTGATTGGCCAAATACTTCCGTGTTGACTCTGCATTTTCTGATCGGTCCAATGCTTCTGAGTTCAGTGATTGGGCTAAAATTACCGAGTTGCACCAATGTGGTATTCCTGCTGAAATCCTATGTCTGACTTCTAATTTCCGATCGGAAATGCAGTCCAAATGAGCAACACTCTGTAGAAAGTACATTTGGATAAAATAGTCTGTTACAATAGTGAGTTATAAAACAGAGATGTGAACATGCCTAAACAATTGTTTGGGCAGTGTGCAATCACAGGCAGCAACACAATGCGCAGCAATGCACACAGTGTGAATGCACCCAATCACAATAGGCTAAACGTTTTATTGGACATGATGACAATGCGTTTCGCAGGCGATTATCTCACTTCTTTAGTTCTGTAATCAAAGATGTTCACTACAACTTATTTATCGACTCAGCTAGTAAAATAAAGATGTTTACATCAAATAAAAGTAAAGAAATAAAATAAAATATATATTTATATATATATATATATATATATATATATATATATATATATATATATATATATATATATATATATATGTGTGTGTGTGTATATACATTTTAATGATTTTAATAAATAGTGATAACAATAATAATACTACAAAGGTAGCATTCTTTCTGGCTGTCATTGCAGTGTACAGTAAAAATGAATAATAAAATATGAAACTTTAAAAGACAACTGAAGAAAGAAGAGTATGGAGGCTGACATATTTATTTCCTTTTATTTCCTTTCCTTTCTTTCCTTATTTCTTTCCTATTTGCCTGCAGTAGTGTCTGAATCACAGCAGAAACAAACATGTCGCTAATCTTGTCAGATCTGACAATAATGTCAGAAACACCTGATCTGTTGCATGCTTGTTCAGGGGCTAGGGCTAAAAGTATTACAGGCAGATGATTAGCAGGACTGCCAAGCAACTGGTATTGCTTAAAATGAAATAAATATGGCGGCCTCCATATATTTCTCTCGCTACAGTTGTCCTTTAGTTAATCTTAAGTAAAGCCTTACATCTTCCTATATAGGTGTGCTAGTCACAGTAAACAAAAGTTTGCTTTCTTAGAACAGAAAGAATTTGTGATAATTCAGGTTGGAGTGAGCTTGCACAGCCTGACTACTTGACTGGACGACTTACCGGGTCAGTTGCGGAGGCTCCAGGCAGTGGAGGACAGCGGTGTGGGCGCAATCAGGATGGAGGGGGCTGGAGGAAGCCCCAGATATGTATACGTTTTTTATATACCCCGTCTCAAGTACACTTTAAGGACTTTTTCTACCCTGTTATACCACAGGGTAACACAATGACAATGCAAGGCAATGGGGCCTAGCACACTTAACAGGTTTGCGTCAAGCGTGTTAATGTCGGACTTGCAGACGCAGCGGTCGTGGAAGTAATGTAAGTCAATGGGCGACGCTTGAATTTGAAATATGTTGGTGACGGCAGTGGTGCGGCATGCATGCGCGGAACAACAGAAGTAAGACAGGGAAATGCAGCAGTGTCAGTGATGTTCTTCCTGTCCAGCAGGGAGTACGTCACAGGGATGTTCTTCCTGTCCCTGCTGGACAGGAAGAACATCACTGACACTGCTGCATTTCCCTGTCTTACTTCTGTCATTCCACGCATGCATGCCGCACCACTGCCGTCACCAGCATATTTCAAATGCCTGCCTCGCCCATTGACTGACAGAACAGGTGTAAAACTGGCCTAATAACTGTATAGTGGGTACAGGATTTGTGAGCCATTTGGTTAGTAAGGGCTATGGCCCACTTGAACGCTTCAGATGTGCTTTGGAATCGCCGTTAACCACAGTTAATGGAGGTTAGTGATTGTGATTTGCCGAAATCACAATTGTGGGTCCTGCTGCATTTTCGGAAGCAATAAGGGAAAGCAGGTCCCAAAATCTCTTTCCTAGAAATCACGTCCCTTAAAAGAACTACTCCAGCGAAAAACGTAAGCAGTTAAAATCTGACAGAACCGACAGATGTTGGACTATTCTATCTCCTCCTTGGGGGACCCTTTAGTTTTTCTTTGCTTTCAAAGCATTTCCTGAATGGCAGTTGCTAAGTCTAAGGCCTCGTTTACATTACACGCATTGCGATCTGTATTTCGGGAATGCGTGCAGGAGCCAGACACGCACGAACATCAGAAGTGCATAGACTGCATGTCTGATGGTCACACTGCATGCGTTCCGCACCTGTGCAGTGGGCAAATGCATTTTTTAGCAAAACCCATGGCTGACCCATTCACTACAGTAAATGGGATCAGCCACGCAACGCATACAAACGCAGATGGCGTACGTGTTGCGTTCCGATCGCATGGCCATCTGCGTGTGACAATGTGAATGAGGCCTAACTGCCAAAATAGTGGGCAGGTGAGTAGGGAGGCTGGCTAGTACCTTACTATCTTGGCAGTTAAACTGCCGCTCAGCTAATGCTTTTGAAAACAAAGAAAACCTTGGGTATCGCCATGAGGTGATGGACTAGTCCAAAACCTATCGGTTCTGTCAGATTTTAACTGCTTACTTTTTTTGGCTGGAGTGGTCCTTAAGTAGCAAAATAGCTTTCAGCCTTTTGAGAGCGAATGCCAATTAAAAAATGGGCACACCACTAGCTGCTTAACAAAGTCATTAGTAGTGAAGTCAACAACAAAAGCTGAGCAGTGAGCACAGATAGCTTGAATGGTGTATAATAAGACTGGGGTAAGCATAGAGCATATGACTTCCTGCAGAGCAGATCCAATGAGTGGTATGATCCAGCCAGTGAGATGTTCCAGGTCTTGTTTTCCCTGACATCTAGCAACATATCCAGTGTGTGAAGTCACAGATGTTGGCATGATCTAAGCCACTACAAAGACAAGTCTCTGGCAGTGAGTGATCACCACCTTAGCTTTGAACTGCCAGCCTACAGTGAACCCCAGCAACTTACAAAATAAGTAACCTGCTCTCAACTAGCCAGAGTTATTTTAGAGACTATTCCAGCACTTTGAACATTGTATTGAAAGCATAACGCTCCATGGATTTCCCAGGGGCATTAAGGGGAAACTCTTCATTGAGGACAGAGACAGCAATACAAATCCCCCATTAAGACTGAATTTCCATTAGGTCTGGGTGCTACTTTGTGTGAGCGGTGTTCTGGACATTCACACCATATTCATCAGTGCATTTTTGCAGACCCGTAGGAAAGCAATGTATGTAAATTGCATGCGATCTCCATACAGTATGCAAAGCTCAGGGTGAGATTTACAAACCAGAGGCCTAAAGGCACAGGAGTTCTGGCACCCTAAACTCCGCCCCTGAACATAGGCCACACCTCCAAGTAAAAATATTCTGAACGCTAATACCTGCCTTATGTCACTAACTGTCCTTAGAATCTTACACTCTAATCACTGTCTCACATTAGTGACATGAGACTAGGATTAGGGTGTACATGCCTGAGGTTAGTGATATGAGGCAGGGATTCGATTGTAAGCTCCTGAGGTTAGTGATCTGAGGAGGAGGGGCCGCCTCTCCCACATAAAACGTCTGTAGGCACGTGCCTACGGTGCCTTATGGAAAGTCCGGCCCTGGAAAAGCTACATGATGTGCAATTTTAAAATTGCCAATCACACAGAGCTGTGATTTACAATGCGGTCCGTAAACTTACATTGAGTGCGATTTTGCATGCGTTTTCTAATCTGCCACAAAACGCATATGGTTCAAACATGTGCTCCTAGCCTTAGTTTGTCGCCTCCTTGGTGTTGCTGTGGTCATATCACACCACAAAGCTATGTCCAACAAGGAGATAAGCGCTACACCTTGCCCGAGTACACAATTGTACTGCAAAGTTGGAGCTGCCCCTTCGGAAAAAAATCAAACACTATACAAACGAAGGTTGCGCATACACAACTGCTGCTATGTGTGCTTAAAAGTTTATAAGAAGTTCATATGAAGCATAAACATTCCGCCTGAGGCCTTCAATATACAGAGGCAGTCTCCAGAGGTGAGTCTACTGGTCTTTCCTATCACCTTCACCAACACCCTGTGAGCAGACACTCACCGGATATATAGACCTCCACTCAGGTCTATTCAAGCCTTGGGACACTTTGGGCCGTCCCCCACCACACCAGAACGAACAGTCGCCTCCTTGAACTTTACAGCAGATGCATCTCCATAAGACCTAAAAAAAAAATGCCTTACATAGCGTGATACCGTCATAATTTATTAAAAAGTTAAAAGCAATTACACTCACAGATTCTCTTCTTTGTAAAACAGCGTAGAGTTTGGTCACGGGCTCTCCCCCGTTTAGTAGGGCCCCGGCTGGCACTTGTAGTTCCTAGGCTGCTGGTAGAGTGGCGTGCACTTCCACTCTAATCCCGAACCTCAGCGCCGCTCGTCCGCCCCCACTCGTCTTGGCTTTCACTTCCTTGTCCCAGACCCCGCCTTACATGTTTCGTCGTATGACTCATCAGAAGCTAAGGTGCTGGTTGGTGTGAAAGCCATTAAATACACCCTTCGTCCCTCCCTCTGTTAACAACCCTCCCATCAAGTACGCGTTCAATTGAAACCGCTACCCGCAATTGGGTCCCGGCGAAAAGGATACTCCCACCCGTCTCGGAGTCTAATAGGGGACTAAGGACGGAGGTATATCCCGCCCCTCTATGATTATAGGCTAGTTCCTCTCCTGTCTGCGTGTGGGCGCTGCGCTCCATCTATGCGCTCCACCTTGTATACTCCATCCGGGTGTTGAATTGATGACAAACGCCCGGAGGAGGTCAGCGCAAACCTACGAATCGCTACCCCTATCCTAATCAAATCCGCACCCTACATACTGGGATGCAACACTACTGCCACTAGGGTGCTAATGGATCTAATCCCCTATGGGGAATAATGAAACTGGGTCCCACTTAAAAACGAAGGTAAATTAGTAAAAAAATGCCATGAAAATATTAGACAGTGCCCAGCCTTACGGGGAAGACTCCGTTTACAAAACAATCATTGGGTCTATAACATTATGGCATAATACATGCATACGACCTATCCTTATCAAAATACAATATTAATCTGTCTCACAGTGTTGTCCATCATTTAAGCTAAATAGGGCTAAATATATATGACCCCACCTATGGTTACAGAGGAAAAACAGAGAATAAACATGAAGTAGTAGGACGTTAAACCTATTGCTCCCCCAAAAAGCATACAATATCCACCTCTATATTAAGCCCCCCTGGTGAGAGAGTTCCCAAATTAAATATCCATCTAGTCTCCTCCTGCGATACAACACGCAGCTTATTACAACCCCTCCAGCTGGGATCAAGTTTATATATACCACAAAATGACAGTAAGCTAGGATCGCACTGGTGGGTATCCCCAAAATGCGCTGACAGGCTATGGTTAACAAAACCCCTTCCCACATTACGTCTATGCTCTCCCATACGTTCCTTGAGAGTGCGTGTGGTACGTCCCACATACTGCCACCCACAAGGACACCAGGCCAGGTACACCACATAGCGGTCATTGCACGTAATAAACTGTTTTATTTTAAAGGTTTTGCCATTAAAAAAAGAGGTGAAAACATCTGTTCTCTGGGGTTTGCATTCTTTGCATGATTTGCAGCTTCTACATGGATAAAAACCTGTTTTTTGCCAGTTTCTGGGGACTAGGGAGGTCTTGGGAGGCTCAACGCAACTCGGAGCTACCATATTCCTCAGATTAGGCGCTCTCCTATATATAAATGTAGGCCTATCTGATATAATACCCCTCAAGATCTGGTCAGTTTTTAGAACTCCCCAATGTTTATAGATAATAGACTGCAGACTTTTATATTGATTGCTATACCCGGTAAAAAAGGCACATTCATATTTTTTATCACCCTCCCCCTGATTTTCCATCTGTCCATTCTGCAACATCTCCAGTCTATCCCTAACCCTCACCTCAGCTATATCAGCCTCCAAATCACTCTCCTCATATCCTTTCTCCATGAATCTCTTTTTTAATATTTGTGTCTGTGTGTTATAATCATCTATATTAGAACAGTTCCTGCGAATTCGCAGGAACTGTCCTTTAGGAATATTTTTCTTCCATGCGGGATGGTGACAACTACCGACAGGAATGTACCCATTCCTGTCGGTGGGTTTAAAATAATTGATGGTGGATAGTGTGCCGTTCTGCTTGATAAGCTCCAGATCAAGGAACTGGATCCTATCTTCACTCACCGTGGCTGTAAGAGATATACCAATCTGGTTTTGATTGAGTGTATTCAAAAATATATTCAGTGACTCCCTCCCCCCCTTCCAGATGAAAAACAGGTCGTCTATAAATCTGTACCAAATTTTTATATTGGCCTGTGTGACAATTTGCTCCTCCCACTTCCCCATAAAAAGATTTGCTACGCTGGGTGCATGACTAGCCCCCATTGCGCAGCCCTTGTGCTGAGTGTAGAAGACCCCATCGTGCCAAAAGTAATTAGCTTTAAGAGCAAAATCCAACAATTTAATTATATACCTAATTTGTTCAATTCTTAATGTATTATCCTTTCTCAAAAAATATTCAACTGCCTCCTTCCCTTGTTGGTGTCCTATGTTCGTGTAAAGAGATGCAACATCGGCTGTCACCAAAATGTCCCCCTCCTCGGTATTAATGTCCCCCACCAGCTGCAATAGGTGTTTTATATCTTTCAATACGTTATGCAGGCCCATCACCAGCGGCTGCAGAAACTGGTCGATGTATTGCCCCAACCTATGGGTTACCGACCCTATGCCGCTGATGATGGGCTTCCCGGGGGTTCTGTGACACTCTTGTGAATCTTGGGAACCTGGTATATGATAGGGATGCGGGGAGTGGTAGGAATAAGGAACCTGAACTCCGTATCCGTAAGAATCTGGTGGTAAGACCAGCAGATAAGGGAGGGGGAGTGGTTGTTCTGAGTAAGGAGATGTATAGTCGGGAGTTGAACAAATTGGTGGGAGATCGGGACACCTACAGACAACTCCGGGGGAACCCCACAACCAGATTAATGGCGGAGTTACGAGTATTACTAAGGGAGGGACTTGACACCGGGATTCTTACGGATACGGAGTTCAGGTTCCTTATTCCTACCACTCCCCGCATCCCTATCATATACCAGGTTCCCAAGATTCACAAGAGTGTCACAGAACCCCCCAGTAGGCCCATCATCAGCGGCATAGGGTCGGTAACCCATAGGTTGGGGCAATACATCGACCAGTTTCTGCAGCCGCTGGTGATGGGCCTGCCCAACGTATTGAAAGATACAAAACACCTATTGCAGCTGGTGGGGGACATTAATACCGAGGAGGGGGACATTTTGGTGACAGCCGATGTTGCATCTCTTTACACGAACATAGGACACCAACAAGGGAAGGAGGCAGTTGAATATTTTTTGAGAAAGGATAATACATTAAGAATTGAACAAATTAGGTATATAATTAAATTGTTGGATTTTGCTCTTAAAGCTAATTACTTTTGGCACGATGGGGTCTTCTACACTCAGCACAAGGGCTGCGCAATGGGGGCTAGTCATGCACCCAGCGTAGCAAATCTTTTTATGGGGAAGTGGGAGGAGCAAATTGTCACACAGGCCAATATAAAAATTTGGTACAGATTTATAGACGACCTGTTTTTCATCTGGAAGGGGGGGAGGGAGTCACTGAATATATTTTTGAATACACTCAATCAAAACCAGATTGGTATATCTCTTACAGCCACGGTGAGTGAAGATAGGATCCAGTTCCTTGATCTGGAGCTTATCAAGCAGAACGGCACACTATCCACCATCAATTATTTTAAACCCACCGACAGGAATGGGTACATTCCTGTCGGTAGTTGTCACCATCCCGCATGGAAGAAAAATATTCCTAAAGGACAGTTCCTGCGAATTCGCAGGAACTGTTCTAATATAGATGATTATAACACACAGACACAAATATTAAAAAAGAGATTCATGGAGAAAGGATATGAGGAGAGTGATTTGGAGGCTGATATAGCTGAGGTGAGGGTTAGGGATAGACTGAAGATGTTGCAGAATGGACAGATGGAAAATCAGGGGGAGGGTGATAAAAAATATGAATGTGCCTTTAGTACCGGGTATAGCAATCAATATAAAAGTCTGCAGTCTATTATCTATAAACATTGGGGAGTTCTAAAAACTGACCAGATCTTGAGGGGTATTATATCAGATAGGCCTACATTTATATATAGGAGAGCGCCTAATCTGAGGAATATGGTAGCTCCGAGTTGCGTTGAGCCTCCCAAGACCTCCCTAGTCCCCAGAAACTGGCAAAAACCAGGTTTTTATCCATGTAGAAGCTGCAAATCATGCAAAGAATGCAAACCCCAGAGAACAGATGTTTTCACCTCTTTTTTTAATGGCAAAACCTTTAAAATAAAACAGTTTATTACGTGCAATGACCACTATGTGGTGTACCTGGCCTGGTGTCCTTGTGGGTGGCAGTATGTGGGACGTACCACACGCACTCTCAAGGAACGTATGGGAGAGCATAGACGTAATGTGGGAAGGGGTTTTGTTAACCATAGCCTGTCAGCGCATTTTGGGGATACCCACCAGTGCGATCCTAGCTTACTGTCATTTTGTGGTATATATAAACTTGATCCCAGCTGGAGGGGTTGTAATAAGCTGCGTGTTGTATCGCAGGAGGAGACTAGATGGATATTTAATTTGGGAACTCTCTCGCCAGGGGGGCTTAATATAGAGGTGGATATTGTATGCTTTTTGGGGGAGCAATAGGTTTAACGTCCTACTACTTCATGTTTATTCTCTGTTTTTCCTCTGTAACCATAGGTGGGGTCATATATATTTAGCCCTATTTAGCTTAAATGATGGACAACACTGTGAGACAGATTAATATTGTATTTTGATAAGGATAGGTCGTATGCATGTATTATGCCATAATGTTATAGACCCAATGATTGTTTTGTAAACGGAGTCTTCCCCGTAAGGCTGGGCACTGTCTAATATTTTCATGGCATTTTTTTACTAATTTACCTTCGTTTTTAAGTGGGACCCAGTTTCATTATTCCCCATAGGGGATTAGATCCATTAGCACCCTAGTGGCAGTAGTGTTGCATCCCAGTATGTAGGGTGCGGATTTGATTAGGATAGGGGTAGCGATTCGTAGGTTTGCGTTGACCTCCTCCGGGCGTTTGTCATCAATTCAACACCCGGATGGAGTATACAAGGTGGAGCGCATAGATGGAGCGCAGCGCCCACACGCAGACAGGAGAGGAACTAGCCTATAATCATAGAGGGGCGGGATATACCTCCGTCCTTAGTCCCCTATTAGACTCCGAGACGGGTGGGAGTATCCTTTTCGCCGGGACCCAATTGCGGGTAGCGGTTTCAATTGAACGCGTACTTGATGGGAGGGTTGTTAACAGAGGGAGGGACGAAGGGTGTATTTAATGGCTTTCACACCAACCAGCACCTTAGCTTCTGATAAGTCATACGACGAAACATGTAAGGCGGGGTCTGGGACAAGGAAGTGAAAGCCAAGACGAGTGGGGGCGGACGAGCGGCGCTGAGGTTCGGGATTAGAGTGGAAGTGCACGCCACTCTACCAGCAGCCTAGGAACTACAAGTGCCAGCCGGGGCCCTACCAAACGGGGGAGAGCCCGTGACCAAACTCTACGCTGTTTTACAAAGAAGAGAATCTGTGAGTGTAATTGCTTTTAACTTTTTAATAAATTATGACGGTATCACGCTATGTAAGGCATTTTTTTTTTAGGTCTTATGGAGATGCATCTGCTGTAAAGTTCAAGGAGGCGACTGTTCGTTCTGGTGTGGTGGGGGACGGCCCAAAGTGTCCCAAGGCTTGAATAGACCTGAGTGGAGGTCTATATATCCGGTGAGTGTCTGCTCACAGGGTGTTGGTGAAGGTGATAGGAAAGACCAGTAGACTCACCTCTGGAGACTGCCTCTGTATATTGAAGGCCTCAGGCGGAATGTTTATGCTTCATATGAACTTCTTATAAACTTTTAAGCACACATAGCAGCAGTTGTGTATGCGCAACCTTCGTTTGTATAGCATATCACACCACAACACAGCCGAAAAGTCGCACCACACGGTATACAGTAAGGCATACAGTGCAATGAAAGTATACCTCACTCCCACTGTAAACACGTACATTACCCAGTTAATGCGCCGCATGCTCAAGGCCGGATTTATACTTTTTTCCCCTCTGGGCCACGTATGTTTCCATGTGTAGCAGCACCCCTCTAATTCCATGTGCAGCACCTTCTCTCTGTGTAACATCCATGTACTGCAGCCCCTCTCTTTCAGGTACAGCTCCCTTGGGCATCTGCTTTCATTTTCATTTGTTTCTCCCCATCTGCAGCATTCTCTATGTAGCAACTCCTATTTCATGCCCTTAGGCTGCAGCCACCCAAGACCCAGATCTTTGTAACCTTTCCGGAAATCCGATCCTGTGGCTTTCTGCATTGGAACCCACCGCAACGCACTCGATGACAATGATATTGTCAGTTGTGACACAACGCAATGTACTTGTTGTGTAAGGGTCCTTACAGCTATACACAAGCTAAGATATGGTTCTAAGAATGGCGTGAAGCTATTACCCTGCCACACAGCCACACCCCACATTACTATTGCTACCCTTAAGCCATTAGTCATGCTTTAAGATATTTCTTAGTCACTTGGGAAATGAGTGAATTCATGTCTTAAATGAGATGTCTTTATTGAAGTCAGTTTGTCCGTTTATTTGGGAGCTGTTTAGTGGCTTTCCTGGCCTTGTTACACATGTGCATAAAGCATTCTTGTGATACCATGCAGAGTATCTTCAAACTGTTTTCAATCAGCCTCAAATTGTTTCCAACGTAATTAATTGAGCTCAGGCAAAGCAGGCTGATGTACTCTCATTTACAAGGGGGCATTGTAGACCTCACGCCTCCAGCCTAAATATTACTTGCAAATAAGCTCCAAAGATTTCTTTGCACGTAAATCCCGCTACATAGCATCTTCCTTCACGCACGCAGAAACATTTCTTCTTATGTTTTTAAAAATGGTCATTATGCTCATTCTTTCCACATATTATTCCCAGCGTAAGCATTCTGTGGATGAGTAAAGGATTTTATTAATGCGTTTTGCGTGTGCACAATATACTCAGTCTGATGGGAATGTTAGCTGGATACAGAGCAGACTTCAGAGGGCTGTCGGCTATGCAAAGCATACCAGAGACGCATGTGACCAATGTCAGCTAAGTGTGTCAGTACATCTCTCAAGGCTCATAGCCAACAAAAGACTTTCATGTCAAATCGATGAACGACCGTTTGCGCGATATCGTGTAACATTTAATGAAAGTTTGTTTAATGGTGATGAATGATGGATGATTGCCCGCAATAATCGTTTGCTTTAAATGACCGTCATGACGGATCCAATAGTTGATGGTCGTTCTGATCTCCATTGACCCGGAAGATTGATCGATGGGTTACCCTCGTCTCACTCCTCCTTGCCAATCCTCTGATGTCCCCTCTGAAAATCACATCATCAATTCAAGCTGCTCACTAGAGCGAGAAGTGGAGTGGAGACGGATGTCTGCATTCATCACGGACGCATGGAAGGTAAGCTGCCGCTATACACAGCAACACACGGGGGGCCAAGAGACACAAGGGGGAGGAAGCGGAGACTAGCGGGGGAAGCATGGAGGACTGCAACAGCTGCGGGAGCATAGATGAGGTAAGCTGGCACTACACACTGGGGGCCAAGAGACACAATGGGGAGGAAGCGGAGGCTAGCAGGGGGAGCATGGAGGACTACAATCGCCGCGGGAGCATGGATGAGGTAAGCTGGAGCTACACACTGGGGGCCAAGAGACACAAGGGGAAGAAGCGGAGGATAGTGGGGGAAGCATGGAGGACTGCAACAGCTGCGGGAGCATGGTTAAGGTAAGCTGGCACTACACACTGGGGGCCAAGAGACACAATGGGGAGGAAGCGGAGGCTAGCAGGGGGAGCATGGAGGACTGCAATCGCTGCGGGAGCATGGATAAGGTAAGCTGGCACTACACACTGGGGGCCAAGAGACACAAGGGGGAGGAAGCGGAGGCTAGCAGGGGGAGCATGGAGGACTGCAATCGCTGCGGGAGCATGGATAAGGTAAGCTGGCACTACACACTGGGGGCCAAGAGACACAAGGGGGAGGAAGCGGAGGCTAGTGGGGGGAGCATGGAGGACTGCAATTGCCGCGGGAGCATAGATGAGGTAAGCTGGCACTACACGCTATGGGCCAAGAGACACAAGGGAGAGGAAGCGGAGGCTAGCAGGGGGAGCATGGAGGACTGCAATTGCCGCGGGAGCATGGTTAAGGTAAGCTGGCGCTATACACTGGGGACCAAGAGACACAAGGGGGAGGAAGCGGAGGCTAGTGGGGGGAGCATGGAGGACTGCAATTGCCGCGGGAGCATAGATGAGGTAAGCTGGCACTACACACTGGGGTCCAAGAGACACAAGGGGGAGAAAGCGGAGGCTAGTGGGGGGAGCATGGAGGACTGCAATTGCCGCGGGAGCATAGGTGAGGTAAGCTGGCACTACACACTGGGGGCCAAGAGACACAAGGGGGAAGAAGCGTTGGCTAGCAGGGGGAGCATGGAGGACCGCAATCGCTGCGGGAGCATGGATAAGGTAAGCTGGCACTACACACTGGGGACCAAGAGACACAAGGGGGAGGAAGCGGAGGCTAGTGGGGGGAGCATGGAGGACTGCAAATGCCGCGGGAGCATAGATGAAGTAAGCTGGCACTACACACTGGGGGCCAAGAGACACAAGGGGGAAGAAGCGGAGGCTAGCAGGGGGAGCATGGAGGACCGCAATCGCTGCGGGAGCATGGATAAGGTAAGCTGGCACTACACACTGGGGACCAAGAGACACAAGGGGGAGGAAGCGGAGGCTAGTGGGGGGAGCATGGAGGACTGCAATTGCCGCGGTAGCATAGATGAGGTAAGCTGGCACTACACACTGGGGGCCAAGAGACACAAGGGGGAAGAAGCGGAGGCTAGCAGGGGGAGCATGGAGGACCGCAATCGCTGCGGGAGCATGGATAAGGTAAGCTGGCACTACACACTGGGGACCAAGAGACACAAGGGGGAGGAAGCGGAGGCTAATGGGGGGAGCATGGACGACTGCAATTGCCGCGGGAGCATAGATGAGGTAAGCTGGCACTACACACTGGGGGCCAAGAGACACAAGGGAGAGGAAGCAGAGGCTAGTGGGGGGAGCATGGAGGACTGCAATCTCTGCGGGAGCATAAATGAGGTAAGCTGGCGCTACACACTGGGGGCCAAGAGACACAAGGGAGAGACGGCGGAGGCTAGTGGGGGGAGCATGGAGGACTGCAATCTCTGCGGGAGCATAAATGAGGTAAGCTGGCGCTACACACTGGGGGCCAAGAGACACAAGGGGGAGGGAGAGGAGGCACGCAGGGGAAGCTGACACAAAGGCAGGGAATCTCCAACATGCCGACGGGTTGGCGGTTCGTATCTGTGGGCGTTCGTAAGCCGGGGATTCCCTGCCTTTGCCTTATTAGACGCAGGGACTTTTTCTCCACATTCTTGGGGTGCATCTTATACGGTGGAAAATACGGTAAGTATCTGTTTTTTTCCCTCCCCCAACCTTAAAGAGAATCTGTATTGTTAAAATCGCTCAAAAGTAAACATACCAGTGCGTTAGGGGACATCTCCTATTACCCTCTGTCACAATTTTGCCGCTCCTCGCCGCATTAAAAGTGGTTAAAAACAGTTTTAAAAAGTTTGTTTGTAAACAAACAAAATGGCCACCAAAACAGGAAGTAGGTTGATGTACAGTATGTCCACACATAGAAAATACATCCATACACAAGCAGGCTGTATACAGCCTTCCTTTTTAATCTCAAGAGATAATTTGTGTGTTTCTTTCCCCCTGTTCTCATGCACTGAAGTTTCAGGCTGCTCTTTTCTTCCTGCAAACAGCTTTGCCCTTGTTTGTAATTCCTCAGTATGTGAAAGCCCAGCCAGCTCAGAGGACGATTTATCCAGCTTGTAAAAGATAAGAGAGAAGAGAGAAGCTGCTCTAATCTAAATAACACACAGGCAGTGTGCAGAGAGGGGCCTGGAAGGGTGAGTTCATAGCAGAACCACAACACTGAAGTACTTGGCAGCCTTCCAGACACAGGCCGACAAGTCTGACAGGGGAAAGATACATTGATTTATTACAGAGACAGTGATATTATAAAGTGCTGCAGTAAGCCAGAACACATTAGAATAGCTTTTGGAACTTGTAGGATGATAAAAAACAGGATGCAATTTTTGTTACGGAGTCTCTTTACGTGCAGGTGAAATGACATTGTATACAACTTCCCTGTCTAATGAAACTCTACATCAGGAATATGACAGAGCAGAGATACTGTAAGAGGGTATGACACAGTTGGTTGTCCCTTTATTTTACAGCATAACTATGATTCAACTGAACTGTCTCATCGTCTCGATTAATAAAGCTGAAACCTTTTGTCAAACAATAAAGGTCACAGAGATGTCGTGTCACCACCACTGCAGAGACTATTTGGAAATGAAGCGTCAGGGAGGAGAGTCATTATGTTATTTGGTAATGAGATGAAAATTGCCTCCACCATGGCACATAATGCATGAGAATATGAGCAGCGTGCTGTTACGTACAACAGCTGTATTGTCCACATGAAAGAATGTAGGATGGGACTGGCTTGTACTGCTTCTCTCTGAAGGCCGCAGTATAGAGGACAGTGGGCTCCTGCCTGGGTGTGACACATACCATGTATCACTGCTCTCACCCAGGCATTACAAAGCCGACGGTTCACAAACAGGGATGTGTCTCTGCTAAATCAGTCCTGCAGCTACACTCAACATTTATTTTTAAACTAAAAAGAAGTAAAAAAAGCTGCTTTTCATTTGTTTTGCTACTGGTGAGAGTGTGACTTAGGGCCCGTTCTCACCAGGGCGATTAGCAGGTTATTCACGCTAATCGCCCAAGGGCTAGCGCTTTTTAGAGCGGTAGCGCCCAAAAAACCTAACGGCAGTGACCTCACGGGAGTTTCGTGATTAACAGCAATTCGCAAAACGTGTTACCTGCAGCATTTTGCAGCAATTCTCGAGCGAATGCCGTACAGTGCTTTTACAAGCGCTGATCACGATCGTTGGGAATGGCGGAAGTGTACAGTGA
This sequence comes from Hyperolius riggenbachi, assembly GCF_040937935.1. NCBI lineage: Eukaryota > Metazoa > Chordata > Amphibia > Anura > Hyperoliidae > Hyperolius > Hyperolius riggenbachi. Next base: position 157,667,009 of record NC_090649.1, read on the forward strand.
TTTTACTGCGCTAATTGCTACTGTTATAAACTTTTTAAGTGTGAATGGGCCCTTAGGCTTGGAGCACACTTGTTTGAAGTTGCAATTAAGAAGGGCTCACACTTAAAATTTGCATGCGAATTGCGAATGTGCAAAAACACACTTGCCGCACATCTACTGGAAGTCAATGGAGAATAACAATTCTGCTTACATCTTGCAACATAAATGAACACATCACATGTAATGGCTTCTTTAAGTCATTAAGATATAATGATATCGTCACAAAATAAGAAGTAGGGTAAAGAACAAAAGAGATAAACCAAAGGGGAAGATGGGGGGGGGGGGGGGGGGCGGGAGAGAGGGTAAAAAATGGGGAACAGGAGCATAAAAATGAAGAGAAACTGGCAAATGAATGCAGTGAGATGCATAATATCGGATATCGATCTATGGCAGTGCAGTCCTAAGAGGGCGCCCTGGGTCACCAAGAAAACTTATCGCATTAATAGATATATTAGCAGGTATATAGTAGTGTGCAGGCAAGATTAAAAGAACAACATATAACGTAATCCTCTATTATCAGCATAGTCGATCCAAGGGGACCAGGTTTTGTCAAATTGTGGCATCCTATTCTCAGTTGTAGCAATCATTCGCTCATGGATCATAGTATTATGTACCCTTGTTATGGCAGGACCTATATCTAAGTAGGCCGTTTTCCAACGAGAGGCCAAGTAAACATTTGCGCAATTTGCTATACGTTGGACTATTCTATGGGAAGGGTGTTTCAGTGTACTAGGTTTATTCTCTTCCTCAGTACTTAAGTTCATCGTTGATATGTTAATATTATTGTACGTTATGTTTTTATATCTTGCAATAAAGGACTACTTGACCTTGTACATCCAACCTGGCAGTCCTTGCGAGTTATTTAGCTGAGGAGGTAAGTGGGAATGTGGTACATATTGTTGCATTGTTGACCTTGGCTATTAGCAAATACCAATGTCATGATAATATTTACAAATGCAACTGGATCGACTGCCTTATATAAGACTTTTATAGAACCAGAGCTATTGCTGATTGGCTGCTGTAGCTTATTGCACTTTTGCCCTATTTAGGAAAAGCTCAGACTGTTGCGAGATCTTCCCGTGGTCCGCCAGCGATTGTTACATGACAAGCCCCACAGTGCTCTGCCAGAACCAGTTTCAAAGCTACCAGTGGCCTTTGTTTAATCCCATGATGAGCTACAAACTGTTAAGGAACACAACTTAGAGAACATTATGTGCTGCCTATGGGTCACTGACAATCCTTTGTGTCAAATACGAATCCCTATATGACGTGAACACAAGATTGATGTCGTGAACTAAGGCAAGTACATAATGAGCTATTTAGGAGATTAAAATTTGTACATTCAAGAGCGTGAGCATAAATATTGGGATCTTCTATGGCTTTAGGGAAAGAACATTTCTTACTTAAAGTTTTAAAGACATCCATGCTGGCAGATTCCATTTCCATGGTTGTTTTTCAGTTTATATATACAGTCTGCATCAATTTATAGCAGGATCTCGTAGTGAAATCGTTATTAGTCAGCCGTTATCTACCCCCCCCCCCCCCCCCCACACACACGCACATGTTAAAGGACAACTGTAGGGAGGCTGCCATGGTTTTTTTTTCCTTTCGCGCAATACCAGTTGCCTGGCAGCCCTGCTGATCTATATGGATGCAATAGTGTCTGAATAACACCAGAAACAAGCATGCAGCTATTCTTTTCAGTTCCGACCTTAATGTCGGAAAACCTGATCTGCAACATGCTTGTTCAGGGGCTATGGCTAAAAGTATTAGAGGCGAAGGATCAGCAGGACAGCCAGGCAACTGGTATTGCACAAAAGGAAAAAAAAAACATGGCAGCCTCCCTACAGTTGTCCTTTAAATGCAAATAGCTATTTTTGAAAAAGAACTGTGATGGAAAGGCAGTTGTTGCCAGGATAAGAAATACACCAGATACACACTTTTAAACTGCATTCGGAAGTTTTTCCAAAGGAACTATTAAAATGTAATAATGAATTACACTCAGGACAATTTTGGCTTGGGCACAATGCCTTGTATATCACCCCCCAAAATCTAACTGCCTTTGTATTCAGAAGCTGCAGTCATGTGACTGCTCAATCCTCCTGCTCCAGGTCCTGGCTCCAGACATCAGTGGCAGTCTTTTCAGCATTGAGCATGCCCCCCTTGCCAGCTCTGTTCATGCTTGATGTGGCACCAAGTCACTGTCCTTAAAAACAGTTGGAAAACACTAATCTACCTGCAGTAACAAGAGAAGTGATTGGTCGACCTGGATGACTGAGCTGGCAATGCATTATTGAACATATGTGGACATATAGGGCTTGATTCACTAAGACAAATAGCATGCCTTATCAGAGTTAACACATCTTATCATAGTTAACATGCCTTATCAGAGTAGCATAGCGAGCACTACGAACTTATGCCTGCTAATTGGCAATGACAAGAGCTCCACTCGTCCTGCTCTGAGCCCCTGCGGGTCTAATCACTGTAAAGGACATTATCCCCGCACTTTGATTGGCCAAATATGCTGCCTGTCAAGTTTCCTGTCAAGTGACAGGCAGCCTACTGGGCCAATCAAAGTGCGGGGATAATGTCCTTTAAAGTGATTGGACCCGCAGGGGCTCAGGGCAGGACAAGTGGAGCTCTCGTCATTGCCAATTAGCAGGCATACGTTCGTAGCGCTCGCTATGCTACCCTGATAAGGCGTGTTAACGCTGATAAGGCGTATTGACTCTGATAAGGCATGCTATTTGTCTTAGTGAATCAAGCCCTTAGTGTCTTAACTCTGCAAGCAGGGCCGGATTTACCATAATACACTGTAGGTACGTACACACTTCTGATATTTCTGAGTGACTTGTCGCTCAAACCAGTCATTTGAATGACAGTTTGGCGTGTGTACGACCGATCGTTAGACTGATAGCAACAGTTTTGACTGATCGGCTTGGCGGATCCGTGAACTAACTGTTGTTCAAACGACAGTTAGGTCCATACATTTGTACAAACGACTTGTTTGAAAGTCTATTAGTTTGACACTAAAAGACATCCAAACAACAAGTAGTTTGATCAGTCATTTGATCTGGTCCATTGTTCTATCCAGTCCATTGACCATTCAAATGACTTGTAAATTAGCTGTAATTAGCAAATCAGACAAAAATCAGACAATTGCAGCTCTGGACTGTAGTACAAATAATGTGATTAGGCTGCTAGGAGAAATAGTAAGCAAACAACCACAGTCTTACTAAAATAGGAGAAATATATAAATACATGGACTCCTGCACATTATGCAAAGAGACATTCTTCGCTTTATTAGAATAAAATCAATTAAATGAACAAAATTCACAGTAAAAAATGGTCAAAGATGCCTCTAGCAAACATTAGAAAACACACCCTTAGCTGTCTAGCAAAATGTTCTGTGAGCAATCTCACACCTCATCCACACCACCATACACACTGCGAGATCTCGCACAGATAATTGGACAGTTTACAGCATCGCTCCTGCAATGTTCCTGTAGATAGAGCCTCCTTCTGGCTCCTAGATCAAGATAAAATGTATACAAACACCAATATCCATGTGTAGATAGCATAGGACATCGAAATCCACTTGTGTTTTGGCAATCCTAAATCGGCTTCATATCTTGCACAGTTTATATAGAGCAGCACAATAGCGGCATTCGATAGGAGTGTATCTCCTAGTACTCACCGCTCCACACGATTAGCGTATCTTTCAGTCCAATTCGCCGTGCTCCAACAATCAATCAATCTCCTAGTGGAGCTGTGGCATCTGTACGTGGGCTGGGGAGACGGATTAGATTCAGACCTACTCGACTACTGCGGAGCTCCGGCCGGCAGCTTCCGCAGTCATGAGTATAACCGTAGATTCAGGCTGTTGCTGTGCTTGCAGTCCAAAAAAAGGCGTGGTTGGTAGTTGGCACCGTGACGTCACACACAGAGCAACTTTCAGGTCTGTTTTTGGACCACAAGCACAGCAACAGACCGAATCTACTGTAGGTCTGAATCTAATCCGTCTCCCCAGCCCACGTACAGATGCCGCAGCTCCACTAGGACATTGATTGATTGTTGGAGCACGGCGAGTTGGACTGAAAGACACGCTAATTAAGTGGAGCGGTGAGTACCAGGAGATACACTCCTTCTACCGAATGCCGCTATTGTGCTGCTCTATATAAAATGTGCAAGATATGAAACCGATTTAGGATTGCCAAAACACAAGTGGATTTCGATGTCCTATGCTATCTACACATGGATATTGGTGTTTGTATACATTTTATCTTGATTTAGGAGCCAGAAGGAGGCTCTATCTACAGGAACATTGCAGGAGCGATGCTGTAAACTGTCCAATTATCTGTGTGAGATCTCGCAGTGTGTATGGTGGTGTGGATGAGGTGTGAGATTGCTCACAGGACATTTTGCTAGACAGCTAAGGGTGTGTTTTCTAATGTTTGCTAGAGGCATCTTTGACCATTTTTTACTATGAATTTTATTCATTTAATTGATTTTATTCTAATAAAAACGAAGAATTTCTCTTTGCATAGTGCGCAGGAGTCCATGTATTTATAGCTGTAATTAGCATTTCAAACGTTTTGTCGTCTGTGTACACAAGGAGTCTGAACAACTTATTGTTTGAATAGCAAGTTGTTTGAACGACAATCGGGCATAAAATCAGACGTGTGTATGCACCTTCACAGGCACCTGATGATGGAAAGCCGGCTCTCTCCCCCTCCCAAATGCCTCCCTCCCTCCTTCCCTACTGAAAGGTTACATATATTTGCATTATACGGTTTCCATTTTGTTTCTGTCAGCCATTTTTGATTCTGTCTGCCATTTTGTTTATGAATTATTCTGTTAAGCCATGTTTAAACGTATATTGACCTTAGATGATGAACTTGTATTGAACTTCTGTACTTGTCTAGTGAACTTGTATTAACCTTAGATGATGAACTTATATTGACCGTTGTGTCTGTCTAGTACAGACAGGGCCGGGCCGAGGCTGGAGAGGCTCCAGCCTCAGGGCGCAGTGTAGGAGGGGGTGCAAAATTCATTCAGCTGTCATTCCCAATTGTGTTTGAAGCAGAAAGAAATAAGAAAAAGGGATACATGACAGTGACTGCAAGCCAGATAACTAGAGATTAAGGTGTTGGGGAGGTTGGGGGCCCTGGGGAGCCTCTTAGTCTAATCGCAATCAGTGTGGGAGGGATGGAGGGGCGCACTTTGGTTTCTCAGCCTTGGGTGCTGGAGGACCTTGTCCCGGCTCTGAGTACAGATGACTAGTATCTCATTAAAAAGCCATAAAACATGCAGTTTTGCTTGTAACAGGTGGCTTATTTTGAGTTCTGGGACATGTTCCTGTATGATAACGACCTTCCTAATTAAAAAAAGTGATACATTTTCTGTCCCTACAATCTGTCTTATCTAAGAAATGCCCAAACTAAATGATATATTGTTGTCAACAGACAGTTCAAGGACAGGTTTGTTCCTGAAGATGCCTTCTTATCTACTCCAGGCGTCCTCAATCAGACATATGTCATATTTTATCCCGTACAGCATTTACTGTATCCAATTAAAAGTATTTTCTTATCTGTTAGCGTGAGACCAATGTATTTGCAGGTGTTTATGTGTTAAGATTTATGTTAAATTACGTACATGTCCTTGGCAATGTGACCATTTTGTCAGTATATAAGAAGGTACATCGGGATAAAATCCTTGAGGGAAGTTTTGAACTGATCAACCTTATGTCTGTCATTATTTCACTCATCATCAAGGATCTATCAACAGGACTGTGTCCTGAGCCCACACCTAATTACTTAACACATAGGCAGAGTCCTGATCAGAGTGTAAATGAAAGGTAACTCACCTGGGTCTCTGCATTCCAGAATCAGAATCAGATTTATTTCGCTAAGTGTGACGGATGCCGCACTCAGAATTATTTTTGGTACACATTGGCATTGGACATAGCATGGACATAGCAAAAAAACATAAAGTGAGAGAACCAGTCATAGTGCAGAAATACAAAAAACACAGACAGTATAGAAGCACCCGTGCACAGTATGGGGGCCTATATAGCATTAAGCTGTAGACCGTGAGGCCATGCCCGGAGGCCGTGCTGAGTGGGGAGGCGCTAGTTAAGAGCGAGCACAGCTTGGGGGAAAAAGGAGTTCCTATGCCTGGAGATTTTAGTTTGAATAGTTCTGTAGCGGCGTCCTGTGCGCATGTGTTTGAAGAAGCGACAGCGGGATGGCGGGGGTCTTGTGCAATCCTGTTTGCCCTGTTCCACTGACCAGTTCTCCCTAAGTCAGGGCCCAGGGCATCTGTAACTACCTAATACTTGGGGCATCTCTAGCTACTTAATACTGAGAGAACCTCTGGCTACCTAATACTAAGGGACACCTGTAGCTACCTATGACGGGCAAGGGATGTAGGGAAGAAGTGACAGCTGAGCCAGCCAGCACACTTGAGATGTGGTTCAGCGGGTGTTTGTAGGTTCATGGAGGGCAAAGTCAGGGTGTCTGGACATCTGTGCCTATAGGCTCATGTGATATAAATCCGGGCCTGCCGGATTCTCAATTCAGAAGCAAACAGTGCTTCTGAATAGAGAATCAGTTATCAACATCAATTAAAAAATGACAACCTTTTTCATGAGAGTATTTCTGCTTGTCTAAAACTATTAAATAAGTTGGAAAGATCAACTGCACACCACGAGGTTAACTCATTCTTGATGAGACTTGGCAAGGCAATTGGCATCATATTATCATATAAATGCATATAAATGTTGGTCATTTCACATGCATTGGTTGGTGTCTTGGATGTGGTCATTTATATGGGCAGCATCACGGAGCACTGCTGGCTTTGTGTGGGGTTGTCATTGGGATATATATGTCACTCATGGGCCCTTGTTCAATTCTCCTTTTCTCCTACATTTTCACCTAGGTGATATTAAAGGGAATCCGAGGTGGAGTTGTAAATTTAAGAAAGAACAATGCTACCTCCATTGGCAAGGCTATCTCCTCCATGGGTTTTAACTATCATCTGTATGCAGATGACACCCAAATCTACCTCCACACCCCTGACATATCCACCACTACCATGGACAAGGTCTCCTCCTGCCTATCTGCCATCTCCTCCTGGATGTCTGCTAGGTTCCTGAAATTAAATCTAGACAAAACGGAATTTATGATCTTCCCACCCCGGCCATCCACGAACCTCCCAGATGTGCATGTCACTGTTAACCACACTACCATTCGCCCTACCTCTCAAGCCCGCTGTCTGGGTGTCACCCTGGACTCTGCACTCTCCTTCACTCCCCACATCCAAAACCTCACAAAGTCCTGCAACTTCCACCTTCGTAACATCTGTAAGATTCACCCTTTCCTGACCCCTACCACCACCAAACTCCACCAGGGCGGCTCCCCTCCGTGAATCCCTCCACTGGCTTCCTATCCAGTCCAGAATCAGATTCAAGATATTGTGTCTGATCTACAAATCCGTCAACAAAACCTGTCCAACCTACATTTCTGATCTTACTCAGAGATACACACCAAGCCGCTCACTCCTCTCCTCCAATGAACTTCGTCTGACCGTCCCCCGCATCACCCAGTCCCATGCACGCCTCCAAGACTTCTCAAGAGCCGCTCCAACACTATGGAACTCCCCACCTCCACCCATTAGGGCAGCCCCCTTCTTCAACACCTTCAAGAAGGCCCTTAAAACTCACCTTTTCACTCTGGCCTACCACCCCTCACAATTGCTCTAAACCCACAGCTGAACTCTGGTCCCCTACCTCTCGTGTCCCTACCTCTCCCTCTAGATTGTAAGCCTTTGGGCAGGGTCCTCCTCCTTTTGTGTCCTACCTGATCATGCACCTCCATTACTGTGCACCCATGCTAAGCATTTGAGTGAACCTAACTTGCCTAATCTCCATGCTCCCCTCCAGTTACTGACTAAGCATTACCTTATGCTCATACTGTGCTGTGTGATCTGGTTTTCTTGTATTCCTGTATTGTCATATTGCTGTTTGTCACCCCTAAATATTGTCTGTAGCCTAAACTAATGTGCAGCGCTGCGTAATATGTTGGCGCTTTATAAATACAATAAATAATAATAATACCTGATCCGGGGGGCTGGGCGGATCAGGTAGCCGCAATCCCCAACTCTCTCCGTCCCTCCTTCAGCTAGCAATGCCTTACTTTCACTTTGGGGTCACGGCGCTGGAAGAAGCTGCTCTCACACAGCAGCATGCAGGGAGGAGGGGGAGTGGCCGTGGAGAGGCAGAGCTGCCCAATGGCAGCTGGGTAAGGCCTGCAGAAACGCCCTAGTGGGCATTTAAGCAATTGCTTGTTGCTAATTTCGGAGGTTGATAGCACGGCGGTGGGGAGGAAGAGAGGGGGGACGACTCAGAGGCATGTCCTGCAGCAGGGAACATGTCTCTATGTCCCATCTGCCCTCCCGCCCCACTGCCTTGGGTACACTTTAAAGCAGGGGTCTCAAACTCAATTTACCTGGGGGCCGCAGGAGGCAAAGTTAGTATGAGGCTGGGCCGCATAAGGAATTTCACAATCGCGGCGCATCGCCGCCTCTGCCCGCCCCTCTCACTCTTCCTTCACAGAGAGGGGCAGGGAGAGGCGGCGATCCGTGCGGCGATTGACGTCAGGAGGGGCAGAGCTGAAAGCTCTGCCCCTTCCAGGAAATGCCGGCGGATTGCCCCCCGGGCGATTTGGGGGCTCTGCAGCCCTCGTTTAGTGGCGGGATGCGGCGGATTACTTGGGAGCACTGAAGCGAACTATAAGGAAGCTTTTGCCAGCGAGGGCCACAAAATATTGTATCGAGGGCCGCAAATGGCCCGCGGGCCGCGAGTTTGAGACCCCTGCTTTAAAGTAACCGAGATGGGCTATTTAAAAGCATCCCTCGCCGTCCTCCCAAGTGCCTCCGTTCACCTGGCATTGGTCCTGGTAATCTGTTCTTAGGTAATTATTTCTTCTAAGGAAAGTTTTTGTACCCGAGGTTGACCTTTAATGTACCTGAGGTTCGACACTTTAATGCTCTGAGGCCCAAGATCCAATAGGAAGGATACTGAATTCATTTATGTGTAATGTGCTGAAATTCTGCATATGATCGTGAATTCTGCCATTGAATGAATGTAACAGACTGCACTAAAACTGCTCAGGAACTCGCTGTACTGTAAGCCCTGCCAGTTTGGAAGGAGTTAAGCACAGATGATGCTCCCACACCACGTACAGGTTCAAGTCTGAACAGGCTGCAGGAAACATTCCTCCACAGTGTACTGGGGTGTGAATAGAGTGCTACATTCATGTTACATCACTGCATTCTCCCACCTCTTCCCTACCTCATACTTGTTATAGAATCACCCATGAAAGGATTCATTGTGACACAGGAAAATACTGGTTACTTAAGGAAACAGTAGCTTTCCTGTTATCTTACCAGAAAGGTCCGAGTTAACCTGGACAAGCACAGGACAGAACTAGATGAGGTCAAATTGTTCTTACACAGTGTAACAGGAGGACACTTATAGATGAGATATGCATTAAAATCACATTAGTTTCAGATCCAAGCAAACAAAAGTACTTCATGTATTTTGTTGGCAGTTTTTTTATTTGCTGGGTGTAACTTCCTGGTGATTTCGCTGAAATAATACATACTGATGAGCCAAAACATGAAAACCTGCCTAATGTTGTTTATTTTCCCCCAGATCTAACTCATCGGAGCAAGGACTCTAATTCCTGTGAAGCCGGAAGGTGTCCTTCAATATCTGTCTCCAAGGTGTTAGCAGCAGATCTTTTACAGCGTGATTGTCAGCCATAAAATCAAATTCCATTTACCCACTGCTCTGTGTTTATTATGCAGTCTACAATCTGACCCTGCATTGCAAGCATTTCAATATAATCATAAATGCTTGTGCTGTAATAAATCTTATCTCAGACAGCATGGCACTATTTGGTACATTGCCAGGGAGAAGGCAGATTGTTATCTCCCCTCCTACATTCCTGCTTCTCACTGATTGGCTGAGGACAGTTCAATGTGAAACAAAGCTGAGAAGGGAGAAGCTGCTGAAATACGATCTATGCTGTGCTCACATGTGTTTACAAAGCAAGCTAGATATGACAGTGCAGTTTCTAGGAGGAAAAAAAAGAGTAAGGGAGGAAATGACACCAGGATTGGCTTCAGTCAGAGGCAGCAAAGGTGGGAAATGCCTGAAACAGTTTTCTCTTTATTTACTATAAATAATTAACTGATATCAAAACATGGACAGTACAATTCATATGTTATGTAAGTAGAACAAGTTTCTACTTATATATGTATTTTTCATGAGATTGATAGTGACAGTAATCTGGCTTGACGTAGTAAGTGACGTAGTAAGTTTAATTGTTGAGGCAATACTGTCACAGCTAGTATTAGGAGGATTTGTCAGCAGTAATTGCACTCCTGCGGGATGTGACCAGTCAGGCTAGCCGTCACTGCTCACATGCATCAGTGAGCCTTCTGTGCCCATGGTGTGGCCATCAGTTAAATTATTGACCTTCTTTAGACCACTTCTGCACAATACTAACCACTGCATACCAGACACACCTCAAAAGACCTGCTGGTATATAGATGCACTGTCTTTGTTATTATTATTTTGTATTTATATTGTATCTTCCATAGAACTTTAGAGAGTATATAGTCTTTTCACTAACTGTCCCTCAGAGGAGCTCACAACCTAATCTTTACCATAGTCTTATGTCCATTATAGGTAGAAATTGGCAGCGCTCCTAATCAGGCTGCACCTGAAGTGACTACCAACAGAGGTGTGAAGAGCCCCCTAGAGGCTAAATACACACCTGGTATTCAAAATAGATGCAAACTATGCACTAAACCCTATACTCAGAATAAAACAGAATGCAAACTGAAATAGCACATGGATGCAGAGCACATGGATGCACTCTGCACACAAACTGTTCTTGGAAACCAACATCCTTCATTTTGTCGCATCTGTTTTGAATGCAAGTTGTGTAACCTGCCTATATTTAGGCTCTGCACATCTATGCAGTTGGTCATTCAGATGCAGCCTGCCTTGTGAGGCGCTGCCACCTCCTCCTGCTGTACAGAAATGTAAGTTTGCATATGGCTAGCTGCATCCATGTGCTAGTTCGGGGTCTGGCAATCACCGGATAACCGAATTACCCTTACGATGTCGGCAAAACAAGCCATTGGCAGTCATTCATATGGACAAGCCCTTAGAGCCTTGGGTTTGACTACCTTTTCCTACCTCCAACAGATCACTTGAGGCTTCTTGCACACCAAGACGTTGCATTAGGTGCCACGTTAAGGTCGCATAACGTGCACCTAACACAACGTATGGTGCTGCAAGAGCCGACGGTAGAGTGAGCCGCGTTAGGCGGCTCGATTCCTATAATGTCTCCCAGAGTGGCGCTGATTGGCCAGCGGGACCACGTGATGCGGAGCGAGACACTCCGCATCACGTGGTCCCGCCGGCCAATCAGCGCCCGCCAGTGCAGTGAATATTAAGTAGCCATGTGCACGGCTACTGTAGCTGGCTCTCCCCGCCTCCTCTCCGCCCCCCACTGCGCATGTGCAAACAGTCTAACGCGGCTATAGCCGCTCCAACGCCGTAGCATGCTGCACTTTGCGCAGAACGTGCAGCGTTACATGTAACGCAACGTGGGCTGTGTGAACAACCCACTTGTGTTACATTGCTGTGCGTTGGGGGAGCGTTACAGGCGCACTAACGTGCGCCTGTAACGTCTTGGTGTGTAAGCAGCCTTAAAGTGGACATGAACTTAATACCCCTCTCTGCTCTAAAAGATACACAACAGAATAATAACCTTTAAACAAAAAACATGTATTGTTACAGCTGATACAAATCCTAAAATAAATCTACACAGTTTCTTCCTTACTTCCTGATTCATGGAAGCAGACATATTGTTTACAGTCTGTGCTTTCAAATGGGTTTATCTGCAATAGGCAGTCATGTGACACGGTGGGAGATCAAATTACAACTAGTGATTAGACACAAATGAGGAGGAATTACACAGGCTAAACTCTTTAAATACATACAGAGTGCATTTCTGTTATGTTTACCTTGTGTCCTGTGCAAGAGTTCAGGTTTACTTTAGGGGCATGAGCCCACTGACGCAGTTGTGACCGCTTTTCAGTTACACATCAATGTTAGGGCCCTTTTCCACCAGCGCGTTTGCGCTGGCTGAATCGCAAAAACGCAAACCGCTAGCGATTTTACAATCGCTACGGTTTGCTTTTTAACATAGGAATCGCGGTAGGTCATTTCCACTACCGCGATTCGTTTTTGCCGGGAATGCGAACGCGCGGCGGAGCGATATTTGCCGCGATTTTGCTATGCAGTGCATAGCATAACAAAATCGCGAACGTCGGGGAATCGCCGGTAATTGCGATTCAGCAATCGCTAGCGTTCAGCGTGAACGCTAGCGATTGCTAGTGGAAAAGGGCCCTTAGAGATGCTGAAAAGCGGACAGAAGCGGATACAACTGCGTTAGTGGGATCAGGCCCTAACAGATGTCTGGACTCCAGCTGGCTATATTTCTGATAACTTCCTTTTATCTGTGACACCATCAGCAGGACAGGAAGTAGGGTAATGTGTCTCCAGTGGGGACTGCAACACAAACCTTTTGAGCTTGTGCACATAGGTGTTTAAACCATGTTTGCTTTGCATGCCTGACTTAATGCAGCATGTTTTACTTTGCGATGGTGTAAATGTTAAAGAGACACTTAAGCCAGAAAAAAAAATGAGTTTTACTCACCTGGGGCTTCTACCAGCCCCCTGCAGCAGTCCTGTGCCCTTGCAGCCACTCACTATTCCTCTGGTCCCCCGCTGCCATCTACTTTCGTTTTTGCCGACAGGCCCGTCAGGACTGGCCACGCGTAACTTTTTCCGCATTCCCGACTGTAATTAGCGCTATTGCGGGCCGCAACGCGTACAAAAATACGCATTACGAACGCATAGATATGCAGCAACGCGTATTTTTGTACGAATTGCGGCCCGCAATTGTGCTAATTGCAGTCGGGAATGTGAAAAAAGCTATGCGTGGCCAGTCCTGACGGGCCTGTCGGCAAAAACGAAACTAGCTGGCAGCTGGGGACCAGAGGATTAATGAGTGGCTGCGAGGGCACAGGACTGCTGCAGGGGGCTGGTAGAAGCCCCAGGTGAGTAAAACTCATTTTTTTTTCTGACTTAAGGTTCACTTTAACAACGCATGGTCCATAGCAATGCTCTAGAAGATGCAAAAAAATTCAGAGTTTATGCAAATGTTTATGCTAATTTCAAGTACATTTATACAACTGAAAGCTATTGGGATTTGTGAACTTAAAAAAAAGCCAGATACTTACCTAAGGAGAGGGTCCTAACGACCTTTCTCTCTCCTCTCCCGGTGCCCTTTGTGCAGCTCTGGCTCCAGTGCCGCGGGGGACCTCGGAAGTCTCCGGGAGCCGAGTCCATACTGCGCATGCGCGAGTGCACGTGAGAGGGCTCGTGCGCCTGAAGACTTCCTGAAGCCTCCTTCAGCAGCGGAGAGAGCAGTATTTGGCTAAATTAATCAAATACTGCTCCCGGGGACCGCGCTTCACCGAGGGCACCGGGAGAGGAGTGGGAAGGTTCTATACCCTGTCCTCAAGGCCCACCAACAGTGCATGTTCAGTGGAAATCCACAGAGGTAGTTAATCAGCTCTGCTGCAACACTAATTACCCCACCTGTGAATGTCTGTGGTTTTGTGCAAAACATGTACTGTTGGTGGGCCTTGAGGACAGGGTTGGGGAACTGTGCTTTATAGGACTCAAAGCCTTCCCTCTCCATAGGTAAGTATCTGGCTTTTTTTTTTTTTTTTTTTTTTTACCGATGGTTCCCATTCACTTTAAAAATAAGCCAAAAAACACAGAGGCTTAAAACCTTTCAATCGCCATCCTGAATTAGCAAGAAGTTTGGAATCAGGTGGATACCATTTCATTCTGGTTAAAAACTTCTTCCTTTTACTGATGGCCAACTGGTACAACACTTTACTGCAACCAGAATTAATGAAGGAAGTTTTTGCTAGAGTTGTACTTTAAACTCCATTTACTGACAGCCATGCAGACATGCCTGGGGTTTTCTATTAGAGTGATATTTGGCACACAGAATATTTAATTTCCTCGTCTTTATAGCACTACGATTAGCAGAATTTGCAGGTTTATTATGTATGTTGTATTACATTGCATTGTCTATGGCTTCAGCTGCATTTTAATAATTATAGGGGAACCTTTGCGACCTTTCCTGGCTTTCACCCTTCAACACAACACAACACACTATTAAACAAGACATTTATTATTTCATCCTGGAAACATTATTAGCTTTAAATGGTATTTTGGTGCATTTCTGGTCTGTTCCATTACTTGTCAACAGTATAGATCCTATTATAAAAGAATTACGGTACACTATTCTGAACCGTAGCTCTATAACACAATAGTTCATGTTTTTACTTCATACTAGACATCCAGCCTTTTTGTATTTTAGGTTTCGTTGAAATGAGAAGGTTGTTTTACCGCTGTCCTGATTGTGTGATTTTTCCATTACTGTCTGTAAGGAAACGTGGAAATGCCGCCGTCTCTCAAGGTGAGGCGGCTGTTTCCGCGTCCAGCATGGCGTCACAACGCGGAAAAAACGCTGCATGCCGCATAGGCAGTGCGGCGGAATCCGCATTGGGAACGGCAGCCCCCGCACTAGATACATTGCATGACAGTACTGGTGTGGCTGGGACTGATAGTCCACCAAGATTTAGACTTACACGCGCGCGAGCAGAGAGGCAGAGTTTAAATAGCAGTTAGAAGGGTGTCGGCTGACCAGCTGGGTCAGCTGACAAATTCCACTGCTCTCATTGGACCAGCAATTAGGGAGGTCCTGGAAAGGTCCTAGAGTATATATACTGCTGGTTGTTCACTTGCTCTTTGTCTGGCGTGCGATCACACATGTGGGAGCACCCAGATCCGTAGTCAGAGCCGTAAGTGTGCCGGGACCAGCTGGAGCTGTAATCCTACACTTAGCTAGATATTTGATAGCTAAAGTACTAGTTTGATTGTGATTATATGTTATGACTTTTGCCTGCCTCGACTATCCTCCTGAACTCTGACCTTGTACCTCGATATTTCTGATACTCTGTTGCCGAACCTCGGCTCGTTCCTAGACTTTGTTTCTGCCTCCTGATTTTGTACCCCGATATATCTGATACCCCGCTGCCGAACCCTGCCTGTACTTTGACTCCGCCTTTGCCTACTGTATTTGTACTTTATCTGTCCGTGTGTGTACGACCTGGCTTGTCTGACCTCGAGAACCGACCTCACGATTGGAGGCGGTTCCCAGTCCTGTTAGTGACACTTCTTCCTGAGTGTCACTCTCGGACTTTCCTTCCTACTGTCAGTCTGACTCCTCCCGTCTTGGAGAGCTCAGGTCTACAGAAGGAATCCGTGCAGTTCTCCTTGCTGCACTGAGGCCTAGGCCTCCTAGTGTTACTGTTACACCAAAACACTACACTCTACTCAGGCGAACAGAGGTTAGTTTGTATATCGGATTATCGGTGAGACTGCAGATCACTTATAATCTGGTATATATCTGTATTTCCGGCGATACTGCAGATCACCGGTAATCAGATACTCTCTGCGCCCACCGATCGTTACAGAACGCCAGACCCAAAAAATGCAAATGGACGCACATACTGACCGTCTGGGCGCACTTGCCACTTCGGTGGAAAACATCAACCAAGTGCTGGGTAGCCACAAGACTATGATTGATGTCCTGTCAGGCTCTGTGCAAACCCTCCAGACGTCAGTTGATTCAGTGCGATCCTCTCCTAGTACTGACATACGTATGCCTGTACCTGATAAATTTTCCGGCTACAAGTCTGACTTCCGGAATTTCAGGAGTAGAGTGTTATCGTATTTCGAGTTGAGACCCCGATCCTCGGGGACTGAGACCCAACGGGTCACCTTTATTAAAACTTTGCTGTCTGGTGACTCCCAGTCATGGGCATACAACCTGCCTTCTACCGATACTGCTCTGACCTCGGTAGAGGAATTTTTTAAGGCCATGGCCATAATCTACGACGACCCTGACCTTGCTGCATCCTCTGAGCGGAAGCTCAAACTTTTACGGCAAGGCAGGGGTCCAGTCGAGGATTACGCGGCCGAATTTCGTAGGTGGTCAGTTACGGCCAGGTTTGGCACTTATGCCCTGTTAGATTACTTCCTGTCTGGGTTGTCGGATGAGGTCTTCGACCTAATGTTAAGCCAACCCGAACCCAAAACAGTCGACGAGGCCATCTCATCGGCCATTCGAATCGACCGTAGGCTACGCCATCAGAGACAGACTAGGGGCAGTCATCGGCTTAGGCCGACCTCTTACACAGTGCCTCCCGCTGCACCCCTAGTAACTCCGTCTCCTTCTGTCTCATCATCTCCGGTCTTGCCTCCACCTGAGCCGATGCAGATCGGTCGGTCTAAGTTGACCCAAGTGGAGAGAAGACGGAGATTGTCGGAACAACTATGTTTATACTGTGGTGAAGGGGGGCATAGGGTACGAGACTGTCTCATTAAGCCTAATAAGGATAAGCCGGGAAACGCTACCGCCTAGGAGTGATAAGGGGTGACACCCTAGGCGCCCAGCTCGCACCCCTGAAAGAAAGACGATTGCTCCTCCCCTGTACGATTACATGGGGGGACAAATCTGAAGCCACAGAGGCCTTTATTGATTCAGGCTCCGCGGCTAACTTCATGAGTTCCGAATTTGCAGAGAAGTTGGACATTCCTCTCACCCCAGTAAAACCTCCTATCCAGGTTACTGCCGTGGACGACTCCCCGTTACAAAGGGACCGTCCGCTCTCCCAGACACCAGAGGTGGAAGTCGTTACTGGGGTACTGCATAGGGAGAGTTTACGTTTTTTTGTGTTACATATGACCACCTCCACCATTGTCCTAGGTATGCCTTGGCTGCAGCTTCATTCGCCACAGATCAATTGGGCGACAGGACAATTAACTAGTTGGTCAGACTTCTGTTCCCAACAGTGCCTAGGAAAAGTGGTATTAGGTCAGACCAAGGTACATGTGGAGGGTGTTCCCGAGCAATACTCCGAGTTCTCGGATGTATTCTGTCCCAGGGCTGCTGATAGGTTACCTCCTCATCGCCCTTTCGATTGCCCCATCGATCTCCGTGCCGGTTGTATGCCCCCTAGGGGTCACCTGTATAATTTGTCTGGACCAGAGAAGGTGGCTATGCAGGAGTACATCCGTGACAATCTGGCCAAGGGGTTCATTCGCCCCTCCCGCTCGCCTGCAGGGGCCGGTTTCTTTTTTGTTAAGAAAAAAGACGGAGGCCTTTGACCTTGCATCGATTATCGGGGCCTAAATAAAATCACGGTGAAGAATCGTTATCCGTTGCCATTAATAGACGATTTATTCACGCAGGTCACAGACGCTAAGATCTTTTCAAAATTGGATCTGAGGGGTGCATACAACCTGATCCGCATTAGAGAGGGCGATGAATGGAAGACGGCCTTCAACACACCCGATGGGCATTACGAGTACTTAGTGATGCCCTTCGGGTTGTGCAATGCGCCAGCCGTCTTCCAGGAATTGATTAACGAGGTATTCAGGGAGGTGTTGGGTAGGTTTGTGCTTGTATACCTTGACGATATACTAATTTACTCCAACAACCTCTCCGAGCACAGGGTCCATGTCAGATTTGTGCTAAACAAGTTGAGACAAAATCTGCTGTACGCCAAGTTGGAAAAATGTATTTTTGAAGTTACATCTGTCGCCTTTCTGGGGTACATAATCTCCACCTCGGGCCTGTCTATGGACCCTGCCAAGGTATCCGCTGTTCTGGAGTGGCCTCAGCCGGTGGG
Organism: Hyperolius riggenbachi; assembly: GCF_040937935.1. Lineage (NCBI taxonomy): Eukaryota > Metazoa > Chordata > Amphibia > Anura > Hyperoliidae > Hyperolius > Hyperolius riggenbachi. The sequence goes on from NC_090649.1 coordinate 157,684,970, forward strand.
GTTAAAGTCGTTGCAACGTTTTCTGGGTTTTGCAAACTATTATAGGAGGTTCATAAAGGGGTACTCCACCGTTATTGCACCTCTCACCAGTCTCACTAGGAAAGGGGCGGATACTACTCACTGGTCGCCTGAGGCCCTACAGGCATTTTCGACCTTGAAGGAGCTGTTCTGCACAGCACCCATACTAAGACACGTAGACACTTCCTTCCCTTTTATTGTTGAGGTAGACGCCTCAGAAGTCGGGGTGGGGGCTGTGCTGTCTCAACGTTCAGGCTTACAGGGTAGATTGCACCCATGTGCCTATTTTTCTCGGAGATTCTCTCCAGCAGAGAGAAACTACGATATAGGCAACAGGGAACTCTTAGCCATTAAACTAGCCTTTGAAGAATGGCGTCATTGGTTAGAAGGAGCGGAGCATACTATCACGGTTTTTACCGACCACAAGAATCTGGAATACATCGAGGGGGCTAAGAGGTTAAGCCCTCGTCAGGCTCGATGGTCCCTGTTTTTTTCAAGATTCATATTCGTGATTACGTACACCCCGGGCAGTAAGAATACTAAGGCAGATGCGCTATCCAGGTGCTTTGAGCCAGAAACAGCACAGGCCTCCGTCCCTGAGACGATTGTTCCGCGAAAATTGGTGCTGGCTGCAATTGATACTTGGGAAGACTGGAAGGAGACGTTGAGCCCCTTCCAGCAGGACATCCCAGAAGGGAAGCCTGAAGGAGTCATGTTTATTCCCTTGCCCTTTCGTCTTCAGATCCTTGAAATGTTCCACGCACATAAAAATGCTGGACATCCTGGAGTTGCCAGAACACAGGATCTTGTAGCCAGGTGTGCCTGGTGGCCTTCCCTGTCTGTTGATTGCAGGGAATTTGTTAGGGAATGCGCAGTATGTGCTAAGAGTAAACCCTCCCGGCTGGCACCTGTCGGTACCTTACAGCCTTTGCCCGCCCCGAGTGAGCCATGGACCCACTTGTCCATGGATTTTGTGGGTGAGCTCCCCAGGTCTGAAGGCATGTCGGTCATTTGGGTGGTAGTCGACCGCTTCAGCAAGATGGCCCATTTCGTGCCCTTGAAAGGACTCCCCTCGGCTCAGGAATTGGCCGACCTGTTCATCATCCACATTTTCCGGCTGCATGGCATTCCGGAAAACATAGTGTCGGATAGGGGAGTCCAATTCATTTCTAGATTCTGGAGGGCATTTTGCCACCAAATGGGCATGAAGCTGTCTTTCTCGTCCGGCTACCACCCACAGACTAATGGCCAGACTGAAAGGATAAATCAGTCTCTAGAACAATTTTTGAGATGTTATGTTGCGGAGGCACAAGACGACTGGGTCAGATTTTTGCCCTTCGCAGAATTTGCTCAAAATAACTTGAGAAATTCCTCCTCCGGATTTTCGCCTTTTCAGGTGGTAACGGGGAGATCGCCCAAGTTTTCCCCCTTGCCAGTTGCCTCCTCTCCGTTTCCAACCCTGGAAGCCTGGCACAGGGCATTTAAAGTCATCTGGGGGAAGGTGAAGAGTAATCTGGAAAGGGCATTCCAGAGTCAAAAGGGTCAGGCTGACAAAAGACGCTCATTGGAGTGGAAGTTCCAGCCAGGAGACTTGGTCTGGGTGTCCACACGTCACTTAACCCTGAGACAGCCCTCAGATAAACTGGGCCCCAGGTTTGTGGGTCCATTTTCAGTGGCCAAGAAGATCAACAACGTTACGTATTCCGTTGATCTTCCCGCCAGCATGCGTGGGGTAAAGTCCTTCCACGTATCCCTGCTTAAACCAGCAGTCCATGTGGGTCCCACTCCTCCTCCTCCTGTGGTGGTGGACGACCAACCTGAGTACGAGGTAGAAAAGATATTGGATTCACGCATGGTACAGAATTCGGTACAGTACCTCGTACATTGGAAAGGGTACGGCATTGAGGAGAGACAGTGGGTACCGGGTTCACGCATGCATGCAGACGAGTTAAGGAGGGAGTTTCATGCCTTACATCCCGAGAAACCTGGTAGGAGTTGTCCGGAGTCCACTCCTCGGGGGGGGGGGGGGGGGGGGGGGGTACTGTAAGGAAACGTGGAAATGCCGCCGTCTCTCAAGGTGAGGCGGCTGTTTCCGCGTCCAGCATGGCGTCACAACGCGGAAAAAACGCTGCATGCCGCATAGGCAGTGCGGCGGAATCCGCATTGGGAACGGCGGAATCCGCATCAGAGGCAGCCCCCGCACTAGATACATTGCATGACAGTACTGGTGTGGCTGGGACTGATAGTCCACCAAGATTTAGACTTACACGCGCGCGAGCAGAGAGGCAGAGTTTAAATAGCAGTTAGAAGGGTGTCGGCTGACCAGCTGGGTCAGCTGACAAATTCCACTGCTCTCATTGGACCAGCAATTAGGGAGGTCCTGGAAAGGTCCTAGAGTATATATACTGCTGGTTGTTCACTTGCTCTTTGTCTGGCGTGCGATCACACATGTGGGAGCACCCAGATCCGTAGTCAGATCCGTAAGTGTGCCGGGACCAGCTGGAGCTGTAATCCTACACTTAGCTAGATATTTGATAGCTAAAGTACTAGTTTGATTGTGATTATATGTTATGACTTTTGCCTGCCTCGACTATCCTCCTGAACTCTGACCTTGTACCTCGATATTTCTGATACTCTGTTGCCGAACCTCGGCTCGTTCCTAGACTTTGTTTCTGCCTCCTGATTTTGTACCCCGATATATCTGATACCCCGCTGCCGAACCCTGCCTGTACTTTGACTCCGCCTTTGCCTACTGTATTTGTACTTTATCTGTCCGTGTGTGTACGACCTGGCTTGTCTGACCTCGAGAACCGACCTCACGATTGGAGGCGGTTCCCAGTCCTGTTAGTGACACTTCTTCCTGAGTGTCACTCTCGGACTTTCCTTCCTACTGTCAGTCTGACTCCTCCCGTCTTGGAGAGCTCAGGTCTACAGAAGGAATCCGTGCAGTTCTCCTTGCTGCACTGAGGCCTAGGCCTCCTAGTGTTACTGTTACACCAAAACACTACACTCTACTCAGGCGAACAGAGGTTAGTTTGTATATCGGATTATCGGTGAGACTGCAGATCACTTATAATCTGGTATATATCTGTATTTCCGGCGATACTGCAGATCACCGGTAATCAGATACTCTCTGCGCCCACCGATCGTTACACTGTCATTGTGATAGGTGTCACTAAGTACAGGAAATCAGAAGGTATTAGATATCAGTAAATTACAGAGATGAGCAACTTTTCCGCCCAGCTATCGTCTCGTCCAAACTTGGCCTGTTGGATAATAGTTGTGTGTGTACGTGTGACAAACGACTAGACCAGCAACTGATAACAGGTGGTTTGCCTGATCCAATAGGCGGTTCAACTCACACGACTGTTGGGCTGTTATTGTGCACGTGTTTAAAAGTCATTTGAATGACTTGTACTACTTGTTTTGAATACGGCCATATCGAGCAGTCCGTCATTAGCTTGCATGCCCAGTATGTAAATGAGCTGGTTGTTCAGTTGGTTGGTGCGTGGAAAATACATGCAATTGCTTAGTCATGCGGTCGGTCATGTCATCGGGTTGGTCATGTGGAAAAGTTGCACGTACATTATATTTACACATAAGTCTGTATATTTCCGGTCTAGTCCAGTCCTGTCCGTTTTGCATCAGTTTTCTATCAGTTTTATTACATGACCGGACTGGAAATGTACACCTTTTATGTGTGAACACACCCACAGAATACATATAAAACTGATACAAAACTGACAGGACTGGACCAGAACGGAAATGTAGATTTACAGTATGTGGGAACACAGCCACAGAAACACTGATGCCAATTGTCAAAACTGACAGGACAGGACAGGACTGGACACCTTTTTCAGTGTGAACCAAACCTTAGGCAGGGAGCACACGTGTCCATTTGTGCTTACTCATTTTTCTCATGCCCTGCAATTGTGTTTTTGTTTGTGTTTTTATTCCACAATTTTTCCTTTTCACATGTGATCTTTTTATTTTGTAGCGAGATACACTAGGATTATGAATAAACAAGATATGTAACAAATCAGAGAGCTATCTTATGTTTTACCACGGAACAAAAACCACAAAAACGGAACAAGGACCAACGCAAAAGAGAACCTGAATTACAAGTGGCCTATTGACTCTCATTACCAGTCCAGCAATGTGTGTTTTCTGCTATGAGGGAAATGTGCACGATTCAAACAAGAGCATCTTACTCACTTTATATAGCACAAAGCAAAAACAGCCTTGCTTGGACTTTCATCTAGCTTGTGGAGGAACTCCACTTTCCTAGATACTCTCCAATATACATTCCCATGCTTTCTCTAATTAAGTTCACTTTAAAACTTAAAAACAATAATCTCATGGATAACCCCACTACAGGAATATACCTGAATCAGCTGGCAGTGCACAGTGTGAGTACACAAGCTTCAGTACATGGAGATGTATTTATCTCCTTCAACTACACTTAAAAGAACAACTCCATGAAGCTTCAATTGGACAGTGTATGATGACAAAGCTGACCACAAAGAGTCAATCTGTCTCAGCAGTGGGAGGAGGTGGACAATGTTAGGTAATCTGCTCTATGCTGGAGGAACAACTCAAACTCTACTTGCAATAATGCTCTTGCTGCAAAAAGTACTGATGTACAAAACTTTTTGCATTGGTACTTAATGCAAATCTATTGTGAAATGCATTAATAAGTTAGAGGCTGAACTATAGCTTTAAAAATTAGCAGGTGCAGAAGTTTGTAATGTCCTCTAAGCTGTCTGAACCAGGAAGACTGCAAGACGAGGATGCTATCCACTACATATAACTACTTATTTGCATATATGTCCAAATGGGGAGCATCTCCATCTGCAGTTATCTCCTCCGATGATCTACAGTAATTGCTTTTTTGATGGGACATTTTCATTCCTATACTCATAAAAAAACTTTGCTTTTCCTGGAAAAAATCTTCACGGCATAGCTTTTTAGATCCTACCAGGGTTGGCCTAAGCATTCCCTATAGCGTAAGGGCTTGTTTTAGATGGACATTGTAACCCAGGTTTGGGAACCATGGCAATCACTTCAGGTCTTCCTCAGTAATATCTCTTTCCAAGTTTTGCTAGTCTTTATTATAGTCACAAAAATTGCCAGTCTATCATTCTTGTGAAGGTGACTGCATAGTGGTATGTTTGCAAATCTCCTGATCCTCCTTAACTACTAACATACCTTAGCATTTCCTATTCTGGCTTTCTCATGGGTCCGGAGATATGGAGCCATCCATCCTCAGACCTGATGGGCAAAGCTTGCATGAGATATAAAATGTGTGGCAATGTTTTCATGTTGGTTAAAGCTACTCTCCCCTTCCCAGATTTATTCCTATTCCAACTTGAAGTCTTCCTCTAGGAATCTGGTTGTAAATTGAAATCTATTCAGCAGAAGCTATACAAATGGCAACAAGCCTTCTCGGGGTTGATGTAGGATAACATAAGTCAGTAGTGAATTATGTCCCATGTTATTTGATTATCTTTGCTGGACCACACTCTGTCTACAACTGTGCTTAGAAGAAGCCTTTGAACTGCAACAACTATCAACAGGATGTTCTGCCATGGGACACACTATGAGGATCTGGATTCTATTTGAAGAAACACTCCTTGGCAGCGACCTTCCCACTATCTGACTCAAGCAATATAGATGATCGAAAAATATGCACAAGGATTGGTTCTTCATTTTTAGTCGCCTTATTTTGGGAAAATAAGGTGGCATTTCTAAGCGTCAGTATAGAAGTAGTGGATGGTTGGTGGCAAACTAATCACTTATTAAGTATGCACACCCTCCCTGGGGGAGAGCTAAGCTTGCTTGGGGGCAGGAAGAGCTTGTTGTAAAAGGAATACTGGGCACACTGCTTTCTTTGGGGGGGGGGGGGGGTAAGGGGAGACACTGTCCCACTTAAAATGTTTGTGTGTGGTTAAGGGAACCCCATGGTTTTTCCACTCTCCTACACTTAACATTGAGGCTGAACCGCCTCAGAAATCAGCAAAAATGCTGCAGGACCCAAGTTTGTGTTTGGGAAAAAAAACGAAACACTCTTGTGTGCATCCCATTGAAATACATTAGCCAAGCGCTTAAAAACTTTTTAAAATGCTCATAATCGCTCTTGGCGTGCTCCAGCCCATAGCCTCTAAGAATACACATCAACATCAGGGGCGTAACTAAAGGGGATCGGCCCCTGCCAGAACTGTGAAGTGACCCAACTACTAACCTTGCCTTCTTCCGATACAGGGGTCAATACTTCAGATCAGGTGTTTTTGTGGCTACACTTGCTATGGGTGTGAATATCATGATGGCCACACTTGTTTTATGACACTTGTGAGATAAGGTGCGTACACACGAACTACTACAGAGAACGACGGGTCCGTCAGACCCTCCCCACTGGGCGGTCGTTCTCCCGATAGTAGAGCATCTGTACAGTCTGTCTGCAGACTGATAAGGCTGTTTCTGAACGATCCGCTAGAAACAGCCTTATCAGTCTACAGACAGACTGTACAGATGCACTACTATCGGGAGAACGACCGCCCAGCGGGAGGGTCTGACGGACCCGTCGTTCTCTGTAGTAGTGCGTGTGAACGCACCTATAGACTGTGAGCAGCACCAAAGGGAGACAAAGGAAGGGGTGTGATCATTGGGGGAGCCCGTCAAAGTTTTGTAGTTAGGAATTGTAGATACGCCCAGGGCTGGATTTACCATGAGGCACTGTAGGCACGTGCCTACAGGCGCCTGATGATGGAAAGGCGGCTCCCTCTCTCCTTCCCTATGCGGAGTCCTGAGCAGAGTGTAAATGAGAGGTTATTTCTGCATTCCTCTGATGAGATCTCCCTTCATTTGGGGGCACCACTAGCTACTTAATACTGAGGGTAATTTTGGCTACCTAATACTAAGGGGCGCCTGTAGCTACCTATGATGGGCAAGATAAGAAAGGGAGAAGTGACAGCTGGGCCAGTCAGCACACTTGCGGTGCAGTTTGGTCAGGGGTTGTAGGTTAATGGAGGGCTATGTCTAGGGTGCCAGGACATTGTGCCTATAGGCTCATGTGAGGTAAATCCGGGCCTGGTTACACCACTGGTCAACATGATTAATCAACAGTAAAAACAGGCAGTTATCCTTATCCACTTGCTAAAAATCAAACCAATAAAACCCAGTAGATACTCATCAATTTGCTGGCAGCTGATACATTAAGCAGTAGCTAAAAGCCTTTAAAAGGATCAATTCATTTCCCTCCACGTTTCCATGTAAACTTGCAAGTTAGGACATTGTTTTTGTTTCTGGCTAAAATGAGAAGCCAGTCACCTGATCCAGCTGCTTTCTGCCAGGTTATGTAATGGACCAAAAGATGCTCAGCATCCTGCGGCCTGTAATGTGATCACAAAACAAACCAGCACTTACCTAATCTTGCCAGTCCTCTCCCTATGTAAAGCTATATTCATGAATTCTTGGAAGACTGGATTTTATGCTTATATGTGCCCAAACATAAAGGTCTGCCTGAGGGCACTGAGATTGTATCTGAACACCTGGCTACCCTCTTAAAGTGGTAGCGCAGTTATTAATTATAAGCTAACCCTGTAGTGAATATTGAGGCTGATTTATTTATATCTGTTTAAATAGCATATATTTTCTGGCTGTCCTGCTCATGTTGTGCCTCTAATACTTTAAATCTGAAGTGAGAGGGATATGGAGGCTGCCATATATATTTCCTTTTAAGCAATACCAGTTGCCCGGCTGTCCTGTTGATTCTCTGCCTCTAATACCGGTACGTTTATCCATAGACCCTGAACTAGCTTGCAGCAGATCAGGTGTTTTCAACATTTTTGTCAAATCTGTCAAGATTGGCTGCATGCTTGTTTTGGATGTGATTCAGAACTACTGCAGCCAAATAAACCAGGCAACTGTATTGTTTAAAAGGAAATAAAGATGGCATAAATACTCTTTAAGCCACTGACCCAGAAGGAGTTCTCAGATCCAGTGCTCTGACTATACAGCCCACATACTTGTTTCAGGTGTGTAATTCGGACACTATTGAAGGAAGAATGATCAGCAGGGCAGCCAAGGATTTGCCATTTTTAAAATTAAATTAATTAATTAATATGGCAGCCTCCATATTCCCCTCACTTCAAGGTCCCTTTAAAATGAGACTCATTAACAATTCAATACATGTCTGTTACTGTAATTGCTTCTGTTTCTACATAAAACTTTATTTACTGCTTCTGTTGAGGGTGTAGAAATGAGTCAGCAGCACTTCTCCAGGCACTGTGTTTACCAGCACTTCAACAGAGACATAATTATGAGTGTACAGAATCGGTTTGCCCCAACAGAAACAATGGGGGGGGGGGGGGGGGGGGGGAGTTGAATATATTACTCAGTGACAAGCACAGGCTGTAGCTTGTTTACTGTTAACATAAAACTGTGTAGCAGCTAATACAAAAAAATACTGGGGTTGATATTCTTGTACATTAAAGAGAATATAAACTGTGAAAATCTTACATAAATAAAGGTACCAGCCTGTTTGTTGTCTTCTCCTAGCCCCCTCTGTGACATTTTCGCTGCTCCTGCTGCTTTCTTGGTGATAAAATCACAGTTTTATTCATTGTTTTTGTAAACAATGAAGATGGCCTCCAAACAGGAAATACATCATCAGAGCGCAGGTGCCTGTTTGCAGAGGCTCCTCTTAAACGTGACTTCACTGCTGCAATATTTCTCCCACTAGTTGCCTTTGAACTGATCTTTCTGCACTCACAGCTGTTCACAAAGTCACAGACAGGCTGGCTGTGAGCAGAAGCTGGCTGTGTGCCCTATCCTACCTGTATCCTGTACGTGCCAAGACCAATTCCGGGCACGACCCAGTCGTGCTTGGGGAAAATAAAGATTCTGATTCTGACTAATAAACAAAGCACACACACAGAGCCTACAGGGGGGTGGGGGAGGTGTGCATAACTTCTCCCTATTACAGCACATTCCTCTCTGGGCTGACAAGGCTCGACAAAGGAAAGAAGATTAGATATAATACAGGGACAGTGCAACTAGAAAAGGCTGCAGTAAGCCAGACCACATTAGAACAGGTATAGGAACTTATAGGATAGAAGAAATAAGGCTGAACATTTTGTTACAGAGTCTCTTTAAAAAGTGTATTTTGCAGTATTAACCAGGACCCCATTTGAAATTATTTTAGGCACACGTAGGGCTAGTTCATACTGCAAGAGCGTTTTTAGCGCTTGTGATTTGAAATGCTCTTGCTAATGCAATGCTATGGGTGAGACGAAACGCAAAGCATTACATTAGCAAGAGCTTTTAAAATCACTTAGAAAAAGCTCTTGCATTGTGAACCAGCCCTTAGATATAAGTACACTACCACTCTTAGGCAGGGTTCCCATTTCACAGATGGAAAAAGTGGAACACTTCCTTAGTGCTAATATATATAGACCATTGACTTTACGTATTGTTCAGGCTGTGATCAGTCCATGTACAAGGGACTGAAAGCTGGAGTTGACCTGAGGTCACACTGATCTCAAACTGAACACAAAATACAAGCAAACTGGCTGAACTGCAGTTGATTTGCATAAAATCAATGGTAAAATACAGTCATTGATCCAAGTACACTATCTCTAAATCTAGGTACAGTCTAGCTGTGCTTGATGTATGCAAAAGGATGCCAAAGGGTTAATGTACACAGGCCTTTGACATTGGGTAACATTCAGTTTGATATCAGTTAATGTCCCATATATATAAGTAAATGGGAACCCCGACTGAAGACAAAGCTCCATGTAGTAAAAGCAGCTGCCTTGCAGTCAAACTCATGCGAAACTGAGAGCAAATTGTAGTAAAACTTATCATAAATGTCCCCACAAGCTTTCAGGCAGATATCACTATGTATTGTATAGATATATTGAAATCCATGTAAAGCTACATTGGCAAGTAAATAAAATATACAAATGCTCTAATATTATTTGAAGGAAGAGCTTTAAAAGTGAGCTGCCAGCCATACTATCTCAGAAAAAAAACATATATAAGAAGATACAGTGATTTGCAAAAGTATTTGGCCCCCTTGACGTTTTCCACATTTTGTCACATTACTGCCACAAACATGAATCAATTTTATTGGAATTTCACGTGAAAGACCAATACAAAGTAGTGTACACGTGAGAAGTGGAACGAAAATCATACATGATTCCAAACATTTTTTACAAATCAATAACTGCAAAGTGGGGTGTGCATAATTATTCAGCCCCCTGAGTCAATACTTTGTAGAACCATCTTTTGCTGCAATTACAGCTGCCAGTCTTTTAGGGCAGGGGTCCCCAACCCTTCCCGGCCCGGGGCCCACTTTCTGACAATTTTTATCCGGGGACCGCCGCGGGGGGAGTGGACTTCGGGTGCGCGTCCTAGTGGACAGTGGAGCGGGTTACGGGGGTGGGGGGGGGGCTAGGGTGCTGGCGAGGGTGCAGTGGCATAGCTAGCATAGTTGCCCCAGTATAGGGAGTTTAGTTGCCCCAGTATAGCCATTATAGTGCCCCAGTTTAGCCTGTATAGTGCCCCAGTATAGCCTGCATAGTGCCCCAGTATAGCCAGTATAGTGCCCCAGTATAGCCAGTATAGTGCCCCAGTATAGCCAGAATAGTGCCCAAGTATAGCCAGTATAGTGCCCCAGTATAGCCAGAATAGTGCCCCAGTATAGTGCCCCCGGATAGCAAGTATAGTGCCCCAGGATAGCCAGGATAGCGCCCCGGTATAACCAGGTGGTGGTCCCCGCCGCTGTTATTACCTTAACAGCGGCCGCTCTCCCCTCTTCGGCGCATGTATTTATTCAAGCAGAGTATCTCCCGGCTGCTCTGTGTGATGCGATATGTATCGCCGTTACTATGGTAATCGAGCCCTTCTTCCTGCGCATCACACAGAGCAGCCGGGAGATACGCTGCTTGAATAAATACATGCGCTGGAGAGGGGAGAGCGGCCGCTGCTAAGGTAATAACAGCGGCGGCCGCGAGGACGGGGGACGGGCGGGAGGGGGGTTTAAGAGGACAGTCCTGCGGCCCAACTGGGAGCGTCCTGCGGACCACCAGTGGGCCGCGGACTACAGGTTGGGGATCCCCATTTTAGGGTATGTCTCTACCAGCTTTGCACAACTAGAGACTGAAATCCTTGCCCATTCTTCTTTGCAAAACAGCTCCAGCTCAGTCAGATTAGATGGACAGCGTTAGTGAACAGCAGTTTTCAGATCTTGCCACAGATTCTCAATTGGATTTAGATCTGGACTTTGATTGGGCCATTCTAACACATAGATATGTTTTGTTTTAAACCATTCCATTGTTGCCCTGGCTTTATGTTTAGGGTCGTTGTCCTGCTGGAAGGTGAACCTCCGCCCCAGTCTCAAGTCTTTTGCAGACTCCAAGAGGTTTTCTTTCAAGATTGCCCTGTATTTGGCTCCATCCATCTTCCCATCAACTCTGACCAGCTTCCCTGTCCCTGCTGAAGAGAAGCACCCCCAGAGCATGATGCTGCCACCACCATATTTGACAGTGGGGATGGTGTGTTCAGAATGATGTGCAGTGTTAGTTTTCCACCACACATAGCATTTTGCATTTTGGCCAAAAAGTTCCATTTTGGTCTCATTTGACCAGAGCACCTTCTTCCACATGGTTGCTGTGTCCCCCACATGGCTTGTGGCAAACTGCAAATGGGACTTCTTATGCTTTTCTGTTAACAATGGCTTTCTTCTTGCCACTCTTCCATAAAGGCCAACTTTGTACAGTGCATGACTAATGGTTATCCTATGGACAGATTCCCCCACCTGAGCTGTAGATCTCTGCAGCTCGTCCAGTCACCATGGGCCTCTTGACTGCATTTCTGATTAGCACTCTCCTTGTTCGGCTTGTGAGTTTAGGTGGATGGCCTTGTCTTGGTAGGTTTACAGTTGTGCCATACTCCTTCCATTTCTGAATGATCGCTTGAACAGTGCTCCATGGGATGTTCAAGGCTTTGTAAATCTTTTTGTAGCCTCAGCCTGCTTTAAATTTCTCAATAACTTTATCACTGACCTGTCTGGTGTGTTCTTTGGACTTCATGGTGTTGTTGCTCCCAATATTCTCTTAGACAACCTCTGAGGCCGTCACAGAGCAGCTGTATTTGTACTGACAATAGATTACACACAGGTGCACCCTATTTAGTCATTAGCACTCATCAGGCAATGTCTATGGGCAACTGACTGCATTCAGACCAAAGGGGTCTGAATAATTACGCACATCTTATTACTTGTTTACCAGATAAAAATAAAGAATTGATTTTATGCCAAACAGTTCCACTTTAATTCCTCTGCTGCAAAACAAAAAGTTCTTTAATGTGTCCTCATTCGGACATCTTCTGAAAAGCTGATGCTTTCCTTCAAAGAGCCAGAACTGTATGGATTGAATGCTGTAAATTCATGAGGTCCCCCGGTTTGATGGGGGCCCCTTCATATGTTACTTTGGGTATATTTATAAAAGGTCAGTAATTTAAATGTGTGCAGACAGCCCATGCAAATTTACACTGTCTGCATACCGAGTCACACATGAAACCCTTCCATTACCTGTTATACAAGCAACATAGGTGTAGCATGTATAACGTTATTTGGGTAACTCACTATATAATTTGTGTAGACCCTGTAAAATGTACATGCGCTGCCACTGTCTGCACACATTCATTTTGCCATGCTTTTATGACTATGCCCCCATGTACTGCTATGGTGGTTCAGTTCATGTGAGCTGGATCCAGAGCACTTTAGTGGCATCCAGGGGCGTAACTAGAAATCACTGGGCCCCCTGCAAACTTAGGATGTAACCCCCGCCCCATGGAGCAGAACTGGCTCTGCAGACTTCTCCAGCATTAATACAGTACAGAGCACTTGGGGAGGGTTACAGAGGTTGGGTGCTGGGCTCTGTACACAAGAGCCTGCTTAACACTGAATAGGGACTGTCTACTCTATAATCTTTGTCTGCAGATGCAGTCATTAGAACAATTGTGCAGAGAAAACAAAGTGTTTTCTCTTCGTGCCCAGACTCCACAAGCATTACCACAGTACACAGCCTTTGGGGAGGGGTAGAACAACTCTGTATACAAGACACTGCTGAACACTGAATGGAGACTGTCTACAAATCTTTGTCTGCAAAATTTTGTATGATTCCTTATCAGTGGCTGAGCAGATGCAGTCATTATAACAATTGTGCAGAAAGCACAAAGCTTTTTCTCTCCACCCTCTTAGTTGTCAGTCTCAGGACAGGGCAAAAACTTCTCCCCCCATGGGAGCATTCAGGCAGGGCCCAGAGACAGACATTGAATCACGCTGCCTGGCTGTACTGGTGTTAATCTTCTGTCCTGCCCACGTGACGCACAATGCCTGTACTAGAGGTTTGGCCAAACCTGGTGATGCACCTACTGGCCTGCTGCACTATCACTCACTGTCTGTCTCTGGGGTCTGCTTGTCATGGGGTGCTATAGGCTATTTTTATTTTTTAAGAGGAAATTGATGTTTTATATTGCACGTGGGTCGGTAGGTGGTGTGCTGGTGCCCTGGATGGTCTCAGATCCTAACAACGACCCCTGGTAGACATGTTGGGCCCATTTTACACAGACAGCTGCAGGTGATGTATTTATTGTTAGCTGCTTCTGCCCACAGGCTGGGTGCTTGCTAGCGCTCGGTATGGGCAGTGGCAGGTTGTCTGCTTCATGGAGTCTCATCTGAGCGCAGCTGCACTGGTACACGACATGATGTGCTTTGTTGCTGCCTAGGGTTACCAACACTGCCATTCAGCTGCATTAAATTACAACTACACACATGTTACACAAGCAGCCATTTTGAATAATGAACCAAGAAGTCAGTGCAGAAGATTTTACATGGAAATTATGTCGTTCCGCATTTTTCTTATCTCTGAGCTGATGAGGAAAATGTACCCAGGGCAAAGTGTCCTGGGATGTTCCTGACACTCTTTCCTCCAAACTCCTGCCAAGACACAGGCAGATTATTAACGGCCATCTTGGGTGAAATCTTAAATGCAGGCTCATAGAGGCTTTTTGTTTTCTGTGGAGCATAGTTCAGCTGGGTGGAACACGATTCAGCAGGATGTCTTTCTGTGATGAACAATGCGGTGCTGAGAACAGCTGCAATGGTGTTGAAACATGAATACCAATGAACACAATTTGTTCCACTTGCTTCCCTAAAACATTCCTATAGATGAGGCACTCTCCAGTCAGAAAAGGTGTCCTGGCATGGTACAAGCCACACCAATGAGAGAGATGCAGAACATGTGACTCATGCTTTAGGACGGCTTGTACTGTGACACAGTTGTGAAACTGGATTTGGGCTGCTGACAGAGGTAATAAAGAGTGAGCTACCACTGGAAGTCAGCGCAGCTGAATGCACCTGAAACCAGCCCAGCGCTGATCACGCTGTGCTCTCCTCTCCGGCCCGGACAGCACCGTTTGTTTAACCAGGCAGAAGGAAAACGTTTTGTAATATTAATTAGGTCTTATAACTGAGCCAGTCCAGAGTTTGCCGTGCGGTGCCAGGCTTCCCATGGCATACATCTGACATTACTTGGCAGTGAAAAGACTGCACCAGATCTCTGGAAATAGTCTTCACTCAATTTGTGTTCGAAACTCGTAAACATGGCCAGTGAAAGCTCCCAGCTGCATAAATCTGTTGTGTCAAGCTGGGATGTGTTTGCATCAGTCTACAGTAAAAGCCAGCTCCATCCAGACCTGATATGTCAGCCCTGTGTGGGCACCAGTGGACAAACAGTTTCATGTGTTTGTTTGTTTTCTTTCTCTCCCTTTCACCCTACATTTTGATTGATGTTGAGAGAAACTGTGGATTCAGCTTAAAGAGGAACTCCAGTGAAAATAATGTAATAAAAAAGTGCTTCATTTTTACAATGATGTATAAATTATTTAGTCAGTGTTTGTCCATTGTAAACTCTTTCCTCTCCCTGATTTACATTCTGACATTGATCACATGGTGACATTTTTACTGCTGGCAGGTGATGTCAGTGGACGTAGCTGATGCTTGTTTTTTGCTGGAGGAAGCCCCAGGTAAGTGAAAATTCTAATTTTATAACCTGTTCAGGGTCCCTTTAAGGGCTCTGCCTCTGACACAGGAGAACAGGGTTTGAATCTTGGCTCTTCCTGTTCAGTAAGCCTGCTCCTATTCAGTAAGGAGACTTTGGGCAAGACTCCCTAATGCTGCTACTGCCTATAGAGCGCGGCCTAGTGGCTGCAGCTCTGGTGCTTTGAGTCAGCCAGGAGAAAAGCACAATATAAACGTTCTATGTCTTGATATAAAACTGGCAGGCAATGATACAAGCTGAAGTATTTATCAGTCTATGGGAATGAAGTACAAATGATCTTATACAGTTTATAAAACTACAGAAAATATGTCATCCTGCCAAACACTATTCCTCCTCGACTGCTCTGCTCAAGGGATTTTCAGCTGTAAGGGGTTCATTTAGGTGAGCCAATGAAGCTATTATGTAGCTAAAGAGCTATCTGTCATTGTTATCGGCCCCCAATGCTTGGAACTGAACTGGGTTGAAATCAATTAAATGTGAGTATCCTGAGATGCTATTCGTATTAAACCTGCCTATCCATTTACTGAATAATAGGAGCAGCTCCTGTGCATCAACATTATCATTAGATAGCATGCATTCAAGTGAACAGAGCTGAAAATGAACTGATGAGACAAACAATTATATTAATCCTCCTACTCGTAAAAATGACTTTACATGTCCCATGCTTTTATTTTATATTTACACACTTACAAAGTAGGTTGAATGTTTTACTGTCTCTAATTAGTGGCAGCCTATTAAGTGTCCCAGAGTTAGAAAAAGGTCAATGGTTCATGTATTTTATCTCTCCCTGCCCTCAGAAGTTGTATCCTGCCAGGAAAACTTTTATGGCTGTAATTTGCTTTCAGTGATGTTCACTACAATCCTGACAAGGTACCAACAAGACAGAAGCTGTCACTTCCATGACTAGAAATGAACTCTTTCAGGCAGCAAAATAAAAGAAGTAAAACAGCCTGGTCATTAATATGTTTGGCACTGTACATATACATGTTTATCTCATCATGTCACATATTGCCTCAGGTACACTTTAAAGAGACACTGAAGTCTCCTAAAAATCATGTTTTTAATTAAAAAATGTGTTTAACATCTTTGCCCTACCTAAACTGCCGCATCCCCGCCACTAAAATCTATCTAAATCCTCCCTAATTCCCCCCTCCCTCTCCGCCGCAAAATCCACGACTCTCTTGGTCGTTGATTTTGCTGCTATAGGAGGCAGAGCTATGAGCCACAGCTCTGCCTCCTTACGCATCAATCACCCGCATATCTCTGCCTCTCCCCCGCCCCTCTCAGTGAAGGAAGACTGAGAGGGGAGGGGGAGAGGCAGCAATCTGGGCTTATAGATGCGCTGAGAGGCAGAGCTGAAGCTCTCCCTCTCACGGAAGCGCTGCCCGGATTGCCCCCCGGGGAGTTTGGGGGGATTTAGTTAGTGAACAGCGGCAGGGATGTGGCAGTTTAGGTAGGGCAAAGATGTTAAACACATTTTTTTATTAAAAACATGATTTTTACGAGACTTCAGAGTCTCTTTAAAGCAGGATCCACCATCAAGGAAGTGAAAAAGTTTATCATTTTATTATACGATTGTTAGAGAAGGGAACTCATCCGGCACTACATCACAGGTTCCTCTTCAATAAACTGCTTTTCAAAACGTTCAAGCATAAGTTGCATTAGTCTAATAAATGTTTAAAAAACATACCCTGTGCTGCCTTTGCTGTGGGGCAATGTGGGAACGGCAGTCTGTCTGACGACCGTTCCGCTCTAAAAGAGCTTCTTCCGAGGCTCCGTGCACACATAAACCATTGACCTTTTTTTTAACTCTGGGACACTTAATAGGCTACCACTGATTAGAGACAGTAAAACATTCAACCTACTTTGTAAATGTTTAAATATAAAATAAAAGCATGGGACACGTAAAGGCATTTTTAGAGTGAAACGGTCGTCAGGCAGACCGCTGCTCCCACATTGCCTCACAGCGAAGGCAGCACAGGGTATGTTTTTTTTTACAAATTTATAGAACTAATTCAACTTATGCTTGAACGTTTTGAAAAGTACCTAAAATAGAGTTTATTGAAGACAAACATGTGATATAGTGCCGGATGATTTCCCTTCTCTAACAATTGTATAGAAAAATGTTTGTTCTGGCATCCTGAGCACGCTAAAGGTTTATGGGAAATCTTCAGTGCTTTCTGAAGATTTCCCATAAACCAATGCGCTATCATCAAAATCCTTGCCGTGTTAAAAAGTAACCATAACCAAGAATTGAACATCCCAATCAGTAGCTGACACCCCCTTTCCCACAAGAAATCTTTACCTTTTCTCAAATGGATCATCAGGGGGCTCTGTATGGCTGATATTGTCGTGAAACCCCTCCCACAGCGTGATATCAGCCTTGTTGCATCGTGGGAAAAATAAAAGCTGTTTCCAGCTGTTCAAAATGCATCATCTCCTTCCATACACATCACCTGCCAGCAGTAAAGATGTGGCCATGTGATAAATGCCAGAATGTAAATCAGAGAGAGGAATGATTTTACAGTGGGCAAACACTGACTAAATCATTTATACATAATTATTGTAAAACGAAGCACTATTTTCATTACGCTATTTTCACTGAAGTTCCTCTTTATCTTCAGTTGTGGCAGGTTTATTGAAACCAGTGGGCGGAGCAATCAGGTGAACTCAACATCATACTGGTATATTTATGGCCCAGCTTGTATAGTATTATGCCTAAGTGACTTACTGTAGATCCAATTTGAAGTGTGCCTTCAGGTTACCCTTCAGTACACCCACCTCTGCGCCCACAAGGTTGTTTGTCCCTGGACAATTTTATCAATCTTATTTTGCTTTCCACTCATGAAAAAATAAATTATTCTTCCTGTTCTGTGTGTAATTTTTTAAAACATTTGTTTCTGTGCTTAAAAAAATGAGATCTATTTACTAAATGGGGTGTGTTGAGCTGTGGCTGCTTTAAACGTCTAATCCTGCAGCTAAGGTCAGCGCCTATCTCTCCCTGGGTGGTCACCACCATTATTAACAAAGACCAGAGTTCCCAGACTAAAAAGTGTTTTCCCCCCTGATGTATAAACTTGTGCAAGTGACATAATGTACTGAAAAATGCAGCATTCATTTTTATTCTGATAACGTTTCCAGTATTAACATCTAATATTTTTAGATTGTTGGCACCTGTGCCTGTACACTCTCGTTTATGCAGCGAGTGGTATATCTGCTTGGTTTTTGTTATTGGAAATGTTTTGCCACCAACTCAGTGGCTTCCTTAGTTTATAGGTGAAAGAGCACCCAGAAATGTATGTATGGGTAGTATGTATTTCAGGCACCAGCAGTCCTGGCTATAGCTCAGTACACACACCAGAAGAAATCCGGCCGAGATGGGCGATCAACAGTGTGTGTATGGCAGCCCCGACCCCAAAGCCAGCAATACTTCCTGGTGGATCGTTTTTGCAGAACTATGGACTTCAACATTGTTCTCCTCACTCTCTCATCTCCAACGTGATGTCACTCCCCAGCCACTCTGTAACAACCCCCCCCCCCCAGCATAGCAACAGTACACATAACTAGCCTGGCTCTACAATGCCACCCGTGTGATCAGATACCGATTCCCACCGGGCGATATTGTTCTAGCGCTTGTACAGTCCTTTAGATGAGATATCTTTCGAATTGTGGAGATATTTGCATTCATCACAACAAAATGCATCACATTATACAAATGTCAGTTGTTCAAGTTACATGACTGAAGCTGTATAAAACTGTTAAAACTGTGAAAATGTTAAAATTTGGTGTATGCAGTCCAATGTTCTGAGGAGCTCAAAAATGTGCTCATTCAGGAGAACAAGCAACTTCTGGGCAGGTGCATGATCCAGCATAGGTGGGCTAAATCTCCATGTCAGTGATCTTCGGACTTCATGCGTCTCAAAGAGAAAGGACATTTTGGACAGAGAAGAAACTGGTTCATGACAGCAGTGCAGGAGGCAAGCTATGTCAGACTAGGACAGTCATCAGGGTTGGGGACCTCTGACATCACTCATCAGCAATATACAATGCTGCTTTAAGATCTTCACCTACACATTTAAATAATTCACAGCTTTGCCTCTGTAACATAAGGTCTTTAGAATGAGGTTCCTGGTGCTAAACTGAGGCAGTGAAGTGTATTGTGTGTTGACATAACCATCAAGTATATACAGAGACTCTGTAACTTAATCTAAGCCAGGCTTTCTGGTGCCAGAAATAAATACTGTCCAAACATGCACATTTCTGCCCTCATTGTAAAGGACGCCTGAACTAAGAGGGATATGGAGGCTGCCATATTTATTCCCTTTGAACAAAGACCACTTGCCTGAATCATGCTGACCTATTTGGCTGCAGTATTATTTGGATCACATAGCTGAAACAAGCATCGCACTAGTCAGTCAGAGCATCTGATCTGCATGCATGTTCAGAGTCTATGGCTAAATGTATTAGAGGAAAAGGATCAGCAGGACAGCCAGGCACCTTGCTTTGTTTAAAAGGAACTACATAATGTCAGCCTCCATACCACTCTCACTTCAGCTGTGCTTTAACTGATTTAGCTACTCGGTTGGTGGTAAAACATTTCAAGAATACAAAATAAATAATCCAGATGTAAAGAAGATTTGGGTCACAAAGAAAACCAGTTACTAGTATGTTTTGTAAACACCTATCATTATCAGACTCACAAATAAATTACTTAGGAACAAACTGATATTTCAACTCCGGAACATAAATAAACATTTTATTAACAAAAAGGCACACAATTAAACTGTTAACAAAGAAAAAAAACTATGTACAATATGCACATAAATTATGAGCAAGTGCACCATTGGTCATTATCACAGAACTTGGAAGTTTTCAGAGTCCTTTTCAAATCAGAATAAGACAGCGACTCCTGGAGCTTATGACAGCAGCATTTCCACCTTAAATGGAGACAGTGTTACTAACTTCCTCATACTGGATAATAAAATATGGGTAGCTCTGGTCATCGTTAAAGATAACAAAGATTTGAGGCTCAAAGAAATTGTCCACACAAGAGTCGTAAAGGTCGCTGGTTATGTCCCCGGGGTTTAGCGGCGGAGGCCTGCGCATGGTGTGATTTCCCACCACGTATCTTCCCGTTAATACTTTTGCCAGGAACATGTAGTGAACTCCCTTCGGTGAACGCTTGGAGAAATTGTGGGAATAACTCGCCTTCCTGGCAAAGTAACTGCCCTGTCCAAACATGGTGGCGTGTTTCCCACATACACGAGGGTCAAAGTTATGTTTGCAGATTCCATCAACAACGTCCTGGGAGGTCCCATGAAACAGATGCCTCTCATTCATAATCCTGTCCAGTCCTGTCATCTTCCTGGTCATGAATTCCTTCTTCCTAAAGCATGAGAGAAGAAACATGAGGTTAATATAGAAGCAGGAAGAGAGATGTACAACTCACATCACACTCATTCTGTCATGAAGGTTTGGCTGGACTGGGAAACATGCAGAGACACTAACATGACACTAACATGGCAGCTGCTGTCACCATTTATGTTTAGCAAACATAGGTTGCCTGGCTGACAAACTGACCTTTGCTTCCATTAGGTTTTATAGTAGTTGTCAGACTTGTTGTAGGTCAAGCCTGGAAGCATTGGACTAGCTCAGCGGCTGAGCAAATTACATTGTATTAAAGGGAATGAAAATGTCAGCCTCCATATCCCTCTCATTACAGGTTTGCTATAAACAATCACCCAATGACACAAAATGTCTGCTTTGGATGAAGTAAAAGTGTTCCAAAGAGCTTGTAAAATACAGGCAATTTAGTGTGAAAATACAATGCTGGCCACAGAAAGAAGCTGGACAGGACTGCATTAGGAGAATTATCAGGACTGTAATCATAAAATCATCATATTACACAATACTCTACGTCACTGATGTCTAATATATCTACATACAGAGTATTCCGTGCCTCTATTACTACACTGCATCAGTTGGAGCATAAAGCCCAGGTCCAAGACTGGTTTTATAATGTTACAGAATATGAAACAGGGTTATGTAACTATTTTTGAGGTGGGAAAAAAGTGGAAAGGGGATTTTTCTTTTATTTCTGGTTTCTGAAACCACCATGAAACTTTGTAGCTTTATTATGCAAATCAGTGGTTCCGGGAAAGGAAATGAAGGACAGAAACTTTTTCCCAGTGTGGACATGAGGTAATCTATTCTCACATTTGAGGACACGGGGTATATAAACTAAACTCTAGTAAACCTAACCTATGCAGGCAGTGCACATAATGTTTACTAGGCTCTACGTAAATTATGTAACATGTTACATAATTTGTGTAACTTGCATTACTACTACGATGCGTGTTACTCAAGATATTTAGTTGCTGCATATATAACCTAAATTACATAACGTGCAGGGCAAAGGTCCCTGTCATCACCTGACCATCTCCCCCTTATGACTTACTTATTTAATTATCTTTATGTGAGGTGAGTTTAACTGACTTCACTGGCCACACCTTGAACAACACAAAAATATACATTCTGTGTGCTGTTTTTCTACCAGTGAACATGGTTACAGATTAACATGAGAAAACAAAGTCGTACTTCATTATCATAGAAGGGACAATTCCATACAATATGTAACAATACAAGCACTTCTTACTGCATAATGGTGATCTACTGAAAGCTGACTAGTTACTATGGATTACTGGACAGATAGTGCAAGGAAAATTGGAGCAAAGTTGGAGTGGAAACCCTGTTCAAGGATACTGATAGGTTGCTCAGAGCAACCACTTCTCTTTTTGCACCGGTTAACTTGCACTGGTTTAGATAAATGTGTCCAATAACCGATAGTAGTTGTCAGTCTGTCACTGTCCCTTTTAGATTTAACTGAAACTCCACTTTTATTAAAATGACCACTCCAGCAAAAGAAGAAAGCAATTAAAATCTGACAGAACCGACAGGTGTTGGACAAGTCCATCTCCTTATGGTGTATTCTCAGGGTTTTCTTCATTTTCAAAAACACTTCCTGAATGGCAGTTCAACTGCCAAAATAGTAAGATACCAGCCAGCCTCCCTACTATCATGCACACTATTTTGTCAGTTAGACTTAGCAACTACCATTTAGAAAATGAGAATCCCCCATGAGGAGATGGACTAGTCCAAAACCTGTTGGTTCTGTCTGATTTTAACTGCTTTCTTTTTTTTTTATATGAAAAAAGACGTCTGCATCACCTATATGTAATCGGAGTTTGCTGGGGTCAAGATAATAAATGCAAAGTAAAAAACAGAAACCCCTTAATAACAGCACCACTCAGATAATATTGAAAAAAATCTGTAGAAAATCTTTATTTAACAATATTCATATAGATCTGGGGTTCAACACTTGTTTGTCTAGGCAGACCACTAGCACAGCAGGCTAGTCTAGGCATACCACTAGCACAGCAGGCTAGTCTAGGCATACCACTAGCACAGCAGGCTAGTCTAGGCATACCACTAGCACAGCAGGCTAGTCTAGGCATACCACTAGCACAGCAGGCTAGTCTAGGCATACCACTAGCACAGCAGGCTAGTCTAGGCATACCACTAGCACAGCAGGCTAGTCTAGGCATACCGCTAGCACAGCAGGCTAGTCTAGGCATACCACTAGCACAGCAGGCTAGTCTAGGCATACCACTAGCACAGCAGGCTAGTCTAGGCATACCACTAGCACAGCAGGCTAGTCTAGGCATACCACTAGCACAGCAGGCTAGTCTAGGCATACCACTAGCACAGCAGGCTAGTCTAGGCATACCACTAGCACAGCAGGCTAGTCTAGGCATACCACTAGCACAGCAGGCTAGTCTAGGCATACCACTAGCACAGCAGGCTAGTCTAGGCATACCGCTAGCACAGCAGGCTAGTCTAGGCATACCACTAGCACAGCAGGCTAGTCTAGGCATACCACTAGCACAGCAGGCTAGTCTAGGCATACCACTAGCACAGCAGGCTAGTCTAGGCATACCACTAGCACAGCAGGCTAGTCTAGGCATACCACTAGCACAGCAGGCTAGTCTAGGCATACCACTAGCACAGCAGGCTAGTCTAGGCATACCACTAGCACAGCAGGCTAGTCTAGGCATACCACTAGCACAGCAGGCTATCTGGTAATATGTCTTTTAAAGAGAAACTGTACTAAAAATGATGTAATGAATACATTTTTTTACCAATATTTAATTATACTGTAAATGATTTAGTCAGTGTTTGCTTTCCTCTCCCTGATAGATGCTGGGAATACACGATGCTTTCTGCCCCGCGATTCTCCATTCGATCGTTTTTGCTGCACGATTCTCTTATCTTCCGCTCGTTTTCCTTACGTTTTTCCATTCACTTCTATCAGAAATTGCGTGGCAAAACGATCGACCGTGAGATCGAACATGTCGGAAATTATCTATCGAACCATCTATCTGCTGCAGAAACGCATTGTGTATTCCCAGCATTGCATTCTGAAATGTATAACACACTCGGTGATCTGAAGCCAGTACAAAAAATACCTGGTCTCCTAGAGTGCTCTGGGAGAATGCTGCATAGCTAAACAGCCTAGGCTGTGACATCACTGGGGGAGTGGGGGTGGGGCTACATATCAATATACAATATTGAACAATAACATTTGTAAATCGCTTTTCTCCCATAGGATTAAATAAACAGCAATATACAGATAAAGGAAGTATTTCTGATGCGGAAATCAGGATAATTAACGTTAAAATCAGTATCTTAAATTATTTACTGCATTCTACTATATGTCATTAGAGTGCCTATTTAAGGATCCCTGTACATAGAATAACTGGGTCAGTTGCATGTAACTACACAGTACTCAATACCGCGGCATTGTAAACAATTTCTTGCCAGAGTCTGTTGTGATGAAACAAAATAATAATCACCTTTTATATTTCTCCCAAAGGAAGAGATTCTGAACTCGCATGATCTTTAGAATCCTGAACTTGGTCTCAGGCACTGTTTTGTGGAAAAGAGTGTAAACTGTTCGGTAGCTCTTGTCTTCCTTTGGCATAGGCACTTGGATAAACTCCTGAGATGAGTCCATTGGGATCCAGGTTTCGGGATAAAAGTTTGGGGTTGTTATGGCAACAGGTGATAAAGCTTGCAGCGATGTAGGATCCGCAACTGGACAAGATGCTGGTGTGACTCCACTCAGTGTCCTAGGAAGAGACAGAGCTTTCATCAGTTTCCAGTCTAATAAACAGTCTATTATAACACAGCAGCATAAAACACACACAGATGTAAAACCTGGTAAAGCATATATAGTGATCGACTAGACCAGCATCTTTCACACAAAAAAACTTAAGTTATATACAGCATCAGGTGACTGCCACACAACCCCAATCATTTACAGTCAGCCTGGGCAGTGATCTGATGGTCATATCCACAGGATACTGGATTGGTTGGATTTTCCTGGAACACTGCTATTGCTTTCTCATTCTCTCTTTTCCAAAGGAAATAATGTGTGCAAGTAGGTGGCTATCTAGTCTGTTGCTAGTCAGGTTCTGCCTGTATGTCTGAGCATTCAGGTAGCACCAGGCGTCATCTGAAGTTACTTCAACAATGGAATAAGGCTCTCTCCAGAGTTTATAAAAACTGTAGTTCTAATTGTAGTCTCCCCGAGGATCACTCATCAGCCTCCCCTTCTGATAAATCATGCTAAGCAGAGAGCAAACAGCATAACCCTTTTGGAGGAGAGGGGTGGGGAGTGACTAAAGTCAATGGCAGTTTTCATATGGCTGGATAATGCTGGGAACACTTGATACGTTTTTCTCGCTCAATTCTCCGCTCGATTTCTTATCTTCCGCTCGTTTTTCTTATCTTTTTCCATTCAATTCTATGAGGAATTGAGCAGTAAAATGATCGAGAGGAATATCGGACATGATGGATTTTATCAATCAAAAATACGTAATGTGTGTTCCCAGCATAAGACAGAAGGAAAACTGTTTCAGGGTAAGAAGCAACATCTGTGCTATTAATAAACACTTCTAAATTCACAAGTAAATTCACATGTATGGATCCACTGCAGGGTCACTTTAAAAGATCGTAAACATGTAATCATTTAAATAAAGAAGCTGCAATTACTGATTTATTTAGTAGTTGCTAATTCCTTCTCTAGTGCTGATTCTGCTGCTTAATAAATCCATCAAGCAGATGAAGACTTTCAGATGTTAATGGCTGCACGGTTGTGTATACAGAGCATAATCATGGGAATAGTGTAACAATGCAAGGAACCAGGGAACACAGAACTTCAGGGGGAAAAGCCTATCTCTGCTATAACAAGGTGACATACGGTAGCCAGATCTGAAGAGCAGGAATGTGATGGAAAGCATAATCTGACACACACGGTCATTCTTGTTACTGTACTCGCTGAACCTCCATACACACTGAGGGCATTAAGCCATGGCCCTGCATCAAATAAACAGCACTCACATCGGAAACAAGCGGAAAAGCAAGACTGGTGATAAATGCAATGACATTTTACTTCATTCTGCACAAAAGAAAACATTTTATGGGGAAGGAACTGATTTCAAGCGAAGCCAGAAAATAAATGATATTTCAAATGACTGGGCATTGAAGTGTGTGTAACACTCTGCTTCCTCAAAGTAAAATAATGAAAGATTTGATTCCAGTGGAAAGTACTTCTCAGCACGGATGTAAATGCAGCTCATTCATCTTATTTCCATGTCTATAGAGTGGTTATTCACACAGTGCTCAGGCAATGCAGCAGATCTCTGCACAAGGCCAATTATGTGCAGATTACACTTCCATCAAGGCTCTGGACAGCACTAGTAAAAGGCAGGTACAATCTGTATCACTGGGAGTTCAGAGCACTGAATGGGAAGGAAAGTTCAGAGCCAAAATCCAAGCACACACATCTTCAGAAAATCTATTAAAGTGCATCTGCTGCTGTCAACATTGTAAATATTTCTTTGGCTTATAAAGCTCTAAATAATATATGAACTCACAAAACGCCAGTATGCCTACTAGTGAGCCTCTTGCTGCCACAATGGAAGTAGTATTTGTGATTTCACACACAACCTCTTTTAGATCCACAACAAAGAGTAGTACTGTGGCAAAGTGGTTAACATGGCTACCTTGTACGCTGACATTCTACATTCTACCCCCACTTAGGCACACCATTTACTATGCATTTCTAGGTGTAGACTAAATGCCTTCCACAATGTCAGATATGCCTAGGCCATATTAGAAGAAATGAGACTTTATTCAAACATTATTTTTTTTAAAGCTGTAAGTTAAGCACAATCTAAAACAAAAAATGAACACCAAAGTCACAATCATTAAACATAAGGGATCCTTCTTCATAAAGTGGCATAGATGGCAGTTTGGTGCTTGATAAGTGCAATTCAGGTGCTACATGGCGCACGCCGTGCTCCAAGAAGCCCTGCCTAGAAAGTGCCAATTTCAGCATCCAGGCGTGTGTGTGTATCACTCAGGGCTGTGGAGTCGGAATTGAGGAGTCGGAGCAATTTTGGGAACCTGGAGTTGGAGTCGGTGGTTTCATAAACTGAGGAGTCGGGAGTCGGATGATTTTGGTACCAATTCCACAGCCCTGGTAAGTATTAGACTAAGGAGTCAGAGTCAAGGAGTCGGAGCCATTTTGGGTACCTGGAGTCGGAGTTGGAGCCGGAGTCTGTGGTTTCATAAACTGAAGAGTCGGAAGATTTTTGTACCGCACCACTGCCGCTCAGGCTGCAGTCAGGTCAGGTTGCTAGTGTTTGTGCGCGGAAGCAGGAAAGTGCGCCGCTTATTTAATTAATTTTATTTAAACAGGCTAAAAAGACTAGTAACTGATAAAGAGCTACAAATAATTATGAAAACTATATGCTGCAGCTAATCTCACAGCAGTGATTATTATTCATCTGCTTGCAGCTGCCAGAACAGTTGTCAACACAAACAAAAAGCAACGTGACAGTGTGGAGCATAAACACAAGTAAAAACACCAGAGATTTCCTGCTGTCCTTGTGTAACCATCTAACACGTCAGCAGCCTCTCCACAATGACGTCCCTAATTGGAACAATGAGTGTGAACTCTGCATACAACAATGTGCTAATGCATTTCTCACGCTACAAGCTGAGGTATGTCAGTGCGGACAGGCAGACCGTCTCCCTGCACCTACAATACTTTGTACTGACGTCTGTCCACTGCTCAGGCAAAGGCTCAATAACTCTGCAGATAACTACACATGCCAGACTATCCTCACCTGAAATAATCATTGTGATTGCTTCAGGTGACAAAGTACAATGTGTACAAAGGTCCCCTGCCATTATCTCCTTCTCCTTTAGCAGAAATTTCCCTGAGCAACTGTTACTGCCACTGCAGCTCCTGCTCATCCTCCTGCATAACCCCATAAGCAGGGCTGGTCCTAGACTTTTTGCTGCCCGAGGCAAACTTGTGAAAATGCGCACCTCGCCCCCCCCCCCCCAAATTGGAATGATCGCACAGCACCAGACAATTTGCACCACACGTTACAGCTGCGGTGAGCCCCCCACAAAACACCCTCAGTATAGGTAGGTAGCCAGTTATAGATGCCCCCAGTATTGGTAGCTAGGTACAGCTATCCCCAGTATAGGTTGACAAAGGCACACTCTTCACTTCCTGTTTCTGCCCCCAGACTTCTGCCGCTTGAGGAAGTCGCCTCACTTGGCATCAAGTGGCCTGCCCATAAGACAGAACATGCTGATCAGCTGGAAACTCTGCAGCAGTCTATACTATTAATGCAAACTGTCACCTGAAATGATCACAAATAGTAATTTTGGAAGATTATCTTGCATGTGTATGTAGTTAAACAATGGCTGCCAGCAGAACTGAAGCCTACTGAAATCTTGGCTAATTTCCAAAGGACAACATGGTACAACAGGATTGCTATCAGGAAGATATGAATTGTTTAATTGATTTACCATATACTGTATAATGTGTACCTTGCTTACTGCTCTACAATAGCCAACTATGAAAAACAGGAAGAAAAAGAATGCAAAGGACATCAGTCTATGTAGAAAAGGGAATTCAAAATACACTTCCCATTTTTAATACAGAAAAATGCTGCCGTTCATGTAATAAAGATGCAGCCAGGGACACTGTTAGTGTCACGTCACAACTCTCCATGGGAAAGAGGTAAGATCCTATCAGGTAAATAAGGCCATAATCGCAGCAATTTATGCTGCACACATCGCGTCGGCGTTAACCCCTTTCCAATCTATTTTCGCGATCACCCACATCCCCCAGCACTCAATTCTTTCAGGTGCGCTGGGCGGGTTGTGGGTGATCGCAAAAATGCTGCAGCCATTAGCAGTCAGAGGGTCTCTGCCTCCTTGCACTAGAGCATACATGTCAAACTCCGGTCCGCGGTCCAAATTCGGCCCTCAGAGCCATTAAATTTGGCCCTCAAGTGGTTTCCCCACTTTGCGTTACGTTTGGCCCACTCTAGACCACCAGGGAAGCTATATTGGAGGTGAAGCCCTAGAAAACCAGGGAGGCCATATGGGGGAGGGAGGGGGAAAGCACTAAACACCAGGGAACTGTATAGGGGAGGGAGGGAGTCTCTCGATACCAGGGAACTGTATAGGAGAGGGAGGACCTCTAGACACCAGAGAACTTTATAAGAGAGAAAGGTGGCCAGTAGACATTGAGGTTGGCCCGCGACTAGGCACCAGTGTACAAATTTGGCCTGTAACGAGGTTCCAGTGTATAATTTCGGCCCACTTTGTACTTGAGTTTGACACCCCTGCACTAGAGCAAGGAAACGGCCTGGCATTAGGGGGAGAAGTTGGTAACTTTATTCAACAATGTGATCTACAAAGGATGACACCATCACCATCTGCACCCCTACAGCAAGTCTAAGGGCCCTTTTCCACTAGTGGCGATTGCGATGCTGAATCGCAAACCGCTAATTATTTTAAAATCGCTACAGTTTGTATTTTAACATAGGAATCGCGGTAGGTAATTTCCACTACCGCGATTCATTTTTTACTGAAACGCAATGGCGCCGCGGAGCGTTTTTTGACGCAATTTTGCTATGCAGTCCAGTGCATAGCAAAATCGTGATCGCAAACGCCAGGAAAATTTGTTACTTTGCTGAATCGCAATCGCTAGAGTTCAGCACGAACACTAGCGATTGCTAGTGGAAAAGGGCCCTTAATGCTCTACTATGTTAATTACCGTAGTAGTGACCGCCCTGGTGAATCACTACCGCATGGCTATTGTAAACATCAGCCGTTGCTTAGTTACACACGCTATGCTGCCAGTATTGCGCATAGCAGGGTAATTAACTTGCGCTAGTTTATTAGCGGTTGAAAGGGGAAATAACTCATTAGGTTTGATGAATCATCCCCTTTGTGCTGAAGAGGCTGAAATCGTGCCGGATTTTATCCAGTAACAGCGCCACCTAGCTGCAGCCATTTTTCCTATGTCAGTCTATGTAGGATTGGAAAGGGTTAAACACTGTAACCAGCCCTTTATACATAAGCTGGTGCTTTGTGATGTGTTGCGATGGGCAGCAAGATATAAAGCGGGGAGATATAAGCCTCGGTTTAAGCCTTGGACCGGTAAGCTATGTAAGGTCTCAAGCGGGTTAAGAATCCTGAAATTCTTCCAGTAAGCCGTGTATCCTGAGATG
Source organism: Hyperolius riggenbachi (assembly GCF_040937935.1). NCBI lineage: Eukaryota > Metazoa > Chordata > Amphibia > Anura > Hyperoliidae > Hyperolius > Hyperolius riggenbachi. The sequence goes on from NC_090649.1 coordinate 157,714,779, forward strand.
TGAACACACAAGTGGCACACACGTCCTGGAGTGCTCAAGCCTAAACATGCCTGCCTGTGGCATACACCTCCAAGTGCTAAAAATAGCAGACAAAACATTACGCATTTTTTAGTCTTTTTCTCCACTCCTACGTGCAGCCTGTTGCAAAGTTCATGGCGAATGTGTGCTTTCTGTGATAACATGCTTAACTGCTTCCAGAGCCTCTTTCAGTAACTTCCAGCATGGTAAGCTCCTGCTAGACTGTGCATGTCAAGCCTTTGGGCAGACTAACAGCTTCCTGCTTTATCCTAAGAGGACAGCGTGTTCCTAAATACTGGGCTATTCAATCCTGCCTCCAGCTGTGCATGTGATGCCACAAACAGCTTTTCTACAGCTTCAAATCAAAACAGATTAAGCTGCAGCACCTGATAAACGTGCGCACCCACCCAAGCCAGCACTGCTCAGGAACATGACGGATCTGCTGTGTTCTGGCACACAGCACTCTATGTTCACACCGCACAATGTTACCAGCAATATTTACCAGTGTGGTTCCGATTAGGCTTTGTACGCCAATAAGAATATGTCCCCTTCTGTATGCAGTACAAACACAAGCTGTACACTGCTGAGAGCAGCAACATGTGTAGAAACCACATGTACTCCTGAACTGGGAGTGGTCACTGTGGATAACTATTTCACTCCAGTACACCTTTTACATTTTTTTTTTTATTTACCACAGAGAGGTCTTATGAACACAAATGTCTGAAGAAAGATCTGATCTTGCTCAACACAGAAAACTTATCTAAAAGGACACCTGAAGTGAGAGAGATACGGAGGCTGCCATGTTTATTTTCTTTTGAACAATACAAATTGCTTGGCTGTCCTGTTGATCCTCTGGTTTAATACATTTAGCCACAGAACCTAAATAAGCCTGCAGATCAGGTGTGTCTGGCTGGATTGGCCGCATGCTTATTTCAGTTGTGTGATTCAGACACTACTGAAGCAAGAAAGCTCAGCAGAACTTCCAGTCATCTGGTATTGTTTGAAGGGAAATTAATAAGGCAGCCTCCATATCCCTCTCACTTCGGGTTTCCTTTAATTCACCTTTCAAGTTGATAAGGCAAAACACATGACTACAGTGTTCTCCACACCTCCAATCTAAGGGTGACATCCTATAGAGTTTTAATGTACCTGAGAAATAATCCTAACAATCCTTGTTCAGTATCCAAGTCTTCTGGCCAGGGATAAGCTGAAAATTCTCCTACCATGCACATTTCCACTGCTAGCAAGTGAAAGACACTAGTTGCTAATCACTTAGCGGACAGTTAAGGGTTTGAGTACAGTTTGGGTAAATGGACTGGAAGAATACAGAAAGAGTGAACTTGATTACTTACTGTAGATGTGGCAATAACATGACAGATGAGCGGAAGAGCGGCCTTCTTTTGATTTCTTTCCTGAAGCAAGAGTTCTGCTGAAAGCCATCTTTGATGTTCAATACATAGTGATTGTGCCATGTAACAAAGCGGACTTCCTTCAGCCCACGGCAGTTGGCTTCCTCTATCAACTTCACCACAGGCTGTTTTGGAAAAGAAATAGAGATGGTTAACTTCTTCTGATAAGGCATAAAAAGGCATTATTTTTACTAACCAAAAAATGGGTGGGAGTAACAAAAGATAAATGAACTGAGATATATCCCCTTCCATATATGATACCATACCCTGGCTGCTAGAGAAGGATCTAGAGCTTCACAGTAGACCTGTATTCATAACCACTTTAGCCTCAGCTACAGTATCTCTACCGTATGTCCTCTGTGACTACAGGCAAGCTACAAGGACGTAGATGTAGGTCTTGCAGCTGAAGCACAGCTGTGCACAATCGTGCCTGCTCCTGTGATATGCCACCGGTACTATCGGCTGCAGCACTAATTTGTGAAAGGGAATATATGTTCTCTGAGCCAACTAGATTATTTTCTCCCTAATTTTTTACCATTAAAAATACTTTTATTTTCTCAGTTCAAAATTAAAAAGAACACACTGTAGCAAAAAAAAAAAAACACATTTATTTCAAAATCAAATATTATCACCATAAATTGTGACCGGAACATAATTTAAGTTTTGAGATAAACGGGAGAAATAGCCAAATAAGATTTGTTGATTTTATCTAAAGTATCGCTTTTTATTTTTAAACTAAAATTGGTAAAAACTGAAAAATAATGTATCTTTTTTGTTCTTGGGGAAAAAAATGCCAGTTTGTCTTGAAAAAGCGATTTATATATAATTTATGTGTTATAAGTAGAGATAAAGTTATTGCTGATTAAATAGGGACATAGCTAAAATGTCAAAACTGCTCAGGTCCATAAGAGGGAAACAAGTTCTAGATGCAAACGTGGTTAATTAAGTACACAATATGCTGCGTGCTACCATGACAGGGCCCCCTACAGCACAACTAATGTTAACATTCCATAGGAATATCATTGCATAACCTTGGGATGCAATGCTATTGTCCGTTGCAACTAGATGCAAAGTATTCCATGTGAAAGACCCTAAGATGTAAAAATAACACATCACTGCAGCAGCATTTTTTTGGGCTAGACTTACAGCAAATAACGCCCTCCCCTTTACATGGATTATGTAAAAGTTTAACTCATTTGGGACGGGAGCCTCTAGTTCCTTTAAGGACCAGAGGCTTTTTTTAAAGTTTTTTCCTTACCCGATCACTGTAATTGGCTCACAGTGATCAGGAAGTCAGGAGCCAATGAAAATGGCTCCTGACACCTAGGAGGAAGCTTCCTCTAAGAGTAGCGATCGGCTCGGGACAGCGGCAAGCAGCGGTGTAGAATCTACACCACATCAGATTTAGAGAGCCACAGATGTGGCATAGACTCTGTGTTTCTACACTGACAGCACCAGACAAATGGAAAAAACAACAAAAACAGGGGCTTCTGGGCCACAAAGGAGTAATGTGAAGAGCTGTGGTAGCATTCCCCCACTGAATGCTTTTCATACCCTGACTGGGCCTTCAAAAAATACAAAACAAACAAACAAACAACCACAAGAGAAAGAGCATTTCCTAATTAATCTGGGCCTCTAGACTACACCTGTTGACATGCTTTTACGTACTGGAGCTGCTGAGCTCACACAGGACACAGTGAGCTCGTTCATAGTGAGACAGAGATGTGGAGCAATAACATGGGGATGAGCTTACCTCAGAGTATTCCCTCCAGCCAAAGTGGTCTCTGCAGAAGTACTTCCACACTGTGTGGTAATTAGAGGTAATGCCAGAGGTAGAGGGGGTAGACAGTCGTCGGATTTGGTCAAATTCAAGAGATTCATAAATAGTCATACAGTCCAAATTCACTAAAAAGTCGTGTCCCCTAGAAGCAAACACAAAAAAGAGGCGATTAACATACATGTTTCCAAAAGTAACATATACACGTAGGTACAAAGACACATGTTTCATGACAGACACTGCACACAACAACTACCATATACCATTGTTAATGTTACTGATTTAATATGGTGTCATCATCATCTTCTACGGCATAAGAAACAAACAGATACAGAGGTGGTAGACAAAGTATATGTGACAGTGTCATGGTTAACAAGCAATACAGCAATTAACAATTAACGCCAGCCCTTGCAAGTTTAGTATCTAGGTGAGGTTTTGGATACACTGTAGGATAGAGCAACTAGATTTCAGAGGATCACAATAGTTATAAGTCTAATAATTACACAAAACTGCACAGCCACTGTTACAGTCAGACTGCAGCCAATTCTGATAAAAAAAAAATATTTTTACCAGGGCACAGTGATGCCAACACATCGCCAAGCACACTTATAATAGGTACACACCATACAATTTTCTGGCAGATTTACCTGCCAGATCGATTATTTCCAACATGTCCAATCTGAATTTCGATCGATTTTTCATTTTTTTTATTGTTTTTCTATTGTTTTTTAAATTGTACCTAGCATAAGGAGCAGCTACGCCCTCTTGTCATAAGTCTCAGTAGACACCTAGTCAGTGCAGGGGATTCAACATACTAAGGATATCATCTATGGAATGCTTCACTTTGGCAATGGAGTTCAGCTATTATACAGATGAAATGTCATGCAAGGCTATTGGTAGGGACTGGCCTAGTCTTAAGGTGGGCACACACCATACAATTTTTTAAATATCTGTTCAATTTAAGAATTGCAATAAATTTTTCTGACTGATTGTAACATTTCAAAAATATGACCAATGTACCACACACCTATGTTAAATTTTTTCCTCAATTGTGATAAAAATGATTGGAAACTCAGAGGAAATTGCTAGGGTGTGTATATTAATAAATTAACAATCCAACACACACCATACAATCTTTGGTAGAAATTGAAGAGAAATATCTGGCATTCCGGATCGATTTAAATCGAAAAAAATGGGAAATCCGATCGAATTTTTCAGTCGAATGAAAAAAAAGCTTTCAATTTTTTCGAGAGATACGATCGTTTTTATCGAATTACTGTAAAATCGGATCATTTTATTGTATCGTGTGTGGCCACCTTTAAGGTGGCCATACACTGGTCGATTTGCCATCAGATTCGACCAACAGACAGATCCCTATCTGATCGAATCTGATCAGAGAGGGATCGTATGGCTACCTTTACTGCAAACAGATTGTGAACCGATTTCAGCCTGAAACCGATCACAATCTGTTGTGGTGGTGCTGCTGCTGCCGCCGCTCCCCCCCCCCACCGCATGAATTACCTGCTCCGCCGGCGCGACTCCCGGGTCTCTCTCCGCTCTTCTTCTCTGCTCTGGTCTCCGGCTCCAGCATGCTTCACTTCATCCAGCCCGGCAGGAAGTTTAAACAGTAGAGCGCCCTCTACTGTTTAAACTTCCTGCCAGGCAGGAATAAGTGAAGACATGCCGGAGACCAGAGCAGAGACGAGCGGGGGCAGTCGCGCTGGCGGAGCAGGTAATGTATGCGGGCTCTATTGCGTCGGTCGTCGGGCACTCGAACGCCGCTAGCGATGCGCTCTTTACCCGCGGGCGATCGACGGTAATTTTACGCACAGCGCGATCGACGGGATTGGACGAAATGAATCGAAATTCAGCGTGTAGCACGAACGATTGGCAGCAGATTCGATCCCAGTGATCGAATCTGCTGTCGAAACGGCGGTAAATCGGGCCAGTGTATGGCCAGCTTAAGCCTTAACACAAACACTTTTCAATTCAAGAATAGCAATCAATTTTTCTGACTTATTGTAAGAATTAAAAAATCTGACCAATGTACCACACACCTATGTTCAACTTTTCCCCAATCATGAATAAAATAATTGAAAGCTCAGAAAAATTGATTGGAACTAACTGTCCATCAAGTAATTGACAATCCATCACACACCATACAATTCTTGGTAAAGTTGGTCTGAAATTTCCAACATGTCCAATCTCCAAAAATGGAAAAACAAACAAACAAACAGAAAAACAGGAACTTCGATCGGATTTATCGATCAAAAACAACCGATCTGAATTAGCAAATTGGTGAAAAATTGGATCTTTTAATTGTATGGTGTGTGGCCACCTTTACTGGTGTCTGTGAATACAATTTCTCTAGGTAAAATTACTGGAAAATCAAATAACCGGCAGCAGAAAAAGGACGGCTCCAGTAAACAACAGGTGCACTTGAAGATCCTGCAGCATCTTAAATACTGCCCAAGTTTCCTGTTGTAACATGCTGATACTAATACATCGAGTTCTAACTTACACTGAAGGCCAGAAGAACAAAGTGGGTGCCTGTATTTCATGCATCGTTTGTTTCTGCAAGCCTCGCCGAGAATTAAAACTAAGGAATTAATGATTTAAATGGATCATCTGTTCTACAGCTGTAAGCAGAAACGTGAACGAAAAACGAAACTGGGCAGCATTCCTGAACACAAATCCCTTGAGAACTGAAAGTACCGCACACTAATGCTACATGTCTGACACATACAGTCCAACTCCTTAACCTTCAGAGGTGTTGCCACGGCAACCCACAGCCCTAATCATTTATGATTATTACTGTTCAACAAAGCAACAATACATCCAGCAGAAACAAAAAGCAGATAACATCAAAAGCCATTGGAGTTTACAGGCACAACATGTACAGCACTCTCTGCTGATACAGCAATAGCTGCTGTGTATACTGGGGGTCATTTGAGGCTTTACATACACACATAGGCCAATTAGAAAACAATCTTTCTGTACAATGGCTTTTCTGACTGATGGAATGTTCTCTTATCAATCATTTCTGATCATCCTGCAGCAGAAATCAGTTTCAATCAGTGGATCAAATTATAAATAGACCAGGAGTACCTGAAGGCCAATATCAGAATTAATGGGATTGATCCAATTCACTAGGTGATAGATTTTCACATCTTATCAATACAATGGGTTTAACAGAAAATTGTATGGTGTGGCATCAATTCATCAAAGGCTGCTAGGTACACACCATAACGATTTCTGTTAGATTTACCTGCCAGATAGATTTTTTCCAACAGGTTGGAAAAAAATCTATCTGGCAGGTAAATCTAACAGAACATTGTAGGCGTGTACCTAGCATTAAGCCGCCAGCAAGCAAGAAAACAGAATAATTTTGGCAATACTTTTTCACCTGCTTTTTCAATTGCAGAGTATTGAAAGTTATTTTAAACAGAAGATGAAAAAATAACTTCTAGGAGAAAAAGTGAATGGATCAGGCCCAATGTGTATAAAAACTACAGCCACGCCAGGACTCGATATGCAGCCTTTAGGCCAACGCACAAGGATGTCTCCCGATGTTTGATCTGCATTTCTCAAACACGATTAATGAAACTTAAAGGCAGGGACTGAACCACTATTAACAAGTGCTAACGCAATGCAGAATTCAGAATTTGGCTTCATTTGGTATGTGTTGTGTTTTTTCCAAATGCAGCCTGTGCTATCCTGCTGTGTTTGGCGTTTGTTCCTGGTGGCCCTTATACTGTCGGTGGCCAGCAGGATCAGACCAAACGCACGCTGAACGCATAATCAGCACTATTCCTGTGTTATACAACCTGCGTTTCATGTCCTTGTTTTGCCAACGGCTGTGTACACAAAACCACCTTGTATTTAAATGCTTTCTAAACATTGCCTAAGGGTTACTGTACACACAGTTGTGAGCTCAGGCCACCTTGTACACACTTCCAATAACTGATGCCTGTAAAGTTCCTTCTGGGAACACTTTGGGAAAGATATTGGTATGGACACATATTAACAAATCTGATCAAGTATTTTAGTTACGTAAACTGATAAGGCAACTTTAGGAAAGCATCATGCGCAATTACACCTTCATGCAAACATGTTTGTGCCATGGTGTACTTGAAACAATGTTTCCCACTTCAGTACTTCCAACACTGTCATTCATTAGGGGGTACCTGCTAGAATAATGCTGAGAAAAACTGCTCTACAGGCTATGAGGGGAAAGAATAGTGCAGATGAAAGAGGCATTATCCATTCATTTTATAGTATAGGTCTATTTGATGATAAGTAAAATAATGCAGCTAATCAGATCTCAGTATTCACAGCACTAAAGCTATGTACACTAACTAGATGTGTTTGTTGCCCTAAAGGGTAAGGGTTCATACACACCTACCAACTATCTGCCAAACTTGTCTGTTAAGCCCCATTCACACGCTCAACTGCGGTCTTTTATGCAGCACAATTGTCAAACAGCTTTTGTTGTGAAACAAGTTGAAACAACTGAAAGAAGACGTGTGCTATAGTTCTAAAAGCTGATAAGACTGATAAGAAGTCAATCCAACAGTTGGATTGACTTCTTATCAGTCTTATCAGCTGTTTGAACAATAGCAAAAGACTTTTTTCAGTTGTTTCTACTTGTTTCACAACAAAAGCTGTATGGGGCTTAATGCTGGGCATACATGGGTCGATCCGGCGGCCGATTAGCTGCTGGATCGACCCCCGTCGCGTCCGCGCGGATCGATTCCCGCTCGTCCCCGCCGGCAGTCCTTATCAGCTGCTCGATTCCCTGCCATTGTCCGCCGGAGGGAATCGAGCGGGCGGGAGTCCAGCGGCTTGATCGTGCCAGCTGAATATTATCAGCTGGCTGGATCAGCTGGTCGATACACGGTACAGAAACGTACCGTGTATCCCCAGCATAACAGACAAGTTCGGCAGATAGTTGGACAGATAGTTGGTAGGTGTGTATGAACCTTTATGATCATTTCAAGTAAAAATCAAGTCTTCGGGCTCCACTTCAGTGAATTGTCTTCTTAAAGGGGAACTGAAGTAAGAGGTATACGGAGGCTGCCATATTTATTTCCTTTTAACCTCCTTAGCGGTAACCCCGTGTGTGACACGGGGTAAGCCGCCGGAGGGTGCCGCTCAGGCCCTGCTGGGCCGATTTGCTTAATTTTTTTTTTGCTGGACGCAGCTAGCACTTTGCTAGCTGCGCCAGCACCCCGATCGCCGCCGCCGCGCGCCCGATCGCCGCTATCCGGTGCGGCGCGCGGCCCCCCCCCCAGACCCCGAGTGCTGCCTGGCCAATCAGTGCCAGGCAGCGCCGAGGGGTGGATCGGGTCTCCCAATGACGTCCCGACGTCGCTGACGTCGGTGACGTCATCCCGCCCCGTCGCCATGGCGACGGGGGAAGCCCTCCAGGAAATCCCGTTCTTTGAACGGGATTTCCTGATCGCCTATCGCCGGAGGCGATCGGCGGGGCTGGGGGGATGCCGCTGAGCAGCGGCTATCATGTAGCGAGCCCTCGGCTCGCTACATGATAAAAAAAAAAAAAAAATTAAAAAAAACTGTTGCGCTTCCCCCTGGCGGTATTTTTCATACCGCCAAGGGGGTTAATCAATACCAGTTGCCTGGCAGTCCTACTGGTCTATTTCTCTGCATTAGTATCTGAATAACACCAGAAACAAGCATGCAGATAGTCTTGTCAGATCAGACTTTAAAGTCTGAAACATCTGATCTGCTACATGCATGTTCAGGGGCTATGGCTAATAGTATTAGAGGCAGAGGATCAGCTTGGTTGCCAGGCAACTGGTATTGCTTAAAAGGAAATAAACATGGCAGCCTCCATATACCTCTCTCTTTAGTTGTCCTTTAAGGAGCATACACACATCCAATTTTAATTGGCCAATCAATGACCAATTTTGCCACCTCCATGTAGTATAAGGGCCAACAAACTCAATGCCATGAACAGATTGAAGGTAAGCTCTCAAACCATAAAGAAAATCGGCCAATGATTGGTTAATCAAAACTGGATGTGTACCAGGCTTTATGCTATACAATTTTCTGTTAGATTTACCTGCCAGATTGATTTTTTACAACATGTCCAATCTCAATTTCGATCGATTTCCATAGAAGTGAAAGGAAATTGATCGGAAAATCGATCGAAATTAAGATCAGACATGTTGGAAAAAATCGATCTGGCAGGTAAATCTAACAGAAAATTGTATCGTGTGTGCCTAGCATTAGGTCCTACTGAGTTGTCTGCTATTGTCCACAGTCAGACATCTCCAACTCAATCACCCCACACCCAGACGCAATCACAAAAGATCAATTTGGGAGACATTCATCCCCCACCTCTCCTTTCCATACCTCAGAATAGTATGATCAGCATAGATCTGACCAGCTGATCTGTACACTGGTCAGGGATAAACTGTCACCTGACGCAATCACATAAGATCAATTTGGGAGACATTCATGCTTTATATGTATTCAGTGCAAGCGAATACACCTGCTTGCAACAGCCCAATTCTCATGCCTTCTCTCTCACCCCTGTATATTTAGAGATAAGCAGGACAAAGCTGTATCTAGGGCACCTCCACACGAGCACAGAGGATATATATTAACATAACCTTCATCTTATATGTATCTTATATAAGGCATTCCTCTTCAAGTAAACACAATTCATTTCTACATGGCAGGGAGACTATAGAGTGTGTGCTGGGAAGGAATTTCTGCTTCCAGTGGAACTGCTCTGACTACAGCTATCTAAACATGTGCAAAGCACGACTATAAATAATAATATGCATGAGAAAGACTGAGGCTGAAACAGTTCTCTCACGCTATCTTGCTAAAGCCAGCCATTTTGCAATCTATGGACTTCTCAGAATAGGTATCATTAACTGTGACCTGGAAAAGCATTTACGTAAAGCCAACCTGTCATCAGATTCTGGATTATCTCTGATGCTAATAAAAATCCTGTGTGATTGTATGTGTCTGTTTACAGCAAATGCAGATATTTTCCTCCTATGCCTCCAGTGACACACCAGTGCGCACATGGGTGTCATCTTTGTTCTGTCAGCTGTATGGCTGGACTCGGCATGGAAACTCCTCATCACCTGAGGCAACATTAATCTCTCAGAGGTCGCTGGTCCTTTTCACCATTAGGCATCTTTAATGTATTATATGATAGATTCAACAAAAACCATGCATTTAAAGTGGACCTAAACTCTTGCACAGGACAGAAGGAAAATATGGAGAAATGCACACTGTATGTATTTAGAGAGTTTAGCCTGTCTAATTCTCCCTCAATTTTTACTCATGACAAGTTGTAATTTGAACCCTCAGCTGTGTCAGCTGACTGCCTCAGCAGAGAGGCTAATTTGAAAGCACAGGATATTAACCCCTATGTCTGCTTCCATGAATCAGGAAGTAGACACACTGCAGATTTATTGCAGGATTTGTATCGGCTGTAACAAAGAAATGCTTTTTCTGTAAAGGTTATTATGCTGCTGATTATCTTTTAGAGCAGAGAGGGAGTTCTGAGTTCAGGTGTACTTTACTAAAGTGTAAAGCCTTGTGTTTTTTTTTCTTTAACGTCTGAGCAGCATGTGGGGATGTAATGACTTTGATAACATGTCAGGCTTGTATGATCCCCTCACTCAGTAGGAGGAAGGCCTTGTTCACATTATGAATCGCCCAGCGCTTTTTCAAGCACTGAGAATTTTTTGCGATCTTTAAATTCGCCTTTCTCTATGCTTTCTAAGCGCTTAGAAAGCGGGGGTATTCTTTTTTCACTTCCTGGCGTCAGTCAGGAAGTGAACTCTTATACCCGGAAAGGAATAAATACTATGTATTTATTCATCAAAGCGCTTGGGAATTTGCTATACAAAGCGTTTTTTCACGCAAATCGCTCTCAAAATGGTACAGGCAGCGCTTTGATGAACGGATTGGAATCTCTCATAGAGAATCACTGCACAAGGGCTTTTAGGGCGATTTCTGAAATTGCCTGCACTCAAAAAACACCCACAAATCCCCTTAGTGTGAAGAAGCCCTTAGTGATCTTCCTTTGCTGTCTGTGGACAGTACTACACACATGCCATTTCTGTTTATCTCTATCAGGCTGGTATGATCCCCCTCCCTTCACTCGGTATGAGTAGGTGATCTCCCCTTGCTATCTGTTTACAGTACACATGCCATCTCTGTTTATCTCTGCCTTTTAAGTGCTGATATGAAAAAGAAGTTTCTCAATCCACCCAGCCGCTTTCTATGCCATCACTAGGCTCCTGAAATGATTATTTGCACTCCGCATGTGATGAGGCTGTCACACGCTCCTACGTATTGTGAGATAATCTCCCACTGTGAATGGCCGCCAACAGATTATAAATGAAGGCTTCAGTATTGCATTTACAGGATTATGTGCGATTCTATCATTATGGGAAGAAGAAGAAAGTGTCCAACCATGCAAATAAACAGGTCAGCCAATTCTTGTAGACAGCTAGCTATCGCAAGGCAAACACTTTATAAATGAAGAAGTAGTGGAATATTCTGATCAGGAACATGTACTGTACAGAAAGTCACCACAGCAATTACAAAACACTTTACAACTGGAACGTTACACGGTTATCAGAATATTGCCAGCTGCCGGAAAGCTGTCACAATCTGATCTCTGTGACAGGAAGCTAGAAAAGTTTACTTCCCATGGAGTGGTTACGGAATGCATTCTGACTGGAATCTGTGAACACCTTGAAAATGTCTCTGGCTGGAGAATTTACCGTAACCGAATGCCATGTCCGTGTCCTCCTCATTCATTCAGTCAACTCCAACTCTTCATGACCATATGTACTTCTGATCACCAATGCTATGTACAGGGCACTACATTTTTTAACACTCAAAATGACTATTAGTAAGTACAGGTGCAACCCCCCCCCCATATCAATGACTTCCCCCATTTAGTGATCTGCTGGGATGGACCCTACTTAGTTGTCTGCTAGTGTAGTATGTGCTGCAGTACACCTGCCTCTTGCTCTGCCCCACCCTTTTACTACAGGACAGAGTGGGCTGCCTGATCGGGAGCCAAGCAGCACGTAAGTGCACTGAAATATATATACTGTTACTCAAGGGGGTGCGAGAACCACATTATTGTGAGCCAGCCCACTGTTTAACATGGTTTGCCACATGTGGAGCGTTACTGCATGCGGGAGTACCGTGCGTGATCACCGCCTCGAATGAATCAGAAATTCCACTTCTGTACCAAATCAGCTATGCATATGTTGAAACCGTGGGTTTCTGAGATTTGCATTTCACATTAACACACTTGGAGCTAACAGCTCTTCACAATGGAGATAGGATTGCAACCAGGAAGTGACTAAGATTCAGGGATTCATGCCGCAGTGGTACAGAAACAGAAAAATATTTGTCACAACCAACACTTGATGTCGCCAGCTTCGTCCTCTCGTCGCTCTTTACAGTTCTACTGCTCATGTCCTCTTAAAAAAAATCTGTTAAGGATTACTGTACATTTTTTATTATCAAATAACCATGTAAAGAGTGATGAAGATAAATTATAGTGTTACTGAAAAAGGAAAGTATCTTTTATGTGTTGCGGGTTATAATAATAAGACAGTGGAGACTACAGCCATATAGTATCTTAGGAATCATGACATACACTCATCAGTTGTATAATTTCTGCAATGCATGGTAAGTCCCTCTTCTACAGTAAGTCATTAAATTTTCATGTCTTTCCCATCTCATATCTTGTACTGTACATAAATTACAAGGTTTCTTTGTACTGCTGAGGTGCTGTATTCCTCCTACCCTCTGCAATAGCTGACTGGCTAATTAGATCTGATATTATAGCGCATGTTTTCATCACGGCACAGTGCACTAACACCCACACTGATTCAGATGTGTATCCTGTAATTACCCAGGTTTCTACCTGACATTGGAAAAGGGCAAATCAATTCTGAGCAGGCAAATTTAAGGAAAGCCGAGGTGTGTGTGTCCTATGGGGCGGCCAAGTGTTGTTTAATGAATGATGACGTGACTTGTGCTATTTCTAAACCCTATATATGTTTCCAGATGCGTGACAGAGAACCTAGCATGGAGAAACTCACACATTTCCACAGAGCTGCCAGATATGACATGACTGTGAATAAACTACTATGCACTGAAATATCACGTCTCTGCTACAGACTCTATAACATAGGATGCGGAGTGCAATTAAGCATTTCCAAAATGATTAAGCATTATTCAGTAACTTGGTGCAATCCTGATTGGCTGCACTAACCCACAACAACCAATCAGAAATGATCTATGACTGATCTCACTAAAGCAAAGGGAACAGAAGCTGCTCCAGTATGCATAGCCTTCTACTATCTGTCACATGCTAAATCCCAATGCTAGGAGGAAAATAGTTTTGGGTGGTTTGGATAGGTGTGAGGCCTGGTGCACACCAAAACCCGCTGGCATATCTGCAAAATGCTAGCAGATTTTGAAAGCTTTTTCTTATTTTTCTGTAGCGTTTCAGCTAGCATTTTGCGGTTTTGGGAAGCGTTTTTGGTGTAGTAGATTTCATATGTTGTTACAGTAAAGCTGTTACTGAACAGCTTCTGTAACAAAAACGCCTGCAAAACCGCTCTGAGCTGCCGTTTTTCATAGCGGTTTGCGGTTTTCCTATACTTTACACTGGATTCAGAAACGCCTCCGCAATCCAAAAAATGCCTCACCCCGGGACTATGCGTTTCTGCAAAACGCCTCCCGCTCTGGTATGCACCAGCCTATTGAGATACATTGACCAAGCGTATCCACAGCCGCAAGCCGCTGCAAAACCCCCGAAAAACCCGCTCGGTGTGCACCAGCCCTTAAAGAGCTTCATTTGTGTTAGAATCCTGTCCATTGTCTTCATATGTTAACATTTTTCTTACTTCCTGTTACAACAGGAAGTTGGGAAATTTCTCCAAGAGTGACAGAGACAGCAAGAAATGAAACATTTTTGCAGAGTTGGGAAAAGTTAGTTGTTATTGGAGTCCCCATTGGAAAACCAGTTTGTACTGAGCCACAAATGTAACAGCTGATTCTTACATAACAAACAATCTGTAATTATTCTGCTTGGCTCTGCAACGTGTGCAGGTACTTGCACTGGCGGCAGTCCCCAGTAATCTGCAACAGGTCGGCCATGCAAGTAGGGTACTAATCAGTGTAAAATACTTTGCAGTGCAACCTCACTTGTTAGGTGACAGGTTGCAGGAATATTAATCAATCTCATCCCTGTAGCACTGGAATAGCTGAGGCAAGGTAATGCTGTACATAAAAATGATAATACTGCATTATTTCCCTATGACACTGAATTGTCCAAATACACTAAAGCATGGTTCAGCTACATGTAAGGGAATGGGGATTTGTTGGTCATGTAAAATGTTAAACACCTGATGCCTTCTGCCAAATCCCTATCACTGTTTAGAACAAATCTTACTGTATCTAATACAAGAAGACATTGACCTGATTAAGGGATTACTCGGAACAGCTTGTATAGGAGTGTAAAACGCAAGCAAAGTGGATGCTTCTCTCTTTCCAACACTATGCGGAACTATGTTATGTACTTGTTGCCATTCCGGTAAGACTGGGTCAGGAAGTAAACTTTGTGTTCCCAGGTAGCATATCATACTCACTGGAGCTCACATAATAATGCTCTGCTATGTGCACATCTATGCTGCCGCCAGCAAAAACAACTCAGATTCTGTCATGTGTTGCAAGATCTGTTCCCACAGGTTACAGAAAACACAATTATAACAACCCCAACTCTTCTGAATTATAAAACTCCAACAAGCCTTCTTAACGGGACATTTTATCCATACTAAAAATGTAAATAGATGTATTCCTCAGAAAATCAACATATTATTGCATCTAATAATATAGTGAGCTATGGTCACAGAGCACTAGTATGCCTGTGTTGTACTATATTTCACCACATGGTGATGCTGTACTGAGACATGGAATACAGTAAGCTATGGTCACAGAGCACTAGTATGCCTGTACTATATTTAACCACATGGTGATGCTGTACTGAGACATGGAATACAGTGAGCGATGGTTACAGAGCACTAGTATGCCTGTGTTGTACTATATTTCACCACATGGTGATGCTGTACTGAGACATGGAATACAGTGAGCGATGGTTACAGAGCACTAGTATGCCTGTGTTGTACTATATTTCACCACATGGTGATGCTGTACTGAGACATGGAATACAGTGAGCTATGGTCACAGAGCACTAGTATGCCTGTGTTGTACTATATTTCACCACATGGTGATGCTGTACTGAGACATGGAATACAGTGAGCTATGGTCACAGAGCACTAGTATGCTTGTGTTGTACTATATTTTACCACATGGTGATGCTGTACTGAGACATGGAATACAGTGAGCTATGGTCACAGAGCACTAGTATGCCTGTGTTGTACTATATTTCACCACATGGTGATGCTGTACTGAGACATGGAATACAGTGAGCTATGGTCACAGAGCACTAGTATGCCTGTGTTGTACTATATTTCACCACATGGTGATGCTGTACTGAGACATGGAATACAGTGAGCTATGGTCACAGAGCACTAGTATGCCTGTGTTGTACTATATTTCACCACATGGTGATGCTGTACTGAGGCATGGAATACAGTAACGGTAAGCTATGGTCACAGAGCACTAGTATACCTGTGTTGTACTATATTTCACCCCATGGTGATGCTGTACTGAGACATGGAATACAGTGAGCTATGGTCACAAAGCACTAGTATGCCTGTGTTGTACTATATTTCACCACATGGTGATGCTGTACTGAGGCATGGAATACAGTAACGGTAAGCTATGGTCACAGAGCACTAGTATACCTGTGTTGTACTATATTTCACCACATGGTGATGCTGTACTGAGACATTGCATCTAATACAGTGAGCTATGGTCACAGAGCACTAGTATACCTGTGTTGTACTATATTTCACCACATGGTGATGCTGTACTGAGACATTGCATCTAATACAGTGAGCTATGGTCACAGAGCACTAGTATACCTGTGTTGTACTACTGGTAGTATACCTGGCGACAAATGGTGCTGAGGCTTTGGGACTTGTGAAATCTTGACAAGCCCCAAATTACAATATACCATAAACAGGGTCATGCAGAGTCCACACATAATGCACACTTCATTTATTTCAGGATGTACTATTAAGTTTCATGAATAGGCAGTTTTTGTTTATGAGTCAGTCAGTTTCGGTTCTTGAATTCAGCATTACTTTATGAGCTCTTAGATTTTACAATTCAAATACTGACAGGAGATTACGGAAGACAATAAGTCTGAGATGTACTAAGTTAAGCAGTAAACAGCAATATTTTTCTTAAGTTATAACTCTTGTCAATTAGGTCTGGTACACGCTGTCCAATATTTACTCTAATTCAGCAAACATTCTGATGAAAATTATTAGACAGACCATGTGATCAAACTCTTCTGCCAACCAATTGGAAATGACAGAGACAACTATTTTCTTGGCTGTTTAAGAGAAACTCTACATTTCAAAGTAATAATAAAAAAAATAGAAGATAGATCAAAAAATGTATAAGATTTGCCATGTAAATGTTGTTTGATCCACTGTTAACCTGCAGGTCATCATCTTTACAACTGGAAGACAAGAAAAAACTCAGATAGCACCAACTATAAACACACCCACTAACAATGTGATAGGCTAGAAGGTTGGTTGTTTGTTTTTAACTACAGATACTGTATACAGTATGCACAGAGGAAGAGACTGCTTGCATGGCAGTTGGAAACAGACATTATATCCCACAATGCAATGAGGTTCACAGACAGGAAACTGTCAGGTACATGACCTAAACATCACACTCTGGGAGGGGTTTCACCACAATTATCAGCCACACAGACTCCCATGATGATCGATTTGAGAAAAGGTAAACATTTCCTGATGGAAAGGGGGTATCTATCCGCTATTGTTTGAGATAAAGGATTTTTTTTTTGCTGCAGAAGTCATCTTTTACACAAAATGGTAACACATGAGTATTGTAATTTACTAAGCTATTTGTACTTTTAAATATGTGCTTGAAGATGGGCTTTAATATAAAAAAGCCACTTGACAGTTTTTACATCAACACTTGTCTGTGGCTAAATCATAATGTGTTTGCTGTTTTCAGGCCTATTCTCAGCATAATGAAATCCATGAACATCATTAGACTTTAGCATCCCATTACGCTGTGAGTGAAATACGCTATCAAGCGCACACACGTTACAGTGGACTGGTGCATCTGTATACCGTATCCTGCAGTGTAACTGGCTTATGTAGGCTTCATTATCTCAGGGGGAAATCCAATCAAGAAATGAAGAGCAATAAAGTTGAATGTGCATAACAGCCCTGAACTGAACTGCAGCTTTTTTTCTGGAACAAAGTAAAGTCTGTGGCACAGCATGGCATGCACGGTTATGTTGCGAAATCAAAAGTAAATATACTTTATCTGGCTTATTTAAAAGCAATACTATTTTAATTATATTTAGATGTGGTATCAGTGCAAGTTAATATTTTATGAACCTTCCTTGTTAGTAAATCTTGAACTGTTATATGTAGATGGGACAGCCAAATGTATGCAATATATAGGTAGGCTCTGTGTGGACACACCTCCCAATCCAAAACCACTGTGCAAAGGTTCTGTGTCCATACATGAAGGCACGCAATAGCGGTATACTGCAGACGCCATTGCACGGGCCACAAGATAAACATATATTATCTCAAGCAACATTCACAATGTATCAAAGCCCTTTGGCAAGGCACAAAGTCAGCTTAATGGACAACTGAAGTGAGAGTTATATGGAGGCTGCCATATTTATTTCCTTTTAAGCAATACCAGTTGCCTGGCTATCCTGTTGATCATTTGCCTCAGATATTTTTTACCATAGACCCTGAACAAGTATGCAGCAGATCAGGTGTTTCAGATATTATTGTCAGATCTGACAAGATTAGCTGCATGCTTGCTTCTGGTGTTATTCAGACACTACTGAAGCCAAATAGATCAGCAGGGCTGCCAGGCAATTTGTATAGTTTAAAAGGAAATAAATATGGCAGCCTCCATATAACTTTCACCTCGGGTTCCCTTAAAGGAGGCTGACATATTTATTTCCTTTTAAACAATACCAGTTGCTTGGAAGTCCTGTTGATCTTCTGGCATCAGTAGTGTCAGAGTCACAACCCTGAAACAAGCATGCAGCTAATCTTAAACAAAAGTGGGGACACCGAGAGCCCAATACAGTGTGGTAAGCAAAACAATAGGTTGGAATTGAGAAGTATATAGTGTATATACTCACATAGTATAGGTAACCACTGTGCAGGCAGGTGAGGAGATTAGACCTGTCCTCACTCAGGATTAAAAGTCGCTCTCTGTAGATCAGGAAAAAAGAGATGGGAATCGACCCCTCCACCAGGGGTGGATATTGGTAATATAAGAGTGAACAGAGACGCCAGCAGGATAAAAGGTACTAAAACGTTTAACATTCCTCAGGAGGTGGTGGACTCGCCTCCTTGAAGTAGACAAGATACTGTCAGCTTTTTAACAACAACAGGTTTATTTATATACTCCAGACAACCATGCAACGCAGTACAGTCTCAAGGTCACGATAAGCGCTAATCTTGTCAGATTTTTGTTCAGGGTCTGTGGCTAAAAATCTTAGCAGGGCTGTGGAGTCGGTCCAAAAATCCACCGACTCCGACTCCTCAGTTTAGGATTCCACCGACTCCACGACTCCGACTCCTCTAATTTGCATATTACAATTTTGTTGATTAAAAGTATGTAACATGAAATTCGTCTCTTAACTGCCAACGCTTAGGAATTTTACAAGACAACTGAAGTGAGAAGGATATGTAGACTACTATATTTATTCCCTTTAGACTAAAACTAGTCCTTGGTAAGAGTACTTGTAAAAGGTACAAACCGGAACAAAGAACATCTATCAGGCCCTAGGCAATGTAAGTGTGGTTGCATGTAAGAATGATGTGCAGGTACTCTGCAGGGGAATGAGGAGATTGTAAACAGACAACACCTCTGTGTTCAATGTGCACAGCATTCTCAGTGGATTCCCTGCAGCTCTGTGGGGAGTGCATATGTAGAGTATACTACTACTGTGTAACAAAGTAAACCTGAGACAGATGAAATTAAAGTTTTATACATACCTGGGGCTTCCTCCAGCTGCCTTCAGGATAATCAGTCCCTCGTTGTCCTCCTCCACCACCTGGATCTTCTGCTATGAGTCCAGGTACTTGAGCCAGTTAGGCGTAGTGCGCATGCACACACTCCGCCGCCAGGAGCATACTACACCTTTGCAGCACTATTGCGCAGGTGCAGAATGTTCCTGGCTGTGGGAGCGGCATGCGGCCGGACAGCGCTGACTGGCTGAATTACCAGGACTCATAGCAGAAGATCCGGGTGGTGGAGGACAGTGAGGGACTGATTAGCCTGAAGGGGGCTGGAGGAAGCCCCAGGTATGTATAAAAGTTTACTTTTCATCCGTCTCAGTTACCCTTTAATTTGTAGTCACCAAACCAAATTTTAATAACATATCAAATTATTTGATTTCATCAGCAAAGGGAGTGCATACACTTGCATAAATCAGCATCAATGCAGAATTATTTCCATCTCGTTGACCATCTCTATTAGTGACACGGCTACACATCAGGCTTTATTCTTACAGCATAGATGTTATTTAGTATATATGTTACGGCCAGAACCCGAAGTTTGGCCAGAACTAGAAGTGGCCGGCCACTTCGGGTTCTGGCCGGCCAATGCGCGAACTGGCCGCTGCGCTGCGGCCAATGTGAGGAATGAAACAATTCCTGTAAGGTTTAATGTGATGTTGTGGCCGCAGCGCAGCGGGGTAAATGTATCACACATCTTTACTTTATTCAATGGCATTAAGCCGCCCGGCTTTTTTCCCTCCGCCTCTCTCTCCTCCCCCCGCCTCTCTCTCCTCCCCCCCCCCGCCTCTCTCTCTCCTTCTCTTTATGGGCACAGCCGGGCCAGGGACACGCGTGTCCCTCCGGAGTCGTTCGTCGCGGCAGGAGGGAATCCTGCCGTTCTTGCAGAGCGGGTGCTGGCAGAAGCGATGTCTGCAGCCTCCCCGCTCTGCTCTCCTGCCGCGACGAACGACTCTCCTGGACACGCGTGTCCCCCGCCCGCTGCCCATAAGAGAAGGAAGAAGAGAGAGGCGGGGGGGGGAGGAGAGAGAGGCGGAGGGAAAAAGCCGGGCGGCTTAATGCCATTGAATAAAGTAAAGATGTGGGATACATTTACCCCGCTGCGCTGCGGCCACAACATCACATTAAACCTTACAGGAATTGTTTCATTCCTCACATTGGCCGCAGCGCAGCGGCCAGTTCGCGCATTGGCCGGCCAGAACCCGAAGTGGCCGGCCACTTCTAGTTCTGGCCAAACTTCGGGTTCTGGCCGTAACATATATAAGAGATTCCCGTGTACACATCATATATACAGTCACAATCAGATATGTATATCTGACCTTAAAAATACGGGGACTGCTTTATTGAAGCAGCACAAGTAACTAATTTTGATTGGTTTATTTCATTTTTGTGGACTAAGCACAGCTATTACTGTATATATACATTATTTTAATGACTATTATCTGAGAAATAGAACATTTTATCATATTTTCTATTTTAATTACAGTTACAAATTCATTAGGAGTCGGAGTCGGAGCATTTTTTCCCGACTCCAGGCACCCAAAATTGCCCGACTCCACGACTCCGACTCCACAGCCCTGAATCTTAGAGGCAAAAATCTTACCGCAATGAAATGAACTATATCTTGTTTTTTTCGCCACCAATTAGGTTTTCTTTAGGTGGGACATTATTTTATTCTAAAAGTGTTTTAATGGGAAAATAGGAAAAAATGTAGGAAAAAATTATTATTTTTCAGCTTTCGGCCATTATAGTTTTTAAATAATGCATGCTACTGTAATTAAAACCCATGAAATGTATTTGCCCATTTGTCGCGGTTATAAAACCGATTAAATTATGTCCCTATCACAATGTTTGGCGCCAATATTTTATTTGGAAATAAAGATGTATTTTTTTTCCAGTTTTGCATCCATCCCTAATTACAAGCCCGTAGTTTATAAAGTAACAGTGTTATACCCTCTTGACATAAATATTTAAAAAGTTCAGTCCCTAAGGTAACTATTTACATTTTTTTTTTTTATTACAAAAAAATAATTGGGGAGTGTGGGAGGTAATGAGTTAATTTATTGTGTAAAACTAATGTATTTGTATATATAAAATGCTTTAGGGTGTAGTTTTACTATTTGGCCACAAGATGGCCAAAGTGAGTTTGTGTTCATGCGACCTGTAAGTGTCCAGAAGGACGCTTACAGGAAGCACTACGAGGCTGGGAAAATCACAATGATCGCGCTGTTTCTCATAGAAGCAGCAGATCATTGCGGGGGCTTAGATCAACGAACAGGAATGGACTTTCCCGTTCATTGATCTCCGGGCGAGCGGGCGTGCACGAGCGGCGGGAGCGCGGACAGCGACGGTAGCACGGGAGGTACGGATTTCTCCGTCACTTGGTTTTTTAGGGGGGGGGGGGGGGGGGGGAAAGGGACGTAGAAATTCATACCGCGGGGGGTAAAGTGGTTAAATATACACAAATTTCTTTGTTGACTTTTGGTTACATTTATAATCCAAGGCAACTGCAGTGAATTTGTGGCTCTATTGCTTTCTGTACATAGCTGGTTGATGCCCACACAGGTATGACATTGCCACATTGAAACAACTGGGCCGCACCACTCTCTTTTCATACCGGGTGTATTGCGTTTTTTTTTAATCTCACATACCACTATTCTTATGTCATATACTGTACACAGAATGTTCTGCCAACAGTCTCTAAAGATGTAAACACTCCCTGTGCTCCCGACTCTCTGAGCTCCTTTTTAAGACTTTCTCCTTAAATTTTGCAGACAGAGAGGAGCAACATCACTGAAGCAGGTGGTTTCCTGCAACGCTATAGCACTAATACTGTAGTGCTCACACCGCACAATGGTAATTCGGGGTTCTAGCGATCGCCCTCCGAGTTCCTATGACTGGAAGGGGAAATAGTATTTAATGCCACCGGGGATTTGAGTGGCAGCAGGGACAGCCGTCATTCTGCTCACCCTGCGCACAGCTCTATCTACGCAATATCACGGGAAGAGAAAAGCTGATTTTCAGTTACCCACTTGTTTTTACTGCCCTACCTATTTATGTATAGTCTTTTAATTAAGATCAGGCCAATGTCAAACTCATGGTAATCAACAGCAACCAATCAGCAGCCTTCTTCCATTGTTCTGACAGCTGTAAAATGATGAAGGTTGGGTCCGGCACTTAGCACGCCAGCGTTGCTCTCTCATGTGCAGCTTGTATCATTAAGCTGTGGTGTAATAAGCTATACTTTAGTCAGCAGTTCAGGTCACAGGGATTTGCTTTGAGCTCCTACATCCATGTCTGCTGATAAAAGTCTTCTAAACAAGCACAGTGAAATCCATTAACACAGATTAGCCTATGCAAGCAGGCCATTTTGTAACTGCCAAGAAGCAAAGTCATCAGTTAATGGTTGTGCACACACGCACATCTATGAGCATTGGTGGACTGCAGTAATGTGCTGGGCTACCCCTGTAGATAAAACTCCATGGATCAATCTACAGCATTTCATTGGAGAAGTAACCTACATAGATTAAGTCCGTTATGTAAAATGCAGGTCAGCTGCAGACATTGCCATCTGCAGATAGAGTGCTGGGCACTCCAGATATAAGGCTTCTAAACGCATTAGAGTAATCAGTTTTTAGTTTCCATTACATGACCCTCCCTCTTAGAAACCATCAGCCTCTTATCTGTGAACCTGAGTGGTGAGCAATTGCTCTTCCCTGACATGGGAAACTGCAGCAGTCTGTGCTCTGGGAAATGACTGGATGGAACAACACAGAACATCTAGTCTAGCAGTACAACACACAATCTTGCTTGGTGGTCCTGTCTCTGACACTGAGCTGTATACAAACACCCTGCAGAGCAATAGAACCTTCATTCATTACTCAGTGAAGAGTTTCTCAGCTGCATTAGGAATAAAGTACAATTATGTAGCCTGTAGATTTGTTTTCCTCCTGTCATCCAGAAAGACACTGTCTTGATGGGTATAAGTGAAACCTTGTAGATAAAAAAAAACTAAAACTTTAGCTACTTTACTTACCTCAGGAATGGGAAGCTTTTGGATCCTCCAATGGCTTCCCCCATCCTCCTGAGGCGGTACCAGCACTGAGTCCTCTGAAGCTCGCGGCCACACTGTGTCTGTGCAGCAGCACGGATCTGACTGGACTCGGCTTTTTCCACCGAAGTTTGATTGGCTCCGTGCTACTGCGCATGCACGAGCCGCCGACAAGCCTATGTGGATGGTTTTGCAAAGGACACAGCGCAGGAATGGATTGCTGGAAGAGGATGGCAGCAGCCACTGGTTTATTCAGAGGCTTCCCTCTATTTAAGTGCATACCCATTTGCAGCACATTTTACCCTTACAGGTACACTTTTATTTAATCCTTAACTTACACTTTTCACATTTCTTTTAATAGTGGTATAACAGCCTCCTGCACACGTACACAGCCCAAACCAACGTCAATAAATACAAGCCTCCCTGAAATATAATCTCTGTTTTGTACCAGAGAATTCTTGTTTGTACATGTTGAGCTATCTTCAGCCGGTAGTCTGTGCGGAGAGTAGAAAGACAGAGAGAGAGAGAGACACTCTGCTGTGGGGGCGCAGGCAACACAAAACAAGCACATTTACCAGCATTAGGTTAGGTGGACACAAGTGTCGCGGTATCCTTTCTAGCCATTCATTACCTGGCTAGCTATTCTTCATCCTTGCAGCAACAGAAGGCAAGGGCACCTTGTCCCAGCAAGTGCCTCCTGCTAACAGGCAGAATCCTAATGCAAAGCTTGTTTGTGTTCACAAGCACAGGAAGAAAAATTGCTTTCTGAATCTGGCAGAAAAACTACACTATCCAATCCATCTGGGAGGAATCATTTTCCCTGCTGCTACAGGGAATCGCAAGACCTCAGTTCACTCCCTTGTATGCACAAGACTTAATATCCTGGTTACAGTAACCATATACTTGGACAAAATACGGCACTCTGTACTCATTTCAGATCTATAAAGATGTGTCATGTGGCCTGATTGCTCACATTAATCTGGTGGAATGAATGATAGGACTGCTTAGTACATGCTTGTAAAGTGTACCGATAGCATGCTGGTAAAGCGGTTTCCTTGTAGTATCCTCAATAAACACAAGAGCACTCGTTATTCTGCTGGAAGAGCAATGTCCTATCATAGCATAGGTCAGAGATGACAATCGTATGGCTATGATGAGGTGTCAGTAGTTACCCAACAAGACCCACATGCAGCTCATGAACAAGGGGTAAGACAAAAAGATCTGCGTCATTGCCAAGTACCAGATCCTCTGCAAGGCTCCCAACATGAAAACAGGTTCTGCTTCAAGGAGAGAAGTGGGGAGAGGTCAGGTCACACCATGGTCGGAGAACTTACTTGGAACAAAAGACATTGGGAGAGGGCTACCCGTTTTGGCAAATTGCTACAGAGGACACTAGAGATGTCACAATACACCTGTACACACTTTACACTTGTGAATGAAACAATGAGCTTAGGAAAATCAAAAATGTGTGCACAGCTTAAAGGACAACTCTAATGAGAGGAATATGGAGGCTGCCATATTTATTTCCTTTTAAGCAATACCAGTTGCCTGACTGACGTTCTGATCCTTTGCCTCTAATACTTTTAGCCATAGACCCTAAACAAGCATGCAGCAGATCAGGTGTTTCTGACATTATTGTCAGATCTGACAAGATTGGCTGTGTGCTTGTTTCTGGTGTTATTCAGACACTACTGCAGCCAAATAGATCAGCTGGGCTGCCAGGCAACTGGTATTGCTTAAAAGGAAAGAAATATGGCAGCCTCCATATCCCTCTCACATGAGTTGTCCTTTAATCAATGGCTGCCTCAGTGCTTGTATTTAGCAGTCGCAGGGCCATGAAAGTGTTCACCATGAGAAAGGAGGCAAGGCTATTAAGGAGTAGAGAAATGATGTTGCCCTAGAAGTGCACCTCATTGCATCTTTATAAGTAAGATGGCAGGAATCTTTGCTGGTAAACCTGTAAAGCCAAATTCAATTTTTAGTGCAGTTCTATAAATAGGCCATTGCTGTAGTAGCCAAACAGACAAATAAGGGTTGGGGCCCACTAGGAATCGCAAATCACTATAAAAAACACACTAGCATTTTTTATGACGATTTGTACACAAAACAATGAGCGCTTTCCATAGCAATCTCAAGGAATGCAACTTTGGACCCTGCATAGCGTAAATTAATTTGCTCTGAAAATGCATCATGCTGCGCATTTGTGGTTTCCTGAAATTGCTAGAACTTCAGTGGAATCACTGCCATCCACCTGCGTTGTCAAACGATTTTGAAATTTCCGGTGATACCTTAAAAAAAAAGCACAAAACGCTGCCTATAGGGCTGCAGTGGGCCCTGGGCCTAAGCTAGGACATGGACAATCCAT
This sequence comes from Hyperolius riggenbachi, assembly GCF_040937935.1. Lineage (NCBI taxonomy): Eukaryota > Metazoa > Chordata > Amphibia > Anura > Hyperoliidae > Hyperolius > Hyperolius riggenbachi. Next base: position 157,740,649 of record NC_090649.1, read on the forward strand.
GTAAACACTACTACAGTGTAATTTACCCATGCCCAGGACAGGAAGCACTTGTCCACGAATGGATAGCCCCCCTGGGAAATAAGGGAAAAGGTTGCTGTGCAGTCAGCAAAAATCATCTATCAGTTATTCCTCCTGGAAAAGCAAAGAGCCAAGTGGTAAAGACTGTTTGCAGAGGCAGCCTATGAAAGGAAGATGTTCTGACGCACAGGTGACAGATGTTTGCCCAAACTTTAAACAGTTTACTCAGTGAAACAAATAGTGAATGCATTTGTGATTGCAGATTCTCCCGCACTGCACTTCAAAAGGCTCCCAGCTTCTTGGATGGCTGGAGTAGGAGCCAATTAGTTTTATTTCATATGGAAATGGGAAAACATGCAGATGACAGTACCCAGACTGCTGGAAGAATGTATTTTAAAGCCCTCTGACGTTCCCTGTGCACGGCTGCTTTGTCATTTGTATTGCCAAGATCTGCTGAGTTTCAAATCATTTATACATTAAACTTCAACACAGTCACACAGCACCCATTCCTGTCTTATTTGCCATTCATACGCCAAACACAATTCTAATACTAAGAGTATTCATTAAAACCCAACAAACTGCAAAGCTTTCAAGTTCTGAAAGCAAACATGTTGATTGGTGTCAATTTTAAGCATTGTGTTTGGAATTGAACTTTGCTTTCCAAATTAAAAAAATAAATACGGTAAATCTTTGCATCGCTGTGCTTGCGCCTGTGCACTACTCCATGCAGCCTCCTATCTGTCAGCTCCTGTTACCAGAGCTAATGTTTTGCAACTTCTCACATCTATTTCCTGTAATCTACAAAGCCCCTACAAAAACTACAAAGCCCCACCTCTAACAATAAATGCTAGATTACCCAGCAACCCTGCATTATAGCAAAAATCATGTGTCTACATAAAGTGTCCACATGAGATGGTAGACCTGCAGTGAACAGGAGGTAGTGGTGAGGTAGTGGAAGACCTCTATCTGCTTACAGGAGGTCTCCATAGCACTGGAATCTGTATGAATAGGTGCACAGCTGTAGGCAAGCGCACCTACACAATTATTATTATTATTTATATAGTGCCAACATCTTCCATAGCGCTGTACAGAGTACAAAACAGACAGCAGTGGGGAGCATAGGTACATGAGTAGTTCAACACGCACAGTACAATCAGAACATCCACCAACACAAGTACAAATACATACATTACATAGTTGACGTGTGGTTTTAAGCATCACCAATAATGGGACATGTTCATTTGCTAAATTACAACAAAAACGGGAAACACTAGGGGAAGGACTTTGTCCTTTGACAATTTTTTTTTTTATCTTTAAAACTCAGTTTCAAAGGTAATAATTATTATTTAGTATGAATAACAGATTGCCCAGCAAACCTTGTGGTGAAGCAGAACTCCCATGAGTGTGTAATGCTGGGAATACACAATGCGTTTCTGCAGCAGATAGATAGATCATTTCCGACATGTCCGATCTCACGTTCGATCGTTTTGCCGCTCAATTTCTGATAGAAGTGAATAGAAAAAGATAAGAAAAACGAGCGGAAGATAAGAGAATCGAGTGGAGAATCGGGCGGGAAAAACGATCAAGCAGAGTATCGAGTGGCAGAAACGTATCGTGTATTCCCAGCATAAGGGGCTAAAACAGACCAAAAAGCCTTAGTACTAAAATGCCATGCAAAACAGAAGGTATTTGTGATTATTCAGGTTGGAGTGAGAATATGATGTCTCCCACAATGCATCACTGCTGAATATGCAAATCGTTCCTTTGTTCTCCCTGAAAGCCAAACACGCCCCCAGAACTGCTGGAATGCAAGGATGATGCAGCATGATATTATTAGAGTAAAACGAATCCAACATGCATAGACTGTGTTGGACTGGTTGGTTGAGTCTCTATATTTAAAACATTGATAACCAAAATATATACTATAAACACATTAGGAAATATATTGACCTGGATTGTAAGGTAATTTAAGGATTGAAAAGAGGATCATGAATATATTACAAATCAGGCCTGTTACATAAGGAAAAAATACATAAATCACCTACATAATTTTGGGGCCTTATTTCAGCATCCAAAGCTATTTAGGAGGTGCTCTCCAAGCAGTTAGGCCTGAGAGCAGCTGAAGGTGGTGAATTTACCGCCTATCAGCTGCTCACTTGCACCAGCCGGGCGCTCAGTGACTGTCCCCCTCCCCTATGGTGAGCGCGGCTGTAGCCTTGCCCACACACGACATGTTACCGTTCTCTGCCGGAGGGTATCGCCCCCACGTGTCAACCCCCGCAGACATACGTGGTGTTGTAAACGCTGCCATTCAGCTGCACTGTAACTGCACCCAAATGGCGCTTGTGGGTGGCAGAGGGGACGCTGAACTGCCTAACAAGTGCATAGTTCAGCCTCTCGTCTGAAAGAAGCCTAAATCAGCAGGCAAACAGCATTGTGTGCAGCCAGAAAGCTATAGGCCGCAATGCTTTAGAGCCCAATACAAGATGCAGCACCTTAGAAATCTCAGTGTGAAAATTCTACAAGTAAAAATAAAAGTTCTTTGGCTGCAGTAACTCTCATATACAAGCATTAAAGTGCACCAATTCTTCCTTTATTGTCATGTAAGAATAAATCTGTAATAGTTTTTCTTCACCTGAGGTTCTGGCATAGAGCGGAGGCATGGAAATAAAATCAATGAAGGGCAGTCCATAATCCCAGCTCCCCAGTACACTGCAGTGCTGTGAGGTCACGGCGTACACATGTGCATTCCTTCCATCGGGAACAATCACTCCAATAACTGTCAGCGATTTGACTAAAGGCAATAAATGGCTTTCAGCTCTGCTAGTTAACATAACTTAGCAGTTGCATTTTTACAGGCTGGCATGTGTGAGGACATTTCACTCAGGTGTCAGGAGCTGAAAACAGCACAGGCAACTGATATTTATATACAAAAACGCTAAATATAAAGAAATGTGTAACTAAGCAGCAGGGATCACCAGTCAGCATAGATATTATATGACAGTCACTTGACCAGCTGGGTCAGGTGACAATGTCCATGGCAGCAGCAGACCACCTCCACATGAGTGAAGTCAGGAAGGACAGCTGATAGGGAATGTTGTAAGATCCTGCCTGAGTGCTTATTGTTCATCAGGAGATAAAGCGGTGCCAGCAGTCTCTTCTGCCCTCTGCAAGCTATTCGCAAAATGCATGGCCAAGCTAAAGCACTGTTCACACACTCATTTGTGATAATTTCATAGTTGTAGGAGTGATAGCTGTACAGACAGTTGTTCTGTGGAGGGAAAGTGGAAAGGAGGGGCAGGTGAGTGGTAGATGGCTGAGAGGGGTTGAACAATAGTGCTCATTTGTATAAGTTATTCATTCCGTCTAGGTCTAGGAGCACACTAGGCAGTGCAGAAAACCAAGCGTGTTCTGCATTTTGCGTTCCTACATTTTTGGGTGTGGTTTTGTATGCGTTTTTCACACGTTTTGGGGGCAGTTGCATTTTTTCCAATAGTTTTCCCTTTTTCAATGGAGTAATTCAGTATATTATTTATTTAATAAAAATGTAAAAATGCAGTCCTCAGCGTCTTCATTGAAATACATTATGTGCATTTTACATGCCTTTTTGAGAAATAAGCAGCAAGTTGTGCGCACATTGTAAAACACAGATAAATGTGGGGTTTTTTAAGTGTCCCATAGATTTTCGTTATGGGCAAAAACGTCTGCATTTTCTGCAATGCTAGCGTTTCTGCCTAGTGTGTTCCTAGCCCGAGTGATTCAGCATAGCAGATCACTTAGGGCCGGTTCGCCCTTGCAATCGCAATAGACAAGACAAATAATATTTATATCGCTCTTTTCTCCTGGCGGACTCAAAGCACCAGAGCAGCAGCCACTAGAACGCGCTCTATAGGCAGTAGCAGTGTTAGGGAGACTTGCCTAAGGTCTCCTACTGAATAGGTGCTGGCTTACTGAACAGGCAGAGCCGAGATTCGAACCCAGGTCTCCTGTGTTAGAGGCAGAGCCCTTAACCATTACACCATCCAACCCTAGCATTTGCATTTGTTCATATTTGCGCTTGAACTGCGATTGTGGTTTTCATTTACTGAATGAAATCACAATCACGATTGCTCTGTAAATTCTATATGCAGTGCGTTTGCGTTTTGACATGGAACGAGATTTGTACTGACAGTATATTTTCACTAGATATGGTCATGAACGATAACAATTTACAGTATGTAACTATCAGTGTTCCTGCCATGCCTGGATAGTCCCACTACCTTGTGATGTCTATAAGTGCCATAATAAAAGTGACACAATACATTGATTACAGAAATACAAGTACCAAAAACTGCCTTCAGCTTCTAAAAAACGCATGAATCAAGTATAAAAGCCAAAACACTTTTTATTAGAGCAGCATAACCAAGCAGATGTTGTTTGGGCCTGTTGATCTCTACAACTGTGATCCACCTATGTATGTATTCAGTGATAAGAAACCTCTGCTGATAGAACAGGAGCCATAAATTCTTTCCTTCCCCTACATGATTAAAGTTATCTCAGTTCATGGCACTTGGGTTACTGGTGTAAAATCAATGATTACCTAGTTATGAAGAGGTACAATAAAGACATCAATAAAGAAACAGAAGGTATTTTATATAATGTGGAACAATGGAAAGCATTATGAATGATAGGGCACTAACTGTTTGCAATGCCAAGGAAACAGCATAAACAGCTACCAGCTACGGGTTACCAGTGAAGCTGGCTCCTGCTTGGCTTTGGGAAGTGCTGAATATGCATTAATGGCGTGTGCAGGATGCACTGATAGCTTTGCTCAGCCCGTCTAACCACAAGAGATTAATTGCTCTGACCATATAATGTGGTAACCATGCAAACTATGTGCAACTCTGGCTTGTTTGGAAGCTCCTTAGAATGGCTCAACACTCAATTATTTGTGCCCTGTTGCCAGGAAACACAACACTGCCTCGAATGACTGTGAAACATAGGTTGCAGTGACCATAAGGAAACTATTGATCTGCCTGACTCAATGGCCCAAGCTGACATCTGTGAGCTAATTACAGAGAGCTAAAAACTTTCTGCCTGCTGACACACTATGTGGATTGTGGAGGAGAGAGCATTGCATGGTGGCCCTATTTTTATGTTTCTACTGTATATACAGATACATTTCTTTCATATACATTTCAAAGCTAAATAATCCTATATCAGGCAGTATTTTAATGTAGGCTAAGTAAGTACAATTCTATTAAACTGAAGGCATCACTATGTATCTCTGTTTGTGACGTCGATCCTCCCGTGTGTTGAAATGCAATTGCTGGTAAGATGGGTGGGGTTGACATCATAAAGCAGGCATATGTATGGAGGAGTGGAAAGCGTCCAGGTCAAGGTCCACATGACGGCAAGGACAATAGAGTTTGAATGGACTTTGGCACATGATAATACACACAATGCTATGGAGGTGGGAAAGCAGGGTAAAGGTGTCCATACAGACATCAGTTTTCCTGTTTGGTACTCGGCAGATTTGATCATTCTGATCAAACCTGTGGGGAATCGATTACCTGAAAATCAAATTTTCACTTTGATCAATCAAATTCTGACTTAATTCTGCAGCGTTGCAATTTTTTATAAAATCACAAATGTGGTGCATACAACATTTTTTTTAAGTGACACCTTCCCTTGAAATAGAAGCAAAAATTGCTATTTCAGTTATTTCAGTGAGAACTAACCCTGCCTTGTTACTAGTTACAAGTCTTCACCATGTGACTTCCCCTCCAGCCTAAGCACATACCAGGAGCAATATTCCTAATTATTCATGACAAGAGGGGTTTTTTTTAAACTTATAATAGTAATTTACTTGGTAAGCATGATGTGCGTGACTGATTAATGTGAAGTGTATCGGAGTGATAATCTGACTTTATGTTCAAATTTAATAGTCCATTTAAAATGATGAATGAACTACTCAAATATTCTACATCACTTAAGCTGGCCACTAACGGTCCAATTTCTAGCAAAAAATCGTTCGAGCGATCAGAAATTCTGATCGGACGAAAAATCGTTCACTACACCATCAACCAATCATTGCTTCCTATCTATCACGACCACCAACAAAATCCAAATTTTCCTTCGACGAAAATTCATTCGGGCGACATTTTTTTCACTCATTCATAATTGATTGTGCCCACCAATGGAGATTATTTACAACCAATCCGATCAGAATTTCTGATCGCTCTAACGATTTTTCGCTAGAAATTGGACCGCTAGTGGCCAGCTTTAGGCTGATCCACAAAGACACATGCAAAGAAGGGGGGGGGGGGAGCCAGTTGCCTTGGACAACTGCTGCTCTTTTGTCCCATGTCCCATACATGAACAGATGTTTTCCCATAATTTAGTATTTATTTTTTTTTAAGTTTATTGCTTCAATAGCATCTTAGCAAAGAACAACTCAGTAGAAGCTGTCTGATTAACGTTACAGTTTCATGTACATCAGCTTCACCACCAAATGCACAGAATAAATTGCTCCAAAACCAAGAATACATACTGCCCAATATTGGTCAAATGACCCACATTTATTTGTAAGAATCCCAAGCATGAGCACACAGGGAGCATCTGTGATTAGGCTCTGGATGTACACAAAGATAACCAATCATGCACACAACAGGATTCTGGGAGAGTGCATCACATTATAAGTGACACAAATTACTACTGCAGAAAACCTCAAGAAACCAGCAACTATGCAAAAGACTGTGGGGGAAGGAAATGCTTCTGTTGATCTGTGCTGACTTTGGCCCTACAAATACAGATCTTTCATGCCAATTCAATCACTCTGACTGAATCTGCCAGGGATCAATCGTCCCCAATATGCTTGATCAGTTACCATAAGTTCTGATAAATATTAAGTAGCTTATTGATCAAAAGGGTGATGGAAAATGTCTGCTTAGCAAGGAGGTCAAAGGCCACACATCACTGTACAGCATCACTGGTACAACACTGGCGGGTCAACTGATTCACAATCTGATTTCTGATAAAATCTAACTGAGATCGCGTAGACAAGGCTTATATTGATCAGTACTATCGATCCATGGCCATAATAATAATAATAATAAAATACCATAATCATTCCCTGGTTCAATCAATTATAGCCAGACCATGTTAATGCTAATGCAAAGCAAAGAGTTTACATTTGTACAGTTCTCTGATTAATAAACAAAGGGGGGGGGTCATTCTACACCTAATTTCTGCAGTCAGCCTAGATCTTGGCTAATGTACAGATTAATGTACATAAGAAAAAGATCTTCTCAGACCAAGCTGGACAAATTGCTGTGGCCATGTTGCCAATGATCTAATGAGACTCCAGCTGGAGTTTATGTGCAATCCATGCAGCCAATTACCTACATTCTCACTACAACATATGAACAGCCAGCACTAGAAATCTTAACATTTTAGTTTATCCTACACAATATTTTCATCATGCTTTAAAAAAAATACCAACATACACACTGGTGCTACTCTTCAATAAAACAACAGGCTTTGTGCAGCAATAGAACATGCACACCTGTCACCACATATTACAGCTGCCATAAGCAGGCAATATTTGGGTAATCAGTACCTTAGGAACAGGCCAATAATTATTACTGGTTACCTATTTTCGTGTGCCGCCATAGGGGCCCATAATAATAATCAGCAAGAGGGTAAATTTGGGTGCCCAAATTTCCCCTCTTGCGAGTAATTACAATGGGCCCCTATGGCGACACCCAAACTTCCGCCACTAGCGGAGCACCCAAACTTCCTGCTTCCACTTTGGTTTGAGTGGAGAAACCCTGCTGTAGACAACATTACAGAACTGCTACAAGCAACTTCGTCAGATCAAAAATTAAGTTCATTCTAAATTCTTTCAGAACGCAAACTGGTGTCCATTTGAATCAATGTTACTTCTTTCTTTAGATGTAAGCTATGAGCCGTAGAAATGAGAACCTTCCCAGATAAGTTGCTTCCGCAATGTATCAGTACATAATAAGAATGCTCAGTGCTAACACATCATCTCCTGCACAATCAGGCATAGAAAAAAAGCCTACTGGAGACCTATTTCTACTGGCGCTGCTTAGACCTTATACGGAGCTAGGATGGTGGAATGTCACATAGGTATAAACATGAACCAGGTCATCATGCAGGGCAACAATACATCAACCACACAAACAGGGCTGTATGCTAACATCACATGAGCAGCACAATATACTGCATTCTGAAATACTTACTGATATCGTAATTTGATCCGGTCACTATCCGGGCTACAGTACAATCTTTCCAAATGTTCCTGGGAATCATCTATTATGCTTTGCCAAAGGCCGGTGGCACGTTGCCTCACTTGCCAATGATACGGCAACACTGTGTGGTGTTTTTGGCAGTCTTTACCATAAAAACATAACCCTTGTAAGAACTCCACGCATACGTCGATGCCATCTTTCTGATGGACGTGATATTGGAGCTGATTCAGCAGTTCGAAAACAAGGAGTAGAGATGCTTCCTCTGTTTTGTCCTCAAATATCCCAGCATTCAAATGACTATTTTGGCTCACATTGTATTGGTCCAGAGAGCTGGTGTCCTGAAATAACCCAGAAGAGTAACTCTCTAATATTTTGTCCAGGCAGGTTGGGTCGGTAGAATCACTAGAGCTGGTTTGTAGAAGAGGATCCTGGAAGGAGCCAGTGGCAGTGTTGGGAACAGTCCCACTAGTGCTTTCTGAAGAAAATGTGGGCTCAGTGCTCTCTATTACAGTGTCCTGCTCCTCCTCCAGGTCTTGGGCTGCATGCGCAGAAGCCGGGTGCTCCGTTACCGGCCTAAGACTTGGATTCCCAGATATCAGTGCATTACTTGGGGGAACTATTGCCTTTTTTACAAGGGGTTCACATAAGTTACTAGCAGTCCCAGTTTGATCATTGGATACAAACAACCCATTAAGAGTTCCTGAACCTAAGAAACTAGTAAGGATTGGCTGTAAAGCGTGTAGGGTTTCAGCGTCTAATATTTTCTGGGCTTGCTTTTTTTTGAAACAGGGCTTCACCAGTGGAATTTTGTCGGAGTGCCTAGAGAACTCCCTGCCCGTCACTTCTGAATCCTTTAATGTACAGTCATCCATAGATCCTGCTTCCATGACCTGCAAAGGGTTTTCCATGTTGGTGACCAATGTCTCCAGTCTGGCCTACAGAGAAGAAAAGACATTAGCATTGAGTGGTTTAGCGCAAGACAGAATACAGCATCATGTAATGACTTGTGTTTATGACATTTGTGGGTAAGTTTCATTGTAGTCCTTTTTCTGATGAACAGAGTATTCTTGAACGCAACAGTAGTTATACAGACTTTCTACATGGCCCTCTGCACTGATTTATCAACAGCACAAAAGACCCTAAAAAAAGGTGGAACTGTGTCATGACTGGTATACACAATACAATATGTTCTTCTGATCAATGAATGATCTGAATAATAATATTAATGGTGTATTTATATAACACTAACATCTTCTGCTGCACTTTTACATGGTGTCTATAGTCACGTCACTAACTGACCTTTTGGAAAGTGTACGCAGTGGTGCAGAGGCGCCAGTAGTGTAAAATATTGATAAAAAGTTTAAAAATGAGGGAGGTCAGCTGTGGACTTACCTCCCCGATGTCAACACAAGATACCATTGATTTTATTCAACAAAAATAATTTATTCACATACTCCAAATACATGCAACGCGTTTCGTGGTCATATCCCACTTCATCAGGCTATAAAACAGGAGTATCTCAAACTGTGGGACAGAGGAAACGAAAAAAAGCTAAGTACCCTAGTAAGACGAGTTCAAATTTTGTTACAGCTGTTCGTATAGAGATAAATAAATAAATCAAATAAATAATAGAATAATCAAAGTGTAGGAGAAATTGAGTGTATAAACTATAGTATATATATGAAAAAATAGTATATATATATATATATATATATATATATATATATATATATATATATATATATATATATATATATATATATATATATATTAACCACTTCACCACTGAGGGGTTTTACCCCCTGAGCACCAGAGCAATTTTCACCTTTCAGCGCTCCTTCCATTCATTCGTCTATAACTTTATTATTACTTATCGCAATGAAATGAACTATATCTTGTTTTTTCCGCCACCAATTGGTCTTTCTTTAGGTGGGACATTATGCCAAGAATTATTTTTTTCTAAATGTGTTTTAATGGGAAAATAGGAAAAATGTGGGGAAAAAAATAATTATTTTTCAGTTTTCGGCCATTATAGTTTTTAAATAATGCATGCTACTGTAATTAAAACCCATGAAACGTATTTGCCCTTTTGTCCCGGTTATAAAACCATTTAAATTATGTCCCTATCACAATGTTTGGCGCCAATATTTTATTTGGAAATAAAGGTGCATTTTTTTCAGTTTTGCGTCCATCCCTAATTACAAGCCCATAGTTTATAAAGTAACAGTGTTATACCCTCTTGACATAAATATTTAAAAAGTTCAGTCCCTAAGGTAACTATTTATGTATTTTTTTTAATTGTAAATTTTTTATTTTTTTTTAATTACAAAAAAAAAAAATGGGGAGTGTGGGAGGTAATGAGTTAATTTTATGTGTAAAAGTCATTTATTTGTATGTGAAAAATGTGTAGGGTGTAGTTTACTATTTGGCCACAAGATGGCCACAGTAACTTTTTGTTTTAATGCGACCTCCAAGCTTCCTTCCGGAAGCTTGGAGGAAGTATAATGAGCATGGACACGTGAGTTTTTTCTCACAATGATCGCGCTGCCCATAGGAGAGCAGCTGATCATTGCGGGGCTTAGATCAACGAACGGGAATGGATTTTCCCGTTCATTGATCTCTGGGCGAGCGGGCGGCGGCGGTTTTACTAGCGGCGGGCGGCGTGTTTACGAGCAGGAGCGCGGGCAGCGTCGGGAACGCGGAAAGTACGTGTTTCTCCGTCCCTGGTTTTTAAAGGATGGAAAAAGGGGCGGAGAAATACGTACGCGCGGGGGTAAAGTGGTTAAAAAACACAACAACAACAACAGTATAAATAAAAACATAAAATACGTTTTTATGTTTATATTTTTATATATACTGTTGTTGTTTTTTTTAGATATATATATATATATATACTACTTTTTTATATATACTATAGTTTATACAATCAATTTCTCCTACACATTGATTATTCTATTATTTATTTTATTTATTTATCTCTATACGAACAGCTTTAACAAAATTTGAACTCATCTTACTAGGGTACTTAGCTTTTTTTGTTTCCTCTGTCCCACAGTTTGAGATACTCCTGTTTTATAGCCTGATGAAGTGGGATATGACCACGAAACGCGTTGCATGTATTTGGAGTATGTGAATAAATTATTTTTGTTGAAAAAAATCAACGGTATCTTGTGTTGACATCGGTTAGGTAAGTCCACCGCTGACCTCCCTCATTTTTAAACTTTTTATCAATATTTTACACTACTGGCGCCTCTGTACCACTGCATACAATTTGAGTCCACCCCTGGTGGAGGGGATTTGGCCCCTTTTCTTCTGAACTACAGAGAGCGATTTCTTAATCCTGAGTGGGGACAGGTCTTAATCTCCCCACCTGCCTACATAGTGTTACCTGGATGGCAACCCAGACTTGTGAGTATAATCTTACAACCACTTTCCTCACTCCACATAATCCAGTACATACTACACCATATCGGGCTCTCGGTGTCCCCCTCCCTTATTTTTGTCCTTTTGGAAAGCTCACAATCTAATCCCTGCCATAGTCAGTCTTTGTCTAATGTTTCCATTGCAGTCGAAGGCTGTTTTTTGTATGTTTTGGGGAAGTGATAGAAAATCCACACAAACACAAGGAGAATGTGCAAACTCCATGCAGATAGTGTTGTGGCCAGATTTCAACCAGGGTAGTTATTGTACCAACTGATTGAAAATTACTGAAAAATGAGAATGTCTGTTGTGAAGTGATTGGACATGCTGATATTTTCAGGCCATGCAGATGTGCAAATAACACTTTCAATCATGATTGGCTTATCACTGACCAATTTTACTACCTCCATATACTAGGAGGGTCAACAGATATTGAATACTATAATCAGATTGTGTAGGTAAACCCTCACACTGCATGGGGGTGGAAAAATTGGTCAATAATTGGCCAATCATAATTGATATTGTGTACTAGGCACCATTCTTGTATATTTTATAACTGATCTCATCTTATATCAGGAAAATCGTTCAGAATGATCGTCTATCCAATTGCTTGTCTGGGACTGTGTGTACCAGTCCTTAGATCCTTTGTCTTTTTCAGTTTGTTGCACTTAGCAAAAGAGCCAAAAGTTTCTGCACATTTCCCACAGAAATCTGCCTCAAGGTTTCACTTTGTATCAAGAGCCCATAAATGTCCCAGTGTTGAGATGATCCACGTCACAAACAAACGTTATCATCCACACATGTAGCAGCAGCATTGACTGCATACCGCACATTGCAGTGGTTTGCCCCCTGGTATTGAAAGCCACAAGTACTTTGAACTCACGACCACATCGGAGCTTTGCACACGTCTTTTACCTTTTATTTGCACTGCAGTGAAAGACTGAAAAATGCACACGGTGTATCGCAAACAGGCCTAGCAAAACAGACATGCACAAGCTGACTGAAAGGCTGCCTTGAGGTCACATGTGCACACACCCCGTCTCACTCACTATCTTGCGCTCTGATACACACCCTGTCTGACACATTCACATGTCCATTTCTCTTTCCCAACTGTGAGAGGAGCCGTTTACACACCCAACCTCAAATAACAACTGGCTGATTGTTAACAACCTTACTAAGGTTAGTCACCTCAATTAGGGTTTCAAGCTCAGACCAGTAAGATCACACGTGTGAAAACCAAATGTCCGCTATTCTGGTTATTTCTCAAATGTGTGTATGGAAAGCAATCTGAAAAAAAAGTAGTGTATACTAAAAACACGGCTTTCCTGCAAAATTCACAGCGGTCTTTGTTACTGGGTTTGTAACATAATAAAAAGAAAACAATAGGTGAACATAAAAGTAGAACTCTGACCAAATCATTTTTCTGGTTAGGTTTTGGTAGAATAGAGAAGGGTTGGCATCAGGCTTTAATGCTGTCTGGCTTCCCATTGTAAGATTTTCCCCAATGTCCCATTCTCGGTGACAACAGTCACTGGGGCTAGTTGTGTGGGCATCTTACAAATGATCAATCGGACAGCGGTAAAGAAAGTGTAAGCCTTTCCGATTGAACTTAAAATTGTGTGTTTTTGGTTCAGTCCATGTTCCCAGTGGGGGGGATTTCTCTCACTTCCTGTTTTCAGTGACAATAATCCATTTAACAGAAAATGAATTTATCCTGTACAGCAATTGTTGCAGCAGGCACAAAGGAACATGGTGCCACTAGATCAATGATCATAGGTTTCCTTTGTGTTTGTAAAAGCTGCATGTACCCTTGCCACGCACCTTCATGCTCGTGCGCCTGTAGTCGGGAGCGTTCAGTGCCCGCGCAGTTGGTTGAGTCTTGTAACTGCAATGGGAGCATGACCACGGAGACATATGCAGTAGTACTTTAACTGGGCTGCCAGTGGTGGAATGGCTGAAACCAGACGGACAGCGAGGGAGCCCACAGACTACAGTGGGCTCAAGGAAGCCCCAGGTAAGTATAAATCCCTTTGTCTGCAATGTCTCAGGTACACTTTAATTTAGAAGTACTTAAAACTGTTGCCAAGTTGGCTTCCATAGGCTACTTTATGCAGCTACTCTCTGCCTTGTGTATTACTAAATTATTAAATAATCCCATAAATGTGCACAATATGCATAAATATACGTATATACACTTCACAGTTTGTTCTTTGATGCACTGATGTACATAAAGGTTTTTTACAAGTAGATAAAAAGCACATTTCTTTAGTCTGTTTCTTGGGCTAAGCAACTTCCTTTGTAGGTTATCTCCAACCCTGCCCTGAAGTTTCCCCAAGCAGCAGCAGCAGAATTCCTTGCATTGCTGCAGCAGGCGTGTGTGTGTGTGTGTGTGTGCGCGTGTGCGTCTGCACACCAGGAAGGTTTGGGAAGCGATTAGAATCTCTTAGCAGTGATCATGAAAATCTCCAAGAATGCTGAGATTTCTGGAGGATACAATTCAAAACACTGCTGGGGTCAAGGCTTGAGCATACTGCTGTGAATGTCTGTCCTGTCTCCACATGGCCAAAATGAATGATGCTGCTGAAGTCACTGCACATATCATTATGCTAATTATGCATTTATACAGCACTGACATTTTCTGCAGAACTTTACAGAGTACACTGAATAATTCATGTCACTTACTGTCCCTCACAGCAGCTCACAATCTAATGTTCTCCCTCAGCAAAGCAGACCACACCATATTTATTCAATATACAGGAGCAATATTGCTAAAGGCCATTAAGTACAGAAACCCTTAGCAACCTCATTTCTGTTTACTTCAGCTGGCCTGTTAAGGCGAGAGTTCTGATTGGTGCACACAGTTTACAGATTCTTTTAAGGAACAGGAAGTAATTTGTCCATTTTCGCAATCATTACTTTTGTAGAAACATCTCTATAAAAGTTCCCAGCACAATGCACAAAGCAAAAATATGCTAAAAAAACAAGGAACACCTTTCCATGAAGTCCTATTCACTGTGGATGTCTATGGCTTTCCTTTGTTCTCCTAGTAAATACAGATTGCCCAGCAAGCTCATGGTGAACCAGAACTCCTGGGAGTGTGTGCTAGGGACTAAAAAGGACCAAAAAGACCCCTTACTGAAATGCTATGCAAAACAGAAATCTAGTAAGTGATGCTGTGCCATGCTACACATACTGTAAGCCACAAAACACAATGCCACAACACTGCCTTATCTAAATGTTGTCAATAGTACTAAAGCTCGCCCTGCACCAACAGGCAGCTGAAGAATGCTAGGTGGGGATTTCACAGCATACAGATCTATTATCTACACCAAAATGGCTTTCAACAAAGAGCACCATTCAGGTAGATGGAAATACAGCCTCTGCTCCTAGCTTTGATCCTAACTCAGATTAAGCACATATCCCAATTACTACTACTCAGCCATTTAAAAGTTGGAATGGACTGTCCTTTGAAATAAACATTGGTTAAGATGTAGCTAATGATCAGAAAAATACAGAGGAGATGTACAGTACTCACAAACCTATAGGCTGTAACCATCTGTGAAACAGGCTTTCAGAAGTCAATACACATAGCTAAATAGATGAATGGAAGAGACAATGAAAGATAAGAATATATAACTTCTTTAATCCTCGGTCTTAGCTTAAATTGGACTTACTTGTATGACGTTAGCAGCAGAAGACTACCATATAAGCTGCAGCACCCACACACACACACTCTAATCACAAACCCAGCAGCAGTGACCTTACACTGAGCACCTGTGACACAGATCGAGAAAACCAACTACTTCCAACACTAAAAGAGAATGACAAGTGCACCATCATGATGACACATAACGTAAGCTGACCTGCACATTACCAACGGGGGAGCATATTGCAAAACATGATGTAATTCTGGTTGTTTTTTCTTCTTCTTTTTTCACTACAACTTATGGGAATTGCATCAAGTGTGTAAAAAAAAGAGAATCCCCCAGATCACAGCATTCATTAAAGTACTACAACAAAATCTCACGGGAACGCATGACGTCCCCTGCAGATGACAAACACTTATGTCTGCGATCTTCTTCCGCTAAGAGTGCTGTTTCCTAACATATGTTCTGTCTTGACTGGATTGTGACAAATAAAACAGATTATCCTCGTAAGGGAGGAAAAAATAAGTATGCGTAAAGTAAATCTATTCTAGCGATTGACTGTGATGTATTTTGGGATTAGGGTAAAGCCACTGGCTAGCATGCCTGTCTGTGGATACAAGGTTCTGGTAAGGAGCACATACACATTCATACACTGAGTGCTTCTCATTTATCTACAAACTAGTCTGAAACACACTTATCAGACAAAGGAATACAGGGCTGTCTTCCATTACTTCTGCATTAGGTGTGCAGGTCCACAGAGCATCTAGAAAGTTACCCCCTGTATCTGCTAGAAGAAACTTGGACACTAATAAAGTCAGAAGTGGAAGAACAAAAGCTTATATACAGAGTCAGAAGGTTTCATTCACTTCTCAGTCCTCCAATGAATAAGAACTAAGGTCAGTGCTATAGTTATACAGTACATGCACTTAGACTGGCCATTCACGTATACATTTCTCTGCCAGATTGAGATAGTTCTGGTAAACTATTAGCCACAACATGCAGGATGGATTCATTTTAAACTGATTTTGGGCAGTTTATTCATTGAAGGAGTGATTGGACAATCTAGAACATCCCACTAAGCTGGCAGGGTTGAAATCAAGCAATTCAACACAAGCAAGTCTGTTAATTCTAAATTTCATACCTGCTGAAATCTAACTGAATATGACAAGTAGTAGTACTGACCACTCCAACCCAATCAACTGCTAGCCATATCAGGTCATTGCAGGCTTGCAAAAGTGTACCTGTTGGATGTTCTATTAAACCAGCCAAGGTTTGTAATTCAAAGTATGTTCTACTGCACTGTACCTATTAAAGACAAGATGTTAACAACAGACCAATTCAGTAACCCTATTTATACTGCAAGTCACCCTCTTCATATAGCCAGTGACCAGGGCAAACAGCCAAATGCTCTGACAGTAATCCTGTACATAGAACTACAGTGGTCATACACACTACAATTTTTTTTCCCCCCAATTAGACAAAAACTTGTGTTTTTCATTGTACCATGGTCAACATAGCAAGAGCCACTATGGCGGTTCTTGGTGATGCCAATCGTAATGTCGATTGCGGCGCCGATCGAAAACATAGTCATATGTGTATGGCTGGCTATCTATGCTATATTGCAGTGTAAATGCAAGTAAGGTATGATCCTCCTTAAAAAAACAAAAATGCTGGAATGTGAGGAACCATCCCTCTATATGGCAAGGTGAATGCAACTTTGCAAATTCTCTAATACTGATCAAGCCTGTTCTTAGAGGTGCTGCACCAACTCTGGTCATTAGTGACTCCTTTCAGCATTGCACAGTTTGGTCAGTGAACCCCCAGCATTGCACAGATCGGTCAGTGAACCCCCAGCATTGCACGGATTGGTCAGTGAACCCCCAGCATTGCACAGATTGGTCAGTGAACCCCCAGCATTGCACAGATCGGTCAGTGAACCCCCAGCATTGCACAGATCGGTCAGTGAGCACCCCCAGCATTGCACAGATCAGTCAATGAACCTCCAGCTTTGCACAGATCGGTCAGTGATCTCCCTAGCATTGCACAGATCAGTCAGTGATCCCCCAGCATTGCACAGATCAGTCAGTGAGAACACCCAGCATTGCACAAATCAGTCAGTGATCCCCCAGCTTTGCACAGATTGGTCAGTAATCCCCCCTCCCCCCTGCATTGCACAGATCGGTCAGTGATTCCCCCAGCATTGCACAGATCGGTCAGTGAGATCCCCAGCATTGCACTGATTGGTAAGCAAACCCCCCAGCATTGCAGAGAGTGGTCAGTGAACTCCCCAGTATTGCACAGATCGGTCAGTGAGGCCCTCAGCTTTGCACAGACTGGTCAGTGAACCACTCAGCGTTGTTCAGATTGGTCAGTGAACCCCCAGCTTTGCACAGTCTAGTCAGTGAACCCCTCAGCATTGCACAAATCGGTCAGTGACCCCTCAGCATTGCACAGATCGGTCAGGGAACACCTCAGCATTGCACAGATTGGTCAGGGAACCCCTCAGCATTGCACAGATTGGTCAGGGAAGCCCCCAGCTTTGCCCAGATTGGTCAGTGAGCCCCTCAGCATTGCACAGACTGGTCAGTGAACCCCTCAGCATTGCACAAATCGGTCAGTGAACCCCTCAGCATTGCACAGATCGGCCAGGGAAGCCCCCAGCTTTGCACAGATTGGTCAGTGGACCCCTCAGCATTGCACATATTGGTCAGTGAACCCCTCAGCATTGCACAGTCTGGTCAGTGAACCCCTCAGCATTGCACAGCCTGGTCAGTGAACCCCTCAGCATTGCACAGCCTGGTCAGTGGACCCCTCAGCATTGCACAGTCTGGTCAGTGAACCCCTCAGCATTGCACAGACTGGTCAGTGAACCCTTCAGCATTGCACAAATCGGTCAGTGAACCCCTCAGCATCGCACAGATCGGTCAGGGGGATTGGTCAGTGGACCCCTCAGCATTGCACATATTGGTCAGCGAACTCCTCAGCATTGCACAGTCTGGTCAGTGAACCCCTCAGCATTGCACAGTCTGGTCAGTGAGTGGCCTGCTGACGATACGGCCACCAGAGAACAGCAGACTTCTTCACAGGATCGCATATAGTTACACACGTTATGACAGAATCCTTTGTTGTGTCCCGCATTGTTCACGTTCCAGAGGCTGCAGAACGTCACGTCTACAACAAAACTCCACACTGTAAAGTTATCCATCCATCCACGTCCGGCATACGTGAGGGGCACAAAGTAATGCGGGAGGGTCTCCGGACTTCCCTGGCAGGGCCACTTACCTGCCTGAGGAGCACAAGAGGAGCTGCTGAGTTCCCGGCACCCCCAGATCTGTATGCAGGCGGCCACTCTACATGAGGAGGTGGGAGGGAGCCTGCCGCTGCTCTGTACGTGACATGCCACCCATTCCTCCCCTGCACTGTCTGCGCTGCCTGAGCCTTCACATCTTACATTATTAGCTCGCTTCCTGTAGCCACTCCCAGAGGAGCTTTGCACGACTCAGGGAGGAGCATGTGCTGAGCAGGGTGTGAGGAGTACACAGTCTCGTCTCCTAATAGTAATAATCATACTACAGTATACTGTGGTGGCTGCCTGCCTGCTAGGGTGGTTTATAGCGCCACCTGCTGGAAGCACAGCGGCATGGTGGCTGAGAACAGGTGACACTGTGCTGGCTTACCTGCAGCTGGACCCGCTTGCTCCCCCCTAGATCCGTCCCTGATGGGCTGCTGTATAACGCTTGCCTTTTACACCCGGCTGTAACCGGGGCTGAGAGGTGAGCAGCATGCTGTAAATGTCAGTTTATGGTAATGTCACATTTTGTTCTGTCGTGACTGTGAAAAGGAAACTGAGCATTGAACTAGTTCATTCACAGTACAATAACAATGGCTTCCAGTAAAACGTAATACATCTCTATTGTAGAGACTAAGCTGAGTGACGTCCAGTTAGGCTTTGCTCACATTATGAAAGGCAGGTGGTCGTGCGTTTGGAACGCAATGCACGGCATCTGCGCTGCTCTTCGTGGTGTTGCTGATCCCACTCACTGACAATTTGGATGTTTGGAGAGAAGCGCATAAAGTCACGTTCATAGTAGGATGTTGCGTTTTGTTTCCTGTATAATAGGAATGTGATGGAACGAAAAAGTTGTACCGCGCGTTGCGGCCATGTTGCGTTACATACAAGGAAGCATACAGTCCATGAAAAGTATGTTTTACTGTACCTGGTAATGGGTGCGTTTAGTGGTAACGCACTGCATGCAGTGGGTTTCTATACCGCAACCCATTATACCACAACGCTACCGCGGCACTGTGAACATCGCATAGGTGGTGCATTGCACTGTGGTAAGCCGCCTTACAAAATATAAATATGTCAATATAAAAGCACAGTTCAGTGTCCACACAAGCACTGATTCTACTGGTATGTGCAGCAAACAAAGTGCAACATTTAGGCTACTTGCACACCAAGACGTTGCGTTAGGTGCTACGTTAAGGTCGCATAACGTGCACCTAACTCAAGGCCTGGTGCTCTTCGATGTGGACGTCAGAGTGAGCCGCGTTGTGCAGCTCACTCTGGCGTCCGTGATGCCGTGATGCGCACTCTTGGACGCATGCAGCATCACTTGGTCCCGCCGGCCAATCGCTGCACAGAGCGGCCACACCAGGAAGTAAACACTGCACGTCACAACGTGCAGTGAATATTAATTAGCCATGTGCCTGGCCGCTCACCGCTCCTCCCCAACATGACTGAGCATGTGCAAACAGTGTAACGTGGCTTAAGCCGCTGTAACGCCGTAGCATGCTGCACTTTCAGAAGAACGTGCAGCGTTACATGTAACGCAACGTGGGCAGTGTGAACAGCCCACTTGTGTTACATTGCTGTGCGTTGGGGGAGCGTTACAGGCGCACTAACGTGCGCCTGTAACGTCTTAGTGTGTAAGCAGCCTTAATTCTTTTAGGCAGGGGACACATTTGAGTCCGTGGAAAACAGCAGCGTTTTTACGCAGACAAATCTGCAATGTCTGCTCACTTTTGGTCGACAGCAGCTGAGCTGACTTCCGGCAATATGAAATCTCACGCAGTGTGCAAAAAAAAAAAAAGCACCACTATACTGTGATTCTGCATTGGGGAGCATTATGTGGGTATTCCCATGTGTTTTTGCATTGTAGTATTACTACAGTATCCGCATAAGGCCCGGTTCACACTTGCGGTGGCCCTCCGGAATCGCCGTGCCGGAGCCGCACCGCTTGCAGAACGGACGGAACGGACGCACGGCATAGCAATGAAAGCCTATGCGTCCGTTCACATGCGTCCGTTCTGCCGAACCGGAGCCGGACCGGATCCGGGCCGGATCCGGACTCCGGCCTCCGTTCCAACATGCGCTATTTTTTCATCCGGCTCCTCCGGCAGCCGTATCCGGGGCGGAGCCGGACTGCACCATCCGGCCAATACAAACCAATGGGAACCGGAGAGCGCACAACACACTGGCTGAGAAATCCGGATGTTCTACCCCACTTCCTATGGGGATTGTTGCGGCGATATTGGATGGGGACACATGGGCAAGCATTTTGGAGTGGAGCAGCACAGCTGGATCCGGATCCGGAGATGTTGGCAGCATGTCGGAGGTGGAGGTGAGTGCTAAACAGCAGAGGGCCTGATTCCACAGGTCCCCCTTCTGCTGACCTCCCAGACCCCAACATTTTTTTTGTTTTTAACGTTACTTTTGCCAAACGGATCCGGATCGCATCCTGATGGACACCTGATGCAACCTGACCGGATCCGGATCGGATCCGGATCAGAACCGTACGGTTCCGATCCGGATCCGGTCCGGATCCGGTCAGGTCATCCGGTCCGTTTGGCAAACAACCGCAAGTGTGAACGGGGCCTAAGGCTAAGTATATCATATGTGTGCAGTACAATGCCCATGCTGCAACTCAGACATAATGCAACACAGCACATAGAATTGCAATGTAACGTACATGTTGCTGCACAAGTTATCCAGAAAAACAGTGTAAAAAGTTGCATGTATTATGTAGTCCTTTATAACACAGAAATGTGAATATGCCCATAAAGTTCTACCAATCCCTTAGGGCTGGTTCACACTCTGAATGCAAATACAATCACCTAGGAATTGCAGCAGTTTTTCAGTGACTGCACTTTGTGATTCTCGTTTGGGAAACAAGAAATCACATCGTGATTGCTCCCAAATTGCAAACGCTAAAGTGAGAATGGTACTATAGGGATACATTGTATACATCGCTTTGCTGACCCCCGGAAGATCTGCAAAGTGCTGAAATGCAGCAGAAAAGCCTCCCAGACACCTGAATTGGAATAAAAAAGTCAATTTTTTTCAGGCCCATCACTTTTTCCTGTGGGTGATCCTTCCCTTTACTTCAGTCTCTGATATCCCGTTCACGCATGGCAGGGACGGATCTAGACCAAGTTGCCCCAAGTTGCGCCTGGGGCAAGGTCAGGTTTTGGCGCCTAAACTGCTATTCTCCATCCAAATGTTGCTGCCTTTTTAAGAATTCAACAAACTGCGCCTGGGGCAAGAGACCCGCTTGCCCCCCCCTAGATCCGTCCCTGACGCATGGTCCCTTAGCATCACAAGGAGACCTTTGCAGTTCCACTCTGTGCTTTGAAACTACTGCACAGCCATCTGTGGTTGTTTCTTGTCCACCAGAGGGCGCCTGTTCAATTTACAGTAAATATAAATGAATAGTGCACTGCAGACTGCACTATTAATTTAATTTCTTAATTTATACTAGTTGAGACAGTAAAAGATGTAAACCTTTTTGCCTGTAAATTGGCGATCCATAAGTTTATGAATACACCAACCATGACAAATAGGAGAGCCAATGAGAGAGATGAATTGGCCCTAAATGTTTTAAATTCCCTGCTTGAAGAAAATAGTACTGGGGTGGTGCAATTGGGTATTCCAACTAGTAACTTGCCTACTAAAAGTAAATATATCTGTATTAATTACAACTTTATAAGAGTTTGTACAATCTTAAAGGGAACCTTAACTGAACGGGGGGGGGGGGGGGGGTTAAAGCGTTTCACTTACTTGGGGCTATTACCAGCTCCCTGCAGCAGTCCTGTGCCCTCGAAGCCGCTCTGGAATCCTCCGGTCCCCCGCTGTCACTTAGTTTCGTTTTTGATGACTCACCAGTCGGCCGGCCGCTTTGCGTATTATTGGACGCATTCCCTACTGCAATTAGTGCTGTTGCGGACCGCAACGCGTACAAAAATACGCGTTGCCGCATTCCGCACGCGTAGATATGTGGAAACGCGTATCTTTGTGCGCGTTGCAGCCCGCAACAACGCTAATTGCAGTAGGGAATGAGTTCAATAATACGCATGGCGGCCGGCCGACTGGTGAGTCGTCAAAAACGAAACTAAGTGACAGCGGGGGACCGGAGGATTCCAGAGTGGCTTCGAGGGCACAGGACTGCTGCAGGAGGCTGGTAATAGCCCCAGGTAATTGAAACTCTTTACCCCCCCCCACCCCCCCCCCCCGTTCAGTTAAGGTTCCCTTTAAGATTGTACAAACTCTTATAAAGTTGTAATTAATACAGATAACTATGTTGGAAGTCTTGAAATATTGATAGAAAGCAGAGCTTAGGATCGTCTTTTGTTGGCAGGCAATTTCTTTACCATCTTATTGAGTGCCGTTCTGTAGCTTTTTGTGGGGCTGCCCTGTCGTGTGGGGTTTGGACACCTGTCTTAATGCCTCCTGGATGTAGTCACTGGTGTTTATTCGTGGTTTGATGACAATTGTCTTCATTTCAAAACTGTAGATGAAGGTTTAAACGAGCATTGTAATTTCTTGTGCTGGTATGATGGGTTTTAAATGGTACATTTTTTTTTTATTATTATTACTTGTGCTGCCTGATTTTAGATGCCACAGTTATTTTTATTTCTTGTACTGGTAGATCGGTTTTAAATGCCACAATTCTTTTTAGCCTATAAAAAACATTGTATGTACTCTGCCTAAGTACTTTTGAATTCTGCTTTTACGATGCCACCTCATCACCCAAGTCACTCAGTGGTATGTGATGTTTTAGCAAACAAGTAGTCTTATCTATTTGTCCTAAATTAGCAATGTATTAGTACATCGCTCTACTTCTTAAATGCGCGTACATGCGCTGTATTGTCAAAAACAACAGGTCTGACAGACCCGCCGGGCGGATCAGTCAAAAACAGTCTTATCAGTCTGCCGACAGCCAGTACTCACGTACTACTGTCGGCAGAACGACCGCCCCGCGGGAGGGTCTGACGGACCCGTCGTTTGTAACAATACGACGTGTGTACGCGCCTTAAGGGAAAAGAGAGATAACTGCTGTAAATAATACAATAAAGCCTGGGCCCACTAGGAGCTCTTTTGCAGTGCTTGTTGGCAATTGGCAAATACAGTGGGTTGCAAAAGTATTCGGCCCCCTTGAAGTTTTCCACATTTTGTCATATTACTGCCACAAACATGAATCCATTTTATTGGAATTCCACATGAAAGACCAACACAAAGTGGTGTACACATGAGAAGTGGAATGAAAATCATACATGATTCCAAACATTTTTTACAAATAAATAACTGCAAAGTGGCGTGTGCGTAATTATTCGGCCCCCTTTGATCTGAGTGCAGTCAGTTGCCTATAGTAATGCCTGATGAGTGCTAATGACTAAATAGAGTGCACCTGTGTGTAATCTAATGTCAGTACAAATACAGCTGCTCTGTGAGGGCCTCAGAGGTTGTCTAAGAGAATATTGGGAGCAACAACACCGTGAAGTCCAAAGAACACACAAGACAGGTCAGGGATCAAGTTATTGAGAAATTTAAAGCAGGCTTAGGCTACAAAAAGATTTCCAAAGCCTTGAACATCCCACGGAGCACTGTTCAAGCGATCATTCAGAAATGGAAGGAGTATGGCACAACTGTAAACCTACCAAGACAAGGCTATCCACCTAAACTCACAGGCCGAACAAGCAGAGCGCTGATCAGAAATGCAGTCAAGAGGCCCATGGTGACTCTGGACGAGCTGCAGAGATCTACAGCTCAGGTGGGAGACTCTGTCCATAGGACAACTATTAGTCATGTACTGTACAAAGTTGGCCTTTATGGAAGAGTGGCAAGAACAAAGGCATTGTTAACAGAAAGCATAAGAAGTACCTTTTGCAGTTTGCCACAAGCCATGTGGGGGACACAGCAACCATGTGGAAGAAGGTGCTCTGGTCAGATGAGACCAAAATGGAACTTTTTGGCCAAAATGCAAAACGCTATGTGTGGCAGAAAACTAACACTGCACATCACTCTGAACACACCATCCCCACTGTCAAAAATGGTGGTGGCAGCATCATGCTCGGGGGGTACATCTCTTCAGCAGTGACAGGGAAGCTGGTCAGAGTTGATGGGAAGATGGATGGAGCCAAATACAGGGCAAGCTTGGAAGAAAACCTCTTGGAGACTGCAAAAGACTTAAGACTGGGGCGGAGGTTCATCTTCCAGCAGGACAATGACCCTAAACATAAAGCCAGGGCAACAATGGAATGGTTTAAAACAATACATATCTATGTGTTAGAATGGCCCAGTCAAAGTCCAGATCTAAATCCAATCGAGAATCGGTGGCAAGATCTGAAAACTGCTGTTCACAAACGCTGTCCATCTAATCTGACTGAGCTGGAGCTGTTTTGCAAAGTAGAATGGG
The DNA here is from genome assembly GCF_040937935.1 of Hyperolius riggenbachi. Classification (NCBI taxonomy): domain Eukaryota; kingdom Metazoa; phylum Chordata; class Amphibia; order Anura; family Hyperoliidae; genus Hyperolius; species Hyperolius riggenbachi. The sequence goes on from NC_090649.1 coordinate 157,765,684, forward strand.
CAAGGAATTCAGTCTCTAGATGTGCAAAGCTGGTAGAGACATTCCCTAAAAGACTGGCAGCTGTAATTGCAGCAAAAGGTGGTTCTACAAAGTATTGACTCAGGGGGCCGAATAATTACGCACACCCCACTTTGCAGTTATTTATTTGTAAAAAATGTTTGGAATGATGTATGATTTTCGATCCACTTCTCACATGTACACCACTTTGTATTGGTCTTTCACGTGGAATTCCAATAAAATTGATGCATGTTTGTGGCAGTAATGTGACAAAATGTGGAAAACTTCAAGGGGGCCGAATACTTTTGCAACTCACCATAGTTCCAACAGTGGAACCCTATGTTGGTGGTTCCACTTGCAGACTTGCGATCGTGGAACAGCGTGCAGCATTTTGGGAGTCGTCCCGAAGGGATTGCATCAATGGCAGCACAGCTAAATCGCCATGCTATGTGAACTACATTTGAAATCACATCACTTTTGTGATTGGGAAATCGTGGGAGCTTTTCCATTTCCCGCAACGCACCGCCAGTGGTTTCCTAGCCTTACGGTCACTACTGGCAACAAATCATTATTTCATAATTTCACTGGTTTTCCTGAAAGTAAAAAGTTATTGGAGATGTTTTGTACCTAGTAAATATTATTTACTCCTCCTGTGCCCAGTAGCTTTACGGTGTTATAAGGGGTTGAAGGCTTCATATAGAGGTTTTTTCTTTATTCGTTTAAATGGTACCGCAGTTAGTGTTTTTCACTTTAAGTTCATACTAGAGAGGTAGGTAGGTTTAGATGGTTTTCGTTTCACCCCTCACTCCTTCAGGATAGGTGCTGCAACAGAAGCAGCCAGCTGAGAGCTTTGGTAGAAGGGTAGTGATTGTTTTAAACATCATGTTTGTCCTGTTTTATCCTTAACAACATAATTTTGAGTCACTTGGTCATGATTGGGCATGTGTACCTATTCTGTGCAGAAAAAAAGAGCATTATAAAGGAAGTATTCTAAGAATGTAGCAATGGATGAGGCTGCTTGTCAGGTTTTATGGAGGGGAATTTGGCGTTTGAAATGTAAGTCTGTAAAGGAGGTGGTAATGTTTTTGAATACTATTTGTTTTTCTCCTGATTTATTAAAGTGAACCTGAGGTAAAAATAAATAATCAAATAATTGTATCTATCCTTCTACTCCTAAAATGACTTTTTTTTTTTTAGACATTCCATGGTTTTATTTTATGCATGAAGCTTTACAAAGTAGATGTAACATTTTATTGTCTCAATGGCAGTCTGTAAAGTGCCCCCAGTGAGAATACATGTACGATTGATTTTTTTTAAATCTATACACTGCTCTCAAAAGTTATCCTCGGCAGGAAAAAAAGTTTTATGGCTGTAATTCATTACACTATAATCCGATGAAAGAGAATAAGGATCTGACCAGAGAAGCTGTCACTGGCATGCCTGAAGGTTAACTCTTTCAGGCTGAAAAAGAAAAAAGAAACACAGCCTAGTTATTCACGTGTTTGGCACAGTACATACACATGTTTATGTATAGAAATAAAAAAAAAATGGGGGGGGGGGGACACACTTTTTTCTCAGAGATAATATAATTCCCCACTTTATTTGATTTCTTCTGAAATATGCTAAGTTACAAAGTAAAACTCTCCATGGACATCAAGAGTCTGGGATACAATCACTAAATATCTTTCTCACTGTATATCTTTCCATTGATTGCATGCAAGAACTAAGTATGGACATATAAGGCTGTGGAGGAGGAAGAGGAAAAGCAGGCAGACGTCCTTGCCAGTTGCCACTGACTCATCTGCAGGAAAACAGTCATCCTCTAAAGAAATGCTTTTGCTATTTCCCTCATGGATCAAGAAAAATACATTGGGCCAGAATAACAGAGATGACAAGGAAGGTAGACAATTGGTGGGACTGATCTCGCTGGAGGAGGAGCACTGCAGGATGCTATCTCTGCAGAATGGCCATGTGGGATAATCTGCTCACTCTAGTATCAGCTACAGAGGCAGAAACCAAGGGGAACAGTCAAAGAGTTTCTATGGCTTTAGGTGAGTTCAGTTGACATATGAGAAACAATGGGCCAGGTGCAATAAAGAGAGAATTTTTCACATTCCTTGTTCTCTGTTCAAATACCAGGTTCTGTTTTGCCTTCCTGAGGCCAGGTCACACTGTACAGGTTGAAAACCAGATCCTGTAAAAACTGATCCGTTTTCCGTTTAAGCGGATCAGTATGTTATGTTAGGCGTCCATCAGTTTTTCATACAGTATCAAAATCATTTATTTCACCAAATACAAACGGGGGTTGTACCCAGAATAGGTTTTGGCCCATTCTGGATACAACCTCCCTTTTGTACTTGGTGAAATAAATGATTCCGTTATTATTTCCGTTCCGTATCGCGTTACCACCCACTCGGTATGCCTGTCACTGTCACATTTGCATCCCTCTGCTGCTGCTCGTGTCCACTATACGAGAGAAAGGCCAGTATACAGATCTGAGCCCCATCAGAAGCATGAGGCTACCTCAAACCAGGGAGGATTCTCATTGGTCTGTTGCAACCCAAGAAGAGTGATGTTTTCGATGGGGCACAGATCTGTATACTTGCGTTTCTCCCATACAGTGGACAGGGCAGCAGTGAAGGAGCCCTGTGACAGTGACAGGTGAGTTTCCGCCTAGTGTGAACATACACTGGCTATTATTGATTCCATCAGCATCCACTTTCTCCGGCTGTCATACAAGATCAGCCCCGGATTTACCTTACAGGAGTCTTTAGGCACAGATGTCCTGGCACCCTAGACTTTGCCCTCCATGAACCTACAAACTGCACCGTAAGTGCGCTAGCTGGCCCAGCTGTCACTTCTCCCTTACTTTCCTCGCCTGTCATAGGTAGCTACAGGTGTCCCTTCGCATTATGTAGCCTAAGGTACCATCAGTATTAAGTAGTTAGTGGTGCCCCCGAATGAAGGGAGATCTCGCCAGTGGAATGCCAAGAGCTGGGTGAGTAATCTCTTATTTACGCTCTGTTCGGGACTCTACAAAATGAAGGATTGAGTGAGGCACTGTATAGGACACATATTTGCGTTCTGCTCATTGGAACGAACCAAACAGATCTGTTCTGAATGGACAAATGTGAAGTATCCTCCTCCTTTTGTGTCCTACCTGATCATGCACCTCCATTACTGTGAACCCATGCTATGCATCTGAGTGAACCTAACTTGCCTAATCTCCATGCTCCCCTCCAGTGACTGACTAAGGATTACCTGGGGCCTGATTCACAAAGCGGTGCAAACACTTTGCACGCCTGTGAAAAGCCCTTTATCACGCCTAAACTTAGTTTAGGCGAGATCTGAAGGAATTCGCGTGAACTCCCGCGCGCAAAGTTTTGCGCGCGCAGTACACCGCGCTACGCGCGCAGCGCACCGTGCTTCGCGCGAAGCGCCCATTAAACCCTATGGGACTTTGCGCGCGGGAGCTTCGCGCGAATTATAGCACAAAGCGGTGATAACTTCTCTAGTGCAAAGGTTATCACGGTCTAAAGTCTTTTAGGCGTGATAACTGAGTTATCACCGCTTTGTGAATCAGGCCCCTGGTACTCATACTGTGCTGTGTGATCTGGTTTTCTTGTATTCCTGTATTGTCATTTTGCTGTATGTCACCCCTAAATATTGTCTGTAACCTAAACTAATGTCCAGCGCTGCGTAATATGTTGGCGCTTTATAAGTACAATAAATAAATAAATATTGCTTTGCATAGGATCCTATGCTTCCAGTCAGATCCATTCAGCTTTATTCCACTAAACAGAACATCTTTAATGCCAATGTGTACGCGGCCTAAAACAGAAGGTATGTGCAAGTTTTCTGCTTCACGTCAGCAAGATGTTTCTTCCCTAATACCTCACTTCAGGCCACTTACTGGCCCCCTACAGTCTATTCATTTTACGGAGCCATTTACTCTAACTCCTAGGTTCTCAACCCTATGGGATTCTGTAGGGGTATTTGAACTTGTCATAATCAATTCATTATGGAACGTTTTGAAATTTAGAAAATGGTAAATCATATAAACATGAGCGTGAACAAGTGGTTGCAGTTAATTAAAAGCATTCAGGAATGCCTGAAAATCATTTATAAACAATAATGGAGTACTCCTTACAAATATATCTGCATCAAAGGGTACTTGAGAGGATGTTAATCACAGTAGGTGGTACTTGGCCAAGACACTTATTAATACAGGCATGCATGCTATAGTAATGGTGAAAACACTTACCAACCATTCCAGGGTGTTTTTGGTGTTCATCAATGCTAGGTATGGATTGTTATGACTACAGTAAGACTTGTGAGATAGAGGGGTTACATGGTACCCACTTCAAGAGGAACTAAATAAATCAATACATTGCAAAGGAAGAAGTTAAAAAAAATAGAAAAGAGATCAAGAAATTATTGATATTCCCCATGTAATTTGTTCATATTGTTTGATCCACAATCAGTCTGCATGTAATTATCTAATTACTACTGGCAAACATGAAAAAAAACAGACAGCACCAACTGTCATTATCTATAACCACACCCCCTAACAATGCGATAGTCTAAGGGCCTGAACCCACTAACACAGTTGTATCCGCTTCTGTCTGCTTTTCAGCATCTGTAACACTGATGTGTAACTGAAAAGGGGACACAACTGCATTAGTGGGCTCAGGCCCTTAAAGGTTGTTTTTGGTTTTTTTAATAGATATACTGTACATATGCACAGAGGGAGATACTGATTGCTTGGCAGTTGGAAACAGCTGTTATTTCCCACAATGCAACGAGGTTCACTGACAGGAAACTGTCAGGACCTATGTCCTGACATTACACTGTAGGAGGGGTTTCACCACAATATCAGCCATACAGAGCCTCCGATGATCTATTCGAGAAAAGGTAAAAATTTCTTGTGGGAAAGGGGGTATCAGCTACTGATTGGGATTGTTAAGCTTGGAGGTGTAATCTCCACAGTCAGCTTGCAACACATAAGCTGACGTGACGGAGGTACACACACCAGCACAAGGAATCAGGATATCCCCAGTTTAGTGGAGGAGAGGACTGACTCCAATAGGAGATTGTGGTGCACAGAGCCGGTGCAGATCCGAACAGCCACAAACAACACTTTCGTAATAACGTCTCAGCGCAAAGTAGCGCTGAGCGCATAAACCAGGACTGAGGAGATCAGGACAGGTAGACAGAATGAACGCCTGCTTAACTAGCCACTACTTAGTGACAGCAAGCGTCCACAACAAGACAGACTGGAATGAGGCAGCCAATGCGTAGCAGCGATGGCGTGCCTCACAAAGACAGGACAGGATAGCCAGGAAATAGGAGGATCAAGATAGATGAACGTAACACAGACAAATATACAATAAGTATGTTTTCCTAGCATATTACAATTACAGCTATCAATGAAACTATTTGTAACGTCTGACTAACATATGTATATATCGGCAATGAACCGATAAGCAGGAACACTGACTAGCACTGGAGCAATACAGGGAACAGGACTCAGAAGGATTCGCTATCTCTTCGCAGAGATGAACGCAATCCACAAACGGTAACAGGACAGGATTCAGAAGGATTCGTTATCTCCTCGCAGAGATGAACGCAATCCACAAACAGGACCAGGAGCAGAATACTAGCTCAGCACGGGTGATCACGATACGCGCAAACTACCAAAACGTGCTGGAAGGCTGACTAACTGAACACAGGAAATAAACAGTTCGTGTACGTATATATCAGCGACACTGATGTATCAACGTAACACGAATACAAGGAAAATAACAAAATGCGCAAGTATGCGTATATATTGGCGATGAACCAATATATGACACAAGACAAGCAGAGTAACAACTTCTAGAACAAGAGCAGAACTAGGAGGACTCGCTGACCCCTTCGCAGGAGTCAGCGCAGTCCACACGGACTAGGAACGAGGTGGGGCACGAGCAGAGTAACAGACAGAATCTGAGACTATGGTAGCCCATCAAGCATTGCAGGAAGCAGTTCTTTATACTGAGGTCATCCAATGGGAGCAGACCTGCAGATTCCCACACAAGTGAATGGTAATTAATCACAGGCTGACAGCAGGAAAAGGCAGACAATGATATGCAGCCTGCAGGAAAGAGATTGCCCCTCCATTGCAGCAGACAATGTTTGTTTACACAAAAGCATATTAAACTGTCATTAACTTCAGAGCGACTGCAGATGGAATCAGCAACTAGTTTAAGTGCAAACCAAACTATGCAAGCAAATGCATGTAATGACATCAGAACTGCTTGGGTTGCAATACCACTGCAGCCAGCAGTAAACGCTGCAGACATGATCATAACAGGGATGAAGATCATTCCTTGGTTGCAGTTCCTCTTTAAGGCACAGAGGACCTAGACTACTAGTTTAATTCTTTTAACTCCAATCAGGATCAATAGAATTTTTTTCCCCCCGAAAAATGAGTTTTTCATAAATCTTAGTGATTATTTGAAGAGTGAAAGAAGCAAAGTGAAGAATAATCTATTTATTGCACTGGGGTCATTGTGCTGACCATTCCTAATAGCCCAGGTGGCAGACAGACACTGACGGTGGTACACTGCTGGGAGAACACTGCAAGGCAATACCTTTACTGCAATAGTCAAGATCAAACATAAAAGCTTTAATAGGCATTTAAACCGATTGATGGCAGTAGATTTGCCTTTGGCAGTTAACTTTATAAAACAATGTCCCTATCTATCAGAAATGCAAGTGTGAAACAATCAAATGATGTGTGCCTTGCTTTAATAGATTCAGTGTTCTCCCTATGTGGTCAGGCCATGTTTCCTGTGACTACATCCCTAGTTTAATCTTCTGCCATACTGTGCAGCTGCATAGTACTGCTTTGTTCATCTTTTATCCTCCCTGCCTGGCTGCTCAGCTGGAATTCTCAGCTCCCGTCTCTATAGATAAGTGTGAGGAGGAGATGATAGAATGACCTGTTAGTGCTATAAATTACACACTTATCAGTGGAGAACGGGAGCACAGAATAGCAACTGAGCATTAAGCTGGTGCTGGGCACAATCACGGTATAAGGCTGCAGTACAATGAGCACCAGTACTGTGACTGCTTCCTTTCTAAATGCAGAGCGCGAGAGGACAAATAAATCCTCCCCACACTGAGGCAGCAGAAAGCATACACTTCACACCAAAAAAGGATGGCGTAGCAATAGGGGGGTGCCCCGGGGTCCTTGCCAGAGGGGCCCCAAGGGGTCCACTTTCAACCACAGTATTAGCTCGTTATTGGTCCTGTGCTGGTAATAATCACTTCTATAGATGCTATGAATAGTAGTAATCGTTAAAAAACTGGTCCCCAACCCCTTCTTGCACCTCTGACACTGTGGTTGTCCTCGGCAGGTTGTGGTGCTTCGTATCAATTGTTATGTATAGAGTGCTTGGGGGGCCCAATGTAAAACTTGCATCGGGGCCCACAACTCCTTAGCTACGCCACTGTACCAAACCATACTCCTTTATGAGAGGAACACAGCTCTAATAATAAACCTCTAACACTGTTGATTGAGGGAACTAAAAGGCATAAAAATGAAAAGTGTACTTATACTTAAAGTGATGTCCAGATCAGTAATGCAACAGATTTAAAGTGAACCTTAAGCTAGGAAATGTAGATACTTATGTAGAGGGAAGGCTCTAAATCCCATGGAGCCTTCCCGGGCTTTGCTTCCTGCTCTCATTCCACTACCGCACTACCGGTTCCTGGTGAATTTTGCGTCTTAGGTACTCTTTGGCGGGTTTGGAAGTACTTGTGTCCCCTACCGCTCCTAAAGACATGTGCTTCTGTACTGCGCATGCGAGAGCCTGAACGGCTCTGCTCGTCTTTGGAAGTAGTCGGGGCGCGAGTATTTCCAAAGCCTGCATGAGGAGTTCCAAGGAGGTATTCCACCAGCAGGTCAAATATGTTCAACAGTGGACAGCGGTGGAATGAAGGGAGGGAGGGAAGATCAGGAAGGGTCTATGGAAGCCAAAGACTTCTATCTACATAGGGAAGTATCTAACTTTTTTCTGCCCTGCTTCAGGTTAACTTTAAAGGGTTACTTAAACAAAAGAAGTTTAACTTACCTGGGGCTTCTTACAGCCCCCTGCAGTCATCTTGTGCACTCGCTATCCTTCCGTGACCCTCCAGCTAGTAGCTGTGACCCCCCCCCCCCTCAAAACTGGCTGGGCGTGGCTACTGCGCATGCGTGACCCAAAGCCACGTGCACCGAGATCATGCACATACGCAATAGTGATTTTCATGTACAGTGCATGCGCAGAATGCCGCCATCCACAGGGATGTGATGAGGTGGCACGAGGCCAGCCACCTTTGAGGGGGTTGCCGCTGCAGGCTAGAGTGTCGCGGAAGGGCAGCGCAGACACCTGATGACTGGAAGGGCCTACAAGAAGCCCCAGGTAAGTTAAACTGCTTTTTTTTAGACTTAACATTTCCTTTAACTGCTTCCGGACAGAAATTATTATTTATTATTTAAGGATTTATGGAGCGCCAACATATTACACAGCACTGTACAGAGTATATTGTCTTGTCACTAGCTGTCCCTCGGAGGAGCTCACAATCTAATCCCTACCATAGTCACATGTCTATGTATGTATTGTGTAGTGCAAGTATCATAGCCTAGGGCCAATTTTAGGGGGAAGCCAATTAACATATCTGTATTTTTTGGGGATGTGAGAGGAAACTGGAGTGCCCGGAGGAAACCCACGCAGACACAGGGAGAATATACAAACTCCTTGTAGATGTTGACCTGACTGGGATTTGAACTGGGGACCCATCGCTGCAAGGCGGGAGCGCTAACCACTACGCCACCATGCTGCCCATGAATGTGAATTTCCTTGAGTCGCATATTTGGTTTTGCAATTAGACATTTACATTTAATAAGTTTTGAATCAGGATGATACCATTTATTGATTAACTTAAAAGAATAAGAGTATGCAAGCTTTCAGCTGTGCAGCCTTCCTCAGACTCAATCCTAAAAATATAAATGGTATCATCCTAATTCAAAACTTCTTGTTTTTACTTATGGCTTACACGGTACAATATTCTACTAATACATTTAGATTTATCACTGTCATTGATTTCTGCTTTTTGTGTTTATTTACCTCATGCATAGAGTCAGGCCTCTTTCACATGGACGGCTGAATCACGCAGTTGCCAGCCGGCGATTGCCTGCTGGCTGCAAATCAATGCAGCCTAATGACAATGTTTGTGACCACACACATTTTACACACAGTGCAGTTAGACAGCAACAAAGAACTACCTCAATGTAGGTAGCATTCAGATGTGTATCAATGGGAGGAAGCCTCTTCACTGAGGGTTCAGAGTTATTGAATGCACTACCTGCAGCTGCTCCTGCAAAGGAGGCCAAATGATGACCTACTGAACTTCTTATCTGCTTCCTTCTGTTAGCAGAGTTTGCAAACTCACACACAGCTCCATTAGATCACAATTAACCACCAAAGCGAAAGGGCACTTCTGCCTGATAGTAATTTGGAAAAAGAAAAGACCACAAATGAGGACCTCTGCATATGGATGACCACTGCTGTCATAAACATTTCTGCAAATACATGAAGGAATGGATGAAAAAAAATGGAGAGTCTGGGAGCGGTCAAGTCAAAGCCCATTAAAATACTATGAAGTGATTTAGAGTGTACTGTGTATGCAGGACACTCCGTAAAGCTTACACAGCTAGAAATGAATGTACATGGAGGAGAGTGCCATACTAGTACTGAGACTCTAAGGCCTTGTTCAGACTACAACGCTGGGAAAAACTGACAGAAGCGCATGTGTGTAGAATACGCATTTGTACGCATTGAGATACGCGTTTCTGTGCGTTGCGCATAACGCGTTGGTATGCGTTGATATGCGTTTGTGTGCATTTTTTGATTTGTGCGTTTTTCAGGATGATTGACAGGTTCCTGTTAACTTTCAAACATTTTTTTTTTATTTACTGATGTCACATCCTGTTGATGCTGTACACCAGGGGTCTCAAACTCGCGGCCCGCGGGCCATTTGCGGCCCTCGATACAATATTTTGTGGCCCGCGCTGGCAAAAGCTTCCTTATAGTTCGCTTCAGTGCTCCCAAGTAATCTGCCGCATCCCCGCCGCTAAACGAGGGCTGCAGAGCCCCCAAATCGCCTGGGGGGCAATCTGCCGGCATTTCCTGGAAGAGGCAGAGCTTTCAGCTTCAGCTCTGCCCCTCCTGACGTCAATCGCCGCAGGGATCGCCGCCTCTCCCCACCCCTCTCTGTGAAGGAAGAGTTGTACACAGTAGCTGTCTATCTGACAGGTTGTTTTGTGTGGAATTTTAAAATGTATGCTGTACTAGCAGTAATTCTAGTTATTGCTATATTGATGAGGAGAAGGAGAAGGACAAGGAGGCACTGGGTGCATCCTATAGTTGGTTGCTGACAGAAGGGACAAGGGCCAGTTTTGGAATTTGTATGAGGATCTGCGCAGACACCCAGACAAATTCTACAATTATACCAGAATGACAGTCAAAAGGTAAAGATTGTCTTTTGTGGGTTTTTTTTAGCTTTCATGTATATTTTATTGCAGTTATTTCATTTGTTTGTATGTTGAACTTTATTTTAGCTTTGATGAGCTTCTTGAAGAAATACTACCTGATATTCAGTATGCAAATACATCTTTCAGGAGCTGTATTTCTCTTTGTGAGAGGCTGTTGGTGACTGAGGTAAAAAAACAAAAACAAAAAACACTCACACTGTGCAATGTCATGTCAGGCCTTCTCCTTCCTGTATATATTCACCGGCTGCTCCTCTTCATCCAGACCCCCCCCCCCCCCCCCACTCCCATCAAAAGATGATCCCAGGTGTCCAGTGGGCCTACCTTTCTCCAGGTTCTAGTTGGCTGTCATGTCAGGCCTTCTCCTTCCTGTATATACTCACCTGCTGCTCTTCATCCAGACCACCCTCCACCCCTGTCAAAAGCAAATCCCATGTGTTCAGTGGGCCTACCTTTCTCCAGTTTGCAGTTGGCTGTCATGTAAGTCCTTCTTCTTCTTGTACATACTCACCTGCTGCTCTGTTCTTCTTTTATTAATATTTGTACAGTTTTTACCACTTTGATGTGTTGTGATGGAAATGTAATACTTACATAGTCTTTCTGTATTTTAACCACCCTGGCGTTCTATTGAGATCGCCAGGGCGGCTGCGGGAGGGTTTTTTTTTAAATTAAAAAAAACTATTTCATGCAGCCAACTGAAAGTTGGCTGCATGAAAGCCCACTAGAGGCAGCGCTCCGGAGGCATTCTTCCGATCGCCTCCGGCAAGCAGAAGTAACAAGGAAGGCTGCAATGAGCAGCCTTCCTTGTTTGGCTTTCCTCGTCGCCATGGCGACGAGCGGAGTGACATCATAGACGTCAGCCGACGTCCTGATGTCAGCCGCCTCCGATCCAGCCCTTAGCGCTGGCCGGAACTATTTGTTCCGGCTGCGCAGGGCTCGGGCGGCTGGGGGAACCCTCTTTCGCCGCTGCTCGCGACAGATCGCCGCTGCTCGCGGCGGATCGCCGCAGAGCGGCGGCGATCAGGCAGCACACGCGGCTGGCAAAGTGCCGGCTGCGTGTGCTGCTTTTTATTTTATCAAAATCGGCCCAGCAGGGCCTGAGCGGCACCCTCTGGCGGTAATGGACGAGCTGAGCTCGTCCATACCGCTAAGGTGGTTAACTTGATGTAGATATCTGGCAACAGGAAATAGTTACAGTTCATTGCATTATGAATTCCGCTTTGACAAAAGCACTATTCAGAATATTGTTCTGGATACGTGTAGGAAACTATGGATCCGATTGAAGCCCAAATATTTACGATTTCCAGATAAACAGAAATGGGAAGAGGTTGCCGAATTGTTTGAGCTGCGCTGTGAATTTCCACATTGCCTGGGAGCCATTGATGGCAAACATTTTAGAATCATTTGTCCTCCCTGCAGTGGGAGTAAGTTCTTTAATTATAGAAAAATATTTCTCATTAGTTCTACTTGCTGTTGCTGATGCAGATTACCGGTTCCTTTATGTGGACATTGGGACATGCGGAAGCAGTAGCGATTCAAGCATTTACAGCAATTCAAACTTTGGAAGATTTTTACAGAGTGGCAGATTGGAATTACCAGCACCAAGGCCCTAACCCAAAACTTCCTCCCCAAATGTACCCTATTTTTTCATAGGCGATGAAGCATTTGGTTTATCCAAGCACATATTGAGGCCTTATGCTCAACGAAATTTAAATGAGAAAAGAAGACATTTTAATATGCGGTTGAGCAAGGCAAGAAGAATGGTGGAATGCACATTCGGAATAATGGCAGCCAAATGGAGAGCTTTTCTTGGACCCTTGCAAATATCACCTGAAAATGCAGTCATCGTCACCAAAGCTGCATGTGTGCTTTACAATTTTGTTAGTGAAAAGGAGGGTGTCAACACTGACGATGGTGAAACAACAATCCCAACAATGCAAATTAGAAATGCTGGACCAAGACCAAACATGGACTCAATTTCTTTGCTGACTACCTTGTGAAAGAAGGTCATAGTTTGCGTTAGGATAACTGCATAATGGGGTCAGTTCCTAATTTGACATGTGATAAAAAAATAGTATTGTTTGGCACCATCCAGTATATGTTACCTACCTTTGTGTCTAATGTACACTAAACATGACCTTTCGTATGCTTAATATCTCCACTGAGCTCAGTACGAAATGTTCAAAAGAAAGGCCAGGCATCACAAAACTCTGTGAAAAAATATGCATTTATGTCTTTACAATGGAATAATTGTCAGTTTAGTATTGTGATAACATTCGGCTATGGTGGCTACAGCTTTATAGCGACCACCACATCCTACTTATGTCACACTTTTATATTGACAACTATGTCAATGTAACGACATGTAAATATATTGCCAATTTTGATTGTTATTTGACAACTTTTTGTGTTACAGGGCATTTTTTTGTACAAGTTAAAATAGGAGTAAATAGTTGTCCTCTGTGGGTGTTCTACACCACTACATTGTACTATAGCCACAATGTGCCTACATATAGTTTGGGATAATTTGTTGGGTGTGTTTTCTCTCAGGTACTTTCACATGTTTTTTGGTTTTTTCATTTCCCTACTAGTTTGTTTGGAACTTTTTACAGTTTGATTTGAAAACAATACATTTATATACTGTACTATTTAACTGAAATTGTTTTGCATTTGCAATCCTTGGTGTGGTGCTGTAATTTTACTGCTCACAATTACACACCATTTTTTGCAACTTTTGTGTTCTTGTGTTTTGTTGGTAAACAGATACACGCATATAAAAAAATTACATATCTATCTATGTACATATACATATATGGATATATAGATAGAACTATATCTATAGATACACACACAGACACACACACACACACACACACACACGCACGCGCACACACACACACACACACACACACACACACACACACACACACACACACGTTTATAAAGAGATAGATATACTTTTTTCTGTAAATAGAAGATAAAGATTAATTTTATTCATTTTACAACTGTCATGCAATCAACCTTCAATACATGTGCATAATAATAACACAGGAAGTTAACATAGGCAGTAACTTTTATTGCAAAATTTAACAAACTGTACAACGATAGTGCAATTGTTCATAGGTTCCTTTTCTCATATCAAAAATTAGAAACAGGTAAAAAGTGTTTCTGCATTAATACAATCACAGTACTGCCCAAGTGGTGTAAAGACAAACATATGTCAGTTAAAGAAAAGTGCAAACATAGCAAAACAGTGTATTTATTAACGTGGTAGCTACATCTATAACTTACATCACCATAGTTGGTTTAGCTTTGTTGTTGTTATTGACGGAGATGTTAAAAATGTTTGTTTACTTGTTTATCTGTAAACCATAGGTTACAGGCAAACTGAAAACTCAGCTCCGGTGCCTCACGGTCTCGTACGCGTCAGAAGCTGACCTCGCAAGGTCGGCTTCTTCTGAGCTCCATACAGGGCCGGCCTTAGGTTTTACAGCGCCCTGAGCGAAGCCAGATTATGGTGCCCCCCCCCTCATCCTACACACACACACACACACACACACACACACACACACACACACACACACACACACACACACACACACACACACACACACACACACACACACGGAATAGGTAATATTGGGATGGACAGACAGACAAATATATATACATTGAGAGAGAGAGAGAGACACACAGATATAGGGATGGAGGGAGGGAGGGGGGGAGAGAGAGAGACATACAGAGAGAGAGAGAGAGACATACAGAGAGAGAGAGAGAGACATACAGAGAGAGAGAGAGGGACATAGAGAGAGAGAGAGCATGAGGAGGAAAGAGAGACAGAGACAGAGAGAGGAGAGAGAGACAGAGAGAGGAGAGAGAGACAGAGACAGAGAGAGGAGAGAGAGACAGAGACAGAGAGAGGAGAGAGACAGAGAGAGGAGAGAGACAGAGAGAGGAGAGAGACAGAGACAGAGAGAGGAGAGAGACAGAGACAGAGAGAGGAGAGAGACAGAGACAGAGAGAGGAGAGAGACAGAGACAGAGAGAGGAGAGAGGAAAGAGAGACACAGAGAGAGGAAAGAGAGACAGAGAGGAGGAAAGAGAGACAGAGGGGAGGAAAGAGACAGAGGGGAGGAAAGAGAGACAGAGGGGAGGAAAGAGAGAGACAGAGAGAGAGGAGGGAGAGACAGAGAGAGGAGAGAGAGACAGAGAGAGGAGACAGAGAGAGGAGAGAGAGACAGAGAGAGGAGAGAGAGACAGAGAGAGGAGGGAGAGACAGAGAGAGGAGGGAGAGACAGAGAGAGGAGGAAGAGACAGAGAGGAGGAGGAAGAGACAGAGAGGAGGAGGACGAGACAGAGAGGAGGAGGACGAGACAGAGAGGAGGAGGACGAGACAGAGAGGAGGAAGAGACAGAGAGGAGGAAGAGACAGAGAGGAGGAAGAGACAGAGAGGAGGAAGAGACAGAGAGAGGAGGGAGAGACAGAGAGAGGAGGGAGAGACAGAGAGGAGGAAAGAGAGAGGATGAGAGAGACAGACAGATATAGGGAAGGAGGGATAGGAGGGAGAAAAAGAGAGAGAGAAAAACATGGGGGGGGGGGGGGGGTGAGAGAGAGGGATAGATGGATAGATAGATAGATAATCTAGGGACATATATGAGAGAGAGAGACAGAGCTATAGGGATGGATGTATGTTTGGGGAGAGAGAGAGAGAGACAGACAGATAAAGATGGATGGATGGATGGATGGATGGAGTAGAGAGAGAGACAGATATATAGGGATGGATGGATGGATGCATGGGGAGATAGAGAGACAGACAGATATAGGGATGGATGGATGGATGGTAGGAGTAGAGAGAGGGGGAAGAGAGACAGAGAGAGAGACAGAGAGAGAGAGAGAGAGAGAGAGAGAGAGAGAGTGAGTGAGTGAGTGAGGTGTGTGTG
Organism: Hyperolius riggenbachi; assembly: GCF_040937935.1. NCBI lineage: Eukaryota > Metazoa > Chordata > Amphibia > Anura > Hyperoliidae > Hyperolius > Hyperolius riggenbachi. Next base: position 157,781,196 of record NC_090649.1, read on the forward strand.
TGCTGCACAAAGTCCGGTCCATTAAGGCTGCATTTTGATCTATGTAGAGCCCCCTGAGTGACTGACCTGCCTCTCTGCTGTCCCCCTTGCTTGCAGTTTGCTGGCACTCTGTGGGAGCTGGGCGATGTGCTCCTGTCACACAGACCTGTGGGCTGCAACAAGTTCCCCTCTGTGGTGGCTCCCTCCATCCCCAGCACTCAGACTGCCAGCCATGTAGTTCAGTGGTGGGTGGTCCAGCAGCATTGATGGCAGAGCGAGGGAAGCCGCTGTATACTTCAAATACAGGAAGTGCTCATTCAGGAAAGCACTTCCTGTATTTGAGATACACAGCGCCACCACTGGGCTCCCTCTGTCATCACAGCTGCCGATTCACCCACAGCTGAACAGGGCTGACCGTGAGTGCCGGAGATCGGAGGGAGCCGCGAGTGAGGGGAATAGAAACCCCTGCACATGCGCCCCTTGGAGGCCGGCGCCCTGTGCGACCGCTCCGGTCGCACAGGTCAAAGGCCGGCCGTGGCTCCATACCACAGGTCATGTGCTCTGTCTGACGTCATCATGAGTGTACTGCACAGTTACAGTAGCTATGTGCATGCAAAGCACAGCCCCAATGATGTCAACCAGACCACGTGACCCACAGGTCGTAGCACAGAATAGGTCGACCCGGAAACACACCTGGCAAGGTCAGCTTCTGCACCTGATGGGCCACAGAGCAACCGGAGCTGTGGCAAGGGAAAGAACAGCTACCAGGAGATGGAGGCCCCAGGTAATTGTTTTTTTTTTAAGGTTGCTTGGACGTATCATTTAAAGGAATTCTATCAAAGATTACATTTTTGAGAAAACATCTTTAATCAATGTAAAATAAATGTAAATAAAGAAGTCAGCATATATTTTTTGTGTGCTGTATGTTTTTTCAACATGTGTGTGTAAGACAGTGTGCCCTGAGGACACACTGACGGCGACGGGGCACTGGAATAGTCCATGTTGATAGGGATTGCTAATTGTAAAATAGAGCATTTTAGGCCGTTTCCCTAGCTCCCCCACCCGTGGCCGCCACAGTAACAAGCCATCCGTTCTGCTCAGTTTATGCCCGGACAATAGTATGTAAGATGTATTATGTATTACAGCGCTCTGTCAGAACGGAACACTTCCGCCCTCCTTTGCCTCAATAGCAAACATCCACTGACTCGCCGGGACACTGATCAATGTGCATATGGAAGTGCGCCCTCTTACATACTATTGTCTGGGCATAAACTGAGCAGAACGGATGGCTCGTTACTGCGGCGGCCACGGGTGGGGGAGCTAGGGAAACGGCCTGCAATGCTCTGTTTTACAATTAGCAACCCCTTTTAACATGGACTATTCCAGTGCCCCGTCGCCGTCAGTGTGTCCTCAGGGCACACTGTCTTACACACACATGGTGAAAAAAAATACAGCACACAAAAAATATATGCTGACTTCTTTATTTACATTTATTTTACATTGATTAAAGATGTTTTCTCAAAAATGTAATCTTTGATAGAATTCCTTTAACCTTAATCTGTCAATACAAAGTATAAATGTTTAGTGCAAGATAAATCAGTAAACAATTCTTATTTCGAATTACATCCAATATTACAGTATTCAAAATTATATTGCAACCTTCCATCAAATTATATATTATCCTGAAATAGATATAACCACAAAAAAGCAACATCAAAATAAAATCATCAACATTAATTATGTAATCTTAGTGCAGTCTTGATATAAATATCAGGCAAGTACCTCCATAACCTCTTTGAATAAAGTGATCAATGCTGTACACATGTATCTTTCACCAACTATGTTTTGAATACCTGTAGCCCTTTCCATTAACAGTGGTACAATAACTCTGGTCCCTGAGACACGATTCACGACTGTACCGTTGATCTGCAATGGATTCTTTAATCCTTTTTCAAAAAATAAGAAAAAATATATATACGCCTCTACAAGCTCACAGAATCTATCAAGTGCCACACTGTCACTTTTGCTCTCTCCGTAACCAGTGCCTGAAAAACTGCTCATTATTTGTATAAGTAGAAAAATAACACTGTGGTTGTATGAGTCATCTAGTGCCTAGGTTCTCAACATGCGGTACACGTACCCCAGGGGGTACTAATGATGGTTCCAGGGGGTACTCGGGCTTGATAAAATTAACCAAGTATAACAAATTTAGAGTTTTAGAGAATGATAAATCCTATATTAACAACACCAAATTAGTATTTTAGCTAATTAAAAGCAATAGTAAATGCTTGGAAATTGTTTAGAACCAATTATGTACTATGATTAAAAATATACTTGTGAAGGGGTACTTGTGATAATGGTTACTATATTGGGGGAGTACTTGATGAGTACAGGTTTTTAAAAGGGGTACATACCAATAAAATGTTGAGAAACACTGATCTAGTGCATGTTAAGCACTCACAGTATACAAAAACTTGTAAGTACAACTGCACAGTTAGCTCACAATGATGCCTACAGGAGCAAGGGAAAGCACAGTCACAGTCACTACACCACAGTGGTATTTCTGACCTTACCAAAATAATTGTGAGGTGACCATCAAGAGGGAATGTAGGTTGGTGCAATGATGGCGTGGAACTTGATAGATACAGGGAGCCAATATAAGCTCCGGGTAAGTGAAATGTGGTTAGATGTGAGGTAAGGCAAGACCAGCACTGTACCAGTTGTAGTGTGTTATGGAAAATTTCTCCAATTACACATTGTTTACTTTGTAACTTTATAGAAAGGAGGTATACAAAACTGGTTATGGAGATTTTTCAAGTAACGTTGCGAACAGAACAAAAAAACATGAACGTTTAACTATCAAGGTTTTTTTAAACACTTTTCACATTACAAATCCTCAAAGAACATTGGTTCGGTCAATGCTGCAGAAGTGTTCTGCAACGATTCATCCCTCGCAGTACTATTGCGCGTACGGTTGTTTGGTGGTGTACTACCTGTTCTGTAGTTTTGAACATCATGGTTGGTACTAATGCTGTACTGACGATTGGCCAAAGTTTGATGGCCATATACTCCATCAGTTTGCATATATGGTGAGTTTGATAACATATGGCGCACATTTCTCTGATCATTTTGCACATGTGTTTGTAGAGGGCAAGAATGAGAATACATCTGACCACTTGTTGCAGGCATACAAGCAAAATTGCCATGTGAGGGACCTGGTTGGCTGTGGAAATTTCTTTGGCTTTGCCGGACTATGGTACCACTTTGGACTGCTGAAGTATCAACAGTCACACTGAGTTGATCGTTGTTTGGATCTGGAATGCAAGTATTAATTGCATCCAAAAGAGCATGCCTTAAAGAGGACCTGAGGTGGGGTTCTGAAAATGCTATCTGCACACAGAGGCTGGGTCTGCTTATATTGCCCAGCCTCTGTTGCTATCTCAATCCCGCCTAAGTTCCCCTTGCAGTCTGCTATCCCCCATAAATCACAGCTGCGCTATCGACACGCAGCGTGTTGCAGCGGGCTGTGTTTACCTCGGTACTGTCAGTCTCGCCACTCCCCCGCCTCCTGCATAGCTCCGGTCCCCGCCCGCGTTCCTTACCTCCCCGCTGATTGGAGGGAAGGGACGCGGGCGGGGACCGGAGCTATGCAGGAGGCGGGGGGATCGGCGAGAGTGACAGCTGCAGATGTAAACACAGCGCGCTGCGTGTCGATAGCGCGGCTGTGATTTATGGGGGGCCAGCAGAGCGCAGGGGGAACTGTATAGCAACAGAGGCTAGGCAGTACAGGCAGACCCAGCCTCTGTATGCGGATAGCATTGTCAGAACCCCACCTCGGGTTCTCTTTAATCTTATCATGTTTCGTTTTGGAACTTCTTCAATGAGGGGCACTAAACTAACAGCAAGTGTGTAGGCTGGATTTTTCATTTTTTCCTGATCACCCATAACCCAAGCTTCCAACCCTCGACAGCTTTTTGCTACCTTCAATTCCCTCCTCAACCCCACTCCTCCCCCTCCCAGCTCCTCCCTCTCAGCCAATGACCTTGCCAACCACTTCACCACTAAAATTGCAACAATACGCAATGAAATTTCCCTCCTCCATCCCTCCCTTACCAATGTGTCTCAGGTTGTCCCCTTGCCTTCCCTCCCAGCGGCTCCCTTGTCTCATCCACCCCTCGCCTCTTTTGCTCCTGCCACCATTGATGAAGTCAGCCTGCTGCTAGTGGCTTCCCCCCCCCCCACACATCCTCTCCCTGTGATCCGGTACCCGCGAATACTCTTCGTCCCCACTTCCTTGACCTGGCCCCAGTCCTCACCTCCTTGTTCAATCTCTCCCTTTCCACAGGCATCTTCCCCAAAGCATTCAAACAGGCCACTGTGCTTCCCCTGCTGAAAAAACCCTCACTCGACCCATCCCTACCCTCAAACTACCGCCCAATCTCCCTCCTTCCCTATGCTTCTAAACTCCTCGAACGCCTAGTCCACCAGCGCATTACCCAATACATCAACACCAATACCCTACTTGACCCCCTACAGTCTGGATTCCGACCTGCGCACTCAACTGAAACAGCCCTCGCCAAGGTGGTCAACGACCTTACCCTTGCCAAGGCCAAAGGCAGTTATTCCATCCTGCTCCTCCTTGACCTCTCTGCAGCATTTGACACTGTTGACCACTCCCTCCTCCTCCAATCACTACAGTCCATGGGCATCCATGGGCTTGCCTTGGCCTGGATCTCCTCCTACCTATCCAATCGCTCCTTCACCACTTCCTTCAATGGCTCCTCCTCAACTCCTGCCCCCCTTTCAGTTGGGGTCCCCCAGGGCTCTGTTCTAGCCCCCCTTCTTTTCTCCATATACACTTCCTCAATTGGCAAGCTTATCTCCTCCCTGGGCTTCAATTACCACCTTTATGCAGATGACACTCAGATTTACCTCCATACCCTCGATCTCTCAGCCACCACCATAAACAAGGTCTCCTCGTGTCTCTCAGCAATTTCCTCCTGGATGTCAGCTAGGTTCCTAAAGCTTAACCTAGACAAAACTGAGCTCCTGATCTTTCCACCCCATGCTGCTGCACCCATCCCAGGTTTCCACCTCACAATCGACAACACAACCATTCTCCCTACCTCCCAGGCCCGCTGCCTGGGTGTCACCTTGGACTCTGACCTCTCCTTCATCCCACACATCCAAAACATCACAAGAGCCTGCAATTTCCACCTCCGTAATATCTCCAAGATCCGCCCATTCTTAACCCCGGACACGACCAAACTGCTCATCCATGCCCTCATCATCTCCCGCCTTGATTACTGTAACTCACTCCTTTCTGGCCTCCCCCTGAAACGCACTGCCCCCCTTCAATCAGTGATGAACGCGGCTGCAAGACTCATCCATTCTTCGCACCGCTCTGCATCCACATCTCCCCTTTGTGAATCCCTGCACTGGCTCCCTATCCGTCTCAGGATAAGTTTCAAGATTCTATGCCTGGCGTATAAATCTGTGCACAAAACATGCCCTACCTACATCTCGGAGCTTGTTCACAAGTATACACCAGGTCGCCCCCTCCGTTCCTCCAACGACCTTCGCCTCACCACCCCGCGCATTTCACACTCCTATGCCCGCCTGCAGGATTTCTCAAGAGCTGCCCCCACCCTCTGGAATGCCCTTCCACCACCCATCAGACTTGCTCCCTCTTTCAACACATTCAAGCAAGCCCTCAAAACCCACCTCTTTATGATGGCCTACCCACCTCCTACCACACAGTAACTCTCTAAGGAATATTTAACAGCCCCCCCCCTAGTGTTTCCACCCCTCCCTTTAGATTGTAAGCCTCTGGCAGGGTCCTCCACTCCCTAGTGTAATCTACAGGATCATGTGCTCCTGTCCTATGACAGCCTGTACTTGTATTACTGGGCCTACCTAACCAGCCCATATTGCATGATCATGTATTTTGTACAATTTGTATGTATAACTTTGTTCTATGTGTATAACCCTATGTATGTCATCCTTGTATCATTGTATATATTTATTGTTCAGCGCTGCGTAATATGTTGGCGCTTTATAAATACAATAAATAATAATAATAATAATAATATATTGCATGCATGAGCGTAAAGACATTACTAACTCATCATTTTCCTTTTTCCTACCAACCGATTTAGCTGGTGGGGCACTTGACACATTTCTAACAGTATTAACACTTGCAGTATTACCAGCAGAAGTACTGCAGCCTGCTACAGGTGTACAGGTGTATTATCTTCAGTAATTTCAGATACAGCCGTGGAATCCAAGACCTGAGTTGCCTGTGTACTGCCTTGATTTTCTTTGCTGATATCCATAGCACCGCTATCATCATCCATATCAATGTTATCTTCTGATCTGTAAATGAAACAAAAATACATAGTAATATACTTGCAACACAGGAGTGTCGTGGTTAAAGGTCCGTACACACGCCGGACTGCAGGCAACGACGGGTCCGTCGTCACCTCCCGCTGGGTGGGCATTCCAGCGACAGTCCGGCGTGTGTACAGTCTGTCTGCAGATTGATACGGCTGTTTCTGAGCGATCCGCCCGGCGGACTGCTCAGAAACAGCCGTATCAGTCCGCTGACAAACTGTACACACTCCGGACTGTCTGCTAAAAACCCGCCCAGCGGGAGGTGACGACAGACCCGTCGTTGCCTGCAGTCCGGCGTGTGTACGGACCTTAACTCTCTTGTCTTTCAACCTTTGGTCTATGGATTGCTGTCTACTAAACAGATGTTTGACGGTGATGGCTAGCTTATGCCTAGTACACACCATACCATTTTCTACTGTAAAGCACTGGTATAGATTACTCATTATTTCTGGTGCATTATTTTGTGGTTATCTCGTGGTGAGTAGAACATCACTTATGCTTAGTACATACCATACAATTTTCGGTCACATTTTCGGTTACATTTAAGGCCCAAACACACGTCGGATTTTTCTGAACGACGGGTCGTTTGAACGTCCCGTCGTTCAGTCGTCCGCATGCCAAATCGGGCGTGTGTACAGACTGTCGTTCGGGTGATAAGACTGGTCTTGAGCGATCCGCGGATCGCTCAAGACCAGTCTTATCACCCGAATGACAGTCTGTACACACGCCCGATTTGGCATGCGGACGACTGAATGACGGGACGTTCAAATGACCCGTCGTTCGGGAAAATCTGTCGTGTGTATGGGCCTTTACCTGCAACATTCCCACATTTTGGAAATTACCTATGTAACCATCCATCTGCCTAGCAATTAAGCATTGTTCTACTCAGCAGGAGATAACCAGAAGACAATGCAGCAGAGATAATGACCAGTCTCTACCAGTGCTTTACAGAAAATAATCTAATTACAGAAAATGTAACATAACAATTTAACTGAAATTTGTATGGTGTTTACTAGGCATCAGAGGAAAGACAACATAAAAACATTGAGATATTAAATTCATTACTCACAGACGAGGTTCCAGAACTGGTCTCAGGAAATTCAGATGGTCTTTAAAACAATACGGAATACGTCTTGAGGTACCAGCTCCACTTCTGGATTCATTCCTTTCAGCCTTCAACTCATAAAGGAAATTATCTTTAATGGATCGCCAACAAGTCTTAATGTCTTTCACTGAAAATAAATCAAAACCAAAACAAACCAACAATTAACTATATACTTAAATATATATATATATACTTACATCAAACATCTTACTCAAAATCAAAGCTAAACATACTGGCTATTCAGTGATGGTGCACGGATGAGGGATAATTGTATTGGAACACTACTGAGGGATGCTGCCACTGAAAGTAACACCACTGAGGAATGACATGTGAGGCATCTGCAAAATTGCCTCTCCAGCTATAAAAAAAATATCCAACCGTAAACTTGGCTTTAAAAAACATGAATTTGCCTTTCAGACTCCAGCACTTACTTGTTGCACTTGTAGTTCCTTATTAGCAGGAGAAGCAATTTTTCAAATAACCAACATATAGAAGACGGTTGAGGGACTGAAGGATAAGGCACATGGATCAGGAGCAAGAGTGTGAGAATGAGTCCAATCCACACCATACACTTTTTTGTTTAATTTAAATCCATTAGATTCACAACGACATGTCCGATTCATGATTTGATTCAATTTGCCATTGAAAATTAAGGGCAAACTGAATCAAATTGAGTCGAGTCAGTAATTGGACATGTCGGATTGAATCAAATTGAATCAATGAATCAAATCAGACCAAAAAATGTTATAGTGTCGATGAGGCTTACAACAAAATCTACCCCATACATTGTTTTTCCAGATTTGATTCATTGATTCGATTCACTCCACCATGCCCAATCAGGTTTGCATGCAATTCAATTGGCTATTGTTTAACAATACAAAAGTCAATCAAATCAAACATAATTCAGATCAGACATGTTGGGGGGAATGGCGTAGATGGATCAATCATTCAAATCACTTGTTTGGACTCTACAGTTGTGTGTGCAACCAGTATTATCATCAGAACGTTGATTTGTACACACAAATAACAACGTCCAAACAACGCGACGTGTGAAAACACACAGACATGTGTATGTACAGGTGTTCCAACATTTCAGCATACCCGACAAAATAGCACACAAATGCTACTGAACACGTGGAAAGCCATGCAGGTCATACATTTAACGCCATAATGCCCATCAGCAGTGGTGTTCAATGTTCACTTTCAAAGTGGACATGTTAAGAAGTTGTAAGAGCAAAGCGAGGACCGAGTACTAAGCACAGCGACCGAAGACAGCGGGCAATTGGACACCGATTCCACTAAGAATATCAAAAGAAGAATATCACATTAAATGTATGCAGAAATGTTGGAACAACGCAACACAACTGAACACAGGTGAATAGTTACATTCATTAATACACAGGGATAGGCGGGTGATAACACATGGATGAGAGGTGGCAATATTGCATACATGTTACACACGGGAGAGGAGTGTGTTGTTTTGGTATTCAAACATAAAGATTCGTAAACTAAACAAGGATATATAGATAAAAACTTAGAAAAATAAAGTTAATTTTTTCCCCCCAAAAAATACAGGGGTAGCAGTGGAGCAGCACTGCTTTGTACACATTACAAAACCCTCACAGCAGTTCCCCAGGTAGGAATCAGTACAGAAAGAGACACAGGCACATGCACTGTGTGCCAAGTGAAAAATGAAGGGGGGGAAGCTATGAAGTATAATTACACTGTAGGATGGAAGGGAATGTCTGCTAACAGCCCAAAGGTCAGTTTAGCTAATAAATTGCCAGAAATATAAAATACCTCCTTCTCATCCCACTGCAGCAGCCAGCATAAAGTACCCAATGGCCATACTGTACATTTGTATGTCCACCCGGTTTTTGTCTACAGAAGGTAGGATCACCTGTAACTAAGTGAGACGATGCAGTCCTAGCTCAGAACACGTATATGGATGCTTTAGCGTTAAGGTGGCTACAAACCCCACTCCATGCCGGAAAATGTGGGGTAGTAAGTAATGCAGGGCAGATCTGACAAGTTCTGTGTAGGTTTCTGTGTATATATTAAGAAAGCTCTAAATTTACATCTTATGACTGCTCAGTCACTGACCTCTAAATTGCCTACTGCGTATTATGCTAGTTCCTCCTTGCCTGATTCATCTCTGTCTGGAATAGGGAAAAGACTTGCACAGCACAAAACTGTGCATGCTAGTCCATGATCCTGAGCTGTGGGGCTTTGTAATCAAATTACGAACTTCAATGCTTTTTCAAAATGAGAACCAGTATTTTCATAAGGCTTAAAGAGACACTAAAGCGAAAAAAGTTATGATATAAGGAATTGGTTGTGTAGTACGGATAATTACTAGAAGATTAGTAGCAAAGAAAATATTCTCATATTTTTATTTTCAGTTATATAGTGTTTTTTATAACATTGCATCATTCTCTAATATTTGCAGTTTACACACTACGAAGCATTCTAAATGTTTTTACATAGCAGTCTTGTGAACTATTGACCTGCCCTCTGGAAAGAAAAAGAAGATACAATGACTGACAGTTGAGATAACAAGCTTCAGAAGACAGAGCTCTCCGCGACTTTAATAGTCGCGGAGCTCAATGGCTTTTTTGCATGGAAACAACTGGAGTTTCTTAACTCTTCCTGTACGGGAAACAATAACAATATTAGACTCACATCTCTGCTCCTAATGCTTTATTTCTTAGCTGTCCTACACATACAAATCATTATATCATTTTTTTTTTTTGCTTCATTGTCTCTTTGTTTCCCGCTAGGTAAGCAATGGAAAAATGCTGGCAAAAATAAAGACACAAAAATGCTGGCAAAAATAAAGTTCAATGATGGCGTTCATATTGACATTGGACCTGATTCACAAAGCGGTGCTAACAGTTAGCACGCTGGTGAAAAGCCCTTTATCACGCCTAAACTCAGTTTAGGTGTGATAAGTTTAGGTGTGATAAGTTTAGGCAAGATAAGTTTAGGCGTGATAAGTTTAGGGGTGATAAGTTTAAGCACCAAGGCCCATATGCAATTCACTTTTTCACCTGAGTTTTCTCCTGGGAGATGATTTTTCATCTTCAATTTAAAATAGTTTTCCAGCACTTTTTAATTAAAAAAGTACCAAAAAGTAGGTGAAAAAGTAATATTAAAATTATTTTGAGTATTTTCTTGCTTTCTAGTGGCTTAAAAGACATTTTATTGACAAGTTTAAAAATATCACCTAGGAGAAAACTCAGGTGAAAAAGTGAATTGCATATGGCCCCAACTGCGTTAGAACCGCAGTGCACAGTTGATCAAAAGTTTTGCGCTAGCAAAGTCTGGTGCACTTCGCATAGAGTTTAATGGCGCTGCTTTGCGTGCGGGACTTTGCACGCTATCTACACTTATCTAAACTTAGCATGCCTAAACTTATCACACCTAAACTTATCACACCTAAACTTATCACGCCTAAACTGGCTTTTCACCAGCGTGGTGCAATGGTTATCATGCCTAAAGTCTCTAACTGGGTTAGCACCACTTTGTGAATCGAGCCCCTAAACTTATCATGCCTAAACTGAGTTTAGGTGTGATAAACGGCTTTTCACCAGCGTGCTAACTGTTAGCACCGCTTTGTAAATCAGGCCCCAAAAGTCTCTAACCGGGTTAGCACCGCTTTGTAAATCGAGCCCAATGAGTTTTTTTGGCAGACAGATGGCTCGATAGATAATTTCTGATCAAATTTTCACATAGAAGTGAATGGTAAACGATCAGAAAAAATTAGCGTAAAATTGATCAGAAAATCTCTCAAAAAACCTCATTGTGTATTCCCAGCATTAGAAGGAAATTTTGCTTTTGTGCAAAAAAAAAAAAAAAAAAAGAATTCCAAGGATAAATGGCAAATTTGGAGCTTGATTCAGATAGCAGTAAGTTGTGTTACCTTGCAAATACTAAAAAAGAATGATCCCAATAAATGTACCACACCACATGAAGTAATGGAAATATAGAAATAAGCTTTGTCATACATTGTTACAAAAATATAAAATCAATTAAAACCAAAACATTTCCAGGGTATACACAATATATCAATAAAGATACAAATATCAAAAATATCCCATCCCCTTCCTCATCCCTAAGTATTGCATATAGGTATAGTATAAGGGGAGTAAAGTGCCCGTGCTAGCAGCTTCTGCTGGGCATAATGAGACGCTAGTGCATCCGGCCTAAATAGGGAAGCACGTCATAGGAGGGGGTGGTCCGTCAAGGTACACTACTGTGCGTGGTAACGCACGCAGAATCAGGCGCCGCACTATAGTGTAGCGCAGAAGCCCATCCCACAAGTACACGTCATGAGTCAGGCCGGGGCACTTCCATGGTAACAATACATAACAAAGCGCGCTGTGCTTGAAAGCATACAAGAGGATAGAGAAAACAGAGGTGAAGCCCAGCTCCTCCCCAACCGCTATCATCAATGCAATGTATATCACTATATATTAGTATACAGGGTGGGCCATTTATATGGATACACCTTAATAAAATAGGAATGGTTGGTGATATTAACTTCCTGTTTGTGGCACATTAGTATATGTGAGGGCGGCCATTTTGAATCAAACTTTTGTTTTTTCAATAGGAAGAGGGTCATGTGACACATCAAACTTATTGGGAATTTTGCAAGAAAAACAATGGTGTGCTTAGTTTTAACGTAACGTTATTCTTTCATGAGTTATTTACAAGTTTCTCTTTGTTTACAGCCATTGACATGTCGCCGAGATTAACACGTGAGGAGCAGAAATTGTGTTGATGTCTGGTGAACGCAGTAACCGGGTCATTGCAGCAGATTTCAATGCAAGATGAGACTACCCATCTCCCATGCTACAGTTAGCAAACTGCTTGCTAAGTTTCGTAAAACTGATTCAGTGTTGCATTTGCCAAAATGTGGACGCATGAAATCTGTCACTATTGAAGAAACATCAGTGGCAGTCCTAGCTTCATTCAGCAAGAGCCCACAGTGTAGCACTCCCCGCATGTCACTGGAGAGTGGCATTAGTCAAAACATCCCTTCGGCGGATATTAGCTACTCACAAATGGCACCCTTACAAACTCCAGCTACTGCAGCATCTCAATGAGGATGACCCAGATCGGCACAACAAAAATTGGAACAGAACCCTCAGTTTGCGCATAAGATTTTGTTCAGTGATGAGGCAAACTTTTATGTGAATGGTGAAGTTAACAAACAAAATCACCGCTATTGGTCTGACACTAACTCACATTGGATAGATCCCTCCAAGACTGTTGGAACAAAAAAATTGATGGTATAGTGTGATATATGGGGTACAAAGATAGTGGGGCCATTCTTCATCAATGGAAACCTCAAGGCCACTGGATATGCGAAATTGCTACATGATGATGTGTTTCCCTCTTTATGCACTGAAGCTGGCACGTTCCCTGAGTTTTTCCAGCAAGATGGTGCACCACCACATTATGGGTCAGGTCCGAGCCTTCCTAGATGAACAGTTTCCTGGAAAGTGGATTGGTCGTCGTGGGCCAGTTGAATGGCCTCCAAGGTCTCCTGATCTGACCCCCTTAGACTTTTATCTTTGGGGTCATCTGAAAGCAATTGTCTACACTGTGATGATACGAGATGTGCAGCACCTGAAACTACGGATACTGGAAGCCTGTGCTAGCATTTCTCCTGCGGTGTTGCTATCAGTGTGTGAAGAGTGGGAGAAGAGTGTTGCATTGACAATCCAACACATTGGGCAGCACATTGAACACATTTTATAAGTGGTCAGAAACTTGTAAATAACTCATGAAATAATAATGTTACATTAAAACCAAGCACACCATTGTTTTTCTTGTGAAATTCCGAATAAGTTTGATGTGTCACATGACGCTCTTCCTATTGGAAAAAAAAAGTTGGATTCAAAATGGCTGACTTCAAAATGGCCACCATTGTCACCACCCATCTTGAAAAGTTTCCCCCCTCACATATACTAATGTGCCACAAACAGGAAGTTAATATCACCAACCATTCCGATTTTATTAAGGTGTATCCATATAAATGGCCCACCCCGTATATTAGAACAACCATCATACAGATGAGAACAGCATATCAATGCATATCACAGACAGCAAATAAGAGATGTAAATACATATAAATATATATTGTTATACAGGTCACAACACTAAATGGATACAAATAGGGCCATTGAGGGCCCATTCACACTAGAAGCGCTTTTCTGAGCGTTTTGTGATTGATTAGCGTTTTTTAAAATTGCTCCCATTCACTTTCATTAAAATCACGGAAAAATTGCAGCGATTTTTGCGTTTGTGATCATGAAATCGCATTGATTTTTCCACGATTTTAATGAAAGTGAATGGGAGCGATTTTAAAAAACGCTAATGAATCGCAAAAACCGCTCAGGAAAGCGCTTCTAGTGTGAATGGGCCATTGGTGGACGTAAGGAAAAAATCTGCAATAAACACTAGAGATATATGGTACACCAGGAATACTGAGCCCCCACTCCAAATCCTTGCTGGTCCATGGATTACAGGCTAAGAAAGACATCCAAGCATGATGGTCGTCCCAGATCATAATAAGATACATACATCGCTACTACAAAATAAACAAACAAAAGATGAGGTTAATAAGCATTCACTATATCAATAAGGACACATAACTTTAAAGAGCACTGATTAAATAGCGGGAGAAACAGTTACTCACACTATTTTTGTTAGTGAATCGACCCCATTGTATTCCCCTAACCTCCCTGCCTAATGTAACACCTTCCTGATGCTCGACCCTACCCTTCTTCCTTAATGTATTCCCCTTCCTGAACCGAAGCCTAACGTGCCTGTCTAATGTATTCACCTTCCTGAACCAAAGCCAGACCTCCCTGCCTAATGTATTCACCTTCCTGAACCAAAGCCAGACCTCCCTGCCTAATGTATTCCTCTTCCTGAACCAAAGCCAGACCTCCCTGCCTAATGTGTTCCCCTTTCTGAACCAAAAACAGAACTCCCTGCCTAATGCATTCCCCTTCCTGAACCATAAACAGACCTCCCTGCCTAATGTATTCACCTTCCTGAACCAAAGCCAGACCTCCCTGCCTAATGTATTCCCCTTCCCAGGCCCGACCCTAGACTTTTTGCCGCCTCAGGCAATCTTTAAGGAAATCGCCGCCCTCCCCAAGCCGTGGGTGTGGGGGGCCACCCGAGCTGGAGGGGATAGTGGGCAGGAAGGGGGTATTGGGCCTAGCGGCGGGGAGGGGGGTCGGACCCCCCCTCCCTCGCCTGGGTCCCCGTCCTCCGCTCCCCTCCAGCTTTAAAAAGTTACGTTGCTGCCTGCAGCTATTGTAAGAGGCAAAGGGATCACTCACCTCTTCCTCGTTCCAGGCTGCGCTCCACTGACGTCATTCCTGCTACGCCGCCAAGGAAGTGACATCAGTGGAGCGCACGCTGGAACGAGGAAGAGGTGAGTGATCCCCGCCCCTAGGCCCAACACCCCCTTCCTGCCCGCTATCCCCTCCAGCTCGGGCGGCCCCCCACACCCACCTCATGGGCGGGCCGGCCCTGCCCCTTCCTGAACCAAAGCCAGACCTCCCTGCCTAATGTGTTCCCCTTCCTGAACCAAAGCCAGACCTCCCTGCCTAATGTATTCCCCTTCCTGAACCAAAGACAGACCTCCCTGCCTAATGTATTCCCCTTCCTGAACCAAAGCCAGACCTCCCTGCCTAATGTATTCCCCTTCCTGAACCAAAGCCAGACCTCCCTGCCTAATG
Source organism: Hyperolius riggenbachi (assembly GCF_040937935.1). Taxonomy (NCBI): domain Eukaryota; kingdom Metazoa; phylum Chordata; class Amphibia; order Anura; family Hyperoliidae; genus Hyperolius; species Hyperolius riggenbachi. The sequence continues at coordinate 157,796,436 of NC_090649.1, forward strand.
TATTCTCCTTTCTAAACCAAAAAAAAACCTCCCTGCCTAATGTATTCCCCTTCCTGAAACAAAAACAGACCTCCCTGCCTAATGTATTCCTCTTCCTGAACCAAACAGACCTCCCTGCCTAATGTATTCCCCTTCCTGGACCAAAGCCAGACCTCCCTGCCTAATGTATTCCCCTTCCTGAACCAAAGCCAGACCTCCCTGCCTAATGTATTCCCCTTCCTGAACCAAAGCCAGACCTCCCTGCCTAATGTATTCCTCTTCCTGAACCAAACACAGACTTCCCTGCCTAATGTATTCCCCTTCCTGATCCAAAGCCAGACCTCCCTGCCTAATGTATTCCTCTTCCTGAACCAAAGCCAGACCTCCCTGCCTAATGTGTTCCCCTTTCTGAACCAAAAACAGACCTCCCTGCCTAATGCATTCCCGTTCCTGAAACAAAAACGGACCTCCCTGTCCAATGCAGTCCTCTTCCTGAACCATAAACAGACCTCCCTGCCTAATGTATTCACCTTCCTGAACCAAAGCCAGACCTCCCTGCCTAATGTGTTCCCCTTCCTGAACCAAAGCCAGACCTCCCTGCCTAATGCATTCCCCTTCCTGAACCAAAGCCAGACCTCCCTGCCTAATGTATTCCTCTTCCTGAACCAAACACAGACTTCCCTGCCTAATGTATTCCACGTCCTGAACCAAACACAGACCTCCCTGCCTAATGTATTCCCCTTCCTGAACCAAAGCCAGATCTCCCTGCCTAATGTATTCCCCTTTCTAAACCAAAAACAGACCTCCCTGCCTAATGTATTCCTCTTCCTGAATCAAAAACAGACTTCCCTGCCTAATGTAGTCCTCTTCCTGAACCAAGCAGACCTCCCTGCCTAATGTATTCCCCTTCCTGAACCAAAGCCAGACCTCATTGCCTAATGTATTCCCCTTCCTGAACCAAAAACAGACCTCCCTGCCTAATGTATTCCCCTTCCTGAACCAAAGCCAGACCACTTTGCCTAATGTATTCACCTTCCTGAACCAAAGCCAGACCACTTTGCCTAATGTATTCACCTTCCTGAACCAAAGCCAGACCTCCCTGCCTAATGTATTCCCCTTCCTGAACCAAAGCCAGACCTCCCTGCCTAATGTGTTCCCCTTCCTAAACCAAAGCCAGACCTCCCTGCCTAATGTGTTCCTCTTCCTGAACCAAAGCCGGACCTCCCTGCCTAATGTGTTCCCCTTCCTGAACCAAAGCCAGACCTCCCTGCCTAATGTGTTCCCCTTCCTGAGCCAAAGCCAGACCTCCCTGCCTAATGTATTCCTCTTCCTGAACCAAAAACAGACCTCCCTGCCTAATGTATTCCACTTCCTGAACCAAAAACAGACTTCCCTGCCTAATGCATTCCCCTTCCTGAACCAAAAATAGACCTCTCTGCCTAATGTATTCCCCTTCCTGAACCAAAGCCAGACCTCCCTGCCTAATGTATTCCTCTTCCTGAACCAAACACAGACTTCCCTGCCTAATGTATTCCACTTCCTAAACCAAAGCCAGACCTCCCTGCCTAATGTGTTCCCCTTCCTAAACCAGAGCCAGACCTCCCTGCCTAATGTATTCCCCTTTCTAAACCAAAAACAGAAAGCCCTGCCTAATGTATTCCCCTTCCTGAACCAAAGCCAGACTTCGATGCCTAATGTATTCCTCTTCCTGAACCAAACACAGACTTCCCTGCCTAATGTATTTCACTTCCTAAACCAAAGCCAGACCTCCTGTGATGATCCGCTCAGCTGGCTGCACAGGCAGACAGCTGTTTGTCCATTCCTCTAGTCTGTGGGCTGCAGGTCTCTGGAACAGAGACCTGTCTTTCCATTGCAAGTTTCTGGTCTGTTCTCTTGCTGGGGAATTTGCATGCATTCGTTATGCAAATCCCCTACCTGCCTTCTTTGATGACTGGCACTATAAGAGCTTTATGTTCCCCAGAAGGCTTTGCTGGTCATTTCCTTTCCATGGTCTGTTCCTGATGGACACTGCTGGAGTGTCAGCCATTGCTATCTAGTATAGTTAATTCCTGGGGGTTGCTTTAGGCTCCCCTTCTAGCCCAGTCAGGTTGTATTATCTGTATTGCCTGTTCTGTCTTGTCTTGCCTGTAGCCATTGTCCTGTCCCTATGGTGGTCGACAGGAAATGGTTCTGATCTCTGTTCTTGGAGTATAGCTGGTGCAGCGGTTGCTACCAGCTATCTCTTTTGTTCTGTCTCCTGGGATCGCGCTAGCTACTTTTCGCTAGCACTGGGGATCCTTCTGTTCTGTCTTCTGGGATCGCGCTAGCTACTTTTCGCTAGCGCTGGGGATCCTTCTGTTCTGCTACTCTGTACCTGGATCGCGCTAGCCACTTTTCGCTAGTGCTGTGGATCCTATCTCTCGCTTGTCCCTGTTTTCGTGTGTCTGTCTTGTCTGCTACGCTTGCTGGAGGCTCGGTGAGGTAACCGTTAAGCAAGCGCTCGCGTCCTCTGTTTCATGTTTGTCTGTCGATGGTTAGTTAGGCGTGCTTAGTTAGTTAGGCGTCTCTATTGTGCTTATCACGTGGAGACCGCGCATAACCGCGTGCACTGTTGCGAATGAGTGCGGTGTTCGCGGTTAGCTAGCGTTTGTTATTTTCCGTATCTCCTTATTGTATTATTTGCTGTGCCTTTGCTACCCTCGTATTCTATTCTGATCTGCCTTGTGTCACGTCTGGCGATCGCACCTCTCGCGATCGCGTTCCTATTTCATATCTGCTGTTGTGTGTGCGCGGTCGCGGGGTGGCGACTGGATTGGCGCACACACATAGAACCTGTCCCTTTGCTCAATCTCATTCGCAATCGCCTCTCTTGCGATTGCGTTCTGCGCTTCGTACAATTCCTGTCTAGCACTTGTGGAGGTACAGAGGATTGGTTCCTCTGCACTCCCCAGCGCCATCTGCCGACAGGAATTTCCCTCTACAGGTGCGTAGCACCTTTTGCTGGGTGCCTGCAAATATACGCTTGTGGAGGATTTCCGCCGTGTCAGCGCACGCGTTGTGCGCTGATCACGGAGAAAGTTCCACAATCGTTACAGAATGACCAGCCTAACCCAAAACCCCAGTGTAGACGGAATTTCCGATTTGTACTAATTTGTTGAATATGGCACTTGTACCTTTAAGAGATTTAAAAAACTTGAACCTGAATCAGCAGACGAATTTTTGTCTGAGTGTACGAAACTGTTAGCGAACCCTGAATTCCAATGCACCCCAGTGTCTACCTGGGCCCCCCAAATGGTCTACATTCTGTTGGGGGGCGAAATGTCAATGTGGGGTTATGATGTGTTAGATCATACCACCCTGAGTCAAAGACCCCTGGAATTCTTGGCCTTTTTCATTCACAATTGGCTGAGATTACCTCAGTTACCATACCCCCTTAATGAGTTGTTGTCAGCAGCTCAATCAGCTGTTCCATCTACTCTTTCATCCATAAAGCAGCCATCCAAAGCCTCTAAGTCTAAACGTAAAAGATCTAGGAAGGCTTCTCAGCGGAAAGATGCGTTGCCCATGGCAACCACAGATAGAGAGGTTATTTCTGTCAAGTCTGAAATGGGCAAAACCATGCAGTATGATAATGATGTTTATAATGCATCTGCTGATCAGTTTCCAGGTTTTTTGCCTCAATCCAAAGCTTATGTGGATCCTGCTATAGGTAGGATCGCACACTATATTAAAGCAGTTAAAAAATCTGTACTCGTTCCTGATCCCCACCCATATGGAGATTATTTAGATACTGGGTTGTTCGAACCACCATTTGCCTCATGGGAAATCAGGGCCTTGGTGGAGGAATTTGATTTGGATTGGAAAGCCTTTTGCGATTTTTACATCGCAAAAAGCGCGGATGTCCTGAACGATTGTCTTGACTCTGTGTGCCTTTTGATTGATTCTGATGAATGTGACGAGTGTGTTGTGGATCTGGTGATGTATGTGTGGCAGATCATTTTGGATGAATTACACACACACCAATTAATTGATCCCAATAAAGAGGTAAAAGATTCCTGTTCTGGTTCTGCTCCAGTTCCATCTGTAGACTGTGCGCACTATGATTGTTCATCCTTTGTTAAGTGTGCATGGGAGCCCCCATTTGAGAAATAGGAGATCGAGCTCCTGGTCTATGAATTGGAATGTGATTGGAGATCGTTTTGCAATCATTACCGTTCTAAAAACGAAGCAGTTTTGTATGCGTGCATTGAGTCTGCGTGCACTTTAATCAAGACTGGTGAATGTATCTCTGACTTTGTGACTCCGCTGTTTGACGTGTGGAGAATGATTTTGGATGAACTACATGCGCTTCAATCTGCTAAAAACACATTGTCAGCGGACGATTGTTCCAATCCTCTGGATTTAAAGAAAGTGAGTTTTGAATGCATTCCCTTTCCCAAAGCAACTGAGTGTTTGAAGTCTGAGTGCAAGTCGTTCAGAGCAGTTGCTTGTGTGGAAGTTGAACCAGTGCGGTCTGATGTCGCCACCGCACGTATGGCTGCAAAAGGTCTGTGTGGTCCTGTGTCTAAGGAAGACAGATTTTTTCCCTCAGGTTCTCTAAGATCATCTGTTTGTGAGCCTGCCATGGGGAAAATTCCTAAGTTATGCAACTTTAAGAAAATTATTGATGTGTCTAATAAAGTTTCTCCTGTTGTTGTCGCCACTTCTTTTGCAAATGAATCTATGTCTTATTCTGTTCGCACCTGTGCAGGCCTGTTGCCTGATGACAGTTGCTCCAGTGTTTCTGTCCTAGATGCCTTGCAGTCTGCTCCGCAGATCGCGGAGGTTTGCGATATGGAAGCGTCAGTTTCGCAACCTAAAGCGATCTTGGATCCGCAAATTTTGCATTCTGACTCCTCGGATTTGACATTGTTAGCCGAATCTAAGAGTGAGACAGCGCTTCGGTTTTGCGAATCTGATGCTGAAGCTTCTTTGCCTTGTCCAGAGAAGCTTTCTCTGAACCTGCCCTGTACCATGAATGAAGGCATGATGTCCACTTGCATTGACATTTGCGAGTCTGATTCTGAAGAAAGTATTGACTCTCCACCCAGTACTCTGGATAAGTCAATATTGCCTTGTACAATATCTCCTGCCCTGCCCCTAGAGGCTCGTCTAGGTATTGCTGCTATTTTTACCTGTCTTTCTGCAGTTTTGGAGTTGCAAGCTAGTTTGACTACTACGCAGAGTTCTGGGTGCAGCGAGATTAAAGTTAGGGAGTCAGTGTGTGGTCCAGTGAATATTCCTGTACGTTCCACTCATGATAATGAAATTCAGTCTCAGTTTATGGTGGAACCTTCCCTGGGACATCTGCCCTGTTCTCAAAGTAAAGTTCCAGTTTTGCCCTGTAACATGGATAGTACAGAATCCTTCTTAGACAACTTGAAAAATGATGTTCCTGAGGTCTTGTTTGATGATCTGAAGGTCTCCGAGTTCCTCCCAAAGGGTGCAGAACTTGTAGGAGATGTCTCCTGCCCCCCAGGTCCTGCTGAGGTGTTGCCCACTTCAGTAGGCATTGCTGCCTTGCTGACTACTTTTGCAGCTCTTGTGGAGTTTCATTCATGTGTAGTCAATGATGATATTACAGTTACAGAAAATTCTGAATTTGAGTCCGAGTCTTCTTTTGAAAGACCAGTACCTTTGACCTTTACTCGTGATGATTTTCTGCCCGGTACTGGTTTTGGTCTTGTCGTGTCGGACTCTGAGGTTGGCAGTTCCCCGACATGTCCTGAGGTTTCACCTGTACTAGTGTACCCCGATGTGCTCTGTGACCCAGAAAGCCCAAGTGTGCCTCGGTTACCAGCGTACTCAGATGCTTCCTCAGTGGAGACATGTTCTGATATAGCCTGCCTGCTTGCATGCCCAGAAGTGGTCCCTGAAAGTCCTGATCTTGATGGGTGTCCTGCTAATTTTGAGTCTGGAATGATCAGAGGTTCCATAGGGGTTCTTGGTGGTTCTCCATGTGAGCCTGGTGAGCGTTCTGGCTTCTTGGGATCTCTGCGGAGCTTCAAGGCGTTCTGGGAGATTCCGGGAAAGGTTTTGCTTGGTGCCCTGAATACGATCAGCAATGGCTTTGGTGTTGTAAGGGACACTTCGAACAGGTATTGCGGCAGGTTTGGTATTCTTGGACGCTCCTTGGAAGGTGGTGGGTATTGTCTGGAGGGTGTCGATGGCTTCTTCTCTGGTGTCCACAGTCCTGATGGGTGTTGCGCTGAGACTTGTAGTGCTGATGGGCATGTTTCGGTGGCTTCTGCTTCCGATGAGGTCGGTTTCGGATGGACTGACTCTGGAATTGGGCCTTGTCGGGCTGCCCCGACCTTCATGAGTCTTCAGTTAGAGTTTTGTGATGATACCAGTTTTGAGGGATGTCTGGAATCCATCCCTAGAGGGGGGGGTACTGTGATGATCCGCTCAGCTGGCTGCACAGGCAGACAGCTGTTTGTCCATTCCTCTAGTCTGTGGGCTGCAGGTCTCTGGAACAGAGACCTGTCTTTCCATTGCAAGTTTCTGGTCTGTTCTCTTGCTGGGGAATTTGCATGCATTCGTTATGCAAATCCCCTACCTGCCTTCTTTGATGACTGGCACTATAAGAGCTTTATGTTTCCCAGAAGGCTTTGCTGGTCATTTCCTTTCCATGGTCTGTTCCTGATGGACACTGCTGGAGTGTCAGCTATTGCTATCTAGTATAGTTAATTCCTAGGGGTTGCTTTAGGCTCCCCTTCTAGCCCAGTCAGGTTGTATTATCTGTATTGAACAAAGTGAAGACAGTGGGCAAAAGTTGCCCGTGGCAGTAGTTCTTGAACACTTGATCATCTTACCCACATAAGGATAGTGGGTGGGGCAAACCCCAACATTATAATATTGCCACAAAGTATCCGAACATATATGGGTTACCAGCCGCCTTAATGTATCAAGTATCAAAATTTATTAATCAATCAAGAACATACATAATTTCTAATAATACACATATGAAAGGAGCAATCATGATTCAAAAATTTAAAATTGCGTATGCAAAAGCTAATATAGCCATCAAAACAGCACTAATAATTAAAGTCCCGGTTCAATGATGTATATGGACAATCCCACTCTTACACACTTCAAGCATCCCGCGCATTCATACTGGTGCCATGCAGATAGTGAATACTTGCGGTGGGGGCCCCCTTTAAGACTTTTTTGTAATCCAGCAGGATCCAGATGGCAACCACTATCAATGGAATTAGATAATCCCGTTACTTGAAATCAACAATTTTGGGGCTAATGCACTGGATATCCCTGAGGCTGTTATTAATCATTTGTCCGTAATGAAAGAAAGGCTGGATCTCACCGCAGGCAGAAAGTTACTGATGTCCATTTAGTTTGGCGTGCATCACGATTCAATTCAGCGTTGAAAGGCGGCAGTAATGGATATAGAGCCGTTCAATTCATCCGCTCAGCTTAATGATGGAGTCACCTCTGCTCGGATACAGTCCGGTTGCACTCCGGTTAACTGCCTTCTCCAGCGAGGCCAACAGCGGGAAGCGGGACGCCAAACATGCATCAGTGCGGAAGCGTGGCCGGGAACTCAGGCTGCGTGGCTCCGCCTACCGACGTTTCGCGTCATGTGTGACGCTTCATCAGGGTGTGGCCTTGGCATACAACAAGGCGATTAAAAACAGTCTGAAGGCCCGCCCCATCTCCATGCCGATAGCGTCACTTATACTACAGCGGAGTTTTTTTATTATGTACACAGGCGACCGGCCTTACATGTATGTGTCGGTCTCCGATCTATATCTATATATAGTAGGCATAATTGCCAAGTCTCCCCATATTACTTGCAATACGGCGGGCCATCCCATAAGCTGACAGCCATACATGCACATATCAACATTTAGTCGGCATTTATATAGAACAGGCAGACTCAATTGGATCCCATATGAATTTATAAAGGCATCATAAGTCCACAGTCCAATACGAGGAAGTACAATTCAACAGCGCCAATACATAACTCATCCGGATGGGCCATACTCCATATTATCAGGTATAATCATTGATGACTTCACTCAGTCCATAAGTCTTTACTTGATTGGTCACAAAGCCCTTGTTTAGTCATCCCAGGAAGGGGTTAGACGAATGTATGCATACAATTTACTGTTCTTTTTTATATATATTTTTTCCCCCCAGCACTTGGCAATGCATGGCACCCCACATTCATTGCGGATTCACATGTATCCCAATCTATCAATCATATCGTCGAATCCGCAGAAATGGAGTTAAATCCAATTCTGCATTCAAGCCAAAAGGTGCCACTGTTTTTAATTTAAAGATCCAAGACGCCTCCTTGCAATACAACAGTTCGTCAAAATCCCCCCTTCTTATAGATACCTTCAATCTATATATGCCTTTAACTAGAGTGCCTGTTGGATCATTATTATGATGTTCTCTATAATGTTCGTATATGCCCCCCATTGCCTTACCTCCTCTAATTTTGCCCAGATGTTCTAACACCCGCTCCTTCATGGCCCTCTTTGTCTTGCCAACGTATTTGAGCTTGCACGGGCACTGTATCATATAAACGACACGTGTCGTATTACAGTTAATAAATGATCGTATATCGTATTCTACATCACCCGTGCTATTTTCAAATACATTTGTTCGTTCAATGAAAGGGCAGAGCTTACACCCACTACATCTATATGACCCATTAGGTATGCCTCTCTGTAGCCACGTGTCATTATTGACACTGTACTCACTATGGACTAGTTTGTCTTTTAAATTGGGTGCCCTTTTAGCAGTAAGCAGTGGGCGTGGGCCCACCACTTTAGCTATTTCATCCGAGGCTGTTAAAATTGGCCAAAATGTAGACAGCAATGTTCGCAAATTCTCCCAATGGGTACCATAACTGGTCACGAGCCGCATATGTCCCCCTCCCCCCACATCGGACCTCCCCCCGCGAGTGGCCAAGAGATCCCCTCTATCTAAATTCCACGCCCGTTTTAAAGCCCTCCGCAGAACAGAATGGGTATATCCACGTTCGCGGAACCGTTCGTACATATCCCTTGACTCTTTCCGAAAGTCATTATCATCGGAACAGTTCCTCCGTAACCGGAGAAACTGTCCGTAAGGGATACCTCTTTTTAACGAGGATGGATGATGACTGGAGGCATGAAGAAGCGTATTGCCAGCTGTAGGCTTCCGGAAGGATGTAGAAATCACCTTATTTCCCTCAACCCTCAGACGCAAATCCAGAAAGGAAATCTCACTACCGTATGAGTACGTGAGTTTAATATTGCGTCCGTTAGAGTTGAGGGCAGAGACAAATAACTCCAATTCGCCCACACTGCCACTCCATGCCACCAAGACGTCATCTATGTACCGAATCCATAGGGCGACGTGCGCCCCAAAGTCTGGGTTAGGGAATACATCTCTGCGTTCCCACAGTCCCAGATGTAAGCATGCATATGCAGGGGCGCACGCCGCCCCCATGGATGTACCGCGTACTTGGCGGAAATATTTGCCGCCAAAACTAAAACAATTCTGCGTTAGAATCAAGCGCATGCAGTCAACAAGGAACTCGTTATGGGCCCCCGCGGAGGGATATCTCTCGTGGAGGAAGAAGGACATTGCCCGGAGCCCGTCCTCATGCGGAATCGAAGTGTACAAGGACTCAACATCGATTCCCACAAGGACGGACCCCGGGGGCAGCTCGAGACCAGCAAGGACACCCAGGACATCACGGGTGTCCTGGACATATGATGGCAAAGATCGTACCAATGGACTTAATTTTTTGTCTATGAATTGCCCCATTCGTTGAGTGGGACTGCCCACCGAAGACATGATGGGTCTCCCTGGGGGATTGGAAGGGGATTTATGCAGCTTTGGTAGAACATATATAGTGGGAATGTTATATGTATCTACCTTTAGATATTCCCATTCGGTTTTAGAAATATGATTATGAAAAAGACCGTCATCCAACAAGTCATTAATTCTGTCCTTTATCAAAGGGAAAGCGTTTTCACGTAAAGGTAAATATGTATTTCTATCACTCAACTGTCTTTCTAGTTCGTTGACATACATATCCTCATTAAGTACCACGATGTTTCCCCCTTTATCACTTGGTTTAATAATTATCTTAGGTGCTGAGATTAATTCTTTTAGCGCATCTACTTCATCTTTACTTAAATTTCTATCCTCAGGGGTTGGAGACAGGTGCAGTTTCCACAACTCTTTTTCTATAGTGTCTAAAAACACTTTAATATACTTATTTGCATACGCAATTTTAAATTTTTGAATCATGATTGCTCCTTTCATATGTGTATTATTAGAAATTATGTATGTTCTTGATTGATTAATAAATTTGGATACATTAAGGCGGCTGGTAACCCATATACATGTTCGGATACTTTGTGGCTGTATTATCTGTATTGCCTGTTCTGTCTTGTCTTGCCTGTTGCCATTGTCCAGTCCCAAAGGTGGTCGACAGGAAATGGTTCTGATCTCTGTTCTTAGAGTATAGCTGGTGCAGCGGTTGCTACCAGCTATCTCTTTTGTTCTGTCTCCTGGGATCGCGCTAGCTACTTTTCGCTAGCGCTGGGGATCCTTCTGTTCTGTCTTCTGGGATCGCGCTAGCTACTTTTCGCTAGCGCTGGGGATCCTTCTGTTCTGCTACTCTGTACCTGGATCGCGCTAGCCACTTTTCGCTAGTGCTGTGGATCCTATCTCTCACTTGTCCCTGTTTTCGTGTGTCCGTCTTGTCTGCTACGCTTGCTGGAGGCTCGGTGAGGTAACCGTTAAGCAAGCGCTCGCGTCCTCTGTTTCATGTTTGTCTGTCGATGGTTAGTTAGGCGTGCTTGTCTCTATTGTGCTTATCACGTGGAGACCGCGCATAACCGCGTGCACTGTTGCGAATGAGTGCGGTGTTCGCGGTTAGCTAGCGTTTGTTATTTTCCGTATCTCCTTATTGTATTATTTGCTGTGCCTTTGCTACCCTCGTATTCTATTCTGATCTGCCTTGTGTCACGTCTGGCGATCGCACCTCTCGCGATCGCGTTCCTATTTCATATCTGCTGTTGTGTGTGCGCGGTCGCGGGGTGGCAACTGGATTCGCGCACACACATACAGCCTCTCTTGCGATTGTGTTCTGCGCTTCGTACAATTCCTGTCTAGCACTTGTGGAGGTACAGAGGATTGGTTCCTCTGCACTCCCCAGCGCCATCTGCCGATAGGAATTTCCCTCTACAGGTGCGTAGCACCTTTTGCTGGGTGCCTGCAAATATACGCTTGTGGAGGATTTCCGCCGTGTCAGCGCAAGCGTTGTGCGCTGATCACGGAGAAAGTTCCACAATCGTTACACCTCCCTGCCTAATGTATTCCCCTTTCTAAACCAAAAACAGACCTCCCTGCCTAATGTATTCCACTTCCTGAACCAAAGCCAGACCTCCCTGCCTAATGTGTTCCCCTTCCTGAACCAAAGCCAGACCTCCCTGCCTAATGTACTCCTCTTCCTGAACCAAAGCCAGACCTCCCTGCCTAATGTATTACCCTTCCTGAACCAAAGCCAGACCTCCCTGCCTAATGTATTCCCCTTTTTGAACCAAAGCCAGACCTCCCTCCCTAATGTATTCCTCTTCCTGAACCAAACACAGACTTCCCTGCCTAATGTATTCCCCTTCCTGAACCAAAGCCAGACCTCCCTGCCTAATGTATTCCCCTTCTTGAACCAAAGTCAGACCTCCCTGCCTAATGTATTCCCCTTCCTGAACCAAAGCCTACCCTGCCTAATGTATTCCCCTTCCTGAACCAAAGCCAGACCTCCCTGCCTAATGTATTCCTCTTCCTGAACCAAAAACAGACCTCCCTGCCTAATGTGTTCTCCTTCTTGAACCAAAGCCAGACCTCCCTGCCTAATGTATACATAGCCCCCAACCGTCCCGGATTGGTCGGGATTCTCCCGATTTGGGGGGGCTCTCCCGCTTTCCCGGGCCCCCCCTCTTGAATCCCGGCCGGCTGGGCAGAGAAGAGGTGGAAAACTGATCGAGGCTCCAGCCGCGGTAATGAGGGATGCGGGAGCTTCACTACTTCCTCCCTCCCTCTCTCTGAATACCCCCCTATTATGTCTGTGTTCCCCCCCCCCCCCTGTAGGCAGAGTGAGTGCAGCGAAGCGGGCAGTCGGGTCCTCTTACCGCTGTTGCACGCGTACTGACACCGGACTTCCATGTGCTTCCTGTTTACTATGTTGTCACAGGAAGCACATAGAAGTCCGATGCCAGAGACAGTACGCGTGCATCAGCGGTAAGAGGACCCAACTGCCCGCTCCGCTGCACTCACTCTGCCTACAGGGAGGGAGGGGACACAGACAAACATAGGGGGGTATTCAGAGAGAGGGAGGGAGGAAGTAGTGAAGCTCCCGCATCCCTCATTACCGCGGCTGGATCAGTTCTTCACCTCTTCTCTGCCCAGGCAACCTTTCCCCCCCAACCTAAAAGTGGCACTCTCCTCCGCACCCACGGGCATTCCCCCCTACCACCCTCCTCCACAGGTGTCAGTGCACCTTGGCCCCTGCACCCTTCCCAGGCACCCTACCCCCTGTCCCAGGCACCCAGTCCCTGCCCCTGCACCAGGCACCCTTTCCCAGGCACACTGTCCCTGCAACCTGCTCCAGGCACCCTACCCCTGGCCCCTGCCATAGGCACCCTGCACCCTTCCCCAGACACCCTGCCCCCTGTCCCAGTCACCCTGCTCCAGGCGCCCTGCACCCTTCCCCAGGCACCCTGTCCCAGGCACCCAGTCCCTGCCCCCTGAGCGTCACCCTCCCTGCCTCTGAGTGTCACCCTCCTCTCTGCCCACTGGCACTCTCCTCTCTGCCCACTCGCACCCGCCTCCTCTCCACTCACACCCTCCTCCTTCCCACTGGCACTTTCCGCCCCCACCCACTGGCACCCTCCTTTCCACCCAGTGTCACCCTCTCCCACCCACTGGCACCCTTCCCCGCACACTCCCTCCTATTGTCACCCTCTTGCAAAAGCAGGGGTGTGGCTTAAGGCCGCACAGGGGGCATGGCTTAAGTGTCCCTCTTTCACATCTTCAAATGTTGGGAGGTATGTGTATTCCCCTTCCTGAACCAAAGCCAGACCTCAGTGGCTAATGTGTTCCCCTTTCTGAACCAAAGCCAGACCTCCCTGCCTAATGTATTCCTCTTCCTGAATCAAACACAGACCTCCCTGCCTAATGTATTCCCCTTCCTGAACCAAAGTCAGACCTCCCTGCCTAATGTGTTCCCCTTCCTGAACTAAAGCCAGACCTCCCTGCCTAATGTGTTCCCCTTCCTGAACCAAAGCCAGACCTCCCTGCCTAATGTGTTCCCCTTCCTGAACCAAAGCCAGACCTCCCTGCCTAATGTATTCCTCTTCCTGAACCAAAGCCAGACCTCCCTGCCTAATGTGTTCCCCTTCCTGAACTAAAGCCAGACCTCCCTGCCTAATGATTTCCCCTTCCTGAACCAAAGCCAGACCTCCCTGCCTAATGTGTTCACCTTCCTGAACCAAAGCCAGACCTCCCTGCCTAATGTATTCCCCTTCCTGAACCAAAGCCAGACCTCTCTGCCTAATGTATTCCACTTCCTAAACCAAAGCCAGACCTCCCTGCCTAATGTGTTCACTTTCCTGAACCAAAGCCAGACCTCCCTGCCTAATGTATTCCTCTTCCTGAACCAAAGCCAGACCTCCCTGCCTAATGTATTCACATTCCTGAACCAAAGCCAGACCTCCCTGCCTAATGTATTCCTCTTCCTGAACCAAAGCCAGACCTCCCTGCCTAATGTATTCACCTTCCTGAACCAAAGCCAGACCTCCCTGCCTAATGCATTCTCATTCCTGAACCAAAAACAGACCTCCTTGCCTAATGTATTCCCCTTCCTGGTCCAAAGCCAGACCTCCCTGCCTAATGTATTCCTCTTCCTGAACCAAACACAGACTTTCCTGCCTAATGTACTTTAAATACTAATATTAACTGCTAAACCTTACTGGCTAACCCCAGAGCAGGATCATCCACCAGGCAACCTAGGCAGATGCTTGGGGCCTACTGGGTGTCAAGGGGCCCACCTGCCACCTTCTTTGACCTCTCTTCACTTACCAGCTTACCAAAAAAAACGCAAGGGGGCCCCAAATCTACTACTTTTCCTAGGGCACAATTATAGCCTTATCCATCCCTGGCTAACCACAACCTTCTACTTACATGCTGTCCTCTTCACTGTCCAGTGTATGATGTTTCAGCTGCAAAATAATCAGGAGTGTGTTACTGGCTATGCAATACCCCAAACGTGTGCTTATAACCTAGCAGAGCATTTCATCAATAGAATAGCCATAGTCCTGCGCCAATTCTAACAGGCACTATCATAAACTGATCTGCCACATTGCTCCTACATCAGCTTTTGTTTAATGAAAAGCATTATCAGATCACCATCATATTGTACATGGGTAACCGTGGTGACGCACGTACACAGACGGTTTTCCAGATTGCTCCACAGCCAGCCAGCCAGAAAGCTCTGCAGAATCACTTTAATGGGAATAATTTCCAGATCATTGCTGTAATTGTGGTTACTGTTGTGCAATAATTGTCAACAAGCTCACAGAGAATTGAGTGGCTCCTGTAAGCTGGCTGTAACAGCCTTTATCTGCCTGAATCTATACATTACTGCAAGTGGTCACTTTCTAGCTGTTCATAAAACGACCATCTGATAACAGGTTATGACAGGAAAAGCAGCATGCTCCATTGCCAAATACTTACTATTTTCTTTTCCATTTTATCTTCGGTCTTCTGTTCTGTATGATCTGTACAATAATACCTGCCAAGCAGCCCTTGACATGGGAATAGCTGAGCCCCAATGCTGTTTCTTTATAAAATGTAAGGTGGAACTCCAAGCACTCCGACAACAGTGCACATAAGGAGAAAACAGATTATATATCCCCACCCAGGAAGGTTCTCACTGGCACCTGGCCCTCCTCTTAAAGGACAAAAGAGGGTAGGAGGCGCACAGCAATGTATAAAACTGAGTTAAAGGGGAGGTGGCTTACCTCAATAACGACAAATTCATATGTATAAATATAATTACATTAATAAGCACAGGCAACGTGTTTCATGGGACTCTGCCCATTTCCTCAGGCCAAATAACATGCCAAAGGGTTTAAAAATCCAGATGCAGGGTGCCTCAGAGGTGCTCTGCACCTGCAAGGCTCTCTTTTATTTGTTTTTAACCACTTGCCGACCGCACGCTTATACCGTGCGTCGGCAAAGTGGCAGCTGCAGGACCAGCGACGCAGTACTGCGTCGCCAGCTGCAGGCTGATTAATCAGGAAGCAGCCGCTCGCGCGAGCGGCTGCTTCCTGTCAATTCACGGCGGGGGGCTCCGTGAATAGCCTGCGGGCCGCCAATGGCGGCTCGCAGGCTAAATGTAAACACAAGCGGAAATAATCCGCTTTGTTTACATTGTACGGCGCTGCTGCGCAGCAGCGCCGTAAGGCAGATCGGCGATCCCCGGCCAATCAGCGGCCGGGGATCGCCGCCATGTGACAGGGGACGTCCTGTCACTGGCTGCACAGGACGGATAGCGTCCTGTGCAGCCCGGATCACCGGGGAGGGGACAGGTAGGAGAGGGAGGGGGAATTTCGCCGCAGAGGGGGGCTTTGAGGTGCCCCCCCCCCCCGCAATATGCCTGCAGGCAGGAGCGATCAGACCCCCCCTGCACATCATCCCCATAGGGGGGAAAAAAGGGGGGCGATCTGATCGCTCTGCGTGCACCCTGATCTGTGCTGGGGGCTGCAGAGCCCACCCAGCACAGATCCTAACAAACAGCGCTGGTCCTTAAGGGGGGGTAAAGGGTGGGTCCTCAAGTGGTTAACTCAGATTTATACAGTCCTGGGCTAAGTCTGATGGCTGATGCCACATGTCAGGACCCTACTTCTGTTTTTCAAGATTGTGATCATCACCAGCCTCTCTGGGTACCCGAGTGGCGTCGTGTTGGTGCATCTCCACCTGCTGCCAGTGGTTGGTTGCACCCTATGCAACCTCCCTTTGTGAGCATTCATTCTGCCTAATTTTCATTTTTATATACTTTGTGACGTAGTGCTCCATTTGGGCCCCTGATGTCTCTGTGTTTTCTTTGTAGGTTGCTTTGCTCACCCTTCCATACAGTTCTCCTCTTAATGGACCACTACAGTGAAAAAAGTAAGCAGTTCAAATCTGACAGAACCAACAGGTTTTGGACTAGTCCATCTCCTCGTGGGGGGTTCTCAGAGTTTTCTTTGTTTTCAAAATCATTTTCTGAACAGCAGTTACTAAGTCTAACTGACAAAATAGTGTGCAAGTGAGTAGGGAGGCTGGCTGGTATCTTACTATTTTGACACTGCCATTCAGGAAATGCTTTGGAAAACAAAGAAAACTCTGAGAATCCCCTATGAGAAGATGGACTAGTCTAACACCTGTCGGTTCTGTCAGATTTGCTTACTGCTTACTTTTTCAACTGTAGTGGTCCTTTAATGTGATGAGATGAAGATACAGAAGCCACATTTCTCAGGAATGCCCTGACTAGTACCCAGTTCCGTGAGAAGCTAGAGGCTACCTACACAGCTTTTAAAAACATTGAATAAAATGAAAATATATTAAATGCAAGGGCCTTCCTTGACCAATTTTAACTAAATTGTTGGGGGGCATCAAAGACAACTGTACAGATGCTAGATTGTCTGCAGAGGCAGACGTTATTGGCCCCTTTGACCGAGGTTGAATCTAGTGTGTGTATGAGGTTTCAGCTTTGTATTGCATCACTGCTAGAAACAGTGGGATGTTTTGCCTTACCTGTTGGTGGCACTTTTGACCAAACTACTGCACTTTTCTTGTCTACCAGCAGTCAGCCCCCTTCACACTCCCGTCGCAAAATTGTTTAAATAATTAAAAACTGTTTAAAAGGGAGAGGTGTGTGGCCTCTCTTCAGAATCAACTGGACTTTTGACTAGGGTCATACTGTTGGTTTTAAGATTAATCCCATGTATTTCTATGCCTTCCTGTCAGGACGATGTCCTTAAAGAGACTCTGTAACAAAATGTTCATCCTTATTTCTTCTATCCTATAAGTTCCTATAGCTGTTCTAATGTGCTCTGTCTAACTGCAGCCTTTCCTATTTGCACAGTGGCTGTATTATCTCTGTTATATGATCTAATCTTCTCTCCTCTGTTGGCTCTGTCGGGCTGAGACAGTCAGGCTGGAATGTGCTTTGCTGCTTGTGATTGACTAGAAGCTATACACACCCTCTCCAGGCCCCCTGCACACTCTGTATGACTCACACTTGTAAGAACTCTCAGCCTATTGCTTGCTATGTATTTTGTTTGTAAACACTGGATAAAAATGGCAATTACAAGCCAGGATTGCAGCAGGGAGTGGCAGAAACAGCACAGAGGAGCCCAGGAGAACATAATGAATAGAATGGTATGCTTTTTATTGTAAGAATTTTACAGTACAGATTCGCTTTAAACTTATAGTATGAGTTTTCCGCCTTTACTGAGTATGGGGGTTGTTTTTGCGTGCCTTATAGAGTGGAGTTAACGTTCTGTTATGGTGCCCATACATGGTACAATTTTTTCATTTTTTTCGATTAGATAATTTTGTTCAATTATTCCAAGATTCCAAAGATTTTTCCAACATGTCCGATCGGATTTTTAATGAAAAAAACAGGATAATTGTTTTTCTTGATCGAAAAAAGGCATTCTTTGTCTTTCATTCGATTCAATCGTTTTGGTCAAATAAATGGGAAAATCGAACATTTTTATTGTACCGTGTATGGGCACCTTAAGTTCTCCAGTTACTAACTGTATTTGAATATATTCTCATTCTTCTATTTTTTATACAGTGTTATATTGTTTATGATATCTGCAGCCCATGTTGGGTTCGCAGAATACATGTATATTTTATTTTACTAAAAATTGACACTTTTTGTCTAATGAAAGATTTTGAAACTAAAAAGGAGAGGTGTGGTGGGCTTACTTCATTGTGGATTTTAAACTAGCCAAATCAGTCTATATAACTCGATTCAAATTCAAGAGTTTATTGCACAAAGTATGGTTGGATAACATGTTTTGTTTGCATTTCCAGCTTCATCAGGTCAATAATAATTACAAAAAGTGCCCTTGGCCAGAGAAAGTTAGATTCAAGCACCTCAGTATGTATCACATATCTCAGTCTTTATATATACAGCCTTGAAAGAGGGACAGGAGAATTTGCTTTCAGAACAGTTTGGCAGATTTTTCAAAACCAGTGCAAAGGAAAGTGGAACAAAACGGGTGCAAACATGGAGCCATTGCAACCAATCACAATGTTTGACCTGGGCATCTGCTCCAGTTTTGCTCCACTTTGCCTTGTACTAGGTCTGATAAATATGCCCCAGTGAGTTTACTGACAAGCAGCAGCAGAGCAGTGCCTCCTTGGTAGATTGACATCAAATACTGAATTATAGTTTGACACCTTAAGGTGGCCATACACTTATAGATTTGCAGCAGACTCGACCATCAGATAGATTTCTGTCAGATGCCTGTCAAGTCGAATCTGACAGGAATCTATCTGATGTGTGCCACACACTAAGAACAGATTTCCAATAGATTTCAGAATTAAATCTACTGGAAATCGATCTATATGCATTATTGGACCATTAGATCCAATGCAACTGTATGGGCCATCAATCTGCTGCCAGCAGCAGATCGACCTAGATTTTCCATCCTGTCAGATAGACCAAATTGATCAAAATCGATCGAAATCGGCCGCAAATCTATCGATCGATAGATTTGATAGAATCGATTTCTAATCGATTCTATAGAATTGATCGATCGCTGAAATCGACCAGTGTATGGGCCCCTTTACTCTATTGATTGTGCTGTAGCAGTACACAGCCAGCATACCAGATAACTCCACAATCAGCCAGTCTACTAGCTGTACAAGGCCAGTTTATTGACAATACATCATGGATCAATGTTGTAATTGTGTTCTTTGTTGTGCAACATCTGTTGACAAGCTAAACTGGGAGCTGAATAGCTCCTGTAAGCTGGATGTAACAGCATCTATCTGCCTGGAACTCTGCATTACTGCAAGCGGTCACTTTCTGGCTATTCACAAAAGAACATCTGATAACATTTCTTTATGACAGGGAAAAGAAGCCTGTTCTGCAGGTAGATGCTATGCTTTCCAATTTTATCGGTAGATACAGTATATTGTTCTACATGGCAGAATTTTCATTTTTTTATACTGATAATAATGGAAACAATTACATCTGTTCAGCAGAGTTGTTTGACTCCTTTCATTCTCTAAAGCTTGATAAGCTGCCAGGACCGCAGTGTATCTGTGTACACTATCTGTAATCTAGTCAATAACAAGACATCTGAATGCTGCAATATGGATGGGCCACAAGTTACCTGCTAGCTACACTGAAGCAGCTGCTTTATGGCTGCAACAGATTTTCATGTGAATATAATCTATAAATACACAATTACTACATAGAAGCATCTTGGTGAAATATTCTGCAAAAGGTTACTGAGCTCCAAGCAGCAACCATCATCTGCTGCCTCTTGGGGATTGTCTCAGTCTTTATCTCATGCAGGGCCGGATTTACCATAAGGCACACTAGGCACGTGCCTACAGGCGCCTGATTGGTCAAGGGGTGGGTTTATGTAATGTCCCCTTTAAATTTAAGACTGAAAAAACGCAATAGCAGCCGCTTGCGTCCTTATTTACATCATAACCCGGCAGCCGTGGCCGTAACTACAGTGAGGGGCGGGCCACGGGCGGCTAGTAACGCACACAGATACAGTGTCATTAAGCCGCTTTCCCCACCCACCGACCGCCGTTTCCATGCCTGCACGCAGTGCTGCAACTTGAGTGAACAACAGCTGCGTGCATAGGCGGCGGGGGACAGCGCGATTGTCCATCTGCTGCCCGCTGGGCTGGCCAGGAGTTTGAGGAACCACGTAGGTGGGCGGCCAAGGCGAGGCGGGCATCACTTACTGGTAAGTCGCACAGACTATAGCCTGCCTGCGCTGGTGCGCCCAGAGCCTGATGGAGAGGGAATCAGGGATAAAGAGGAGAATGATTCAAGCGGCACATCACAGGTAGGCTGCAGGCAAAAAGGTCCGCCCCGCCCCCTCTCCTAAAGCAGCTAACCAGCATGGCTGTAGTAAAGGTAGCCAGGCAGTCTCTGTGGTCCACACCTGGAAAGGCTGAAGAAGCATGGGAACACTGGCTGCTTCCTGAAAGCCGGACAATGCTGCAGTGTCACAGTCTGCCGATAGCACCGCTGCCAAGTTCCTGGAGCAGTAAGAGGAGGACAGACCAGCTTAGCTGCGGTTCTTGATGGGATGTCAGTGAGCAGCAGTACAGCTACAACATCAAGGTGATCCCTGTTCCTCATCCTCCTACTTCACTGGTCTCTACCCATCCTCCTGTTTCCCTGCTCTGTCCTCCCATTCCTCCTGTTTCCCTGCTCTGTCCTCCCATTCCTCCTGTTTCCCTGCTCTGTCCTCCCCATCCTCCTGTTTCCCTTCTCTGTCCTCCCCATCCTACTGTTTCCCTTCTCTGTCCTCCACATCCTACTGTTTCCCAGCTCTGTCCTCCCATTCCTCCTGTTTCCCTGCTCTGTCCTCCCCATCCTCCTGTTTCCCTGCTCTGTCCTCCCCATCCTACTGTTTCCCTGCTCTGTCCTCCCCATCCTACTGTTTCCCTGCTCTGTCCTCCACATCCTCCTGTTTCCCTGCTCTGTCCTCCACATCCTCCTGTTTCCCTGCTCTGTCCTCCCCATCCTCCTGTTTCACTGCTCTGTCCTCCCCAGCCTCCTGTTTCCCTGCTCTGTCCTCCACATCCTCCTGTTTCACTGCTCTGTCCTCCCTAGCCTCCTGTTTCCCTGCTCTGTCCTCCACATCCTCCTGTTTCCCTGCTTTGTCCTCCCCATCCTCCTGTTTCCCTGCTCTGTCCTCCCCATCCTACTGTTTCCCTGCTCTGTCCTCCCACATCCTCCTGTTTCCCTGCTCTGTCCTCCACATCCTCCTGTTTCCCTGCTCTGTCCTCCCCATCCTCCTGTTTCGCTGCTCTGTCCTCCCCATCCTCCTGTTTCCCTGCTCTGTCCTCCACATCCTCCTGTTTCACTGCTCTGTCCTCCCCAGCCTCCTGTTTCCCTGCTCTGTCCTCCACATCCTCCTGTTTCCCTGCACTGTCCTCCCCATCCTCCTCTTTCCCTGTTCTGTCCTCCCCATCCTCCTGTTTCCCTGTTCTGTCCTCCCCATTCTCCTGTTTCCATGATCTGTCCTCCCCATCCTCCTGTTCCCATGCTCTGTCCTTCCCATCCTCCTGTTTCCCTGCTTTGTCCTCCCCATCCCTTAACTTCGCTGCTCTGTGCTCCCCATCCCCAACTTCACTTTTCTTTCCTTCTCATCCCCAACTGGTCACTGGTCTGTCCTCATCCCCCAACTTCAATGCTCTGTCCTCCTCATCCCCCATCTTCACTGCTCTTTAATCCTCATCTTTCACTGCTCTGACCTCTATCCCTGCCTCTTAATCACTTTCATGATTGTACAGTCTAATCCCTGCCTAATATCACTGATCTCCAGCATTTTACATCCTAATCCTTAAAAAAAATATTCTAAACTCTAATCCATGTGTCATGTCACTAACTGCCCATAGGCTCTTACACTCTAATCACTGGTTAATGTCATAATTAGTGACATGACACAGCGATTAGCATGTAAAAACCTAAGGAAAGTTAGTGATGATTCATGGATTAGAATTTAGAATATTTTTACTTGGAGGTGTGGCCTGTGTTATGGGGTGGGGTTTAGGGCGCAAGAACACCTGTGCCTACAGGCTCCTGAGTGGTAAATCCGGCCCTGATCTCATGTGTTGTATTGTGACATGCTGTCACATGCTTTCCCATGAGGTGAAGTATCACCATATTACATGGAAGTGCTGCTGCCTAGACCACACCACATTAGTATAAACTGGCATATATTTAATGTTAAAGTGTACCCAAGCCGAAACTCAGGTTCCAAATCAAATACTTACCTAAGAAGAGGGAAGCCTTCTGATCCTAGTGAGGCTTCCCTTGCTATCCTCTTGTTCCCTTTTGAACAAAGCAGACTCTCCAAAAAATACAGACAAGGACTAGACAGTAATCTGATTGGGGTCCCACTACTCTTCAAGCACAAGCGCAGCTGTACTGCACCTGCACAAGCACGGACACGTTTGAGCAGTAAGCCGGAGCCATTCATGCACAATCAGGCTCCATACTACTGCACAGGCGCAGCCTTGCTCATGCTAGGAGAGAAGCATGGCCCCGATCAGCTGGAGGGTCCTCGAGTGGCAACAGCGACTATTAGCATCTAGAGGCTTCCCTCTGAACCAGCTCAGGTTCTTTTTAAAGGCCAGACAGCAACCAAATGCGTACATTGTTGGGCCGTGTGTAATCCTGGGAAATGTGCATCGTTTTCATCTTTATTCGTTTAATATCCCAAAATTTTGTCTCCTCCTGACTTCAATTTGTTATTTGCATAAGGCACACCTGTCCTCAGAATTAATTTTTTCCATTGCAACCTCTTCATCACCATGGACAAGACCAACGGGCTGTCAAAATGATGGCATGGACAAGATTGTAGACCTGCACAATGCTGGAATGAGCTACAAGACCGCTAGCAAGAAGCTTGGTGAGAAGGTGACAACTATTGGTGTGATTATTCGGAAATGGAAGAAATAGTAATTGACCATCAATTGCCCTTGGTCTGGAGGTCTATGCAGGGAACTTGCCTGGTAGGATGAGGATGACCACCAGAAAGGTGAGGGACTAGCCCACAACTACATGGAGGGAGCTTGTTAATGATCTGACGGCAGTTGGGACAACAGTCACCAAGAACACCACTTGTAATGAACTATGCAGTAATTAATTGAAAATCTTGCAGTGCCTGTAATGCACCCCTGCTAAAGAAGACACGTGTCCCTTTTTTAGTTTGAGAGTGACTAGATTAAGGATTCAGAGAAAGTTCTGTGGTCAAATGAGACCAAATCATTTTTTTGGCATCAGCTCAAACAACTGTGTTTGGTAGAAGATAATTATTAACCTCTTGAGGACCATGGTGTTAAACCCCCCTAGTGACCAAGCTATTTCCTGCTTAATTGGCCACTGCAGCTTTAAAGCCAGCCAATCACGGCGATCGGCTGTCATAGGCTTCTGCCTATGAGAGCCGATCACTCTCTTGTCCCCCAGGAGGTCAGCCGTGTCACACGGCTGTCCCCAGTACAGTGCTGCTGCAGATTGCAGCGCTGTACATGTAAATACACGGCGGTTTCGCCGTGTAACAGTGCCACTCTGGGACTGAAGGCGGAGCTTTGCTCCGCCCACCAGGCAGGATATGCGTGCGATCTCCTGCAAACTGCTGCCCCAGGACTTTACGCCAATCGGCGTTAGCTGGTCCTGGGGCTGCCGCCGCGGCCACGCCCGTCGGCGTGACGCGGTCGGCAAGCAGTTAAGTATAACCCAAAGAACATCATTCTCACAGTCAAACACCAAGGTAGAAACATTTTGCCTTAGGGCTGTTTTCCTGCTAAGGGTACAAAATAACTTCATCATATTGAGTGGCCAAGACATGACCACATATCGTAAAATCTTACATAATAACCTCCGTCCCTCAGCCAGAACACTGACAATGTGTCATGGTCATTCCAGTATGACAATGATCCAAAACATACCACTAAGTAGGCAAAAGAGTGGCTAAAGAAGAAGCACATTAAAAGGAACTTGAAGTCAGAGGAACATGAAGGCTGCTATCTTCATTCCCTTATAAACCATGCCAGTAGTCTGAGATTTAGGCTTTAACTGTGTTTGAGTCACGCACCTGCAACAAGCATGCAGTGGAGTCAGACTAGAGTCAAAGAATCGGATCTGCATGCCTGTGCCGGGCCAAGTATTACAGGTAGAGCATCAGCACAGAAGTCAGGCAACTAACATTGTTTATAAGAGAATGAAGATGGCAGCCTCTGTCTTCTATGCATCCTGCAACTCCCACCAGCTTTCTGGCTTCCATGCACAGCTCCTGGTGTGTCACCTGACCCAAGGTGGGTCAGGTGACACGCTGGGAGCCATACCCAGAGGGCGTCAGAAAGCCACTGGGAGCTATAGGAAGTGTAGAAGATGGCGCCCAGAGGATTGGTAAGTTGCTTCTGCTGCATGGAGGGGAAGTTAGTGCTAATTTTGAAGCAACTGGCAAGCACACATATCCGGCATCAGGCAGCTCCCACCTGTGCCAGATACTGGAGACTTTGCCGTAATGGTATTTGTAGGGTTTAATTGTTTTAGACCATTTACATTTTTACAAATTTTAATTTTCTTAGGAACATGTGTGACACTGCTGGATGAGGAGCTGTGATACTTGCTTGTGGGCCACTCATATAAGAGACATAATGAATAGGTTGAAAATATGTGCTACATTAATAGTGTCTACAGAATGCAAGCTAGGCTCATAAACTTTTACGTTATTGACAATGTTTGGATCCACCCATGATCTGTTATGACCACGCCCACTCGCATGGTGCCCCGTTCATTGAATCTGCACAGGGGCCCGCTGTTGGCTATGTCCGCTACTGATTGTATCACTTATTTTGGTATTTTGGTTGAGTTCTTGTTCTTGTTGTTTTTTTAGCTTGAGATCCCATTGCCTTTAATAACTAACATCAGATCAGATGGTTACAATCATGTTTATAGAATAAACAGAAGAAAGATTTTCTTTCCTGAAACCTAGAAGAACACAGCAAGAGTAGACAAGTTTCTAATTAATGGACTCACTTTATCTTGGCCACTCGAAAATAAAACATTTGCTCCCATGACAACTAAGCTAATGGAATTTATCAGCTTTCACTGCGACTAGCAAGCACAGATTGACTCGTGTACAGGGAAACGTGCTCTCAGTACACTGCATGACAATTACTCCGTAAAAAAACCAGTGCAGATAGATTAAGAATTGGCAGAATATAAGTTTGCCTGATTCAAAAGCCAGATCTTAAAGTGCATTTAAACTCGGAGTGAATTTTGAAATAAGAGGTATTTGCATGTTCTACACTGTAACAGAATGACATATGTACCTTTACTTTGTCTCTTTGTAGCTTCGTTCCTCAGATATCTCCACTTGCTACCCTGTTGCTTCTGTTTCAGTCAGTAGCGGTTACTGACTCTCTGCACTGCTGCCCTTCCGACTATGTAAATATCACAGATGTTTAGTGGCACAATAGGGTATTAGTTTCACTCATTTTTAGAAATCAGGATGTTAGCCACATGACAGAGACAATACATTCTGAACCTCTTCTGGCCTTGAAGACCCTTGTTAGATAGTAATAAAAAAAAACTTTAAATGGGATAAAGTTTATATTATGCTTAAGAGAGGTTAAAGGCAAGTGTAAGGTTAGTGTCACACTGGGGCACTGAATTGCGTTGCATTTAAAGGTACACATAACGCAGTGCAAAGCTACTGAAGGCAACGTTTGCAGTTGCATGTGATGTAGGCCACGCAAAGAAGCAAGTCCAAATATTTGCAACTTTATTAATGCACATGTGCAAGTATTTCAATGTTCACCTTCTGTGTGTTTTTACCAATGCACTGCATGTTCTGAGTTGTAACAATGGAATCTGCTGCATTGCAGTGCAACTGATGAGGTGTAAACTGTTCCTAGACTTTTAATCGCTCCATGTTACAGTGTGTAAAAAGTGTCTGTTACAACTCAACGTGTTAGTGTGAAAGTACCCTAACGGTAGTAATAGTAGTAAAGGGATGGTAAATGATCAATAACTCTCTGATGAGACTTCTTGTACCAATGAAATGTAACGAGAATAGCTCAAACCATTACCTATGCTAGTTTAATACCGTATTTGTGAAAATACATGAACATTTGACACTTGAATGGGAAGGCAAATCCTGAGGAAAGACTTCCTGTGCACATCAGAGATATATGAAAATATGAATTATAAAACCCACAGGCCACAAAAATATAAGACAGACAAGCAGCAACTACTACTTATTCATTATCTCTGTACATACATTTCACTTATTCAAACAAACTTGAAGCAAGCTGTAAAAAAAGGCTAGATACGCACCTATTTAGAGGGAAGGCTTTAAATCGCATAGACCCTTCGCAGTCCTCACTTTGTCCCCCTGTTCCATTGTTGTCTCCCGTTCAAATTTGGCACCTTCGGGACTCCTAGGGAGGCTTCAGAAGCACTCATGTCCCCTAATGCTTCCAAAGACTGACGCATCTGTACTGAGCATGCCCAAGCCTGGACTCGCACATGCTCAGTGTGGATCCACTTGTTTTCCTCGTACCACCAAACCCTGCTGATCCAATAATTTCACTGAGGGGAAAGCAGGGGAACAAAGACAGAGAGAAAAGAACCAGGAAGCCTCTGGATCCTAATAAGGCTTCCCCTGTAAGACTCGGGAATCCAGCGCTGTTAGCCCCTGAAAATCACAACAGAAAAAAGAGTCCAGCAGCTCTACTGCAGAACTGTGAAGTTAGCACCAGGGAGTAAACCAATCAGCACCTGGATCCAAAAAAGGTGCACAGGAAGCTCAGCAAAGTGAAAGGAAGACCGGGTCTCTACCTGGATTTGTGCAATTATAGCAAAATTTTTATTGTGCCATAGCAGCTAGAAACACAACGTTTCGGCCTGAGGCCTTTATCATTATTGCTTTAATATTTAATATTTTGCTATAATTGCACAAATCCAGGTAGAGACCTGGTCTTCCTTTCACTTTGCTGAGCCCCTGAAAATCAGCCAGCAAGCTTGTTGCAGGCACAGTCGGGTAATATTTGCCAAGCCTCACTCCTGCGCAGCCACCGTACAAGCTTCCCCTCGGGCTTCGGCGGAAATCGCTGAGCCCGATCTGGTCTGCTATACTGCGCAGGTGCAGGTGACTCGCTGGATCCCCGGGTCGGAAGAGATAAGTACCCCATAGGGGTACTACTATAAGCTGTCCCAGTGACCTGCTGTTTCAGAGAGGAGAAAAAATATCTCAGAGGTCTCCTGCATACTCACATACTCCCATGTACCGGTTATAGGGTGAAGCATTCTGACATGCCATAGTGGCTTAGGGAATTCGGTTTAACAAACATTTGCTTATTTATCCTTGCATTACATACACAACAAATTGTCCTTGTCTAAATCTATGGGTGAAGGCCTCAAGCCTGCCCTATTACCCAGTAAGGAGTGTATGGTTGACATATGATAGAGCAGACTGCCACAAGGGAAGCCTGCACAAGGAAACAGGTTGTAACGTGTCCTGTGATATGACTGTGTCACTACATATTTCCCAAGCGCTTACAACGCCCGTCATCTCATTCAGCAGCCATCTCCTACAAATAGCATCTTCATGCTGTTTCCAGTAAATGTACTATATTTATTTTGCAATTACACATAAGTTTTAGATATGACACAAACATCTATTGAAAACATGCTACACCACAAAGCTATAGTGCCGTCTGCTTCGCCCACCTCAGGACAATAACATGCAGCAGCTGGGGGCAAATTCTTCAGCGATTACTGCTAGAATGGGAAAAGTGCTGAGATAAGTTGAAGACAGTTCACCTGTGAGGAGACTCACTGCAAAATTACACTTGGTATTTCGACCCTGAAGCAAAAATGTGTTGTATCATATTTTTTGTGTAATTAATGTAACCTGAATTTGAACTTAAGGTAACAAAACACCTGGGCCTGGCTTTACTGAGAATTAGAAATTACACACAAAAAATGAAATAAAAATGTATAGAATGTCATAAGAGACATGCTTTTAAAACCGATCTGTGAAGAGGAAATTAAATGATTATTGATTGATTGCTTCCAAGGGCAAAACTGATATCATAATAACCGACAGGGCCACTGAGGCCTGGAACCCACTAGGAATCGCTGCAGCACATTAAAATCGCCGCGATTCCTATGGCACTTGGAAGTGCTGTACAGTAAACTGTACAACGCTTAAGATTTGCGATTCACATTTTTAAAAATAAAACTTTATTATACTTACCAGGCGTCCTTCTTCAGTCCGTAGCCCCACCCCCTAAAGGAAGAGGTCGAAGATGCTTCTCTATGACCAATCAGAGAAGCGCCTGTGACCTCTTCCTTTAGGGGCAGAGCTACGGATAAATTAACCCTCTGGGCGATACAATTATATCGCCCAGGAGGTGGCGCAGCACTATTTTTTTAAAATTTTTTGTTTTTTAAATCATGTAGCGAGGCCAGGGCTCGCTACATGATAGCCGCAGCGCAGCGGCATCCCCCCACCCACTCCGATCGCCTTCGGCGATCAGAGTAAGCAGGAAATCCCGTTCAGAACGGGATTTCCTGCTGGGCTTCCCCGGTCGCCATGGCGACGGGGCGGGATGACGTCACCGACGTCTTGGACGTCGTGACGTCATAGGGAGTCCCGATCCACCCCTCAGCGCTGCCTGGCCTGATTGGCCAGGCTGCGCAAGGGGTCGGGGAGGGGGGGCTGCGCGGCACGGCGAGCGGCGGCGGATCGGCGGCGAGCGGCGGCGATCGGAAGTTACACGCAGCTAGCAAAGTGCTAGCTGCGTGTAACAAAAAAAAATTATGCAAATCGGCCCACCAGGGCCTGAGAAATCCTCCTGCGCGATATACCCCGAGCTCAGCTCGGGATTATCGCTCAGGAGGTTAAGGAAATACAGAGACCCGGTAAGAATAATAAAGTTTTTTAAAAAGCGAATAATTTGCCCTCTCCCGAAGTGCTGCATAATCGCTTTGATAAGCGATTTATGCAGTGCTTATATACTTTGCAAATGTGCTCAAAATGCCACATGTCCTGCGATTACCCCTAATTGCAATCGCACGAATGGGTTCACCCCCACTCACTTCCATTCTCAAAGCGTTTTGGGAATTGGCGACCATTGTCGGCGATCCCAAAACCCTGCCAAAAACACCCTAGTGGGTTCCTACCCTTAGAGACACATGGCAGATGAGGCAGGGAACACTTGTCTACATACATTTTCCCCATAGGGTTGAATATTGAGCAAATAACTACAGTATATGCTAGTAAATATATACTGATTTACCAAGATTAGAGAGTATGTCCCTGACCCTGGCAATGTGTGTTCCTCTCATAGCACAACATACATGTGCTGTTTCCTTGGCATTAAAGGACCACTATCATGAAAAATTGTACAATTTAAACTACATGTATATAAGAAGTACATGTCTCCAATAGTAAACAAACTATAAATTACTTTTTTAATGTGTTGCTCTCACAATAGGCAGTAAAAATGTGACAGATATGACAGATTTTGGACTAGTCCATCTTCTCATGGGGGATTCTCAGCTGCTGCATTCGTTCCTTTTTTGTGCTGTAATGGTAATGGTCACCTATATGCATATATAGGTTACAGTGGGATGCAAAAGTTTGGGCAACCTTGTTAATCGTCATGATTTTCCTGTATAAATCGTTGGTTGTTACCATAAAAAATGTCAGTTAAATGTATCATATAGGAGGTACACACAGTGATATTTGAGAAGTGAAATTAAGTTTATTGGATTTACAGAAAGTGTGCAATAATTGTTTAAACAAAATTAGGCAGGTGCATACATTTGGTCAGCACAGAAAAGAAATGGAATCAATATTTAGTAGATCCTCCTTTTGCAGAAATTACAGCCTCTAAACGCGTCCTGTAGGTTGCAATGAGAGTCTGGATTCTGGTTGAAGGTATTGTAGACCATTCTTCTTTACAAAACATCTCTAGTTCATTCAGGTTTGATGGCTTCCGAGCATGGACAGCTCTCTTAAACTCACGCCACAGATTTTCAATGATATTCAGGTCTGGGGACTGAGATGGCCATTCCAGAACGTCATACTTGTTCCTCTGCATGCATGTCTTAGTGGATTTTGAGCAGTGTTTATGGTCATTGTCTTTGTTGAAAGACCCAGCACCAGGGGCAACTTCAGCTTTGTCACTGATTCCTGGACATTGGTCTCCAGAATCTGCTGAAACTGAGTGGAATCCATGCGTCCCTCAACTTTGACAAGATTCCCAGTCCCTGCACTGGCCGCACAGCCCCACAGCATGATGGAACCACCACCACATTTTACTGTAGGTAGCAGGTGTTCTTGGAATGCTGTGTTGTTTTTCCTCTATGCATTATGCCAAAATAACTCAATTTTAGTTTCATCAGTCCACAGCACCTTTTTTTCAAAATGAAGCTGGCTTGTCCAAATGTTCTTTAGCATACCTCAAGCAGCTCTGTTTATGCTGTGGGCAGAGAAAAGTCTTCCTCTGCATCACTCTCGCATACAGAATCTCCTTGTGTAAAGTGTGCCAAATGGTTGAACAATGGACAGTGACTCCATCTGCAGCAAGATGATGTTGTACATCTTTGGTGCTGGTCTGTGGGTTGACTCTGACTGTTCTCACCATTCGTCGATGTTGTTTATCCAAGATTCTTCTTGGTCTGCCACTTTGAGCCATAACTTTAACCACTTGAGGACCTAGGGCTTTCTACCCCTTAAGGACCGGCCACTTTTTTTCCATTCAGACCACTGCAGCTTTCACGGTTTATTGCTCGCTCATACAACCTACCACCTAAATGAATTTTGGCTCCTTTTCTTGTCACTAATAAAGCTTTCTTTTGGTGCTATTTGATTGCTCCTGCGATTTTTACTTTTTATTATATTCATCAAAAAAGACATGAATTTTGGCAAAAAAATGATTTTTTTAACTTTCTGTGCTGACATTTTTCAAATAAAGTAAAATTTCTGTATACATGCAGCGCGAAAAATGTGGACAAACATGTTTTGGATAAAAAAAAACCCAATCAGTGTATATTTATTGGTTTGGGTAAAAGTTATAGCGTTTACAAACTATGGTGCAAAAAGTGAATTTTCCCATTTTCAAGCATCTTTGACTTTTCTGACCCCCTGTCATGTTTCATGAGGGGCTAGAATTCCAGGATAGTATAAATACCCCCCAAATGACCCCATTTTGGAAAGAAGACATCCCAAAGTATTCACTGAGAGGCATAGTGAGTTCATAGAAGATATTATTTTTTGTCACAAGTAAGCGGAAAATGACACTTTGTGACCAAAAAAAAAAAAAGTTTTCATTTCTTCTAACTTGCGACAAAAAAAAATGAAATCTGCCACGGACTCACCATGCCCCTCTCTGAATACCTTGAAGGGTCTACTTTCCAAAATGGGGTCATTTGTGGGGTGTGTTTACTGTCCTGACATTTTGGGGGGTGCTAAATTGTAAGCACCCCTGTAAAGCCTAAAGGTGCTCATTGGACTTTGGACCCCTTAGCGCAGTTAGGCTGCAAAAAAGTGCCACACATGTGGTATTGCCGTACTCAGGAGAAGTAGTATAATGTGTTTTGGGGTGTATTTTTCTCAAAATGACCTGTGAAATCCTAAAGGTACTCATTGGACTTTGGGCCCTTTAGCGCAGTTAGGGTGCAAAAAAGTGCCACACATGTGGTATCGCCGTACTTGGGAGAAGTAGTACAATGTGTTTTGGGGTGTATTTTTACACATACCCATGCTGAGTGGGAGAAAGATCTCTGTAAATGGACAATTGTGTGTAAAAAAAATTAACAAATTGTCATTTACAGAGGTATTTCTCCCACCCAGCATGGGTATGTGTAAAAATACACCCCAAAACACATTATACTACATCTCCCGAGTACGGCGATACCACATGATTGGCACTTTTTTGCAGCCTAACTGCGCTAAGGGGCCCAATGTCCAATGAGTACCTTTAGGATTTCACAGGTCATTTTTGTTTCAAGACTACTCCTCACGGTTTAGGGCCCCTAAAATGCCAGGGCAGTATAGGAACCCCACTAATGACCCCATTTTAGAAAGAAGACACCCCAAGGTATTCCGTTAGGAGTATGGTGAGTTCATAGAAGTTTTTATTTTTTTGTCACAAGTTAGCGGAAATTGATTTTAATTGTTTTTTTTCACAAAGTGTCATTTTCCGCTAACTTGTGACAAAAAATAAAATCTTCTATGAACTCACCATACTCCTAACGGAATACGTTTGGGTGTCTTCTTTCTAGAATGGGGTCATTTGTGGGGTTCCTATACTGCCCTGGCATTTTAGGGGCCCTAAACCGTGAGGAGTAGTCTTGAAACAAAAATGACCTGTGAAATCCTAAAGGTACTCATTGGACTTTGGGCCCCTTAGCGCAGTTAGGCTGCAAAAAAGTGCCAATCATGTGGTATCGCCGTACTCGGGAGATGTAGTATAATGTGTTTTGGGGTGTATTTTTACACATACCCATGCTGGGTGGGAAAAATACCTCTGTAAATGACAATTGTTTGATTTTTTTTACACACAATTGTCCATTTACAGAGAGATTTCTCCCACCCAGCATGGGTATGTGTAAAAATACACCCCAAAACACATTATACTACTTCTCCTGAGTACGGCGATACCACATGTGACACTTTTTTGCAGCCTAGGTGCGCTAAGGGGCCCAACGTCCTAATCACAGGTCATTTTGAGGCATTTGTTTTCTAGACTACTCCTCACGGTTTAGGGCCCCTAAAATGCCAGGGCAGTATAGGAACCCCACAAGTGACCCCATTTTAGAAAGAAGACACCCCAAGGTATTCCGTTAGGTGTATGGCGAGTTCATAGAAGATTTTATTTTTTGTCACAAGTTAGTGAAAAATGACACTTTGTGAAAAAAAAACAAAAATCAATTTCCGCTAACTTTTGACAAAAAATAAAATCTTCTATGAACTCGTCATACACCTAACAGAATACATTGGGGTGTCTTTTTTCTAAAATGGGGTCCGTTTCTGGGGTTCCTATACCGCCCTGGCATTTTACGGGCCCAAAACCGTGAGTAGTCTGGAAACCAAATGTCTCAAAATGACTGTTCAGGGGTATAAGCATCTGCAAATTTTGATGACAGGTGGTCTATGAGGGGGCGAATTTTGTGGAACCGGTCATATGCAGGGTGGCCTTTTAGATGACAGGTTGTATTGGGCCTGATCTGATGGATAGGAGTGCTAGGGGGGTGACAGGAGGTGATTGATGGGTGTCTCAGGGGGTGGTAAGAGGGGAAAATAGATGCAATAAATGCACTGGGGAGGTGATCGGAACAGGGTCTGAGGGGGATCTGAGGGTTTGGCCGAGTGATCAGGAGCCCACACAGGGCAAATTAGGGCCTGATCTGATGAGTAGGTGTGCTAGGGGGTGACAGGAGGTGATTGACGGGTGTCTCAAGGTGTGATTAGAGGGGGGAATAGATGCAAGCAATGCACTGGTGAGGTGATCAGGGCTGGGGCCTGAGGGCATTCTGAGGGTGTGGGCGGGTGATTGAGTGCCCTAGGGGCAGATAGGGGTCTAATCTGATAGGTAGCAGTGACAGGGGGTGATTGATGGGTAATTAGTGGGTGTTTAGGGTAGAGAACAGATATAAACACTGCCCTTGGGAGGTGATCTGACGTCGGATCTGCGGGCGAACTATTGGTGTGGGTGGGTCATCAGATTGCCCGCAAGGAGCAGGTTAGGGGCTGATTGATGAGTGGCAGTGACAGGGGGTGATTGATGGGTGGCAGTGCCAGGGGGTGATTGATGGGTGGCAGTGACAGGGGGTGATTGATGGGTGATTTACAGGTGATTGACAGGTGATCAGTGGGTTATTACAGGGAAGAACAGATGTAACTAATGCACTGGCGAATTGATAAGGGGGGGTCTGAGGGCAATCTGAGCGTGTAGGCGGGCGATTGGGTGCCCGCAAGGGGCAGATTAGGGTCTGATCTGATGGGTAACAGTGACAGGTGGTGATAGGGGGTGATTGATGGGTAATTAGTGGGTGTTTAGAGGAGAGAATAAATGTAAACACTGCGTTTGGGTGGTGATCTGATGTCGGATCTGCGGGCGATCTATTGGTGTGGGTGGGTGATCAGATTGCCCGCAAGGGGCAGGTTAGGGGCTGATTGATGGGTGGCAGTGACAGGGGGTGATTGATGGGTGGCAGTGACAGGGGGTGATTGATGGGTGATTGACAGGTGATTGACAGGTGATCAGTGGGTTATTACAGGGAAGAACAGATGTAAATATTGCACTGGTGAATTGATAAGGGGGGGTCTGAGGGCAATCTGAGCGTGTAGGCGGGTGATTGGGTGCCCGCAAGGGGCAGATTAGGGTCTGATCTGATGGGTAACAGTGACAGGTGGTGATAGGGGGTGATTGATGGGTGATTGATGGGTAATTAGTGGGTGTTTAGAGGAGAGAATAGATGTAAACACTGCGTTTGGGTGGTGATCTGATGTCGGATCTGCGGGCGATCTATTGGTGTGGGTGGGTGATCAGATTGCCCGCAAGGGGCAGGTTAGGGGCTGATTGATGGGTGGCAGTGACAGGGGGTGATTGACGGGTGATTGACGGGTGATTGACAGGTGATTGACAGGTGATTGACAGGTGATTGACAGGTGATTAACAGGTGATTGACAGGTGATCGGGGGAAATAGATGCATACAGTACACAGGGGGGGGGGTCTGGGGGGGGGGGGGGTCTGGGGAGAATCTGAGGGGTGGGGGGTGATCAGGAGGGGGCAGTGGGCAGGGGGGGAGATAAAAAAAAATAGCGTTGACAGATAGTGACAGGGAGTGATTGATGGGTGATTAGGGGGGTGATTGGGTGCAAACAGGGGTCTGGGGGGTGGGCAGGGGGGGGTCTGAGGGGTGCTGTGGGTGATCTGGGGAAGGGGGGGGGGGTTGAAATCAGTGTGCTTGGTGCAGACTAGGGTGGCTGCAGCCTGCCCTGGTGGTCCCTCGGACATTGGGACCACCAGGGCAGGAGGCAGCCTGTATAATACACTTTGTAAACATTACAAAGTGTATTATACACTTTGTATGCGGCGATCGCGGGGTTAACATCCCGCCGGCGCTTCCGTATAGCCGGCGGGATGTTGCGGCGGGCGAGCGGTGACAGGCGCCGGCGGAGGATCGCGTCACGGATGACGCGATCGCTCCGCCCATGCCCTTAAATGGACCGCCGCCTCTGTGGGTGAGCCGGTCCTTAAGGGCTCCACTTCCCGGCCGCCTCTGTGTGTTAGGCGGTCGGGAAGTGGTTAACTAAGCCTGTGGTCTTCCATTTCCTCAAATTGTTCCTAACTGTGGGAACAGACAGCTGAAATCTCTGAGACAGCTTTCTGTATCCTTCCCCTAAACCATGATGGTGAACAATCTTTGTCTTCAGGTCATTTGAGAGTTTTTTTTAGACCCCATGTTGCTACTCTTCAGAGAACATTAAAAGAGGAGCGGAAACTTACAATTGACCCCCTTAAATACTCTTTCTCATAATTGGATTCACATGTGTATGTAGGTCAGGGGTCATTGAGCTTACCAAGCCAATTTGAGTTCCAATAATTAGTTCTAAAGGTTTTGGAATCAATAAAATGACAACACTGCCCAAATGTATGCACCTGCCTAATTTTATTTAAACAAGTATTGCACACTTTGTGTAAATCCAATAAACTTCATTTCACTTCTCAAATGTCACTGTGTGTGTCTCCTATATGATATATTTAACTGACATTGTTTATCGTAACAACCAACGAATTATACAGGAAAATCATGACGATTAACAAGGTTGCCCAAACTTTCGCATCCCACTGTATTTATTATATTATGAATAATGGTCTTATTAATAATTAGTATTATTAAACATTCCTTTTTCTCCACTTACACGTCTGTCATACAGTGGCTTCCCTTGGAAAGGCAGTTTTGGTGGTCTGTATTATGCAATTATTACACATGCAGTGACGGCACTCGGGCCCATGACTCTGTAGCTACAACACTGTTTGCCACTTCATTCAAATAAATAAAGCATCAGCACCCAGAGAGGAAACCTGCACCATTCAGTTGCATCAGGGTTTAGTATCAGTCATTAAGCCTGAGGACTTTGCTCTCGTATAAGACTTGTTTACTATAACAGTAAAGGTACATTTTCTTTTCCACACAAAATATTCCCACATAGAAACACAGGTGGAGCAAACATTTTTAAATATTTAGAATACTTCAAATGCGTCCATAAAATTGTTATTTTTCCCCTTTAAAATAACTTCAGAGGCGAACTTCAAAATCTATTTTGTACTCACCTGGCTTCTTCCAGCCCCGAGCAGCAGTCTCAGTCCCTCGCTGCAGCCCCGTTCCTCTTCAGTGTCCCCGCTGGCTGCCCGGAATGATGGCGGAGTCTGCTGTTTTGTGCTGGCTGCCCGGAATGATGGCGGAGTCTGCTGTTTTGTGCCTGTGCGGGCACTCATGCCAGTGCGTCCACGTCATCTCAGGCATATTGTGCCTGCACACAGCTACTGCACAGTCAGTGCCAGATGACGTGGATGCGCACAGGTGCAGATCAGCCACCTCCGCCGGCGGGTTGTGATCCTTACAGCCGACCAGCGGGGACATCGAAGAGGACCGGAGCTGCGGCGAGGAACTGAAATGGCTGTGAGGGGCTGGAAGAAGCCCCAGGTGAGTACAAAATAGATTTTTAAGTTTGCCTTGGAAGTCCTTTAAAAAAGACAACACATTCACTTTAAAGTGATACTGAAGCAACTGCGGCAAAAAAGTCCCAGTCCTCTCTCATGTCCTCGTTCCAGCGCTGTCACCCCTGTTGGAAGGTTTTGGAAGCACTCATTTATCAAAGTGCTTCAGGAGACGGGCCGCTCCGTACTGCACACTCGTACATGCGCAGTAAAGAGCTGCCCGTCTTCTGAAGCCCTCGGGGACAAAAGTGCTTCCGAAAGCTTCCAAATTAAAATAAGGGACAGCGGTGGAACAAGGGCACAGAGAGGGAACCGGGAAGGCTCTAGGGTCCAAAAACTTCGCTCTCAATAGTCTCTCCATTTTTCCCCCACAGTCGCTTCAGTATTGCTTTAAACAACATTTCTCAGGCTAAGAAGAGAGTAACAATGTATCGCTGACTGTCTTCAAGATGGATTCAAATCTTAGCTGGAACCAGTACCTAACCAGCAAGGAGTCCTTGTTAAAGACTCTCCAATGCTTAAAGGAAAACTGAAGTGTTCTCTTAAAATATAAAATCCCTACAAAGGTATGTTCCTTTAGTAATGACGTTCATTGCAGACATCCTCATGTTTCTTCCCCCGCTCTGCCGTGTATGGCGCCTGTTAATTTTTTGTCTAGAATGTAGTAAATATTATGCAAAGGAAGAGGCAGAGCTGTTACAGCAGTTCTGCCCCGGTTCCAGCCTGCTACATCCCCTGCTGCCATGTCACGTCAGCCTTCCCCCGCCACATGCTGCATTAGCCAGTTGTGCCCTGTGTGGATGAGTGACTGCGGCTACGATTCTTCCGTGTACGAGAGGGCCTACAGCGCATGTTTAGGACTGATGATCTCTTGTGGACGGATGTATCAAAAAGTGCCGTAGTTTGTGCACGCCGCCCTGCCTTGGAAGTGGTTTTGGGATTGTGACCTTCTTGTGGCACAAATCTGCTCATTAAAAGTAAAAAATGTTAAATAAAAGAGCAGTGTGGGAGCAGCAAGATATACACACACGGTGCTGTCAACGAGTGGATGAAGGTGATATGAGTTTTTTCTTTACATTTTTAAAAAGTCACAGATCTGCATTAATGTTCGGAGGGACCAAAGTGGCTGCAGCTCTTATGTTTTTGGAGTCCAACAGGAAAAAAAATGCTTAACAGTTGTTAGCAATTCAGGTTTTTTTTATTTTTTATTATTATTTTACTACAATTTACTGTGCTCTTTGGATGTCCTTACTTTTTTTTTCAATCTATTCTTTTACATTCTTCTTAAAGAGTTTTTTGGTTAATCCGGTTAGACAAAAGTCAAACACCACTGCTGTCCAGAAAATGCTTTTGAAAATAAAGGCATTCCTGAGAATTAGCTATGAGTGTCATGATCGCTGCTGCAGCAGGTATTGCTGGAAGTAGTAGTGCTGCAGCTCAGGCAGTTCTGATCTCTTTCCATGCAAGCTGCATAGCTTTGTCTGCCTTTCCCTGCTGTCAGCTTGTGACTGATTATCATTCACCTGTGTGGGAATCTGCATGTCTGCTCCCATTGGATGACCTCAGTATAAAGATCTGCTTCCTGCAGGACTCCTCGGGTTTTTCATAGCTTCAGTTTAAGCCTGTCTTGCTGTTGCTTCAGCCCCCGATCGTGTTTCTTGTTCTAAAGATACTTTGCTGGTCTTTGCATCATATATTGGTTCATTGCCAATATATATGCATACCAGCACGTTTATTATTTTCCTTGTATTCGTGTTACGTGGATACATCAGTGTCGCTGATGTATACGTACACGAACTGTTTATATCCTGTGTGCAGTTAGTCAGCTTTCCAGCACGTTTTGGTGGTTGCGCGTATCGTGATCACCCGTGCTGAGTTAGTTACCCTGCTCCTGGTCCTGTGTGTGGATTGCGTTCATCTCTGCGAGGAGATAACAAATCCTTCTGAATCCTGTCCTGTTACCGTTTGTGGATTGCGTTCATCTCTGCGAAGAGATAGCGAATCCTTCTGAGTCCTGTTCCCTGTATTGCTCCAGTCCTAGTCAGCGTTCCTGCTTATGTCATATATCGGTTCATTGCCGATATATACATATGTTAGTCAGACGTTACAAATAGTTTCATTGATAGCTGCAATTGTAATACGCTAGGTAAACATACTTATTGTATGTTTGTCTGTGTTACGTTCATCTATCTTAATCCGGCTATTTTCTGACTATCCTGTCCTGTCTTTGTGAGGCACGCCATCGCCGCATCGCATTGGCTGCCTCATTCCAGTCTGTCTGGTTTTGGACGCTTGCTGTCGCTAAGTAGCCGCTAGCTAGCAAGCGTTCATTCTGTCTACCTGTCCTGATCTCCTCAGTCCTGGTTTATGCGCTCAGCGCTACTTTGCGCTGAGACGTTATAGCGAAAGTATTGTTTGTGGCTGTCGGATCTGCACCGGCTCTGTGCGCCACAATCTCCTTTTGGAGTCAGTCCTCCCCTCCCCTATACTAGGGATAGCCTGTTTCCTGGTGCTAGTGTGTGTACCTCCTCCACGCCAGCTCATGCGTTGCATGCTGACTGTGGAGAATACACCACCAAGCCTTACAATGAGGAGTTGAACTAGTCCAAAACCTAGTCTGCACTGACAAATTAATGCTAACTACTGTAGAGATGGCTAAATAGGGAAAAATACATATGCACTGCATTTTACTCTGTGACACATGTACATCTCATATGTTTGCATACATGTGTACTTTAAATTGTATAATCATGTGTGACAGTGGCCTTGTAAAGAATAGAAACTGTAGTGAAAATAAGGTGATGAATAAAATAACTTTACAATATTCATTTAGTCAGTGTTTGCCCATTGCAAAATCTTTCCTCACCCTAAGTTAATTTCTGAAATGCATCGCAGGTGGTGACCCCTTACTGAGAGCTTGCTAAGCAGTTGGAAACAACTGTTATTTCCCACAATGCAACGAGGTTCACAGACATCAACCTGTCAGGACTATGGCCTTGACATAACAATATGGGAGTAGTTACACCACAATATCAGCCATACAGATGTCCCTGATAATCTGTTCGAGAAAAGGTAAAGATTTCTTGTGGGAAGGGGGTATCGGCTACTGATTGACATGAAGCTCAATCCTGGGTTAAAGTTCCTCTTTAAAGTTCCATAGTGGCCTATTTAGTGGGGGCAAAGTGCCTACAGCTCCCAAACGCTTGGAGTCCAGCATGAGAAGAAAGAGTGCCGGGGCGCGTACAAGAGTAATAGGCGCAGGAGACTTGGGTGCAGGATTCAGCCTGTATGGCTTATCCTGCTCCTGCACAAATTCCCATTGATTTTAAATACTATTCCCCTCCAGGCCGCCATGGATGGTGGGGAATGAAATAATTTGGCTTCCAGCAATTGCTGGGGGCCGAATTATAGTGTTTTAGAAGTAACTTCAGCTCCGACTGCGCTGAAGTTACTCACTGCTTTGCCCAAGTGTCCTGCGCTGGAATGAAAGTGTTTGGCCAGAGCTGGGCCAAGGCAGAGGCAAGAGAGGCTCCAGCCTCAGGGAGCAGTGTAGAAGGGGGTGCACAACTCACTCAGCTATCATTCCCCTATCGTGCTTGAAGCATAGAGAAATAAGAAAAGGGAATACATGGCAGTGACTGCAAGCCAGATAGGTATAGATTAGGTGTTGGTGGGGGTTGGGGGCCCTGGGGCGCCTCTTAGTCTAATAGCAATCAGTGTGTGACGGCTAGGGGGGAGGGATGGAGGGGCGCACTTTGGTGTCTCAGCCTTGGGTGCTGGAGGACCGTGTCCCGGCTCTGAAGAGTGCTATACAAATTTTGACATTTTCAGAGTTAACTAAAGTTGAAGATTAACTTTTTTTTGCGAGCCTAGAATTTGTTCTCTCTTCATGGAGTACGTACTGACTACACACTTCCTGATTTGCCTTCAAAATAAGTAATTACCCAGAGAAGGAGCTTGTTAATCATTTTCAGCACCTGGATTAATCCATTGGGCTTGATTCACAAAGCGGTGCTAACCTATTTAGCACGCCTAAAGTAGTTTAGGCGTGATAGCCTCTGCACTAGTAGGTTAGCACCGTTTTCAGGAATAAAACTCGCGCGCAAAGTTTTATGCGCGCAAAGTCCGGTGAGCGCAGAAAGTTGCATAGGGTTTAATGGGTGCATAAAACTTTACGCGCGCAAAACTTTATGCGTTCAAAACGTTTTGCGCACGGGAATTTCGCGCGAGTTTGTTTTTATCACACCTAAACTGAGTTTAGGCGTGATAAAGGGCTTTTCACCAGTGTGCTAACAGTTTGCACCGCTTTGTGAATCAAGCCCAATTGAGTGCTAGCACACTTGAACAATGTAATGCTGGGGATACACGTTTCTGTACCGTGTATCGAGCAGCTGATCTGGCCAGCTGATAATATTCAGCTGGTCCGATCAAGCTGCTCGACCCCCGCCCGCTCGATCCCCGCCGGCGGACAATGGCAGGGAATCGAGCGGCTGATAAGGAGCGCCGGCAGGGACGAGCGGTAATAGATCCGCACGCACACGGGGACGAGAGGGGTTGCGGCGGGGAAGCGGCTGGGGTCGATCCGGCGGCCGATTAGCCGTGTATTCCCAGTATAACACCTGTATTACAATCTCTGATAGGAACCCTGTGGAATAACTGTTTTATATGCACAAGTTTTACATGTTTACATGTAGGCACGCTTATCATTAATCCCTGCAAGGTACGTACATATAACGTACAGCTGAAATCAATGCATTTTTTCAGCAACATTGGGGTTTTACTTTAACCATTATGAAAATAAAGTGTGATGATTTGAAAATCATTTAAACCATGGATTTAACTGAAAATAGCACAACATACCAAATGTTAAAATGGAAAAAAATACAGTTTTATAAAACAAATATATGGTTATTTTGAATTTGATGCCAGAAACATGTTTTTAAAAAGTTGGGGTAGGGCCAGCAAAAATTGGAAAAGTTATGTAATATTAACAACAACAAAAATCACCTAGTAGAATATCTGACAACTAGTAGGGTTACATGGCAGCAGGTTAGTAACATGATTGGATATAAAAAGGACAAGTATAAAGGCCAGAGACATCTCTTTACACAAGAGACAAGGCCAGAGGCCAGTATTGGATGGCCAATTGGCCATGATCTTTGGACCCTCAGATGACACTACATTAAAATTAGACGTGATTATGTAATGGAAATAACTGCATGGCCTCAGGAACACTTCTGGAAATATAAAAGCTGTGGTAAGGAGAACGAGAAAAAAACCACAGAGACACCGGGAGCCCCTATAGTGTATTATCTTTGTAAGCTGGTCTAGATGTAAGTAAAGTACTACTCACAAGTATGGGTTGCTGGCAGGCAACCACTGTAGCAAGCATATGGGGAAGTCCCGTCCCCACTCGGTCTTTTCGATGGATGGTCGCAACTCCTTTGAAAAATATTTTTTACCACGAAAGTAGTAAAAATAACCGACCTACAGTGTGGGATGTTATACAGTAAATGTGAAAAAGTAGGAGGCGCCCTTGTTGTATGAACTGTATTGTTGCATAAATTGACGTATATAG
This sequence comes from Hyperolius riggenbachi, assembly GCF_040937935.1. NCBI lineage: Eukaryota > Metazoa > Chordata > Amphibia > Anura > Hyperoliidae > Hyperolius > Hyperolius riggenbachi. The sequence goes on from NC_090649.1 coordinate 157,838,567, forward strand.
TATATAATATAAATCGCCCAGATCTGCATTCCAGCACTTTAGCACTGTATTTTGACCTGATGAAGCGGTTTATGCCGCAAAACGCGTTGTCCAGAGTGCCTATTACCAATAAATGTTTTTCATCATCCCTACTGAGTGAAGTTCTGTTCATAAGGTAGGCGATTTATATTATATACTATATACGTCAATTTGTGCAACAATACAGTTCATACAACAAGGGCGCCTCCTACTTTTTTCACAACTTCTGGAAATAACTCTCTGTGAGCACAGTCAGTTGCTGCATCCACAAATGCAAAAAACCTCATATGAACATAATTCAGAAACAAAGCTGTCGTCTAATTTTACCCATCTCTGCCCTATTACTGGTTTCACTATCTTTCTCTTCCCACAATGTGATGGCAAATATCTAATATTTACCCTTGTCTCCTCTGTTCCGGTCAACCTTGCACAGAAATAAGCACACATGTAGAGAACAATCTCAGATTAGATCTCCTCTCTCACGCTCTTCAACCTTTACATACCATATTGTCCTTCTCTGACCCCATACACTATCACAAGTCATTTAAATCAATCATGACTTCTTTTGTCCCTCATACCAGTGCCTGCCTTCAACATGTCAGTCAACAACCCTGGCAAACCAAACACACTTAACTCCTGAAGAGATGTTCTAGAGTTGAGTGATGTTGGAGGAAATCAGTACAGATTAGGACTTCTGGCCATACAAACAAGCTCTATGCAAGTATAAGAAAGCACTGCTATGTGTTCATACTCATTCTTCCTCATCATAGTCCAACAATCCAAAGCAGCTTTTAAGCACTTTTACCTTCTCATTTTATGCCCCACCCACCTCTCCAAAATCACATCCATAATGTGCTGATGACTAAAAAATGACTAAATATGAAGTGACTTCAATATTCCGCCCCTGATTCCAACTCATACCTTTACTTTCAACATATTTCACTCATCTCTCAGAATAAAGACTCGTGTTTACCCAATTTCCAAATCCCACCTCACTGCCTAGTCTTGGATACCATATTTTTTCCTCCATTCACAAGCCTCCTGCTGTTCGTATCCCTGCATTAATATTTAATTTAATCTTAATCTCCTGATTTAATCTACCCTCCTCTGACGTTCCACCATTTCCACTGAAGCAGGCAGTCACAACACTAGTTTAAATAAAAAAAAAAAAAAAACTTTGTTAGATTACACAGCTCTCACCAGCTATCCCCAAACCATTGGAATGGTGGAACTTGCAAAACTGTTTTCATTGTAAACGAGAATGTTCAAAATTGGCATTTTTGTGAAAGAGACCATATTTACTTACCGTACATTATTTCTAGAAATAACACATTCATTAAGACTTATCTGTATATGTGTCCGGTAAATTCCTGCTGGATTATTTCCAGTCTACATTGAAACGACCCTCATCAAAGCTGTCAGTGACCTGCTAACTAGGGAAGAGCAAATCTGTGAAACCAGATTTCCTCAAAAGCTGCCACAAAACTATCATTATTTGTGAGAGAGGGAAGGGGTGGTTAGTCATTGACTGCCTGATAAAAATCACTAGCTACTTGGGGTGTGTGTGCTACCTGATAAGCATCACTAGCTACTTGGGGTGTGTGTGCTACCTGATAAGCATCACTAGCTACTTGGGGTGTGTGTGCTACCTGATAAGCATCACTAGCTACTTGGGGTGTGTGTGCTACCTGATAAGCATCACTAGCTACTTGGGAGGGGTTGCCTGATAAGCATCACTAGCTACTTGTGGTGTGTGTGCTACCTGATAAGCATCACTAGCTACTTGGGGTGTGTGTGCTACCTGATAAGCATCACTAGCTGCTTGAGAGGGGCTGCCTGATAAGCATCACTAGCTAAGGGGGATGCTGCCTGATAAGCATCACTAGCTACTTGGGGGGGGGGGGGGGCTGCCTGATAAACATCACTAGCTACTTGAAGGGGGTAGCTGCACAACAAGGGTGATAATGGTCATAAGTTTGGTAGTAATTTTTGCCAAGGGGTGCCTTGAAAAAATTTCAAAGCCATCAAGGGTACCCTCACCCCCAAAAAAGTTTGAGAACCACTGCTGTAGGCAATATATGACCATGCACATGAGACATAATTAAGTGAATATGTGCACAATATCTTTCTTCCAAGTGCCCAGGAGCACTCACAGTGGCTTTAGTGCAGGAAAGTGTGCCTAGGTCCTCACCCCAGTACCAAGGGGTCACAACATAGAATCTCGCCAAAGGACCAGCACCACTCGATGTATTTAGAAGCTCTTTATAAATTTATTGGCATCAATATGATAGCAACGACAGACGCTGTTTCGGCCCCCATGGGCCTTTATCAAGTTGCACAAGATCATCAAATGACAATATCAAAACTGCACATATATATAGTCAAACACAATTACCCATGATTCCTCCATCAGCCAATCACCAACACCCTAGGGCAGAGGACCTGATGGAAGACTCATGCCAAAAATACACCACCAATAAAAACACAATGTTCAAATTTGAATCTCACCACTCAGAGATCAAGAGGAGTTTCCACAATAACATGTAATTGCTACAGCAGTCCCTGATAGGCAAAATGGTGTCATGATCACATGACAAATCACATGTCTCGTCAGCTGATCAGCAAAAAAAAAAAAAAACATAATCAAGATGCGACGCATAAAAACCGCCACAACGCTGCAACAGCAACGCGTACAAGAAGCTGCATCACCGCAACAGCAACGCGTACAAAAAGCTGCATCACCGCAACAGCAACGCATACAAAAAGCCGCATCACCGCAACAGCAATAAAGCTACATTTGATTTGATCCTTACAGCACTTGGCTGCAGGAAAGCAAGGATCGGAGCATGTGTGTGACCCTTTGATTGAAGCAGGTGAGGTTTCATGTTCGGCTATCCTGCTCGGCAAATCAGTGTAGGAGGCGGGCCGTGGGATGGGGTAGACAGGCGTCCTTTAAACAGTGCTCAATTTCAGAAAATCCACTTTAAAAGGGGCTCAATTTCACATAGAACCAGTTTGGATTATTGGAAGGAAAGAATGTCTTAATTATTACATTATAACATATGGACATGTGCACAATGCAGAAGTTTATCCAAAACGAGTTTATTTGCATGACTGTCCTGAGGCGCTGAGTGTGTGCCAGTTGGCATGTGACTCACAGTCATTACAGAAGAAAAATGTGGAAAGACTGAAGGAGATGCTTTCAGGACATCACACACTCGTTTCTATCATATATTTGAAAATGGAATGGGAATACATTTAAAAAACTTGGCTGGAGAAGTACATGCCCTGTTCATGTCTGTATCACTATACAACACAATGGAAATATCAGAGAGAGATCGCCCCTGGCTACAACCCCCAAAATGTTTTATGTGGCCCCGGTGCTTATGCATGATACTTACCTGTCTGCTGTCTGCCGTACTTCAGCATTGGTGCCCCATGTGGCTGCTGGCATTATAGCATGATAAGCATCACTAGCTACTTGGGGGGGTGCTGCGTGATACGCTTAGCTAGCCACTTGAAGGGGGTAGCTGTATAACAAGGGTCATAATGGCATTTTGGTAAAAGTTTGTGCCGAGGGGTGCCTTGAAAAAATTTCAAAGCCATCAAGGGTGCCCTCACCCTGTGTCACTATACAACACAATGAAAATAGCACATATCCAGTCGTGCCTCACTCCATTATGGCTGGATAGTGTAATGGTTAAGGGCTCTGCCTCTGACACGGGAGACCTGGGTTCGAATCTCGGCTCTGCCTGTTCAGTAAACCAGCACCTATGACTCCCTAACACTGCTACTGCCTATAGAGCGCGTCCTTGTGGATGCAGCTCTAGCGCTTTGAGTCTGCCAGGAGAAAAGCGCAATATAAATGTTCTGTGTTTGTTTGTTTGATTATGACTCACCCTGCTCTGTGCATTCCACTGACCAGATATCCCTTTACTTACTTACATAATACTGAGGGTTCCTCTAGCTACCTAATACTTGGGGGCACCTCTAGATGCTTAATATTGAGGGAACTTAATACTAAGTATCTCCCTTTGATGGGCAAGGGAAGTAAGGGAGAAGTGACATCTGGGACAGCCAGCACACATGCAGTGCAGTTCAGTGGGGTTTATAGGTCCACGGAGAGCGCAGTCTAAGGTGCCAGGACATCTGTGCCTATAGGCTCCTGTGATATAAATCCAGGCCTGTTTTAGTGTGATAAGCCCAGTGCTTTGCTGAAAATAAAGCCAGCCCCTTTATTTTTACACAAAACACCTGATAAACTCCATGAGTAAATATTTTGTATTATATTTAAAATACAGCATAGATGACATGCACTGCCACAACCTGTGAAGATAATTCCGCATTTTCCACAATGTCGTTTTCACTCATTGCTCTTCAGCTTACAATCAGACTAAAAGAAATCTTCCATTGCTGAAGTCACTGACCTGGACAGGGTGACAGGGTGTACATCATGAAAAAAAGGGTGCCCGATGTTAAGGGTTAGGAACCTATGGGGGAGGGGGGTGTTAAGAGTTAGGAATAAATAGAAAGAGGGTTTTGTGCTTCTGTGTGAGAGTAGGATTATGTTAGGACTTAGTAAAATACCGTTGAAGGTATCAGAATTACGGTAAGGGTCTGAGCACACTGACACAGTTGTGTCTGCTTTTCAGTTACGCATCACTGTTACAGATGCTGAAAAGCAGGCAGAGCTGGACACAACTGCGTTAGTGGGCTCAGGCCCTTAGTGGGCAATATCCACATACACATGTGTAGCAGCAATGGTATATAGAGCCAGTCTGGTGTCTCGTATTCTGATTTTCGCTTTCAGGAGTTACGTATGATCTCTGAAGTTTTCACAGCAACTATGCCAGAGTGATGCAAAATCTGATTCATTCAGCTTCCAACAAAAGAAATAATTAGCTTTCAGCTTGAAAGCACTCTCTAGCTATTGGTGACTGTTTGGTCAGCCAGATAAATTTGTTTTAGCTTCTGTTAACATTTCAGGAGAGCCGCGGAAGTATTGCAGGTTGATCAACACACAAAAATCAAGTCTGTTAACTATTGCAAAGCAAAAAAAAAGGAACCCAAATTCTGAGGGCTGGTTCACCCTTGGGGCAAATGCGCTGCATGCAGTGTCTTTGGGGTGATTGCACTATGATTCTCATTCTGTTGAACGGATATCACAAGCGCTAATCACGCTGAATCTCAAGATGTTGCCCGCTGATTTTTAAACCTACCTGAACTGACATTTGGCATTATAAACAACGGTACATATAGTACTAATCCTACTTAGGGCTAGTTCACACTTGTGCTAGTTTAGTGCTTGCCCGCGATCGCGTTCGGGTCTACGTGGGCAAGTGCTAAACTAGCGCAAGTGTAAACTAGCGCAAGTGTGAACTAACCCTTAGTAGACTTAGGGCTATACAGTATGTACCGTTGTTTATTATGTCACATGTCAGTTCAGGTAGGCTTTAAAATCAACCACATCCCTTCAGAAATTTCATGAAAGAGCTCCTGTGGTTTTTGTTACCTTTCGTTTCTCCTCTGCAGTTAGCAGAAGCTGTTATCTGTGAGCAGAAAAACTTGCGCTACATATCTTATGTTTGCTTTCTCATGATCACACCATTACAAGTTTTTCAGCACCACTATCTGATGTTTTTATTCATTGGCACAGCAGTTTAATGTCAATGGCAATTTACTTGTGCTGGATAGCATTATTAATAGTGTGGGAGAATTGAGAGGTGTCCTCAAGGGCCTAGAAGGCCTGGCTTCAGAAGAAAAGATTAGTTATGTCTGTTGTAGGCATTATGTTAATAGACGTGACTGAAGATGTGTGGGTAGACATGGAAAATGAATGACTTACCGCTTCATGAACACAAGTTCAGCTGTTAGTCAGCTATGACTGACCCAGGCTGCATTGTAACATGCAGTGCTCATGGTCTATGTGCACACACGACTATACATTAAACGCATAAAGGACAGGATGTGTATAAAAGGAAATACAAGAGAAAGTCTCTGTGTCACAGGTAATTTCCTCCTCCTGAAGAAGCTGGTTGTGATTACAGTATTAGGGGTCTCATAGGGATCTCATACCCAGTCCATTTGCAAATTGTCTGTATTCTCTTGTCTTAGTGCACACTAACAGTCATTATTTGTAAGATGGTGCGTCAGAGGCTATCAGCACTTAGCTGCTCCCTAGAACTAGTTCCACCATGTACTTACACATGCTTAAAGGGAAAACCAGGTAGGCCTGCAACAATGTGTACACATAATTGTGTTTGAGGTCAGTCACAGTTTTTGAACCACCCTAAACCACACCTCCCGCTGACCTCATTTCTGCAGTTCTCTAATGACAGGTATCCATAAAGAGGTACAATACATTATATATTATGGTTATTATTATAGTATTTAAATTGTTTATATTATAGCAAGATCTATTAGGTCGAACTCACAGTGCCACGTTGCGGAGCTGCGTTATAAAGTCTTATAACGCAGCTTACCGCACTGCAATGCTAATCCTATGGGCCGTTCACAGTGCGACGTTAAAGTCCCGTTGAAAAATGTTGCGTTGTGGTAACTCACTGCTTACAGTGCATTACCTCTCAACACAGACATGTTGCAACTTTAACGTTGCATTAAATCGCAACGTCCTACTGTGAATGCGACCTTAGACACCAAGACAACTACAATTTTGCAGAGCCCAATGCAGAGTGTAGTGCTGGAATGTCCTGCAGTCAGTAGTTTCCATGTCAGCAGGTAGACTGCTTATGTTTTGCAGGCTGTTCCTCATCTCACACCTGGTCCCAGCCACACCCCCACAAGCAGCAGAGCTGATCATAACTGCTGCAGCTTCATCCCCCATGTCATGCACCCCCTCTCATCCAACAACAGCTGCAGCCAATGGAGACAAGATCACCTGATTCCATCTATAGGAGTAGATGGGCTGCTATATCACTATCCTGTGACACTAATCTATAGATCCCCCACAAGGACCAGGAAGAGGAGACTGGACCAAGGAGGTGAGCAATAAAGCAATTAGTAAATCTATTTATACTAATACAATGTTCCAACAGGGTAACACGTCATATAATAGAGAACCAGAACGACCAGGCATTTATAAAGTGGGCCGATAGGACCCAAAACTCCCAATATAGCACTGCAAAGTACTACTTTATATACTTCCAAAAATAAAAGCTATCTGTAATTTTACCTTTCCATAAGCAGGAATTAGTACCCCAAATGCCACACTTCAAGACAGAGTTTACATATCTTTTACTACAGTATATTAAACTCTAAATTAGAGTGACCAGATTTTTGTGGGTCCAACCTGGGACGGGGGCGTGGGGGAGGGGGGGCGTCGCGCCGCGGCAAAAACTGTGGAGGACGGAGGAGCGCACAGCAACGAAGACTGGGGGGGCGCCGAAAAATGGGCGTGGCCATGACATTGTATGGGCGGAGCTAACGTAATGATGTAACAGCGAGGCATAACACAAACGAGACTTTGCATCATGGGTGTGCAGAAACTGTGTGATGCCACTAGTATACCGTAACCACAAAGCAGCAAACATAGCCACCTATGACCATTAAATGATAAATGCAGTAACAGTTACCTCGGGCACCAGAAAATAAATGCAATGGGCAACATGTCAGCACAAAATAAATGCAATGCGGGCAACATGTCAGTATAAAATTAATGCAATGCGGGCAACATGTCAGTACAAAATAAACGCAATGCGGGCAAACATGTCAGTACAAAATAAACGCAATGCGGGCAACATTTCAGTACAAAATAAACGCAATGCGGGCAAACATTTCACCAGAGAATTAACGCAATGCGGGCAAACATTTCACCAGAAAATAAACGCAATGCGGGCAAACATGTCAGTACAAAATGAACGCAATGGGGGCAAACATTTCACCAGAAAATAAACACAATGCGGGCAAACATTTCACCAGAAAATAAACGCAATGCGGGCAAACATGTCAGTACAAAATAAACGCAATGCGGGCAAACATGTCAGTACAAAATAAACGCAATGGGGGCAAACATTTCACCAGAAAATAAACGCAATGCGGGCAAACATTTCACCAGAAAATAAACGCAATGCGGGCAAACATGTCAGTACAAAATAAACGCAATGCGGGCAAACATGTGAGTACAAAATAAACGCAATGCGGCCAACATGTCAGTACAAAATAAACGCAATGCGGGCAAACATGTCAGTACAAAATAAACGCAATGCGGCCAACATGTCAGTATAAAATAAACGCAATGCGGGCAAACATTTCACCAGAAAATTAACGCAATGCGGGCAAACATTTCACCAGAGAATAAACGCAATGCGGGCAAACATTTCACCAGAAAAGAAACGCAATGCGGGCAAACATTTCACCAGAAAAGAAACGCAATGCGGGCAAACATTTCACCAGAAAAGAAACGCAATGCGGGCAAACATTTCACCAGAAAATTAACGCAATGCGGGCAAACATTTCACCAGAAAAGAAATGCAATGCGGGCAAACATTTCACCAGAAAATAAACGCAATGCGGGCAAACATTTCACCAGAAAAGGAACGCAATGCGGGCAAATATTTCACCAGAAAATTAACGCAATGCGGGCAAACATTTCACCAGAAAAGAAACCCAATGCGGTCAAATATTTCACCAGAAAAGAAACGCAATGCGGGCAAACATTTCACCAGAAAAGAAACGCAATGCGGGCAAACATTTCACCAGAAAAGAAACGCAATGCGGTCAAATATTTCACCAGAAAAGAAACGCAATGCGGGCAAACATTTCACCTGGAAAAGAAACGCAATGCGGGCAAACATTTCACCTGGAAAAAAAACGCGATGCGGGCAAACATTTCACCTGGAAAAGAAACGCAATGCGGGCAAAGATTTCACCTGGAAAAGAAACGCAATGCGGGCAAACATTTCACTTGGAGAAAAAAACGCAATGCGGGCAAACATTTCACCAGAAAAGAAACGCAATGCGGGCAAACATTTCACCTGGAAAAAAAAAACGCAATGCGGGCAAACATTTCACCTGGAAAAGAAAGCATTTACTCACCTGGCAGAAGTCTCCGGCCTCTGGCGCGCTGCTCCCGGGACCATCTTGCTGCTGATCTTCTCTCCCGCGCTGACAGGGCTACGGCAAGATGGCGCCCGAAGCCCTGTACTGGAGACACAAATAGTCTTCAGTACAGGGCTCCGGCAGCCATCTTGCCGTAGCCCTGCTCGCCTGCCGGTGTCGGAACACCGGAAGACAGTTAGGCTGAAGCGGGGCTGCGGGCAATGAACTGGCACGGCGTCTATAGACGCCGCTGCCAGTTCATGAGTATAGAGTGGCCAGAGTCCTGAGGCCGGGACGTCCCGCTGCTTAAAGCGGGACGTTTCCCGGGACCTCATGCTGCCTGGGACAGCGGACCCCAAATCCGGGACGCGTCCCGGGCAATCCGGGACGTCTGGTCACTCTAAATCAGGCTTTCTCAACCAGGGTTCCCTGGAACCCCAGGGTTCCATGAGTACTCTGCAGGGGTTCCTTGGCATTTTCTCCCATTGTGGGGGAATTATAATAGAGCACTCTATAATAGGTGGTACTGTAACAAGAAGCACTAAATTGAGGGCTCAGGAGACAGTATAATGAGTGGCAGTGTAATGGGGGTAGTGAAACAAACAGCCACACATACTTTTAAAGACCATGCCTCCTGCAAAATAAATGCAGGGGTTCCTCGAGATCAAAAAATTGTTTGGAGGGGTTCCTTGAGATCCAAAAGCTATTTGCAGGGTTCCTCCAGGGTAGAAAGGTTGAGAAAGGCTGCTCTAAATACATCACCTTACACATGTACTCGTTGTGGTTGTGTGGTATTTGCCAAATAAAAATGTATGGGTGTGCTCAAGAAAGCCAGAAGTAACGGACAAATTATTCAACCGAAGTTGTTTGAGTTCTCCGAAGCAGTATTCAACCAGTTTGGTCAAATACTGCTGTGTCCGCCGCCGAAGGGAGGCTTCGGAAGTCTTCGGGAGCCCGAGTGCTCCTGAAGATGGGCCGCTCCACTCTGCACACGTGCGAGCGCCCTCTCTTGTGCACTCGCACATGTGCAATACGGAGCTGCCTGTCTTTCGAGAGGACTCCTCTCTTGAAGACTTCCAAAGTCTCCCACGGCGGGGGATTTCAACGGAGGAGTTGCCACTGGAACAAGAGCACCGGGAGAGGAGAGGGAAGGCTCTGTAGGACCAATAGCCTTCCCTCTCCTTAAGTATCTGTCTTTTAAAAAAAAACAAAACAAAAAAAAAACAATTCCCATTTGCTTTAAGCAATACCAGTTGCCTGGCTGTCCTGCTGATCCTCAGTCTCTAATAATTTTAGCCATAGACCCTAGGCAAGCATATGCAGATCAGGTGTTACAATATTGTCAGAACTGACAAGATTAGCTGCATGCTTGTTTCTGGTGTAATTCAGACACTACTGCAGCCAAATAGATCAGCAGGGATTCCAGGCAACTAGAATTGTTTAAAAGGAAATAAATATGGCAGCCTCCATATCACTCTCACCTCAGGTTCACTTTAAGTAAATTTGGAGCTATAAAAAACTTAAGGTAGGGGGAAGTAAACTTTATTTACATAAATAATTTGGAGGAATGTTCGTTCCAAATCTTCACTAATATTTTAAAGCCTCTCAAGTAGCCATGGTCATACGCAGCAGAATTAACTCCAATTTGGGTGAAAATTGAATCAAATTGTATAAAGCTTGGCAACATCAAGGCATAGCGTTTGTACTCATCACTGAAATTACAATCCCCTTTTGCTATTCTAACGTTCCACATTTACAAGGCTCATAGATACAACAATGGTCTTCAGTCCTCTCCATCCCCTATGGTGGATATACAGTATTAGGTACTCTTTATCCTCAAAAAGCTCATTTGGTGATAATATAGGAACCTCACAACTGTGGATACATTCTTAAAAAACGTTCACATCATTTCGTGGCAAAGGGGTCTCCAGAAATGTAATACTTCCCAATCTGAACCACAGCCAAACCTCAAAGTCTTATTTTGAGACCTGGTGTATCAATATACCTCTAAAGGGTGGTATGAACTCCTTCCTATATGGGATATTAAATCAACCTCTAAATGACACAGAATTGAAAACAATGATGAAATAGGCAAGGAGATGGCTGTTAAAAGATGGACACCAGAACCAAAGGTGGCCTTTACTACTTATTGAGAACTCTGTGGAAATGTTACACAGAGCCTGTTATTCACCAGTTTTAGCTGACAAACATGACCAGTCAGTATCACCTAAATGTTTAGAGGTTGTGGACAAACAGGAAATACAGAACATATTTAGTGGACTTGTTCTATAGCCTCAGCTTTCTGACTTGAAATTAATAGTTATTAATACAGTATTAGACATCAGCCTTAAAGAGACTCCGTAACAAAAATTGCATCCTGTTTTTTATCATCCTACAAGTTCAAAAAGCTATTCTAATGTGTTCTGGCTTACTGCAGCACTTTATACTATCACTGTCTCTGTAATAAATCAATGTATCTTTCCCCTGTCAGACTTGTCAGCCTGTGTCTGAAAGGCTGCCAAGTTCTTCAGTGTTGTGGTTCTGCTATGAACTCCCCCTTCCAGGCCCCTCTATGCACACTGCCTGTGTGTTATTTAGGATTAGAGCAGCTTCTCTCTTCTCTCTTATCTTTTACAAGCTGGATAAATCGTCCTCTGAGCTGGCTGGGCTTTCACATACTGAAGAATTACAGACAAGAGCAAAGCTGTTTGCAGGAAGAAACAAGCAGTCTGAAATTTCAGTGCATGAGAACAGTGGGAAATAAACACACAAATGATCTCTTGAGATTCAAAAGGAAGGCTGTATACAGCCTGCTTGTGTATGGATGTATTTTCTATGTGTGGACATGCTGTACATCAACCTACTTCCTGTTTTGGTGGCCATTTTGTTTGTTTATAAACAAACTTTTTAAAACTGTTTTTAACCACTTTTAATTCGGCGAGGAGCGGCGAAATTGTGTCAGAGGGTAATAGGAGATGTCCCCTAACGCACTGGTATGTTTACTTTTGTGCGATTTTAACAATACAGATTCTCTTTAACAAAGATCCCTTAAAGTGTACCAGAGGCGGCATGTGACATGAGATAAACGCGTACGTACAGTACAACACGTGTTAATAACCAGGATGTTTTACTTGTTTTATTTTACTGCCTGAAATAGTTAATTTCTAGGCATGGAAGTGACAGCTTCTGTCTTGTCGGGACCTTGTTGGCAAAATAATAACCATCACTGATAAGCAAATTACAGCCATACATTTTTTCCTGGCAGAATACAACTTCTGAGCTCAGGGGAGAAATATAAAAAAGTGAATAGTTAATGTATTTTAAGTCTGGAACACTTAATAGGCTGCCACTGATTAGAGACAGTAAAACATTCAACCTACTTTGTAAATGTCCTGTGCCCTCCAGTCTCCGGTGCGAGTTAGATTTGTTTTCAGATGACTAGGAGTCATCTGCCCCCGTCGACGCATCTCCTTTTATGGGTTCCCGTCGTCAAGTGTATCCTGCGCAGGCGCAGCACGAGGTTTCTCTTACTGCATTTGTGCAGGGCACGCTTGACAACAAGAACACATACAAGTAGATGCGTCGACAGGGGCAGACGACTCCCAGTCATCTGAAAACAAAACTAACTTGCGGCACAGACCGGAGGGCACAGGACAGCTGCAGGGGGCTTGGGGAAGCCCCAGGTAAGTGAAACTTTTTTTAACCTCCCTGGCGGTAAGCCCGAGCTGAGCTCGGGCTATGCCGCGCAGGGGGAGATCTCAGCCCCTGGTGGGGCGATTTCCATGCTGTAAAGTGCTGTGCGCGCAGCCAGCACTTTGCTAGCCGCGCGCACAGCTTGATCGCCGCCGCTCTGCGGCGATCGGCCGCACGCAGCGGCGAAAGAGGCCCCCCCCCTTGCCAGAGCCCTGCGCTGCCCGGACCAATGAGTTCCGGGCAGCGCTATGGGCTGGATCGGGTGTGCCTGACGTCAGGACGTCGGCTGACGTCCATGACGTCATCCCGATCGTCGCCATGGCGACAGGAGAAGCCAAACAGGGGAACGCGTTATATACGCGTTCCCCTGTTTGCTATAGATGCCGGCGACGATCGCACTAGAGGGTCACATGCGCCCTCTAGTGGTGTTTCATGTAGCTACCACTCTGGTAGCTTTACATGAAACAAAAAAAAAATTAAAAAAAAAAGGATTTTTGCCCATTTGGCAAAAAAATTAACTGCCAGGGAGGTTAAGACAGTTAAGGTTCCCTTTAACTGCAGGGACAGTGGTTAGGATAGACTCCCACTGGGGTGCTCCAAGATTACACTTCTTTTCGCAGGCCCTTTTTCGAACACCGTACACATAGGAATTTGCAAGAAGGGGATGGGGAACAGCTAGTTAATGATTACCACTATTTAAAGTATCTATAGAAGTGATTATTATGAGCACAGGACCAATAGAGAGCTAAGACTGTAGTTGAGGGAGGGCCCCTCTGGTCCAGGGGCCCCAATGCGGTCGCAACCTCTGCAACCCCTATTGCTACGCCCCTGCACTCAAGCAATCTGAGAAGTATTGCAATTTTTCCCTTGCATTCAACTTTATGCTGGGCTTTGTGCTTGTGTGCATTAGCATTTTACTGCAGTGATAATAAATTGCTTAGCAGTGCCAGCTGACTTTTCTTGTCTCCCCATGAGTATCTGAACTGACCTTTGAATATTTTTAAGCACGCTGAGCTTTTTCCTGGGTCTGTCGCATATACTCACCTTAGCCAATTCGGGTTTATTACTTCTGTGTGTCTGCCCCATCTCTACGTTGCCTTGTACAACGGGTTGTGGGGGTTGGCCACCATAATCCATAACACGTCTGATACGGCTACTTCCAAGCTACTGTAGTGGACCTTAATGATCTTGGCCTAGGGCAGCTACTGCCCAAGGAGGAGGCTGGACATGGAAGATGGGCTGCTGCATTTGGGGAGCAATACATAGAAGGGGCTGCTGAACACAGATGTTACACATGGAGAGGGGGGCTGCACATACAGAATACAGAAGAATACAGAATACTTTATTTCGCCAAGTGCGACAGGCGCCGCACCCGGAATTATTTGTGGACACAGGCAATAGGCTAAGATGGCATGGTGCATGGTGCAGATAACAATTAACACATGGTGCAAATAACACAACAACATATAGCAAATTAAAATACAAATATTGTAACGACATGGTGCAAAAAACACAGAAAACAATACATAATGAGAGTAGTAGCTACATTCTATACAGCCGCATCCTTGCACTGCAACGCTTAGTACTGGAGGCAACTGTCATTGTGCCAAGAGTGAGCATTTGGGGATCAGTCGTTGGGCATGCGCTGGGGTGCCAAGGGTCTTGGAGGGTGCTAGGAAATGGCGTAGGAGAGATGGTCTGAATTGAGGAGGGTAATCGCTTGTGGGAAGAATGTATTTCTGCGCCTGGTGGTTTTGGTGGGGATGGACCTATAGCGACGCCCTGAGCGGAGGAGGGTGAAGAAGTGATATCCAGGGTGGGAGGGGTCATGTATGATCCTGTTGGCCCTGGACTTCATTCTGGAAGTATGGAGAAGGTCTAGTGGAGGCAGGGGGGACCCGATAATCCTCTCTGCAGTGTTGATAACTCTCTGGAGTTTGAGCCTGTCCCTTGCGTTTGCACCCGAGTACCAGACGATGATGGAGGAGCAAAGGACAGATTCAATGGTCGCCGTGTAGAAACTGGTCAGTAGTTCCCTTGGCATTCCAAACTTCCTCAGCTGTCTCAGGAAGAACAGTCTCTGCTGGGCTTTCTTTTGTGTTGTGGAGGTATTTACATCCCATTTCAATTTCTCGGTGATGGTGGTGCCTAGGAGCCGCGCACTTTGTACCCTGGTGACCTCAGTGCCATTTATGAAGACTGGGCTGGGTGGTGGAGCGTTCTTCCTGAAGTCCACTATCAGTTCCACAGTTTTTGCCACATTTAGTACAAGTCTGTTGTTCGAGCACCACTCGAGGGTCCGCTTAATCTCGCGGTGATATTCAAGCTCGCCATCTTCACCGATTAGACCTAGAATGGTGGTATCATCCGCAAACTTAATGACCTTGACCGTGTCCACAGATGAGGTGCAGCTGTTTGTGTACAGGGAAAAGAGCAGCGGCGATAGTACACACCCTTGCGGTGCACCAGTGTTGGTGGTTCTTGCACTGGAGGAGCAGTCGCCAAGTCTAACTAGCTGTGTCCTATTAGTGAGAAAGTCTTTGATCCAGGCACGGAGGGTGGGATCAACACCAAGTCGTTCCAGGTTGTCATGCAGAATGTTCGGACAGATGGTGTTAAATGCAGAACTGAAGTCCAGGAGGAGGATCCTGGCATATGACTTGGGTTTATCCAGGTGTTCAGTGATGTGTGCAAGAATGATGTTGATGGTGTCATCCACAGATCGGTTGGCCCTGTATGCGAATTGGAGAGGATCCAGTAGTGGATCGGTGTGGTTCTGCAGATGGGATAGGACCAGTCTTTCGAAGGTCTTCATGATGATTGGAGTTAAGGCCACCGGTCTGAAGTTATTTAGATCCGTGAATCCAGGCTTCTTGGGGACTGGAATGATGTCGGCTTTTTTGAAACAGGAAGGAACTTTGCCCAGCTCCAGGGATCTGTTGAAAATGGAGGCGAGGACCGGGGCTAGCTGACCCGCACAGGTTTTCAGACAGGATGGGGATATGCCGTCCGGGCCTGAGGCTTTCCTTGTCTTTAGCTTCCGGAGGTGCTTTAGAACATCGGTCTCCTGGACTGTAGCCAGTGCTGGGAGGGGGGCATGCAGACCAGGGTGTGGAGGAGAGGAGGGTAGTGGATGCCTGAGAGTGGATGTGGACGCCTGATCTGTGGGGTGGATTGGTACGGCCTCGAACCTGCAATAGAATTTATTGAGCTCCTCGGCTAGTGCGGTGTTTGGAAGTATGTGTTGAGGAGTGGGCCTGAAGTTCGTGGCAGCCCTTAGGCCTTTCCAAACCTCTCGAGCGTTGTTGGATTGAAGGTTACAGCTGCACATGGAAGGAGTTATTTTTATATATGGAAGAGAATGCTGCATATGGAAGGGGTCATTGCGATATATAGAAGAGAATATTGCATAGCTGCATATAGGTGATTGCAGTATATGTAATAGAACACTGCACAGCAGCACATGAAAGGTGATTGCTGTATATGGAAGAGAATGCTGCATATGGAAGGGGTGATTGATGCATATGGAAAAGAATGCTGTATATGGAAGGGGTGATTGCTGTATATGGAAGAGAATGCTGCATATGGAAGGGGTGATTGCTGTATATGGAAGATAATGCTGTACAGGATCACATGGAAGATGCGATTGCTACATATGGAAGAGAATGCTGCATATGGAAGGGGTAATTGCTGTAAATGAAAGATAATTCTGTACAGCAGCACATGGAAGGGGTGATTGCTGCATATGGAAGCGAATGCTGCACATTGAAAGGGTGATTGCTGCATATGGAAGAGAATGCTGCAAATGGAAGGGATGATTGCGGTATATGGAAGATAATGCTGTACATACAGGATCACATGGAAGGGGCGATTGCTACATATGGAAGAGAATGCTGCATATGGAAGGGGTGATTGCTGTAAATTAAAGATAATTTTCTACAGCAGCACATGGAAGGGGTGATTGCTGCATATGGAAGCGAATGCTGCACAATGAAAGGGTGATTGCTGCATATGGAAGAGAATGCTGCCCAGCTCCACATGGAAGAAAAAAGTATATATCAGCCCTAGTCAGAGCAGCTATATAACTGCTATACTGTAAGTACAGTGCGGGAGATGGTGCTAGACTCTGAGCTAGGCAGTTTTGGTGAGAGAAGATGTGTGTATTATATGTATGATGTTATTCTTAGGCTTATTTAGGGAACATCTATTTTTGCTATATTGCATGTTGAGCTTTTCAAGCATTTGTAATGTTTCCTCTTTCTATATACAGTACCTGATTTTACAATACTGATATGGAACAGGCTGTGCATGGGAGCAAACAGAAGAGGAAGCATCTGCCAGTACATGGGTAATTTGCATTTCTAGGTCACACAATCTGTCTAGGGTAAAATAATGGCTTTCTACCTGGCCATTTGTAATGTCAGGAAGGCTGCAGCAGTTGGAGGACAGCTTGGCATGGTGCAGCTCGACCCAGTCTTAGTGGAAAATCACTTCTGGCATTGCAGCACTACTACTGTTCACATCTCTGAAGTCTTTGTTAATCACAGTAAATCAGAGGAACACTGGCATTGTGTACTGTCAGGATGAATTGCACAGTGCCAATGTTTTTCTGCAGTGGTTAGTACTTAGTGCGAGAACTGCTGCAGTCATATCTTTCTCTATTAAACTTGTCTCAGCAGCTTCTCTGCAAGGTCACTGACTAATGCTCAGCTGCAGGGCTGACACTATGTCAGAAGGGCCAGCTCTCTCCTGAATCCTTGCAACCATATCATCTGCAGGGGGGATCTTCTACAAGTTTGCAAATACAATTAGACAACAGAGATATTTCTATAGATAGCTATGTCCAGTGCAAAAGCTATGATAATGGTAAATATAATATGCAGACTAACCTGTAAAGCAAAGAATTTGAGGTTTGTCTGCATTAATCTAGCAATGTATTGTGAAACAAGCACGTGTCCACGCATCCCCGTCGTTACTGCGCACCCACGTGCATTGTGCATGCACCCATTTAGAAACTTGCTATACTTGCTATAGGAGTAAACCTTCACTTTTAAAGGTTTTTTTCCCCAAAGTTTAAAAAGCAAAGAAGTTTAAAGTAAATCTGTAGTGAAAATAAAAAAACAGATACTCTCCTAAGGAGGCGTATATTTAAAAAAGTCGCGGTCAAATTTAGGCGCGATTTATCGGGAAAAGAAAAATATCGTAATTTAGAAATATCGATAATTTAACGGTATTTGTAATGTAAAATCGATAATTCTGATTATTATTATTACAGGTATAAAACAGATGTGAGATGAAAACGAAAATATAATAACGTTAAATATCGTAATGTAATTCAACAACACAGCTTAACCCAACCTTACTCTCACACAGAACCCTCCCTTGGTGGTGCCTAACCCTAACCACCCCCCTGGTGGTGCCTAACCCTAACCCCCCATGGTGGTGGCTAACCCTAAATGTACCTAACCCTGCTCTGACACAGAACCCTCCCTGTATCTATCCCTAACCCCTAGACCCCTCTAGTGGTGCCTAACCCTAACCACCCCCCTGGCGGTGCCTAACCTTAAAACTCCCCTGGTGGTGCCTATCCCTAACCACCCCCCTGGTGGTGCCTAACCCTAACCACCCCCCCGGTGGTGCCTAACCCTAAAACTACCCTGGTGGTGCCTAACCCTAACCACCCCCCCTGATGGTGCCTAACCCTAAAACTCACCTGGTGGTGCCTAACCCTAACCACCCTGTGTGTCTAAACCTAAATTATCGTAAATACTTCATATATTATCGTAAATAGAAATGTCAAATATCGTTATTACATCTGTACAGTGAATGTTATATTTTCGTAATTACAAAATTATATGTATTTGGACTGAAGTTGCTTACATTCCATCATTAAACATGCTCATTTACCGTTACTACACCAAAAGACTTTTTAAGTTATCGTTATGACTGACATCTTTTTCTTTATTTAGCGTTATGATATTCGTTTCGATATATTATCATAAACTTTAAATTACCGATATTACCGATTCCCCAACAAAATTAGGAATATTACCGAGTTTACTTTATCGATTTATGTAAAATATCGATTTTGGGCACTTGCGCCTAAACATATGCAAAATTGAGTGTAAATTTACAAAAACGATAATTAACATTAGAAATATAGCCGCGCCCAAATCTATTAGCGCTATTTTTAGCTGATCCGCTAAGGAGAGGGAAGGCTCTGGGTGCTATAGAGCCTTCCCGTTCTCCTCACGGTCCCCTCGTTCCCCCGCAGGCTTCACTGTTCAAATATCCTGCCGCGAAAGACTTCTGAAGTCTTCAGAAGCACTTGGGCTTTTGAAGACAGGTGGCTCTGTACTCCACAAGCACGAGAGAGGGCGCTCTGAATGCTCCTGAAGCCCACCCAATGCAGAAGAGGGTAGTCTTCGACCGATAGGAGAAGTACTGGGGACGTACTTGTGAGGATGTATCCCTTCCCCCAATTTGGAAAGATCGCACAACACCCAAAAATGTTCACCCTCAGTATAGGTAGGTAGGTAGCCAGGTATAGGTTGCCACCTTTATAGGGTAGCCAGTTATAGTTGCCCCCAGTATAGGTAGCCAATATTGTTGCCCCCTGTATAGGAAGCCAGTATAGTTGCCCCAGTATTACATGTCCAGTACACCCAGCACGGGTGATGGGGAATGCTTTGAGGGCCCCTATGGACTCTGGGGTCCTGGGACTATGCTCGGTTTGCCCCTATTATAGCCCCAGACCTGCTCCTTGTATTTGTGTGAGTTTTATCTATTTGCTCTGGTTTCTTATTCACTCCAATAATTTGCTTGATGTTTTCCACTCAGAGCTGGTTCTGGTGCATTTCTGTAGGCAGCTGTTAGAAGGATTATTAGATTGGAGGTTGATGGCTGTAATTGGTTCATTATTTTCTGTAAAGCACTGCAGAATACGGTTTGTTAAATAAATGTGTAAATTAAATCTATACACTATTGAGCAACAGCATCCAGATTGTTCTCAGTTGTAATAATAATAGGTTTGCAGAGACTGCTTAACAAAGGAAAGATTTAGCCCATACAAGCAATAAAACATTCCTGGATTCAGGTTCTGTCAGGCAAGGGCTTTCACGAACATTACATTATGTCTCTCATGTCTGAATTATTTACTTTCTGAATTAGACTGTCTTAGGAGAGGTTGAAAAAGATCTGGGCAGATGTAGAGAAAGCGATATGTAATGTATCCTTCCACTGGTCATGTAAGGACATTGGGTGTCTAAATCATAGCAGAATACTCTCCCATGAATTTGGCAACATTAGAATAAAACATGTTTCCACAGGAATGTTCTCTGGAAGTCTTCCCAAGTTCCCATGGACACAGCCATCTTGTCAGGGTACGGTACTACAGAACAGCAGTATGGATTAGACTACACTGCACAGGGTTCCTAGGCTACGACAGGGAACAATGTGATTCCACTTGTATATACAGTGCTGCCCATAATTATTCATACTATGGACTATTTGGAATGGTATAGAAGTTTGGGTTTTCCCACAGACTGTGACAGTTTGTGAAGGGTATGAATAATTTTAGACTGGACACTTTTTGCTCAAATGTAAACAAAAGCTGAGATTTTGTTTCCCACAATAATGCCTCTTGTACATCGTCTTAGCTTTTGAGAGACACCTATGTCATTTCCTGTGCAAAAAATTACTTGCTGGTTGGTTAGATAAACTGGGCTTATTTAGTCTAGAGAAAAGACGACTTAGAGGGGATCTAATTATAAATACATCAGAGGGCAATATAATAGCTTGGCGGATGAGCTTTTTGTCCCTAGCCCTTCTCAAAGGACTAGAGGACATGATCTGCGCATGGGGGAAAACGTTTTAGCCATTTATTTAGGAAAGGGTTCTTTACAGTAAGAGTGATTAAGATGTGGAATGCATTGCCACAGGAAGTAGTTATGGCAAATTCTATACCTGTATTTAAAGGGGGCTTGGATTCTTTCCTTGCGTTTAAAGACATCCATGGCTACAAATACTAGGTAATGCCTAATGATGTTGATCCAGGGATTTTATCTGATTGCCAGCTGGAGTCGGGGAGCAATTTTTTCCCTTTTGGGGCTAATTGGACCATGCCTTGTAAAGGTTTTTCGCCTTCCTCTGGATCAACAGGGATATGTGAGGGAGCAGGCTGGTGCTGTACTTTGTTCTCTGTTTGAACTCGATGGACGTATGTCTTTTTTCAACCCAAATAACTATGTAACTATGAATAAAAATAACTTTAAGTCATAATTTGCCAGGGGTATGAATAATTATGGGCCACATTGTAATTTCATGATAAATTAGAAATATTTCATTTTGCAAGTAGGATTTTAGCAGAGTGCCATTTTCACTGTAAGTCATTCTTAGCTGGCCTGGTCTGTCATCGAAAAGAGATCTTTGTAGTCCATATAAAGGAACTGTGAAACAAAGCTATGGTTCCATGGCCAAACTCTGTTCCTGCTTTCTGTTCAGAAATCACTTCTAATGACATTCTCCCCCACTGAGAATGATTGTATTGGTGTGCATTGATGTGTCTGAAGGGTTAAAACCTTGTCAAGTGAAATCGCTCCCTGGGCTGTGAGTGTATTACAATGCATTCTTTTGGTTTCAGGTCAAATCTGCTCTTTTAGCCGGTTCAAACTGACATTTTATACCCAGAGCCCTTACCAGAACATGGCTTATAAAACATTTCATGAATTTTATAGGTCACTGTCAAAACATCTCTGAAAGATGGAGTTGCAAAAGGTAATAAAATGAACATGAGTGTAAACAAACAGCGCTGGAGAGAAGACAGCTGTCTGCCTTGGGATTTGTAATGTTATCATAAAATTACCTTTTATATTCAGAACCCAGAAGAGGAATGGACTGAATGAGAAAACATTAAAGAATACAACAAGGGGCCCTTCTCTTACATAGGAGAATTTTCCATTCCCATTTAACAAATGCTATTTGCACAGCTATATGCCTTTATTTGTCTATTTAATTCTCAGAACCATTTGGTTTATAGCACATTTCTTAAACAATGTGTTAGAGACATTTTCAAGATAAAATAAAAAATAAATGTACTGTAGATATTAATTGCCACACAGCATGCACACATTAAAGAAACCATGTCACATATTATGCACAGTGGGTTGAAGTCAATGATATTCTCTAGGCAGGGGCGCCTCTAGCCATTTTGTCACTCCAGGCGAGAAAACCTGTGGCGCCTCCCCCTCCTCACCCCCCTCGGATAGGCACAATGGGGGACAGAATGAGACACATAGGACAGAAGGAGGCACAGGAGGAGAGAAGGAGGTACACAGAGGGGCATCAGGAGGTACAGGGGGACAGAAGAAGGCATGAGAGACAGAAGGAGGCACAGGGGGACTGAAGGAGGCGCAAAAGAGGACAGAGGGAGGCACAGGAGGACTGAAGGAGGCACAAAGTGGGGCAGAAGGAGGCACAATAGGGGAGAGACGGAGGCACAGAGGGGGACAAAAGGAGGCACAGGAGTAAAGGAGGTGGCACAAAGGGGCTGAAGGAGGCACAAAGGGGGCAGAAAAACAAGGGGGAGGCAGAGGGAGGCACAAAGGGGAGCAGAAGGATGCACAAAGGGAGACAGAAGGAGGCACAAAAGAGGGACAGAAGAAGGCAGAGAGGGATGTAAAGAGGCAGAGGGGGATAGACAGATCCACAGGGAGACAGAAAAAGGCATAGAAGAAGGAACGGGGACAGAGGAAGGCACACGGGGACTAAAGAGGCGCATGGAGACAGAGGGAGGCACACAAGGACAGAAGAAGGCTGAGTGGGACTGAAGGAGGAACAGGGGAGCAGAGGTAGAACAAGGGGACAAATAAGACACTATGGAGGCACAGGGGACTGAAGGAGGCACATGGAGACAAAAGGAGGCACAAAGGGAGACAGGAGGCATAAAGGGAGACAGAAGGACAAACAGGGGGTCAGACATGGCACAAGTCACTGAAGGAGACAGGAGGAGGCACAAAAGGGACAGAAGGAGGCACAAAGGGGGAAAAAAAAGGATGCACAAGGCACAGATGGACACAGTGGCAGCTGCCTGCAACTTACGCTAAGCAGGTGCAGCAGAAGCACATAATAGAACACCCTTGGGGCGAGGCTTAATCAGGGGGCAGGGCTTTATTGAGGGGGCGGAGCTTAATTCAGCAACATGGCGCCCCCAGGACCAATGGCACTCCAGGCAATGGCCTGTACTGCCTATGCCTAGAGGCGCCCCTGCCTCTAGGTTATGCTAAATCATTGTGGTTTCATTCTTCTACCGTATTTTTTCGGACCATAAGACGCTCCTGACCATAAGACGCACCTAGGTGTAGAGGAGAAAAACCAGGGTAAAGAAAATAAAAATAAACTAAACCTGGTGCATCCATGGTGCAGGGGCGTCATGTGGATTTTCTTCCCTCAATTTCCCTCCCCCCCAATTATTTCCCCCTTGTAACTCTTGTGTCCTTTGCTGTCTCTACTGTGACCTCCTTTGCCCCATGTCTTTCCACTGTCCCTCTGTCTCATCTCCATGTTCCCTGCATATCTCCACTATCCCCCTGTCTCGTCTCCATTTACCACTGCTTGTCTCCACTGTCCCTCTGTCTCGTCTCCATTTACCACTGCTTGTTTCCACTGTCCCTCTGTCTCCCTGTCCCCCTGCGTGTCTCCACTGTCCCCCTGTCTCCGGGTCCCCCTGCGTGTCTCCACTTCCCATTTCCATGTCCCCCTGCGTAACACTACTGTCCCCGTCTCCCCCTGCATGTCTCCACTGTCCTCAATTCATGTCTCCATGTTCCCCTGCGTGTATCCACCGCCCCCTGTCTCTTCTCCGCGTCCCCCAATGTGTCTCCACTGTTTCTGTGTCACCCTATCTCATCTCCATGTCCCCCTGCGTGTCTCCACTGTTCCCCTATCTTGTCTCCATTTCCCCCTATGTGTCTGCACCGTCCCCCTTTCTCTGTGTCCCCCTGCATGTGTCTACCGTCCTCCACCTCGTCTACATGTCCCCCTGCCTGTCTCCCCGTCTTATCTCTGTGTCCCCCTGTGTGTCTCCCCTTTCCCCCTGTCTAGTCTCTGTGTCCCCATTCATGTCTTGTCTTCACTGTTCCCCCGTCTCCGTATCTCCTGGATGTCTACACTGTCCCCATCTCATCTCTGTGTCCCGCGTCTTCTCAGTAGCTGACATACTTACCAGGGCAGGAATTGAGTCAGCAATGAATTGCTGAGCATAGCCTATGCAGGGATGCACACAGCGACTCAAGCTTAACAGACCTTGCTTGAAACGCTGTGCTGCCAGTCAAGGGAACCATCCAATCAGCGCCACCTGCTGTTCTAACCGGAGCCCGCTCTAAGGACTATCGGCACCAGTTAGAACTGGTAATATGTTTTGCCTTAACAGACTAGATTAAAAACATTAGTATAAATGTTTGTTTATATGGTAATAAGCTTGATCATTCCTTTATTGTTTGTGCAGAAGCACAAGTGTCACTTTATAGTTTCTGAAGCCCACCTCCAAAGAATAAAGTTATTTTAGTTTTGCATAGTGTGGAAAGGTTTAAAACCTCTCTGGGTTTATTGTTCCCTCACTGGGATCTCCATGGAATTTCACAGCTTTAATATGAACCGCGGTGGTCAAGGGGGTTGAAAATGAAGAATGGAGATTCTAACTCCTAACCATGCTTCAAAAGAGGCATCTCTGTGTCCCGCGTCTTCTCAGTAGCTGACATACTTACCAGGGCAGGAATTGAGTCAGCAATGAATTGCTGAGCATAGCCTATGCAGGGATGCACACAGCGACTCAAGCTTAACAGACCTTGCTTGAAACGCTGTGCTGCCAGTCAAGGGAACCATCCAATCAGCGCCACCTGCTGTTCTAACCGGAGCCCGCTCTAAGGACTATCGGCACCAGTTAGAACTGGTAATATGTTTTGCCTTAACAGACTAGATTAAAAACATTAGTATAAATGTTTGTTTATATGGTAATAAGCTTGATCATTCCTTTATTGTTTGTGCAGAAGCACAAGTGTCACTTTATAGTTTCTGAAGCCCACCTCCAAAGAATAAAGTTATTTTAGTTTTGCATAGTGTGGAAAGGTTTAAAACCTCTCTGGGTTTATTGTTCCCTCACTGGGATCTCCATGGAATTTCACAGCTTTAATATGAACCGCGGTGGTCAAGGGGGTTGAAAATGAAGAATGGAGATTCTAACTCCTAACCATGCTTCAAAAGAGGTTTGATCTACTCATTTCCTGGTAGGACAGGAAGCTATTATTTCTGCAATCACACTAGAGGTAGTGTGTTTTTAGTTTATCTAGTAAGAAGTACAATGTGGCCAGAGGTCAAAGGGGGAATGTCCTAAGTTAGAGCATATGAAAAAGTGAGCTTTGAGGGAGTATTTAAAGAATTCAAAGATTGGAGAGTGATGGATGTGCTGTGGAAGGGAATTCCGGAAGAGGGGTGAAGCACGTGAGAAATCTTGTATACGTGAATGCGATGAGGTGATTCTAGAGAAGGACAAAAGAAGATTGCTTGCAGATCTGAGGTTTTGATTAGGTTGACATCTGGAAACTCGTGAGGAGATGTACAGGTGAGAGAGATTGTGGAGAGCTTTGTAGGTTAGGGTTAAGAGTTTGAAATGGATCCTCTCGTTAATTGGCAGCCAATAAAAAGCTTGACAGTGAGAAGCGGCGAAGAAAGAGTGAGAAGAACTGAGCAAACCGAGTTCAGTACAGATTGGAGTGGTGCCAGTGTGTTAGTTGGTAGTCCACAAAGCAGTGTATGACAATAGTCCAAACAAGATATTACAAGAGAATGTACTAACGTTTTAGTTGTGTCCTGAGTGAGAAAAGGCCGGATGCAATGATATGTTTTTGAGTTGGAGATGACAGGAAATGGTTTGTGAGTGAATGTGAGGATTATATGATAAAGAGGAGTCAAATACTACCGCAAAGCACCGTGCTTTGGGAACTGAAGTTATAGGGGAGTTATCAACATTAATTGTTATATTAGGCAGAGAGGTGGACAGAGGCGGTGGAAAAATGATTACCAGTAGTTCTGTGATGGGGCTGCAGTCCCCATCACCATTGGTAGTCACGATTAACAGGTTGCATTTTTTTGGAAGCCCTGAGCATGACGATTTTTTTAATGTATGTTTTTTGTGTTTTTTATATTGTGATAGTGTTTATGTGTCTTTTTGGGTATTTTTTCAATAAAGCTATTTATTCTATTTTCATGCACCAAAGAGCCAATTCTCTTTTTTTGTAGTTCTTATTCATTTATGTTGGCAGAGTGCATGAAAATATTGATTATTGATACTTATGCGGTTTGATTATTTCCCAGTTGGCCAATGCCCCTTATTCAAGAGTCATTACCTTTTCTTAAATATAGTTATTTTGTAAGTGAGTGCAATATTCTTAACAATAGATGTGGGACAGATCTTCATGTATATCGTGAATCATTGACCACACTGTTGACTGTAAGCAATGCATAGTCAGCAACACAGATACAAGAGAACTTATTCACAAACATCTTAAAACTACTCATGCGCCACAAAAGAGCCAACAGGAAAGCCAACAATTTAACTCGAAAAATAAGTTGTTTACAGAAGCTACTTTCGTGAGTAAAGGTGAACTTAGCCATTTTATCCTGTTCTATATTTGCTTAGAAAGTACAGAGAATAATGCATAATGATATGCTAACCTTTTAACCAATGATTTAATTAGTGGCTTGCCAGTTCTCCAAGCCAATTTATTGTGAGCAGCAACTCAGCCTCATCTCTTTACCAGCCCCTTCCCCCGCATATAGTGGGCAGTCATGTTTTTACCAAACACGCCCCCCCCAACACTACCCCCAATCATAGGAGGCCAGTCATTCTGTGAACCAGCTCTAGCCCCACCCCTCATAACATCACTTTACCGGTCACCCACCCCCACACACATTGTGGCCAGTCATCTCTTTACCAAGATAGCACCCTAAGCAAGTAATGGCAAACTACTCTTTTCCTCCCCTAATTGTGGCCACTCATTTCGATGACCCACAACCGAATGCAGAGTGGCTCGGTGATACCATACATTGGGCCTTTTTGTTCATCCCAGGAGGAAGCCGCACTGTATGCCATGTCATGTGATTGGAAGTCAGAGGATGTCAGCTCCTGGTAGGAAGAGGAAATGCGATGTACGGTAGATCAGGTAAATATCTCAGCGCTCCCTGCGATACTCTGCATTTAGGGTGAGGAGCACGGCTGAGTATACCCAGCTGCCGTGCCGTTGCACTGTGGTATCCCACATGAGTTAACGCATGTGCAGTGCCCAAAAGGCTAAAGTAATCCCATTTGTTTGAAGACAGACAATTGAGAACATAGAAGTCCATGTCCAAGTCCATGTCTAGATGTGAATTGCACAAAATGGGCCACAATTTGTTTACTCCTGTTCTGATCTCTTCTCAAAGGATAGAAGCAGGGCTGTGCCTAGACCTCCATCAAGAGAAGGGGGCACACTATTGCTACTTGCCTTCCCCAAGAATCTACCGATCACTACCAGATGGCCACCAACATTTACCAGTCACTATCTACCATAAACTACAATCTACCAATCACAACTTGCCTGCCACTAGAATCTACTGATCACTACCTGCCCACTACAAGAATCTAACTATCAGTATGAGCCTACCACTAAAATCTTCTAATCAATACTTACTGGCCACTAGAATCTACCAGTCACTACCTGCCCGCGTCATGGAAAATGGATGAAAGATGTGATACATATAGTATTATTTTTAGTACACTGACAAGTAAAGTGAAAGTCCAAGGTGCATAACATTAACATAACAATTGTATTAGCACAACAACCATTAGCATCTTATTAACCATTTTCAATCACTACAAAATGATATTGTGAAATTAGGCAAATATGTTTTCACTATTAACATTATTATTTTCCAGAATAGTGTAATTAGTTTTCACCTTATTTTCTGCTGTTTCATCCATTCTATAACTTTCTTTATGGCTCCCGTACAGTTGGGAGATATTCACTAAAATATGGTAGCACTGCCATGTACAGGCAGCGCATAGCAATTTTACTGGTGCTTATGCCATTGACCTGGAACGGGTTGTGCAATTAGCACAACCCATGTTACCTAGGTAACTTGCATGCTGCTAGTGTAATGCATCATACACAAAAAGGACGCATGTGATCTTGGCAATTAGCGCAACCCATGCTATGCCAGTGGAGCAAGTAGTGGTATAACTGCTGTGAATTTCCCACTATGTTAGGTAAACTATGCCTGTGTGAGAAAAGAGGATCATTAAAAGGAAGGTCCAAGCAAAATAAAAAAATGAGTTTCACTTACCTGGGGCTTCTACCAGCCCCATACAGCCATCCTGTGCCCTCGTAGTCACTCACTGCTGCTCCAATCCCCCGCTGGCAGCTTGCCGACCTCGGAGGTCGGTGGACGCATTGCGTACATTTTTACGCATTCTCGCTAGTGCAGGAACATTAACACATACATTTTTACGCGTTAGTGGTGCAACGCGTACAAATTTACGCATGAGACCACTAATGTGTAAAATGTATGTGTTAATGTTCCTGCACTAGCGGGAATGCATAAAAATGTACGCAATGCGGTCCGCCGACCTCCGAGGTCAACAAGCTGCCAGCGGGGGACTGGAGCAGCAGTGAGTGACTACGAGGGCACAGGATGGCTGCATGGGGCTGGCAGAAGCCCAGGTAAGTGAAACTAATTTTTATATTTTGCATGGACATTCCCTTTAAGTAAAATAGCAAGTACAAAGGCACAACTGGCATAAAGGCCCACTTTTTCCCACTCTCAGATTGAGTCTTGCCAATTTATGTGTAATTATTATTATTTAGTATTTACATAGTGCTAACATCTTCCACAGTGCCTTACACAGTATATATAGTATATATAGTCCCTTAAAGGGAACCTAAACTGAGAAGGATATGGATTTTTCCTTTTAAAATAATACCAGTTGCCTGAATCGCCTGCTGATCCTGTGTCTCTAATACTTTTAGCCACAGCCCCTGAACAAGCATGCAGATCAGGTGCTCTGACTGAAGTCAGACTGGATTAGCTGCATGCTTGTTTCAGGGTGTGATTCAGCCACTATTGCAGCCACAGAGATCAGCTGGACTGCCAGGCAACTGGTATTGTTTAACAGGAAACATCCATATCACTCTCAGTTAAGGTTCCCTTTAAGAAGCGCTCACTATCTAATGCCTACTATAGTCATATGTCCATTGTAGTCTAGGACCAATTTAGGGAGAAGCCAATTATCTTACTTGTATTTTTTTGGAATGTGAGAAGAAACCAGAGTGCCTGGAGGAAACCCATGCAGACAGGGGGAGAACATACAAACTCCTTACAGATAGTACCCTGGCTGGAATTTGAACGTGGGACCCAGCGTTATATGAACTTAATGATAGGCTTGTATTTAACTGTATTTTAATATCTCTGGGGGCCGGTCATGCAAAACAGCATTTTACCTGGTTTTCAAGCATAAACACATAAAAAAATGATGTATAGTACACAATGCACAAAAGATAAGGAAAGGAGATCATTGCCTTTTCTGTAGTCACATACACATACATCACAACAAAGTATAAACAAAAATCGCAGTGTTCAATGTCACAATATCAATAAATACATTTACATAAATTCAGATGATTAAACTCTCCACTAGTATTCAGTTTCAGGCTCTCATTACATTTCACAGTCCTCCAAAATGTAAATGAGTGATTACACTGGAATAGGAAATGATTTTATTTTAGTATATCCATGTTTTCATGAATTTGAAATACAGCTTGTATAGTGTTATACTTCATTGTAATCCACACATATACATTATATGCCTGTTCAGTGCATGACCTCCCTTTGTTCTTTCTCCTTGGTGTATGGCTGTTAATCACATGTGGGCATTACATGCTGTGGCCTGTAAACACAAACCCAATCATGAAATCAATTTAGCTGTGTTCACAGCACACAACAGCAGTAGTCCTGAATGAAATGATGTTTATTTGCATACCTAATGTAATAGCATTATAACGGCAAGCCATCTCCAGAGAGGAAAGTGTTAAGCAGTGGAATGTATGGCAATGAGACATGAATATGCAAAGCTATATAGATCAGGCTGCGCAGTAAGGGATATGAATATCTGCGTTCAAGCGTGCCTTTAATATTATGGGATCACATCTGTTAATGTGGTATAGCTTGCTCAGTCGTGCCGGATACATAAATAGAACAAGCCGGGGAGAATGGAAGGGTACCCTTATGCCATGCACACAATTAGGATACTTCATTTAAGCACAAAACAAATGCAGCACGAAGCAGTCTCGTGGCTCTGTACATTATTGCATGTTGGGAAGGGAAGAAAGTAAAGACTGAATAACCTATATTTACAAAATATACCTGCAATGGTCACAGTCAGGGGGATATTATCAGCTACAGACTGAGGTCTACAAATCAGGCAGCTATAATCATACCTGTAGAAAGAAGGAGAAATCACCCGGCTAATTTAAAAGGAAGTGGTCACTGGAAAGGCTGGAAATGCAGGCCTGATTGCGAGACACCACAGTGCTCTTTCCCTCTATTTGTTAACCTTCCTTTGTGTGTTGAAGGACCTTCCAACTTACTTGATTGCTTTAGCTTACCCCATGCTGCAGGTACATTAAGTAGGCCATACATCTTCCCTCACCCCTCTTCCTTCACCCCCCTCCCCCATCATTTTTATGAGACCACCTACACAGCTATAGATATTTTTGTGTCAGCACAGGAATCTGTGCATGGTAAAATGTCCACAGTGGCCGATCTGAGCAAAGTGGGCGACGGGTAACATGTAGTAGGAGTTAAAGTGGACCCCAACTAAAAAAGATTATGCCTTCCATATTATACTTGAATAGGAAATCCTGAATGTTGCATAAATATTAGTTTATTGCTTGCAAGCTGAGGCCTCTCCCCTCCATACCATTTTGCTGAGGCAAGGGATCTGGCAGGACTGTGTTGCATGTTGGAACAACTACTACACAGGCTCCCAGAGTCGCAGACGCAAACAAAATTGCATGCATTTGTGTTTTTCAAGATGGTGGTAGCCTGAATTTGTTGCAGCAACCTCTTATTTCAACAGTGGGTGATGTTTAGCTAAATAAATGTAAAACTCTGGTCTGCAGGCCAAATCTGGCCCAGAGAGCTATCAAATTTGGCCCTCAAGTGGTTTCCTCACTTTGCATTATGTTTGGCCCATTCTAGACAACCAGGGAAGCTATATCGGGGTTGTAGCACTAAATCACCAGGGAAGCCATATAAGGAAGGGAGGGAGAAAGCACTAGACATCAAGGAACTGTATAGAGGAACATATCAACAGCAAATGGAGGTGCCGGACAGTGATTCTCTAGCTGGCGACACCCACTTTGCTGCCAGACCCTCTGAGTCACATGACTGACATATCGGGAGGCAATTTCTCTGAAATAGTCCTGTATTCACAAACAACGAAAACTCTGGGCTTTTAAAGGGTAATTCCATTTTTGTTGAGTAAAACTCAGTATGTTTATTCTTACCCTTTGTTTTGCAACGCAACAAAGGGGAAAAGTTACATAGTATGTAACATGCGCATTGCTATGCTGTAGCATAAAGCACACAAAAAGTATATAAAGGCGCACGTCGTCTGGTACCGCACAGAATGCATCGCATCATTCCGGCGGATTCCATCACACCACACTGCTAAAGCACCAATGTGAACGTACCACAATTACAATATTATCACCACATTGTTTTTGCAAAGCCTTCTGGGGAAGCTGAAACAGGAAGCTTCAGGTTAGACCATTTAAGTCAACCTCTGAGGCCCTCTGTGATACTGGAACTCCAGGTAAAACCTTTGGTTGTTTCAGAAAGAGTGGCAATGGGTCTATTGGTCTCTGTGTTTGCATTGAGGAGATTTCCACTGAACACGTCAAAGAAAACCTTTTCAACATGGATGTAAACTGCAATAAAACCCCACATATTCCTATGCTACTTTAACCACTTGAGGACCACAGTCTTTTCGCCCTTTAAGGACCAGAGCCTTTTTCTCCATTCAGACCACTGCAGCTTTCACGGTTTATTGCTCGGTCATACAACCTACCACCTAAAGGAATTTTACCTCCTTTTCTTGTCACTAATACAGATTTCTTTTGCTGCTATTTGATTGCTGCTGCGAGTTTTAGTTTTTATTATATTCATCAAAAAAGACATGAATTTTGGCAAAAAAATGACTTTTTTAACTTGCTGTGCTGACATTTTTCAAATAAAGTAAAATTTCCTATACATTTGAGCGCGAAAGTTATTCTGCTACATGTCTTTGATAAAAAAAAAAAAACATTCAGTGTATATTTATTGGATTGGGTAAAAGTTATAGCGTTTACAAACTATGGTGCCAAAAGTGAATTTTCCCATTTTTAAGCATCTCTGACTTTTCTGCGCACCTGTCAGGTTTCATGAGGGGCTAAAATTCCAGGATAGTACAAATACCCCCCAAATGACCCCATTTTGGAAAGAAGACATCCCAAAGTATTCAGTGAGAGGCATGGTGAGTTCATAGAAGATTTTATTTTTTGTCACAAGTTAGCGGAAAATGACACTTTCTGACAAAAAAAAGACAAAAAAAAGTTTCCATTTCTTCTAACTTGCGACAAAAAAAAAATGAAATCTGCCACAGACTCACTATGCTCCTCTCTGAATACCTTGAAGTGTCTACTTTCCAAAATGGGGTCATTTGTGGGGTGTGTTCACTGTCCTGGCATTTTGGGGGGTGCCTAATTGTAAGCACCCCTGTAAAGCCTAAAGATGCTCATTGGACTTTTGGCCCCTTAGCGCAGTTAGGCTGCAAAAAAGTGCCACACATGTGGTATTGCCGTACTCAGGAGAAGTAGTATAATGTGTTTTGGGGTGTATTTTTACACATACCCATGCTGGGTGGGAGAAATATCTCCGTAAATGACAATTGTTTTATTTTTTTTACACACAATTGTCTATTTATAGAGATATTTCTTCCACTCAGCATGGGTATGTGGAAAAATACACCCCAAAACACATTATACTACTTCTCCTGAGTACGGCGATACCACATGTGTGGCACTTTTTTGCACCCTAACTGCGCTAAGGGGCCCAAAGTTCAATGAGTACCTTTAGGATTTCACAGGTCATTTTGAGAAATTTCGTTTCAAGACTACTCCTCACGGTTTAGGGCCCCTAAAATGCCAGGACAGTATAGGAACCCCACAAATTACCCCATTTTAGAAAGAAGACACCCCAAGGTATTCCGTTAGGAGGATGGTGAGTTCATAGAAGATTTTTTTTTTTGTCACAAGTTAGCGGAAAATGACACTTTGTGAAAAAAAGTTAGCGGAAATTGATTTTAATTGTTTTTTTTCACAAAGTGTCATTTTCCGCTAACTTGTGACAAAAAATAAAATCTTCTATGAACTCACCATACTCCTAACGGAATACCTTGGGGTGTCTTCTTTCTAAAATGGGGTCATTTGTGGGGTTCCTATACTGCCCTGGCATTTTAGGGGCCCTAAACCGTGAGGAGTAGTCTTGAAACCAAATGTCGCAAAATGACCTGTGAAATCCTAAAGGTACTCATTGGACTTTGGGCCTCTTAGCGCACTTAGGGTGCAAAAAAGTGCCACACATGTGGTACCGCCGTACTCAGGAGAAGTAGTATAATGTGTTTTGGGGTGCATTTTTACACATACCCATGCTGGGTGGGAGAAATATCTCTGTAAATGACAATTGTTTGATTTTTTTTACACACAATTGTCCATTTACAGAGATATTTCTCCCACCCAGCATGGGTATGTGTAAAAATACACCCCAAAACACAATATACTACTTCTTCTGAGTACGGCGATACCACATGTGTGACACTTTTTTGCAACCTAGGTGCGCTAAGGGGCCTAACGTCCTATTCACAGGTCATTTTGAGGCATTTGGATTCTAGACTACTGCTCACGGTTTAGGGCCCCTAAAATGCCAGGGCAGTATAGGAACCCCACAAGTGACCCCATTTTAGAAAGAAGACACCCCAAGGTATTCTGTTAGGAGTATGGTGAGTTCATAGAAGATTTTTTTTTTGTCACAAGTTAGCGGAAAATGACACTTTGTGAAAAAAAAACAATACATATCAATTTCCGCTAACTTTTGACAAAAAATAAAATCTTCTATGAACTCATCATACACCTAACAGAATACCTTGGGGTGTCTTCTTTCTAAAATGGGGTCACTTGTGGGGTTCCTATACTGCCCTGGCATTTTACGGGCCCAAAACTGTGAGTAGTCTGGAAACCAAATTTCTCAAAATGACTGATCAGGGGTATAAGCATCTGCAAATTTTGATGACAGGTGGTCTATGAGGGGGCAAATTTTGTGGAACCGGTCATAAGCAGGGTGGCTTCTTAGATGACAGGATGTTTTGGGCCTGATCTGATGGATAGGAGTGCTAGGGGGGTGACAGGAGGTGATTGATGGGTGTCTCAGGGGGCGGTTAGAGGGGAAAATAGATGCAATCAATGCACTGGGGAGGTGATCGGAAGGGGGTCTGAGGGGGATCTGAGGGTTTGGCCGAGTGATCAGGAGCCCACACGGGGCAAATTAGGGCCTGATCTGATGGGTAGGTGTGCTAGGGGTTGACAGGAGGAGATTGATGGGTGTCTCAAGGTGTGATTAGAGGGGGGAAATAGATGCAAGCAATGCACTAGCGAGGTGATCAGGGCTGGGGTCTGAGGACGTTCTGAGGTGTGGGCGGGTGATTGGGTGCCCGCAAGGGGCAGATTAGGGTCTAATCTGATGGGTAACCGTGACAGGTGGTGATAGGGGGTGATTGATGGGTAATTAGTGGGTGTTTAGAGGAGAGAAGAGATGTAAACACTGCACTTGGGAGGTGATCTGATGTCGGATCTGCGGGCGATCTATTGGTGTGGGTGGGTGATCAGATTGCCCGCAAGGGGCAGGTTAGGGGCTGATTGATGGGTGGCAGTGACAGGGGGTGATTGATGGGTGGCAGTGACAGGGGGTGATTGATAGGTGATTGACAGGTGATAAGTGGGTTATTACAGGGAATAACAGATGTAAATATTGCACTGGCGAATTGATAAGGGGGGGTCTGAGGGCAATCTGAGTGTGTGGGCGGGTGATTGGGTGCCCGCAAGGGGCAGATTAGCGTCTAATCTGATGGGTAACAGTGACAGGTGGTGATAGGGGGTGATTGATGGGTAATTAGTGGGTGTTTAGAGGAGAGAAGAGATGTAAACACTGCACTTGGGAGGTGATCTGATGTCGGATCTGCGGGCGATCTATTGGTGTGGGTGGGTGATCAGATTGCCCGCAAGGGGCAGGTTAGGGGCTAATGGATGGGTGGCAGTGACAGGGGGTGATTGATGGGTGGCAGTGACAGGGGGTGATTGATAGGTGATTGACAGGTGATCAGTGGGTTATTACAGGGAATAACAGATGTAAATATTGCACTGGCGAATTGATAAGGGGGGGTCTGAGGGCAATCTGAGCGTGTGGGCGGGTGATCGGGTGCCCGCAAGGGGTAGATTAGGGTCTAATCTGATGGGTAACAGTGACAGGTGGTGATAGGGGGTGATTGATGGGTAATTAGTGGGTGTTTAGAGGAGAGAAGAGATGTAAACACTGCACTTGGGAGGTGATCTGATGTCGGATCTGCGGGCGATCTATTGGTGTGGGTGGGTGATCAGATTGCCCGCAAGGGGCAGGTTAGGGGCTGATTGATGGGTAGCAGTGACAGCGGGTGATTGACGGGTGATTGACGGGTGATTGACGGGTGATTGACAGGTGATTGACAGGTGATCAGGGGGGATAGATGCATACAGTACACGGGGGGGAGGGGGGGTCTGGGGAGAATCTGAGGGGTGGGGGGGTGATCAGGAGGGGGCAGTGGGCAGGGGGGGGGATAAAAAAAAAATAGCGTTGACAGATAGTGACAGGGAGTGATTGATGGGTGATTAGGGGGGTGACTGGGTGCAAACAGTGGTCTGGGGGGTGGGCAGGGGGGGGTCTGAGGGGTGCTGTGGGCGATCAGGGGGCGGGGGGGGGGGAAATCAGTGTGCTTGGGTGCAGACTAGGGTGGCTGCAGCCTGCCCTGGTGGTCCCTCGGACACTGGGACCACCAGGGCAGGAGGCAGCCAGTATAATAGGCTTTGTATACATTACAAAGCCTATTATACATATGTGCAGCGGCGATCCGGGTGCTAGTAACCCGCCGGCGCTTCCGAACGGCCGGCGGGTTACTACGAGTGGTGGGCGGAGCGAGTCCCCGGCGGCTGATCGCGTCACGAATGACGCGATCGCCGCATAGCCACTCCCGCAGCCGCCCCCGCCGATGGGCGTATTGCGGTCGTTTGGGCCCAGTCTTTGCCGCCGCCCATTGGCTGGGGGCGGTCGGCAAGTGGTTAAATAGTGCTTTGTCTCTATTGGAAAAACTTCTAATCATTTCCTGTAGCCTGTGACTAAAACAGGACTGAGGCGAAATCTCTAGAACGGGGATACAGAAGGCTGTAAAAACTGACTGACATGCTGATCATTCCTCACTCTATCTGCAACTAAAACCAACTTAGCTGCAGCTCCACTTAAAAAATAAAACTGATGTTTGTGCTGTTCCACTCTGCTGTAAAACAGTATTACTTCACCTGTGACAGGTTCCCTTGAAACATTCCATCTCTCTCATCTTACCAGAGCGCTCTATTACTGTTACATAACCCATATTCTAGTGATATCAGATTGTCACTAGAAAAATTATCTCCAGATATTGAAATACTGCCTAAAACCCCAAGCAGCGAACTGCCGTTCAAGTTGGATTAGCGTCAGAGCTGAAATAATCGGTTTTATTAAGCTGTAGCAACATGGCAATATTCCTCCTACACTGAGCCGAAGTGACAAGCACAGTTCAGTGGAGCTCTAGTAGTAATATTAGTTGTGTGAGCTGTGTGCTATTCATACAGCAGTAATGTAGCTTATACTAATAAATCACTAGAGGTAACTACACTGGCAGCAAATGCCTTCTAGGCTGTGGACAGACACTTCACAAATGTATATTAAATAAGAGTTCTTTGGCTCCATCTATTGGCTGCAGAAATACAGTGGGATGCGAAAGTTTGGGCAACCTTGTTAATTGTCATGATTTTCCTGTATAATTCGTTGGTTGTTACAATAAAAATGTCAGTTAAATATATCATATAGGAGACACACACAGTGATTTTTGAAAAGTGAAATGAAGTTTATTGGATTTACCGAAAGTGCGCAATAATTGTTTAAATAAAATTAGGCAGGTGCATAAATGTGGGCACTGTTGTCATTTTATTGATTCCAAAACCTTTAGAACTAATTATTAGAACTCAAATTGGCTTGGTAAGCTCAGTGACCCCTGACCTACATACACATGTGAATCCATTATGAGAAAGAGTATTTAAGGGGGTCAATTGTAAGTTTCTCTTTTAATGTTCTCTGAAGAGTAGCAACCTGTGGGTCTCGAAACAACTCTCAAAAGACCTGAAGACAAAGATTATTCTCCATCATGGTTTAGGGGAATGATACAGAAAGCTGTCTTAGAGATTTCAGCTGTCTGTTTCCATAGTTAGGAACATATTGAGGAAATGGAACACCACAGGCTCAGTTCAAGTTAAGGCTCGAACAGACCAAGAAAAATCTCAGATAGACAGAAGCAACGAATGATGAGAACAGTCAGAGTCAACCCACAGACCAGCAGCAAAGACCTACAACATCATCTTGCTGTAGATGGAGTCACTGTGCATCGTTCAACCACTCAGCGCACTTTACACAAGGAGATGCTGTATGCGAGAGTGATGCAGAGGAAGCCTTTTCTCCGCCCACAGCACAAACAGAGCCGCTTGAGGTATGCTAAAGCACATTTGGACAAGCCAGTTTCATTTTGGAATAAGGTACTGTGGACAGATGAAAATAAAATTGAGTTATTTGGGCATAACAAGGGGCATTATGCATGGAGGGAAAAGAACACAGCATTTTTTAAGAAAAACACCTGCTACCTACAGAAAAATATGGTGGTGGTTCCATCATGCTGTGGGGCTGTGGGGCCAGTGCAGGGATTGGGAATCTTGTCAAAGTTGAGGGACACATGGATTCCACTCAGTATCAGCAGATTCTGGAGACCAATGCCCAGGAATCAGTGACAAAGCCAGGGGCGTAGCAATAGGGGGTGCAGAGGTAGCGACCGCATCGGGGCCCTTGGGCCAGAGGGGCCCCGAAGGGCCCTCCCTCAAATACAGTATTAGCACTGTATTGGCCCTGTGCTCATAATAATCACTTCTATAGATACTTTGAATAGTAGTAATTATTAACACACTGTTCCCCATCCCCCTCTTGCACCCCTGACACTGTAGTTGCCATTGGCAGGTTTTGGTGCGCCGTATCAATTGTTATGTATAGAGTGCTTGGGGGGCCCCATAGTAAAACTTGCATCGGGGCCCTCAGCTCCTTAGCTACGCCACTGGACAAAGCTGAAGCTGTGCTGGGGCTGGATCTTTCAACAATACAACAACCCTAAACACTGCTCAAAATCCACTAAGGCACTCATACAGAGGAACAAGTACAATGTTCTGGAATGGCCATCTCAGTCCCCAGACCTGAATATAATTGAAAATCTGTGGTGTGAGTTAAAGAGAGCTGTCCATGCTCGGAAGCCATCAAACCTGAATGAACTAGAGATGTTTTGTAAAGAGGAATGGTCCAAAATACCTTCATCCAGAATCCAGACTCTCATTGGAACCTACAGGAAGCATTTAGTGGCTGTAATTTCTGCAAAAGGAGGATCTACTAAATATTGATTTCATTTCTTTTTTGTGGTGCCCAAATTTATGCACCTGCCTAATATAGTTTAAACAATTATTGTGTACTTTCTGTAAATTCAATAAACTTAATTTCACTTATCAAATATCACTGTGTGTCTCCTATATGATATATTTAACTGACATTTTTTATCGTAACAACCAACAATGTATACAGGAAAATCATGACGATTAACAAGGTTGCCCAAACTTTCATAATCCCACTGTATATAAATCTTCAGTCAGGACAGATATTATCAGGAAAACCCCTACAAAAACTGAATGAAGATACCCAGATGCATACACGAAACCAGAAGGATGCTACCCTAGCCAGCTAGCCTCCATATACACAGACCCAGTTTTCTGGCACTCAACTAACCAGCAGTCTCAACTAACCAGCACAAATTGCTGGCGCTACTCACAGTGGTGAAGGGCAACTTCTTAGGCTATTGGTGGGCTCTGCTCTGCTTACAAACTTGTTTCCACAGCTCCCCCAAGGTTAATATATTTTTAATTACCGGTACTGTACCTTAACATTTAATAATGAGTTTATGCTAAGTATATAGAGTGGGGTATAGCTAGACCTATTTTTAACATTAAGTCTCAAGCAACCAGCAAGCACACTTATAAGGCAGAACACACACCTTGAAAAATAAAAAATAAATAAAATCAAATATAACTTTTAATGAACGATCAAAGATAACAACATAGTAGCGCTGCTAACACATACTAGTTTGGTGATAGAACAGTGGAAGATGATACAAATGAATTGTTATATCCTCAGCTTACATTGCAAGGGATAAATTCACTCTTCTCACTGCACTGATACGTACAAAAATACACCCCCCTACATTAACAACCCAACATGTTTCGGTCCCTCTATAAATGGGGACCTTCCTCAGGGGAACAAAAAGTGCTGCACATGTCTGCAAACACACTGGAGAATGGTCCCCACCACAGGAGCGCAATAGAGGAGGTCTAT
This sequence comes from Hyperolius riggenbachi, assembly GCF_040937935.1. Lineage (NCBI taxonomy): Eukaryota > Metazoa > Chordata > Amphibia > Anura > Hyperoliidae > Hyperolius > Hyperolius riggenbachi. The sequence continues at coordinate 157,878,218 of NC_090649.1, forward strand.
AGCAGCGCCACAGAATATGTTGGTGCTTTATAAATCAATAATAATAATAATACAGCACGGGGCCAGGGGCACGCATGGAGCGTTCGGAGGGGGAAAGTGGTGGCACGGGGCAGCACAGAATGACGGCGTGGGATCAGGAGGGCTTCAGAGGCCTGGAAGAAGCCCCAGGGAAGTAACTGGCTACTTTCAATTTTACTTAAAATTTCCTTTAACATTTCCTGTATCAGGCCCCTTTCACTCTGGACGTTTTCATTGCATCGTGCTACCTGTCTGACCGCAGACTAAAGCAATTAAAGTCTATGGGGCATTTCAGATCGCATGCAGTGCGATGTGATGCGCCAGAACCATCTGATCTGACGCGACGGCAACAGCGTGTTATGGGCGAGCATCCGCAGTGACGTGTGGCAACCGGAAGTCATGTAAGTCAATAGCACCGCAGATATTTTAAACTGTTTCGCATTCCCATTGCGGCGCACATGTGCAGAAGCATATTTTTTCAATACACTTCCGGTGCAATTCGTATTTCCGCCACAGGACACGATCGCTAGAGAGTCTCACCTATAATTTGGTTTGCTGCCAAGAGTGACATCACTGCGCATCAACATTGCTGTCTACGAGGCCTTTTTAAATCGTTGCGGTGAGATGCGATCATCTGTGATTGCATTGCACACAAAACGCTGGTTAGCAGTGTGAAAACAGCCTTAGGGCCTGTACACACTGCTGCGCTTGTGCTGCGTTTTTAAAATCTTCACGATTTTCACGATTTTTCAAAAGACCTTGCGATTAAAAAACACATGCGATTTTAAAGGTGCAGTGCAAGCGCCGTAGTGTGTACAGGCCCTTAGTCATTATTTAGCAATTATATTGCACTGTGCCACAGGAGATTATAGTGCTCTATAAATCAGTCAACGAAAACACAAGCAAATAATGTGATCTTCAGACTCCCTAAATCAATTATAAAGACGCACAATAATAAATAGAGTGTGTAATAACCAGTAAATATTCACCAGCGATCGAAATGGCTAAAGTGCCAAGAAGTAACGTCACTGAATGTAGGACCAACAAAGACAGTGAAATACGTTTCCACGGAACACTACACAGCTGGTTACACATTTCTCGTTAAATTGCCTCGTGGTTTGGGGAATCGGCCCTTTGTTGGCCTTTGATGTACAGATATACCACTTAAATTTGCTGTGTTGTTTTCAGCATATTTTTCAATATATGTGGGCTTTTTTTTATGTTTTTGTAAGAAACATATCAGGTGTTTCTCACATTATCAGATTTGACAAGATTAGCTGCTAGCTTGTTTCTGGTGTGATTCAGACACTACTGCAGCCAAATAGATCAGCAGGGCTGCCAGGCACTGGTATTATTTAAAAGGAAATAGATATGGCAGCCTCCATATTCTTCTCACTCCAGTTGTCCTTTAACTTCAGTTGGCCTTTGGATCGGAGCGTCAGACTAAGTCCGACACTTTCATCATTGCCGGCCACATGCTCCTCCACTGCACCACATAATGGAAGTATTACGTGGGCACATTTGGGCTCCCCACTGCCTGCGCAGTCGCAGAATCTAGTTTGCCATGGTGTCAACCTATCTGGATTAAAATGTCAGACTTTGTCCAACACTTTGATCCCCTTCATAATAATGTAATAATGCTGGCGCACATGTAATGGTGGGGCAGAGCTACAATGTGTGAGCTGGCACTGGTCCTGCCCTTCGCTGACGCCAGGTCACCTATTTGCACTAATGCAGGAAGGTAGAGCTACTACTGGTTCCTCACTCGGGTCACAGCAGTTACCCATGTGCCCCTCCCCCCCCCGAAACAGCGGAGAAGGTGCTGGAAGGCGGACGACATGGGTAAACACAAAAAGGGATTGAAAGAGGTTAATATTTACTACTTTTTAAAGAACCTATACATCAGTATTATTAAAGCTAATACATAATATAATTTACAAGGATAAGTCATAGGTGGTTTTGTGCCATGCCTTTCTCTGTGTCCCCAAGTGCCTATTTCAGGATGGCATCACCTTTCTATGACTGGGTTTTTGAAGTGAACACAGATTGACTGGTCTGGTTGTAAAACCTGCACTTGCTTCTATAATATAAAACTCATATGAGTCACTGATCGTTCAACTATGTAAAAGTGAAAAAGACCTAAAGACCCAGTCCTGAATCCTTACCGCACCAAGATCACACATAAACCTTTCCCTATTACAGAATGTCACAATGAAGGGAAGTATTCCATAATCATTCTGTAATTGTGTGAGTATTAGTATGTCGCTCAATCCAAGTTATATTCATTATATTCATTATCTCAGTCATTTAATCAGTGCGTTCACATTCTATTAAAGGCATTTTAATAAAATATGTATAAACTTTTGAGGTTGATGGATAGTCTGTAATTACATTGTGGCTCTCTTATAACGGACGTGCCCAGAGTCATATCCCATCTAGAGCTAATATTGAACCAACCACAAATAGAAGGAAGTGCAGAAATAAACCGGGCAGCATTTATAAGATGCATTGGCAGTGCACTTCCTCAGAATATTTATTCTGCTGAGAACAATGAACGTCTGTATTCACATTTTTCTGCCTCCGTATTGATGTTCTGGTTTTTTTTAATACATCTGTGTCCTGATATCGCAGACAAAGGAATTCTGCATTTAAACAAAAATGTGGCTCCTGAGCCAGAGAAAAGACCTTCACTTTTTCCACCCTCCCCCAAATAATCCAAAGGAGACTGTAACATCTGACATGTACAGTGCTTAGTGAATAGTCCATAACAGACCACATATAGTGCCAATCAGGGCCGGTTCTAGACTTTTTGCTGCCTGAGGCAAACTTGTGAGGATGCACCCCCAGCCCCGATTTGGAATGATTGCAGAGCACCCGACAATTTACTGTGCTTCATTTAATGTTCTCACATGACATGCTGCAGCTCAACACAACAACACACTGGCTGGTTGTGAGTCTGGGACAAACAAACTGCTCACCCTCAGCCACTCCATTCCTCCTCAGGAAGGTACACACAGTACAAGAATGCTGTCCCTGAAATCTCTGCACCTGATGCAAATGTTTCCCCTTGCTTCATGAGAGAACCGGCCCTGGTGCCAATGTAGGTACTGGATCAGCCAATATACATGGGTGATACTATGTTTAATCCTTACATGGTACTGCGGGCAAATGCAGTCAAGATTTTCAGCTTGAATTAAAAAAAAAAAATGTTATGAAGCCAAATTCCAGGCAGATATTTAAAAGATCAATGCTGCAGTAGTTCCTCCGGCCGGGTGCTTGCTAGTGCTCTGCACAGGCAGTGTATACGTGTAAACATATACAAATAAAAAGTACATTTCTTCCAAAGTAAACTGAGCCATACATTACTTTCCTCCTATGTTGCTGTCACTTATAGTAGGTAGTAGAAATCTGACAGAACCAACAGGTTTTGGACTAGTCATTCACTAGTCATCAGCAACTGCCGTTCACTAAGTGCTTTTGAAAATAAACAAAACCCTGAGAATCTCCCATGAGGAGATGGGCTAGTCCAAAACCTGTGGGTTCTGTCAGATTTCAACTATCCATAGTAAGTGACAGCAACACGGGAGAAAATTAATTTATGTCTTATTTTACTCAGAAGAAAAATACTTCTTATTTGTATGTGTTTACATGTATTTTAAATTTCTACAATTTTTGCAATAGTGGTCCTTTTAAGGGGTTTAAAATGGAGGGGTACAGGTAAAACCAGGGCACATCTTTGTGGATCATTTGATATGATTGTTTTAGTGACTTTGGGGTAACTTTTGGTGCCCTTTATCCCCCAGTAGTGCCAGGGTGACCTGATAAAGGTTCTTTTTGATGTTGCTCTCATCAGTCACTACACATAAAAACTGGGTACATTCAACCATTTAGATTATTTTGTTTATTAAGAATATTTTGTTTTTGAGCTTTATGGCCAAATACATGACCAGATCCAGTTTAATTTCTCCATTGCACAGAAACAACAATCTAGATTGCTTTAGTGTTATAATTCTCATAGTGGGGGTGGGGGTACAGTGGCGAAGTGGATAGCACCAATCAGTGCTGGGTCTCCGGTTCAAATCCCATCCCCTGTGTGTGTGTGTGTGTTTGTTTGTGGGGGTTTCCTCTGGGCACTCCAGTTTCCCTCCACATCCCAAAAACAGAGAGAAGTTAATTGGCTTCCCCCTAAATTGGCCTAGGCCACAATGGACATATGACTATGGTAGGGATTAGATTGTGAGCTCCTCTGAGGGACAACTAAGTGACAAGACTATATACTCTGTACAGTGCTGCGGAAGAAGTCAGCGCTATATAAATACTAAATAATAATAATAGTGTTTCTTGGTACCTGTCAAAAATGTTAACACTAAATGTTGGTATCAATTATATATGGGGGAGGGGGGGAGCACCAAGAAAATTCTCAGTTTATTACTAAAATCAGATAATAGAGTTGTAGCCATTATGCTGGGAATACACCATATGTTTTTTCATCAGATAGATAGGTTCGATAGATAATTTCCAACATGTCCGATCTTATTTTCAATCGTTTTTCTGGTCCATTTCTCATAGAAGTGATTGGAAATAGATAGGAAAAGATAACAGAATCAAATCAGAAATCGATCGGAAAATCGAATCGGAAATTGATCGGACGGAAAATCGACCAAAAAAACGCATCGTGTGTACCCAGCATTAGAGGAGAAGTCTCTGAAGTGTAGTTGGATTGGGAAGTGAGCAGCGGCGACCGCAGAGGGGCCCAGAGCTGTAAGGGGGCCCCAGCGACTACTTCCCTTTGTACGATAAAGGGATCCATTCTCCAGATCAGGTGTTTCTGTGGCTGCGCTTGTCATGGGTCTGAAGATTACGATGTCCACACTTGTTTTATGAACCTTGCAAGATGGATTCACCCAGGGGAGGCAAGTGAAATGGTTTGAACATTGGGGGGCCCCATCAAAATTTTGCTGGGGCAACTTACACCTCTGTTTTCTTTTGATTGAATCGGACATGGAAGGTGACAGGAGGATAGGATTTTATTTTGCGCCGGACATCTCAGAGTGTCATTATCTGATGATGTCATGTTTGACAGCACTCGGCTTATTTTCCAGGATAGTGTGCTTCATATTTCTACATAATGTCAAAAAACACATGGCAATCATATAAGTCCGTAAGTCACGTTAGTCTATGGCGATGCTGTTTTTTTTTTTAAATTTGCGTCGCAATGTTGCAGCGCACATGTGCGGAAGCGTGTTTTTACAATACGCTTCAGTGCACTTACGCATAACTGAAGCAGGAAGTGACTGCAAGCGAGCATCACTTCCTGCTTGGAAGACTGGCAGACAGGGGACACCGTATACTAACGCGGTGTTCCCTGAAGGCCTTTTTTTGGCGATGCGGTGCAGCGGGCGCGACACACCACATCGCTGACGTCAAAAAACAATGTGAAACCAGCCTAAGGGTAGGAACCCACTAGGGTGTTTTTAGCAGCGTTTTGGGAAAGTGAGTGGGGTTGAACCCATTAGTGCGATTGCGATTAGGGGTAATCGCAGGACATGCAGCATTTTGAGCGCGTTTGATCCCAAAGCAAAGTATATAAGCGCTGCATAAATCGATTATCAAAGCGATTATGGAGCGCTTTGGGGGGGCCGAGCGATTATCTTTGTAAAGAAACTTTAATATACTTACTGGGTCTCTCTATTTCCTTCTTCCGTCAATAACCCTGCCCCCTAAAGGAAGAGGTCACAAGCACTTCTCTGATTGGCCATAGAGAAGCACCTATGAACACATGGCAATGTGATCAGTACAGTTCTTCCTTTAGGGGGCGGGGCTACAGACGGAAGAAGGATGACTGGCAGGGATGAGCAAATCCGATCCGGATGCTACTCGGATAGTAGCTATCCGGATTTCACCCAGTAATGCACTGCGGCCTGGGCGGTGGGTTTAATCTTACCTATCATGTTGTCTTCTTTGTCCGTCCCTCGGCGCCTCCCACGATGCGCTCCAATCCGGCGTCACATGACTATACACTTCCTCCTTCAACCCAGAAGGAGTAAGTGTTTATAGTCTCGTGACGCCGGATTGGAGCGCATCGTGGGAGGCGCCGAGGGACGGACGAAGAAGACGTCATGATAGGTAAGATTAAACCCCCCGCCCAGGCCACAGTGCGTTACTGGGAGAAATCCGGATAGCTACTATCTGAGTAGAACCCGGATCGGATTTGCTCATCCCTGCTGACTAGTAAGTATAATAAAGTTTTATTTAAAAAAAAAAGCGAATCCCAAATCGGAAGCACTGTACAGGTTACTGTACAGTGATTCCAAGCAAGCACCCTAGGAGTTGCTGCACACAGAGCTGCAGCAATTTTAAAGCACTGCAGCAATTCCTAGTGGGTTCCAGGCAGGGCCGGACCGAGGCAGAGGCGAGAGAGGCTCCAGCCTCAAGGCGCAGACAGTGTAGTAGGGGGCACACAACTCATTCAGCTATCATTCCCCTATTGTGTTTGAAGTAGAGAGAACTAAGAAAAGGAAATACATGGCAGTGACTGCAAGCCAGATAACTAGAGATTAAGGTGTTGGGGGGGGGGGGGGGGGTCTTAAACGCGAGTTGTATGGCTGAGCTTTGCATACTTCAATATGAATATTCAATATCAAACTGACAGCAGGGAACCCTTCGGAATGTATTTTTACACAGTGACAAGGGGAGACTCCACTGTTTCCATATGCATAATAAATGAATAATACATGCTTAGATGAATGTAAGGTTTTAATTTGTCCTCTTTGATCATGTTTTAATATTTTCCCCTTGCCTTGGCCTGGCGTGCTTGAAGGGATTAATAGCAGTGGCTTGCTGGCAGTAAGCGGTAATCCTTCTGTATGTTAGTGTCTCCAGGGCAGGCAGCCCCCTGTAGAGATGATGTGCCTGACAGCAGAAGCACAGACGCTCAAACGTGTCCACATTCATTGCTCTGTTATCGAATGAGCTGAATGCAATCACGCTGAAGCATCTCTGCCAATTGCCAAACAATGCATTGCACTATACAGCTCAAATGGCCAAATAAAGGAGCTGCATTCCAAGCTTAACCTTTGCCTTTGGAACAAAGCGATCGTAAGAAAATCATTTTTACATTATTAAAGAGGAACTGTAGTGAAAATGATGTAATAAAAAAATGTGGTTTTTTTTTTTGTTTTTTTTACAACATTCATTTATAGATTATTTAGTCAGTGTTTTCCCATTGTAAAATAGTAGTAAATTGCACACTGTAAAATGTAGGGAGATAAAGCTTGCTTGGCAGCTGGAAAAAAACATTATTTCTCACATTGCAAGAAGGTTCACTGACAACAAACTGACAGGACCTAGGTCCTGACATCATACTGTGGGAGGGGTTTCACCACAATATCAGCCATACAGACTTTCCTAATGATCTATTTGAGAAAAGGTACAGATTTCTCATGGGAAAGGGGGTATCAGCTACTGATTGGAATGAAGTTCAATCCTTGGTTACAGTTCCTCTTTAAACAGATGTCTGAATAGAATGACTCTATGTATTTACACTATATAAAAGACAAATACTGTATATTCATGGAGTATAAGCCTACATTTTAACCCTTGAAAATCTGCTGAGAAGTCAGGGGTCCTCTTATATGCCGAGTGTCATTAATGCCGGGTGATACGCCCTATCCTTTCATAAGACAAGCAAAACAGACAAATGATAAGCGCTCAAGGATGCACCTGAATTGTAAGCAATCAGCGGCAATGCAGAGCCCCCTAGGGCTGAATACATGCCTCTAATGCAAAACAGATGCAAAATTATGTGCTAACTCTAATCTAAAAATTTGAGAGTGAATTTAAAACAGTGAAGGCAGCTAGCCACTAGTATACTTACATTTAAGTTTGCACAGTGGGAGACATGGCAGCGCTTTCAAACAACCTCATACCTGAATGATTTAACTGCAATGGTGAGCAGAGCTCCAGAAACTGGACTAAATTACACACCCAGCATACACTGCAGGCAAAGAGAGGGAGGGGGAATTAGTGATTAAGCTGCATCAGTGGGCAGAGCTCCAGAAACTGGACTATATTACACACCCTGCATCACTATAGACCAAGGGGGGGTGTTAGCTTCAGTGATAATTAGTGCACAAATTATGACCTAATAGACTTCCCCACGGCGGTGACGTACCCCCTTGGGGAAGACCTACCTCTAACCTAGCAATAAAAACATAATTCCTCGTGCTGCTATTCATAAATGGTATACACATTTCATAAGACAAGCAAAACAGACAAATGATAAGCGCTCAAGGATGCACCTGAATTGTAAGCCATCAGCGGCAATGCAGAGCCCCCTAGGGCTGAATACATGCCTCTAATGCAAAACAGATGCAAAATTATGTGCTAACTCTAATCTAAAAATTTGAGAGTGAATTTAAAACAGTGAAGGCAGCTAGCCACTAGTATACTTACATTTAAGTTTGCACAGTGGGAGACATGGCAGCGCTTTCAAACAACCTCATACCTGAATGATTTAACTGCAATGGTGAGCAGAGCTCCAGAAACTGGACTATATTACACACCCTGCATCACTATAGACCAAGGGGGGGTGTTTAGCACATAATTTTGCATCTGTTTTGCATTAGAGGCATGTATTCAGCCCTAGGGGGCTCTGCATTGCCGCTGATGGCTTACAATTCAGGTGCATCCTTGAGCGCTTATCATTTGTCTGTTTTGCTTGTCTTATGAAATGTGTATACCATTTATGAATAGCAGCACAAGGAATTATGTTTTTATTGCTAGGTTAGAGGTAGGTCTTCCCCAAGGGGGTACGTCACCGCCGTGGGGAAGTCTATTAGGTCATAATTTGTGCACTAATTATCACTGAAGCTAACACCCCCCCTTGGTCTATAGTGATGCAGGGTGTGTAATATAGTCCAGTTTCTGGAGCTCTGCCCACTGATGCAGCTTAATCACTAATTCCCCCTCCCTCTCTTTGCCTGCAGTGTATGCTGGGTGTGTAATTTAGTCCAGTTTCTGGAGCTCTGCTCACCATTGCAGTTAAATCATTCAGGTATGAGGTTGTTTGAAAGCGCTGCCATGTCTCCCACTGTGCATACGCCCTATCCTGTTACCGCCTCTCAGATCTTGCTGCTGACTGCTGAGGACTGTAGTGAAGCGGTGCAGGCGCACATGTGCGAGATCTGAAAGGTAAAGGTAAGAGAAGGAGGTAAATAGGATACAAGGGTGGGCCAGACGGGTGAAAGAGGTGTATTTTATGGGCACAGCGCACTCTATTCTTACATACTGCTCTGATAAGATAAACAGGGAGACAAGGAGAGCTGACCAATCCACTTAGGGAAAGTTGACCAATCCAACCAGTCTTTCACCTATATACTGTTATATACTGGGTACCACACACAGTACAGCACCAGTATCTGTTCATACATAGCACAAGTATATGATGTTTTTTTAATTTTTATTTGGTGTGCATTTGAATAGGGGTAGTCATATACAGCAAGTATATACCAAACTCTATATTTTAACTGGAAAAGTTGGGGGGGTTGTCTTATACGCACAATCGTCTTATACACCGGAATATACAGTATTTATTTACTAGAATCAGACTGTGGATGTACATTTTTAGCACAATGAATATGTTTTTGCCTCTTACATCATTGCAATTCTTGTCTTCATGAAATTGTTCAGCTTTATAATAGGAGCAAGTTAGTGTGAGTGATACAAAAATGAGGATTTATACTATCTTGCTATACCCTGTAAGGATCCCTATAAAGATTTGAGGCAAGCAGCTTTTGTGAAAGGAGAGTATAAGTGAAGAAATAAAGTTAGACAATACCATTCATTTTAAAGTATACCTGCAGGGAAAGAAACATGAAAGCTGCTATTGCTTATCTCCTACAAGAAATACAAGTCTTCTTTGAGGGGTGGCTCAGTAGCTGGCCAGGGGAGATCAAACTCTTCTGATCTTCTACCACTCTTTTCTTTCTGGTCTTTTTCTCATTCCTAATCTCTCGCTATCTCTTATCTATTAAATTGTATCTCTAGTTCTTTAGGCCCCTTGTACATTTGCAGTGTCTGTTGCATTACCCTGTTTAACCACAGGGTAATGCAACAGCAATGCAAGTGTATAGGCCCTTGTACACTTACCGCATCATGTCGCATTGTGGCAGAAGCTTTGGAACCGAGCCGACGCCAAGTCTGCAACCGTTACCGTATGACTTCTGCCATGACTTCTGCCTTGTGGCTTCTGCAGCGTAACTCATTGGAGTCAACAGGCGACACAGGAATTTTATAGACGTGAGCGTAGTGCAGACAACGGGAATCTCAGTGACGTATTCTCTGCCCAGCAGGCAGTACGTCACTGAACGGGGCGGTGCTATGCAAATCAGCCTGTCAGTGCACTCTTCCGGAGGGTCATAGGTTTGTCATTTTTTTGCGATGTGGTGGGATGCGGCAGGAGCATCACATCGCCACTGCAACGCAAAAAATATGGGTAAAACCATCCTCAAGGCTATGTTCACATTGGGCAATACATTCCATGCGCAGTGCTATGCTATGCAATGCTTATGTCACATACAGTAATGCTGAAAACGATATTTATCAGGCACCCAATTTCTGCTTTGGGCGCCGCATTAACGATATTTGCATTACCGCCTGTTGGGTGCCCGGCTGCCCAAATTGTCCATTAGCCGCCGGCGCCCCAATTTCCTGCTTCCGCAGAGACTGTTTGAATGCATAACAGAAAGATCTGAGCAGTGACCACAACCACCTGTTAGGGCCCGTTTCCACTAGAGCGAATCCGCATGCGTTGTCTGCATGCGGATTCGCATAACCAATACAAGTGGATGAGACTGTTTCCACTTGTCAGTTTTTTGGTGCGTTTTTCTGTGCAGGATTTTTCTGCACGGTAGGGCCTGCAGAATTCGCCTGCGTGAGGAATGCAGGTGATTCGCAGGCTATGTATTTAATAGGGAAAACGCACATGCGTTTTTTGCCGCGATTTCGCGTGCGAATTCGCACGAAAACTAATGCAAATTGAACCAGGCAGTGACATGGTTAAAATCGCTCATAGCCTGCCTATGCGAAATCGCGGCAAAAATCGCATGCGGAATCGCATCCGCATGCGATTTTGTCAGCGGTGGAATCCCAGCGATTCGCACCGCACTAGTGGAAACGGGCCCTTACACATGGGTACGCAAGCAGAAGATTAAAGACAGTTTTCAAATAGTTTTTTAGTGAAAGTTAAAGCAGACCTATAATGATTACAGAGAGATTATGGACGCTGGCATTGCTGACCTCATTCTAAGAAAAAATACTAATTGCCTGGCTGTCCTGCTGGTACTCTGTCTTTAAAGTGTCTCTGTACTTTTACTTACAAAAATGTCATTACATTTTACATTAATATGTAATAACTGTCATTTAAAGGCATGTCATTTAAAGAAAATGTAGTTAAAATAACATAATGAATATTTTTTTTTACAATACAGTATTCATCTATAAATTAGTCAGTACTTCCCATTGTAAAATCTTCCTCACCCCGATTTACATTCTGAAATTAATAAAATTATTTGTCCTGCCAGGTGATCTCTGTGCACAGAACTCCCAGTAAAGGAACATTCCGCAGAGGGAGATAAGGCTTGCTTAGCAGTTGGGAACAGCCATTATTTCCCACAATGCAACAAGGCTACACAGTAAACTGTCAGCACCATGGTCCTGACATCACTGTGAAAGCCCCTGATGATCTATTCAAGAAAAGGTAAAGATTTCTCATGGGAAAAGTTTTTTTTTTTTTTTTGCAAAAACAGTAGTGCACATATTTGACTAAATTACTCCTGCTTGTCCACTGTCCATGTATTGGCTCAGAATTACAATAAAGGCTTAAAGAGACTCCGTAACAAAAATTGCATCCTGTTTTTCCCAGAACGTCATTTCGGACAGCACCCCTGGATGAGACTTGTCTCCCTCCCCACTGTGGACAGGAAACTGTTAAAAGAAGAATTTGCATAAGCAATAGGCAGCCACATATAAGATACTACACCTGCCACAGTACCTCAGTTTAGTTTCCTGTCCCGGACGGGATGCATGGGAGAGGTCTCCAGGAGTGCCATCCATGTCAGGCGGCAGGGGCAGCGTTTTCCAGGGCTCCAAGCAGCACTGTTCAGTGAACAGTCGGAGCCCTGCAGCGTGGAGGAGGCTTCTCCATTGGAGGCAGCAACTTTATGCGCGCAGGTGCGTGCATTGGAGAGAGTTCACTTCCGGTTGAACCGGAGGTAGTCACGCGCTGGCGTCCCGCGTGATCTGAAGTCTGAGCCGGGCGGCAGGGGCCGCGGCGGTGATTAGGAATCGGCATACAGCTGATTCCTTAAGGTAAGAAGCTGATTAAGCATATGTTTAGACGGCGGGGGCCGCATGCATAATTGGATCAGCTGCATCAAATCAGCAGCACAGGTATAAGTTTGTAGAGTCCATGATGCACTCTGGTTTGTGGCTGGGATCATGGAGGACGCCTCTGGGTCAGCTCCTGCACAATCTGCTGAATCTGCCCAGGATCCCTCTCTGGCAAGTAGATGTGATTATGTTTCTTCTGCTTGGCTGGATGTATGTTATGTATAGAGGGATTTGTCTAATGGCTGGCTATCGTTTATTATGTTTTATACCCCAAAAGACATAAGACTGAGAAGGTTGAAAAGTCTGAAAAATCTTCTACTCAGTCCAGTCAGCATGGATTGGCAACTCTGAATGGAAATTGTGCCAGTATTGTACAGAGAAGGTCCACAGCAATAGGAAATTAAAGATTCTGCTATTGCTTCTACCGCCTCCGCTGCTTCAGATGGGCCTGGGACTAGTACTGCTATGGCTTATCTACCTGTTATAGCTAATCCATCATCTCCTATGTTGTCTGCACCTCTAACTATGCCTCCTGCTTCCAAGAGACATAGGCCTCTATTTATTGAGCATTCCTGCATGCGGTAATGCTCAAAACAGCTGACTTTACCCACCATTTAGTAAAGTGTGCATTCATAAAACCTGTGTCCGCATGAAAATTTATAATTCCTGAGCAGGTGCGGGAAATTAACACCTTGTGCGGAGATTATCACAACACAGGTCACTGAAGGCTAATTCATAAAAATTAAAGCAGGCAAATGTGAGCAGAGAAACCCTGGCTGTTTAGAGAAGGCGATAAGCCAGCCATAACAGGCAAGCTAATGGAGAGACAGACCTCCCAGGCAGCTGCAGTGAGAGCAGAACAAACTGCATCCCAGAATACCCAGGCTGTGTTTTTAACTCCTTGGGTACCTGTTTTCAGATAAATTTCACATCAGAAAGCCTGCATGTGTAACATTCTTGAAGTTCTTCTAAGCTGCAGCAATTAAATAGATTGTTTAAAAGAACTAGACAGATTCAGGGCAAGGAGAGGCAATTTAAACAAAAATGCACATGTAAAGGAATGCTGGGGCTGCCTCCTTTATAGTAACTCTCTCTGCACAGAGAAAATGTATCAAACTAGGAGGAAGATTTGAGTAAAACTGACTAAGGGCCTTTTTTTCATTACTCTGCGAGTTACGATTTGATTCTGATCACGAGGTACGTTAAACTAATGGAAACTGCAGCAGCAATTTCCATTAGTGCAATCTGATTGCGATGCGATTTGGACAAAGCACAATCGTCATCCTCCTGCATTGTATGCAATTGAGCTGTACTATAAGTATAGTAGCGCAATCGCATAGTGGAAATTGAAGTGCGATTGGGATCGCAAATGCGGTTGCGATCGCATTTCATAGTAGAAAAGAGCCCTAACCGCAATGTTTTTTTCCTGAATTAATGAAAGACTTACTAATAGGTATTAAGTCTGAGCAGAAATCTTTGACACCTTTGGATCAAATGTATGAGAGTTTGGCGGATCCTCATTCTCGGCTTATTCCAGTCCATTCTACTCTTAAGATTAGTATTAAGGAGTGGGATAATCTAGGAAAAGTTTTTTTTTGTTTGGCCCAGATCATTATCTAAATGTTGTTTTTCTCCTGAAGATCAGGGTTTTGGGGAACCCCGCCTAAATTAGATCCATATTTTTCAAGGGTATCAAACAAAACTGACCTACTTTTTTGAGGATTTCTGGGAAATTTTGAATGATTTCCCTAAAGTTTGGAATGCTTCCAATTATCTAGTGGACGCTTCAGATGATACGGTTAAACTTATGGCCAGAACTACGGCATTAGTTAATTCAGCCAGATGAGGTGTATGGGTAAAAACTTGGAATGATGACAATTCTTCAAAATCAAGTTATGTGGTGTACCTTGTGAAGGGGGTCTGCTGTTTGAGTCAGTTAGACAACCCTCTAGACAGAACGGCAGACACACATTAAAAGTATTCCTGTTAAAGGAATTCTATCGATTCACATATTTTCAATTGACACAGGAATTGTTTGGGAAGTGTTGCTAAGTACTGGTGTATACATTTTAGTAGCAACCTCTTTGTTTACTGTTATCAAAATGCTTTCAAACTTTACTGACAAAACTGACTCTGAGCCATGAGGAGAGGGGAAATTCCCCTCACACTTGATCAGATAACTCTGTGTAACTGTGTGTGACAGAGAGAACAGCTGCAGCTTCTGTGTCCTGTTTCGGACTGAAGTGTCTGTGGAGAGCAGAGGAAATGTAACTAATTGTTACAGCTTTTCATACTGTTTTTTGCTTTCAGAGTTTGTTTGATATTTGCTTTCTGTAGTCCGATATGCAACTCTGGCTGTGCATTGAAGTAGACACCCCTTCTGCAATTGATTTGTCCCAATATAGCTAATCCTACCCTCAGTAAATTACAGCTTTTGCCTCTGATATTAAACATGAAAGGTAGGAAAATGTTTACACAGCAACTTAGACATTATTTGTACATTGTCATTTTAGAACACTTGGGTATCGATAGTATTCCTTTAAGAAAGGACCTTTTCAAAGTAAACGGTCCTTTCGTCCCTCCTTCTAAGAATAAGTCAGATCCCTAGTCCTCTAAGGGCAGGAGATGGGCTCTCTACAAGTCACAGAAGCCTAAGGGCCTGTTCAGACTGCACACGTTTCCAGCTGCGTTTTGGAAACGCGTGCAGAAGGCCAACACGCACGACATCAGACAGTGCATAGAGTGCACTGTCTGATGTTCACACTGCATGCGTTCCGGACCTGTGCGGTCCGGGAACGCATGCTGCACGCAGATTTAGCAAAAACGCGCGGCTGTCCCATTCACTTTTCAGTGATGGGCTCAGCCACGCAACGCATGCAAACGCGGATGGCGTGCGTTCGTACGCGTTGCGTTCCGCATGCGTGGCCGTCCGTGTTTGTAATGTGAAACGGCCCTAAGTCCAACTTCACTTTTACCAAGAAGTCAGATAAGCAATGACGCTAGTATTCCAGTGAGATGGAGAATTGCAAATTTCAAAACATGGCAACTACAGTGCACAAAATATTGGTTATTTAGGCTTCTTTCACAGTGGGACGTTACAGGCGCAGGTTAGAGCAGCTTGTAACGCAGCCCAGCTCACAGTAATGAAAAATCAATGGGCTGTTCACAGTGCCCACGTTGTGTACACTCTAACGCTGGACGTTTAAAGAAAGTGCATCATGCTGTGCGTTATACACGGTTTTAGCCGCATTAGACTGTTTGCATATGCTCAATGTGTGTTTTTTGTTTTTTTCTTGCAGGAGAGGAGGGGAGAGTCCGCTGTTGTGGCCAGCCACATGACTAATTAATATGCACTGCAGTGTTAACTTCCTGGAGCGGCCGCTTATTAACTGGCAGGACCACGTGATGCGGAGTTTTCCGATCACGTGCTCTCCACAGTCTTTTGCCGCATGCGACATTTTCGTCCGATAGTAAGCGTCAAAAAGTACGCATCACAGACCCATCAGGAGACGCATAACGTGGCTCTAAATAGCATCCAACTTCAAAGCTCACATGCGTTGCGTTGGGGGCACGTTATGTGACCTTAGCGTCGCATCTAACGCAACGTCTTAGTGGGAAAGAGCCTTTAAGATGTTTTTTGTTGGAGGGATACAGAATAGAGTTCAGCCAGCCTCCTTTTAAGAGCTTTTGCATTACTCCCCGTTTGCAGGACCAAATAAAGTTTTCAGCCCTACAATCGAAAGTCCTTTCCCTGTTTAGAAAAAAAGGGTAATTCGAGAAGTACCGAAATGTCAGAGGACAGGGATTCTATTGCCCTGTGTTTTGTCTAGTAAAGGAGCTACAGGGAAATTATCAGTTCATACTAAATTTAAAGAGTCTAAACCAGAAGGTAAAATACAGAAAATTCAGGATGGATTTGATCTATTATTCATCTCTTACAGAAGGACGATTTCCTAGCCTTTCTAGACTGAAAAGATGCGTATCTTCAATTACCGATACATCGGACTTCTCAATAATGCTTAAGGTTTGCCATCCAGATGGAGGAAGAGGTAAGAATGTATCAGTTTAATGCTTGGCCCTTCGGATTATCCTCAGCTCCAGGGTTGTTTATGAAGGTAATGTCTGGGGTTCTAGCTACACTTAGACAGAGAAAGGTTAACATTTTGGGTTACCTTGATTTTCTGTTTTGGGGGACATCTCCCAATTCGGTAAGAGATCAGATTGTTACGACAATAGTCTTACTACAAGATCTAGGTTAGATCATTAATTGGGAGAAATCTTCCTTAATTAAATCCTACACAGATTATACATTTGTTTGGGCTATTTCATTAGCATATCAGACACAGGGGGAGCAATTCAATTCTATCATGGCTCATTCCACAAGAGGAATTTCGACTTCTTGGGCAGAGAGGGCAGGGGCCTCTATAGATCAGATTTGCAGAGCTGCGACCTGGTCAAGTCACAATAAGTTTGTAAAGCACTATCGCCTTAATGTATCTGTCTCTGCAGGTTATCCTTCAGAAGGAAAGTTTTGCAAGCTGTGGTCCCACCCTAAGGTTTTAACTCTTGTATATCGTCTCATCCAGGGGTGCTGTCCGAAATGACGTTCTGGGAAAGACCACTTTACTTACGGTAAAGTCTTTTCCAGTAGTCATGAGGACAGCACCCCTGCAACCCGCCCTTATTTGGGTAGGAAAGAGAAATAAGTTTGTGTAAGCATCATTAAATGTCCGTGTCATCTTTTTATTAACTGAGGTACTGTGGCAGGTGTAGTATCTTAAATGTGGCTGCCTATTGCTTATGCAAATTCTTCTTTTAACAGTTTCCTGTCCACAGTGGGGAGGGAGACAAGTCTCATCCAGGGGTGCTGTCCTCATGACTACTGGAAAAGACTTTACCGTAAGTAAAGTGGTCTTTTATCATCCTACAAGTTCCAAAAGCTATTCTAATGTGTTCTGGCTTACTGCAGCACTTTCTGCTATCACAGTCTCTGTAATAAATCAATGTATCTTTCCCTTGTCAGACTTGTCAGCCTGTGTCTGGAAGGCTGCCAAGTTCTTCAGTGTTGTGGTTCTGCTATGAATTCCCCATTCCAGGCCCATCTATGCACACTGCCTGTGTATTATTTAGATTAGAGCAGCTTCTCTCTTCTCTCTTATCTTTTACAAGCTGGATAAATCGTCCTCTGAGCTGGCTGGGCTTTCACATACTGAAGAATTACAGACAAGGGCAAAGCTGTTTGCAGGAGAAAAAAGAGCAGCCTGAAACTTCAGTGCATGAGAACTGCAGGGAGAAAGAAACACACAAATGATCTCTTGAGATTCAAAAGGAAGGCTGTATACAGCCTGCTTGTGTATGGATGTATTTTGTATGTGTGGACATACAGTACATCAACCTACTTCCTGTTTTGGTGGCCATTTTGTTTGTTTATAAACAAACTCTTTAAAACTGTTTTTAACCACTTTTAATGCGGCGAGGAGCGGCGAAATTGTGACAGAGGGTAATAGGAGATGTCCCCTAACGCACTGGTATGTTTACTTTTGTGCGATTTTAACAATACAGATTCTCTTTAAACCTCACCTGAAATGTGCTGAGACTTTAAAATAAAAATCTTTTGGTGCCAGAGCACTTACTGTTGACACTGTTCCTGTTGTCTTCAGGGGCTCTCTCACTCTTCAAAGTTTTTTGTTCACAGTGTCCTGGAAGCTCAGTGGGCTGTGAAAAAGCGCATCTGCACTTGGCATACGGTGAAACAAAGGGCTTGTGGATATCTTCTTTCTTTTGTGCACGAGCACTTCCACTTCCATTTTGGGCATGTACGTTTCAGAACTTGCCAAGCTCAAATGCACTCCTGCATGGCCATGGGCGCTTACTGCACACTGTATTTGACTGATGGGCCAAAAAATAAACGGTGATCAGAAGGAACCTTGAAGACAATGAGCAGCATGAAAGGTATGGATGAGCGAGGATGCTCTCACAAAAACTGAGAGTGTCCTGCAGAGTGCGGGAGGTGAGAGCAAGATCTGCGGGGGTTAACCCACCTGGCTGTCTCCTGCATTCAGATGGGGTCTATAGTGCGTTCCATTGGCGTACACTTCTGCAGTCATACCCGGAAGTTCTGGCTCCAAATGCGGAAGTGGAGTGCACCATGAGCAGGGGCATAACTAGAGGGGGGCAGCATCTGCGATCGCAGGGGGGGCAGGAGCTGTGGGGGCCCCAACTACTAACTTTTTCTTCTTCCAATACAGGGGACTGTACTTCAGATCTGGTGGCTACACTTGTTATGGGTGTGAAGATCATGATGGCCACACTTGTTATATGACCTTTGTGAGATGGGCCCTAAGGTCGTAAGGGGCACCAAGGAAAGGCAAGGGAACATTGCGGGGCCCCAAAGTTTTGCTGTTGTGGCCCCATGAATTGTAATTACGCCACTGACCATGAGCATTCTCACTTATCACTAATGAAGAGTTTCAGGAGTAAATGAATTAACATATTCTGTATTTACCGGTATTTTGAATTTGTAGTTTTGTATTAGGTGTACTTTAAGCTGAACTTACCGAAGACTAGCTGGGGACAGATAAGTTCTACTTTAATGCACTGTCGGCTTACTGGGTAAAGAGGTACATAAAGAAGTGATGAAATGTAGAGAGCAGAAAGCCATAGCAACCAATATATTTACATTTAATATGATTAAACAGGAGTGTTTTTTATATTTATTTTTTTTACATGTTATATATCATCATGTTTGCTTGTTGTGTTTCCTGGTTGACTATAAGCTATTCTATCTTCATTACAAGAGACTTTCTTCCTCAGTGTGATATGGAAATAGTCACAGCGCACACTACATTATCTCTGATGTCCATGCAGCATAGCGAAATACTGGAAAGATAAAAATAAAAAACACTAGGCCTCTTATAAAACATTGCATGCCACAAACAGCAGATTTATATTATGTAATCATGTGGAATTTGTCCGCATTTGGCTCTTCCGTGCAAGCGTTGCATTTCCCTTGCCCCATTAATGAGTGCATTGTGTATAAAGGAAAAATGATCTGACAGTATTTTCAAAATAAAGTAATGATTTCAAGCCTGTAGGGGATCAAAGAATGAGCGTGCAGTGTGTGAAACAGGCTATTAGAGCTTCTAATTATCAGTCGGCCGTAGTCTGCTCTGATCCTATCTCTTTGCTCATGTGCTTGAATGAGTACACTGGGAGGATATTTCAATTCAAATAAAGATATTGCTGCAAGGTTTCCACATTCAGTATTGCAGCAACCATTGTAGCTTATGCCTGAACATCTTTATCAGTATTCCTTCTGAAGCTACGTAATTTAATGAACTTGTGGATAAAATCATCACTCAAGATTTTGAATACAATGGCAGAATATATACCACTAATAGACCTTCACTCCACATTTCAGACATGCAGGCCGCGGGTGTTAAGGTAGCCATACATCAGGCGACTTTGCAGCCGATCAACCATCCAATTTGATTATTCAGAAATCAGATGAAAATTCAAAATCAGTTCAAAATCAGATGAAAATCGATGCCGTCAAGTGTATACCCGACCGACAATGTAACCAATTTATGGCCGAAATCGGTCGCATTAGTCGATCGGACATGCTGTAAGATGTAGGGCCGATCTGCACGGTTTTCGGGACGTTCAACGAACCCCCCTGGCGCTGTGTGTGTGTGTGTGTGTGTGTGTGTGTGTGTGTGTGTGTGTGTAAATGTAAATGTGCTGTAATGAGCTTTAAGGCCTGGAACCCATTGCAAAACGCTATCGCTAATCGCAAGCGCTAGCATTTTGTATGAGCAGTTTGTCAGCGGTTTCATGAGCGTTTTAGGGAGTGATTTTACAAAGTGTATCAATTTGCCAGCGATTGTGTAGCAATTATCGATTAGCGTTTTAAAGTCTGATTGGTCCTTTCAATTAATTTTAATTTTGTTACAGTGTGTGGTAACGTTAAAATGCTAGCAAATTCGCTCCATGCAGGTTTTGATGAGCGATTACGCCGGCGTTTATATACTTTACATTGAAGCGCTAACCCTCCCAAAATGCTGCATGTCCTGCGTTTGCGATTGGAGGAATCGCAAACGCTCCAGTGGAAGTTGCCCCATCCATTTACATTACGTGAGCGTTTTGGCAAAACGCTAGCGTTCTGTAACGCTCCAAAAATGCTCTCAAAATCGCCCTTGTGGGTTCCAGACCTTATACATTACCTGTCCTGTGTTGCGGTGTCCGTCCATCTACCGCCTCTCTTCAATTACCCGCATAGCACACCGGCGCGTAAAGTCACACACGCACCACGCCGGCAGCGTGTGTGGATAATTGAAGAGAGGTGGAAGACGGACAGCCACTGCGACACAGGACAAGTAATGTATTACACACACACATTCATGCACACATTCATGTACATGTGGTGCATGGGCAGCTGACAGATCTTTCTCCTATCAGAGAGAGATTTGTCTCTTGGTCAAATCTGCCCATCATTGATAGATGTATGGCTAGCTTTAAGCTCCCAACTAGGTGTTGTTATGCATGAAATGTTTTCTTGCTGTGCTGGTATGAGATACCAGAGAACAGTTTGGCAAAGCAGATCTTGGCACGGCAGAGTGCCTTTTAGGGCTAGTGCACTCCAAAATCGCTAAGCGTAACTGCAAATGCTGAGCATTTTTTGAAGTGATTTGCAGTGGCGATTCTGGGCATGTGCCTTGCGATTTCCTATGTATGCCTAGCCTTTTTTAGAGCTTTTGGTTGTAGTGATTTTGTAGTTCTTGTAAACTTTGATCTGGAAGTGAACAGCTTTGGACAAAAACGCTTTGAAAAACTGCTATGTTTCCATTCATTTTAGAGCGATTTTCCTATACAGTACATTGAGGCGTAGTGACCTCCAAATTACTGCAGGACCCGCGTTTGCATTTGGGATTAAAAAAAAACATAGCTCTGGTGTGAGCAATCCCATACAAACACATTCACCAAGCGCTTTTCAAAGCGAGAGTGATTTTACAAGTGCACAGAAGCACTCTTGGTGACTAAGCACAAATTTGATTGCAGGATTTGTATGAGCTGTAACAAATAAATGTTTTATCTTTAAATGTTATCATGCTGTTGCTTATGTTTTAGAGCAGAGAGGAAGTTCTGAGTTCAGGTTCGCTTTAACATCCTGTGTTTACCAATTACCGGTCTGCCTTGGTAGGCAGCTGACACAGCTGAGGGATCAAATTACAACTGGTGCTCATTCACTGATGAGGGGGAATTAGATAGGCTAAACTCTCTTAATACATACAGGGTGTATTTCTATATGTTTTATTTCTGTCCTTGTCCCTGTCACTCATTCCATACACCACAATATCTAAGCCTAAATTAGGTCAGATGAAATATCCAAGAGCATAATTCAAGGTCTACAAATTCAATGCAGAAGTTTGGCCTTGGAGGTGTATATTTTTATCTGCTGATACTAGTAATATAGGACGTGACCAAGGATGGCCTCAATTCATAAAAGGCTTTGCGGTAAAAACAATCTGGAAATGAAAATACTGCATTCGGTATTTTAGACCTTTGTGTGCTAATTCATAAATAATTGAATTGATCTCTTAGTGGGTCTAATTAATTTCTACTATGTTTTTGGGAAACCCACACAAACATAGGGACTGTCACGTACCTGGGGAGCGTGAACCCTCTGTGTAGCCCGATGGGCGCAACCCTGAAAACCAGATCGGTGCGCCCGAAGGCGACTGCTGAGTGTGACTGGATAATCTGATGAAAAGTACAGGTACAACAGACAGAAGACGTAGTCAGGGTGTATATTTTTATCTGCTGATACTAGTAATATAGGACGTGACCAAGGATGGCCTCAATTCATAAAAGGCTTTGCGGTAAAAAAAATCTGGAAAGGAAAATACTGCATTCGGTATTTTAGACCTTTGTGTGCTAATTCATAAAGATTTTCACAGCTGCCTTTGAAGTTCGGTAAATTACCTCAGCCCACTGAGTGGTACAGCAGAAGTGTGGCAATATCTCTCTTTTGTTACAAGCTGTAATTAAGGCTTCCTGCACAGACTCACAGAGACTTTGGTTCCCTGCACAGACTCACAGTGACTCCTGTTCCCTGCACAGACTCACAGAGACTCCGGCTCCCTGCACAGACTCACAGAGACTTCGGTTCCCTGCACAGACTCACAGTGACTCCAGTTCCCTTCACAGACTCACAGAGACTTCGGCTCCCTGCACAGACTCACAGAGACTGCGGTTCCCTGCACAGACTCACAGAGACTTCGGCTCCCTGCACAGACTCACAGAGACTGCGGTTCCCTGCACAGACTCACAGAGACTTTGACTCACAGAGACTTCGGCTCCCTGCACAGACTCACAGAGACTTTGGCTTTCTGCACAGACTCACAGAGACTTCAGCTCCCTGCACAGACTCACAGAGACTTCGGCTCCCTGCACAGACTCACAGAGACTCCGGCTCCCTGCACAGACTCACAGAGACTTCAGCTCCCTGCACAGACTCACACAGACTTCGGCTCCCTGCACAGACTCACAGAGACTTCGGCTCCCTGCACAGACTCACAGAGACTTTGGCTACCTGCACAGACTCACAGAGACTTCGGCTCCCTGCACAGACTCACAGTGACTCCAGTTCCCTGCACAGACTCACAGAGACTTTGGCTACCTGCACAGACTCACAGAGACTGCGGTTCCCTGCACAGACTAACAGAGACTTTGGCTCCCTGCACAGACTCACAGAGACTGCGGTTCCCTGCACAGACTCACAGAGACTTCGACTCACAGAGACTTTGGCTCCCTGCACAGACTCACAGAGACTTTGGCTTTCTGCACAGACTCACAGAGACTTCAGCTCCCTGCACAGACTCACACAGACTTCGGCTCCCTGCACAGACTCACAGAGACTTCGGCTCCCTGCACAGACTCACAGAGACTCCGGCTCCCTGCACAGACTCACAGAGACTTCAGCTCCCTGCACAGACTCACAGAGACTTCTGCTCCCTGCACAGACTCACAGAGACTTTGGCTACCTGCACAGACTCACAGAGACTTCGGCTCCCTGCACAGACTCACAGAGACTTCGGCTCCCTGCACAGACTCACAGAGACTTCGGCTCCCTGCACAGACTCACAGAGACTTCGGCTCCCTGCACAGACTCACAGAGACTTCGGCTCCCTGCACAGACTCACAGAGACTTCGGCTCCCTGCACAGACTCACAGAGACTTCGGCTCCCTGCACAGACTCACAGAGACTTCGGCTCCCTGCACAGACTCACAGAGACTGCGGTTCCCTGCACAGACTCACACAGACTTCGGCTCCCTGCACAGACTCACAGAGACTTTGGCTCCCTGCACAGACTCACAGAGACTTCGGCTCCCTGCACAGAAGGAGACTTCGCATTGTTAAGACCTTACCAGAGGTGTTTGTAATTATCGTCTAACTTACCGCTTGTTGAATTGTTAATTTGCTGACAATTTACTGACATGTGTTGGAGGTAATTACAGCCAAGTCGGTAATTTACCTCACTGCTCTGTAATTTCAGTTTTTCATGCACCTCAGCCCATTGAGTGGTACAGCAGAAGTGTGGCAATATCTCTCTTTTGTTACAAGCTGTAATTAAGGCTCCCTGCACAGACTCACAGAGACTCCGGCTCCCTGCACAGACTCACAGAGACTTCGGTTCCCTGCACAGACTCACAGTGACTCCAGTTCCCTTCACAGACTCACAGAGACTTCGGCTCCCTGCACAGACTCACAGAGACTGCGGTTCCCTGCACAGACTCACAGAGACTTCGGCTCCCTGCACAGACTCACAGAGACTGCGGTTCCCTGCACAGACTCACAGAGACTTCGACTCACAGAGACTTCGGCTCCCTGCACAGACTCACAGAGACTTTGGCTTTCTGCACAGACTCACAGAGACTTCAGCTCCCTGCACAGACTCACAGAGACTTCGGTTCCCTGCACAGACTCACAGAGACTCCGGCTCCCTGCACAGACTCACAGAGACTTCAGCTCCCTGCACAGACTCACACAGACTTCGGCTCCCTGCACAGACTCACAGAGACTTCGGCTCCCTGCACAGACTCACAGAGACTTCGGCTCCCTGCACAGACTCACAGTGACTCCAGTTCCCTGCACAGACTCACAGAGACTTTGGCTACCTGCACAGACTCACAGAGACTGCGGTTCCCTGCACAGACTCACAGAGACTTCGGCTCCCTGCACAGACTCACAGAGACTGCGGTTCCCTGCACAGACTCACAGAGACTCCGGCTCCCTGCACAGACTCACAGAGACTTCAGCTCCCTGCACAGACTCACACAGACTTCGGCTCCCTGCACAGACTCACACAGACTTCGGCTCCCTGCACAGACTCACAGAGACTTTGGCTACCTGCACAGACTCACAGAGACTTTGGCTACCTGCACAGACTCACAGAGACTTTGGCTACCTGCACAGACTCACAGAGACTTCGGCTCCCTGCACAGACTCACAGTGACTCCAGTTCCCTGCACAGACTCACAGAGACTTTGGCTACCTGCACAGACTCACAGAGACTGCGGTTCCCTGCACAGACTCACAGAGACTTCGGCTCCCTGCACAGACTCACAGAGACTGCGGTTCCCTGCACAGACTCACAGAGACTTCGACTCACAGAGACTTCGGCTCCCTGCACAGACTCACAGAGACTTTGGCTTTCTGCACAGACTCACAGAGACTTCAGCTCCTTGCACAGACTCACACAGACTTCGGCTCCCTGCACAGAGTCACAGAGACTTCGGCTCCCTGCACAGACTCACAGAGACTCCGGCTCCCTGCACAGACTCACAGAGACTTCAGCTCCCTGCACAGACTCACACAGACTTCGGCTCCCTGCACAGACTCACAGAGACTTCGGCTCCCTGCACAGACTCACAGAGACTTTGGCTACCTGCACAGACTCACAGAGACTTCGGCTCCCTGCACAGACTCACAGAGACTTCGGCTCCCTGCACAGACTCACAGAGACTGCGGTTCCCTGCACAGACTCACAGAGACTGCGGTTCCCTGCACAGACTCACAGAGACTTTGGCTCCCTGCACAGACTCACAGAGACTTTGGCTCCCTGCACAGACTCACAGAGACTTTGGCTCCCTGCACAGACTTACAGAGACTTCGGCTCCCTGCACAGAAGGAGACTTCGCATTGTTAAGACCTCACCAGAGGTGTTTGTAATTATCGTCTGACTTACCGCTTGTTGAATTGTTAATTTGCTGACAATTTACTGACATGTGTTGGAGGTAATTACAGCCAAGTCGGTAATTTACCTCACTGCTCTGTAATTTCAGTTTTTCATGCAGTAACAGCCTTTATGAATTGACACTTTGCTAAGTGCTCGGGAAAGTCTGCTGTTTTCAGCATTACCGCATGCGGCAATGCTTTATGAATTGATCTCTTAGTGGGTCTAATTAATTTCTACTATGTTTTTGGGAAACCCACACAAACATAGGGACTGTCACGTACCTGGGGAGCGTGAACCCTCTGTGTAGCCGGATGGGCGCAGCCCTGAAAACCAGATTGGTGCGCCCGAAGGCAACTGCTGAGTGCGACTGGATAATCTGATGAAAGTACAGGTACAACAGACAGAAGACGTAGTCAGGGATAAGCCAGAAATTAGTTTTTAGCAAATCAGTCCTAGGCGAGGCAAACAGATGGTCAGAGTATGGCCAAGGCTCAAAGCCAGGATATCAGTTCATAAAGGCATAGCCTCTCTGGAAACAAGAACATAGAAAACCTGTTGTTGAAGCAGCGAGGGAAGCACATAAAATCAGCCACAAAATAAAATTCCATTAAGCCACTGCTGTGTTTATTGTGTATTCTACAACCTGACCCTGCATTACAAGCATTACAACCTAATTATAAATGTTTCTGCTGCAATAAATCTTATCTCAGTGCGCCTGGCTCTATTTGGTACATTGGCAATAAGAAGGAAGCTTGTTATCTACCCTCCCACATTCCTGTTTCTCACTGATTGGCTGAGGGCAGTTCAGTGCGACACTAGGCTGAGGAAGGAAAACGCTGCTTAAATAGATTCTATGCTGTGCTCACATGTGTTTCCAAAGCAAGCTAGGTATGACAGTGTAGTTTCTAGGAGAGAAAAAAAAGAGTAAGGGAGGAAATTACATCAGGATTGGCTTCAGTCAGAGGCAGCAAAAATGGAAAATGCCTGAAACAGATCGATTCTTTACTTAACCACTTAACGACCGCCTAACGCCGATAGGCGTCGGCGGGTCGTTAGTGGTTTCCCATGGAAACGGCCGCTCGATCGAGCGGCCTTTCCATGCTAGTTCACGGAGGCTGTCTCCGTGAACAGCGTGCGAGCCGCCGATCGCGGCTCGCACACGTAATGTAAACACGCGGGGAAGAAATCCCCGCTGTTTACATCAATACGGCGCTGCTACGCAGCAGCGCCGTGACGGAGATCGGCGATCCCCGGCCTCTGATTGGCCGGGGATCGCCGTCATTTGATAGGCTGAAGCCTATCCTATCCGGCGCAGGACGGATATCCGTCCTGCACCTCACACAGGGGAAGAGAGAGGGGGGTAAGGGGAGGGAGCGCACAATATCGCTGCGGAGGGGGGCTTTGAGGAGCCCCCCCCGCAAATCACAGGCAGCCGGCGGCGATCAGACCCCCCCTGCAGGACATCCCCCTAGTGGGGAAAAAAGGGGGGAAGTCTGATCGCCCTGCCTTTTACCTGATCGGTGCTGCGGGCTGGAGAGCCCGCGCAGCACCGATCATTAAAAATCCACGTGGTCCTTAAGTGGTTAATATGTAAAATTCACTGACATCAAAATGTGGGCAGTCCAATACATATGTTATGTAAATAGAACAATTATTTATCTACTTATATATGTGTGCTTTTTTTTCCCCTGGGATAGTACGGCTGTCCCTACTGCTTGAAAACATAGTCCAGGAAGTGAGCACATATGTACAAACAGGGATGCTTAGCATATTCCAGTCACTAGATTGCGTGGGAATGTCTTATTGTCCTGGAAGGGAAAACTGTTCTGTAGACAGAGTCCTGTGCTGGTGGGTTGCCATGGGCAACCACTTGCTAAAGCGTGACAGGAGAACATACAAACTCAATTCAGATAGTGTCCAGCCCAGATGTAAACCTGAGAGCACAGTGCTGCAAGGGGAGTGCTATTCATTATGCCACCCTATGTATTATCTTACTTTTATGCGGAAAAATTTACCTACAATTTGTTATTCACCCTTTCATCTTTGTTTCTGGAGAGGTCATTGCCTTTGCAGAACACTAGTACAATAACAGTTCATTTTTTTAACAAGGAAATGATTGTTGACTTGAGTAAAGGATTCACAGACTGTAAAGTGCAGCTTGTTACAATGCTGATGAGAGACGAGTTTCATATTCATCACTGGAACTAAGCCAGCTGTACAAGACTCAGCCTTGACACTGACTAAGGCCGTCTGTCCTGCTATTTTTATTGTATGACACAAAGTTTATTCAAGGTCCACTCACTTCACACTTCTTTTCTTTTCCAAGATTCCAAACTACTTGGACCAATGATTGTCATCAACGGTAAAACAGAAGAAATAGAAAAAATAAGTCTGGCACTAATATGTGTACAAGACAGCAGAAATAAAGCTATACTGTATATACACATATATGGGGTAAAGACAACAGAAAGCAGTCATATTCCCACTTTCATTCTGCTAGATGTTAGGCCTTGTTCACATTATGAATTTGCGATTTTTAAAATCGCCTTTCCCTACACTTTCTAAGCGCTTTGTCAGTCAGGTCAGGAAGTGAACTCTGGAAATGAATAAATACAATTATTTATTAATCAAAGCGCTTGGGAAATCGCTATACAAAGTGATTTCAAGCGCTTTGCGATTTCCCTATACTTTCCATTACAGGCAAATCGTCCTGAAAATGGTACAGGCAGCGCTTTGGTGAGCGGATTGGAATCGAACCACTCATATGTGAACACTCCCATAGGGAATCATTGCACAAGCACTTTTAGGGGATTTCTGGAATCGCCTGCGCTCAAAAAACACCCGCAAACGCCCTTAGTGTGAAAAAGCCCTAAGAGTTTTGTTCACTACTATGGGGAATACCATTTCTTTCATAATAGCAGTAAATTACAGAAGGCAGCAATGACACTGGGTTTAGTAATAAAAATGATAAACCTATTCCTGGGATGTAGGGTTTTGCTAGTAGAAAAAAAGCTACACACAGACACAACTTAAAGGACAACTGTAACGAGAGGGATATGGAGGCTGCAATATTTATTTCCTTTTAAGCAATACCATTTGCCTGGTTATCCTGCTTATCCTCTGTCTCTAATACTTGTAGCCATAGACCCTGAACATTTCAGGTGTTTCTGACATTATTGTCAGATCTGACAAGATTCGCTGCATGCTTGTTTCTGGTGTGATTCAGACACTACTGCAGCCAAATAGACCAGCAGGGCTTCAAGGCAACTAGTACTGTTTAAAAGGAAATAAATATGGCAGCCTCCATATCTCTCTCGTTACATTTGTACTTTAACAGCCACCTGGGCTGTAGTTTGCAACTTTACAAAGTCCAGATGTAAACAAACGGGCTAAACAGATTGGCTATACTGATGATGCCAAAGGCTGGCAATGAAGTCATTGCAAATAAATGCCTTTGCTGTCCTCTCTAAAACTATTCATTCATTTTCCTACCTTAGGGTTATGTATAAGTTGCTGATTTAGTGCAAATTTTTAGGATGGGACTGTTGTGTGTGTGGGAGGAGTGTGTGGTGAAGGGGAGAGAGAGAACACCTCATTTTCATGCAACAGATGGGATGAAGGTGTGACAAATATACTCTTCTCCAGGGATGTGCCCCAGATCTATTCTGGGGTGCCCGGGATGTCCCCCAGGCAGAGTCAGGAAACAGTGAGGACAGACACAACGATGCATGCTCCCTATGGAGGCTCCAAGCACAACAGCTTCCAGTATGTCACCACAGCACCCAGCATGGCACCACACAGCACCCAGCATGCCCCATAAAGGTACCACAGCACCAGCATGCACCATAGTGGCACCACAGCCCCCAGCATGCCCCGCTCTACTCATCGTGCCTTACGCATGTTATTCTGCTTAGCACAGTTTAGTGCATACACCTGAATTTTACCATATCTATGTAGTATTGAGTAAATATACTTTGATTGGATACTTTAGACAGTCCCTCATACTACCGTATGTAGAAGTGGTAAGATTTAACAATTGAGATTGTATGTATCATTAATGAGCACCTTAATATAGTCAGAGATAGTTTGCTACTTGGATTGCTTTGGCAGACAGTCTGCAGTTATTCAGTGAAAGTACATTCATGTTTGCATCCAGGCTCGGACTGAGCCACCGAAGGATCGATTTTTCCAATCTGAATGCATTTTGTGGAGAAATCTGCCGCCAATCTGAATGCAATTTGTGGGGAAATCTGTCGCCAATCTGAGTGTATTTTGTAGGGAAATCTGCCGCCAATCTGATTGCATTTTGTGGGGATGTCTGCCGCCAATCTGATTGCATTTTGTGGGGATATCTGCCGCCAATCTGATTGTATTTTGTGGGGATATCTGCCGTCAATCTGATTGCATTTTGTGGGAATATCTGCCGCCAATCTGATTGTATTTTGTGGGGATATCTGCCACCAATCTGATTGTATTTTGTGGGGATATCTGCCGCCAATCTGATTGCATTTTGTGGGGATATCTGCCGCCAATCTGATTGCATTTTGTGGGGATATCTGCCGCCAATCTGATTGTATTTTGTTGGGAAATCTGCTGCCATTTGACTACTTGATGAATTATCATGAGGCATGTAACTACTTAATTATTTTATATAAAATGTATCTGGTCGGACCTAATCTCTGTGAATAACAACCCTACTTATTTTGTGTTTTTTTTTTAAGTCTGCCCATGACCCATCATTACCACGTCGATGTTCCAGTGCGTGGTGACACCCATTTATATTTGCTGCGGCGCGCTGTGCGCGCCACATGTGGACCTGTCCCTATTGGAGACAAGAAGTGCTCACAATCTATTTCCTAAATTTCTAGAGTACATGTGTATGTGAGCCCAAAATGGTGGGGGGGGGGGGGGAAGGGGGAGAAGAGGGGATCGGAAGGGGGGGGCCCAGGCTGAAACTTTCTTGGTGGGCCCTTAGTGTCCCAGTCCGATCCTGTTTGCAGCAGAGACAGATTAGGACAGTCAAAGCAATAAATGTGAGCAAGGCAAACTGCTTAGTTGCCTAGTGGGTAATCCGGCCCTAGTTTGGGCATTTCTTGTGAGGAGTGAAGGAGAGTTAGAAAGCTACATGCAGTGCCTGAGGACAAATGTTCCTTGTATCAGCCTGCTTGCCGTTTGTGTACTGATGAACATGTTGCTGATATAGGGCATCCCTGGAGGCCACAATGCATGCTGGAGATGCATGGTGAGTCCCAGGAACTGTAATTCATTGATGTGGTTACATCTTCCGCCCAAGAGATGTAATCATATCAATGGGAACTACATCTCCGGCATGCATTGTGGCCGCCAGGGGCGCCTTATATCATTTTCAACCTGCAGTTCTATGGCACTGAGGGAGCAGGGCCGGTTTAAGCAACAATGGGGCCCCAGGGCAAAATAAACCTGCCCCCCCCCCCCCCCAACATATACCCCGGAACAAAAATCTTTTTTGCAGCTGGTATAGTCAGGGTGTGAAGTCCCAATCGGTCGGAGCTCCACATTCTGGCTACCCCAGCCTGCATGGGGGACAAGGGTTTAAAAAGTTTCAGGAGGGGGGACCCCACATAATTTAAAAAAAAAAAAAATTCCCACACTCTAAACATAAAATTTTTGGGGGAAAATAGGAAAAAATGCCAGGGCTCTTCATACAGCCATATTGCGGCTGTATAGCAATCCCTGGCCAAAGCTCTGCGGCTGCGTATAGACCCCCTGGAAACCCCGTCAGGAAATTTATTGCGCTTTCGTTTGATGCATGTAAAATTACACTACCATTAGGTTTGCTACTAAAAGTGACATTTACCGCATTTAAAACTATACTTTTTTCCTTCTAAACTTTAAAATCGATTTTCTCAAAAACTATAAGGTCTTTTTGAAAAATTGTTTTTTCCTCTTATTCCTAATGATCTCCTTAACATATCCTGCAAATTTAGGGTTTCTAGCATTTAAGGTGGATTTGCTATTAACCATTAAAGTTGGCAGGTTTTTAAATGTGTTTTTTTTTTCCTTTGAAACTTTAAAATCGATTTTCTCAAAAACTATAAGGCCGATTTGAAATTTTTTTTCCTCTTGTAGCCACTGGGGGCCCCTACAAGCTCAGGGGCCCTGGGGCAGCTGCCTCCTTTGCCTTAATGGTAGCGCCGGCCCTGTGAGGGAGTGAATATGGACGCCTCCATATAGGTAAGGGACTATGGAGCAACCCCCATAGGTAAGTAAATGCTTGCCGTAAGCCCGCCCACACAGTACCTGGATCATATAGAGGCTTCCTGGGTTCTCCTCTCTCCTGTCACTGCTCACAAAGACTCTCCAGCTAAATGAGATTGCGCTCCTCTTCAAGCATGAGCGTGGCTATGCTGCACCCGTGCCTCTCATGTGCAAGCAGCTTCAGTTTACTGCGTAGGTGCAGCCGCATTCATGGTTGAAGAGGAGCATCTCCCTGATCAGATTTGCGACAAGCTCTTGTCTGAAATCTTTGGGGGGTCAGGGCATGGCAATGGGGGACCGCGGGACACACTGAGAAGCCTCTACATGATCCAGAGGTTTCCTTCTTCTTAGATAAGTACAGCAAAGTCCCCTTTATCTGGAACTCAGGAAACCGGAAGTCTCAACTAACTAACCAGCATGCCTGAGGGGATAACAGGGACTGTGCTTTGGGTTTTTTGGAGTGGGTTTGCGGGCCTCTGGGTGGCGTCTTCTAACCTTCCTGTAGCTGCTAGCGGCTTTCCAGCGGCATACATATGAAAAAGTTGTGAGCTAATTTAGACGCGACGTTAAATAACGATATTACTAGCAATATCGGTAAACAACAATTTAAGCGCAACATTAAATAACAAAATCGATAACAAAAAATGGTAAATAGTGATTTAATTGTGGTATTACATTATCGGTAAATTTACCGATAATGTTGAACCTAACTATAACCTAACCTCTCCTTACTCTCACAAAGAACCCTCCCCTGGTGGTGCATAACCCTAAGTCCCCCTTGGTGGTGACTAACCCTAAGAACCCCTTGGTGGTGTCCAAACCTAAACTCACCCTGGTGGTGCCTAACCCTAAGACTCCCCTGGTGGTGCCTAACCCTAAGACCCCCCTGGTGTTGCCTAACCCTAAGACCCCCCCTGGTGGTGCCTAACCCTAAGACCCCCTTGGTGGTGCCTAATCCTAAGACCCCCTTGGTGGTGTCTAAACCTAAACTCACCCTGGTGGTGCCTTACCCTAAGACCCCCTTGGTGGTGTCTACACCTAAACTCACCCTGGTGGTGCCTAACCCTAAGACCCCCCTGTTGGTGCCTAACCATAAGATTCCCCTGGTGGTGCCTACCCCTAAGACCTCCTTGGTGGTGCCTAACCCTAAGACCCCCCTAGTGGTGCCTAACCATAAGATTCCCCTGGTGGTGCCTAACCCTAAGACCTCCTTGGTGGTGCCTAACCCTAAGACCCCCCTAGTGGTGCCTAACCATAAGATTCCCCTGGTGGTGCCTAACCCTAAGACCTCCTTGGTGGTGCCTAACCCTAAGACCCCCCTAGTGGTGCCTAACCTTAACACCCCCTGATCCCTACTACCAATAATCCAAACATTTCAATTTAACTGCAGCTACCCGCTAAACAGTGTAGCGGCTTTCTATATTACGAAAAATAACCATTATGCCCACATATATCGATAAATAACAATTGCAACCACATATATTAATAACTAACATAACTAACAATTGCGCCCATTTTTGGCCGTGACTTTTGCAACTGCTCCTTTCCAGCGTGCATGCATAGCTCCTGCCGTGTGACCTGACACACCGAGAGCCAGGCACGCACGCCGGAAAGCTGCTAGGAGCTACAGGAAGGTTAGAAGATGCCACCCAGATGCTCAGTAAGGAGGTATGTTATGCTGGGGGGGGGGGGGGGGGGGTCGGTTTGTGCTTTTTGGCAAATTAAGCTCTTTGCTATCATTATCATTTCAGCCAATACATTTCATGTAGAGGTTTTTTTAATGCCATGCACCCAGGGTGTAGCAATAGGGGGAGCAGAGGTAGCGAACGCATCGGGGCCCTGAAGGGCCCTCCCTCAACTACAGTATTAGCTCTCTATTAGTCCTGTGCTCATAATAGTCACTTCTGTAGATACTTTGAATAGTGGTAATCATTAACAAACTGTTCCCCATCCCCTTCTTGCACCTCTGACACTATAGTTGCCATTGGCAGGTTTTGGTGTGTCGTATCAATTGTTATGTATAGAGTGCTTAGGGGGCTCCACTGTAAAACTTGCATCGGGGCCCACAGCTCCTTAGCTACGCCACTGCATGCACTTGATTGATGTTTGAAGTAGGCATTGTGTAACCTCACTGCTTTTCAATTCACATCTATTTTAGTTAATGCTGTTTCCTCTAAACAACTCTCACAGCCAAAAAATATCCCTTAGAAGGTAAAACAAGCAGTGCTTGCTCCACTCCACCATACGCTTTCATATGTTTTCATAACCAAGACTAGTTACTACCTCTGTTGACATATGAGAGAACTCTGTTTATGTTTATTATGGAGACCGCAGTGTCCAATTTATATTTGATACCATAGCAAGAAAAGGCTAAACAAATGGTTGTTAAAATGTGTACGTGGCTGTGTGGCTTTCCCGTTGCTAGCTGATCATGCTATGGTACTTACATCATGCTGATGTTCCCTAATGCATCCAGTCGGACCAGCCAGAATTTATACTACCGACATGTGCTAAGATCAAGTTACAAGTAACACAACATTCCTAGATTGGAGCTGGAAAGTATGTTCATAGATCATTTTCATTTACACTGTCTTGTTAAGGAGGCAGCTGAAATAACTATTACAGCTAGCTAAATGTTTATAGGGATAAGTACAAGCATGAGATGTCTGATGGCATCAGAAAAGGCTTATTCTTGCAGTAAAAGGCATTAAACCACAACATTTAAAATATTATTTACTATTAATATCCAAGCTATGTTATGAAAAATACAGTCATTTATGCAAATGCTGAAATTGGCCTTGATAAATGTAGAAGTTAGATGGCTACTGTGTAGTAATGTAAAAGGTGGGTTTGGCGCGTACGTATTAATACGCCGCCTGGTCAGTTGGGCGCAGGGCGAGCTGAATGACGAATCACCCTGCTGCCGCTGAATCACCGGGAGGTGTTAAATAATATTACCCCACTGTGATGATTTGCTCAGCTGCCTGTGCAGGCAGGCAGCTTTTTGACCATTGTGTAGGTTTGCATGCTGCAGGACTCTGGAAAGAAGAGCTTCTGTCAGTTTTGCAGCTTGTGCTTGCTGAGGAATTTGCATACGTTGTCATGCAAATTGCCTGGCCACATTCATTGGAGGCGTGTACTATAAGTACTATGTGTGTCCCACAATGCTGGGCTGTTCATAAGCAGTCTTCCTGTGAAACACTCTGGAGAGTGTCAGCCATGCTCTTGGTTTGAAGATCAGCTTAGAGTAATTCCTGGAAACTGTGCTAGGCAGATTCCATAGTGCAGTTAGGATTGTTTATCTGTTTGTTTGTTCTGTTGCTGTTGTCCTGTCCCAGCGGTGGTCGACAGGAAATGGTTCTGATCTCTGTTCTTGGAGTATAGCTGGTGCAGCGGTTGCTACCAGCTATCTCTTCTGTTCTGTCTCCTGGGATCGCGCTAGCCACTTTTCGCTAGCACTGTGGATCCTTCTGTTCTGTCTCCTGGGATCGCGCTAGCCACTTTCCGCTAGTGCTGTGGATCCTTCTGTTCTGCTACTCTGTACCTGGATCGCGCTAGCCACTTTTCGCTAGCGCTGTGGATCCTTCTGTTCTGTCTCCTGGGATCGCGCTAGCCACTTTCCGCTAGTGCTGTGGATCCTTCTGTTCTGCTACTCTGTACCTGGATCGCGCTAGCCACTTTTCGCTAGTGCTGTGGAACCTTCTGTTCTGTCTCCTGGGATCGCGCTAGCCACTTTCCGCTAGTGCTGTGGATCCTTCTGTTCTGCTACTCTGTACCTGGATCGCGCCAGCCACTTTTCGCTAGTGCTGTGGATCTTATCTCTCGCTTGTCCCTGTTTTCGTGTGTCTGTCTTGTCTGCTACGACCGCTTGCTGGAGGCTCGGTGAGGTAACCGTTAAGCAAGCGTTCGCGTCCTCTGTTTCATGTTTGTCTGTCAATGGTTAGTTAGGTGTGCTTGTCTCTATTGTGCTTATCACGTGGAGACGGCGCATAACCGCGTGCACTGTTGCGAATGAGTGCGGTGTTCGCGGTTAGCTAGCGTTTGTTATTTTACGCATCTTCTCATTGTATTATTTGCTGTGCCTTTGCTACCCTCGTATTCTGTTCTGATCTGCCTTGTGTCACGTCTGGCGATCGCACCTCTCGCGATCGCGTTCCTATTTCATATCTGCTGTTGTGTGTGCGTGGTCGCGGGGTGGCGACTGGATTGGCGCACACACATACAACCTGTCCCTTTGCTCGTTCTCGTTCTCATTCGCAATCGCCTCTCTTGCGATTGCGTTCTGCGCTTCGTACAATTCCTGTCTGGCATTTGTGGAGGTACAAAGGATTGGTTCCTCTGCACTCCCCAGCGCCATCTGCCGACAGGAATTTCCCTCTACAGGTGCGTAGCACCTTTTGCTGGGTGCCTGCAATTACACGCTTGTGGAGGATTTCCGCCGTGTCAGCGCACGCGTTGTGCGCTGATCACGGAGAAAGTTCCACAATTGTTACACCCACCAAGTCATCACAACTTGGAGGGAGAAATAGTTCAGGGTCTGGAGATCATCGTTACCCTTATGCGGGGTGCGGATTATAGCATTGCTGCTATAGCCGTGCCGTCTTCTGGTGCTACGCTCCTCTATGCTTACGCCCAGATGACCTGATTTGGGTTTTGGACACCATCTGTGTGGAGTTTTTTAGGTTCTCTCCGCGTTTGTGTGGGTTTCCTCCCATTGTGTACATGAAGGTCTGTGGTCCCCCTGCAAAACCTTGTGTCCCCCACCCCACCAAAATCTCTGTCCGAGATCCCAGCCACATACCCATACCTCCTGCCCATCACCGATTTAGCCGAGTACAGCAGCGGAGCGTGATACATTAGCAGCTTCCAGCAGACCGTCCTCCACACTTCTCTCTTCAGCTTTGCTCTAAACTGTCTATCTGGAGGACGGTAGTGTATTGCGCTCCGCTGCTGTACTTTGCACCTAATCAGAGTGGGCCTCATAAGACCCCTATTGTTGTATTTTTGGGGCTTTCTCTGGTTTCCTCCCAAAAAACATACAGATAAGTTATTTGGTCTCCCCCAAAAATGTGTCCTTAAACTACTACTGGAACAAGAACTGACAATGGTAGGGATTTGATTGTGAGCTCCTCTGAGGGACAATTAGTGACATGACTATATACACTATAAAGCACTGTGTCAGCGCAATGCAAAATATAAAAAATCCTTATACCCTGCAGTTATTTATCCCATTAGATTGTAAGCTTTTGGCAGGGTCCTCCCTCCCCTAGTGTATTCTACATGATCATGAGCTCCTTTCCTATGACCGCCTCGTACTTCTATCACTGGACCTACCTAACCAGTCCAAAATCGCATGATGATGTATTTTGTACCCTGTTTGTCTTGTATAGTTTTGTCCTATGTTGTATAACCTTGCTACATCTGTTATCCTTTACATCAGGAGTCCCCAAATGTTTTGGGTCGAGGGCCGGGTCAACATACTTCAGACTGCTGGGGGGCCGGAGTATATATAAAATGATGTAGAAGTCTGCGGGCCAGACAGTAAAGCATACCCAGGTAACAACCTGCAGTCCAATTGGACAGCAGTGTCATCTGATGTGGAATTTGATTGTAAACCACCGAATTACTGCTTTCTGGCTTCCATGTGGATGGGTGGTGCCAGTACTACTATTTTATATACGCACCACCAATATTTAAAGATGGCCCTGATGAAGCATGGTGACGCCAAGCGAAACTAGTCGGCGATTGGCTGCTGCCACCCAGCCCACCGACCTCCGATCCACCAGGCGGTGACGCGTTTGGAACTCCGTGACGGCGCGTAGAGTTTGGCGTCTCCTGCCGGAGCATCCTGATCACCCAGAGAGGACTCTGCGCAAAGCGCAAAACGCCTGTGCTGATGGACATCCT
The DNA here is from genome assembly GCF_040937935.1 of Hyperolius riggenbachi. Classification (NCBI taxonomy): domain Eukaryota; kingdom Metazoa; phylum Chordata; class Amphibia; order Anura; family Hyperoliidae; genus Hyperolius; species Hyperolius riggenbachi. Next base: position 157,916,008 of record NC_090649.1, read on the forward strand.
GGGATAACGGAGTACAGGAGCGGCCAACTGTATGCACCCGAAGTCAATGTGCATATGCGCTGGATTAGATCCTCAGCAGAACATTTTGGGTCTGCAAACGCTTTTAGTCCTCACGCCGGATCACACTCCTCAACGGGGGGCCCCATGGGAACACAGCATTCACAGCCTGCCTGAGCGGCTGGTACAATATAGCCAGGTGAAGCATGCCAGCTCTTATGGACATTTGGAGTTCGTGAGTATAAAGTGCAAGCCTATCAGATGTGTCGGTTGTTTTGAATGAGACTTCATTGCGTCTATTCGGACAGTACTGCACAGACTTGCCGACGCTTGTTTCTTTTTATGCTGCTTCCCCTTTGTTGCTTCCTGCTAATTGCTCAAGGCCTTTATTGACGGACTATTTTTGCTACTCACGGGGTACCCCAACGCTGTGGTGTGTGTATATGGAGAGGTGTGTCGGTGTGGAATGTATGGCAGCTATGGTTTTTAAATGACAACAGCGCTGTTGCTTTTTTAGCTCCGTTGTGTTTTATGTAACTGGTCTCGCTCTCATGTAAAGCCAATAAAGTTTTCTATATTTGCATACACCGTTGTGTCCTAAAGAGCCCTTCGTTCATAAGAATTTTTGCTGATACAAATAAGGCTCAGGATTTCAATCCAAAATTGGATAGGTGATGCATGATAATTACTTACGTTCCTATATCCCCTGTCCCAGCTTCCCCGTCAAACAAATATTTAAAGATGTAGCTGATCGCATCTTTAAGTAATACATTTTGTGTGTGGGGGGGCCGGTAAAAATGCCTCTGGGGGCCACATTCGGCCCGCGGGCCTTAGTTTGAGGACCACTGCTTTATATCATTGTATGTATTTATTGTCCAGTGCTGCATAAAATGTTAGTGCTTCATAAATACAATCAATAATAACTAATATTAGAGGATTTGTAAAGTGAAGGAGTACAATGTTTCACTATTAGGTCACATATCAGGACAGGTATTCAGTTACATATGTGTTTTGGATTTAGCGGAAAAGGACCTATTAAAAATTAAAAAAAAAAACTGAAGTCCAATCTAGGCTCAATACGTTTTCACATCATTTTATTCTGATGAGGAATTAAAACACTCCATCATTGAAAGATCTCTAAATCATGCTGATGTACAAGTATGCCACATTAAAACATAAATAAATACGTAGGTCTGCCCTGAAAGTGATGCATGAAATAGTTAATACCATGAGTGGGCCAATATTTTACAAGGAATGTGGGTGCTACAAAGCCCTCAAAGGCCTCCAACTCCCAGATGTTCAACAAGAGTCAGAGTGTTAGAAGATGTTGCCAAGGAAATATATAAGGAACACATCATAAGCGTGTGCTTACCCACTCTGTGATTTCTGTGTACTGGATTAACACGTAATATAACACCCATCACCACAGGTCAGCTGGCTGAGAATACATTTGTAAAGTACACAGGCAGTGTTCTCTAGGTAGTCTGCAGGAAGTGAACAGTAACTGGACTGCTCTATATGCCCAAGGAGACCTGGGTTCAAATCTCGGCTTTTCCTGTTCAGTACACCAGCACTTATTCAGTAAGGAGTCCTTTGGCTAGACTCCCTAACACTACTACTGCCAACTGAGTGTGCCCTAATGGCTGCAGCTCTTGCAAGAGATCAGGCCTAGTCAGAAATAAACTGGGTGGTGGGGATCAATCTTGCCCCCTCATCTCGATTCAGTTTTAGCAGAGATCTGTGAAAATTGGGCGAGGTCGTAGAGGCGTTGATAGGAAATAGGGGCTGGGTAATTAGGGTGCTGGGTTAAGCCTCTAGCATAATATCAGCAATACTGCCGATTATTCTAATAAGGTTTTTATCTACACTAATTCTCTCCCCCCCAGCAACCTCCTATTCTAGCCCATACTGTAAAGCCAACTTGTCCCTTTTTGCTGTAATTTGAGCTCCGACTATTGTCGGCACCTAAATTGTACACTGGGCACTGCTACAGCCACAATTAACAGTGTGGTCTATGGCGGCACAAAAAATTACCTACTTCAGTCGTAGAGTTGCACCAGTTAATGCAGTAGAACACTATGTGACCATAAATCTTTTACTTCTCCCACCTCCCACTGCCATGCCCAACCTCATTTTCAACTGGTAATGTAGTGTCAGTATGTAATGTTTGTAAAAAAAAGTTGCTGCTCTTCATTGCCACCTTTACTGCAGATGACAACACGCTGCCTTACCATCCAGAGGAGCATACCAGTGCAGCGTTCCAAATTTAAATATTGCACCTGACTTTTTAGGGTGCCCACCGGAGACCCCCCTACTGTTTTTAATAAATAACATGGCCCACAACTAAGGCCATGTTTCGGATTTTGGCCTCTTATGTGATTGAGTCTGACACCCCTGCAATAGGCCTACCATCCATCAATACTAGAATCAGAAGTGGAACTTTTTTCTCATTTTTAGATGTTGTCAAGAAGCAACTAAATGACAGCTCAGTGTCTTGCTGCCTCATTCTACAAGTGGGACACAGTACATTGTAATAATGTCACCTCAACCTATTTACCACTATAGGAAGGGAGTAAGGCAGGGACCTGTACAGGTATGGGTAAAAACATAACCTAAAATATGGTGGACATAAAACTAATATGGTGAACATACAAGTGCAGGAGTTACTCCTGTTCTTGTATTTGCCCGAGGAAGCGGGCTTGGGACCCGCGAAACGCGTTGCATAATTTTATGTGGAGTACTGATTAAATATATATGTTTCTGGATACCATATATGGTGGTTGTGTCATATATATTGGGGAGACGGATCCACCCCGGTCCCCCAATTTTTTATTTGGTTTTAATAGACTACTAATTTTTATTCTGCTGGCACCTCTGTAACTACTACAAATATCATTATCCACCTGGTGGATGGGTGTGTACCCCCTTATTTTTCTTCTACGGAGAGCGACTTCTTAACCTGAGTGGGGACAGGCTTAACCCCCTTGGCGGTATGAAAAATACCGCCAGGGGGCAGCGCAGCAGTTTTTTTTTAATTTTTTAAATCATGTAGCGAGCCCAGGGCTCGCTACATGATAGCCGCTGCTCAGCGGCATCCCCCTAGCCCCGCCGATCGCCTCCGGCGATAGGCGATCAGGAAATCCCGTTCAAAGAACGGGATTTCCTGGAGGGCTTCCCCCGTCGCCATGGCGGGATGACGTCACCGACGTCGGGACGTCATTTGGAGACCCGATCCACCCCTTGGCACTGCCTGGCACTGATTGGCCAGGCAGCGCAGGGGTCTGGGGGGGCGGGCCGCGCGCCGCACCGGATAGCGGCGATCGGGCGCGCGGCGGCGGCGATCGGGGTGCTGGCGCAGCTAGCAAAGTGCTAGCTGCGTCCAGCAAAAAAAAATTATGAAAATCGGCCCAGCAGGGCCTGAGCGGCACCCTCCGGCGGCTTACCCCGTGTCACACACGGGGTTACCGCTAAGGAGGTTAATATCCCCATATGCGATTGGAGTGGTTGTCTGAGGTCGGCAACCCAGACTTGTGAGTATATCCATATCTGCTGTACAAATTGAAGATTACCTTATATAAACAATAATACACTAATAATAATAATACACTATTGGGGATTGTTCTTTCTTTTTGTCTTTCTACATACAAGTGCAGGAAGCGGGAATCTTGTGTGTTATACTTATGGCAATTCTGGTGTGGTTGCTTGTGATTTTGTGTCTCGATAATGGAAAAAAAATTATAAAGTGAATAAAGCTTTTTGGAGCCAATCAGAAATAAGGTTTAATATAAACTGATTCTTACTGGCTGCTAAGGTTATTGAACGGGCAATGCTCAACAAACATCAATTCCTTCCTATGTGTATTAAAAAAAATAATAATAATTCACAAATGCTAACTGACAAAATGCTTCCTGATACATACAGGATATGCTTATTGTGTACAACGGTTGTTTCATGAGAAAAAGAAACATGGGGAAAAAAGCTCTTTTATTTAATGCACAAAACAAAAAATCTAATTCTGTTGCAAAGTTCAGTTTATAAACATATTAATGGTTTTAGACAACATTTGGCTTTTAAAATTGGGAAGAGACACTAGAGGACAGTCAAAAAGTGGCATATCAATAGGGTAGGGGATGCAGAGGTTACGACCACATCGGGGCTCTCAAAGAAACTCAGAGACCCCCCAATTGAACGTTGTTTTACTTACCCGGGGCTTCCTCCAGCCCCATAAGCATGGATGTGTCCCTTGCTGTCCTCCCGTTGTCCTCCGTTCGTCTGCAATCAGCCCCGGTAACTGGCTCAGTCGGCTCCAGTCTGAGTCAGCCGGGGTCTTCTGCGCATGCATGTCACTGAACCAGGTACCGGGGCTGATTGCCACTAAACGCAGGACCGTGTGAGGACAGCAAGGGACGCATCCATGCTTATGGGGCTGGAGGAAGCCCCAGGTAAGTAAAAAAAAAGTGTAGTGTGCGTCTCTGGTACACTTTAAGCCATGCAAACAGTCAGGGTGCCGGGGTCCTCACCCATCCAAGCTTCACACACCTGGTCCGCCGATGCTCAGACACTCAGTGGCTCACCGCTCCACCAATATGTTCACAATGACAAAGGATCGAGGTCGGCACTCCACTGGCGATATAAACACACTGTTTGCAACTTTTTCAATAAACGCAAGTTTATATCGCCAGTGGAGTGCCGACCTCGATCCTTTGTCATTGTACACTTTAAGCCAGACAGGCTCCAAGGGACCCTCCCTCCACCACAGTATTAGCTCTCGGTTGGTCCTGTGTGGGTAATGATCACTTCTATAGATGCTTTGAATAGTGGTAATCATTAACAAATTGTTCCCCATTTTACACCTCTTAAGCTTCATACACATGGGCTACCGTTGTTGCTGTTGCTAGCACACAGGAGACGTGTGCGCAACAGCTCGGCGACAGCTCCGCCTGAGCGACAGCTGTCTACACGTCTCTGCCCAACAGGCAGAGACGCGTCGGAAGCTGCCGCCAAAAGCTCCCTTCTGGCTGTGGGTAGCTGTCGCTAGTTCGCATACACACGCAGTACGCGTGGTGGACTAGCGACAGTTGCGGAGACAGAAGTTGCTGGCGATTGAACTTTTCAATCGCACGGCAACTGCTGTCTCTGGCGACAATTTGGGGTGGGTGCCTCATACACACAGGGCAACTGTCGCCCAGACATGCGCATGTCACGTGTTTGTGGCGACAGTTGTGCCCCGTGTGTATGAGCCTTTAGACACTACAGCTGTACTTGCCAGGTTTTGGCGCGCAATGTATTATGTATGGAGTTGGGGGACCAAGGTTAAACTTGCACTGGGGCCCAAAGCTCCTTAGCTACGCCACTGCAGTCAGATGTCCATGTACAATATGTGTCTGCCCCTAAAATGCCATTCAAAGAAGCGCACCAGGTGCTGCTGTTTATGCTACTGAGAGGGGAAGGGAAGCAGTAAGCAGACATTACAGACTGCACATTGTCAGGGAGGAAGCTACAGAAAAGTTAGGCAAGGGTTCCCGAACACGGTTAATCCAGCGCAGGAGACTTGGGCGCAACCGGCGCCACCATAGGCCGTAATAGGAATGACGGCCATAGCAGCGCACAGGGAATAACTTCGGCGCCGTCAGAAGACGGAGCTGAAGTTACTTTTAAAAAACAATAATTCGGCTTCCAGCAGTCGCTAGAAGCCAAATTATTATTTAATTCCCCACCATCCATGGCGGCCTGGAGGGGGAATAGTATTAAATAAGGCCGGGACTTGTGCAGCAGCAGGATCAGCAATATCCTGCGCCCAAGTCTCCTGCACCGATACCTCTCATACGCAGGGTTCCAAATCTATAGAACAGGAATCTTTTGAAATAAAACCCAGATGATCTAAATGCATCATCATTCATAATGCATGACTTTTTCCCAGTGCCCCTGTATGAAATAGCCCTGAAAACAATTACTTTTCTGATGTGCATTCATTTATGTAAATACTATGCAACAATTCTAAAGTGAACAAGCCTTGGAGAACTTCATAGAAAAACTATAGCTCTGGAGCACCATCTAGTGGAGAATATTAGATCTGTCATTGTATTACAGTAAAAGCAAGAAGTTTTAAATCAGGATGATACCATGTATACCCTACTGCTGTATTACAGTACTAGGCCTAAAACTACAGTATATTAAAGCATACCTGAAGTGCATAAAAAATAGATACTTTCCGTAGCAGAGGGAAACTTCCGGATAGTCCAGAGTTCCCCAATCGTCTTATGCCCTTCTGATCCTGTGCTGGGATCCTCCGAAAATATTCAGCATTAATGTGTAATATGAGATGCCATTATTATCAGCCCCGGGCCAACCCTGAGTCGGGTGAGGCGGGTTCCATCTGGCGTCAGAAGTGTGTGTGTGTGTGTGGTGGGGGGGGGGGCGACTAGTACAGTGGGCGACATTGCAGGAAGTGAGGAATAGTGGAATGCAGCGCTGGAACGTCAAGGAGGTGAGTCATCCCCGCCCACTGCCTGATAATTGTACAGTGCACTAATAGCTGGAGGGGGAGTGCAGACTGGGGGGACCCAGGTGAGGGAGAGAGGGTCCGAACCCCCCTTCCCACCGCTGTGCCCTCTGCCCCCCTTCCTGGCTGCTACCCCCTCCAGGCATCTTCGCAAGTTTGCCTCAGGTGGCAAGAAGTCTAGAACCGGCGCTTTAGGGGTCCTGGATCCAGAGGCTTCTCCCTCCTGAGGTAAGTATTCAAATACGCCTGTAGCAAAGCTCACTGGCTTGCTTTAATTTTTAAAAAATGCAGTTCACAAAAAAAAAAAAAAGAAAAGTCCATAACCAGGTCAGCTTTAAAAGCTCTTTATTTCAAAAAAGTTTACAGCTTTAGAATAACCGCTGACAATCCAGCTACAGCCCCCTTAGCAAGCTGTATATTGATGACTCATACTTGCGCTATGCTTGTTCCACCTGTGGCTAGTACAAGACAATGTCAAAGACTAATATTAGCGATTTTGCTAAGTAAATGCCATTTATAAAAAACACAGAGGCCCTTATTCAAATCGCTTTTTCTCCTAAGTTTTCTCCTAGGTGTTATGTTCACACCTAATCAATAACATGCCTTTTAAGCCACCAGCAAGCAAAAAAATATTAAAAATAACAGTACTATGACAGCACTATTTCACCTACTTTTTGGTACTTTTTAAGCTGGGGATACATGATCGATGGGGATCAGGCAATTATTTCTGACAAGCCCAATCTGTTTCTGATCAAGAAAGAAATCGATTTTGTGAACTTATTGGAAAATTGATTCCTTTATCGATCGCAAGCAGTTTGGACTTGTACACACGGTAAAACTTCAAACTGCATTGTTTGTTCACAGCATTACTTGTTCTACAGGCCTACCTAGTGTGTCCCTCTCCCTTCCCCTTTTCAGAGTTCCCCAACCCTGTCCTCAAGGCCCACCAACAGTGCATGTTTTGCAGAAAACCACAAGCATTCACAGGTGAGGTAATTAGTGTCTCAGCAGAGCTGATTACCTCTGTGGATTTCCACAAAACCTGCACTGTTGATAGGCCTTGAGGACAGGGTTGGGGAACACTGCCTTAAGGTCCGTACACACGCCGGACTGGAGGCAACGACGGGTCCGTCGTTGCCTCCCGCTGGGTGGGCGTGCCAACGACAGTCAGGCGTGTGTACGCACTGTCGGCGGACTGATATGGCTGTTTCTGAGCGATCCGCCCGGCGCAGCCGTATCAGTCCGCCGACAGTGCGTACACACGCCGGACTGTTGTTGGCACGCCCACCCAGCGGGAGGCAACGACGGACCCGTCGTTGCCTTCAGTCCGGCGTGTGTACGGACCTTTAGACTGTAAGCCTTTGGCAGGGTCTCCCTTCCCCAATGTATTCTACATGATTATGTGCTCCTTTCCTTTGACTGCCTTGTACTTGAATTACTGGACCTACCTAATCAGCCACAAATCGCATGATATTGTACCATTTGTCTTTCATAACTTTGTCTATAGGACTCTATGTCCTATATATTTATTTTGAAGATATTCTCCTAGGGGAAAACTATGGAGAAAAAAGTACATTGCATAATGTGAACCTGAGATGAAAACCATCCCGGGTACCATACTTCCCTGGAGCTTCCTTGAGGCTACTCAGTCCCTCGCTCTGAGGCATTACTAGGGTTGGTGTCACCCGGTGCGGAAACTCATGGTGTCACCTTTCCTACCCCATGAACCTCCAAACTTCACCAGGTAGTAACGTTGCTTGTTATAGGGGGGTGTTAAAATCAGAATCATATTTATTTCGCCAAGTATAACGGGGGTTGTACCCGGAATTATTTTTGGCCCATACAGGGTCGGAGATGGTACAAACACATGCATGCAATCCAACACATACAATCAGGTACAGTAGTACAAGTAAGCATATACCTATATATACATATCGCACATAACTGTAGTGAAGGACGCGTGGGGAAATCTGGAGTGCTGTGTGAGGGGAGCAGCCACATCTACCGGCGGCGCTCGCTCAGCTCCACAGCAGTTCCAGATGCCCCGCAGTGTGTCCTGGAAAAGAGTGGATAGAGAAAGAGAGAGAGAAAGCGAGAAGGAATAGCTAAAGAGAGACAAAGGGCTCTATTCATAAAAGGTTACCGCAAGTTTTCCGCTCAAAACAGCGGATTTTCCCGTCCATTTAGCAAAGTGGGCATTCATAAAAGCTGTTCCCGCATGAAAATCTACAATTCCCCAGCAGAGCGAGAAATTTCCGCCTTCTCCAGTGTTTTTCTAGATTTATCTAGAAAAAAGTAACAAAATGGCCATTCATAAAGTTTAGAGGAAGCGGTATGTGGACGGGAAATACCGCTTCCTGTGATTTTGCGGATTACATACAAGTGAATGGGACAGACCTCCCAGAAAGAGCAGTGCACGGAGGGACTCTGCCGGCTGAAGTGTTTCCGCATGCCTTCCGACAGCTTACCGCCAGCCTTCAGCGGGAGATCTCCGCACTTGCATCGCAGCTGGCAACATTTTTTTGAATGACCACCCAGAAGTCTAAAATACCGATGCGGTATTTTCCCTCCAGGAGTTTTTTCGCCACAACTTTTTTATGAATAGAGCCCAAAGTGAAAGAACCAAGGCAAGAGGAGAGAGACAGAGGCAGAGTCCTTTCAGAGCTGCAGATTGAAAAACACCCCTGGGTCCAACAATCAGTCTGAAAAGTGTCCATCCCTGTGGTCCGGTTCCCAATGTAGGAAGGTGGGCAGTCGATCTTCAGGGCTGGCTGTTCAGGCTGACACGGTCCTCAGCAGTGGCAGAGGTAGACCCTGGGTGGTAGAGCAGGCTGGAGGTAGACCCTGGGTGGCCGAGCAGGTTGGAGGCTGCGGCTGGTGGAGACCCTCTCTGGAGCTCTGGCATGATGGTGGAACACAGGTCTGAGGTGCTGTGGCTCTGAAGCGGTGGAGTACCTGTGGCTGCTTTCAGTAGTCCAGCTCCTGGCTTGCGGCCTAGTCCAGCGAGGTGGGTTGGCAGGGGGCGGCTTGCAGCTAGTGTGGTGATCACCATGTGGCCCTGTTAGCCTCTGAACTCTGTTATAAGCTCAACAAGAGCAGCCAGAAGGGAGTAGAGCAGGAGAGAGACGTAAATCAGACAGTAGCCTGGTCAGTATTTACATAGCCTTCTCCGCTCTCCCTTAGCCTGGAGCTTGGTGTCACCCCCTCTGCTGGTGACACCTGGTGCGGTCCGCACCTACTGCACCCCCCTAGTAACGCTTCTGCCTTCGCCGTCTCCCCGGGTAGATCCCGTCACCTGCAATACTGCCCGAAAGTCTGGCATACTCCCTTGTCCCTGGGAGCGTTCTGCGCTTGCGATGCCCGGCCAGGCTCGCTCCCCCATCACGCTCCAATCCCTGGGAGCATTCTGCGCTTGTGCAGTACTGCGCAGGTTGCTCCCAGGGACAGGAGTACAGCAGGAGAGGGCACTATTGTGGATGACAGGAGCCACCCGGGGAGATAGCGAAGGACTGAGCGACCTCAAGCCCAAGGTAAGAATGGTACCTGAGATGGCTTTCATCTCAGGTACACTATAAGGGCCCATTCACACTAGAGCGTTTTGCCAGCGATTTCCACAAAACGCTCAAGCACTAGCGCTTTTTAAAGCGCTAGTGCTATAATACCCTATGGACCCGTTCTTGAGCGATTTGCGTCAATCGCCAGCGATTACTGCAAATTGCCAAACGCAAACATGTAGCCTGCACCATTTTCAGGCGATTTCCCTGCGATCACGTTTTAGTGCTATAGAAGCGCTAAACGCGATCGCCGAAAAAAATCGCTGCAGGTTCCAGTGTTTTTTCTGTGTAAAATCACTCCTGCAAAACATTTTGCACTTTTAAGTGTGAATGGGACTTTAGGACCAGACTATAATAAAGCTTTCATGCACTGCAGTCACCACAGAACGCAATAGCAAAGCAGGAATGCCCACCCCTCGCACAGCCTCAGCCACCACGCAATCCAGAACACAAGCTAAGCTTAGCTAACGCTAGATTTGGAAAGCTACGCCCCTTCCAAAAGTGTGCGGAAGTTATAATGCGTAGGACCCCTGCAGACTCCACCCTGGCACTTCCGCCCTCTTCTAATGCTGACGAATCAGTAGTGACGGAAGCCGAGTAGGGTCAGTCAGTGTGAGACGTGTCGCTTTCCTCTCTCTCCCCTCTAATCATGGCCCCTAAAAGCAGCAATAAGCAGCAGTCCGAAGAGGACCTTCTACTGCAAGACTTCAGCCGCAACCTCTCCGCCAAATCCTCCGCACTTTTCTACGGCAACGCCTTCATCGTGTCTGCGATCCCCATCTGTAAGTGCGGCCGCCCGAGTCCCATTCATTCATCCTACAGACGTGGCAGTGGGGCTCCTGTGCTTGCGTCTGATGTGTCCTGTATTGCCATAGAGTAATAGCCTTCACTGACAGGACCCCGTGTATTGCTAATAATCCCTGTCCCCTGGCTGTCAAGCTTGCTGTACACTTATTGTACTCTGTTGGAGTTATGTGCCTGTGCTACTAACATAATCTTATGTGTCCATTGCTTTCAATGTTGGCAGTCTATCTTTCTATATAGGTGCAGTCTATCTTTCTATAGTATATAGGTGCATTGCTTACTGACATTTATTTACGTATAATGTAACAGGCAAACATTTGATGTTAGAAATTGTGAATAAATTACTGCTTTGCAGATCAGTATTCTCAATATTGATCTGCTACAATAAATATTTATTTTACTAGAAGACACCATATAATGCTATTTTTTTTTCTGAGCAATCATTCACATGATCAGTTGATCTAAAAATGTTGTACAGATTCAGCTAAAATCGTGGAATCTGTCTGAAATTGTCATAGCAGTGTTTTGCCAGAACAGATGGAAATATGGAGCTACATACACCCTAACATTTTTGATGCTTGAAATCTGGATGTGATCATTATAGATCACTATCCATACAGGCATAAGCAAGCAGGGGAGATTCAAGTGAGGGAGGGAAGGCACTAGTAAAAATCTGCAGTTTAGCTACAGTTCAACCACATGTAATGATTGTCTATGGTGCCACTGTGTTTTCAGGAGGCATATGCGATTCTCCATAGTGTAAAAAAAATTGCAACTTTTTCTATTCTGCACAGCTTCTGTGTTTTCTTGTTGAAATAATTAGGGGGGGGGGGGGGGGGGTTAGAAACATCCTCTAAAATGTACCTATCATGCAGCAAAACTCTTATTTTATTTATTGTATTTAGCGCCAACATATTACGCAGCACTTATGGGAAATTGTCTGTGGTTCCTGCACACGCAAGTGTGATTCCTCCCTACTATGCCATTTTAAGTGTACCACAGATGGAATAAAGAGAAGTTTTATACATATTTGGGTTTTCCTCCAGCCCATGCCCGTGGATCGCTCCCATGCCTCCGTCCTCCCTCTTCTCCAGCTCCGGTACTGGGTCCTGTAAGTTCTCAGTCTTGGGCAGTCTGCTCAAGAAAATTGCGCCCTCTATTTATCTCTGTGGCTGCATGGGGCTGGAGGAAGCCCCAGATATGTTAAAAAAAAAAAGGTTTTAAATTCTCTCTCTGGTTTCCTTTAGGGCTATCATTCATAAAAGTGCTGTCAGTAAAATAAATGCGTGTGGGGAAACACCGCTGTTGGTATTTCAGCCTTCTGGGTGGTCAGTCATAAAAATGTTGCCTGTTGCGATAGGAGTGCGAAGATATCCCGCTGTAGGCTGGTGTTAGGCTGTCGGTAGGCATGCGGAAACAGGAGAAGCTGGCCAAGTCCCTCCATGCGGAGTTCTCTCGGCTGCTGCTTAGGTCTGTCCCATTCACTTACATGTACTCCGCATGCCTATCGCTACATTCAGGGGAGCGGTAATCCCCGTCCGCATACCGCTTGCGTAAAGTTTTATGAATTGACATTTTGTTACATTTCCGCATGGAATCACCGCACAATGCGGTAAGTTATCGCTCTGCTCGGGAAAGTCCGCTTCGCATGCGGAAACAGCCTTTATGAATACACATTTTGCTCAGGTTCGGTAAAGTCGGCTGTTTTTAGCGTTTCCGCATGCGGGAACGCTTTATGAATGATAGCCTAAGTGTTTTAAAAGTTTTTGCACACTTTGATGTGCTTTAAACTTTACATCATTCTTAAGTATCTTGTAGAGATGATAAATGATGCAAATATTTTCAAATTCATACAGGATTATGTAACTTTGTATGCAAATATATGCAGCTTGAAAATGGACAAATCAATTCAAACCTAGGTGGGACTTGATTGGTCCATTTTCGGTTTAGGTTCACTTTAACTCAATTAGTTATTTATATAGGGAAAGAATGTACTGACTCCTGCTAATGTTCTTGCATTTAGATATAATAGATTGTTTGCAATGAACTTAACATGTTTTCAATTGCAGGGTTGTACTGGAGAATATGGCACATGGATCTGGTGCAGTCAGCTGTCCTGTACAGTGTGATGACTTTGGTCAGCACATACCTTGTCGCTTTTGCTTACAAGAATGTTAAATTTGTTCTTAAGCACAAGTAAGTGAGCTTCCACATACACCTAGTGTTGAAGTTGCGTATTATAATAGGTGTGAGAGGAAATCTCTGCGTAAGGAGAGATGTATTTTGCATTTCTAACCTCTCTGAGAATGCTTGCCGTCTAGCATTTCCTTTTTTTTTCAAGAGACTTGGTAGTTTTGCAGTGACCGGCCTAGACTGGGAGTATAGATTAAGGGCTCGTTTCCGCTATGTGCAAATCGCTGCGTTTCCCTGCATGTACAGTATGTTTGGACGGGGAAATGCAGCCTTTTCAAATGCGAGGGGAAAAAAATGGGATGGCATGCAGCATAAAAACTCATCGCACATCTGACGGCTAGAGGGATTTGGATGAGTCTCGCATCACAGAATTGCTGGCATCGCATCTCACTAGATACAAGCCTTGCACAGTAGAAACATGCTTTAAAGGGAACCTAAACTGAGAGTGATATGGATGTTTCCTTTTAACCTTCCTGGCGGTAAGCCCGAGCAGGAAGATATCTCAGCCCCTGGTGAGGCGATTCGCCCCATTTAAAGTGCTGTACGCGCAGCTAGCACTTTGCTAGCCGCGCGTACAGCTTGATTGCCGCCGTCCTGCGGCGATCGCCCGCACGCAGCGGCGGAAGAGGGCCCCGCCGGAGCCCTGCGCTGCTCGGACCAATGAGTTCCAGGCAGCGCTATGGGCTGGATTGGAGGCGGCTGACGTCCATGACGTCATTCCGATCGTCGCCATGGCGACAGGAGAAGCCAAACAGGGGAACGCGTTATATACGCGTTCCCCTGTTTGCTATTGATGCCGGCGACGATCGCACTAGAGGGACACATGCGCCCTCTAGTGGTGTTTCATGTAGCTACCACTCTGGTAGCTTTACATAAAATTAAAAAAAAAAAAAAAAAAAAAAGATTTCTGCCTATTTGGCAAAAAAAATTTAACTGCCAGGAGGGTTAAACAATACCAGTAGCCTGGCAGTCCTGCTGATCTCTTCGGGTGCAGTAGTGGCTGAATCACACACCTGAAGCAAGCATGCAGCTAATCCAGTCTGACTTCAGTCAGAGCACCTGATCTGCATGCTTGTTCAGGGGCTGTGGCTGAAAGTATTAGAGACACAGAATCAGCAGGAGAGTCCGGCAACTATTATTTTAAAAGGAAAAATCCATACCCTTGGTTTAGGTTCCCTTTTAAGTGAACCCGAGGTGAGAAAAATATGGAGGCTGCCAATACCAGTGGCCCAGCAGTCCTGCTGATCTATTTTGCTGCAGTAGTGTTTGAATAACAGCTAATCTCGTCAGATATGACAATCTCCGACACCTGGTCAGCTGCATGCTTGTTCAGGGTCTATGGCTAAATGTATTAGAGGCAGAGGATCAGCAGGACTGCCAGGTAACTGGCATTGCTTAAAGGAGTACTGTAAGGGGATGGGGGATTGGTAGGGGGAAAAAGAGTTGAACTTATCTGGGGCTCCTAAAGGTCCCCCGCTGATGTTCTGTGCCCATGCTGGTAAAAACAATCCTCTGGTCCCCGCCGCTGGCTCACTTCCAGAATTTGCAACTTTAAAGTCGCAAACCACTGCGCATGCGCGGCCGCGTCCTCGCTGATGCCACCGGGAGCATACTGCGCAGATGCAGACCGTACTGCACCTGCACCGTACGCTCCCGGGGACTTCAGCGGGAGCAAGGCCACGCAGGTGCAGTGGTCTGCAACTTTAAAGTTGTAAATTCCGGAAGTGAACCGGTGGCCGGGACCAAAGCATTAGTGAGTGCTGTGTGGGCACAGGGCGTCTGAAGGACCATTAGATGCCCCAGGTAAGTTCAGCTCGTGCATGCATCTGCATCACGCCGTATTTCTGTTGTGCACACTTGCTGCGTCACTCATTGACCTAGATTGCTGCATAATCCGTGGGGGGAGGCATTAACATGCAGGAACACACTGCAGACTTTGCTTCGGTAATGCATATTCAGCAGTGATGCATTATGGGACCTCTCATGCTCACTTCAACTTGTATAATTGCAAATACCTTCTGTTTTATGAAGGCAATCTTCTGCTTTGCATACGCTAAGTCGTCATTTCGGGTGACCCTATTCAATACACTGAATGGGATATGCAATCTAATCGGACAGAAATGTAACATGCTGTTATGTACAATGCACACTACATTGCAGCAACAGTAACCTGGGCTTACTATGAGAGAGCAGGACACTGCATTGCAAGGTGTATATATGATCTGTAAAATGATCCAGAATGCTTATAATCTGAGCAGCCCCTTATTGAACCTGCCATTACTCTGTCGGATTGTTGCAAATGGCAGTCTTTGTGCCATTGGCTCAGTGTAGTAACCTCCTGTTATTTGCCTGATTACTGAATTATGAATTTCTATTTTTAGGGTGGCCCAGAAGCGTGAAGATGCCGTCTCCAGAGAAGTGACCCGCAAGCTGTCTGAAGCTGACAACAGGAAGATGTCTCGCAAGGAGAAGGATGAAAGGTAATTATTAGGGATGCTCAGTCAGTGGCCAGTATTTCCCAGTATTATGCAGCTTGAAATTGGACCAATCAAATGCAGCAGTTGATGATTTTGATTGGTCCAAATTTTCAAGATGTGTAAAAGTAACTATTTGCACTAGCTCGAAATCATTAGTACATTATTGACCATCTTATTTCATAAAACAAAACTTGAGAACGATATGTGAAACTATTTCTAATTGCTTCATTATTTAGTTTTTTACTAAATATGCAAGGACTTTTTTATTTTATTCCATTTAAATATCACAAATTAAAATGTTAGGTTTGTATAGAGCTTTAGCTGCAAGTGTGGCTGCCAAGCTTTGTAAAGGTGGCTATACCCTTGTAGATGGCTATTATATCGACTACCAGATCCCTGTCTGATCAGAGATGGATCTATCGGCTGCCCACACAATGCTCAGATTTTAAATCTATTTCAGCATGAAATCTATTCAAAATCTGTGGAGCCGACTGCCTCGATGTTCAAGCAGTCCCCCATCTTGTGTTCTTCTCCGGCCAGCAGCAGTATTCACACCTGTCTGTCTGATGGTTTAATTCCACACCACGGAATGCCCAGTGCACACCAAAAACCTCTAGCAGATCTGCAAAACGCTAGAGGTTTTTGAAGCAGATTTCAGAGCGATTCTAGGCATGTTTAGAGAGGTTTTCTAAACATGCCTAGCGTTTTTGGAGAGTTTTTGTGTAGCAGATTACAAATATTGTTACAGTAAAAGCGGCTACTGAACATCTTCTGTAACAAAAACACCTGAAAAACCGCTCTGATCTAGCGTTTTTCAGATCGATTTTTCCGCTTTCCTATACTTTAACATTGAGGCAGAAAGCAAACGCCTCACAAATCTCAGCCCCCGAGTTTGCATTTGTGAAAAAAAACAAGCCGCTCTGGTGTGCACCGGCCCATTCACTTTCATTAGCCAAGCGGTTTACCCCCCCCCCCCCCCTGCAAGCATTTTAAAAAACGCATCACAACCGCTCTGGTGTGCTCCTCCCCGTGTCCTCTCCTGTTCCTTGTAAAAGAGAAGGGTCCACACCACTTCCAGATAAAATTCCAACTTTTATTGAAGATCCATAATTGCTGTGTGGCAGCTACAGCCCACTGTTTCGGGTTAAGTGCTTTTACAAGCCTTCTACAGAGCTATATCAACCCTGTTGGTACAAGCAGTGGGTCATCGCACACCTGCCAAGGATTTCCGAGGTGGTGTTCCAGTCCTTGAAAACTCCTCTCCTGTTCCACGTCATGTGACACAAGCTAAGGCTCAAACCTAGAGCTTTGGCGTCTGTATGCTGCTAGCTGTTTTAACTTTGTCTTGTGTCACATGACATGGTACAGAAAAGGAGACCCACAGCATGAAAATAAACCACTGGACCTGGGAGAACGCACATCAGATGGACAGGTGAGAATACTGTCGCTATTCTGTGTCAGTCGTTCCCGAATTAGATGCAGCTCACGACACCTTTCCTACCCACCGATGATCGAACTATGTTTAATCGAAGGGAAATCGGTCGATTAAAGACTACACAGCAGATTCAGTTACTGTGATAGAATCTGCTGTATATCGCCAGGTTAATCGGCCAGTGTATGGCCTGCTTAAAGAACAGTAACTAGAGGTATGTGGAGGCTGCCATATTTTTTTTTTTTTTTTTTTTTTTTTTTTTTTTTAAGCAATACCAGTTACCTGGCTATCCTGATGATCCTCTACATTTAATACTTTGAGCCATAGCCCCTGAACGAGCATGCAGCAGATCAGGTGTTTCTGACATTGTCAGATCTGACAAGATTAGCTGCATGTTAGTTTCTGGTGTGATTCATACACTACTGCAGCTAAATGGATCAACGGGGCTGCCAGACAACTAATATTGCTTAAAAGGAAATAATTATGGCAGCCTCCGTCTCACTACAGTTGTGCTTTAACCACTTCCGGATTCTCGGAGCGTATATACACGCCCCTGAATCCTGAAGTGTATACCATGGAAACAAACGGCCGCTCGTATGAGCGGCCGTTCCATGTCAGTTCACGGAGGGTGTCTCCGTGAACACCCTGCGAGCCGATCAGCGGCTCGCAGGGTAAATGTAAACACACGGGGAAGATCTTCCCCGGTGTTTACATGTATACGGCGCTGCTGCGCAGCAGCGCCGTAGAGGAGATCGGCGATCCCCGGCCTCTGATTGGCCGGGGATCACCGGCATCTGATAGGCTAAAGCCTATCCCATCAGGCGCAGGACGGATTTCCGTCCTGCGCCGCTCACAGGGGGAGGGAGAGGGAGGGAAGGGGAAGGAGGCCAGGAAGCGCTGCGGAGGGGGGCTTTGAAGAGCCCCCCCCCCCCCCCCGCAAGCGCAAGCAGCCGGCGGCGATCAGATCCCCCCAGCAGGACATCCCCCTACTGGGGAAAAAAGGGGGGGGAAGTCTGATCGCCCTGGCTGCTAGCTGATCTGTGCTGTGGGCTGGAGAGCCCACGCTGCACAGATCAGCATAAAATTTCATGGTGTGGAAGTGGTTAAAGGGATACTGTGGGGGGGTCAGGGGAAAATGGGTTGAACTTACCCGGGTCTTCTAATGGTCCCCCGCAGACATCCTGTGTTGGCGCAGCCACTCACCGATGCTCTGGTCCCACCTCCGGTTCACTTCTGGAATTTCAGACTTTAAAGCCTGAAAACCACTGCGCCTGCGTTGCCGTGTCATCGATCCCACTGATGTCATCAAGAGCGCACAACGCAGGCCCAGTATGGTCTGTCTGCGCAGTACACTCCTGGTGACATCAGTGGGAGCGAGGGCACGGGCGTGCAGGCGCAGTAGTTTTCTGACTTTAAAGTCAGAAATTCCAGAAGTGAACTGGAGGCGGGGCCGGAGCATCGGTGAGTGGCTGCGCCAACACAGGATGTCTGCGGGGGACCATTAGAAGCCCCAGGTAAGTTCAGCTCAATCCCCCCCCCCTACAGTATCCCTTTAAGGATTCACTAGCCTGTAGTGATTTGTTTACTGTGAAGTGTTACCTAAGATTAACCCTGCTGTGTATGTGTATGACAGGATTCTGTGGAAGAAAAATGAAGTTGCGGATTATGAAGCCACCACCTTCTCAATCTTCTACAATAACACCCTTTTCCTGGTTGTGGTCATCGTTGCCTCATTTTTTCTTCTGAAAAACTTCAACCCTACGGTGTATCCTTTACAGAAGGCCACTAGAATAGCAGTCAAATGATTGATGCATGTGCTTAATTAGAATTAGTTTTTCTTGTGAGTGCTTTCATAATACTGAGAAATGCCATCATTTTGGTATATTCTTATTGTTATATGGCCTGGGCTGTGGAGACGGAGCAATTTTGGGTACCTGGAATTGGAGTCAGATGATTTTAGTACTGACTCCACAGCCCTGCATATCACATCCCTAGCAGTTTCATGGCACACACTGATGGCTTGCCTCATCTATGGGCATTTGTGTATTGCTGGTGTGGCACACAGTTGATCACATCATGCCATTGTTGTACACAATGAATCATAGTTAGCGTATAGATTGAAATTGCTCGACTGCCACTGAGGGCCCTTTTCCACAGGCAGGCGAACTGTGTGCTCAGTGAGCAGTTGCCAGGCAGCAGCGAGCAGTTGTGAGAGTTTGACCGTCTTTTCACTACCTATCAACTGCTTGTGGAAAGGGGCCCCAAGACTTGGAACCCACTAGCAGTACGTTGCTAAGCCATTTCTGAGCACTCGTGATTTGAAAAGCTCTTGCTAATGTAATGCTATGGGTGCAATCCCACTTGAGTGATGTGATTTTATGAAAATCACCCATAGCATTGCATTAGCAAGAGCTTTTCAAATCACTAGTGCTTAGAAAAGGCTGATAGTGGATCCCAGGCCTAAAGCCTGGTATACACTTTCAATTATGATTGGCTAATCCTTTTACTACCTCCATGTAGTTTACTTACACAGTGATTGGCCAATCATGATTGACGTGTGTGCCAGGCTTGACATGGTCCTGCATGAAGGATGCATAGCTTTGAATGTAGTACTGTACTTAAATTGATATTACCAGAAAAACCTGCAGTGCTGGGATTTCACTTTAGTTTTCTTTTGAACGTGGTGTCCTCAATGGCTCCCCTTTCTTTTGACGTGGCATTAACATTATACAAATATGAATTCAGACAGTGAGCATTACGTGCAGAAGAGGTGGAGCTTTTGTGAGTTCTGTGTAGGGATGGCCAAAGATGCAAATAATTCTGAGATGATACATTTTATAACTATTTTGTGCGCATTTATGCAGCATGAAAATGGACTAATGTAGGGATGTTTACTTAGATGCAAATAAGTTCGCTGAAAATTTAGACCAATAAAATTGTCAGCTATTCTGATTGGTCAAATGTCAAACTGCATATAATTTACATGAAATTTGAGTTTCAGACAACCCTGCCGCAGGATACATGCTGCATAAAGGCTCTCCCACTGCTGCACTATACATGTTGCATAAAGGCTCTCTTACCCCCCCCCCCCCCCCCCTCCCCGGCCGCAGGATATATGCAGCATAAAGCCTCTCTCACCCCTGCAGTGGGAATGTTTGCTGCTTCACAGGTATAAATGCTGTTCCTCTGCACAATTTCATGTAAAGGTGTACAGCTCTTATGCTTTCCTTAACTGGATTTCACAGAAACTATATTTTGTCAATCAGTGCTTCTTCAGGCCTCATTGCATTGCTGTCTACCGGATCAAAGTAACTCTTGGCTGACCATCATTAACTGCAACAACACATTTTATAAATGTATTTTTTTTTCTTTTTACAGTTACAAAATGTACAATAAACATCAGGATTGGTTTCTACTCTTGTGTGCATTTTCTCATTTCTCAAATGTAAAAGGTGTAGGTATGGATGCATTTGTTTCTTGCATCACTTAGGTTTTATATAGATTGGGTTATATATTAGAAGACAAAAGTGCAAAACCACCTCTCTTATATTTACCACATACCCATGAATGTGGTAAATATAGAAATGCTTAAAAAATAAAAAGGATCGAGAGCCCCAGTAGTGCAATATGTCAATTCAATTAGTTTGATAAATAATATATAAGCAGTTATACTCACAAAGATCAGGTAACCACTATGTAGGCAGGTGGGGAGATTTGTCCTGACCCCACTTGGGTTAAAAGATAATTGCTCTTCGTAGAAGTGGAAAAAAAGGTTAAAAACCCTTTAAAAAGGGAGGTACTGTAGTTCTGGACTTGCCTCCCACAAGTAGACTCAAGTCATTTTCACTGTAAAAGTCATTTTATTCAAGGTAATTCCACAAATATGCAACGCGTTTCATGGGATATATCCTGCTTCATTGGGCAGTACAAGGAGCTTTTAGAAAGTCCAAACAGCTGTGAGCGCCTCCGTCACGACGTAATAACTGGGACAAATGGGCAAATAAAATGTGTATTTCATCCATAGTAACATGTATTTTTATTTTAAAACTATAATCGCTGAGAAATTCATTTTCTCTTATTCTAATTAAAGGACTTACGAGGCAAAATAGTGAAAAAAAAGTAAAATACCTGCATGATATCTCATTGCACGGAGGACACCATCTGCGCCCTCCGTGCCATTCCGCCGAGTCCCCGCAGCTCAATTCCCCCCCCCCCCCCCCCCACTACTTCCTGGGTTGCGGCTTATCTTCCGATTGGAGAAAGCTCACGCAGGTGGGCAGCGAGGGTCAGAGGTGGGGAGCGATCATGAGTGACATTTGCAGGTAAGCGGAAGGCTAGTAACAAGCAGATTGTCGCTACCCCGGGGCGATTTGTCGTGAGGGAAAGCGGGGGGGGGGGGGGGGTCTAACGACGGCAATAGGAGGACACAGGCATGATGTAATTGTGCACAGAACTTGCCTCTGTCCTATTGAGATTTAAAAAAAAAACAACGCCTCGGGTTCTCTTTCAGGCTGTACACATGGGCTGACTGATGTCAGGCCCGATCCCTCAGGCAACATCGCTGGGCTGGACTATAAAGACGAATGTCGGCTGTACAGCCGACTATGCATTCTGTAGCTATGTGAGATGGTTGGCGGGATGGAGTGCGTACATGTGACGGATGGGGTGACCGCCACAGACAAAGCAATTGGCCGCCGCTTGGCTGAGTTGATCTGCTGGGTGGCATGGTAGCCAAGCAGCAGTCATTTAGGGTTTGCTGTACACATCCATCTCTCTGCGCCTGTCCTCCTCTGCTCTCTGAAATCCATTCGCATGTGTGTCAGTCACCACGCATGGACGCAGCGACAGGGACTTTATTATATAGGATTCAGTTGACTCAAGTGTACATCTGAAAAACATGCACGTTTCTAGTACAGTCTAAGGCTATTTTCACACTAGGGCATTTGTAAAAACAATATCACAATGGAGGGGAAAGGTCACATTGCAGGTTATGCGTTCGGTGCAACAAACAGTGAGGCATACTATGCTTC
Organism: Hyperolius riggenbachi; assembly: GCF_040937935.1. Classification (NCBI taxonomy): domain Eukaryota; kingdom Metazoa; phylum Chordata; class Amphibia; order Anura; family Hyperoliidae; genus Hyperolius; species Hyperolius riggenbachi. The sequence goes on from NC_090649.1 coordinate 157,937,997, forward strand.
CCTGCAACTGGTAATGTGCAGACTATGCTGCACTGCACGGCATGCATTGCCTTATGAGAACCGATCCATTGCACAGGTAATGAGTCAGTGTGAACGTACCAATATAATATAATTGCATCATGTCAGCAATGCGATTGACGCACTAGTGTGAAGGTAGCCTGTGATGTGAACTAGCAATGATTGACTGTTCTGAAATATTCTCCCTGATCAGATGTTAAAGCCTTCAAAATATGGATCACAGCTATAGCAATTACTATGATCTGTGGAAAAGCAGTCACTGATAAGATTTGATTCCCACACACTTTCAGTAATATGGAGGAAGTGACCGGATTATACTGAGGCTATAGCATCACTAACTGTTTAGAATCTGACATGAAGCTGCAGGGTTAAAGACTTTAGTTCTGGTAATTTGCCTTCAGTGGGGACAGTGATTCATACAGCAAAGTTAGTCAGTCATTTCTTACCCGCCAGCATTTATTGGCATTTTCAGCAGTGTACACTGCAGAACACAAGAAAGAAAATGAATTTAGAAAGCTTTACATTGTAAATTCTACTTAGCACAACACAGCTTTAAGTGGGTCTGAGCCTAATTCACAGATGACAGATGGTAACTTCAGTAAACCAGAAAGTTATTGCTTTGATATCCAGCCAAAGTCGAGGTGTTTTAGAGACTGACAGCGAATGGGAAAGTGATAAAGATTGTTGGAAATATTAAGCCTTGCATACACATTTTTTTAACTATATCCTGTCTTTGCAGTGCTTTATTCAATTTTGGGAATAACGTCTGGCACAGGCTGCCCAGCCAGGAGTCGCCACATAGGACTGTTGTATTTGCATGCTCACCTTGTTACTGTATGGATTTTCTGTGATGAGGTGAAGGAGTGGTAATGATTAAGATTGTGGTTAGTGGTAGTAGCCTGCTGACATCTGAGGCATTTAAACTCATTTTGCCACTTGCCGGTGGCACGTCTGATCTCCTTCCGTGATGTAGGCAAAGGCTGTAGGTATAACTTCATGCCAGGTGCATATCTTGCCCAGCTTTGGAACAGTTCATTATGTAGTTAAGTCACTCTAGAGAGGGGAACAGTGCTAGACATTGTACTAGAACTGGAAGTTATCGGATATGTCCTTGTTTGGGTCATGAACAATAAATGGTTACGCAGCGAAGGACAAAAAAAGTGGTGGTAAGGCTGCAGGGAGTATTCTACTTTTCAAAAATGAGGTTCTATGCCATAGAATCATCTGGCATTATTTGCCTGAAAGTCTAGCCATCCTAATAATGCAGACACGTTGCTTTACACAGTCTTAAAGCTTCCCTCAAACCTGGCCTTACATTACCTTTCCTAAACCTTAACCTTTTATTTGAGACTACTTGTGCCAGGGCAGCGGGGGCTATCTAAACTCAGCTGCCCAGTGCAGCTATGCAGAGTAGTTAGTGACCTGTTATAGTTGCCTGTCTGGGGGACTGGATCAGCTTCTCCACCCACAGCAGCAGCGCTGAGCTTCCGACATGTCTTCTGAATCCCGATTACATATGACACAAGATCGGGATTCATGGGATGGTGTCACCAGTACAGCTCCACTTATTGGTGTAAGCAGGGTGGTTAAAGAAACACCCCTCTTCCACCACCAAATGGCACTGTAACACTAACACCATCCCTTTGGATCCCGATTATGTATCATATGATCGGGACCCAGAAGACATGTCGAGCTTACATTACTGCCATGGTGGAGGAGAGAAGAAGCTGATCTAGCCATCTGGGCAGGTGACTATAATGGCTCCCTACCACCCCCGTTCTGCTTATCCTGCCATGCAGCAGGGAAAATTGCGGCCCTGTAGCCACAAAGTTTTACTTTATGTGGCTGCTAAAAAGTTAACCTGTAGGAACCCTCCAAATAATGTTATTATCTCAGGAAGCCCCTGCATAAGTGTTACCTTAGCCTTGGATGAGGGCATTTATTTTGTAGGAAGCATCAAAGTGGTTGTAGTTAAACATGTTTTTGTTGTTACAGCCTCCATTTTTTTTTAGCCCCCCGTTCCATGTTTCTGGTTCCTCCTTACACTATGGTCTCAATTCACTAAGCTTTATCAAACACTTTACCGAACGTTTGATAATTTACCTTATGGGTAAAATCTAATTTTGAATTCACTAAGGTGTTACAGATTTATTGAATGTTTTATCGATAAAACATTCAATACATTTATAACACCTTAGTGAATTCAAAATTCGATTTTAACCATGAGGTAAATTATCAAACGTTCTGTAAAATGTTTGAAAAAGCTTAGTGAATTGAGGCCTACCGTATATCTATAACATGCCCTCCATTATAATGCTCCCTGTTAGTGTCCTATTTTAGTGCCTTATTGTGCTACCTTTTTTATTTGAGTGCTTTTTCGTACTACCTCCATGTTCTGCTAGGTACACACTGAGATTTCCTGGCAGATTTACTGTCCGATTATTTCCAACATGTCTGATCTGATTTCCGATCGATTTCTGATTAAAGTGAACGGAAAACAGTATCGATCGGAAATCAGATCGATTATTTCCAACATGTCCTGACAGTAAATCTGCCAGTAAATCTCAGTGTAATGCTTGTAATTACAGTGCTTCTTATTGTACTGCCTCCCCATTTTAGTGCTTCCCAATAATAATGTGCCGTATTATGTTGCCATACCCTCATTTTAGTTCTACCTGTTCTTGTTCCCTCTTAAATATCTATTTTTGTACACCTCATCAATGTGTAGGTCGACCCCTTAGCAAAGATTGGCATGAACACACTTGTTGTAGTTACTTCCTTTGGCTGCCATCTGCTGTATGAGTACGTATGTACTTGCCGCCCGGCCAGTTGGGCGCAGCGTGGGCCAAATGATGGCTCATCCTGCTAAGGCTGAAATTTCGGACGGTGTTAAATAATATTGCCCCTTTGAGTTGTATCAAGTCAGATGGAGAAGTAATTTGAGGTCTGGCTATTGCTGCCGGCACCCAAATTACACTAAATGCTGCAGCGCCGCTACAGATGTAGTAAAATTCTGGTGGTGCCTAGGTCAAGCACAGCGCAGCAGTGAGTATGGGCCCAAATGGCCTACTTTGCTGCTCTACACCTGTCTAAAGTTCCAACTTTTCCCTGATTCATCAAATCAGCATAATGGTCACATGTCATGTGGCACTACAGTCACATGACCACTGTGCCAGTGGTGAACAAGTAGTGAGGCTGGAACTTGGGATAGGCAGACAATGTGCAAGGGGGACAGAGTTTCCGAGGAGGTACTTTTTGAAACTTTCTCATCCTGCTAGTCAGGACAACACCTGCTCCCGGATCCATTCTAACCAGAAGTAGGAATGCAAGGAAACACCTGCAAGGTCCATATGAACCCTTGGGGTACCTTGTAACTCTGAAGGAAAAAACCTGTCCTAGGTTGTTGTACAAACAGAGTTCTGAAGGGTGTTGGCATTATGAACTGTGTGCCAAATACTTAGGCCTGGTGCACACCAGAGGAGTTTTTCTGAGCGTTTTGAGTTTTTAAATCTGCTGCTAATGTTATCTTATGTGTCTGTGCACACTGGAGCAATGAGGTTTTGTAAAAAACCACATAGCATTACATTGGGAAAACCAATGTAATGCTATGGGGTTTTTTACAAAACCTCATTGCTCCAGTGTGCACAGACACATAGGATAACATTAGCAGCAGATTTAAAAACTCAAAACGCTCAGAAAAATTCCTCTGGTGTGCACCAGGCCTTTGAGCTGTAGGAAATGTGTAATCAACATATTATTATTATTATTATTATTATTGATTTATAAAGCGCCAACATATTCTGTGGCACTGAATATATATTCCACAACTGTTTAACAGTAAAAGTGCTTGAATAAAATAAACAATTAATTTTTTCCAGCAAACATATTTTACTTAGAAATTACACCAACTGCCTTCTCTTATAAAATATACATGATCAAAAATACCATACTGTTATCTTTACATTAGTTAATACATCCAAATTCTCTTGAATTTTACAGATTAAATACATAAAAGAAAAAATATCAAAATTGAGAACATTTTGTGTCTTCATAAAGCCAGTAAATGTATACAATAATCCAGCCATGAAGTGTAAAGAAAGGATAGAGAAAACATTAATGTAAGGTGGAAAGCTGGCCATACATAGCCAGACAATGGGCTGTCCTGATCGGTCAATGCACCATACTGCAGCTGTGTGACTGGAATCACATGGTTCTTCTGCTGTGTACGACAACCTGCAGATCATACTGAGATCTTCCAAATCATTACCTTCTTCATTATAGACCCAATCCATTTTGCCATGTGAAATTATCAAATAATATTGATTAATTCTGGGGATAAAAGAAAATTCAACCAATATCCTTGAATTTGTCTAATTTAGCTAATTTGTGACGGTCTTAAAATAATCAATAATTAAAATATTGCTCTGTAGAACAACAAGATGGAGAGCCTGCATTCTAGTCTAGCTCGTTTTGTATTTCAATTGTGATTCTAAGATAAAACTTCTCAATTAAATAACAAAAAATACTAATAAAACCGTAGTTATTGTAGTTTTTGTTACCTTTAGAGCTGTTTATTTTGTCATGAAAGATTTTGAACTGGGGTTACGTTGAAGCTGCTGCATATTGAGGAACTGCAAACTCTACTAGACCCACCCCTTTTAGGTCTTAGCTGCCGTTTTATGGATTAAACTTTTTGTTCAACATTAGTGATTACTTGCTGAAAATTGGGGGGTGTTTATCTCCAGTAACTGCATTTGACTGGTCCTATCTCAACAAAATTTGCATCATGTAATGAGAGTTTTTTTCAATTCCTTTCAATTCAGTTGGTCATACTGATAGGTAGGGGGGGGGGGGGGGGGGTGGAGCAGCTTTGATTACTCAACTCAAAGATAGCTTTATTGGCATGACCAAGAATCATACATGCATTGCCAAAGCAATGTAGCAGTGGCAATTAGAATTGGGTCTAATCAAGTGGTGGACCAGAGAAATAACTGATATTGGGAAGATGTTGGCCATTTCCCTGATAGCCCACATTACAAATTCAACAGACAATCCAACTAATCTTGTACTTCCCCATACATACTGAACCACACATATTAACACTACTTGATCACTTTAGCTTGGCAATAAGTTTTAAGACAATATATAATGGTTTAAGACTGTATTCAGGCCCCCTTCACTTTTTTTTGTCATTGGACACATTGATTTGACTTGATTTGGAAAGGCACATACCTCTCTTCAGAAGGCCTCATCATTGACAATGGGATATCAGAGCCAAAATAAAGACATGAGGTCAAAGGAACTGCCTGCATAGCTCAATCTGGACTGTTGCTTAAAGAGAAACTTCAGCCTAAACAAACATACTGTTATTAAGTTACATTAGTTATGTTAATTAAAATAGATAGGTAATATAATCTCTTACCCACCCCTTTTTAAAAGAACAGGAAAATGTTTGATTTCATGAGGGCAGCCATCTTTTTGGTTGAAAGAAGGTGACACGGAACAAGAGACACAGTTCCAATAGTCCTCTGTGTGCATCACCCCTCCCAGTTGCTAGGCAACGTGAACAACAACATAAGAAATCCCATCATGCTTTGCACAGCATCAGGGAAAAAAACCCGGGCAGTTTTCTTTGATGGGTGGAGCTTAGCTAAAATGCAGCTAAAAATGATGCTTTGGTAAGAAAAACAAAATTCTGATGTTGTGAAACTGTTGAACACCAAGCCATTTCAGTTCTGCTGAGTAGATTTTTAGTCCGGAGGTTCACTAAGCACAGTTCTGGGGAAAGCTATACAAAAAAAATCTGCTGTACTGATGGATACAAAGTGCACTGTGACCCCCATTATTCTCAAATGGAAGATGTTTGGCACAACCAGGTCTCACTTAAGAGCTAACACCAAGAAGATTGTCCAAATTCTCAAACAACCCACACACTTGGATCCCAAAAGGGTGTGCAATCACTTGCAAAGAATAAAGGAAGCTGGGTCTCCATCTGGGTTTGCAATTTTAGCTCGGTTTATTTAGTGGTCTCATAGCCACAGAATAACATGTTTCTGCACACATGCCTTTGTCAAATGTTCTCTTAAGAGCTAGTCACCAAGCCAAACTGAGCAATGGAAAGATAAGAACTTTGTTAAAAGTGGTGACCAAGAACCTGACAGTCACTCTGACTAAGCTCCAGAGATCCTGTGAAGACATGCGACTAAGTTCTAGAATGGCAATCATACCTGCAGTACCCCAACAATGTGGTATTTATGGCAGAGTGGTAAAACTTAAGCCTCTCCTCAGTGCAAAACACGTGAAAGCCCATTAGGATTTTACCAAAAAAGGACAAAGTCCTAGAATGTGAGGATCAAGATTCTCTGGAGTGATGAAACCAAGATTGAACTATTTGGCCTCAATTCTAAATGTTATAGCTTGAGGAAACCAGGCATCCATATCCTGCCCAATACTATCCCTATAATAGTGAAGCGAGGTGGCAGCAACAACCTGTGAGCATGCTTTTCAGCAGCATAGGCTGGGAAACTGGTTAGGGTTGAGGGAATGCTTAATGCTCAGAGGCATCCTCAATGAAAACATGTTCCACAGTGCTCAAGATCCCATACTAGGACGAAGGTTTACCGTCCAACATGACAATGACCCAAAGCACACTGGAATACAACAGGGGAGTAGTTTAGGGACAACTCTGTGCATGTCCGGCCAGTGCCCTGACTTGAACCCTACTGAACATCTCTGGAGAGACCTGAAAATGGCTGTCCACCAGTAATGCACATCTAACCTGACAGATCTTAAAAAGGGCATAAAATCCTCTAATCCAGGTGTGCAGAGCTTGTTGCTTTATACTCAAAAATACTTGAAGCTTTAAAGGTTGTTCGGCTAAGAACTGCACCGAGTTAAGTCTGAATTTATATTCTAAATGTATTTCATTTTTTCTTTTTAATACATTTATAAAATTGCCTAAAATTTTGTTTTCACTTTGTCATTATGGGGTTTTGAATGTAGATTAGAGACTGTAATATCACACTATAAATCCCAGAACAATGAAAGAGGTCTGAATACTTTCTGAAGCCAATATACTGACTGAGATAATTAAAACAACATCTATTTGAGTCCATGAGTCTAGCTATTCAAACTGCACAAGGCATTTCTGGAATCTCCCATAACATTACTGGTCTTTACTGTGTCACAGGTAGCAACGGCGGGGAGTACATTAAAAGTATCTGTTCCTGTGACAGTAAGCTTAGACCGTATTGTAAACTGGTAAATATTTATTAGCAGACAGACATCATCAAGCACACTATACAATATATCTAAAAAATAGGGAAACTAAATTTGGCAGCAGGGACCTGTTCATAGTAACACAACCTTCCAGGAAATGTAGGACCAAAAGCCTAAGAGCAGGACCATCCACAAGGCAAACTGGTCAGGTACCAAGGGCCTAGTGGGTGTCAAGGCTGCAAACTTTGTTGACCCCTTTCCCACCTCAGCTTGTCAGAAGGACTATAATGGGAAGCCAAAGCTAATGCCTTTCCTTGGGCCCCGTTTTGTCTTAATCCTTCGCTGAAAAGCCTAGTGAAAGTTGCTGCCCTGTGGCCTCTGTTTCTATGCCAGTGACACACATCTGTGACACCCCAATGCACTCTGTTACTTGCTTCATAAGGTGCCAAAGGGATCGTTCAGTCCAAATGGACTGATCGACAGTTGTCATTCAAACGAACAGGATTACCCCATTGTGCCTACAGGATCACAAATACTGGAACTCTTGTTATAGTGAATAGAACATGTGACCCTGTTTGTCTAGCGTTAATACATACTAGCTCAGTATGTGCATTATCTGGCAGTCTTTTATGTCTGCACAGTAAAATATAAAATAGTAGAATGAGAAAATAGGATGCTTAGGTAGGGTTTTACATGTCTCGGATGTCCATGCTTAGGTGCAGACTTACGATGTCTTTAGGAAGTACCCTCTCTGGATTGGTGCTGTCCATGGGGTAGATCATGTGCTAGGTGACATTAAAGAAAATAGAACAGAAGTACCACATTCCATGTATGAGCAATTCAGTATGTCTTATATAAATAATCTCTATGTGAGGCCAATGCATAGATTTTCTTTAAACACTACCATATCCCACTGTAATACATCATGGGTTTTGCCCAGTGGCATCGTAGGACAACAGTCCCCTAATAAAACATATTGCATATTACAACTGGTTCCTAAAAAAATATGTCCGAGTGAGAGTCCTAGAACCCCTGCTGCCATGTCAGAGCTCTTAGTATCGCAGCTTAAGCAGCAAGCATGTAAGTAAATACTAAGAAAAAGGTAGAGAGAGTAGAGTTTCCTATGTGCTTCTAGGTTGGTTTAGGAGTTGAATGGTTAGCAATGCCCGGCCATGACAAGTACTGGAGTGGGGAACCCATATGACACAGCCGTCCAGTATTATATAAAGGGCACTAGTAGAACCATGCAGTCCGCTGCTCATGCACGGGGTTACGATCTGTAGTCCTTTTTGCTGTATGGCTTGTTTCCCAAAATGTTATCAACTTCATTCACTATATGTGATGTCATCTTTGGAAGAACCTAAGGATAAGAAAACATAACATATATGGATTATATCAAGTTTGTGATTATAAACAGTAAAAGCAACGAAGGATCCGCAAGCCAGACCAGGTAGAAGAAAAAAGCTGAAAAAATCATTTTTTGCAAAATTCCACAAAACAGTGCAATAAAAAGAAAGACAGAAATAGCTAACGCATATCGGGCCTACAATCTGCCCTTAATCATAGCTAAGATAAATCTGTCTAAAGCAGGGCTTATGTGCAGGTGGGGGGAGACAGTAAACATGCTCTTACAGCTTATAATCAAGACATGTTTCATATTTACTACTGTACAAGAATAACATTTCTAATTAATGATTTTTTTTTTATTGAATTCTTCTGTTCCTAAATAGTTATTGTTGCAAATAGGCTATTATTGTTTCTCTGGTCATATTTGTAACTAGATTCCCAAAGTCTCAGATCTTCTGAAATGCTGGTCAATGGGCATTCCTGCTCCAGTGCTGAGCAGTCTCTTCTCAGCAGAAAATGCCCATTCTATTGTTTGTGGAGCATCAAGGCACAGCAGGGAGACAGTTTAGGGAATATTTACCATCGGCAGCAGACTTTGTAATGCTATGCCCATTCTAATGAAACATCAGGGAATTATCTCCTTACCTATGCCTGGTAATGTGCAATTTCCCATCAGATAGATCAAATACATAATTTCCGACAGCTCTGATCTGATTTCCGATTGTATTTCTGATCGATTTTGTATAGAAGTGATAGGAAAATCGATCAGAAAAACAATTGGAAATCAGATTGGATCTGTCAGAAATTCTCTTTTCAATAATAATTCCTTTTTTTGTATTGCACTTTTCTCCTGGCGGACTCAAAGCGCTTGCGAGGCAGCCACTAGAGCGCATTTAGTAGGCAGTAGCAGTGTTGTGGAGTCTCGCCCAAAGAACTCCTTACTGAATAAGTGCTGACTTACTGAACAGCCAGAGCCAAGATTCGAACCCAGGTCTCCTGTGTCAAAGGCCCCTTAACCATGACAATATCCAGCCACCACCGTGGCTTTCTGATGGCTATGGTGTGTACCAGGCATTACAGAGGCAAGAAACATATACCTTGCTCCCCAATAATTTGCTTTTCTAAATGTATTCATCCTTCAGTACATGGGAGTGCCCACAGCCCCCCTTTACTAGTTCCCTTGTGTGAGTGGGTGGTGTTTGCAGTACCTTGGGGATCCATACTGAGCATCTGGTAGCTGCATTACAGTTTAATCAGTCAGATCTTGGATTTGGTGAACTCTTTTAGTCACTTATAACTACATGGTACATGCACTACATTTTTTAATAAGTTGAACTATGAATAAGCTATAAGTCCTGTTAAGTCTCCCCGATTGTTTCTTTTTTTTTTTTACTGTAAGTAATGAGGAATAGGAGACTGTAAATTACTCACACAATGTTCATATTTGATGTAGCTGTTACAGAAAACATCCTTTGGGAAAAGATAGTCACATGACCCAGAGATCAGTGCTCAAAGTACAGAGCTGGACATTTTTCTGTGTACCGTCATATCTCTCTCCCTCTCCCTCTCCCCAGAGAGTAGGAAACCATGGTCAGCTATGTACTCATAGGATAAGACCGGTTGGTGCCCCCCCCCCCCCCCCCCCAGCTCCTTTTGGGCTACTTCCTGTGGGTGATGATGGGATAGAGGGAGGTCACTGGACATGTCAAGCACAGTTCAAGCTCTATCTGACATAGTCAGCATTTTAAATCCAGTCAGCCAATATACAAATGAAAACTGCTTTACATGCAAAGCAGAACACCTTGTGCATTACAAAGTATGATACTAGTCCATACAATGCTATTAGTTCATGCTAGGAGCTAGGGCTTTAAATGACTTGATAAAGTATAACTTTAGAGAAATAATTCACATTTCTGGGACCCTGAGCGATAATTTAAAACCCATAAGGTTCAGGCTACACTGGCACAGATGGAAAACGAATCTGTGTAAAAAGTGATCCGTGGAAGTTTTTAAAGGCATCAGTTTTCCATCTCTGCTGCTCCGTTTCATCAATGCAATGTATCTGTCAATCCAGAAAATTACTGCTGATCCAAACGTGCGGAACGGATCTGTTCAAACAGACAAATGTAAATGGTTAACATTGTATCCGGTAGCATCCGTTCCGATCCGCTAATGGTCTGTTTTTTTTAGTGCCAGTGTGGCCCGGGCCTAAGGGAACGGTGGAGCCTACAAAAGCTATGTAACACGAGCTTTCGAGTGACAGTCAGTCGAGTGACAGTCATTCCCTGATATTAGCTGATCCAGTTTAGCTGTTCTCAGTTGGAACTGAGAAACACATGTTTTCAATGGTAAAAGCCTTTGTTCATGGTGCGGTCGTCAATACACAGGTTCTAGATGCAACTAACAATATGAATCAGTGCTCCCAATTTGTGGATTTATTGATTTCTCTATATGACATTTACTGTATGAATGACAGTGCCATTAGAGAACAGACTTCATATGTTTCTGTCTTATGATATGGTGTGAATCTGGCATGCATCTACCCACCTGCTGAGTCCTGATTTCTGGATTTTCTTCTGCACTTTAATTTATGACTACATGTATTGACTGCTGCCACACATTGCAAATTACATCTGATGATCATCCCAAGTATATTTTAGTAGCTGGCTGCTTAACGATGGTTTCTGAAGGTTACTTGTCAGTAAGGGATGATTTGGCAACTGTGTGTAGTAGGGCTGCTTTTTATTAAGTCTTGAACCTCTGATTTCAGGCTAACATTATAATGTAAAAAAAAATAACTTTATTTTAAAGGATTTTAAAGGATATACAGTTAATAGTTGTTTCATTTAATCTTAAAGTGGACTCGAAGTGAGAAAACTCGCTTCAGGTTAGATACTTGCCTATGGATACTATAGCGCTTATCTGTTCCTCTGTGCTGGTCTTTGTTCCTACGCCATCACCGTTAAACTTCATTGACCTGCTAGGCTGAATATCGCTTTGGAAGTCTTTGGGAAGCCTTTCAGAAGTACTCGCAACCTTGAAGACTCCTGACGATAAGTACATGCCTACTGCACATAGGCGAGTCCAGGCTCTAGTCGTTAGACACAAGTACTTCTGAAGGCTTCCTGAAGGACTCTCAAAGCGCTAGCAAAGCAATTACGTTTAATGGGGGGTGGTGCTGGAAAGACGGGCAGCACAGAGAAACGGCAAGGCTCTACAGTATCCAGAGCCTTCCCTGCTCTTAGGTAAGTATCTAACCTGAAAATCTGCAGTCACAACAAAAGTTTTTAGGTAATACCTTTAACGACTAACTGAACAAGATTTCCTTGCAAGTTTTCAAAATGTTAAAGGACAATTGTAGCAAGAAGGCTATGGAGTCTGCCATATTTATTTCTGTTTAACCTCCCTGGCGGTTTATTAAAATCCGCCAGGGGGCAGCAAATACGTTTTTTAAAAAAATAAAAATTCTTTTTCATGTAGCGAGACAATGTCTCGCTACATGATAGCCGCTGCCGAGCGGCATCCCCCCAGCCCCTCCGATCGCCTTCGGCGATCGGAGATCAAGAGATCCCGTTCAAAGAACGGGATCTCTTGGAGGGCTTCCCCCATCGTCATGGCGACGGGGAGGGATGACGTCACCGACGTCATCGACGTCAAAGGGGAATCCGATCCACCCCACGGCGCTGCCTGGCACTGATTGGCCAGGCAGCGCACGGGGTCTGGGGGGAGGGCGGCTGCGGCGACGCGTATAGCAGCGGATCGGCGGGTAGCGGCGGCGATCGGAGGTTACACGCAGCTAGCAAAGTGCTAGCTGCGTGTAACAAAAAAAAATTATGCAAATCGGCCCAGCGGGGCCTGAGCGGTGCCTCCCGGCGGCATAGCCCGAACTCAGTTCGGGCTTACCGCCAGGGAGGTTAAGCAATACCAGTTGCCTGGCTATCCTGCTGATCCTCTGCCTCTAATAGGTTTAGCCTAGACCCTGAACAAGCATGCAGCAGATCAGGTGTTTCTGATATTATTGCCATATCTGACAAGAGTAGCTGCATGCTTGTTTCTGGTGTTGTTCAGCCACTACTGCAGCCAAATAGATCAGCAGGGCTGCCAGGCAACTGGTATTGTTTAAAAGTAAATACATATGGCAGCCTCCATATTCTCACTGCAGATGCCCTTTAAGTTCCTTCTTCAGGCATGATATAGAACTGGATCAGAATCGTACAAAGCTGTTTCTTATACGTATATGCACACTCTTATATAGTGTATATATTAGAGTGGAGTGTGCATGTGCGAAATTCTGATCCAGTTCTGTATAATGCCCGAAGAAGTAACTTAAAGAGAACCCGAGGCGAGTATTTTAACTCATAAGAGGACACAAAGGCATGTTTTGTGCATAATCACATACCTCTGTGCCTCTCTATTGCCGCCTCTAGTTCTCCCCCCCCCCGGGGTCTGCTGCACCCCCCTGAAAAAAGCGCCAGGCTAGCGACAATCTGCTTGTCGCCAGCCTTCTATTTACCTGCAGGCTGTCATTTATTCTGCGCTCCCCGCCTCGGAAGCTACGCTGTGACCTGGGCAGTAGTCATAGGTCGCAGCTTAGCTTCCGATTGGAGGAAGCTCATGGAGGTGGGCAGCGGCGGGGACAGAGGCGGGGGAGTGCAGAATAAATGACAGCCTGCAAGTATATAGAAGGCTAGTGACAAGCAGATTGTCGCTAGCTTGACATTTTTTCAGGGGGCACAGCAGACTGGGGGGGGGGGGGGGGGGGGGGACTAGAGCCAGCAATAGGGAGACATAGAGGCATGTCTGTGCATAATGACATGCCTCTGTGTCCTCTTACGATTTAAAATACCCGCCTTGGGTTCTCTTTAAAGTTTCATAAGCTTGCAAGGAAATCTTGTACACTTAGTCATTGAAAGTATTACCTAGACAACTTTTGTTATGTCTTCAGATTTTCTCCATGATAAACACCGGACCACATACAACTATCAAACCGGACATGAGTTTCCACACATCAGGTTTTCTTTAAGCTGTAATAATTTATTTAAGATACACATTATAATTATTATTATTTTTAACTTTAAAATGTTCATTTTTGCCTGAATATTTTAAAATAAGTCTGCACAGAATGACACATTTCTAAGTTCCCTTTCTTGCACTCGGTATTATTAATAATGAGTGATTTGAATGAAACATTGTAGACCTAGGTATGGATAATGGAGGATTGAGTCGGCAGTCAATGTATGCATCCTTAGTGTGATTCTGCTGGGATCTGTTTGCTCCTGAAGATGTAGCATATTTCTATTTGATGAGCTGGTAAAAGGATTTGTATGATGGAGCCATGCTGTGCAGAGCACACTGATCAGTAGAGATTAATGGGGAGGAAATGAAGGCACATCGGGACCCAGCTGGTGGGCTGCAGCATTCAACTTATAACAAAAGGCTGGTTTGTATGTAAGTATTCCCTGCACTATAATAAATGGGAATGTAAAATGAATTACAGGTTACACGGCTGACATTTGCACATTGATGTCAGTTCTCTGGCCAGCCAATGAAGTATGTATTTTGCATGATAACAAGAAGCAGAAAATCCCGTTTTCCAGCAGCGCATTTCATTGCAGAGGCGCAGCATTTAAAGTGAGATTACGCTTTTGTTACAACATTTCTATACACTTTCCATTTCAATTTGTGGCCAATTATGAATTTCCAAAGTTGACTACAAAGCTTAAATTGTACCCTGGCTTCCTGGAATTTCTGTACTGAACGTATCCAGTGAATGGCAGCAGGTTTTGACATTCCTGCCTAATGCTGGGAATACACAATAAGATTTTTGAGCAGATTTCCTGTCCAATAGTTTTTCTGATCGATTTCCATTCACTTCTATGAGAAATTGACCAGAAAAACTATTGAAAATCAGATTGGACCTGTCGGAAATTATCTATCGAACCATCTATCTGCCAAAAAAATCTCATGGTGTATTCCCAGCATTATAGTTTCTAATAGAAAAACTGTGGAATGGCTGTGTTCTCTCTCCCAAATAAACTAGGTAAGCAAACTGAGATAATGGGATTGATTCATTAAACTCTCAGTAAGCTGCAGCACCTAGCAAACAAACAGCGTGGAATATACCTTAACCGTCATGCTAGGTACACACAATGACATTTTCTGACAGATTTACTGTCAGATCGATTATTTCTGACAGGTCCGATTTTTTGACGATTTGTCATAAAAGTGAACAGAAAATCGATTAAAAAAAATTGATCAGAAATCAGATCGGATATGTTGGAAATAATCAATCTCACAGTAAATCTGTCCGAAAATTGCATTGTGTGCGACTACCATTAGCTGGGGAATTATGGCTAAGCAACGCTAGCAAAGTGTTGTGGCTGGATGACTTTGATCAGTGACCACATCTTAAGCAGTTTCCATGGTACTGATGTCGAACTCCATTAAAAAACAGAAAACAATAAGTAAGCTATTCCCCCAGCCAGCTCCTCCAGTCAAAGCATTGAACCCACTGCTGGAGGACACAATGGCTCCTTAGGCCACACATACCTCTGGCCCAGTTCTTTGTAAAAGGAGCCAGGGTTTATGGTGCTATCTAATAACCCTGAATTTAATAAGCTCCCGTGCTCCAGCTAATGTGTGCATGGGTTTCCTCACACCTCTTACACATCTGCACAGTATTTAAAGGTGGAGTTAAAGGGAACCTAAACTGAGAGGGATATGGAAGTTTCCTTTTAAACAATACCAGTTGCCTGCCAGTCTGGCTGATCTCTTTAGCTGAAGTAGAGGCAGAATCACACACCTGAAACAAGCATGCAGCTAATCCAGTCTGACTTCAGTCAGAGCACCTGATCTGCATGCTTGTTGAGGGGCTGTGGCTAAAAGTATTAGAGACACATGATCAGCAGGAGAGTCGGGCAACCGGTATTATTTTAAAAAGAAAAATCCATATCCTTCTCAGTTTAAGTTCACTTTAAGAAAGACCAATATGCTGAGGTATTTTGTTTTTAGAAGTATCTGAGGTTCTCTGGGACCATTATATTAATCAGCCACTTTGTTTGTAACCTGGCTCCTTTTTTGTTATTTGCAGCCTTTTACTTGTGTTGATTGCAATCTGACTTCTTTCTTGTTGATAGAAGTCTTCTCCATGAGTTGTTTGCAGTCATCTGTCTTCCTTGAAGAGCCTCTGGAAGAGGCCTATCCTCTTCAAACTTTTCAAACTATCCCCTCCTTCTGCCACTGATCCACCTCCATTTACAGATATGGCTGGGCTTGTGGCAGGCTAAATCAGATGGTCATGTTAGCCATGTTGAGTAACTCAAATAAGTCCCCCTATAGAACACTAACTGAAATCAACAAGAAAGAAACCAGACTGCAGTGACCGTGAGCAGAAGGCTGAAATCAACAAGAAAACCTGTCTGCAAAAAAAAAATGCTGATGAAGATAGGAGTCCTAAATTAAAAAAAATGAAGTCTTCTAGAAACAAAATACACAACACCACCACGCTGTGCCTTTATTGACTCCACTTTTACACATTTTTTTATATGTATCTTTCGTTATATCCTTACTTTAACAAAACCCAAAACAACTATTTAGTAACCAATTACTCCATCAATAACTCCTGATTATAAATTTGACATTACTTTTATGAAAACAAAATTAGACTTCACCACACAACTTTCCTGGCCATACCCATCCTAGACTGCTCTGAGGCGCCAAGGTCATTTTTACCAGGAACCCCTTGGGGTTAGTCTATACTAAAACCATTGGTGGATACCCCTGTGATGATATACTACTACTAAATGTTATGACGCTTGTGACCGAAAGCTGTACAGGCACTTGTGTATTGGCCCGAAGAAGAGGGCAAGGACCCGTGAAATGCGTTGTATAATGTGCATGAAGAAATATTTATTTTCAATTACTTATGGTTTGTTGTCCTGAGAAGGTATTAATCTACACTTACATAACATTTAATAGTAGTATTTCATCAAGGGTGCCTCCACCAGTGATTTTAGTATAAGTGTAGAATACTGGAGTACGGTTTGCCTTTGTCTATAACATTTCAGTGAAGCAAAAGGCAGATTTTTGATGTTTCAGAAAATTGTCGTATGACTTATTTTAGAACTGGCTTGGTACAAAATATTGCAGGTTTTGTAAAGTACTCCCTTTCAACAATATTAGTGGGTTGTATTACTTTCAGTTTTACATTTTACTGCACGCATATATTTTGAATTCAAATGAGTAGGTGCTGTTTGATTTAAGGTGGCCATACACTTATAGATTTGCAGCAGATTCGACCATCAGATAGATTTCTGTCAGATGCATGTCAAGTCGAATCTGACAGGATTCTATCTGATGTGTGCCACACACTAGGAACAGATTTCCAATAGATTTTAGAATGAAATCTATTGGAAATTCGATCTAAATGCATCATTGGACCATTAGAACCAATGCAACTCTATGGGCCATCGATCTGCTGCCAGCAGCAGATCGACCTAGATTTTCCATCCTGTCAGATAGATCAAATCAATCGAAATTGGCCGCAAATCAATTAATAGATTTGATAGAATCAATTTCTGATCTATCAATCGATGGCTGAAATCGACCAGTGTATGGGCCCCTTTAGACTGATTATATAACGTCCTCTTCTATTTGTATGTGATTATTGATTCAGCAGCAGACATAAAAAACAGCTACGCCACAGCTTTCCAACACAGCGCAATGTCTAGTGTGTTTGTTAATTTGCTAATTACTGCGGGCGATTGCTGTAGATTTGCAATGTCTCCTACTCTGTGCTTCTAATTACTCCTATAAGAATATGGGAGTTGCTGGAGTGATACAGGGAATTCTATTAGAGAGAACACGAAAGAGTATTTGTTCTTAGAATAAACGAAAAGCTACTGTTTTAGCCAACGGTCTCTTTTGGACACAAGGTCATGAACAGCAATCTAAAATGGAAAAAATAACAACTAGCACTTGGCATGGCTTCAGACATAAAAAAAACAACTATATCTCCAATGAAAAGGTACCAAAAAGGTTTTTGTGTGCAAACAAGGAGGTGGATGTTTAAGGAGAATTGACACATTCCAGTATGCCTGAATTCAATGTGCTCAAATCTAGATTGCTAGGTGAGATGCTTGAATTAAATTATGGGGTTCTATCGGGCAAAGTCTGACAACAGTAGGCCCACACTTGAGAAGCCTCCTGAGTGTGCAGAAGAGGTTTAGATGACAAGTAAAGTTGCCTTAGGAGGTTTTTGCTAGAGAGGTACACTGACATATATTACTACCATATGCATTGCTGACGAGTTGCTTTTGTTTTTATGTTTGGCGACAATTTACATTATAACCACAGTTCAGACTTTAACCTTAACCTACATCTCAACGATGGACAAACTGGGTATGTGCCTAGCTAAGCCCAGCAAAATGTGGCTACTTACACTGCTATGAATCTAGAAAGGTGGGTAAGGATATCTGTCCTGCCTCCTGGCATCCCGTGTAATGGACCTGCCAAGAGTTGGAGAGACAGAGCCGCAATGCAGAGGTCCTTTAATCTTTTCCTGTGTGACATTTCAGCACGAAAATCACTGCTGAAGTATTTTTGTGCCAACATTCCTTTTAGCTACAGAACATTTGGAACAAGATTGATGCTATTTAGTGGATAACTGAAAAGATTAAAAGAGTAAGCTTTAACTAGAATAATATCTTCTTCACACATTTATCCTGTGTACTGCGCCTGTTTTGGAAAACGACTTGTATACATTTGGACATCAGACCGTGGCACAGAGATTGTTTGCTTACGAAGACTAATGTCATTAAGGTTTTGTAAAGTTATTTATGAAAGCCTGATCATTTCGCTTGAGGAACTGCTTAATAACTTGAAAAGCCTGACCTGACATAAAGGTGTGGTTATTAAGGCGGAACAGGTAAAATGTTATTTGTGGGGAGTGATGTACTAATTTAATCCAGACAAGTCATACAAGCATTACAAACTATCTGCATAACTGAAGGCTAACAAGGTACAATGCTCTACCACTAGTAATTTATAATAAGACCGTACTGTGCAATGTGCAAGCAGAAGCAGTACTGCAGGACAGTAGAGCGCCCTACTAAAGCCCTTCTAAAATGTGTTTGCTGGCCAATCACATACAGTGTCTCATCCAATACACACAATCACCACATTGCTACTAGTGTCTGTACCACTGGATCTTAGGCCGGCTTCAGACTTAGGCCGCATCGCACCGCCAAAAACAAGCCTTCGGGAATTACTGCGTTAGTACGCAGTAATCCCCATCTGGCTCCGATCCAAACAGGAAGTGACGCTCGCTTGCGGTCACTTTGTGTTTGAGAAATACGGAAGTGCAAGGAAGCATATAACTCTGCATTGCCACCATCAGAGTAGTGAAGCGCTCACCCATTGCTGCCATCAGAGTGGTGGAAGTGATTGGTGACTGCCTAGGCCTTGCCTACATGTTTCATCTGATCCAACGGGCTTTCTCAAGACATCCACTATTAAGAGAGGATTATTACTCACATTTGATAACATTTTTAAATATTGCAAGAGGTCAGTGAGTGCATCCTTCTTTGCATGATTATACTGAATTGCTCCCGCATGATATTTGCTGTTCTGATTTAGTTTATGCTGGTGTTGTTTTGACATTATTTATACGTTCCATAGCTTGTTTGTAGGACTGTGATTCTATCCCAGTCATATATGTGGATTCATATCTTATCCTTACCTGAATAGCTCCCAGGTTTTCTACCAGTTGTTCTGGATTAGAGGAACCTAAGAGAACAGAACTTACTCCTTCATTCCGCAGACACCAAGCTGCAAAACAAAAATGTAACATGGTTTAGCAATATTCTATTTGTTAATTATAAGAAGAGCTAAATCAATAAATCAAGGTACTTTATGGCCAATACTGACACACTAATAACACTAAGAAGCCAATCTCCATTGGTCTTACTAATCAACACTACAGTAGTTTGAGCTGTGGATGCCATGGGTTACTGCACAGCATATATCTCTGTATCATAATATTATATAAAGGTCAAGAATGAGCTTTTGGGTCAGATGTTATTGCCGCATTATATAGTGTGGGGAGATGCTGCCGCATGATGTGTATTTTGTGGGAAACCGCTGTCACATTATGTGTATTTTGTGGAAAACTGTCGCATTATGTGCATTTTGTGGGGAAACACTGCCACGTTATGTGTACTTTGTGGAAAACTGTCACATTTTGTGCATATTGTGGGGAAACACTGCCGCATTATGTGTATTTTGTGAGAAATGCTGCCTCACTATGTGCATTTTGTGGGGAAATGCTGCCACATTATGTGTATATTGTAGGAAACACTGGTTCATGTGTATTTTGAGAGGAAATGCTGACACATTATGTTTATTTTGTGAGGAAATGCTGCCACATTATGTGTATTTTATGGAAAACTGTTGCATTATGTGCATTTTGTGGGGGAAACGCTGCCACATCATGTGTATTTTGTGAGAAATGCTGCCTCATTATGTGTATTTTGTGGGGAAATGCTGCCAAATTATGTGTATATTGTAGGAAATACTGCATCATTATGTGTATTTTTGGTGGGGAATGCTGCCACATTACTCTGTGTATTGTTAGAGGATAATGCTGCCAAATCTTGTGTATTTTGGGAGAAGCCACTTCCTAATTATTAGTATTTTTGGGGGTGAAATGCTGCCAATTTCTGGATAAACTGCCATCTAATTATGCATATTTTTGTTGAGAACCACTAATTTACTGCATTCCACTATTTTTCACTACAAGGGCTCTTTAAATAGTGTCAAATAAAGTTAGCACACACTGGTGACATGGTGGTAGATGATAGGATGAATAGCCCACCATTGGTTATTCTTACCAGGACTTGGTCTGTCCTCCACTTGATGATGGACTCATAATTTTCAGCAGTTTTCAATAAAGCTATTATTCTAATAAAATAAGCGATAACCGCTTATCAAGCCCATTTCTGCAAGTAATGCCTTACCTACTGCAAGCTGTGGCAAGGTGCACCCAAGACGCTCTGCTATTGGAACCAAGTCTTTTAGTTTGGATTGCTGTTTCCGCCCTTCTTCGCTCAGTATTTTGTCTTTCAGCCACTGGTAGCACTGGCAGGCAGAAGCAGAAATTAATGTGAATAAAGGAAGCCAAAGGTAAACACATATCTAACAGAGTTGAATGAACTGTGCTTATTCACAAATAGTGGACATCTACCTTTGTTTTATTCTGTTTTTTCAATTTTACATTTTGTTAACTTACAAGAACCTTCAAGAAAAAGTGTCCACTATTGCGAAAAAATGACAGCTTGAAGCTCAACACACAGGCTGATATAAACCTTATACACGGGCTGTGAGGGTACAGGCTTCTGCTATACAAACGTGTTACAATTGTTTTTGAAAGTAAATACTGTACCGTGATTAGCCTATCAGACTGTGGGGAAATTTGTGGAATCTGCCACTGTACACACAGAAGCTACCCAGCTGTCACCCTAGTCGTTGATTTATCAACAGTAGTTAATGTGTGGCCATTGGGCACAGTACAGTTGTCACAATGAGGTCTGGTACAAGACATGAAATTGGAGTCAGAGATACAGTCAGTAGCACTGGTAGGATAAGTGAATTACGCATTTAGTGATTTTACGTACACGGTTCCAAGGCACCAAAGTGAAATACATTTAGTAAAAACAGCTGAAAAAAAGAGGTAAACATACCTACTCTCACGGAAATAAACACTCAATGGTGAGTTTAAAAACTTTAACTTTATTGATCCAAATTAACAAAACTCTCATAGATTGCTACACATTTCGCGGTTCCAGACTGCCACTTTTTCAGGAATATGAAGAGAGCAAAATCTCCACTGAGCCGTAGTAGAGACTAGCACCTCAGTTTAGTGGATTTAGGTGAGAGATGATGGTGATGAAAATGAATCAAACTGTTGTTATAAGTATAAAATGTAGAGGCAAAGGAGTTGAGATGAAAGATCTGAGCAAGTGGTAAGCAAGAAAGCACACAGTGGGGCTGTATATAGAAAGTGAGTGGGGTGGGGAACAACACATGGCTGGTGATCCTTAGAGATGATCAATGAGATTCAAATGACTGACTTGCATGCAAATGCAATCCAAACTGTGTGCAGCTAGACACTGGGGGAAGGAGGAGGACACAAGTGGGACAGGAGAAGGAGAGGCCATAATAATTAGGGGGAGAACATGTACAAGACGCTCCTGGACCGTGGACGCACCAGGTTTAGTATATTTTTTCCCTGGTTTTTGGCCTCGATTCATCAAGACTTATCGAATTGGTTAACAACAGTTTGGTAAAATACCGAATTCGTTAAGTTGATTTCAGGATTCATCAAATTTATCTACAGCTGTTAGCGAGCATTCGGTAATAATTTGTTAGTGATGCGTTAAACGGAAGAAAGTGCAATTCATGAAAATGAAAGTGGGCGTGGTTTAGCGTTAAATTTAGGATTAGTTATCTCCTTCAGTGCTCTGTCGTTATTCCTGTCAGATCATTGCTGACAGAGAAGATGGAGCCATTTGAAGTGGTTATTTATCAGCTGAGAGCGATTCAAAGGTGCAGAAGGGCAAAAATAAGGTCTAGAACCATATCAATTTGCAAGAGAATAGATTTATTTGCTATAACAGGACATCTGCATTTCTCTTGAATCATCTTGTAAGAGAACACAGGCAGTGCCAGGGTTAACTAATTTGCTAGCTGCACTACATTTTTTCAGAAAAGGCTCCTATCAAATTGTGGGATTGTCCCAAGCCACTTCCAGAATCCTGGTCCAGGTGTTAAACCCTATTCAGAATGTTGCTACGTAGTGTTCAAAGGACTGCCTTTTACCCACAATTCCATGGGAATCTTATGGCCTTGTGTTAAATTACCGCTGTAAAATGGAAATATCGTCACATTACCGAATGGTTACCGAATTGTTATCGAATTCACACCGAATACGGAAAAACCTTAATGAATACAACTAGAAATCGATAAACTTCGAATTCGGTAATTTAACAAACTGGAAAAAGTTATCTCAAAGACAATGATGAATCGAGGCCCTTGTCCTCTAAACCTAGGTATGTCTTATAGTCTGAAAAATATGGTAATCTGTCTCAATGAGTGAAAAAAAAAATCCACAGCCCACCATTGTGAATGTAAAAAAAAACGTACTCCATGGAAGTACACTATCGCCCCGCGCTGCACACAATTTACCTATTAATTAAATTGTCAAACTAACTATTATCATGAGTGTAATGGAAGAGAAGAGCATAAAAGCTGAAACTGCAAGGATTCTTGCTATTTTGACAATGTGGTTAATTGGCGTACATATTATTACGCCGCTGGGAGCTGGGCGCAGGGTGAGTTGAATGACTTTAAGCTTCAGGATTGGAGAAGGCAATAAGTTTGTGAATACCTTTATTGAAGCCCGAGTACTTTCAGGAACCCCATTTTCATATTTTCCAGAGATAATGCCACAGGCAAGCGGAGACCATGTCATTGCACCAACCCCTGTAACAAAAACATTGGACGTTTCAGTTTATAAACAATAAAGAGCTAAAGATTTGTCACCTCCTTTTAACCTCCTCCTTCCTTTTGATCAAAATGTTACCTACTGGCATGTATTTTACCTGGAATTCAGTAAATATGGATTTCAAGGTATGCATATGATAGATCTACTGTATATCCTTAACTATAAGTCAACCTCATGTATAAGTCAACTACAATATTTGGGGGCTGTAACTAGTACAGTGAAAAAGAAAAAGAAAAAAAACGCAGGGGTGCCAGGAGCCCTTATGGGGCTTGATTCACAAAGCGGTGCTAACTGTTAGCACGCCTGTGCAAACCCCCTTAGCACGTCTAAACGAGCTTTTTGCACGTAAAACAAACTTTATGCACGTAAAACTTTACGCGTGCACTGCATGGAGCGCAGGGCGCTCTGCGCGAAGTGCCCATTAAAGCCTAAGGGACTTAGCGCGCGCATAGGACTTTGCGCGCGGTACTTAGCGCGCGATCTGATTGAGAAAACCGGTGCTAACCTACTTAGCACCCTCGTTAGCGCGCCTAAAGACTTTAGACGTGCTAAGTAGGTTAGCACCGCTTTGTGAATCAAGCCCCTGGTGTATTATCTTCAGGTAAATGAAACAGAATTAAGAGTAAAATATACTCACAAGTGTGGGTTGCTATAAAGGCAACCACTTGTACAGGCATGTAGGGAAGTCCCGTCCCCACTCGGTCTTTATAATGGTTGGTCGCTGCTCCTTTGGAAAAATACTTCACTTCTGGTTAGTCGTGAAGGACCCCACTAATGGGGTGGTGCAAAGTCGTTTTTCGAGAAGGATAGGAGGCGCCCTTGTAGTATGTTCGGTATTCCCTGGTGGTTTTCCAGAAAAAAGAAAAGCTGGTTTAGGGTACTGGATCCAGTCAGGCAAGAGCAGGGTGGGTTCCCTGACCACCCGGAGTCAGTCCAGGGTTTCTCTGCCTGTGTGCTGAACACACAGGTGAGTTAATTGGGCCAGCAGGCCTGACATGCTCTGTGTGTTCAGTTTGTGTTTGGAGAGGAAAGAGCTTGGAAAATATCATCTCCTTGTCCTAAATGAGAAAACCAAGTGAGGCCGTAGAATCATATTCTTACTAGCCAGTCTTCCATTATAAAGTTTTTATGAAGATAAAACCTATCCAAACATCATTAATTACAGGACGACAACTTCTTCATCTGGACAGCACCTGTACTTGACCTGAGGAAGCGCTTTAAACCGCGAAACGCGTTGTCTATTATTATTATTATTATTATTATTTATTAGATTTATATAGCGCCAACATATTACATAGCGCTGTACAATAAATAGGATTACAGACAATGATAACAGGGTTGACAGAACAATACAGGTAACAGACCATAGATACAACAATACAGGTAATAGCAATAAGATACACAACACAATGCAGATAATAGTACAATGCCAGATCATAAACTGGAATGGTAGTGGTAAAAAATTACCAGTTCCAAATTCTGGGTAAAGTGCACACAGTCAAGTAGGATACACAAGGGGAGAGGGCCCTGCCAAAGGTTTACAATCTAGAGGGAGGGGCTGGTGACACAAAAGGAGGGGGTGCATCAAGAAGTTATTGGCAGAAAGGATTAGGGTAGTGTTGAGTTGATGTAGGCCTTCTTGAAGAAGTGAGTTTTGAGTGCATTTTTGAAGGTGTTGAAGGTGGGAGCGAGCCTGATGGGCAGTGGGAGATAGTTCCACAGGATAGGGGCAGCTCTAGTGAAGTCCTGCAGTCTGGCATGGGAGTGCGAGATGCGTGGGGTGGTTAAGAGGAGGTCGTTGGAGGAGCGAAGTGTGCGGCCAGGTGTATATCTGCTGACCAGGTCAGAGATGTAGGTTGGGCAGGACTTGTGTATGGATTTGTATGCCAAACATAGGATCTTGAAGCTGATTCTGAAGTGAATTGGAAGCCAATGAAGGGATTTGCGTAGGGGAGTTGTGGAGACAGAGCGGTGGGAGGAGTAGAGGAGTCTGGCTGCTGCGTTCATGATGGATTTTAGGGGGGCGATGCGGTTTTGAGGAAGGCCTGACAGGAGGGAGTTGCAGTAGTCCAGGCGGGAGATGATGAGGGCATGGACAAGGAGTTTGGTAGTGTCTGGGGTCAGGAAAGGCCGGATCTTGGAGATGTTGCGTAAGTGGAAATAGCAGGCTCTAGCTACGGTTTGGATGTGGGAGATGAAGGAGAGGGCCGAGTCTAGG
The DNA here is from genome assembly GCF_040937935.1 of Hyperolius riggenbachi. Classification (NCBI taxonomy): domain Eukaryota; kingdom Metazoa; phylum Chordata; class Amphibia; order Anura; family Hyperoliidae; genus Hyperolius; species Hyperolius riggenbachi. The sequence goes on from NC_090649.1 coordinate 157,963,358, forward strand.
GTGACACCCAAGCAGCGGGCTTGTGTGGTTGGATGAATGATTGTGCCATTGACAGTGACATAGAGGTCAGTGGGGGGTGAAGCAGCACGGGGCGGGAAGATTAGGAGTTCAGTCTTATCCAGGTTTAATTTTAGGAACCTGGCAGACATCCACGATGAAATAGCTGAGAGACCAGAGGACACCTTCTCCATGGTGGTGGTGGAGAGGTCAGTGGTATGGAGGTAAATCTGGGTGTCATCTGCATATAGGTGATAGTTGAAACCCAGAGAGGAGATGAGTTTTCCAATGGAGGCAGTGTAAATGGAGAACAGCAGGGGACCAAAAACAGAGCCTTGGGGGACCCCAACTGAAAGTGGGAAGGAGGTTGAGGAGGAACCATTGAAGGAGGTCTTGAAGGAGCGATTTGAGAGGTAGGAGTAAAACCATGCTAGGGCACGGTCTTGGATACCCACAGATTGCAGGGACTGGAGTAGCAGGGAGTGATCAACAGTGTCGAATGCTGATGAGAGGTCTAGGAGGAGAAGGATAGTGTATTTTCCTTCGGCCTTGGCAAGCGTGAGGTCATTGACAACCTTGGTGAGGGCAGTCTCGGTGGAGTGGCCTGGCCGAAATCCTGATTGTAGGGGGTCAAACAGGGAGTTGGAGTCAAGGTAATGGGTCATGCGTTGGTGGACTAAACGCTCCAGGAGTTTAGATGCAAAAGGGAGTAAGGAGATGGGACGGTAGCTGGATGGAAGTGAGGGGTCTAGTGAGGGTTTTTTAAGTAGGGGAAGTACAGTGGCCTGTTTGAAGTCAGAGGGGAAGGTACCCGTGGAGAGGGAGAGGTTAAACAGAGTGGTGAGGACAGGAGCCAGAACAGGGAAGGGAGGACGGAGGCATTTGGATGGCACAGGGTCTAGGGGGCTGGAGGTGGCAGGAGAAGTGGCTAGGAGACGGCTGACTTGGTCCTCTGTGATAGGAGAAAAGGCAGTGAGTGGTGGGTGGGGTGGGGAATAGGTATTGGTGGGGGAGGAAGAGGTGGTGGAGTGGAGGCATGAGATTTCCCGTCGGATGCTGGCTATTTTGTCGGTAAAGTGGGTGGACAGATCAGTGGCTGAGAGGGCGGAGGTGGGGGGAGGAGTGGTGGGGTTAAGGAGGGAGTTGAAGGTGGCGAAGAGGCGCCGAGGGTTGGAGGCTTGGGATCCGATCAAGGCAGCAAAGTATTTTTGTTTAGCATCAGTTAATGCGGTATAGAACAGCTGCAGGTTGGCCTTGTACGCCAAGAAGTCGGAGTTGCTGCGGGATTTCCTCCATTTGCGCTCATAGGTGCATGTCTGTTTTTGGAGGTTGCGAGTGTGTGCATTGTGCCAAGGCTGGGGGTTGATGGGACGGCTGGAGCGGAATGTGGGGGGTGCAGCAATGTCTAGGGCTGTTGAAAGTGCCTGGTTGTATTTGGCCACGGCTTGGTTTGGGCAGGTAACGTTTGGGAGGGTGGATGTGAGGGAGTGGAGGGGGTTGGCTAGTGCAGTTGGGTCTAGGTTATGCAAATCTCTCTGCCAACGACCTGAGGGTGGTGGAGGGTTGGGGGAGCATGATGGGGAGATGGAGAAAGTGAGAAGGTGATGGTCGGAGAGGGGGAAGGGTGTGATGTCCAGGTTGGGGAGGGTGGCGGATTTTGAGAGAATCAGGTCGAGAGTGTGGCCAGCGCGGTGGGTGGGGGAATTGGTGTGTTGGGAGAGGCCAAGGGAAGTAGTGAGGGAGAGCAGTTGAGAGGCTTCAGGGGAGTAAGGACTGTCCATGGGGATGTTGAAGTCCCCAAGTATAATTGTGGGGAGGTCATAGGAGAGGATGAGTGGGAGCCAAGAGGCCAGGTTGTCCAGGAATTGTTTAATGGAGGTGGATGGGGGGCGGTAAAGGACTGCGATGACTGCTGGAAGGGGATGGTAGAGGCGGATAACATGTGTCTCAAAGGATGTAAAGTTTAAGGAAGGGGGTGGCATGAGGACACGGAAAGTGCAGGACGGGGAGAGGAGCAGACCCACCCCTCCCCCAGACCTGTTTTCTGGTCTGGGGGTGTGACTGAGGTGAAGCCCCCCATAGGAGAGGGCCGCTGCTGCAGCAGAGTCAGAGGGGGTGAGCCATGTCTCTGTGAGGGCAAGGAGGGTGAGGGAGCTGGAGAGGAAAAGGTCATGGATTTCAGTTAGTTTATTACGGACTGATCTAGCATTCCAGAGGGCGCAGGAGAGAGGGGTGGTGTGCTTGTGAGAGGTCTGGATAGGAATGAGGGAGGAGAGGGAGTGAGTGTGGGTGCGGGAAGGAACTGTGAGGGGGGTGGAGACAAGTTTAGAGTGGGGTGTGCATGGAGTCAGTGATGGAGTGGTATGGGAGTTGCGTGGGGTTGGAGGGCAAAATGGGAGGCTAGAGTTACATAAGGTGACCTTAGTGAGGACTAGGTGGTGAAGGAGCAGGTGGAGGAAGAGCATATTGTGATATGTAGATAGAGGAGGAAGGGGAGGAAGAGGTGTGCAGAAAGGTGGAGGAGTCATGGAGTTTGAGAGTAGGGAGAGATGGTTTGTGCAGGCCGAGATGTTTGGCAGTGTTTAAAGTTGTAAATAATGCAAATACCTTAGTGACTGCTTAATGCTGCTGTATTGCTGGTGAGTTCTGGTAAATTCAATTAGTAAGATCCTTAAAGCGATCCTTAAAATGCGAGCCGACAATCGTCAAAGCCGATTACACAGCATCCTTATGAACATCCACACAGCCCTAGTGTTTGAATAAGATTGGTCTAGAGACCATTAGCCTCCATTACAATCAGCTGGCCTGTGAGCTGGGCAGGAAGTTGACCAGCATGGGGGTGGACTATGCAAATACTTAGAGCTGGGTGGATGAGAAGGTGTGAATTGAGCAGACAGTAAGATAACAATAGCTGGGCGGGGGGGGGGGGGGGGTACAGGTAAATGCAAGCAATTTAGATATTAGAGTAAGGGCATATCAGAAAAAATAATTAAGTCACATACACTATTTATAGTGATAAATAAAACTTTCTAAACTCTTTACCAAGTGGAGTCTCTTTATACAAAGGGAATACCGAACATACTACAAGGGCGCCTCCTATCCTTCTCGAAAAACAACTCCAATATTTGACCCTCTGAAGCTGGAATTTTTTTTTAGTGTCTCAAGTATAAGTCTACCCAGAAAAGTTAATGGCTGCACTTGGGAGCCAAGAGGAATTAACAGCTACACTTGGGGACCAGGAGGCATTAATTAATCCACTGCATAAAGTATTGCAGCCATTAACCCCCTCCTGGCCCTTAAGTGCAGCAATTATCCACTCCTCTCCATAGTAAGCACTACAGCCCAGTATCTTTCCCCATGAAATTTCCTTGTTAATTGTTGTGGCCAGGACTTATAGACCTGTGTTTTCTTGGCATTTCCTTTACCAAGAAAGTGTCATTCACCACAGGATAAATTAGTGAAAATGGGAATGTCACTAATAGTACACACACTACTTATTGTGCTCAACGTTGCAGACATCAATTGATAAAAATATCAGTGTCTCACAGGCAATGGATGAAACTAAAACCTCATATTTTGTATTACCCTCTTTCCCTGAAAATAAGACCTAGTCTGAAAAGAAGCCCTAGTGGGATTTTTGAGCATGCTTGAAATACAAGTGCTACCCCGAAAATAAGCCCTAGCGGAAGTTAAAGAGTAGGAAGAGGCGAGCAGCAAACGCGGACATAGCAGTGCAGTGCCGATAGGGCACCAGTCCTGTCATCCCAATACACAGGAAGGTTATTAGCTGTATGCAGGGATGACAGGGCAGGCGCCTGATCAGTACAGAAGCACACAAATCCAGGGACAGCACAGTACAAAGGAACAGGAAATGTTCTGCTGAAAGACACTTCCTGATAGAAATAAAAGACATCCCCTGAAAATAAGCCCTGGCGCATCTTTTAGAACAAAAATTAATATAAAACACTGTCTTATTTTCGGGGAAACAGTATTGTTGTTGAAGCGTTGTCCTCTGGAGGTTTAGCAAAGTATAATTTATAAAGACATTCCTGTGCATAGATTGCATACTCCCTCCCATTCACAACTTCACAGATTACTATTGTGCGGCAGACTGTTTTTCTCCTGTTTGTTACTGAAAAGAACGTAATGATTAAAATTGATTATTTTTTTTACAATATTAATGTATGCAGTGTTTAAGCATTGTTTGCATACTGTAGTAAAATCTTTCCTCTCCCTGATTTCCACTCTGAAATGTATCATTGGTGGCGACATCTTTACTACTGGCAGGTATCATTGAAATGAAATCTGCAGCCAGTTACGAATTTCCACAGTTGACAAATTTTACTTCTTTGCAATCTTTGCACGAGTATTCTGTTTGGAGTACTGTTGCCATGAGACTGCCCTGAAACTCCTGCCTTGCTGCTGGAGAAAATAAGATTTATCCAGTGACTGGCAGTAAATCCTAACTCTAAATAATAATAATAATAATAATAATAATCCGAACATTTGTATAGCGCTTTTCTCCTGTTGGACTCAAAGCTTACCAATTTTGTGGTAGAGTTCAGGCAGCTGGACCTCAACCTTCTCTCTTTGGAAGAGGTGATATTCTGCTTGTTCACACACTGGAGGGATCAGGTTGAATTGTCTGGCCACTGAATATGCTTCCTGAAAGCAAGAAATCAGATAATCACAGCATACCCAAGCCACCCATGTCTCTCTATGTCCTCCTCCCTACTTCTTATTCTCTTTCTAATCCATTCTCTTTCTTTCCCTCATTCCTTCTCTCTCTCTCCATTGCTTACTGAAAGCAAGAAATAAAATAACTACCAACACATTAAAAACAGCATCTCTCTCTGTGGAGTTGATTCACAAAGGTTACTTATTTTTCACCTTAACTGTAAGGAGTACTAATGCATGATATAAACAAATAAGGAGAGATAATTCACAAAATATATAGATAAGGAGAGCTAAACCATGAGTTACCTCAAATAAGGAGAGCTAACCATGAGTTAAGTTAGATAAGGAGAGGTAAACCATGAGTTAAGTTAGATAAGGAGAGGTAAACCATGAGTTACGTTAGATAAGGAGAGGTAAACCATGAGTTAAGTTAGATAAGGAGAGATAAACCTTGAGTTACGTTAGATAAGGAGAGGTAAGTCATGAGTTAAGTTAGATAAGAAGCCTAAACCGTGAGTTAAGTTAGATAAAGAGAGCTAAACCATGAGTTAAGTTAGATAAGGAGAGGTAAATCATGAGTTAACCACCCTGGCATTCTGATTAAATCGCCAGGGTGGCTGCGGGAGGGTTTTTTTTAAATAAAAAAAAAAATATTTCATGCAGCCAACTGAAAGTTGGCTGCATGAAAGCCCACTAGAGGGCGCTCCGGAGGCGATCTTCCGATCGCCTCCGGCGCCCATAATAAACAAGGAAGGCCGCAATGAGCGGCCTTCCTTGTTTTGCTTATATCGTCGCCATAGCGACGAGCGGAGTGACGTCATCGACGTCAGCCGCCTCCGATCCAGCCCTTAGCGCTGGCCGGAACTTTTTGTTCCGGCTGCGCAGGGCTCAGGCGGCTAGGGGGGCCCTCTTTCGCCGCTGCTCGCGGCGAATCGCCGCAGAGCGGCGGCGATCAGGCAGCACACGCGGCTGGCAAAGTGCCGGCTGCGTGTGCTGCACTTTATTTGATAAAAATCGGCCCAGCAGGGCCTGAGCGGCGACCTCCGGCGGTGTTGGACGAGCTGAGCTCGTCCAGACCGCTCAGGTGGTTAAGTTAGATAAGGAGAGCTAAACCATGACTTAAGTTAGATAAGGATAAATAAATCATGAGTGAAGTCATTTAAGGAGAGATAAATTGTGAGTTAATAAATAAGGTGAGATAACAGAAAAGCTTTGTGAATCAGGCCCCATGTCCTACTCTGCTTCTCATACTTCCTCTCATGTCTCTCATTCACTCTTCTCTCTCTCTCTTTCATTAAACTGTCTTGCCATTGAATATGATTCATTTAAAAAAAAAGAGCTTTATGATTAGAACTTAGATGCATGCTGTCAGAGCCAAAGCAAAGGGGACATGGAGGAGATATGAAAGGGGTTCTGTAATGTAAAGGAAAGACCGAGACGTGATGGATAAGTAGTCTGTAGACACTGCCAGGTTTCCTCTCTTGAGGCACGCTGTAATGTAATGTGCTGTTATTGTCACTGTCGGTTTCTCTTCTTCCAGTAGAATGTTGAGTTTCCTCTCTTCATCTGAAGCTTCCCAATTGGTTAGTTTGGTATATGTGTTAAGTATAAAGTGGTTCAGAGTGAAGAAGGGTCTCTGGGATTTAATGATTTTGGTTTTCATTAGATTCATGGAAAAAAACCTATGTTGTGCCAGTTTTCAAGGGTCTCCAGACTGAGTTGGTTGACTTCGCCATGAAGCTACCTGAGTAGTGATTTAAAAATGAACCTCCTCATAAGAGAGGTTTATAATTGAGAGTGAGGCTGGGGGTGTGAGGATTGGGGGGGGGGGGAGGGGGGGCTCACCATTACTTACCAATGTGGTGCTGCTCCTCTGGCCCCCAGCCCATCGGTATTCTCCATCTTCTCAAGCTGACCGGCAGCTGAAGTCAACACAGTTGCTAGTGCTGTGGATGTGGTGCTAGATAAAGCTGTGCAGGGTGTGGATGTTACTGGTGGTATAGATGCTTTGGTAAGAATTCTGGTTTGTACATACTGAGAACATAATGTAGTGAGAAAGTTGAGGATTCTCTTATTCAGAATGCTGATGAACAGTCTTCCCAGTGTGTTGCTGCTCACGCTTACTTTCTCATTCTCTCAACCCCCCCTTCTTCTTTCTCATTCTCTCAACCCCTCCCCCTTTCCTTTCCCATTCTTTTCTTCCGTTTTCCATGATTCCTTCTCTAAATATATAAGATGTGTACTGCTTTAACAACATAATTTTGAAAACACGCATTGGCATAGTTGGAGAATAAAGTATTTAGTGTATACTGTACCATAATTTCCATTGCACTCCAGCGAGATGTTCCCCAGTACATTGCCATGCCTTGATTAATCACATAGGACATTGCCCTGACAATTTCTAGGAACAAGGTCAAATAAGAGTTCAATAGTGAAATATAATATCTTCAACACATTCAAAGGAAACTATTCAACACAAAGCTGTAAGTCACACATAAGGCAAATAATAACCACTTTTGAGGGTAGCAGGAAAAAAGGGCTCCGGCAGCTAGACTCTAATGCAATTATAGTTAATACTGCAAAAAAAAAAAGCAGAAAAAAGGGCGTCCAATAAATATTGTCAACAACATTAGAAAATTACAGCTTTTGAAATATGTTATCATTTTAGAAGCCTGCAACGTTATAGTTTTTGTCATATTTTGTTTGTATATACAGACTTTACGTTATCAAAGATTTTTTTTGTTTCTATGTGTAAAAGGGTGTTTCTGCAGAGGTAGTGGTTAGGGTTGAGCACCATCAAGGGGAGGGCTTAGGGTTAGGCACCACCCGGGTGGCGGTTAGTTTTACACAACACAGGTGGGGGGGGGGGGGCAGGGTAGTTAATATCTTTTTGTTTATTATCTCCTGTCTGTTTTTAAAATGGTATTTATCGTTAACCAAGTTTGACGACAATGTTTTTTGTTATTAAGATTTCGTTATCCACTGGCGCCAAATCGTTATCCAGCTGGGCCCTTTTTCCCTGGCGCCCTTTTTTCTTGCACGCCTTTTGAGATTTATCCTGCTATATACAGTGGGGACATTAGATTGTGTGTCCCTCTGAGGAACAGGGAGTGATTCTCAATGTTTCTGTAAACCGCTGTTGAATACATGTACAGCTAATAGTACATCATATGTCTTACTGCAGGCTGTCAGTATACACTATTACCCAATATCTGTAGATGTCAGTGGAACTCAGCGCTGCGTAATATGTTGCTGCTTTATAAATACAATAAATAAATAAACTAGTATACATTCTGTGGTAAACAGAACTGAGATCAGCTTGCTACTGGTTGAAGTGTACCTGTAATGTATTGGGAAAAATTACAAATCACTCACAATGGCTAATGGAAACATATCTGTCCCTAAAACAACCTTCAATGTGGCCTACAAACACTATAATAAACTAATTATATCTGTGACCCTTCTATGATGGAGGCAGCCATATTGTTTACTCTGCCTGGTGATATGTCATGTATGCTCCCCAGGCCATGCATACAATACATGCTACAGATGACATTATGCCGGGACAGTACCTCTGAGGCAGACCTTGAATTGTTTTACCTAGGCAAATTGTCTGATGGAAAGCTCTCCTCTGGGAATTGTTTTTTATCTTACCACAGAACCATAACATTTCTCAGCAAAGAATGCTAATAAGAAATATTGTGATATGAAAGCAATTTATATATGCAGACATGAAATGTAGGTGAGAGGTCTCAGCAGCACAGCAATGAAGAAACAGCAATGCACGCCTTAAGGTTAATAATCTGCCACATGCCGGTACAGTAACAATTTACTCTGCTACATCAGTCCATTATGTATAATAAATATAGCACAAAGCACAGGAAGGAGAAAGCACATAGAGCACACTGAGCTAAACCTATCTATACATTCCACTGCTGTAAAGCATGTACTGGTAATTCCATATAATGAAAATTCAGTCATACAACTTCCTTAGATGAAATTCCAGAGCCCAAGTCCAAGGTCAATGTTTTGTTCCTTAATGCGCTCCTGCATCCAACGAGACATGGTATGCTGAAGGTAAGCCATATTGTGCACAGCCTTACCTACCTCACAATGACAGTTTTAGTGTAGAAAGCTAAAAGGGTCCTTTAATATCCTGCACTTCCTGGTACAGAAGGATTGTAGCCACACTCTACAGCTTTCACATCACCATACAGCTGAAGCTGGCTTACTGTCATATCATGTGGGTGGAATTTTAGGGTTGACCATGCTCTACAGTGATTTGGCCCCACCCACCTAAAGCCCTGTATACACCAGGTGATCTCCAGGATATCTCTGTTGCCCGGCAGGAATCCCTTGGGCTCCAGAGCACTGCAGACGCTGTACAGATGCGTCATCAGCCTCCAGGCTAGTAACATGTTTGTTCCTATGTGGGAATCCAAACCAAAGAAAAAGACATCCATATTGGAGCTAATAATCAACCGTTGCACAGCGTCTTGCAAATGTATTCAATATCTTACTTAGTGCCAAAAACCATGAAAACAATTAAAAACAAAGCGAGAAGAGAACCCGAGGTGGGATTTAATTATGTTACTGGGGCACAGAGGCTGGTTGTGCACACTAAGACCAGCCTCCGTTGCCCCATGGTGTGCCTCCATGTCCCCCTGCGCGCCGATATACCCCCCGCAGTGCTGGCGACACGCAGCGCGTTGCCAGCACAATGTTTACCTATGCGCTGTCAGTCAGCGCCGCTCCTCCGCATCGGCGCTACCCGCCCACGTCACTTCCCTCCTATCAGCGGGAGGGAAGGGACACGGGCGGGTAGCGGCGCGCAGGGGGGTCCTGGAGGCACACCATGGGGCAACGGAGGCTGGTCTTAGTGTGCACAACCAGCCTCTGTGCCCCAGTAACATAATTAAATCCCACATCGGGTTCTCTTTAAGAACTAAAAAGAGATTGTTATAAGGGGGTAAATGATGAATCACACTTTAATTAAGTACACTATATCAGGTTATATTGCCCGGGGTGGAGGGTGAACAAGAGGTGTGCAATGGAGGAGATTCTCCCAGATGGGAGAGAGGAGAGGACAATGTGATTGGATGGTGCTCAGGTGGCAGGAATCACTAAAGATCCAGCATCAAGATCCAGATGGATCTTTACCAGACGTTATGGCCGGTGTACACAACCTGGTTTAGCTCAAGATCCTTGGCCAATCAAGTCTTTATTGTCCACCACAGCCATGTTCAAACCAGCATGTGTTGCTCTGCATTGCCTCTGTTGGCTTTCATTTCAGTTTGCAGCCTGGAGCGCTGTCACTTTGATGTTTACCTAGAATCAGATAGGTGAGCGGGAAGCATGTTTTTTCTTTAGGGCGGAGGGGGAGGGGGGAAGTTGGCCACACTTGCTTTTCACCCATATGACTATAAACAATATAGCCAAATAGTTTTATTTTTAATTTTATTTAAAACATTTTTCTTTCTTAATGGATCACATCTGATTTTATATACATGAGTGTTTACAATATTACAGATTATTTTACAGGGTAAAGAAATGAACACATAAATGGCTTGTATTTGTAGTGATGGTCATGTCTAGAAGAACTAGTGGAGAAGCATGTGATTAGTTTGGTCAGGTGATAGATATGTAAGTCTCTGATTTGCTAGTCATGACCATGTGGTAAAGCAGGATGTGATCACAGCAAATCAGAGCATTGCAAATCTATCAGCTGATCAAACAAATCACATGCTTCTCCACGAGTTCTCCTAGACATGACTATCACTATTTAACCCATTAGTAGCTTCAAAGGAATTGTCTTGTTTGAGATAAGTGCACTGCTTTTGACCTCAGCTGCCAGAACGAGTGCTCTAAATTCTTGGAATGCTTTGATGTCTCTCTGCTAGCAGAGGATGTAGAAACTGAAAGCAGAAGTTCTCTGTTATTGTCTCACGCTGCCACCTAGTGACAAGTGGCCAAAAACACACATTACAGCAGTACCCATAAGAAGCAAGGAAATGTAACAAATAAGAAATAAAGAAATGTGTTAAAATAAATTGGCCGGGAGCACTTACAAGCCTCTAACTAAATTAGCTGCTAAAGGGTTAAATGTATGGAAATGGAATTACATGCTTTCAATATGAAAGTGAGGGTTTAGCACCATACATCCCAACTGCTTCCTCCTTCTTCCTTTAGATGACAGGTCTGCTTTGAAACACACAATCACACTGCACATTGTACTGCCGAATGTAGCCGATAAAGCTGTCAACATAGATATACTTTATTAAATGTGATTTTTTTATTTATAAAGGTGAATATTTATCTCCCAGTTTTTTGTACATCTGAAACCATAAAATATTATTAAGACTCCTATATCCTGGTGTCTGGGATATTTCATGCTGAATCCATTCCGTGGCAAACTGTAAAACTAGACTCGGTAAGTGCAGTGCAACATTCTGGCCTCTGCAGTCTGCCAGTATTTATTACTTTCCCTTGAAAAATCAATTGTATTCTTGGCCCATTTATTTGCTGACTTGCACCCATTGGGCCGCATAAGGAATGAACTATTAATTTGTTGCTATGAAGATCAGTAGTTATCCTCTCACACACTAGAGGGCAGTGTTGTTACAAAATACCAACTGTTTGATGTTTTCTATTGTGACAATTTACAACTGCATATTAATTGAGCGGAAATGTATTTTCATTCACTTTGATGGAAAGGAAATCTTGGTAGCAGTAATGTATTTATTTTCTTTGCAATAGTCAGTTAATTTACTGACTACTCAAATTTGTAGCATGCTAGTGTGGCCTGTTTGCAAAGCACTTGTTTCCCAGATTGCAACCATGTAAAATAAAACATTTGTCAGCAATCATGTTCCTTTCACAAAAACCTGTCACAGGCCTAACGCAACAAGTTGTCATTTTCACCCGCTCACAGCACTTACTATCCTCAAAATCACTTTATTATTTACCGTACTTGTTTTCATTTTCATTCATATTACTGAGAATCTGTTCACAAACTTTAGGCCCAGCTGTAGGCAAATATCTAGATTTATAATCTGACAGGAAAGTGATTGAAATGCTCATGTTTTCTGTGTAAAATGAGCAAATTGCTCAGATGAAGGAGATACTGTAATGAAGACTGTGTAAGTTTGGAACAGCATCATAATTTTGTTCAGAATGCCAAAGGGCGAAGCACAGACAGATATTTTTGAGACCATAGCAGATTGCAGCTCTGAAGGTCTGTGATACAGGAAGTCACTGGTGAAGGGGCTCCTGACCTGGTGAAAGCCATTTTAAAAGTGATTTACTATTATGTATGTATTTTAACCCATCAAGGATCTTATACACTGATAAAAACAAGCTGTGCCAATAAATACTTATGCTGGACCAGGAAATACTGTAGGTCATCAATTCCTGCTTACACAAAGTAACTGTTTGGCTGCCGTAAAAATAAGCCTCCCATCAGGCAACACATTTAAGTTAGGGCTCTTTCACATGGACGGCTGAACTTGCTGTTTCCAGCTTCAGTTTCATGCAGCCAAATGGTAGGGTTTGTAATCTCATGCAATAGCGTTTCACATGTCATGGTTACCCAGCAGGAGGAAACAGCATCATGTATCGTCTGTGGCTATGCTCATATGGGACTTCAGGAGACAGATGCCTCCCAACAGGTTCATGGGAGAAGCTAAGTTGGACAGCACAGTGGCATAGTGGATAGCACTCTCGCCTTGTAGCACTGGGTCCCCGGTTTGAATCTCAGCCAGGGCACTATCTGCATAGGGTTTGTATGTTCTCAGCACGGGTTTCCTCTGGTCTCTCTGGTTTTCTCCTCAATCCCAAAAACATACAGATAAGTTAATTGACTTCCCCAAAAATTGCCCTAGGCTACACTCACTACATACATAAGGCCCCTACACACGTCGGATTTTCCCGAACGACGGGTCGTTTGAACGTCCCGTCGTTCAGTCGTCCGCACGCCAAATCGGGCGTGTGTACAGTCCGTCGTTCGGGTGATAAGACTGGTCTTCAAAATCAGTCTTATCACCCGAACTACGGACTCTACACACGCCCGATTTGGCGTGCGGACGACTGAACGACGGGACGTTCAAACGACCCGTCGTTCGGGAAAATCCGACGTGTGTATGGGCCTATAGACATATGACTCCTAGGAACAGTTAGTGACAAGGACAATATACTCTGTAAAGCACTGCGGATGATGTTGGTTCTATATAAATACTAAATAATAATAATACCAGTTGGTAAATTCTATGACATTTAGGGAGTTGAGAGTGGCCTTCCTTGAGACTCCTACCAGCCCAGCAAAAAAAATGTCCGAAACACGGATAACAAACAGTTCAAGCTCTATCTTCTGCGCTCTGTTTCACAAAACTACAGAAATCCGGAGGGATAAGTGCAATGTCCTTATAATTGAAAAGACAACTTATGCTTCAGTCAATGGCAAACTTCTCCCATAAGGTATGTAGCTCATTGATTCATTCTGCTGACAAATTCTTTTCATAAATGAAGATCGGCTCCTTACTTTCATATTAATGTTGTCAAGCAATGCCTGCCTTGAAAATGATTGAGCATCACTAATTAAAGTGGCTACAAACATTAGAGTTCTGCAGTACAAACAAGGCAGAGAGCATTTATTTTAATGTGAGCCATTGATGTAAACATAAAGACGGCAGTTTTGTTATGGTTCAGTAATGTTTATGATGTAGTTAGTAGTACCCTAGTGCTTTAATTCAATGAATACAGGTTCATGCTAAACCCTGAGCCCCTTGCAGGTATTATGTAACTAAGCAATGTCTTCAGCTTTGAACTAAACCAAGCTTACTGCAGTGAAGCATGGACTCCTATCCAAGGGAAGGAAGGTTGGGGAGGGAAGGAAGGTTGGGGAGGGGGTGACTGGATTCAAATTCAGACAACACTGGTTCTCTCTATCATCATTAGTTCTCCTTCATTTTAACATTTAAAAATAAGAAATATTCCAATTTAAGCTATAGAAATAACATTTAGGGCTGGAATCAACTAGGAATTGCTGCAGCGCTTTTTAATTGCGCCAGCGCTGTGTGCAGCGATTCCCAGTCGGAGTGCGATCTCGTTTTGGCTCTGATTTGGAGATGCTGTACAGTAAACTATACAGCACTTCTAATTAGCATTTTTTTAACTAAATAAACGTCATTATACTTACCGGGTGTCACGATGTCCGGCTTCTGTCTGTAGCCCCGCCCCTAAAGGAAGAGGTCATAGGTGCTTTTCTAGGACCAATCAGAGAAGTGCCTGTGACCTCTTCTGCTAGGGCGGAGGCGTTACGGATGGAAGCCAGACATTGAGACACCTTGTAAGTATAATTAACTTTATTTAAAATTCAAATTGCTCCGCCCCCCAAATCACTTCAAAATCGCTTTTCAAATCGATTTTGCAGCCCTTCTATAAATAGCATTGAGCACTCAAAATGCTGCATGTCCTGCGCTTGCAATTAACCCTAATCGTACCAGTGGGTTCCTCACAATTACAAATACAATGGCAAAGTGTTTTGTGGAATCGCCAGCAATTGTGGGTGATCCAAAAACGGATCTCAAGGAACCCCTGAATTTATTTTGCAGGTGGCATGATCATTAAAAGCTAGTGTGGTTGTTTGTCACTACCCCCTATTACAGTGCCCTTCATTATAATGTCTCCTTATTCTAGTGCTTTTTATTAATGTGCTCATTATTATTCAGAATTGAATGCTTCTTTTTACAGTACCACATATTATAGTCCGCTCTCTATCATACTTTCCCCAACCCCCACCATGGGAAAAAATGCCAAGGATATGCTGCAGTGTACCCAAGGAACCCTGGGGTTCCAGGTTGAGAAAGCCTGCCTTAGAGTATATTAACCTGCCTTAGGTTGTAAATCCTCTAGCTAGCACTAGGCTAGCTAGTAAGAGTCTCCAGCACCCTCCGCTCCCCGCCAATCCCCCTGTTTATACGTTACCCCCCCTGGATCCAGCGATCGCGCAGCCTCCCGGCACAGCTCCGGTCTCTCTATAGGGAGGATCGGGTTTACGCATAATGTCGGCAACGTCATCTGCAATCCTCCCCATAGTGAAGACCAGAGCTGTGCGGGGAGGCTGCGTTGATTGCTAGATCCAGGCTGGGTAACGTATAAACATGGGAGCGGTGGGGATCGGGGGGTGCCAGAGACTTTTTCTAGCTAGCCCAATGCTAGCTAGAGGATTTACAACCATTAGGAACATTTATTATAAAATTGGGCAAAAAATAACAAAACCTCCTGAGCGGCGTAACGCTCAGGAGGTTAAACACATTTTCTGTAGAAAAAGATCTGTTTACAAAGATCTGTACATGAGTCCTGAAAGAGGGACAAATGAGGAAGAAAGAGTGACAGAGGGATTTAGTTTCCAAAAGAGGGATTGTCCCTCTGAAAAAGGGACAGTTGGGAGCTATGCATTCTTATAGCTAAAAACTATACCCTGTATGTTTACAGTGGCCTCAATTCACTAAGATCATGCTGGAGATAATAAGGCAAGAGAAAACTTACCTCCACAGAGTGAGAGTTATCTTATCTCTTCATCCCTTAAGTTACCTCCTTTGTAGTTATTTTCACACAAAGTTAATGAACACCCTGTTCTTTAACTTTGGAATTCTGGAGTTATTTTAAGGGTTGAAGAGTTAACTTAAAGACAGAAGAGTTAACTTTAGGTTTGCCTGAGGTAAAATGTTTCCTGAATACGACATGCCTCATCACCATGGTAATAGCTCTAGAAACATTATTAAAGACAGGAGGTAAGCTTGGTGAATTGAGGCCACGATCTGAAAATAACTGTCTTCTATACCGTGCACATACTCCAATGGGGCACAGGTGTTCAGAATTATTCAGTTAATTAACCTGCCTGGCGTTCTATTAAGATCGCCAGGCTGGCGATCGGACGTTTTTTTTTTAATTAAAAAAAAAACATTTCATGCAGCCAACTTAAAGTTGGCTGCATGAAATCCCACTAGAGGGCGCTCCTAATCCGCACTTCTGATCGCCTCCGGCGATCAGAAGTAACAAGAAGGGCCGCGATGAGCGGCCCTTCTTGTTTTGCTTTCCTCGCCGCCATGGCGACGAGCGGAGTGACGTCATGGACGTCAGCCGACGTCCTGACGTCAGCCGCCTCCGATCCAGCCCTTAGCGCTGGCCGGAACTGTTTGGTCCGGCTGCGCTGGGCTCGGGCGGCTGGGGGGACCCTCTTTCGCCGCTGCACGCGGCGGATCGCCGCGCTGCGGCGGCGATCAGGTAGCACACGCGCCTGGCAAAGTGCAGGCTGCGTGTGCTCATTTTTATTTCATTGAAATCGGCCCAGCAGGGCCTGAGCGGCACCCTCCGGCATCTCTGGACAAGCTCAGCTCGTCCAGAACGCTCAGGAGGTTATTTAGAGGAAGGCAAATGACAGAGGCCATTGCATATAAAATTGGCGCTACTGTTGAACATGGAGGGGGCTGCTATACTTGGCAAGGGACTAGTAAAGGGGGAAATAATGCACTTTGGTGGCTGCACCTCTGGAGGCAGCTCTGCATATTGCATTGTAGACGATAGATGGCCTCTGCATTCATTCCACAGACAAGCATTAAGATACTTTCTGCATTCATTGAGGCATCCAGAGGCTTCCCTCTCCCAAGGTAAGTATCTGAGCTTTTCTTGTTTAACCTCCTGGGCGATAATCCCGAGCTGAGCTCGGGGTATGCCGCCGCGGAGGATTTCTCAGGCCCTAGTGGCCTAGTGGCACTTTGCTAGCTGCGTGTACACGCCGATCGCGAAGGTTTGCTCTACCTGCATCTGTGCTCATATGCAGGTATGTGAAATGAATAAGTATTACTCTGAAACAAGAATAATTCAAACAGATGCCAAATATTGTACAAGAAAAGTTTTTATTCCTCTAAGGGAGGTGGATGTCCATTTTCCTCCAGCAGACAGACATGCTTGGTGTCACTTGTCACCATGTCTGTAGCGTAAAGGGGGTACCTTAGCTATAGGATGATGAAACTGCTTATGGACTGCAGCCAAAGTCCTCAGAAATCACAAGTGAATGAATTCTAAATCTCAATGAATAAACTGCAAACTGTAAATTTACTTTGATCTCTGATCAGGCATTAAACACTGTTTGTCATTAGTTTAATACATTGAAAGGATTGGATTAGCATGATAATAGACACAATCAGCACAACACGATGGATGATTATTCTGGAAAATGAAGTATAATTTGAGTAGTTAGGGAATGGGAAAGCTCCTTATGTCTGGCTTGCAGGAAGTATAACGCACACTAGTTGGATATGTGACAGGATGGGCAGGACATGATTACTACATCCTCCTCTGCTCGTGGTATCAGCATCATATTCTGGCAGCCACCCTACAGGCCTGTACACATAATTGACTGATGTCGCACGACAGGGATCAGGACGTGACCCCTCGGGCGATATCGCTGGGCTGGGGTTGTAGTGTTTTAATTTGGAGAAGCAGAGGGCAGACTGAGGGGCACTAACATGCCTTCATGCAGTGGGCGGGGCGAGCACAAGGATAGCTGTCACTCAGCTGAGTTGATCAACCTGGCGAATCGCTGGTCAAGGCTGCTGAACACACACTGGTATTAGCTTAGCTGACTTTAATCTAACGTATGTATGGGGCTTACCCATCCTTATCTGTAACTGGACTAAACACAAAAGCATTTATGACAGTAAAACCAAAACACATACAGAAACCACCCTGTAGAATTTCTAATGAGGACATCCAAGGCACAAATATAAGCACAGGTGTTAAACAAGACAACTCGAGCTGCCTAAATTCATACACTATCCTTCTAACATGGTTGCATATTGTATTTACACTTATAACAGGAATGTTCTCCGACAGACCAATTGTTCCCATCACAGTAGACGGCTCTGTTTATTTGCATACTCTTTATTTAACTAGATTTCTGTTTCCAGAAGAGGAAACACAGATGTGTTCCATAACGATTATATGAAGAAATATTCAATTATAACGTTATCTTGCTTTGAGTAGCAGAACACTGTTTAGAAGAAAACATGTATATTAGCTTTGAAATCTCTCTTCAGTAGTTTAGCAGAAGGGTATCTATAAGCGGAGCTGTGGGGGAAGGAATTTTGGGTGCACATTATCAGCGAATGTCTAAGTGCCGCCATAGGCACCCATTGAAACAGTGATTTTAAGGCACAATTTCTAGGAGCCCTTTTATAACGTATGCCTGTGGAGGTCCCAGCTACTTACTCACTCCAATACAAGGGTCCATCCTTCAGCTCAGGTGTTGTGTGGCCACAGTTATTATGGGGGGAAGGGATCAGGACAGCCACACATGTTATAGTTAGCCTCTAAGCTGCGGGGTCAGATAGAGAGAGGAATAAGGGATGTGAAGATTGGGGAAGGGATGGCAACCAACATTTTGTTGGGGGCCCTTAATTTGTAGTTACACTCCTATTTAGGCTAGTTAGATGGAGAGGCAGAAAACGAAACACGCGAGTCAAACCACTTCCACTAACGTGTACAGTAGCTCTCTCTGAGTGGACACGCAATTATTAAAATGAGATACATTTAGTTTCCATAAGAACAGCTATGTCAGTGGGCTGAGATATCCAAGTGTATAGAGATGAGTAAATCATTCATAATGCCAACTGAGGTAGGAACATTCACACCTACCTTCTCCCTAAAACTGCAGGCTGTAAGAAGTGTACCTGTTTATGCGTGTATGATTACATGATCACATTGATCAAATTGGGGTTCTTACTTGTTTGATGTAATCTTAAGTCCCCTTTATACCTTCAGTATCTCACTGGCTGGTGGCAATAGTATAATGTAAAAGGATGAGGTGATTTTCGGGTCACTGGAGCTAATTATCCTGTAATCATCCTGTTATAATCACGTCGGGCAGATCCTCAATGTTTGTGTCCATGTATTTGTACTGTTATATCTACTAAGGTGGACATAACCATCTTCCTTCTTTAAAATTAATATTGCTAACTCTGTAAGAGTGTATTACCATGAGAGAGGCAGCCATTGCCAGCAGTCAGAGAACCTTAACCCTGATGCAACCATCATCAGAGAGAGAGAGAGACAGACAGAGAGTGAGTCAGGGACAATGGTCTGTAGGTCACTAATCATAATGCTGACTGTTAATAATAAGTGTGTTGGTGTCACACAGACAGCGACAGTGGTAAGGGAACCTTTTGGTTCACACATAAATCTGCACATTTCTGGTCCAGTCCTGTCCTGGTTTGTCAGTTTTCTATCAGTTTTACCTGACCAGAAATGTACACCTTTTATGTGTGAACACACCCATAGAAACACATACAAAACTGATGTCTACTGTCAAAAACTGACAGGACAGGAGTGGAGACCTTTTTATGTGTGAACTAAACCGAACATTAAACTTTATGAGGTCTCATCAGTGAAACAGGCTGTGACAATGTTCATGACGGCCTTACACCAAATCTAATTGAAGCCCATTAGCATTGTCAAGTTTCCACACATCCCTAAATGTCTTATGGGCCCTTCTTCTGAGAAACGTTCTTGTCCAAAGTGAGTGCTGAAATCTGCTAAATCTTAAGACAGTAATATATTCTCTTTCCTTTAAGAAGCCCCCCAAACTCATAATTCTAGCAGTTATGTATACATCCATTGTGGAAACAAATATTGGCCTCGGTTGAGTGAATCTAGGTGTGAAGGAAACTTTATTGTTTTGCTCAGGATTTATCATTGCCCTGTAATCTGTCTTTGAAATGAAATTTTAATTACACACAGCTGGTGCATGTTATAAATTAGCTGATTATACATTACAGCACAAATTATAACAAGATAATGTCTGGTAAACAGATGTCCGTCCTGTACAAAATGTGTGATTTTTCGCGCTGTGTACAACTCTGGTACACTAACAAAAGGCTCATATACTCCTCTGGCTTTAGCGCACATGGTGCAGCCACTGACATACATATGGGCAGCATCACCAGATCACTCTCATGTAACCCTTGTTTAGATCAGACTGCTTGTTACTGACACACTGTACTATTCCCCACTGTTCTTATTTCCCAGTCACTGAGCACTTCCTGCAGACTTGAGACAGAATAACAAAGCAGCTGTCACTGGTCCAGCTTCCACAGTAAGGTACGGTTAGATGTCCTTGTGGGAGCCGGTTTATGCACCTGTCACTCAAGCATTGCTGGGAGCTGCGAGCGGAGGAGCTGAACAATGTAATAAATCCTGAGCTTGAGCCCCGGCCAATTGATTGTTCTGGCTATCCCTGTTATCATGTCTCTTCATATTATCGCATTACCATTTGCTGTGAACGTTCATGCTAGGAGGTTTCTAGCCATCCATAACGGAACTCGCCGAGTACAATTCAGGACAACACATGCTGACCAAAATTGTCGTACTTCACACAGATAAAGCAAGTCATATGTTTCCAATGTAATTAAAGGACCACTATTGCGGAAGTCTGTATGATTTTACAACACCTGCATAAAGAAAACCCTGAGAAGCCCAACCGTGAGATGGATCAGTTTGAAACCTGTCAGACCTGTCAGATTGTAACCACCTACTGTAAGTGACAGCGACATAGGAAAATACAGGAGGACCTTGGTTTGCAAGCATAATTTGTTCCAGAAACATGCTTGTAATCCAAAGCACTCTTATATCAAAGCAAATTTCCACATAAGAATTCATGGAAACCGAGTTGATTCGTTCCACAATCCAAAAACAGTTATAGTAAAATGGTAGTAAATAAAAAATGCAAACCATACTTTCACTATAACTATCAGAACCATTGCTATCTGTTGGCTCACCCCAACATTTCTTTTTGTGTGACCTTAACAAAGAATTTATCCAATTACAGTTACTTTTGAGGATTTCATGGAAATGTGATTTTGCACAGTCTCTACACTCAGAGTAAGTACAATTTTGTAGCACCAAAGGGAGAAGAACTAGTTGTGAGCTTAGTTGTGATGATGTGATGCATTTATACTTTTTTTTGCTTGTATATCAAAACGTTACTTGTGTATCAAGTCAAAATTTCACAACAATGTTTGCTTGTATAGCAAAGCACTCTTAAACCAAGTTACTCTCAATCCAAGGTTTTACTGTACCTATAAAAATGTATAGTGCATTTTATTCTGGATCATTTTATACGCATGAATTTTAAATTGTACAATTTTTCGCAATGGTGCTCCTTTAATTGATGCATTATAATAATGATCAGCATTGGAACCATGATCTTCCATTTTCCTAGTTCCAACCAGGATAATGGTGATTAACCACTTCAGTCCCAACGGTATCTATCCCCTTAAGAACCATAGGCTGCTGGTACAAAAAAAAAAAAAAAAAAAAAAAAAAACAGGCTTATTGACAACACGCTGCACAGACCCACCACTATATCCCATCGCGCCGCTTACCCATCACTGAAGCTCACTCACTCTGCCATCACTATGGCAGCAGAACTCTATGCAGTGGTTGTTGTGATCAGATTAAGGCAAGATTAAGCCTGACTGTTTAGTCTGCACTTCTTTATAAACAATGGTGAGCTCCCTGCGGTCAACAAAACCTCTGAATGGTCCTGAAGGGTAACTCAAGATTCAGATCATCCAAAGCTAACTGGTCAGTCAGTGTGGTGCACCGTGCAAACGTTCTAGTCAATCAACAACTTTGTTTTCACTGGAGCCAGCTGGTTTAGAGCCCATCTCTGATTGCATAACAGGCACTAATGAAGCAATCAGCGCTTCTCTGGGGGTATCCAGGGGTTAGGCCTTCACTTCAGCCACAGAGCCCTGTTCACGGCATCATACTGTATCACTAATGGGTCCCAGGGACCCCATTAGTGATTTATTTTAAAATCCCAATGTTTGTAGCTTTCAGCTGTACTTCAAGTGACATTGAACTTTAAAATTACTAACATTTAAAATAAAAACGGTCATGTCCCCACTGACTGCAGTGTATTTTAGTTTTGTGAAATGGTTTTATAGACATAGCTGATAAGTTTGTATTATATATTTGTTCAACATATACATGCTGCCACTCAGAAAAATCATCCAAAATCACAGTGCAACATACCACTGCTATGCTGATGACACCCAATTATATTTGTCATTCAAACTAGACATGACAGACCCCATTCCAAAAATAAACACACGCTTAGCTGAGCTTCAGGAGTGCATAAATGACAACTGGCATAAAATAAATGCTGACAAAACTGAGGTTCTTGTCTTCGGAGGCCAGCGACTAGCAGCGAAACAGCTCCAGACACAGTCAGCAACACTAAGGATAGGGAACTCAAACCTCACTAGCTCCAACACTGTGCACAGCTAAGGGAAAATTAAGCACCTCATTCCTTCAGAGGATCATCCAGCCCTAGTTCATCACATCATGACTGGATTATTGCAGTGTCCTCTATGCAGGCCTTCCAAATAAACTACACAGCCTGCAGCCAGTAAAGAATGCTGCCGCAAGTCTGTTAACAAGCTGACCCCTGCCATTGCCACATAACACCAACCCTGTGCTCATTACACTGGCAACTCATAAAATTTAGAACCCTCTTTAAAATTCATGACCAAGGCCCTGGATACCCGAAGGATTTGATACAAATTTGTTACACCTCCCACAACCTCAGATCATCAGGATCTAATAACTTAGCCACCCAGAGAGTACAAAAAGAAACCTTTGGAGCCAGAGCCTTCTGTTATGCTGCCCCTTTGGAACACCTTGCCACACCCAATCAAGACAGCTCCAACCTTGGAGGCGTTTAGATCAAAACTGAAAAGCCAACTGTTTGGTCTGATATTTATGATCACATAACTTTTACCTGATAGAACACATCACTATGTACTGATCTCAGACAAAGTAATGTGCTTTGGGTGCTACGGGAGAAAAGTGCTTTACCACTGGGTTTTTTTTTGTTTGGTTGTTTTTTTTTGCTGTTGTAGTTTGGACAGAAACAGCTACACCAATGAAGGGGCCCATACACTCAGCCGATTTGCTGGCCGACCGATCGATCCCGATCGATCGATCGATTGAAAATCGGTTGGCCAATCGACCGATCGATGGCCGATTTCGATCGATTTCGATGGATTTCCATCGAGCTGGCAGGATGGAAAATTTAGGTCGATCTGATGAGATTGCTTATCAGTTTGCATTGGCCTTAATGGAAATCTGATGGCAAAAAAATGCCATCAGGTCGAATTTCAATAGATTTCAAACTGAAATCTATTGGAATTCTATCCTGGTAAAAAATGTTCTAAAAACGCTTCAAATAGATCATCAGATGCATTTCTTATCTATCTGCTGCCAATCTGACGAGTGTATGGGCACCTTTAGAAGAGCACTTCTCGTTTCAGTGCAGTGACCAGTCAGGAGAGAAGTTTATGGATCAAACTTCCCACTGATGGTACATTAGCTGATCACTGCTCCAGTTTTGCACTGTCTGCAAACTGACAAGTATGATAAATCTCCCTCATATGCGATTTAACTGGATTGTAGTCACAAAAACTCCATAGCGGATCTTTTAATAAACAAGGCGCAGCTTGACTTGTACGCCTTGTACTAGTTCTGTTCTCTTTTTGTTTCCTATGTGCCCCCAGTGTATCGGCAACATCATTTTTTACCGTTCCACAAATGGGCACAGCTGAATATAAGGCTCCGGATGCCTGCTGCAGTGTTCCTCTGCACTGAGCAGTCACATAGACACAGCCACAGTATACTCAGCTGTGCATTTATTTGGTATATGCAGCAGTCACGTCAATGCTTAAACCTTAGAGTACTTGTCAGGATCATTTTATTTATTTGTTCCTAAAGAGACAAAAAAAAAAGGAAAGTCCTCATTTAGCATCCTCTGGCAGCCTGGTCCTGCAGCATTTCTGTATACTAATGCAATCATCCGTCATCCTTCCAGCCAAAAGATTAATGTGTAAGCATTTGGGGAGGATGACACAAGTTATCAGTTTCAATTTGTCCCCTTCAGCGCACATGCACAAAAAAGGCTTGGAATGCAGCTCATCTCTTGGCGTTTTCTCGCTTAGCGAGGTCTGTGTGACAGTGAAGTGCCTGGCTTGTTATGGATTATGTGAAACAAAAGCAACTCCCAGCACCAGCCCACATAATGCAGCACAGAGAAGGGGCTGCTGCTTCTGCACATCAATCCTCCACTATCGCCACCTAAAATTAAGATCTTCATTTACCTTCAGGCCACTGCAAGGAATTAGCTAGATAATATGCCTGACATTAGACAATGGAACAGTCTGATGCCAGCATTGTTTATGACTGGGTGCTTTGAGGTGCCATTACATGTTTTATGCCATATACATATAAAACAGAAGCCGTATCTTACCAGATGGTAATAATTATTCTTTCTTGGTGACGTCCATAGCAGCATACAGATAAGCTGCGTCATGCCCACTATCAAACCTCGTAGAGCCCTTTAACTTATAAACAAGCAGGTACCATTTTATTCACCAATGATTGGCCAGTTTAACCACCTCCATGTAGTATGAGGGCTAACAGATTGTGAATGCTAAAACCAATTGTGTAGGCAAATACTCATACTACATGGCAGTGGTAAAAGTGGCCAGTCATTGGCCGATCAAATTTGAAAGGCAGGGAACACACTTGTCTGTTTTCGTGCGCGTTTTCTGCACAGAAAAACTGAGAACTCATGTTCAATATAGGCTGAACAGAGGCGCCAACAGGATAAAAACAGTAATTAAAAAGTTAAAAGTTCGCTGAGGAGGCTGAGGAGAACTCATGTTAATCAATGGGCTAGCACACACTTAATATGTTGTTCGCGCGCAGAAAAAAAACTGACATTCTGCATCCTGATTCTGCACATTTTGTTAGTTTTCTCTATCAACTACATCAGCTGCTGTGAAAAAACGCGCGGTTTCCTGCATAGAAACACACTTGGTGTGCAGAAAAAGTATGCAGGAAAACGCGCGCAGAAAACTGAAAGACAAGTGTGTTCCCTGCCAAAGTGTGTAACAGGCTTTACAGAGGAACTTTATCCAAGGACCAATCAGTAGCTGATACCCCCTTTCCCATGAGAAATATTTACCTTTTCTCGAATAGATCATCGGGGGGACGGTGTCTGTGTGGCTGATATTGTGGTGAAAACCCCTCCCACAGTCAGTGTTTCTTCCCTGCGCATGAGTAAAGGGTAAAAAAGGAAAAAAAGGGTGCATGCGGCAAATGGACTAATTGGGTGTCGCAATGGGCGCCAATGTGAAATATATCGGTATTTGCGCACCGGAGAGGAAATATGGCCCCCAGGTAAATAGCAGGTGATGGTACAGCACCCGCTATATATCGGGCACCGCAGGCTCCAAAATGCTGATATTTTTAGGCCCCTATGGTGGTGCCTGAGAATTAGCTTTTTTGGCTTTTTTTTTTTTCCGCAAATGCATTGTATCTTGGGCAGTAGAAATGGGCACTTAGGTAGCTAGTGTGTGTGAGTTTAGGCAGGTGGTGTGTGTGTGTGTGGGGGGGAGGGGGTTTAAGGTTTAGGCATTAGCTAGGTAGTTTGAGTGGTTGTGAGGGTGTGTGTGTGTGTGGGGGGGGGGGGGGTGTTGGGGGGTTAAAGAGAAGCAGTCAGCTATACTATCTCAGGAAAAAAAACCTAAATATATATGTAGATAAATACTTGCTCTGCTTACATAACATATGTATTGCACTGTCCACGTTATGATTCCTGTGAATTTTATGAAGGAAATGTAGAGAATCCCATTCTAGACAGTTTCCATATTTACTGTGGCTATTTTGAAGCCAGTCGTGATGTAATATCCGCCCTTAGTCTCCTCTGCCTGATTTGCCCGTCCTTCACTATAGAATTGTTTCAGCATGAGAAATTTTGGCCAATCAGAGGGCAACAGAGGTGTGGGAGGAGAAAACAGGAGGGAAAGAGGCTTCAGCCAATCAGGCTGCATTAGTTAAGTCTGTAGAGTAGCAAAAAAAGACAACCCAGCTTGCCCTGCAGAAAAAACGTGCACAAAAATAGACAAGTGTGTCTGACTCACAGTATAGAGGTATAGGGAATACATTATATTCGAATCAGACCCATGGAGGGGCAACAAAGAGCTATAGGCTTAGTGAGAAGTGTAGGGGGAGGTAAGTTTTAGTTGTTAGGGTGGGGGGAGATTAGAGTTAGGGTGGCCACTAATGATCCAATCTTTTTCATCCAATCTTACCATTTCTATGTAATATAAGGTAACTGCCTGAAGTATCCATTCAGTATATTCACTCAATTTACCCTTATACTACATAGATTTGGTAAGATTGGATGAAAAAGATTGGATCAGTAGTGGCTACCATAAGGAATCAGAAAGCACGCATCATTAATCATGCACCCGCAGCCGGGAGTGCTCTGCGCACACTCAGAATGTAGCTGGGTCAGCGCCTGCGCACTAATGCTTGACCTGGCTGTGGGGGGGATGGTGTTTGCGCAATAATGGAGGGGAACGGAGGACTTTTTTACTTTTTCATTTAGCTCTGGTATCCTTCAAGAATTACATTTAGAGTTCCATGATTTTTGCATTGAAGTCTGTGGTGCTGACTGCCCACGTTAATTGCGAAGCCCCTGACACAAATTCACTATTTATGGCAAAGAAAAAATAGCAATCGCAATCACAAAGCACAAACGCCAGCGATTGCGATTTTTCATTAATTTTGTTATGTTATTGCGATTTGCGATTTTCATTTGCATTGCATTATTCTTCTGAAAATCGGTCCCGAATCACTATAGTGGAAAATACTTCTCATGATTTCTATGATAAAGTAGCAACCCTAGCAATTTAAAAATCACTAGAGATTTGCGATTTTGCGATTCAGCTTTGTAGTGGAAAAAGGCCCTTTGTAGTTTTTGAGAAAACAGATTTTAAAGTTCGGCATGAAAAAGTGATGCATAGAACCTTAAATGACAGATTTCAACATATTTGTCAATAAATAAGAAAATGGACAGCCTACAGCCCCCCTCCCACTGCTAACCACTTGTTCCCCATGCAGGCTTGTATTCCCCAGGGAATGTGTTACCTGCCATTGTTAGGCCTCTGCACACTGAGCTAGAAGCTATAGCAACACCCTGCTGATGTAGTGGTACCAGGGCCTTTGCTATTGCTGTAGTAACTGCATCCTCATGGAAAGTAGTGGTTACTAAGGCTTTTTTTGACATGCATACACATTTTTTTTTTATGTGAACCAGCCTATTGAATAACATGTGCTGTCAGA
Source organism: Hyperolius riggenbachi (assembly GCF_040937935.1). NCBI lineage: Eukaryota > Metazoa > Chordata > Amphibia > Anura > Hyperoliidae > Hyperolius > Hyperolius riggenbachi. Next base: position 157,990,280 of record NC_090649.1, read on the forward strand.
GCTAATGTGTTTTCACATACAGGAAAATATACACTGTGAATATACAAAAAAATGTTATTTAAAAATCCTGAAACTGGGCTTTAAATAATACATTTATTTACACAGACTTGTATATAAAGCCTGAAAGAGGTGCTTCTGAGGAGCACTGTACTCACTGCTTCTATTTTCTGCACATTATAGTAGATAAAAAGCACCAGTCTAATCATTATCACTGCTGTGCTATCTGTTGTCATTAGCTATGGTCACATGATGCTGCATGAGCCCGCCCCCAGCAGTGGCAGCTATGGTCACATGATGCTGCATGAGCCAGCCTCTAGCAGTGGCAGTTATGGTCTCACACTGCTGCATGAGCCAGCCTCCAGCAGTGGCAGTTACAGTCTCAAGCTGCTGCATGAGCCACCTCAACTGTCACTCCAGGCTTAGCAGCATTTGATGCAGCAGCATACCTGGTGTTCTCTCTGAACTGATCCCTGAATTTTGCTATATTTTACTTCTACAACATGTTTTTCCAACTGCTCTGCTACGTTTGGCTCTGCCTAGTGCCACCAGTCCTTGCCTGGCAGTTTTTCATCATTTGTGGCAGAATCTGGACTCTGGCTGGACACTGTAAGTATCAGCAGTACACACAATATGACACTATGTTTCCACATATCTCCACTAGATGTTCACATTATCAGCCATAGGGGGGTTCCAAGGGAGGAAATGTATTAGTAGTATTTAGCGTTTATATAATAAATGGCTACCCCTATCTATCAAGGGTTCATTTGTTTTTTAAATCTAGGCCTTTCCACAGTGGCGTAGCAATAGGAGATGCAGAGGTAGCGGCCGCACCAGGGCCCTTGGGCCAGAGGGTCCCCAGGGGGTCCACTTTCAGCCACAGTATTAGCTCTTTATTGGTCCTGTGATGGTAATAATGACTTCTATAGATGCTCTGAATAGTAGTAATCATCATCAGTAATCAAACTGTTCCCCATCCCCTTCTTGCACCTCTGACACTGTGCTTGTTCTTGGCAGGTTTAGGTGTGCCGTATCAATTGTTACGTATAGAGTGCTGGGGGGGGGGGGGGGGGGCAATGGAAAACTTGCACTGGGGTCCACAACTCCTTAGCTACACCACTGCCTTTCCATGTTGCCACAGCATCATACTCCTGTTGATGTAAAATGTGTGTACAAGGGACTTTACCATTACTGTGGCAACTGCACCCTTATGTCAAGTAATAGATACTGAGACATACATGCAAAAAGGGCGTCGGGGAAAAAGGCGCGTGGTGTAAACGATAAGCGGTAACATATAAAAATATTGTGTTGTATTTTGTTTACAATAATTTTTTACAAATTAATAAAACATTTAATAATGTGTATGAAATCGCAAATTGTGAAAATGATAATTTTCCCTGTTTTAAAAGTAAAACTTATAATTACGTTTGTTAAAAAACGATAATATATGTATAATCATTATAATTGTATAATATTGTGTATAACCTTCATTTATCGTTTCTTCATGCAATAAAATCGGAAAATATTGTTTATAGCCCTCCCTCTACCTATCCCTAACCCTTAGACCCCCCCCTGGTGGTGATCCCCGCCTGGTGGTGCCTAACCCTAAGAACTCCGCCTGGTGCCTAACCCTAAATCCCCCTGGTGGTGCCTAACCCTAAGACCCCCCTGGTGGTGCCTAACCCTAAATCCCCCCCCCCGGTGGTGCCTAACCCTAAAACCCCCCAGGTGGTGCCTAACCCTAAATCTCCACTGGTGGTGCCTAACTCTAAATCTCCCCTGGTGGCGCCTAACCATTAAACCCCCCTGGTGGTGCCTGACCCTAGGAACCCCCTGTTGGTGCCTAACCCTAAGACCTGCCTGATGGTGCCTAACCCTAGGACCCCCCTGTTAGTGCCTAACCCTAAGACCTGCCTGGTGGTGCCTAACCCTAATTCCCCCCTGGTGGTGCCTAACCCTAAAACCCCCCTAGTGGTGCCTAACCATAAAACCCCCCTTAGTGATCACTTTATTGTGTGGATAATAATGTTTTACAAATAGTGACTGTAAAAAAATATATTACAATATACTTACTGATCACTTTATTATGTGAATGATAATGTTTTACAAACAGTAAGGGATAAAATTCTAAATAACGTTTTAGTTAAATACGATAGATATGTTTAGTATTTTTATAAACGTTATTCGTTACAGGCACATTCTGTAAACTTAACTCATCATGAGCGCAGTTTGAAAAACGTTAATAATCTCCGGGCACCGTTTTAAACCTTAATAATCTCCGGGCGACCTTTTTTCCTATTTCGGCGCCCATCAAATTATATTTATTATGGGAGTGAATGGCGGCGCCTTTTTTGTCCACTTGCCTCATGCGCCCAAATTTCCTGTCACGATACAGAGGCCTTTCCATGTTCCCATAGCAACTGCAATTCAGAAGAGTAGAAACTTTGGCTGATTCAGTGGCGTAACAATAGGGGATGCAGTGGTTGAGATCGCACCGGGGCCCTTGGTTTAGAGGGGCCCACTAGGGGCCTTCCTTCATCCATCTTATTTGCTTTTCATTGGTGTTATGCTGGTAATAAACATCTCTATAAGACAGTGGTAATCATTAAGAAACGGTTTCCTTATTCTGAGTACACCTCATGGGCACTGCAGCTGTCCTTGATAGGTTTTGGGGCTCCATATCAATACAGTGCTTGGGTCCCCATGTAAAACTTGCACTGGGGCCCCAAGCTACTTAGTTACGCCACTGAGCTGATAAATTTAGTTACTGCCTTTTTTGTAAAGTAGTTAAAACCAAGGTCTTTCCAAGTTGCTACAGCAACTGCATCCTAAGGCTGTTTTTACACCTGGCCATTGTGTTTGCAGTATGATGGTCCGCACCATCGCAACACAAAAAAATAATCTATATAACCCCTGCGGCAGAGTGTGCGACGGTTATATGCTGCATGACGTACTCCCTGATGGACAGGAAGTACGTCACTGGGATTCCCGGGTCTTTACATCGTATCTCCGTCATTCCGCGCATGCGCGCCGTACTGCCGCCGGCAACATATTTAAAATCCCTGCGTCACCGATTGACTTACATAACTCCCACCACCATTGCATCTCCGCAGAAGTCGAACACGCTGTTGACTCTGCGGCGGCTCAGCGGACAATCAGGCACTTCTGGCATGACGCGTTAATTGTGCTATGCCCCATTACCTTGTTATGTCGTTGCATTGCCCTGCGGTAACTCAACGCACAGTTGCAAGGCAAGTGTAAAAGGGGCCTTAAATTGGACCCAAATAAAAAATACAAGATTTCAGGAATAAAATCTATTTTCTAAATTATAATAATAAATATAAGCCTTTTTTCAGCTGCATGATGACAAATATAAAATATTTTACATTTATTGGAGGAACCCCTCCCTTCCTTTCATATTGCCAGGACAGAATCCGGCAAAATGCTGGAGTAGGTGGTGTCCGGCAAAGGAGGAATTGCTAATGGCTGCCACTTGTATAATCCTAGTTATGAAAAGAGAAGGGTGAAAAGCATGCACTGAAATGCTCATAGGCTTGAAGGAGTGTTTATTTATCTTTGAATGTGTCAGAGTGGTGCAACTAAATATTTTGAATTAAAAAAATGTTTGGTTTGGGTCCGCTTTTAGCAAGTTAGCACATGCTTAGCTTAGTATATACTAAGCTTTCACTATTATCGAAACACCTGATTTAACTTGTATTGACTGGGACCTTCCCTTGTTGCTATGTTAGCCCCATCCAATACCAACTGGTAGTAATTGACTACTTTTTGTGTTACTAGAGCAGAGTACAATATTATCAACTGGTTTTAATGTAGGACTTTCCTCACTGATATAACAGCCTCTTGGTGTGAAGATAGTTGAACCTGTAATTCAAAAGCATTTCCTGAACTGCAGATTCTAAGCTAAAATAGTAAGACACCAGCCAGCCTCTCTACTCGCTTGCACACTATATTCAGGGACGGAGCTACCATAGGAAAAAATGGGCAATTGCCCCAGGGCCCCAGAGCCTGTAGGGGCCCCCAAGGTGTCCCTCCCCCATCTTAACTGTTGCTCCCCAGGGACTCTGCAGAGTCTGTTAAGTTGGGAGATGAATGGGGGAGGGTCAGCAGCCAGCTCAGAGGCCCAGGAAGGAGATTTGGCTGCAAGAAAGGGTCTCTAATGACGCTTTTAGGTCGGGGTGTCTGTTGGGGGGCCCCCAGGCTAATCTTGCCCTAGGGCCCAATTGTTACTTGAACCGGCCCTGACTATATTGGTAATTAGACTTAACCACTTGAGGACCACAGTGCTAAACCCCCCTAAAGACCAGGCTGTTTTTTCTGTAATTGGCCATGGCAGCTTTAAGGCTAAGCTGCAGGGCCACACAACACAGCACACGAGTGATCCCCCTCTCTTTTCCCCCCACTAACAGAGCTCTCTGTTGGTGGGGTCTGATCGCCCCCCCAGTGTTTATTTTTTTTTATCAATATTTAAGTTATTTTTTTAATTATTTTTTACTATTTTTTTAAACCCTCCCACCCCCCAGCTGTCCAATCCTGGCGATCAGCTGTCATAGGCTTCTACCTATGAGAGCCGATCGCTCTCTTGTCCCCAGGGGGACAGCCGTGTCACACGGCTGTCCCCAGTACAGCGCTGCTGCCGATCGCAGCGCTGTACATGTAAATAGACGGCGATTACGCCGTCTAACAAAATCATGGTAATTTTGCGGCAAGTATCATTCAAGTCAATTGGAATGCGTTTTTCAAAATGCAAATGCACCGCAAACACTTGCAAAACACTTGGCAGTGTGTCTGTAGCAAACCTCCCAACTTTGTCAAATAAGAGGGAGGGATGCCTTTTATGGCAAAACTAGCAAGAAACATGCCTTTATTATATCTCTCATCAAAAGAATTTACATTTTCTTGTGCTTAATGTGATGTTTTGTTTTTTTTCTACAGTGCGGCGTCTCTTCTCCAGACCACCTCTCATCATCACACCCAGCCCTGACGCCATCCTGCTGTACTCACAGCTCATTGAAGTGCAGAGATCTCTGGTGAGTATTATTATTCCTCCCTATTGCAGCTAATTAACCCTAATTAGTGCTAATCAGGTACAATATTTATTGTTCTCTGTGTTCATTCAAAATGTAATATATACCGGTATTTCTCTTTCCAGCACCGTGAAAGAACCAGGAATGCCATGCCGACTGCCCTGGCTATCCAGAAGTCCTGGGATCAGAAGACAGGCCGGAGAGTGCACCCACTCTTCCGGTTGAGTGAACCTGCTCCTACACGTAAGAGACTTGTAAAGGGAATACCATATTTCATCCACTATAATGCACGGGACACTTGGCTTTCAGTTTTCTGTGCGTGTTTTCTTCACACCAGGGCCCATATGCAATTCACTTTTTCACCTGAGTTTTCTCCTTCGAGATAATTTTTCATATTGTATTTAAAATAATTTTTCAGCGTTTTGCAAATAAAAAAGTACCAAAAACTGGATGAAAAAGAACTATCAAAATGATCTTGAGTATTTTCTTGCTTACTGGTGGTTTAAAGGGCATTTTTTTTTTTGACAAGTTGTGAAAATATCACCCAGAAGAAAACTCAGGTGAAAAGGTTAATTGCATATGGGCCCAGGTGTGTTTGTATGCAGAAAAATGCACACATTATTTTCACAGCCGCTAATGTAATAAAAAAAGCGCAGAATGTGCAGAATTATGCAGCAGGATGTCAGTTTCTTTCCTGCGCATAAGTAAAGGATAAAAAAGGGCGCATGCGGCAAGTGGACTAATTGGGTGCCGCAATAGGCGCAATGTGAAATACAATATATCAGTATTTGCGCGGCGGAGCAGAAATATGGACACCGGTAAATAGCAGGTGATGGTACAGCACCTGCTATATATCGGGCACCGCAGGCTCCCAAATGCTGATATTTTTAGGCGCCTATGGTGGCGCCCGAGAACTAGCAGGAGGCCGCAATAGCAGCATAGGGGGCGATATACAGGCTGGGAACGCGAACAATCACTCGCGTTCCCATGCCTATCGGCCGGTGACGGCCAAACCGGAAGTGTTCGCCAGCGGGTCCTGGACCATCGGAGCGCCCCGCGAAGGCACCGATTGGCTGCAGGGGGCTGAGGGAAGCCCCAGGTGAATTCATCTCATTTTTTTTTTCCTGGCTTTAGGTTCACTTTAAGGATTAGGCATTAGGTAGGTACAGTGGCTTGCAAAAGTATTCAGCCCCCTTGAAGTTTCCACATTTTGTCACATTACTGCCACAAACATGAATCAATTTTATTGGAATTCCACGTGAAAGACCAATACAAAGTGGTGTACACGTGAGAAGTGGAACGAAAATCATACATGATTCCAAACATTTTTTACAAATCAATAAGTGCAAAGTGGGGTGTGCGTAATTACTCAGCCCCCTGAGTCAATACTTTGTAGAACCACCTTTTGCTGCAATTACAGCTGCCAGTCTTTTAGGGTATGTCTCTACCAGCTTTGCACATCTAGAGACTGAAATTCTTGCCCATTCTTCTTTGCAAAACAGCTCAGTCAGATTAGATGGACAGTGTATGTGAACAGCAGTTTTCAGATCTTCTCGATTGTATTTAGATCTGGACTTTGACTGGGCCATTCTAACACATGGATATGTTTTGTTTTAAACCATTCCATTGTTGCCCTGGCTTTATGTTTAGGGTCGTTGTCCTGCTGGAAGGTGATCCTCCGCCCCAGTCTCAAGTCTTTTGCAGACTCCAAGAGGTTTTCTTCCAAGTTTGCCCTGTATTTGGCTCCATGCATCTTCCCATCAACTCTGACCAGCTTCCCTGTCCCTGCAGAAGAAAAGCACCCCCAGAGCATGATGCTGCCACCACCATATTTGACAGTGGGGATGGTGTGTTCAGAGTGATGTGCAGTGTTAGTTTACCATCACACATAGCATTTTGCATTTTGTCCAAAAAGTTCCATTTTGGTCCCGTCTGACCAGAGCACCTTCTTACATATGTTTGCTGTGTCCCCCACATGGCTTGTGGCAAACTGCAAACAGGATTTCTTATGCTTTTCTGTTCACAATGGCTTTCTTCTTGCCACTCTTCCATAAAGGCCAACTTTGTACAGTGCACGACTAATAGTTGTTGGACAGATTCCCCCACCTGAGCTGTAGATCTCTGCAACTCGTCCAGAGTCACCATGGGCCTTTTGACTGCATTTCTGATCAGCGCTTTTCTTGTTCGGCCTGTGAGTTTAGGTGGACGGCCTTGTCTTGGTAGGTTTACAGTTGTGCCATACTCCTTTCATTTTGGAATGATCGCTTGAACAGTGCTCCGTGGGATGTTCAAGGTATTGTAAATCTTTTTGTAGCCTAAGCCTGCTTTAAATTTCTCAATAACTTTATCCCTGACCTGTCTGGGTGTTCTTTGGACTTCATGGTGTTGTTGCTCCCAATATTCTCTTAAACAACCTCTGAGGCCGTCACAGAGCAGCTGTATTTGTACTGACATTAGATTACACACAGGTGCACTCTATTTAGCCATTAGCACTCATCAGGCAATGTCTATGGGCAACTGACTGCACTCAAACCAAAGGGGGCTGAATAATTACGCACACCCCACTTTACAGTTATTGATTTGTAAAAAATGTTTGGAATGATGTATGATTTTCGCTCCACTTCTCACGTGCACACCACTTTGTATTGGTCTTTCACGTGGAATTCCAATAAAATTGATCCATGTTTATGGCAGTAGTGTGACAAAATGTGGAAAACTTCAAGGGGGCCGAATACTTTTGAAGCCACTGTAGATTGAGTGTGTGGGGGGGTTATTAAGGATTAGGCATTCGGTAGGCAGTGTGCGCAGGGGAAGAGTTTAGGTTTAGGCATTAGGTAGTTTGTTTGTGCAGATGGGTGAAGGGTTAGGCGTTTGGTAGATAGTGTGTGCGGAGGGGGGGGGGGAGTTTAGGTTAAGACATTAGGCGGGTAGTGTTTACTGGGAAGGGGGGGGGGAATTATCCTAGTAGGGGTTTAAGGGTTATGCTTTAGGCAGGTAGTTTGGATGGGGTGGAGGGTTAAGGGTTAGGCATTAGGTAGGTGGTGTGCGCGGGAAGTTCAGATTTAGGCATTAGGTAAGGGTTAGGCGTTAGGTAGAGAGTGTGTGTGTGTGTGTGTGTGTGTGTGTGTGTGGGGGGGGTAGTTTAGGTTTAGACATTAGGCAGGTAGTGTATGTGGGGGGGGGGGGGGTCTAGGCATTAGGTAGGTAGTGTGTGCTGGGGGGGGGGAGTTTAGGTTTAGACGTTAGGCAGGTTGTGTTTCCTGGGGAGGGGAAATTGTCCTAGTAGGGATGGGAAAGAGTTTAGGTTTAGGCATCTGGCAGGTAGTTTGAGTGTGTGTGTGTGTGTGGGGGGTAGTTTAATGGTTAGGCGTCAGGTAGATAGTGTGTGCGGGGGGGGGGGGTAGTTTAGGGTTGGACCATAGGAAGGTAGTGTGTGCTGGGGGAGGGGGATTTAGGTTTAGTAAGTTTTAGTCGCTAGTGACCGGCTGGTTAGGCATCAGAAAGATGTTAATATTAGGGGGGCTGGTTAGTATTAGCCATAAGGAACGGGTTAAAGTGGATCCGAGATGAACTTTTACTCATTGCATAATTGTGTCCCTTTCCTATAGTTTATAGGGCATTCCTCAAGCCAAATACTTTTTTGTTTTTGTTTTAATAGTTTAATTCCCTATAAACTAAAAAAGCCACGCCCACAGCCCTCAGAGTGCCAAGGCACTTTCAGACAATAGCAAGGGCTTACAGGAGTTCAGTCTGGGCAGGAGGAGGGCGAGGTGTTACTAGCCATTGATTTCAAAGGCAGAGTGGAGGAGGGAGGAGGAGAGGGGACTGAATTTACACACAAGAAATCTGATACCATCTCCAGCTCTTAGCCTGTGACAATATGACAAAAAGAACATGGCTGCCCCCAGTGTATCACAGGAATAAATAATCATACACTTTTTAAACTTTTGCAGCTAGATATGCTGTGCAAACTATCTAAACTTTAGATAAGATATATAGATAAGTTACTTGTTATAGTTAGTGTTTCATCTCGGATCCGCTTTAATGTTGGAAAGAGGTCAGTCCTAGCTGTCAGGAAACAGGTTACCCCTTATGATGGGAGTTTAGGGTCAGGTGTGAGAAATGAGGTCTCTCTGTAAGAGGATTAAGCAGATTGAGTTGAGCAATGGGGAAGGAGAGCCAAAACTGCACATGAAAAATGTTTTACAAAGCTTATATAGTGGAGTATTGGTAACTGCAACATACATTTTTATCCCCACAGCTGAATCTAATTGGTGCTAGGATCATACCTACCCTAAAGTGATAAATAGGGATTTCTGTCATTGTCTAGTATTTTGCCTCTGACAGACCAATACTAAAGTGAGCCATACACACATCAAATTTCCCTGTCATGGGAATCTATAGCATCAATCATAATATTTTATCGATTTTTACTTGAACAAATAGAGGTGGGGGAGGCGTGGCGGTAGATCAGTGGCACATAGCATTGCACTGCATCAATCAGTCACAGCTGCATATCAATAGATTTAGATTTCATGCTGACTGCACTATACCATGCAGCTGCAACATTTAGGCCCCATTCACACTTGCGTTCTGTCACGCAAACGGACCTGATACGCATGGGAGCCGTACGGCACCTATCCGCATGCGATGCGGATCCGGTCCGTTTGCATGCGTATTTCTTGCGGTGTGAACGCGGCTGCCATGCGGATCCGGGGGAAAAAAAAATAACAAAAGTACCTAAACTTGTTGGGGTCTGCAGAAGGTGCACCTGGTGCACCTGGTGCACCTGTAGAATCAGGTCCTCCGTTGTAGGCCTCACCGCCACCTCCGACATACTGCCAAACAGCTCCAGCACGTAAGTCACTGCTGCTCCACTGCTGCCCATGTGTCCCCATCCGAAATGGCCGCTAGAATCCGCATAGGAAGTGGGGTAGAACGTCAGGTGTTTGTAGCCAGTGTGTTCTGTGCTTTCCGTTCCCCATTGGTTTCCACATCCGCATGGTGCAGTCAGGATCCGTTCCGGGTGCGTGGGCCGGATGAGCCGGACCCAAAAAATAGCGCATGTTGGAAAACCCTCCGGAGTCCGGATCCGATCGGGCTCCGTTCTGTACGGAACGTACGCATGTGAACGTCCGCATAGCCTTTGCATTGCTATGCGGAACGTACGTTCCGTTTGTACAGTATAAGGTCCGGATCTGATCAGGTGGATCCGGACAGGGAACGCTAATGTGAACCAGGCCTTAGACTTGAGACTTTTTGAGCAGCTTTGAGCAAAGTTGAGCATCTTTTGTATGCAAAATATGAACTGTAATAACTAGGGGGAAAAAAAGACACTTTCCTTTACAAAACTAGAACTATTTCAATGTAATCTCATTTGATCTTGAGATCATTATTTTTTGTGAATAGTATGACTGATCAACATGTTTTCTCCCCTCCTAACAGAGACTCCGCGACCGTATGGCGGCCCCTTCTCCCGGGCGGGCCTGTTCCTGGAGGACTGGTGACATGGAGGTGGTAAGTCTTCAGTTTGTCCCATAATTCACAATTCTGCCACTCCAGCACAGTATTCACAACATAAATAATATATACATATTGCTCAATGAGATCCTAACTACAATAAGCAGGAAAGACCTCCCTGGAGTCGGATTCCCCCCACCTTCACTAAGATCAGCAGTAGGGATGGTCAGTTTGACCATGCATAATATGCAACTGGATGTTGAAATATTTATTTTATCTCGTTGTTGGACTAAACTAACACGTTGTCTTTCTGATCTCTTTCAGTGATTGTGGCTTGCCAGCTTGCAAGACCATGTGTGACCCACTTGGCTCCCCAGGAGAAGAAACCTGTGTCCACCCCACACATATACAAAGTCAAAAACTGATTCTACTGGCAGGTAGTTATGGGCAGATTGTAGTGACAGTCAGGTATTGATCATTAAATTCTAGTAAGGGGCAAATGTTAGATTCTAGTGGCTGGCAAGTAGTGATAGGTAAAATATAGTGATCAACAGATAGTGATAGGTAGATTGTAGTGGGCAGCAGATAGTGATAGGTAGATTGTAATGGGCAGCAGGTAGTAATAAGTGGATTCTAGTGGCCAGCAGGTAGTGACAGGTAGATTGTACTGGCCAGCAGGTAGTAATAGGTAAACTACAGTGGCCAGCAGGTAGTGACAGGTAGATTGTAGTGGCCAGCAGGTAGTGACAGGTAGATTGTACTGGACAGCAGGTACTGACAGTTAGATTGTAGTGGTCAGCAGGTAGTATTAGGTAGATTGTAGTGGACAGCAGATAGTGATAGGTAGTTTGTAATGGTCAGCAAGTAGTGGCAGGTAGATTGCACTGACCAGCAGGTAGTGACAGGTAGATTGTAGTGGCCAGCAGGTAGTAACAGGTAGATTGTAGTAGCCAGCAGGTAATGGTAGGTAGATTGTAGTGGCCAGCATGTAGTATTAGGTGGATTGTAGTGTCATGTAGGCGGTTACAGGTAGATTGTACAGACCAGAAGGTAGTTGGATTGTAGTGGCTAGCAGGTAATGATGGGTGGATTATAATGGCCAGTAGGTAGTGATAGGCAGAGTGTAGTGGCCAGCAGGGGGTTACAGCTCTTTCCCAGGTGGTCAGTGGGGGGATGTGCAGGACTCTCTGGGTGAAGAGCCTTTTCCACCAATGGGGTTGCAGCAGCAGCATGGCGAGTCCTTGGTAACCATCAGAATGCTATGTGGCTAGTGCGAGGGCCAGAAACATCCCGAGAGCTCTCGCAACTTTATTTCCATCAAGGCCACTTCAAACACTGAATATTCATTTTATTATCGGACATGATACATAGTGGATCTCCTTGTTGAGGTGATGTAACCGGTGCACGAGGACGTAGGGGCGCTTCCTGGATTAGGGCAGATGGCAGAACATCCGCTCATATCGAGTGCACTGGGGTCTCCCTCCATGGATTTCCATATTACCGGATTTGACTTTCTTTCACCGCATGGTCATGGGAGGCTTTTTAGCCCCGTGGCAGACGTATTGTGGGGCTCAGACCCCTCTTGTATAGATCAGAGCTATACGCTCTGGTCAGACGCATTGTGGGGCTCAGACCCCTCTTGTATAGATCAGAGCTATACGCTCTGGTCAGACACATTGTGGGGCTCAGACCCCTCTTGTATAGATCAGACCTAGACTCTCTGGTCAGACACATAGTGGATCTCTTGGTTGAGGTGATGTGACCGGTGCATGAAGACGTAGGGGCGCTTCCTGGATTAGGGCAGATGGCAGAACATCCGCTCATATCGAGTGCACCTGGTTCTCCCTCCATGGATTTCCATATTACCGTATTTGACATTCTTTTACCGCATGGCCACAGGAGGCTTTTTAGCCCCGTGGCAGACACTTTATGGGGCTCGGACCCCTCTTGTATAGATCAGACCAAGACGCTCTGATCATACACATATGTGTAGCCAGACTCCTACCAGTTTAGGAAGCCTTATGTTCCACCAGTTTAGGAGCCTTATAGCCCCCCTCCCCCAGTATAGTTGGGAAAAAACAACCCTAGCGTAGGTAGTCTCCTCCTATGTATAGGTAACAAGAGTCTCCACTAAAAATAGCGAGAGGTAAGTACAGGCAGCCATAGCCTCCCTTGTATAGGCAGTCAGATCCCATCCCTCTCCCTTCCCCTGTATAGCTAGCCAGAGTCCCCTCTAAGTATAGGTAGCTGTATTCCCCCCCCCCAAGGAAAAGTAACATCATGTGCCTCCTACCCTCAGTATAAGTAGCCGAATTCCCACCAGTAAAGGTAGCAATCTGCCACTTATGTTTCCCCAGAGTCCCCCCTAGTATAGGTAGTCAGAGTCCCCCCTTGCATAGGTAACCAGATCTTCCACAGCAAAGGTAGCCAAATTCCCCCCTTGTATAGGTAGGCTGATCCTTCCCCCCCTCCTTGTATATGTAGCCAGAATCCCCCCACCATCTGTGGATGTCCCTGCAAGAGGTGACAGAAGATTCCCAACCAGATAAGAAGAGAAGACAGAAGATGCCCAGCAGAGACAGCGAGGCAGCATGATCTGGGGAGATACCTGGGATCCAGGGTAAAAACTGACTGCCACATAGGAGTCAAGAAGGAATTTTTTCCCCTCTGAGGCACAAATCAGACCTAACTTGCCTCTGGGGGGTTTTTCGCCTTCTTCTGGATCCCGGGGTGAGATGACCCCATGACAATTGTAAATACAATTTTACCTGTATTCAGGCAGTATAAAATAAAATTAGAACAAATTAGCCTAAATGTTTGTGTCTTCATTGAAGTCAACTATGTGTAAATCCTCCTCTTGTGGTGCGTCTATGGATAAATTGTGTGCCGTGTGTGTCTCCTCTGGGGATACCTGCCTGTGTGTGGTTAGAGTGTGTTAAAAGCATCAACACATTTGCAACTTAGGTAACCAGAAATGATCATCAAAGATCATTTTGGATGCCTATTCCAAGTGTGTACAGGTGTACATCAAACTTTTATCTGAGACTTATCACTAATAATGATTTTGGTCACCACACACTGTGTCTGCACTTTGTGGACCTCTCATCAAACCCCCAGTAGTGAAGCTCCCCATGACTGCACTGGATGGTGGGTATTGATGTACTGTTTGTATAGAGTAGATTGTTGGGAAAACCCAGCAGAGAGCCTTCCTTGGGGGATTTACAGGTACTGTGGGTCTGGTAGTCACTGCAAAAGTTAAAAGCAAGCCAATTTTTTTCATTTTAGATTCAGAGTCATAGGTGTAGTTTAGACCTGGTGTCAGACTATTGTTGCCACCTTGCTTTAGTTTCCGCAGTAACAGCCATCAAGAAAGAGAAGTGAAAATAACTCTTTACCAGTCGTGACACAGATACAATAAAATACCAGCGTGGGGGAAAGTAAATCCATTTTAAGAAAATCCTGACTGCAGGTCTAGCCCTGAGGCCGGATTCACACTGTAAGCGCTTTTGTGAGCGCTTGCGTTTGATTAGCACTTGCAGAGCATTTTTTTTTAAAAATCGCTCCGATTCACTTTCACTAAAATCGCTGGAAAAAAAAATCCCCGCAATTGCCGCAATCACATATATGTGAAAAACGCAAATGATCGTGTCAATTTGTACACGATTTTTAACACGATTTTAATGAAAGTGAATGGGAGTGATTTTTTAAAAAGCGCTCAGCAAGCGCTAATCAAACGCAAGAACTCACAAAAGCGCTTATAGTGTGGATCTGGCCTTACAAATTATATCCACAACTAAAATTAACACACATCTGAACATAGAGGGATATGGAGGCTGCCATATTTATTTTCTTTGAAGCAATACCCATTGCCTGGCAGCCGTGCTGACATGCTTATTTCAGGGGTGTGATTAAGACACTGCTGCAGCTAAAGAGATCAGCTGGACTGCCAGGCAACTGGTATTATTAAAAGGAAATAATTATGGTTGCCTCCAGTTCAGGGGTACTTTAGACATTATGGCTGGTCTTACACTTTTAAAGAGAACCCGAGGTGGGTTCTAAGAATGCTATCAGCACACAGATGCTGGGTCTGCATATACTGCCCAGCCTCTGTTGCTATACTGCTCCTCTCTGCCCCCCCCCCCCCTGTGCTCTGCTTGCCCCCCATAAGTCGCCGAGCTGTTAACACACGGCGTGTTGCAGCCAGCTGTTTACCTCTTCATCTGTCAGTCTCTGCCGCTTCCCCGCCTCCTCCATAGCTCCGGTCCCCACCCGCATCCTTTCCCTCCCCACTGATTGGGTTCTCTTTAAATAAAAAAGCTATGGCAAGCAACCTGAGAGGCTAAACACTGTCCCACATACAAAGATTACAAATTCCTTTACTAAAAAGCAAATAATTATCCCTCCATCAGCAGCACTGAGCTCACACACCACATCAGTCTACTGGTGGGGATCAATTACTCAAATCAGTCCAGAATTACAGGTCTCTGTGGGTGTCAAGTGTAAAATCCATTGAAGTCAGTTTGGGGTTGGGGGGGGGGGGGGGGGGTTTCGTGAGTTTTCTGTCTTGTGTTTTGGTCCCTGGTGAGCCTGTGCAGCAGCCACATGCAACAATAACCCCTCTTTCTGAATGGCGCGTTTATTGGGCTCCTGTCTGCTGGCCATGGAGTGTCTTTTGGCTACAATTTAATGCAGCCCAATGACAATGATTTTAGTTGGTGGCAAAAAAAGCAGCATGTCAAGTGTGAGCATGGCACCAGCTGCACTCCGGTACCTTGGCTGCCTCCCCACTGTCTGTGCCGAGCAATAACAAGATTTAGCCTTTCTAGATACATAAGACAGTTGAAAAATATGGGTCCATCTGAAAATGGCGCCTGAGAATAATGGCGCATGGTGTTGCCGCTAATCCGTTGGTCGCTTATCGCTATTTAACGTTAAAGCCTTATCGTTATTTAGCGTTAACACACAGAACCCTCTCTGTACCTATCCCTAACCCCTAAACCCCCCCGGTGGTGCCTAACCAAACCCACCCCCCTGGTGGTGCCTTACCCTAAGACCCCCCTGGTGGTGCATAACCCTAAGACCCCCCTAACCCTAACCACCCCCCTGGTGGTGCCTAACCCTAACCACCCCCCTGGTGGTGCCTAACTCTAAGCCCCCCATGGTGGTGCCTAACCCTAAGACCCCCCCTGGTGGTACCTAACCCTAAACCCCCCCTGGTGGTGCCTAACCCTAACCACCCCCCTGGTGGTGCCTAACCACCCCCCTTGTGGTGCCTAACCCTAAGACCCCCCTGGTGGTACCTAACCCTAGCCACCCCCCTGGTGGTGCCTAACCCTAAGACCTCCCTGGTGGTGCCTAACCCTAAATCTCCACTGGTGGTGCCTAACCCTAACCTTGACAGTGATACATTAAATCCATTCACTGTTTTGCAGTTAAATAACTTCTGCAGTTTGGCTTATGTAGGGCGCTATTGATAAATAACGTTACTGTGCACAATAACGTCTGCTGTTTGGCATATGAACGGCACTATTGATAAATAATGTTACTGTGTGCAGTTTTTCTTCTTTTTTCCCTGTGCGCCATTATTATGCAGTACTAACGATAAATAACGATAAGCGTATCTTTTTAATACGGCACCATTTGTATGCATAGGCGCTACACAGACTGCTTAGCCATTGTCCCCCTACCCCACCCCCTTTCATGTCCCCCTTTTTCCCCTTGCTTTGGCCATACCTGTATGAATCTTGGTCATGCTAATAAAGCTATCTTTTATTTGATTTGATTTGATTAATTAGGTAAACACAACCCATTCTTGCAGGGCTGTGTCTCAGAAGTCTGTCCTTCCCCAAGTGTGAAGATTCATTAGCTGAGGTATGTGTAAAGTAAACAGTAGCAAAAAGCAATCCCTGCAGAAGCACAGAAGTTTCCCTGTGTGTATGTCCTGGTCCTGTCACAGAGTTGGGGGGAGCCAGCATTTAGGGCCCGTTTCTACTAGAGTGGAAACCGGGCCGAATCCGCAGAGTTTCCCCGCAGGCAAATCGTGCGGGGAAACTCTCCCATAGGAAACTATGGCGCCACTGGCCGAATCGCTTACCATAGTGATTTGGCCGACACTGGCCACAGTTTTCGCTCCAGTGACTGTGAATCCCATAGCCGTGCGTGGCTCAGCTTATGGGATTCATCAGCTTTCCCGCAGAGCAGGAAGTGCCACCGCGCATCTCGCAGCCGTGGCTAGTGGAAACGGGCCCTTATAGATCAGCTACTGTAATCCATCTGATATTTTGTGGGTAGCTACTTGGACTGCTACATGGGCAATGCTTCTTTATAGTCTTGTTGACTCTAGCATCCCCCGCCCTGGTGATTGCATCTGGATTTTAGATCAATGGCAGAAATAGTGCCTGGCATGATTATGTACTCCGTAAAGTGCTGCAAAATATGTCAGTGCTATACCCAAATCCTACCTAATACAAGTGTCCCAGCGTCCCATGTCCCTGTGTCAGTGCTTTTGCGCATGTCCTGCACTGACAGCCGGTGGGAAGCAGGATGGGCCAGGGGGCTGGGCGAGTGTGTGTGCACGGGCTGGTGCACGCTCGCGCAATGGTGACAAACTTAGAGCCCATTTTTATACATATTTTGACATACCGGTAACAATATGGTAGGAGTTTAGACCAAAGTAGAGATTAGATTGTGAGCTCCTCTGAGCACAGTCAGTGACATGACTATGTACTCTGTAATGTGCTGCAAAAGATGTCACTGCTATATAAATACATAATAATAATATGGTAGGACATTAGACTATGACTATGGTAGGATTAGATTGTGAGCTCCTCTGAGCACAGTCAGTGACATGACTATGTACTCTGTAAAGTGCTGCAGCTAAAGTTGTCAGAGGGTGGTTTAAGAAGGGCACAATTGGCTACCTACTGAGGGCTCTTCATGTAGCCATCTTGTCCGCAGCCAGCCACTCTTCAAAGGACCCGCGCCTGAAGCTTGCTCTCGCTGGCAATACATGCTTGGAGCTGTAGTAAATACATCTCTCCGGCAGGAGATGCACGGACATCTACAAACTACAGCTCCCAGCATGCATTATGAGCAGCACAATGGGGTTGTGGTTATCGCTCTTGCCTTGCATCGCTGGGTCCCCGGTTCTATCCCAGCCAGGTCAACATCTGCAAGAAGTTTATATGTTCTCCTCGTGTGTTCGTGGGTTTCCTCCATGCAATCTGGTTTCCTCCCACATCCCAAAAACAATAAGTTATGGCTTCCCCCTAAAAATTGTCCCTTGACTTTGATACATACACTACACGATACATACATAGAAATATGACTATGGTAGGGATTAGATTGTGAGCCCCTCTGAGGGACAGTTAGTGACAAGACAATATACTCTGTACAGCGCTGCAGAAGATGTCAGCACTATATAAATAATTACTGCATAAAGCTTTCAGCATGCATTGCAGCCAGGAGCGAGGTTCAAACACAGGTCCTTTGAAGTGCGGCTGGCTGCAGACAGGATGGCAGGATGGGGACCATCACAGGGACAGAGGGCTACACGAGCTCAGTTGTCTTTAACCACCGGCATTTCCATCTTTACCAATAGTTTGCGATGCAGGGAGACCACAGCACAGTTTATACACACTATAATAAAAACAAACATTTTAAAGATCATGGTTTCCAGATAGATTTTGTGGCTACTTGCAGGTCAAGTGAGGGGATCTAAACTTGAATCACAAAGGCAGAGCAGATGCAAAACTTCTTGCAAATGCAGAACTGTGAGACTGTCCTGTGATTTTTTATGCCAACTTTAGTCAGGGAACACACTTGCAGGGCTGGACAGTGCCATCGTTTATTAGTAAAAGTCCAGCATTCTCAAGGGGGCTAGAGATGTCACGAACCTCCGATTTTCGGTTCCGTGGAAGGTTCGGTTCGCGTAAAAGTTCGCAAACCGCAATAGACTTCAATGGGGAGGCGAACTTTGCAATCTACTAAAAAACACTTATGCTGGCCAGAAATGTGATGGAAAACATGTTTCAAGAGGTCTAACACATGGACCCCCAGGTGGCGGAGTGGGATAGACACCAAAAGTCCCGGGGGAAAAATCTGGATTTGACGCAAAGCAGCGTTTTTAGGGCAGAAATCACATTGAATGCTAAATTGCAGGCCTAAAGTACTTTCAAACATCTTGCATGTGTATACATCAATCAGGGAGTGTAATTAGAGTACTGCTTCACACTGACACACCAAACTCACTGTGTAACCCACCACAAACAGCTGTTTGCGTAGTGACGGCCGTGCTGGACTGGTGCGCAACATGGCCAGAGTGCAGGCCGTGGCGGTTTTCCAGCCCCTATGGTCGCCGGACTGTGGTAGCTCAATGATAGAACAACAGTGACTGTCCAGCTGATCAAATTTGGTCTGTCCACAATGAAGCAACAACCTTATTATCTTCTTGTATGTAGGTAGGCATAGGTAGGAGTCCCAGTATAGGTAGGTAGGTAGGCATAGGTAGGTGTCCCAGTATAGGTAGATAGGCATAGGTAGGTGCCCCAATAATTAGTTAGGCATAGGTAGAAGTCCCAGTATAGGTAGATAGGCATAGGTAGGTGCCCCAGTAGTTAGCTAGGCATAGGTAGGAGTCCCAGTATAGGTAGGAAGGCATAGGTAGGTGTCCCAGTAGTTAGCTAGGCATAGGTAGGAGTCCCAGTATAGGTAGCTAGGCATAGGTAGGTCCCCTAGTATAGGTAGGTAGGTCTCCCCGTATAGGTAAGTAGGTGCCCCAGTAGTTAGGTAGGCATAGGTAGGTGTCCCAGTATAGATAGTTAGGCAGGGCCTGGCTGGCACAGTAATAACAATTACCAAGGTTCAGCTGCAACAGATAGGGCTGTATATGTCAGTGTCAGTGAGCAACACACACACAAAAAAAAAACACATCAGGAAAACATTAGCTCTCAAAAGAGCTGTTGAGGGTGAGGGGTGCTATTTAAGCAATAACAATCAGCCAGGAGCAAGCTAACACAAGCCAAGAGCCTAACTAATCTTTCCCTAGGAGAAAAAATCTGCAGCAGCTCTCCCCAGTCTGTCTATTTGCAGCAGGCACACGAGTGTCATGGCCACCAGAGCCTGCCTTATATAAGGGGGGGGGGGGTTCCTGATTGGCTACAATGTGCCTCGTGACTGTGATGTAGAGGGTCAAAGTTGACACTAATGGAGCATTATGGGGCGAATCAAACTTACCCAAAAGGCGAACGCGAACCACCCAAAGTTCGCCTGGAACCGTTCGCAGGCGAACCGTTCGGGACATCTCTAAAGGGGGCTACTAGTTTCACTGTGCTCTTTCTCACATTTGCTCTGACACCTTGAGCGTAAGTGCCATAAAGACCAGCAAGGTTTTCCTCTCTGTTCCCTTGAAGTAAAATCAGTTATTCTAAGTACATTACCCCACCCCCAGCAATAAACCTTGTGTGAGCTGGATCTGCTCTCACTATCTCTGTCACAGCTGAGCGGCTGGCTTTTGCAAGCACGTGTGCCCGGGGATGCTCTCGCGGTAACACTTACTTAGCTGAGAACTGCACTACCCAGGATTCTGTGCAAGGCATTCCTGGCATCCCAGGAATCCCTGCGAGCAGCCGACCGCAGAAGCTCCTGCGGTAGGGAGAGGAGAAAGTGATTTATAATTATTATCTTTGTAAACACAAATAGGGAAAAAAGAGTTGCAGTAGTAAACTTGTATGATGGGTAAGAATTAGAGCAGGTCAGTTGTTAAAATAGTGGTTGGTTTACTTTAACAAGGCCGATAGGCGTCGGCAGGTTGTAAGTGGTATTACATGGAAACGGCCACTCGTACAAGCCTTTCCATGTCAGTTCACGGAGGGTGTCTCCGTGAACAGACTGCGAGCCGCCGATCGCGGCTCGCACGCGAAATGTAAACACGTGGGGAAGAAATCCCCACTGTTTACATCATACGGCGCTGCTGTGCAGCAGCGCCGTAAAGCAGATCGGCGATCCCCGGCCTCTGATTGGCCAGGGATTGCCGGCATCTGATAGGCTGAAGCCTATCCTAGACGGCGCAGGGCGGATAGCTGTCCTGCGCAGCCCATAGCCTGCGGGAAAGGCAGGTAAGGGCAGAGAGGGCAGAAATCGCTGCGGAGGGGGGCTTTGAGAAGTCCCCCCGCTAAGCAGGAATAGCCGCCGGCGATCAGACCCCCCCAGCAGGACATCCCCCTAGTGGGGAAAAAAAGGGGGAAGCCTGGTCGCCCTGGCTCAATCCTGATTGGTGCTGCGGGCTGGAGAGCCCACGCAGCACCGATCATAGGAAAATCCCCTGGTCCTTAAGTGGTTAAAGAGACTCAGAGATGAATATAACTAAAGATTTGATACTTACCCGGGGCTTCCTCCAGCCCCATAAGCACAGATATGTCCCTCGCCATCCTCTCGCGATTTCCCATTCAGCTGCGATCAGCCCTGGTACCAGTCTCAGTCGCATCCAGTCTGGGTTTTCTGTGCATGCGCAGTAGACCCGGAGTGACACGACTGAGCCAGTTACTGGGGCTGATCGGGGCTAAATGGGAGACAGCGGGAGGACAGCGAGGAACGCATCCGTGCTTATGGGGCTGTAGGAAGAATGGGGTAAGTTAAAATCTTTAGTAATATTCATCTCTGAGTCTATTTAAGTCTGGTACACACATCCAATGTTGATTGGCCAATCATTGACCAATTTTACCACTTTCCTGTCTGTGGCAGCATACAAATGGGAACTAACTAGCTAAGGAACAAGAGTGGGAGTGGTGAAAAAAATGTGTCACTGCTGGTGGTCATTCTGGAGTGGTAAATGGAAGTGTTCAGCCCTGCACCACCCTGTGGGAGGAAAATCGCTTTATTGTGAAGCGTGCTGGAACAGTATTGGGGGATCTAGCTGGTTTGCTTGTAGGCCAGGACCCTGATTGATTTATCAAGACAAGTGCACGGAAAAATGGAGTGAAAATTAAGCAACTGTCCAGAACAATGAATAAGGATTGCATATTAATAAAACAAGCATTCTGATTACTAAAGATTGCCATACATGGGTCTGTTTTCACCTCAGATTTGTTTTTTAGTTATTGAACGCTCATAAGAGTGATAGGTTGGTAGATTGGGGGATGAGTGAATTGATGGTTATATGACATTATAATGCACCCATCAGTGACTGATCACTGAATGGATTGCGCATCATCAGTCTATGATTGGTTGGCATTACTCTGAATAACAGCTCCAGATTTTGTCCCGTATCTTTCCCACCTGTCTAGATAAACCAGTCCCACTCTCAATGAGGCCTGTAATGTCTCTAAATCTCTCCACTAAGTTCTGAAAAAAGAGGCAATAGTTCTGGAAAGTGTTAGAAACTCAGCTGGTTACAGATTTCAGGGTCAAACGTGCATGGCCGGGAGATTTAGTCCGGGAGATTCAAGTACAGCACTCTACTGACATCTTCTGGACTTCATGGACTACATCTTCATTGACTACATCTCCCAGCATGCATCGCAGAGTGTGCATGGGTGTGACCCTCACGGGGAATTACAAATTCCAGCAGATGTAGTTGACATGAGAAGATGGAGGCTCCCAAAGGGGCCAGAGGAGCTGCAGCCCCCGACCCCCAACGGCACACACCATTGAGTTTAAAATGTTTTTTTTTAAAAAAAGGAAGTAAAAAAAGCTGCTAAGGGCCCTTTCGGGTGCCCATTATTGGTATGATCGAACAAACGCTCGTTTGAATCGGGTACCATTAATGTTGCTGATCATACCGTCGATCCAAATTTAGGATCAATACTTCTGATCGTATTCCTTATCATTTTCCTTTCCGTTGGTGGGCCGTAATGATAGTGTCAGATTGATCGCAACATTGGACTGGGCGGTCAATCGTTCAGGAAATTTACCATAATTGTTAATGGGTACCCTTAGGGTAGCCCTAAACATATGGATCCTTGCATAGCGGTATTGGTCACCTACAGTCTGTTGTCCCTCATTAAAATATCAACGACATGTTGGGGGGTGGCAAGTGACCTTTATTCCTGACCAATATCTGACTGGGCCAAGTGCTGGACAGTATTGATGGGCTGATATCATTTTCTCCTTTGACGGAACCCATTTACCTTTTCCATCAGTAGGTATTTTATGCTGAGCTGTCGTGAGATACAGATAGTGTATTAGTCATACAGTCCCCAGATAGAGAATGTCATTGTTACATTCATCATTATTTCTAGCACACGTCATTTACATTATTATTTGCATAATTTGTCTTTCTTTCCATCAGTTTTCCTTCCCTCTTGTTTGCTACTAGCTACCGGTTTCCATAAATCACAGCTGTCTGTGGCGAGACCTCATACGTGTTCTACAGACAGATAGCACTGAGACATTGAAATCGCAGTCAAGGATATACAGTAGGGCCAAAAAATACAAAAGCCGGTAAGTAAAAAGGCAGGAAGTAAATATAAAACTACTGTAAAAATGATTTTAATTATTTTCTTACATTTTACTCCACTTGAGCTCAAGAAAAAGAAAATAAAAGGCATTTAACCTTTGTGACTCAAAGAGAAATTGTAAAACTAGATTGCTTATTCTTATGGTTCTGGAATAAAGCCCATTGAACTACTTACAGTAAGTATTAAACTTTGCAGAAGAGGTTTTTGTGTGCTTTAGAGGTAGTGACTACAGAACTGCAGCTCGTGCCATAGTCTGCCTGAGCAGGAGGGGAGCAACAATGCCTGAGCACAACAAACGCTATAGCTCAGTAAAAATGGGGTGGGATAAAGAATAAACAAGCAAACATAGCTGACAATCCACAAAGCTGTTCTTTATTAAGGAATCATAGTCTTTATTTCTAGTTTTTAACATGGCGATAAATCATGTGCTTTTCTCTAAGCAATTTACCTTAATTTACTCTACATTACAGTGGGTTGCAAAAGTATTCGCTCCCTTGAAGTTTTCCACATTTTGTCATATTACTGCCACAAACATGAATCAATTTTATTGGAATTCCACATGAAAGACCAACACAAAGTGGTGTATATGTGAGAAGTGGAATGAAAATCATACATGATTCCAAATTTTTTTTTTACAAATCAATAACTGCAAAGTGGTGTGTGAGCGTAATTATTCAGGACAGGTCAGGGATCAAGTTATTGAGAAATTTAAAGCAGGCTTAGGCTACAAAAAGATTTCCAAAGCCTTGAACATCCCACGGAGCACTGTTCAAGCGATCATTCAGAAATGGAAGGAGTATGGCACAACTGTAAACCTACCAAGACAAGGCCGTCCACCTAAACTCACAGGCCGAACAAGGAGAGCGTTGATCAGAAATGCAGTCAAGAGGCCCATGGTGACTCTGGACTAGCTGCAGAGATCTACAGCTCAGGTGCGGGAATCTGTCCATAGGACAACTATTAGTCATGCACTGTACAAAGTTGGCCTTTATGGAAGAGTGGCAAGAAGAAAGGCATTGTTAACAGAAAGCAAAAGTAGTCCCGTTTGCAGTTTACCACAAGCCATGTGGGGGACACAGCAACCATGTGGAAGAAGGTGCTCTGGTCAGATGAGACCAAATGGAACTTTTTGGGCAAAATGCAAAACGCTATGTGTGGCAGAAAACTAACACTGCACATCACTCTGAACACACCATCCCCACTGTCAAATATCTCTTCAGCAGGGACAGGGAAGCTGGTCAGAGTTGATGGGAAGATGGATGGAGCCAAATACAGGGCAAACTTGGAAGAAAACCTCTTGGAGACTGCAAAAGACTTGAGACTGGGGTGGAGGTTCACCTTCCAGCAGGAAAATGACCCTAAACATAAAGCCAGGGCAACAATGGAATGGTTTAAAACAAAACATATCTATGTGTTAGAATGGCCTAGTCAAAGTCCAGATCTAAATCCAATCGAGAATCTGTGGCAAGATCTGAAAACTGCTGTTCACAAACGCTGTCCATCTAATCTGACTGAGCTGGAGCTGTTTTGCAAAGAAGAATGGGCAAGGATTTCAGTCCCTAGATGTGCAAAGCTGGTAGAGACATTCCCTAAAAGATTGGCAGCTGTAAGCTGGTGGTTCTACAAAGTATTGACTCAGGGGGCCGAATAATTACGCACACCCCACTTTGCAGTTATTTATTTCTAAAAAATGTTTGGAATGATGTATTATTTTCGATCCACTTCTCACATGTACACCACTTTGTATTGGTCTTTCACGTGGAATTCCAATAAAATGGATGCATATTTGTGGCAGTAATGTGACAAAATGTGGAAAACTTCAAGGGGGCCGAATACTTTTGCAAGCCACTGTATGTGAGAGTCTAAAGTCATATTGTCCCATCCCACTCTGCATATATGGGACACAGAGAGGGGGCCCAAGGAGACGGAAGCAGAAAAGAAGTTGGGCCCCTGCCCTGTGTCTCCACTGCTAATCGGCCAGC
The DNA here is from genome assembly GCF_040937935.1 of Hyperolius riggenbachi. NCBI lineage: Eukaryota > Metazoa > Chordata > Amphibia > Anura > Hyperoliidae > Hyperolius > Hyperolius riggenbachi. The sequence goes on from NC_090649.1 coordinate 158,015,219, forward strand.
CCAGCCAACCCAGGAGGGGGAGACGCCCCAGAAGGAGAACTCATACCTTCCCCTGGACCAGCCCACGTCCTATATGAGGAGTGGCAGTGAGTGGTATGTGGTGTGCCATACTTAATGCACTTGAACACAAAAGGCCACTACTGTGCTGGGATTGATCAGTAGATGGGCTCTACTGACTTCTGTACCTCAGGTGCTGCCCAGATAGGTGGAGTATGAGACAGGGCAGGTTGGGTCTCTTATATAGTCCTAGCATCAGCACTATTAATGCAGCAACCAGACTGGTAGGATTCAGGAGTGACTAGGGGCTTAGGGAACAAACAGGCACGTGCCTAGCTGTAGTTGAGAAGGGGTGCTGTAGTGATAGGGGCAGGGTGAAGAAAGAGAGGCCTGGGGCAGTTCTAAAGGGATCTCTGGGTGCGGAGCTTGCCACTCTACTAGCATGTTTTGAAGCACAGCCTTGCTAGTGCTATGCTGTAGCACCATCAGACATGCCAGCATATTATAGGAAGAGAGGCGGGTCATTTGAGGACCCAGGGCCACAACGTAACCAGCATGCTGACAGGCTGCCATACTCTGTCAGTAGTGATGAAAAACAAGAAAGGAGGAGGCACAACCATTGCTGCTTTTGAGGCTGAGCAGATTGAATTTGCTGGGCAATCTTCATGACACTGGAGGCTAAGCTCATTGTACTGGGGCAGACCATGGGCCCTAAATCATAGACAGCACTGTCTGATGGGCAGACTTATGAGCTGCACAGAAGTGTGGTCTGATATCAAACTGCTGCATGCCTTTCTGTGTGCAACCCAGTGCTTTCCTATTCTACGTAACTAAATGGGTCAGCTCTACAACAAAGAGCAATGTTGTGCGTATCTGTAAAACGTGGCCACCTGCACTGCAGAGCAGGGCGACAGTCTGAATGAGCCTAGAATTACCATTTCTATGTAGTATAAGGTAAAATTAAGTGAATATACTGAAAGGATAATTTAGGCAGTTATATTACATATTATATTACATAGAAATGGTAACATTGGATGAAAAACAATTGTACCATGTATGGGCACCATTAGGGGGAGCAAACTGAAACAAGATTGTTTGGTCTCTTGTTAGCCCTCCACAATGAAGAAGAATAGAATATTGCTATAATTTGCAATATAGTACTGTGAACAGGCCCATAGAATTGTACAGGCAGTGAGTTGTTATGTAGGATTATTTGGCAACACAATTGAGCACTGTGAGTGTAGCCTTAGGCCCCTTTTACACTTAATCAGTTGCTCTCAGTTATAACTGAAAGAAAACTGATTTTCAAAGTAATGCCCATGTTTTCCTATGGCATAGTTCCCACTTAACGCATTTTAACTGAAATCTTTTTTTACAATGCACTGCTATGGAAAAAACGTTTACCAACGCATACTATTGCACACTAACGCATAGCAATGCATTAAGTGTAAGAAGGCCCTAAGTCTCAGCTCACATTGTGTGTGTGCTGCATAATGCCCTAGTTACAATGCAGGCATAATGAAACATGCACTCTTCACACTGCCCAACACCATTTGCAAATGCAGTTCAGGTTTAATGGTTCACTTATGCTTTTCTGTGTTTTCCAGCTTTAGTAAATCAACTCCTATGTGTTTAATGTGAGGTGGATAGGCTTCTACTAAAAGCGGGGCAACTACAAATCATGGGACACCCCTGCAAACCTTTGATGGGCCCCCCAATGTTTACCTCCTTTTCCTTGGTGGCTCTCACAGCCTGGGGTCCCATCTTGCAAGGGCCATAAAGCAAGTGTAGACATAATCCTTACTCCCATAACAAGTGTAGCCACAAAAGCACCTGATCGGAAGGCTGGACCCATTTATCGGAGGGAGTGAAGTAGTAGTTGGGGCCCCCTTACAGCTCTGAGCCCCCCTGCAGTCACATGGGCTGCTCCCCTCTAGTTATGCCCCTGTCTATTACAATACAATAAACTATTATTGTGAGTTCTGTTGGATGCTTATTTTGGCTGGATTTCCAGATATATTACATAGCAGGATAGCCTGGTGAAATCATGCTAGAATTAAGAATCTAAGCCCTAGACTAACAGTGTCTCCCTGTGTCCCTAGGGTGTACCTTCATTACCGACTAGTGATCTATGCCCAGTGCAGACTGAAGAGTGGCCTCTACATCCTTATTAATCCGTATTATCACACTCCTCCTAATGGTCATTTTATCTTCTGGCTTTATAGAGAATGACAGGCAGGTCTCATTTTTTACATTAGGTTTCTCTTTTTTTTTATGAGGTTATTTTTGTTGTAAAAAGAATGCTGGCCTATCTCCAGCTCCTGATCCTGCCCTGTGGATGGAATTTCTAAATATATCTAAAACAATAGAACAGCCACTAGCCGGGATTTTCACACTCAGCACGGGGGATGAATTATGAGTGGGTGAGTGCTGAACCACAAGACCTCATGTATAGCAAGATTAAAGGCAGCCTGGATGATGGGATATTGTGCATGGTGCTCCACAGTGTCTCTTTCACCTATAAAAGCCATAAAGCTATAAGTGATACTGTGCTCTGGAACTAGCTGCTCTCTTAGACAAGTTCTGTAGAGAAGAATTAGGATCATACCTTTCTTATTTCATATGTGTTTAAAGGGAACCTTAATGTACACCTGTAGGGAAAAAAGTGCCTTTGGGGGGCGGGGCAGTGAAAAATGACGCCAGGCACAGGCGCTATAAAAATGGCGCCTCATTGAAAACTATTAATAAATGATATTTATCGTTTTATAAAGTTAAAAAATGGTGCCGACCGTCAAAACGATATTTATCGCTTTAAAATCTGCTTTTTTTAATCCTGCCTGAACGATATTTATTGTTTTAAGCCCTGCTTTGCTGCCATTTAGAAACGTTTAACAGCGCAGCCCCCTTAAAAGATACTAACACCAAATTTGCAGGGAATGTTAAGAAGAACAGTGGGAACAAGAGGAAAAACATTTTTTTTTCCAAAAAGACCTTATACTTTTTGAGAAAATCGATTTTAAAATTCAAAGAAAAAAACGATACATTTAAATGCCGTTGGTCAGCGTGTGGGAAATATTTCCCAGCAGTTAATAGCAAAGGCCCCTTACATCCTACCAACACCAAATTTGCAGAATATGTTAAAAAGATAGTGGGAAATAATATTTAAAAAAAATAAAATATATAAATATATTTTTGGGGAATGTTCTGAGTGTGGGAAATCTGAAAAAAAATGGCGTGGTGTCCCCCCTCTCGAGCCTCTGTAACCCCTTGTTCCCCATGCAGGTTGGGATAGCCAGAATGTGGAGCCCCGGCCGACTGGGGCTTCGCACCCTGAGCTATACCAGCCAGCATGGTCCATGGTATGGGGGGGCAAAATCATAACCACTAGGCAATTGCAATCCTTTTTTGCAATCACAAGTATGAATGGGCCTATGATTTTCCCATTGCTAGCACTTTGAAAAAGCACTAGGATAATATAATTAAATGGGCTATTTCATAGTGGAGTGATTTGTTTTTTGTTAATTTTGTTTATTGCTTGCAAAAGTGCTGCGTGTAACATTTTTGCAGGGATTCCGAATCTGTAAAAAGTATAGAAAAGCAACAGTGCTATGAAAATCACTTCAACATTACTTTAAAATTGCTTGCTAAAAATCGCTCTAAAATCAATAATCGCTTTTCGATGTAGTATGGTCCTCAAAGCAACGGATCTGCATGCTCATTCTGGGGCAGTGACTAAAAATATTAGAGGCAGAGCACCAGCACAGAAGTCAGGGAACTGGCATTGTTTATTAGAGGATGAAGATTGCAGCTTCTGTATTCCTCACACTTCACACACTGTGCACACATTTGAATTAAATAAAAGATATGTCAAAACAGCTATTACACATTACTGAGAAATCTGTTGGCAGATCTTAAATATTAAGAAGCCCCCAGAGCAGGGCGGAGCTAGGTGCAGGAGGGCATGACCTGGGTAGAGACAAGTGACCTGTGGCTAGGACAGGATAAGTCAGCAAGGGACAGAGGGGGGCATGAAAGCAGCCAGGTTCAGTAAAAGCAGAGGAGGGAGCTCATTGGGACTCTCTTTCGGGATCAAGATGGACGTTTTAAAATCCAAGAAGGTGTCACAGTCTTTTATTATTGGATGTAAAGCAAGGCCACATATTGGGTCCTACTCAGGTTATGCGCATGTTAGGCTGCGTTCACAGTGGGGCATTGCAGTGCATCGTAGTGCTGAAAGTCGCACTGCAATGATAAATCTATGCGATGTGCAGCCAGTGTGGTGGGATCTAGAAGTGTGCTGTATCCTAAAGAACTGCATGCAGTGCATTATCACAAAACACACGCATGAACAGTGACAGTGTACTTTGTGCTACGCAACGGGCATACAACCTGCGGCACAAATTTCCAGTTTCGCTCCTGAACGTAGCCTAATGCTAGGTACACACCATACAATTTTCTGTTAGATTTTCTCTTAGATTTACTTGCCAGATAGCTTTTTTCCATGTTGTAGGTAAATCTAAAAGAAGAATCTAACAGAAAATTGTATGATGTGTACCTGGCATAAGAAGGCCAAAGAAAATCTGAAAAAAAGTGACCTACCTGAAAGGATGGGCGAAAAAATCCCTACATGAAAACTGAAAAGCTGCTACCTAAATTCAAAAGGCATTTACAAGCTGTGACCTGTGCCACAGCGAGTGCTACTAAATACTGACTTACTGGAGTATGCAAACTTTTGCGCAAGCCACAATTACTATTTAATTTGTTCATCTTTTTTTAAAAAATATATGAAATAAGTGATTATGCATTAATATTGGTAAAAATGAGGTTTTCTTATTAAATTGGTCACTACGTTTTACTTATAAAACAAAAAATATAGGTGGGGTGCCTAAACATTTTCCATCAACTAACAGGAAGTTTCATCAACTGACAGGAACTGCTTATTTTTACTGCTTATTTTGTGTGATGAACTAGTAAAGTTACTTTTTGCAAAGGCAAGAGGCCTCTCTAGTAAAGAAACATATTGTGATCCCCAGCAAGGAAAGGTCTAGTGAAACGGGTGTATTGCGTGCCAGACGAGGAAGAGCAGATGGTATAGCAGATGCTGCTATACAAAAATCTGAATTTCTAAAAAAAAAAAAAAAAGTCCCACCTTCATACAATAACTGTGTTTAACCACTTGCCGACCGCGCACTCATAACGCGCGTCGGCAAAGTGGCAGCTGCAGGACCAGCGACGCACATCTGCGTCGCCGGCTGCAGGCTAATTAATCAGAAAACAGCCGCTCGCGCGAGCGGCTGCTTCCTGTCAATTCACGGCGGGGGGCTCCGTGAATAGCCTGCGGGCTGCCGATCGCGGCTCGCAGGCTAAATGTAAACACAAACGGAAATAATCCGCTTTGTTTACATTTTTACAACACTGCTAACAGTAGCAGCGTTTTACTAGATCAGCGATCCCCGGCCAATCAGCGGCCGGGGATCGCTGTCACATGATCTCCGGGGAAGGGAGGGAAGAGAGGGAGAATCCTGCGGTGGAGGGGACTTTGAGGTGCCCCCCCCCCCCCGCCAGCCACACGGAGGCAGGAGCGATCAGACCCCCCCAGCACATCATCCCCCTAGTGGGGAAAAAAGGGGGGCGATCTGGTCGCTCTGCCTGGTATTTGATCTGTGCTGGGGGCTGTAGAGCCCACCCAGCACAGATCTTAGAAATCAGTGCTGGTCCTTAAGGGGGGGGGGGGGGTAAAGGCTGAGTCCTGAAGTGGTTAAAAGAGTTTACCAAACCCAATATTCATTACTTTATTTCTTAGATGGATTGATTAAAGCCTGTATTTGGGCTTATTTTTAATGCATGTTGTGTAGAGTCTATCATAATTCATGATGCACAAAGTTTTGTGTGTTACACAAACTGTTTTTCTGATTATTATTTTTAATGCTTGGCTAGCTGGATTTGCTAGGCTGTCTTCATGTGCCAGTGTCAGATACTGCCTGCATGAGAGTACAGCGTGTCTGTGAGCCTTTCAAAACTCCTCCCCCTATTTATGCACAAGAGGTAGTCAGTGAGTAGCTGAGAGGGGTTCACCAGACAGACAGAAAAGCTAACCCTGCCCACAGGGGAGGGAAGAGAGAAAAGTGGTGGATGAAATCAGGTGATGGCTCTGTTAAAGAAATGCCCACTCTACTGGCAGCTGCATAATTTGTGCTCAGATCACTGGATCATGTGATTGAGTTATTCAAAGGGAGTTTCTTTGGAACAGCTGCATCAAATATGAAAATTGTGTGAGATAATAGCATAATCCCCTTTAGTAATTCACCTACTACTAAAGTAACAATGAAAAGCCTGTCAAAGTAAACTAATGCTAAGTATTAATATGCAGACTCTGCTTTCCGTAAAATTTGCAACATACTGGTAAGCATCTTATACACATATTTCCATACTATATAGCAGTGCAGTCCCATGAGGCATTGCAATACTCTGACCACTCTAAGCATAACTCGGGGAGGCAGAGGCATGATGGGATTTGTAGTTTTTGTCACAGCTGAAGTTCCAAGGTTAGCCATCACTGCTATATAGTATGCAAATATGTCAAATTCTATTGCACTTCTAGTATATTCTAATTAAAGGATCACCATTGTGAAAAATTGTTACATTTAAAATAAATACATATAAAATGTACATTTCTCCCAGAGTAGAAATGTACTGTAAATTACTGTTTCCGTGTACTGCTGTCACTTGCAATAGTAGAAATTAGACAGGTTTTGAACTCGTCCATCTCATCATGGGGGATTCTCAGTTATTTTACTCTGAGAAAAAAACGTATATACTGGAATATACAGGGAGTGCAGAATTATTAGGCAAGTTGTATTTTTGAGGAATAATTTTATTATTGAACAACAACCATGTTCTCCATGAACCCTAAAAACTCATTAATATCAAAGCTGAATATTTTTGAAAGTAGTTTTTAGTTTGTTTTTAGTTTTAGCTATTTTCTGGGGATATCTGTGTGTGCAGGTGACTATTACTGTGCATAATTATTAGGCAACTTAACAAAAAACAAATATATACCCATTTCAATTATTTATTTTTACCAGTGAAACCAATATAACATCTCAACATTCACAAATATACATTTCTGACATTCAAAAACAAAACAAAAACAAATCAGTGACCAATATAGCCACCTTTCTTTGCAAGGACACTCAAAAGCCTGCCATCCATGGATTCTGTCAGTGTTTTGATCTGTTCACCATCAACATTGCGTGCAGCAGCAACCACAGCCTCCCAGACACTGTTCAGAGAGGTGCACTGTTTTCCCTCCTTGTAAATCTCACATTTTATGATGGACCACAGGTTCTCAATGGGGTTCAGATCAGGTGAACAAGGAGGCCATGTCATTAGTTTTTCTTCTTTTATACCCTTTCTTGCCAGCCACGCTGTGGAGTACTTGGACGCGTGTGATGGAGCATTGTCCTGCATGAAAATCATGTTTTTCTTGAAGGATGCAGACTTCTTCCTGTACCACTGCTTGAAGAAGGTGTCTTCCAGAAACTGGCAGTAGGACTGGGAGTTGAGCTTGACTCCATCCTCAACCCAAAAAGGCCTCACAAGCTCATCTTTGATGATACCAGCCCAAACCAGTACTCCACCTCCACCTTGCTGGCGTCTGAGTCGGACTGGAGCTCTCTGCCCTTTACCAATCCAGCCACGGGCCCATCCATCTGGCCCATCAAGACTCACTCTCATTTCATCAGTCCATAAAACCTTAGAAAAATCAGTCTTGAGATATTTCTTGGCCCAGTCTTGAAGTTTCAGCTTGTGTGTCTTGTTCAGTGGTGGTCGTCTTTCAGCCTTTCTTACCTTGGCCATGTCTCTGAGTATTGCACACCTTGTGCTTTTGGGCACTCCAGTGATGTTGCAGCTCTGAAATATGGCCAAACTGGTGGCAAGTGGCATATTGGCAGCTGCGCGCTTGACTTTTCTCAGTTCATGGACAGTTATTTTGCGCCTTGGTTTTTCCACACGTGTAGAGCTGTACAGAGGCGCCAGTAGGATAAAAGTCACTAAAACGTTTAAAACGTTCGGGATGCGGTGGTGGACCGGCTAACCCAAAACAGACACAGGTACTGTCGATTCAAGTAATAAATAATTTATTTATATACTCCAAAGACAAGTTGCAACGCGTTTCACGGGCAAAATCCCGCTTCCTCAGGCAATAAACAACTGGAGTAATACACAGCACGGAGTCCAAAATACGCTTGGCACCTCCGTGCTGTGTATTGTTTATTGCCTGAGGAAGCGGGATTTTGCCCGTGAAACGCGTTGCAACTTGTCTTTGGGGTATATAAATAAATTATTTATTACTTGAATCGACAGTACCTGTGTCTGTTTTGGGTTGGCTGGTCCACCACCGCATCCCGAACGTTTTAAACATTTTAGTGACTTTTATCCTACTGGCGCCTCTGTACAGCTCTACACATCAAGACTCCACCCTTGGTGGAAGGGTGGTACACCCTCTTTTTTTCCTCTATCCTCAGAGAGCGACGTCTTAATCCTGAGTGGGGACAGGCTTGGTCTCCCCACCTGCCTTTTCAGTGGTTGCCTTGGAGGTAACCCTGGTTTGTAAGTACAATACTTACGTTTCATCATTATCATTCGCACTCCTCCAATACAAGCTACACTATATTGGGCTCTCGGTTTTCTACCTTTTATGGTTTTCCCATACGCTTCTTGCGACCCTGTTGACTATTTTGAATGAAACGCTTGATTGTTCGATGATCACGCTTCAGAAGCTTTGCAATTTTAAGAGTGCTGCATCCCTCTGCAAGATATCTCACTATTTTTGACTTTTCTGAGCCTGTCAAGTCCTTCTTTTGACCCATTTTGCCAAAGGAAAGAAAGTTGCCTAATAATTATGCACACCTGATATAGGGTGTTGATGTCATTAGACCACACCCCTTCTCATTACAGAGATGCACATCACCTAATATGCTTAATTGGTAGTAGGCTTTCGAGCCTATACAGCTTGGAGTAAGACAACATGCATAAAGAGGATGATGTGGTCAAAATACTCATTTGCCTAATAATTCTGCACTCCCTGTAAGTCGACTTCATGTATAAGTGAACCCAAATATTTGGCCCTTTAAAGCTGAAACTTTTTGATGACTCAAATCAACTCAGCCATAGACCCTGTGGCCCCAAGTGCAGCCATTAACACAGCCAGTAACAGCAGAACAGTGCCTTGTAATATAGCATGTGTAAAAAGGGGAATGGGGCTGCTCAAGTTCAAGTCAAATAAAATATGAGATCTGCTCAACCAGAATTATTAAACGCTTTACAGTATAGTATATAGTATTTAAAAAAGCCATTAAAAATTCAGAGTAAATGCAGTCAAAGAGGCAATAGCTAGGTGCATAGTGGCACTTTAAATATATAAAACTTTACAATCACTGAGGGCTTGTTCACACTTTGAGCGTTTTCAGGTTTTTTAAAGAGGAACTCCAGTGAAAATAATGTAATAAAAAAGTGCTTCATTTTTGCAATGATTATGTATAAATGATTTAGTCAGTGTTTGTCCATTGTAAAATATTTTAAATCCCTGATTTACATTCTGACATTTATCACACGGTGACATTTTTACTGCTGGTAGGTGATGTAGCTGCTGCTTGCTTTTTAAGCAGTTGGAAACAGCTGTAAACAGCTATTTCCCACAATGCAACAAGGTTTACAGACAGAAAACTGCCAGGAGTAGCACGGTCCTCAGAGTTTCTTGAGGGAAGGGTTTCACCACAATATCAGTCATACAGCGCCCCGTGATGGTCTGATTGTGAAAAGGAATAGATTTCTGTAAGGAAACGCGGAAAAGCCGCCATCTCTCGAGGTGAGGCGGCTGTTTCCGCGTCCAGCATGGCGTCACAACGCGGAAAAAACGCCGCGTGCCGCATAGGCAGTGCGGCGGAATCCGCATCAGAGGCGGCCCCCGCACTAGATACATTGCATGACAGTACTGGTGTGGCTGGGACTGATAGTCCACCAAGATTCAGACTTACACGCGCGCGAGCAGAGAGGCAGAGTTTAAATAGCAGTTAGAAGGGTGTCGGCTGACCAGCTGGGTCAGCTGACAAATTCCACTGCTCTCATTGGACCAGCAATTAGGGAGGTCCTGGAAAGGTCCTAGAGTATATATACTGCTGGTTGTTCACTTGCTCTTTGTCTGGCGTGCGATCACATACGTGGGAGCACCCAGATCCGTAGTCAGATCCTGAAGTGTGCCGGGACCAGCTGGAGCTGTAATCCTACACTTAGCTAGATATTTGATAGCTAAAGTACTAGTTTGATTGTGATTATATGTTATGACTTTTGCCTGCCTCGACTATCCTCCTGAACTCTGACCTTGTACCTCGATATTTCTGATACTCTGTTGCCGAACCTCGGCTCGTTCCTAGACTCTGTTTCTGCCTCCTGATTTTGTACCCCGATATATCTGATACCCCGTTGCCGAACCCTGCCTGTACTTTGACTCCGCCTTTGCCTACTGTATTTGTACTTTATCTGTCCGTGTGTGTACGACCTGGCTTGTCTGACCTCGAGAACCGACCTCACGATTGGAGGCGGTTCCCAGTCCTGTTAGTGACACTTCTTCCTGAGTGTCACTCTCGGACTTTCCTTCCTACTGTCAGTCTGACTCCTCCCGTCTTGGAGAGCTCAGGTCTGCGGAAGGAATCCGTGCAGTTCTCCTTGCTGCACTGAGGCCTAGGCCTCCTAGTGTTACTGTTACACCAAAACACTACACTCTACTCAGGCGATCAGAGGTTAGTTTGTATGTCGGATTATCGGTGAGACTGCAGATCACTTATAATCTGGTATATATCTGTATTTCCGGCGATACTGCAGATCACCGGTAATCAGATACTCTCTGCGCCCACCGATTGTTACAGAACGCCAGACCAAAAAATGCAAATGGACGCACACACTGACCGTCTGGGCGCACTTGCCACTTCGGTGGAAAACATCAACCAAGTGCTGGGTAGCCACAAGACTATGATTGATGTCCTATCAGGCTCTGTGCGAACCCTCCAGACGTCAGTTGATTCAGTGCGATCCCCTCCTAGTGCTGACATACGTATGCCCGTACCAGATAAATTTTCCGGCCACAAGTCTGACTTCCGGAATTTTCAGAGTAGAGTGTTATCGTACTTCGAGTTGAGACCCCGATCCTCGGGGACTGAGACCCAACGGGTCACCTTTATTAAAACTTTACTGACTGGTGACTCCCAGTCATGGGCATACAACCTGCCTCCTACCGATACTGCTCTGACCTCGGTAGAGGAATTCTTTAAGGCCATGGCCGTAATTTACGACGACCCTGATCTTGCGGCAACCTCTGAGCGGAAGCTCAAACTTTTGCGGCAAGACAGGTGTTCAGTCGAGGATTACGCGGCTGAATTTCGCAGATGGTCAGTCACGGCCAGATTTGATAATTTTGCCCTCATGGATTACTTCTTGTCTGGGTTGTCGGAGGAGGTCTCCGATTTAATGCTAACCTTGCCCGAGCCCAGGACAGTCGATGAGGCCATCACATCGGCCATTCGAGTCGACCGTCGATTACGCCATCAGAGGCAGATTCGGGGCAGTCACCGTGCCAGGGTAACATCATATGTGGCACCCTCCGCTGCACCCTTAGTAACGCCACCTCCGTCTGTCTCATCTCCTCCGGCCTTGCCTCCACCCGAACCAATGCAGATTGGTTGTTCGAAATTGACCCAGGTGGAGCGAAGGCGGAGAATGATGGATCAACTGCCCGAACAAGTCGGGGAACGAATTTGCCTAGGAGTAGTGGGGGGTGACACCCTAGGCACGCCACTTGCACCCCTTAAAGAAAAGAAATTGCTTCTCCCTTGTACAGTTACATGGGAGAAGAAATCTGTGGCCACTGAGGCTTTTATTGACTCAGGCTCAGCGGCCAATTTTATGAACTTTAAGTTTGCTCAGGAGTTGGGTATTCCGCTCACTCCTGTGACACCCCCCATTCAGGTCACGGCAGTAGACGATTCCCCTCTACAACGGAATCATGCTCTGTCACAGACCCCGGAGGTGAAGGTCACCATAGGGGCACTGCATGGGGAACAATTATCGTTTTTTGTATTGCACACGTCTACCTCAACTATTATCCTAGGCATGCCGTGGTTGCAACTTCATTCACCTCAAATAGACTGGGCCACGGGTCAGTTAACCACTTGGTCACCTCGTTGTTTTCAGCGGTGTTTGGGGAAGTTGACCTTGGGGCAAACCAGATTTCAGGTGGAAGGGGTACCAGATCAGTATTCTGAATTTTCCGATGTGTTCTGTCCCAAGGCAGCTGATAAATTGCCCCCACATCGTCCTTTCGATTGTCCCATTGATCTCCGTTCAGGTTGTGTTCCCCCCCGGGGTCACTTGTACAATCTGTCAGGGCCCGAAAAATTGGCCATGCAGGAGTACATCCGTGAAAATTTGGCCAAGGGTTTCATTCGCCCGTCCCGGTCACCTGCTGGAGCAGGGTTCTTTTTTGTCAAAAAGAAAGACGGAGGCTTGCGACCCTGCATCGATTATCGCGGTCTCAACAAGATTACTATAAAGAATCGCTATCCGTTGCCACTGGTAGATAATTTGTTCACTCAGGTTACTGACGCTAAGATTTTTTCTAAGCTAGATTTGCGGGGCGCGTACAATCTGATACGTATAAGAAGGGGCGATGAGTGGAAGACGGCCTTTAATACACCAGACGGGCATTATGAGTACCTGGTGATGCCCTTCGGGTTATGTAATGCTCCGGCCGTTTTTCAGGAACTCATTAACGAGGTATTCCGGGAGGTGTTGGGGAAATTTGTACTAGTTTATCTTGATGATATTCTTATCTTCTCCAACAACCTCACTGAACATAGAAACCATGTGAGGTTTGTGTTAAATCAGTTAAGGCAGAACTCGTTATACGCAAAGCTTGAGAAGTGCATCTTCGAAGTAACATCTGTTGCGTTCTTGGGGTACATAATTTCCACCACAGGCCTGTCTATGGATCCTGCCAAGGTCTCCGCTGTTCTGGAGTGGCCACAGCCGGTTGGGTTGAAATCCCTTCAGCGCTTTCTTGGCTTCGCCAACTACTATAGACGGTTTATAAAGGGGTACTCCACTGTCATTGCTCCCCTTACCTGCCTCACTAAGAAGGGGGCGGATACCACTCACTGGTCTCCTGAGGCTTTACATGCTTTTGCCACCCTGAAGGGCCTATTCTGTTCAGCACCCATCCTCAGACATGTGGATGCCTCTTTCCCATTCATTGTGGAGGTAGATGCCTCAGAGGTTGGGGTGGGGGCTGTGCTGTCACAGCGGTCAGGCTTGCAGGGTAGAATGCACCCGTGTGCGTATTTCTCTCGCAGGTTCTCCCCTGCAGAGAGGAATTACGATATTGGAAACAGGGAGCTCTTGGCCATCAAATTGGCTTTCGAGGAATGGCGACACTGGTTAGAGGGAGCTGAACATACCATCACGGTTTACACCGATCACAAAAACCTAGAGTACATCGAGGGGGCTAAGAGGTTGAGCCCTCGCCAGGCTCGATGGTCGTTGTTCTTCTCCAGGTTTACTTTCATTATTACGTACACCCCAGGGAGCAAGAATGTTAAGGCGGATGCTCTATCCAGATGTTTTGAGTCAGAGACAGCACAGCCCTCCATTCCAGAGACCATTATTCCCCAGAAATTAATACTGGCAGCCACTGAAACTTGGGAGGATTGGAGGGAGACATTGGCTCCCTTTCAGCAAGACATTCCGGAAGGGAAGCCCGCAGGGGTCCTGTTTGTTCCTCTGCCTTTTCGCCTGCAGGTTCTTGAGATGTTTCATGCACATAAGAACGCAGGGCATCCTGGGGCATCCAGGACACAGGATTTGATAGCCAGATGCGCCTGGTGGCCTTCCTTGGCAGCGGATTGTAAGGAATACGTAAAAGAGTGTTTGATATGTGCCAAGAGTAAACCCTCCCGGCTGGCACCTGTCGGTACGTTGCAGCCTTTGCCCACCCCGAATGAGCCGTGGACCCACCTGTCCATGGATTTTGTGGGCGAGCTTCCCAGGTCTGAAGGTATGGCGGTCATTTGGGTGATAGTCGACCGTTTTAGTAAGATGGCCCACTTTGTGCCTTTGAAAGGACTCCCCTCGGCTCAGGAATTGGCCGAGTTGTTTATCACTCATGTCTTCCGTTTACATGGCATTCCTGAAGACATAGTTTCAGACAGGGGAGTCCAATTCGTCTCACGGTTTTGGAAAGCTTTTTGCCACCTCATGGGCATAAAGCTATCTTTTTCATCGGGCTATCACCCACAGACCAACGGCCAGACTGAGAGAATAAATCAGTCTTTAGAGCAATTTTTAAGGTGTTATGTGGCAGAGGCGCAGGACGATTGGGTCAGATTTCTGCCCTTCGCAGAATTTGCCCAGAATAATTTAAAAAAACTCGTCCTCCGGATTCTCTCCCTTTCAGGTGGTGACGGGGAGATCACCCAAATTTTCCCCATTACCTATAGCCTCCACTCCTTTCCCAGCCCTGGAGGCCTGGCAAAAGTCATTGAAGGACCTTTGGGGGACGGTTAGAAGTAACCTGGAGAAGGCCTTTTTGAGTCAGAAGGGTCAAGCTGACAAAAGACGGTCGCTGGAGTGGAAGTTCCGACCAGGAGACTTGGTCTGGGTGTCCACACGTCACTTGACCCTAAGACAACCTTCGAATAAGCTTGGTCCCAGGTTTGTGGGTCCATTCCCGGTTGTCAGGAAAGTCAATGATGTTACTTACACCGTTGATCTTCCCTCTAACATGCGGGGGGTGAGGTCTTTCCACGTGTCCCTTCTTAAGCCAGCAGTCCAGGTGGGTCCCACTCCTCCTCCTCCTGTCTTGGTAGATGCCCAACACGAATATGAGGTGGAGAAGATTCTAGATTCACGCTCTGTACAAAACTCGGTACAATACCTCGTGCACTGGAAAGGGTATGGCATTGAGGAGAGGCAATGGGTACCGGGGACGCGCATGCATGCAGACGAATTAAAAAGGGAGTTTCATGCCTTACACCCCGAGAAACCTGGTGGGAGTTGTCCGGAGTCCACTCCTCGGGGGGGGGGGGGTACTGTAAGGAAACGCGGAAAAGCCGCCATCTCTCGAGGTGAGGCGGCTGTTTCCGCATCCAGCATGGCGTCACAACGCGGAAAAAACGCCGCGTGCCGCATAGGCAGTGCGGCGGAATCCGCATCAGAGGCGGCCCCCGCACTAGATACATTGCATGACAGTACTGGTGTGGCTGGGACTGATAGTCCACCAAGATTCAGACTTACACGCGCGCGAGCAGAGACGCAGAGTTTAAATAGCAGTTAGAAGGGTGTCGGCTGACCAGCTGGGTCAGCTGACAAATTCCACTGCTCTCATTGGACCAGCAATTAGGGAGGTCCTGGAAAGGTCCTAGAGTATATATACTGCTGGTTGTTCACTTGCTCTTTGTCTGGCGTGCGATCACATACGTGGGAGCACCCAGATCCGTAGTCAGATCCTGAAGTGTGCCGGGACCAGCTGGAGCTGTAATCCTACACTTAGCTAGATATTTGATAGCTAAAGTACTAGTTTGATTGTGATTATATGTTATGACTTTTGCCTGCCTCGACTATCCTCCTGAACTCTGACCTTGTACCTCGATATTTCTGATACTCTGTTGCCGAACCTCGGCTCGTTCCTAGACTCTGTTTCTGCCTCCTGATTTTGTACCCCGATATATCTGATACCCCGTTGCCGAACCCTGCCTGTACTTTGACTCCGCCTTTGCCTACTGTATTTGTACTTTATCTGTCCGTGTGTGTACGACCTGGCTTGTCTGACCTCGAGAACCGACCTCACGATTGGAGGCGGTTCCCAGTCCTGTTAGTGACACTTCTTCCTGAGTGTCACTCTCGGACTTTCCTTCCTACTGTCAGTCTGACTCCTCCCGTCTTGGAGAGCTCAGGTCTGCGGAAGGAATCCGTGCAGTTCTCCTTGCTGCACTGAGGCCTAGGCCTCCTAGTGTTACTGTTACACCAAAACACTACACTCTACTCAGGCGATCAGAGGTTAGTTTGTATATCGGATTATCGGTGAGACTGCAGATCACTTATAATCTGGTATATATCTGTATTTCCGGCGATACTGCAGATCACCGGTAATCAGATACTCTCTGCGCCCACCGATCGTTACAATTTCTCATGTAAAAGGGGGTATCAGCTACTGATTGGGATAAATATTTCTTTTAAGGTTTCTCTCAGGCTATCAACCTCCCCACCCATACGAAAGGGCACACCCTGGATCTTATATTTCATTCCGGACTTTTAATATCACACATGGATATAAACCCAGTGGTATGGTCAGACCACCACACCATCCACTTCTCTCTGACAGCACCAGCGATAAAACACAGAGGGAAAGAACTCATAAAATACCGTTCACTGAAAGATGTCTCACCCCAGCACGTTCAGAATATCCTCAACTTCGACGCATTAACCAATCATTGCGCAGACCCAGACTCCATGGTCCTGATTTACAACCATGCAGTGTCATCTGCCTATGACGCCCTCGCTCCAGTTCGCATCAAACGATCTACACCACTTCACCATGCACGGTGGTTTGACAGCTCACTAAAGGACCTAAAGAAAGAAGTGCGCAGACTAGAAAGGAAGTGGCGAAAATCTCAGAATTCAAAAGATAAACACACCCTTGTCTCTCACCGGGAAAGCTACCAAAATGCGATCACCAAGAAAAAATCCTCCTACCTATCACAGGAGATCGCAAAGGCCGCCAACAGACCAGCCCAACTATTCCGCACAGTTGATAGACTATGTAATCCATCCTGTCTAAAACCCACTATAACTCCCTCAAAGGAGCTATGTGAGAAATTTGCCTGCTACTTTGCTGACAAAGTATCTTCTATTCGGTCTCTCATTCAGTCCACAGCACCCAAGACTCATGCAACTAATGGAAATAGCTGCAAAAACAACCTAACACCCTGGACTGATTTCAAAAGTATTAGTGAGGAAGAGATCTCAGACACCCTCTGTCGTCTCCACCAGACAACCTGCGACCTGGACCCTGGACCAACTAAACATATGCTGAAATGCCCTGACCTGCTTGGTCCAGCATTTCACAAAATAGTAAATTGCTCTCTGCAAGCAGGGAGGTTTCCTACCTCTCTAAAAGAAGGAATCATCAAGCCCCTTCTCAAAAAACCTTCCATGGATCCAGATGCTATGAGCAGCTACAGACCTGTCTCCAACCTCCCCTTCTTAGGTAAAGTTATTGAAAAGGCTGTCTATCTGCAACTTGAAACCAGGCTGTCAGTAAACAACATCCTGGACCCTCTACAATCTGGCTTTAAGAAACACCACAGCTGTGAAACAGCCCTCATCCAAGTCTGCAACGATCTGCTCATGGCAAGGGACAGAGGGGAATGCTCCATCCTAATCCTGTTGGATCTCTCAGCGGCTTTTGATACAGTTGACCATGAAATCCTGCTTAACAGACTGCAGGAGTACTGTGGCATCAGTGGATCAGTCCTCCAGTGGTTCAGATCATTCCTGACTGACAGAACACAGAGAGTATCCCTAGGACCTATAATGTCCAAACCTGCACCTCTACAATTCGGAGTGCCACAAGGATCAATCCTATCCCCTCTGCTGTTTGCAATCTACATGTTGCCACTCGGTACACTTATCCAACGACATGGCCTGACGTACCACTGCTACGCCGATGACACACAGCTATACCTGTCCTTCAAACCTGGTGGAACAGACCCTACCCCAAAAATAAACTCTTGCTTAGCTGAGCTTCAGGCATGGATGAATGATAACTGGTTGAAACTGAATGCTGACAAAACTGAGGTCCTGTTTGTCCAAAGCCAGTGCTCGCCATCAAAACAGCTCTATCCTAAAGCAACACCAATCAGGATTGGGAATTCAGACATAAACAGCTCCAACCTTGTGCGCAGCCTTGGCGTACTAATCGATGGGGAATTGAGTTTCAGAAACCAAATTTCATCTGTAGTTAAATCTTCCTTCTTTCATCTGAAGAACATTGCAAAGATTAAACATCTGATTCCCCCAGAGGATCTTCAAACCCTAGTCCACGCCTTCATCACATCACGGCTGGACTACTGCAATGCCCTTTATGCTGGCCTCCCCAAAAAAGACTTGCGTCGCCTGCAATTAGTGCAGAATGCTGCTGCCAGATTGCTAACAAACCAGCCTCGCCACTGTCACATTACACCGATCCTTCGCTCACTGCACTGGCTACCAGTAGAATGGAGAATACTCTTCAAGATTGGACTGCTGACATTCAAATCCCTGCACAATCTGGGCCCTGGATACATGAAGGACTTGCTGAAGCTGCACCACACCTCTCACAACCTCAGATCAGCAAGTTCTATAAACTTGGTCACTCCCAGAGTGCACCTCAAAAAATCTGGAGACAGAGCCTTCTGTCATGCTGCCCCTACTCTTTGGAACTCCCTACCACACCCAGTAAAGACAGCACCATCCCTGGAGCTATTCAAATCCAGACTGAAAAGCCACCTGTTTAGCCTGGCATTTCCAGATTTATAAAATTCTTCCCCTGTACCACGATGGTCGGAGCCATGCTTATGCGCTTTGAGTCCCACGGGAGAAAAGCGCTTTACAAATGTTATTTGTTGTTGTTGTTGTTGTTGTTAAGTCCTGGCAATTTTAGAAATCGCTCTAAAAGCGCTTGTGCAATTATTTCCTATGAGAGTATTCACTTGTGACTGTTGCAATTTTATTAAAATCGCAAATGCGCTACATGTACCATTTTCTGAGCATTTTTTGCTCAATAGAAAATATAAGGAAATCGTAAAGCGCTTGAAAAAGCCCTTTGAATTGCGATTTCCCAAGCACTTTTATGAATAAATACATTGTATTTATTCATTTCCGGGTCAAAGAGTTCACTTCCTGACTGATGTCAGGATGTGAAAATCTTAATCGCTCAGCAAAAGTTCTTAGAAAAGCGCTTACAAAAGTGCTTTTCTAAGTACAAAGAGCAGGGAAAGAGCTCTATAAATCGCTCAGCGCTTGTGATAGAACTGGCGATTATGTGAACAAAGCCTTGAGGCTGATTTACTCTGGCACTTTTCTGCTAAATGGATCCGTGAACGGATCCGTTTCCATTCCGTTTCTGTTCAGTTCCTTTTCCCCATATCCCACCCAGACCCCTATCACCAAAGTAGATTTTACTGGCTGGAACAGTCCATTTTATTGCCAGTGTGTACCACAGGATCTATTTCTCATTGCTTCCAGTGCAGTACTTCAGCGTCCGTTTCCGTTCCGCTGCCCGGAAAAAGTGCTGCAGCACCAAACTTGCGGTCAGTTCGAATGGACCAATGTGAGGGGATCCATTGGTTAACACTGGATCCGTTCGCATCTGTTATGATCCATTCAGCTACGATACGTGACCAGACCATTTTTAATTTCCAGTGTTAACTGTCCCTCAAGCTGTACTTTAACAATACTGTTTGAGCAGACCTCTATATAGCAGCCCATTGAGGTACCTGTTAGGCCCGGTTCACATTAGCGGTGGCCGTCCGGAATCGCCGTGCCGGAGCCGGACCGCTTGCAGAACGGACGGAACGGACGCACGGCAATAGCAGTGAAAGCCTATGCGTCCGTTCACATGCGTCCGTTCTGCCGGACCGGAGCCGGACCGGATCCGGACCGGATCCGGACTCCGGCGTCCGTTCCAACATGCGCTATTTTTTGGTCCGGCTCCTCCGGCAGCCGTATCCGGAGCGGAGCCGGACTGCACCATCCGGCCAATACAAAGCAATGAGAGCCGGAGAGCGCACAACACACTGGCTACAAAAACCGGACGTTCTACCCCACTTCCTATGCATTTTGGATGGGGACCACATGGGCCCAGCGTTCAAAGAGTGGGGCAGCAGCGATTTCATGCTGGAGCTCGTTTTGGCAGCAACATGTCTGATGTCTGATAACGAGGAGGCGAACAACAGGAAGGAGAGAATTCCCAGGTTTATGAGTAAAAAATGCCTGGATCCATGGTCCCAACTGCAGTCTCTGTATCCACGGATGGTCTCCACACGTCCACCTGTCTCCAACAATGACCCCAGACCCTTCTGCTGACCTCCCAGACCCCAGGTATTTACAGGATGTTATCTCCTTAAGAAACCGGATCCGGACCGCAACCGTGTTCACACCGCACGGAAACCGGATGCAAACGGACCGGATCCGGACCGGATCCGGATAGGAACCGTACGGATCAGGTCCGGTCCGGCTCCGGTGCGGTCCGGACATCCGGTGCGGTTTTGACAAAACCGCAAGTGTGAACGGGGCCTTAGGCTGCTCTGTCTGCACTGACAATGTCAGACACCTCAGGCACCAGCAGTGCTGACAGGAAGACACGCTAATGGGAGGGGGTACTGTGGGAAAGGGCGGTGTTTAGTCATACAAATTGTCACAGTAGAACCTGGATTGTACAGAACTAAAAGTCAGAAATGTAGGTCTCACTCGTGTAAAAGTCGCCCCCTATGATTAACAAATCAGACCTAAATTTCTAGACTTACAGTCGAATTTATAGATTATTTGTATTTTATATTTTAAAATTTGTCCACGTCAGTTTTCCTTTACAGCTAAATTTGACTTGTCTGTACTACAGTATATACTGTGGCTTAGATTCACTCAATACCTTCACATACTGTATTTTAATGCTCCTAACAATTTCAGTCTGAACTACAACCAGCAACTTTTTCAGAATGTCAAGAAATGTAAAGTTTCTCTTCTTTGCAGCCATCTGAGAGAGCAGCACTGCGTCTGTAGCTAAGACACCTCAGGATTCTCCCCCCCCCCCCCCCCCTTCTCATTGGTGGACTGCTTCTCTCAGAAGTCTGAACAAAGGCTGAGGCCAAACTACAGACATTTCTTGTTATAGAAGTTTCAGAAGAGGCGGGATGCTTTCAAAGAGCCCTGCAATGCTAACACAACTAACATGCTAACACAGCACTAAATTACGCTCATTACAGCACTGGGACTGAGGAAATTAAAATAGGCAAAGCATGTTGCCTAGCACTCATTTACACCAAGCAGAATGCCATGCCTCTCTAATTCTGAAGCGGAAACTGGTGAGAATAAGCAAAAACATTTGCTAAAATCTTTGAAAAGCATTTACTTGACCTAAAGCGAGGATGCTTCTGTGAAGAAAATGAGAGATTCGAGATAAGGGCCAAGAAGCTGTGAGAGCAGAGATATTTCTGGTACAGCTGATACCAGATAGTGGCATATGTTACTTCCCAAATCACTGGCAAGCCACAATAAGGCCTGGAACCCACTACAAAATGCTATCGCCAATCGCAATCGCTAGTGTTTTGCATGAGTGGTTTGCAAGCGATTTCATGAATGTTTTCAGTAGCGATTTTAAAAAGTGTATTCAATTTGCCGGCGGTTGTGTAGCGATTAGCGTTTTTAAATCTGATTGGTCATTTCAATTAATTTTAATTTTGTTACAGTGTGCAGTAACTTCAAAACGCTAGCAAAATCCCTCTGTGCAGGTTTTGATGAGCGATCATGCCAGGATTTATATACTTTACATTGCAGAAACGCTAACGCTAATCGCTAACGCTAAACACGAGAAATGCTGCATGTCCTGCTTTTTGTGATTTGGTAATCGCAATCGCTCCATTGGAATTTAGCCCATCCATTAACATCAGCTGAGCGTTTAGGGAAATCACTGAATCGCTCCCTAAATGCTCAGAAAATCGCTCTAGTGGGTTTGAGCCCTAACAAATGGTTTCTTTTCAGTCCCCATCATGCAGTGTTTCCAAACTGTCAACACTCTAAGCAGTGGTCACTATACTGTAGGTCAAACCCTGCATTACGCAACACCCATTCCCTTAGTGTCACATGGAACGATTTTGTGAAAAAAATCAGATCCTTACTATAGCCAAGTTATTATAAACATGAATGCCTATGCTAAGCTTTTCTTATTTGTATTCCCACTAGAGTGGGGCCGAACCTCCGATTTTAGGCTCGCGAACCGGGTTCGCGAACTTCCGCGTAAGGTTCGGTTCGCGTAAAAGTTCGCGAACCGCAATAGACTTCAATGGGGATGCGAACTTTAAAAAAAAAAATTATGCTGGCCACAAAAGTGATGGAAAAGATGTTTCAAGGGGTCTAACACCTGGACCCCCAGGTGGAGGAGTGGGATACATGCCAAAAGTCCCCGGGAAAAATCTGGATTTGACGCAAAGCAGCGTTTTAAGGGCAGAAATCACATTGAATGCTAAATGACAGGCCTAAAGTGCTTTAAAACATCTTGCATGTGTATACATCAATCAGGTAGTGTAATTAAGGTACTGCTTCACACTGACACACCAAACTCACCGTGTAACGCACCGCAAACAGTTGTTTGTGTAGTGACGGCCGTGCTGGACTGGTGCGCACCATGGCGAGAGTACAGGTTTTGGTGGCTTTACAGCCCATATGGTCGCCTGGCTGATGAACAGAACAGGTATGCAGTGGCGGGTTCACTGAACAGAACAGGTATGCAGTGGTGGGTTCACAGAACAGGTATGCAGTGGCAGGTTCACTGAACAGGTATACAGTGGCGGGTTCACTGAACACAACAGGTATGCAGTGGCGGGTTCACTGAACAGGAATACAGTGGCGGGTTCACTGAACAGAACAGGTATGCAGTGGCGGGTTCACTGAACAGAACAGGTATGCAGTGGCGGGTTCACTGAACAGTACAGGTATGCAGTGGCAGGTTCACTGAACAGGTATGCAGTGGTGGGTTCACTGAACAGGTATGCAGTGGCAGGTTCACTGAACAGGTATGCAGTGGTGGGTTCACAGTACAGGTATGCAGTGGTGGGTTCACTGAACAGGTATGCAGTGGTGGGTTCACTGAACAGGTATGCAGTGGTGGGTTCACTGAACAGGTATGCAGTGGTGTGTTCACAGTACAGGTATGCAGTGGTGGGTTCACAGAACAGGTATGCAGTGGCAGGTTCACTGAACAGGTATGCAGTGGTGGGTTCACAGTACAGGTATGCAGTGGTGGGTTCACAGAACAGGTATGCAGTGGTAGGTTTACTGAACAGGTATGCAGGTATCCAGTGGGATCACTGAACAGAACAGGTATGGTGGGCTCACTGAACAGAACAGGTATGCAGCCAGGAACAAGCTACGCCTAACTAATCTTTCCCTATGAGAGACAGTCTGCAGCAGCTCGCCCTACTCTCACTAACGCAGGCACACGAGTGAGCGTAATGGCCGCCGCTGCCTGCCTTTTATTAGGGGGGGGGAGTGGCTCCAGGGGCTAGTGTAGCCTAATTGGCTACACTGGGCCTGCTGACTGTGATGTAGAGGGTCAAAGTTGACCCTCATGGTGCATTATGGGGCGAACCGAACTTCCGCAAAAGTTCGCCTGCGGGACGCGAACGCGAACCACTGAAGTTCGCATGGAACCGTTCGGCCCAACTCTAATTCCTACAACAAATAGTCGAGAACACTTTGCAGGTTTGCTGGATCTCTTACATTCCCCACTGTCTTCTGACAGTAACTGCGCCCTAATATTGCATTTACCTTATACACTCACGTATAAGCCTAATTTTCCAGCACAAAAAATGTGATGAAAAGTTACCCCCTCAGCTTATATGCGAGTTAGTGGAGCAAAAGGGATGGTGGATCAGGTTTTTTTTATCTTGCATTAGTGATCCTGCTCTTGCCAAACTAGCTCCCTCCTGTGTCCATGCCCCACATCCCTTGCAACATGGTGTGCAGAGTGCTCTGCTCTAGACTACCTGTCCCCTGGCTTGTGGAGTGGAGCATGCAAGCAACAGGTTAGTGGTGCAGTGATCGTGGATTCTTCCTGTGTGCCAATCACTGTGTCTCATGGCTATGACGCCATCTAGTGGCATCTTGTGACACAGCTGTACCATCCTTAGGGCACATCTGGCTACTGTGGAGGGGCTATACTGGGGAGTGGGCTTATATGCGAGTCAATCACTTTTTCCTGGTTTCTGAGGGAAAATTGGGTAACCCGGCTTATACACGGGTCAGCTTATATACGAGTATATACAGTATAAATACATTTAGCATTATAAGGGTCCTTAGGGTGGGTTTTGAATATTGCAGAACAGTCCTGTTTATGTAGTCAGCTGTATCTGTGCTGAATGTCATGTGATGTAACCTCTGTGGCCTATGTAACTATTAAAATCCCGAGGTTACATCCCCAGTTTTTATTTTATTTGTTTAGGAAATGTAAATTCACTATTGCAATAATGTAAAGTTTTGCTCATCATGTGAAGTGATTCCAAATGCTGCGCTGGGAACTCTTGCTCTGCTCTTTCTAACCTTAAAGGGAACCTAAACTGAGAAGGATATGGATTTTTCCTTTTAAAATAATACCAGTTGCCTGAATCGCCTGCTGATCCTGTGTCTCTAATACTTTTAGCCACAGCCCCTGAACAAGCATGCAGATCAGGTGCTCTGACTGAAGTCAGACTGGATTAGCTGCATGCTTGTTTCAGGGTGTGATTCAGCCACTATTGCAGTCACATGCAGTCACAGAGATCAGCTGGACTGCCAGGCAACTGGTATTGTTTAACAGGAAACATCCATATCACTCTCAGTTAAGGTTCCCTTTAAAGTGGATCCGAGATGAACTTCTACTCATTCAGGGCCGGCCCGCTCATGAGGCGGAGTGAAATGTTTGCCTCAGGCGGCAAACTTCCGATGGCCGGGACCGTACTGCCGGCTGCGCAAATAAAACGCTAATATGAACCGGGCCTTAGGTAAGTATGTGGTTTTTTTTTTACCTGCAGTTCGCCTTGGGTTCACTTTTCAGCTAAGTCTTTAACTAATAACAGATTTTGGTATATTTATTTATGCAAGTAAAAGATGTATGTTTTTCATCATGAAGCCAATGATTTTACCTCCCAACATGCATGCTGCTGTCAGAGTACCCAGAAAATAACTTGTGACTCTCAAGCTCTTTATGATTTAAATTCCACCAGAGAATCTGAAATTTTAATACAGCCAATGTCTCCTGATTAAAACTGGCTATTAAATATTTGGCGGAGGAGATAACGCTCTGCAGAGGTCATGCACAGAAATTAAATTTCCCTTTTATCAGATGAAAATGCTGAGATGATGATCTCTTGACATAGTTCTGCCTCTGCCTAGAATGGATATCCGGATTCGGTTATTACATTTAATACATTGGAAGATGTGGACGGCTTTGAGATAACGGTGCCCTTGCTGTGTATTTATGGCAGGCTGCCTTCGCCTGGATTCTTCATAAGCGGAATTTAATTTCCCATCTACAGGTGACAGAAGTCTGTAAAACAGAATCAATCATCCCGTACTAACCTTCCATTGGGGTATTATTATCCGGTCGGTTTGCAAACACCACATCCACGTACTCCAGCTGCAGCCTCTGCAGAGAACCCTTTAATCCTGCAAACAGCGGAACAAATGAAAACATACGCTAAGAGAAAAGCTTAAGTCAGGTATTTAGCAAACATCTCAGAAAATCGCCCCCATGTCCTGAATTGCTCTCTCAGAGCAGCCGGATAGGGGAAGGACATTTCAAGCAGACTTCTCATGCTGACACTGAAAAATGGGGCAATAACATGCAATTCTAATTTCAATTAAAAGCAAATGTCATTATGAAAATTGCTACATAAAATCAATGAACTGTGTTACTTAACTATGCAGGAAGGCCAGAACGCAGTAAATTGCTACTTCAAGTATTCCATATCTCTCAGCTTAAAGGAGACCTGAAGTGAGAGAGATATGGAGGCTGTCATATTGTTTATTTCCTTTTAAATAATGCATAATGCTTGGCTGTCCTGCTGGTCATCTGCCTCTAATACTTTAAGCTATAGACCCTGAACAAGCAGGCAGATCAGGTGTTTCTGACAAAAATCTGACAATAGCCAAAGAGATCAGCAGGACTGCCAAGCAATTGGTATTTTTAGAAGTAAATAAATATGGCAGCCTCCACATACCTCCCACTACAGGTTCCTTTTAACCACCTGAGCCCCAGAGGTTTATACTACCCCCCCCCCTCCCCCTTTCAGTGACCAGGCCATTTTTTACAATTCGGCGCTTCACAACTTTAACGGTTTATTGCTTGGTCATACAACTTAGCACCCAAATGAATTTTACCTCCTTTTCTTCTCACAAATAGAGCTTTCTTTTGGTGGTATTTGATTGCTGCTGCTATTTTTACTTTTTATTTTATTAATGAAAAAAAGGCTTAAATTTTGTAAAAAGACAACGACAAAACATACAGATAAGTTAATTGGCTTCCCCCTAAATTGGCTCTAGACTAAGATACATACATAGACATATGGCTATGGCAGGAACTAGATTGTGAGCCCCTCCGAGGGACAGCTAGTGACAAGACAATATCCTCTGTACAGCACTGCGTAAGATGTCAGCGCTATATAAATACTAAAATAATTAGTTATTTAAAAAAACAGCCTACTAGCGTAGTAGGCTGATGGCTGGGACCCGCTTGTGCGAGCTCCCGCCAAATCTAGTTCCTTGCAAGAAGACGCATATATGCGTCGCAGAGGAACAAGAGAGCCGCAGACCCACCACCATTCAGTGTTAAGCGGTCCACAAGAACTTAAAGCCTACCTGAGATGGGGAAACAAGTTCTGTTTTACTTACCTGAGGGTTCTTCCAGCCCCCCTGTAGATTTACAGGTCCCTCGGTTTCCTCCCGGTTGGGCAAAGGAGCACGATCAAGGTAGCTTGCAGCCTGAGCCACGCATACGCAGTAGACCATGACAGGCGATCTGACAAAGGGGCACAGCAGCGTAATTCAGCATAATAAACAGTCTAGTCTAAGCCTCAGTGGGAGGGCGGGGCTACATATCATCATACAGCAATATATAGCTATAGAAGTGTTTCTGATGCTGAAACCAGGATATTTAAAGTAAAAGTAGGTATCCTGAATAAATTACGGCTTTCTACTATATGTCAGTATGGTGCCTCTTTAAACTGACATACATAATGACACTGGAGGCTGAAGTGGCTTTTGCATTCAACCGGAGGTGAGAAATTTTGTTAGACAAATACATTTAGCTACATTTACTTAAAGGTATTGCAGCAGCTTTGTCTACATTTGTGGCAATACATACTCATATACTCAGTTTAGACTAGTTTCTGTCTATGCTGCTTAATTTATTTTAATTTTTTAATTTATTGTATTTTTAAAGTGCCAACATATTACACAGCGCTGGACATTAGTTAAGGTTCATAATGTTGTTTGGGATGATATACTTTCTAATTGCGTTGTCTAGGGTTCA
The DNA here is from genome assembly GCF_040937935.1 of Hyperolius riggenbachi. Taxonomy (NCBI): domain Eukaryota; kingdom Metazoa; phylum Chordata; class Amphibia; order Anura; family Hyperoliidae; genus Hyperolius; species Hyperolius riggenbachi. Next base: position 158,042,586 of record NC_090649.1, read on the forward strand.
CTTTACCTTATTATTTTGTTTGGGGGTAGACACTGTCTAATTATGTTATTATTGGTGGGTACGCACTGCCTAATTATGTTGTTTGGGGGAGATATGCTGCCTAAATATGTTGTTTGGAAGGAACATATTGGCCTCAATTCACTAAGCTTTATCAAACACTTTATTCAAATGTTTGATAATTTACCTCATGGGTAAAATCGCATTTTGAACTCACTAAGGTGTTATAGAATTATCAAAAATTTTATCGATAAAACGTCCAATAAATTTATAACACCTTGGTGAGTTCAAAATGAGATTTTACCCATGAGGTAAATTATCAAACGTTTGATAAACTGTTTGATAAAGCTTAGTGAATTGAGGCCAATGTCTATTTGTTGTTTGGAATACTTGCCTGCTTAATTATGATTAAGGTGTATAGATTCTTCTGGAAAATGATTGCATTTATGAGGTCCATACCCTGAACAATTCTAATCTGTCATTAAGAAGACCACGTTTTTGTTTTCTTTGCTTTTTCATTAGTTGAAGTTGATTACAAGAGAATTCCACAAGTGGGCAGTTGCTATTAAGACACTCATTTCTCCAAGGATATGTAAATATCTCTGACTGGATACTTGAGTAAATGCACAAATGCTGAGCTGACTTTGGTAGACTGATTTGACTTACAGAGCTAATATAAAGAATATAGAATAGTTACATAGTTATTTGGGTTGAAAAAAGACATACAGTGGCATGCGAAAGTTTGGGCAACCTTGTAAATTGTCACGATTTTCTGTATAAATCGTTGGTTTTTACGATAAAAAATGTCAATTAAATATATCATATAGGAGACACACACAGTGATATTTGAGAAGTGAAATGAAGTTTATTAGAAAGTGCGCAATAATTGTTTAAATAAAATTAGGCTTGTGCATAAATTTGGGCATTTTATTGATTCTAAAACCTTTACAACTAATTATTGGAACTCAAATTGGCTTGGTAAGCTCAGTAGTCCCTGACCTACATACAAAGGTGAATCCAATTATGAGAAAAAGTATTTAAGGGGGTCATTTGTAAGTTTCCCTCCTCTTAATTTTCTCTGAAGAGTAGCAACATGGGGGTCTCAAAACAACTCTCAAATGACCTAAAGACAAAGATTGTTCACCATCATGGTTTAGGGGAATGATACAGAAAGTTGTCTCAGATATTTCAGCTGTCTGTTTCCACAGTTAGGAACATATTGTGGAAATGGAAGACCACAGGCTCAGTTCAAGTTAAGGCTCGAAGTGGCAGACCAAGAAGCAACGAATGGCGAGAACAGTCAGAGTCAACCCACAGACCAGCACCAAAGACCTACAATATCATCTTGCTGCATATGGAGTCACTGTGTAGCGTTCAACCATTCGGTGCACTTTACACAAGGATGTAAAGTATGCAAGAGTGATGCAGAGGAAGCCTTTCCTCCCCCCACAGCACAAACAGAGCCGCTAAGGCACATTTGGACAAGCCAGCTTCATTTTGGAATAAGGTGCTGTGGACTGATGAAACTAAAATTGAGTTATTTGGGCATAACCAGGGGCATTATGCATGGGGGAAAAACAACACAGCATTCCAAGAAAAACACCTGCTAGTACAGTGAAATGTGGTGGTGATTGCATCATGCTGTGGGGCTGTGTGGCCAGTACAGGGACTGGGAATCTTGTCAAAGATGAGGAACGCATGGATTCCACTCAGTATCAGCAGATTCTGGAGATCAATGTCAAGGAATCAGTGACAAAGCTGAAGCTGTGGCGGGGGCAGGATCTTTCAACAAGACAACGACCCTAAACACTGCTCAGAATCCACTAAGGCATTCATGCAGAGGAACAAGTACAATGTTCTGGAATGGCCATCTCAGTCCCCAGACCTGAATATAATTGAAAATCTGTGGTATGAGTTAAAGAGAACTGTCCATGCTCAGAAGCCATCAAACCTGAATGAACTAGAGATATTTCGTAAAGAGGAATGGTCCGAAATACCTCCAACCAGAATCCAGACTCTCATTAGAACCTACAGGAAGCGTTTAGAGGCTGTCATTTCTGCAAAAGGAGGATCTACTAAATATTAATTTCATTTTTCATTGTTTTTTTTTGGTGCCCAAATTTATGTACCTGCCTAATTTTGTTTAAACAATTATTGCACACTTTCTGTAAATACAATAAACTTCATTTCACTTCTCAAATATCACTGTGTGTGTCTCCTGTATGATTTATTTAACTGACATTTTTTATCGTAACAACCAACGATTTATGTATTTATACAGGAAAATCATGACAGTTAACAAGGTTGCCCAAACTTTTGCATCCCACTGTACGTCCATCGAGTTCAACCAGAAAACAAAGCCTGCTCCCTCACATATCCCTGTTGATCCAGAGGAAGGCGAAAACCCCTTACAAGGCATGGTTTAATTAGCCACAAAAGAGAAAAAAATCATTTCCGACTCCAGATGGCAATCAGAAAAAGTCTATGGATCAACACCACTGAGCATTACTTAGTAATTATAGCCATGGATTTATGCAGAAATAGAATTTGTCATAACTACTTCCTGTAGCAATGCATTCCACATCTTAATCTCTCTTAGCCTGGGGACGAAAAGCTCATCCGCCAAGCTTTTATATTGCTCTCTGATGTATTTATACATGTTAATTAGATCCCCTCTAAGGCGTCTTTTCTCTAGACTAAATAAACCCAGTTTATATAGCGTGATCCTAAATCTAAAGGACTGGTCCACCACACAGCATACATGGTGCCCCCCTGACTGCATCTCTTAAGCTGGCCACTAATGGTCCAATTTGTAGCGAAAAATCGTTCGAGCGATCAGAAATTCTGATTGGATTAGTTGTAAATAATCTCCGTTGGTGGACACAATCGATTATGAACGAGTGAAAAAAATGTCGCCCGAATGAATTTTCGTCGAACGAAAATTTGGATTTTCTTGGTGGTCGTGATAGATAGGAAGCAATGGTTGGTTAGTTGATGGTGTAGTGAACGATTTTTCGTCCGATCAGAATTTCTGATCACTCGAACGATTTTTCGCTAGAAATTGGACAGTTAGTGGCCACCTTTAGAACAGCATGAATGAGTCTGTGGGATGGTAGCTGCTCTATGTTCTGCAACAATGTATCATCTCATAGTTAGCTGCTATGATTGATATGTCTATAGATTTCTTATTAATACCACTGGATATATTTCGCTGTTTCTCGTCTGCCCTATTACCCGTTTATGACGGTGGGAGTTACTGTGACAATATTTTCATTCGCCTGTGTGACCCCTTGTTGTTTTATACTTCATTAAACTCCAGGCTTACAGAGCTGGTACAGCTTCCTGAATACAAACATAAAGGATCTGACTCTATATGGGGGAACAAATGGAGAGATAATGAAAAAAATATCCCTGGGCAAGCTTGAGAAATGACAGGAGAGTGCCCCATTCTAGATATATGCTTGCTATAACTTATTCCCTGCTATACCTATGATAAAGCATCATGTCTGAGGCCCATTCATTTAGTACGACAAATGTGTTTATTTTTCACTGGCCATGCAGGTTTCCATTTTCCTAGTGGTAATGAAGCTGCTGGCTAAGATTTAACTATTCAAGAGAGCCAAGCATCTCTGTGGGTTATAACTTGAGAAATAGTTGAGATGTGGCTTGGTTGGATTACTGGCGCCACCCAGCTAAAAGGAACAGCACACTTACACCTTCTTATGCACCAAGGAGCGCTCCGTTGTTTCGTCTTGTGTTAAGCTCTGCCTTAGACATGGGAGACCAGGACTCGAATGCTGGCTAGGGTCATTACCTAATCAGTAAGGAATTCAAGGCAAGACTTCCTAACACTGCAGGGTGGCTGAGCGCGCCCTTAGTGGCGCCTTTGCGTCCAACAGGAGAAAAGCGCTATTCAAATGTTAGGATTATTATTATTTAAATAAAGCAGTCTAAAACCAGTACTCTTGTATTCGGGCCTGGATTTACCTCACAGGAGCCAATAGGCACAGATGCCCTGGCACCTTAGACTTTGCCCTCCATGAACCTACAAACCCCCATAAAACTGCACCACAAGTGTGCTGGCTGTCTGAGCTGTCACTTCTCCCTTACTTCCCTTGCCCATTATAGGTAGCTACAGGTGCCCCTTAGTATTAGGTAGCCAGAAGTGCCCTCAATATTAACTATCTAGAGGTACCCCCCAAGTATTAGGTAGCTAGAGGAACCTCAGTATCAAGTAGCTAGAGTGGAATGCCAAGAGCAGGGTGAGTAACCTCTCATTTACACTCTCATCAGGACTATGCCTACAGTAGGGAAGGACAGATGGGGTCACACAGGGAGGGAGCCACCTTTCCATCATCAGGCCTTATGTAATTCCGGCCCTGCTACTATTGTTAAAATACTATAAGCAATGCTTACAGGAAAATAGCACAAAATACAACAATAGTTTAGATTGTAAGCTTGCAAGGGCAGGGCTCTCTCCCCCTTTTGTGTCTTGGAAATCAGTATACATTTTATTTATCATGTTACTTTTATCACTGTCATTACCAATTCTGTATTTTGTATTCTGTATTTTGTATCATTCTTGTATTTTGTCACTTATTATGTATCTTGTATATTGGTGTGCACCATTGTCTATATTATTATATACTCCTTGTTTGATTCTTACTTTGTACAGCACCACCGAATATGTTGGTGCTTTATAAATCAATAAGAATAACAATAATAATCTTATACAACAGTCACTGATGAGCTTGTATGCAGCAAAGCCCACAGCTGGATAATTTCAGAGCTTTATAATCCTTCAAAACTCTACAACTCTACACATTATTCTAGTGCTGTCTCATGAGTTCTACAGAAATCCGCCGAGGTTTTATACATTCAGATTTCTTGTTTGCCATTGTCTGACAATGTTGTGTATTCAGAGCCTCTAAACCTCTTCAGACATGGAGAATTCATATCAAATAAAGAGTTCCTTTTTATGTGCATCTGCCTTAGGGCTGAGCAAAGAGCAAAGACATCGAACACATGACTCTTCACAAACCCCCCAAACTACCTGCTGTCCATTCTCTTTTCTCCCCTATTAGGTTGCCTTAAAGGACAACTAAAGAAAGAGGGGCATGGAGGCTGCCATATTTCCTTTTAAATAATACCAGTTGCCTGGCAGTGCTGCTGATCCTCTGCCTCTAATACTTTTAGCCATAAACCCTGAACAAGCATGCAGCAGATCAGGTGTTTCAGACATTATTGTCAGATCTGCCAAGATTAGCTGCATGCTTGTTTCTGGTGTTATTCAGACACTACAGCCAAATAGATCAGTAGGGAACCAGGCAACTGGTATTGTTTAAAAGAAAATAAATATGGCAGCCTCAATATTCTTCTCACTTCAGTTGTCCTTTAATTGTACATATGCCCAATATCTAGAAATATATGTAGGCAATTTCATGGAGAGTTGAATGATAGGAGACCAGGGCCCATATGCAATTCACTTTCTCTCCTGTATTTTCTCCTAGGTGATATTTTCACAACTTGTCATAAAACACTTTTTAAGCCACCAGCAAACAAGAAAATACTAAAAATAAATTTGATAGTACTTATTGACCATCTTTTATTTACATTTTCAATTGTAAAATGCTGAAAATGTAGTTTACAGACAAGATGATAATTATCTCCTAGGAGATAACTCTGGTGAAAAAATGAATTGCATATGGGCCCAGGGTTTGTGTAGCTGAGAGACTGGAAAGGAAAGATCTTAGAAATCTTGTTTGGTGGAAGAGATTAGAGATTGTCAATGATATTCAAATAATTTTGAACACTCAACCCAACAGGTAATCCAAATTGTATGCAACTTGGATCTGGGGCAATAAAAGCTGGCAAGAAGCACATTTGATAGGCCCAATTCCAAGCTAGATACATTTTACATTTAATATGCATGCAAACCAGAACTAATAGCATCGCATTTACATGAACATCTCTAGGAGGGTCTGTGGGTCAGGCTCCACCAATTCCTCTCTGCCAGAGGGAAAGGCATTCCAAAGCCTGTAGGATGAAAAGGAAACCAGGAGCCCACTGGTACAGAATCATTGGCTCAAACGTATATAACGGAATTGTGGGTATAGAATACTCACAAAGGAGGTTTGCAGTCCTGCAACCACCATATATGCCTACTACACAGAAGAAATAAAAAAGAGATATCATACCACTTGATTTGACTCAAAGCAGAGTTTGGAAAAAAAATGCATTTTTAATATTCAAAAATAGTTGTTGACAACGTGTTTCATAAGTCTCTCAGCCTGCTTCCTCAGGTTAATACAAAAACACTTTGTGTTGAGACTGTGTGGAGACTGGGCGCCTGCATCTAAAGGCACCCATGTACCACACAGTCACCACAAGGTGTTTTTGTTGTATGGACTTGAGGAAGTTGGTGGAGACCCGTGAAACATGTTGTCAACAACTATTTTTTAATATTAAAGATTTTTTTTTCCAAACTCTGGTTTGAGTCATCTTGTGTGGTAAGATACCTCTTTTTTATTTCTTCTGTGTAGTAAACCCACTCCAGAACACACATATTGGGCACCTCCCCAACATCCAAGATTAGGTTCTGGGTTAGCAATTCAAAAAGCAGAGGGACAGCACAGCAGCATGTTGTAAAGGTGGGAAATCCACAATGGAACCTTATTTATCCTTCTCAATTCAGGTTTCCTTTATATGAAGACCATAGTTATACTAATTTAATTTACTGCGGCATCTTTGAGGCCCGTTAGTTTTGTCCCATGTTTATCAAGGGCTACTGGCAAATGGGCCAACTTTGACAAATAGCTATATGTTACACTACTTAAGGTACATTCATTCAGCTATAAAGAATACAAGAAGACATGTAAAAGTCAATTACCTTCGATAATGTGCTTCCTCGATAGACCTCTTTCTGTTTCCGCTCTAGAAAATAAAACATAGATCAATAGCAAGAAAAAATAATACCCCTTAGACTCTTAGCCTTGAAAGGTGCCATGTAGGTGGCAAATACATATTGATCTGTGTTACCAGCTTGTAAGGATTGCCGTACATTCAAACAGAAGGAGCCTTTATGGGCTTGTTATATACGTATTGTAAATGGCCTGCTATAGTGCCTCCAGCTAAAGGCTCCACTCAAGCTGCTTAATGCAATATTGAAGACTTCCTTATTATCCTTGATTAGTGCTTATTCCATTTTTATTGTTTTCCTCCTCTGCAACCGCATTACTGTATGTCCTAATTGTGTCCTCATAATCACGGCATTAAAAATGAGGCCAGGGAGCTCTGCAGCTATAATTTGCAGCAATATTAGTTATAACCTGTTCTGAAGTACTAAAAAACAGATAAATTGAAAATAACAGAAAAACAAACTGACATGTAAACGCTTTGAATAGAAATGTTAATCTGATGTATGAACGTGATGATATGCAATAATGATTGATCAGGTACTCTATCTCCAAAATATACATTTTGCCTGCTTAAAACAAGGAATTTGCAGTTATTCAGCTAAGCAAGAAAGATCTCCCAAGATGCATCACTACTAAATATGCAAATCACACCGGTATGTCCCTGGAAGGCAGACACTCAGTATAAAGTTATGAAGCCAAAATAATCCAATACGCAAACAACTGTGATTGCTCCTAAGCAGTGCAAGGCATGGATACATTTGGCCCTGTGCATCTTGGTCAGTGGCATATCTAGTGAAAAAGAGTCTATGGCAAACATTGAAATGGTGGGTGGGTGGTTGGAAGGGTTGCATCATCCAAACAGTTTCAGGTCGGGTGCAGTCTCAACTTGAATTGGTTTTGCCCAAGCTGAAATGCAGCTTGGCCTGTAGGAATGAAGTATTGCAAAAACGTCATCATTTACATTCTTCATTTACACAACATCTGCAAAATCCACCCCTTCCTGACCACGGACACTGCTAAACTCCTTGTCCATTCTCTCATCATCTCCTGTCTGGACTACTGCAACACTCTACAATCCATCATGAATGCAGCAGGCAGACTAATCTACAGCTCCCACCATTCTGTTTCTCCAAATATGACTCCCTTATGCAAATCTCTTGACTGGCTCCCCATTTGCTTCAGAATCAGCTTCAAGATCCTATGTTTGGCCTACAAATCTATACACAAGTTCTGCCCGACCTACATCTGTGACCTGGTTACAGATACACACCTGGCCGCCAACTTCACTCCTCCTACAACCTCCTCCTAACCATTCCTCACATCTCGCACTCCCATGCATGACTACAGGACAACACTAGAGCTGCCCCCATCCTGTGGAACTCTCTTCCACTGCCCATCAGGCTTGCCCCCTCCTTCAACCCCTTCAAACAAGCCCTCAAACTCACTTCTTCAAGGAAGCCTACCACCCCTCATTGATGCCCTCTCTTTGCCGAGAACCTCTGGATGCACTCCCCTCCTTTTGTGTCACCACCCCCTCCCTCTAGATTGTAAGCCTTTCACACGGCCCTCTCTCCTTGTGTATCATGCTTGATTGTGCACTCTACCCAGAATAATGTGAACTTGTGTCTTGTGTCTGTAATCTTATTTATTGTACAGCACTGCATAATTTATTGGCTCTATACAATTCCAAGAAATAATAATACCTCCTGTCGACAGGGGCAGAAGTCTCATTGAGAGCTCCAGGAATCACTTTTTTTTCAGCAACTACAGTAGTTTGTTCAACTAAATTTTAGTTTAAGGCCCCATCAGTTAATCATCATTTTATTTTCAGTTGTGTTATTATTTGACATATTTTGCTTAATCAAAACTCTTTAAAAGGAATCTGAAGTGAAATAAACTTATGAGATAATGATTTGTATGTAGTACAGCTAAGAAATAGGACATTAGTAGCACAGATATAAATCTCATATTGTTTCCAGTACAGGAAGAATTAAGAAACTTCAGTTGTTATCTATACAAAAGAGCTTCTATGAGCTCTTCATCCCAATGTGTCTGAGACAGTCCCATTGTCTGAGGCACTCATACATCAAAGAAACACTGAGAGACAGCTTCTGATAAGGTTTTACTGCAGGGGAGTTCAAAGGGTAATTAGCTCTGCTCTGTTTCATAGTTTAAAATACAGAGTGTAGTTTATAAATTGAAAACAGAACAGAATGATGTAATGGTATAAAGAAAAGCTATAAAACTGAAAATAAAAATATGAGACTATTTTATTTGCTACTAATGTGCTATTAATTACCCGTACTACACATACAACTCATTACATCATAATTTGTTTTTCGCTTCAGTGTCACTTTAAACCAATTTATTTGATATTATGATATTTGTTAAATATGGAATAAACATCGACAGGCGCCATTTATGTTTATCAGTTTTAAGTCATTTCAGAGACAAATGGGAGCTCTTTTTTTCGTGCAGGGTCTTCACTTCCATCTCTGTATGCGATAAATATACTAAATGTGATCATAATATATTATTTATGGAAGGTGGAGTATAAATAACTATGGGAAAATATTTAGGGTATTAATGAAGTGGTAAAGATGATTAATAGTGTGATAAATTTACAAAGGCGTGAAAACTGTAGTAGATGGTAGAACGCTACCTTGTAAGAAAAGGTAGACATTTGTGAGTACCTACTTATTTCCCAATCCCTACACTGCATGCACAACCCCTCCTTGGCCTCAGAACAGTACATTTGGGCGGCAAGGAGGATTTGGACACCCCCCTAGGCAGTAATGTGAATTACAGCTTAGCGGGGCTCACTGTGTAATTTGCAATAGCCCAAGCTCTAATTGCATTAACAATGGGGTAACAAAGATGCCAGAAATAGCTGGAGGCTGAAATACATAGAGGGTAATTTGGGAATAGGGTTTCAGCAGGGCAATATATTTAATATATGGTAGAAGAACAGTTAAGGTGGCCATACACTGGTCCATTTGCCATCAGATTCGACCAACAGATAGATCCCTCTCTGTTCGAATCTGATCAGAGAGGGATCGTATGGCTGCCTTACTGCAAACAGATTGTGAACCGATTTCAGCCTGAAACCGTTCACAATCTGTGGTGGTGGTGCTGCCGCCGCTCCCCCCCCCCCCCCCCGCATACATTACCTGCTCCGCCGGCGCGACTCTCCAGGTCTCTGCTGTCTTCTTCTCCGCTCTGGTCTGGTCTCTGGCGTGCTTCACTTCTTCCTGCCCGGCAGGAAGTTTAAACAGTAGAGTGCCCTCTGGGCAGGAAGAAGTGGAGCATGCCGGAGACCAGACCAGAGCGGAGAAGACAGCAGAGACCAGGGGACTCGCGCCGGCAGGAACAGGTAATGTATACCCGCTGTATTGCGTCGGTCGTCGGGCATTCGAACGCCGCTATCGACGCACTCCCGACTTGCAGGGTGCCGGCGATCGAGAAAAATCTTCCGCACGGATGGATCGACGGGAATCGACGGGAATGATCGATTCCGGACGGAAATCGATCGTTCTGTCAGCGGTGTGCACGGCGATTTCACAGCCGATTCGATCACTGTGATCGAATCGGCCGTATATCAGCGGGAAAATCGTTAGGTGTATGGGCCCCTTTAGGCTTTACCCTGTGCCCAAATTTCCCTATGCCTTTTTTACATGTAGGCCCCTGGCCTCCCCTGCTGCACTTTACCCCACTAGCACCTACTGTGGCTACTGCCTACATACACCTGCTGTGAGAATTGTTTGTACTAAATCCAATATTATACACATGTTCCAATTAAGTTCAAACTATGCCCGTTGCAGTGCACTGTAATGTAAGTTACAATTGCACAGCAATGTTGCACCACAGGTACCACATTGGGCACAATGATATCTGTTTGTTGCCTCTGCATTCTGCCTGTACTGTAATGTACTGAACCTTTAGACATTAAAAGTTTATTTTAGTCTACTCTTGCTCTGGATACAGTAATTTAAGTGAACCTGACGTGAAAATAAACTGATAAGATAAACAATTGTATCTACACTCTTACTTCTAAAAATAACCTTTTTTAAAATAAATAAATATATAAATTATATATATATATATATATATATATATATATATATATATATATATATATATATTACAGTTTTTTTTATAGTTTACAAACTTAAATGTTGCTTTTGTCTCAATTGAATGATACAGTCTTTTACACAGCCTGAAAGAGTTTTAAGCTAAAAAAAAGAATATGTATTGACCTGCCAGGCAAGAGTTTTAGGCGGTACCACGGCCGAATTGGATGTGGTACCGCAGCAAACGTGAAGCTGCAGCAAAATTGCTATAGCCGTGCCATGTGTGGCTAAAGGGATTCGGATGAGTGCTACGAAAAACTGCAGCATGCCATCCAGAATCCCACCAGCAATTGATTAGCACTGTATACTGGTGTCTGAATAGGCAGAGCTTACCCTGCTGGCTCACATGCGGGAAAATGCTGCATATTCGGATAGAGTGGAAAAAGGCACTAACAGCTGTAATTCCTTAACAGTGAAGCTAAATCTAGCTTTATAAATAGAAAATAAAAGTAATTACGCTATATAGGCCGACTAGAACTTGACTGGAAAGAAACTGTTACTTGCATCACTGAATGTAAAAAGGAACATAGCCTAGTTATTTGTAGGATGGCACTGACTGTGTATATACATGTCACCTCAGGTCTCATGTCACGTCACCTCAGGTACACTCAGGATTCTCTTAAAGGGATACTGTAGGGGGTCGGGGGAAAATGAGCTGAACTTACCCGGGGCTTCTAATGGTCCCCCGCAGACATACTGTGTTGGCGCAGCCACTCCCCAATGCTCCGGCCCCGCCTCCGGTTCACTTCTGGAATTTCTGACTTTAAAGTCAGAAAACCACTGCGCCTGCGTTGCTGTGTCCTCGCTCCCGCTGATGTCACCAGGAGTGTACTGCGCAGACACAGACCATACTGGGCCTGCGCTGTGCGCTCTTGATGACATCAGCGGGATCGAGGACACGGCAACGCAGGCGCAGTGGTTTTCTGACTTTAAAGTCAGAAATGCCAGAAGTGAACCGGAGGCGGGGCTGGAGCATCGGTGAGCGGCTGCGCGGGCACAGGATGTCTGCGGGGGACCATTAGAAGCTCCGGGTAAGTTCAGCTCATTTTCCCCCGACCCCCTACAGTATCCCTTTAAAGAGACTCTGAAGCCTCTTAAAATTCCACTTTTTATTTAACAATCCCCTTCTACACTATCACCCCATGTAAAACGCAGCTATCCCACGTCAGAACGCTGTTTTTAACCCCCCCCCCTCCCCAAATCCCCGGGGCAATGTTGGGGGAGCGCTTCCTTGTAGAGGCAGAGCTTAGCGCTGTAGCTCTGCTTCTACTCACATCGCAGCCTCTCTCCGCCCCTCCGCGCTCCTCTCAGTCTTCCTTCACTAAGAGGGGCGGGGGAGAGGCAGCGATCAGCGGTGATTGATGCTAATGGGGGCAGTGCTACAGCTCAAAGCTCTGCCTCCCCGGGCAGCAAAATCCACGACCAGGAAAGTCATGGATTTTCTGCCCCTGTGTTTGGGGGGGGGGGGGGGGATTTAAATACAGCATTCTGCCACGGGATAGCTGCGTTTTTTACACGGGGTGATAGTGTAGAAGGGGATTGTTAAATACAAAGTGGAATTTTAAGAGGCTTCAGAGTCTCTTTAAGAAGCAAACAACCTGTGTGGTTAAGCTGTAATGGAAGCAGCCTCTCCTTTGCTACATATTAGTTTCCGTCAATAGTTGTGGTTTCCATCAGCAGGAAGGCTGCATCCCTAAAAGCCAAATCACACAGAAGTTTTGCTTTGGGAGAGATTTCCTTTATCTGAAATCAGACACATAATTAAGTTACTAATATACAGTCATCCAGGCAATTTTATGTGCATCATTTTCCCTGACAGAAGAGTTCCAAATCCTTCCAGAATCTGGTGGCAGCAATTAATTTCTGAAATTGCTGTATGGAATGCGGCTGAATGACGGGGTCAGCATGCGTCGCACCATCTTCCACACTGTGAGGAGAAGATTCCACCATCATTAGCTGCGCTATCACACTGCTAGCGCCTCACGAATACTCACTTTCCTCCCCAGTATAATTTAGTTGTAATGACCAGACTTGACCTCCTGCAAGAAGCAAAAATGTGTCAATGAAGCGAAGTGTTTCTTCTGTCATTGACAGCGGCTGTGCATTATTACAGCTAATAATAACAATGTGGCATACGAGTAATAAAAAAAAACACCAAGAGAAAACAAGTATAAAAAAGAAGATGGGCTGAATGGTCTAGACAGGGAAAAACAAACCTGGAGCAAAGGTGAAGCAGGTGCCCAGAGCAGCCGCTGGGCTTCAGCCATTACATAAGAATTCTGACTGACTACTCTGGGCAATCGCTCCACATTCCCTCCAGCTTTCTTTGCACCCGAGAGACAGAATGCGAGTGTGCGCGTGTGTGTGTGTGGTATGTGGTGTGTGTGTGTGGTATGTGGTGTGTGGTGTGTGGTATGTGGTGTGTGGTGTGTGGTATGTGGTGTGTGGTGTGTGGTATGTGGTGTGTGGTAGGTGGTATGTGGTGTGTGGTGTGTGGTATGTGGTGTGTGGTGTGTGGTATGTGGTGTGTGGTGTGTGGTATGTGGTGTGTGGTGTGTGGTATGTGGTGTGTGGTGTGTGGTATGTGGTGTGTGGTGTGTGGTGTGTGGTATGTGGTGTGTGTGTGTGTGTGTGTGTGTGTGTGTGTGTGTGTGTGTGTGTGTGGTGTGTGGTATGTGGTGTGTGGTATGTGGTGTGTGTGTGTGTGTGTGTGGTATGTGGTGTGTGGTGTGTGTGTGTGTGTGTGGTATGTGGTGTGTGTGTGTGTGCGCATGCATGTTTATTTCCTTCTATCTATGCAGAGCTTTTGCTTCATGTCATATAGGGAAACAGATGGCAATAAAAACTAGGCTAAGTCTAAAGCTAAGTACACACATCCAATAATTGTCGCCCATCAGGGATTGGGAAACGATCAACAGGCGATAATTCAGGGAACAATTTTGTACAGACCCTAGCTTTAAGGCTAGCAAGGTGTTCTGTTGCTAATGGAGGGGGGCAGAGGGACGGACAACGGAGCTGCTTCTATCAGTCAGGGGTAGATTGAAAACAGCTTTGCGATCGGTCATACTCGAGCATTGGGGATCGTTAAGGATCCAACAGGACAGATCTTTAATGATGCCCAATCAGTATCGGTTGACGGCCTTTGCACACATAATGATTGTCACCTTAACCGGTTGTTATTGGCCATTTCAGCTGATGGTTATCACATGTGTGTACATAGCTTAATGCTCCTCAGTTCAAAAAAAATTAGCTTCACATGAAAAGAAAATGTAGTTAGAGCAATATGGAAACTGCCATCTTTATTCCTTTGATACACTTTCAGCTAGCTGGCTGACATGCTGATCCTTAGTATTCAGCAGCTAGCACAAGCTCGCAACCAATGAGGTCACAGTGGAACCAGAATACTGATCTGCATATCTATTCTTGGATAGTGAATCAAAAGGTATTAGTGGCAGAGGATCAGCAAAACTGTGAGAAAAAAAAAAGTTTCTTCAGCAAAACAATAGATGCTGAGACCTACCATATTCCTGTTATTTTAGTTTTTGATACTCTCTTGAGTAGTAAATAAAAAACGTACATACAGCAGACTTTTGTTAATAGAAACCTTGAGTGTCCCCCACTATGGGTGGCTTCATACAGCTGCAAAATCCTTTGCCAGTTGCCATTATTTGACACAACTCCTGCTTGTCCTCTTTTTTTCTCCTCTCTCCATAGGACTGAGTAGGCATGGTACTTGTTCTAGTATCCACCAAGTATGCTAATGGAATCCTATCAGTCTATATTCCCCAACAAAGAGCACCACTATTTGCACTATACTAAAGGTATTTATGTGTTTTGACATTTACAACTTATCCTAAAGTACTAGTGGGAGAGGGAAAGAACTGGAAATATGATACAATATTTGCCTAGAAACAGGATTTAAAGGACAAATATGAATAAACTAGTAATAAGCATGTTTTTTTTAAACTGGGATGGGAATAATGTAGGGTGCTCAGTAGATTAAATTCTGAGGTTGAACTCCAGGGACCAAAAAGAAAAGAGGGAAACAGAGGACACTGGGAGGGCCAGTACAGTATATCTGGATGCATGTACAACTTACACACAGTAAAAGTATAGCTTTGGGCTCCTATGAAAGTAGGAAATACATACATACATAAAGCCATTAAAGCGGATCCGAGATGAAGAAGTAACTATAACAAATAACTTGTCTATATATCTTATCTAAAGTTTAGATAGTTTACACAGCATATCTAGCTGCAAACAGCTTTAAACGTTTATGATTATTTATTGCTGTGATACAATGAGGGCAGCCATGTTCTGTTTGTCACATTGTCACGTTATGAGGGCTGGAGATGCTATCAGCTTGCCTGTGTGAAAATTCAGTCCCCTTTCCTCCTCCCTCCTCCCCTCTGCCTCTGAAATCAATGGCTAGTAACATCTTCCTCCTCCTACCCAGACTGAGCTCCCATAAGCCCCTGCTACCTGTGACTGAGTGCCAAGCCTCTCTGAAAAGCTGTGCAAAGGTTTGTTTAGTTTATAGGGAATTAGAGTATTAAAACAAAACAAAAAAAGTATTTGGCTTGATGAATGCCCTATAAACTATATGAAAGGAACACTTTTATGCAATGAGTAAAAGTTTATCTCGGATCCACTTTAAATAATTCTTAGATATTATTTGTACATTGTAAGTTTACAACATTTGGTTATTAATGTGTGTCCTTTAAGCTTCATGAATAATTGCTAAAATATTCTCAGATACATTAGCCAAACAGCTGAGCTCAGCCCACTACAAGTCAGTGATTTCCAAGCCTCCCTGCTGACTTGTCCTAAGAATACTGCAAACTGCCATTGGATCTACAGCCAGAAATGGCATTTTCCATAAAGCAGTTCATGTCACCATTACTAAATCACATTTTATTTAGTGTTACGTGTCCCTCTTGCTATGAGAACATTTTTCTATTTCCTAAGCTTTGTCATGGATGTGGACACTTTGAAGGAGACAAAAGCTTCAAAAGCTTCATTGGCTTGTTATCAATAGTAGACCTGGATCAAGTCCATTAGGGCCCTAGAACAAAAAGTAACTTGCCCTCCCCTCCCCCCTCCCACCAGCAGATTCATCCCCCATGGAACCTTCTGACTTGTAGCTTAGCACACGCTTCAACTGGGCATCCACTGCAACATAGCACCCACTCCACTAAAACGTGGCACCCTCTGCAACTTGGCACCTGTTGCTGTTGATATAAAATTGAGAGTGTTATAACAAAATGGCTGCCTGTAAACCAGATTACACCCTCCCTTTGTTCTATACATTTACTCTGATAAGACTAGTTCTATTGTTTAACACACAGTTTTATATGTTTGGAATGTGCTACTAGGATGATTTTTGCTGTCTTATAGATAAGAGATGGCGCTGTGTGAATCTCACCAGTCAAATTAACTTTAAATTAAACAAGCTACTGCTGGAACAAATACCTCTAAAAATAATTAACAACTAACTGACTTCATCTACTTAGATATTTATAGTATTCATTTATGCATTTTTGTATTATCCAATAAGTTAGTTAGCTTCTATGTTAGAGACCCAATCTGGGTCAAGTTAGGAGGAATAATTATAATCTTTAATTAATTCCAAAGTGTATATCTGTCTGACCCAAGTCTTCCTTGGGCAGACATTGCTATAATCCAGTGCATGTCTCCTGTACAGTAAATAAACCAATACTATTCTTCCATGATAATAATTTGTAGTATTTCACAACACTGTGTAGTACTTGGTGCACCCAGTGCAATTTAGCACCCCCTGTAACTCAGCAGATCAGTTCATCTGTGGACTCATTCACCAAGTTGGCATTGCTGAGCTCTCTCTGAACCAATGTGAATCCTGCTGGGGCAGAACAAGCCTTAACAGTTTTTCTTAAAACAAATAAACAAAGCAAATTCATTTTCTCATGTCTCCATTGAATACTATCATGTTATTGTTATAAATTGTCTAATATATGGTATATGTCACATATGAGCTGTAAAGAAGGTCTATTTAATAAGCAATATCAGCCGCACAGTGAAAACGGTGTATAAATATGAACTGTCAACATGTTATATGACAGCTATAAGAACAGTCTGTGCTGAAAATGATCTCAGCTGTAAATTTAAATGAAAGCGACCGGCTCTATATATTCTTTTCATATGAAGCATTTTGAGACGATACCTGATATAACCCGAGGCTGCTCTGCCTCTCCAGAGACTCATTCACCACCAAACAGCTCTTACAACACATACTACAGATTGGGCACAGAATCCATGCAATTTTTATGGAACGCAGATCTCCACAGGCATTCCCTGTGTGCTGCATGTGTGTTTAAAGTTACCAATATCCTTCCCAGAGACCAGGAGGGGGACAAGCACGGTAATCTCACCTCCAGCACTTCTTCCTGATGATGTTTCCCAGAATCACTTCTGCCCTGGAAGACACACAGTAGACTATGTTAGGAAAACTGCGAATAGCTTGCGCACTCAGAAACTACACAAACTCCTCGCAGATGTAGCAGGGACTGAAGGAACACTTCAAGCATAATGCTATTTCAGTAATAAATATGTACGGCGGATTGTTATCTACCAAGGTTCTGTCACTGTTTTTGAATTGACTAATGGAGGGCAGATATGAGATGCCCCTTTTTTGTTGCAGTATCCACTTTTACCTCCAACATTATACACACCAGCAAACAAGGGGTTGATGCATGAAGCAACGGTAATATTCCTGTGCGCTGAATATTTATTTAAGTATTTATATAGCGCTGACGTATTAGGCAGCACTGTACAGAGTATATTGTCTTGTCACTAACTGTCCCTTAGAGGGGCTCACAATCTAATCCCTACCATAGTCATATGTCTATTTATGTACCATGTAGTGTATGTATTGTAGACTAGGGCCAATTTAGGGGAATGCCAAATAACTTTTCTGTATGTTTTTGGGTTGTGAGAGGAAACTGGCGTGCCCGGAGGAAACCCATGCAGACACTGGGAGAACATACAAACTCCTTGCAGATGTTGACCTGGCTGGGATTCGAACCGGGGACCCAGCACTGCAAGGTGAGAGTTCTAACCACTACGCCACCGTGTATTACTGGTAGTACAGCCAGCAGTGTACTGCAGGATACTGTTACTATTAGTGCCACCCATGGTATTCGAGTGTTACTGTAGCAATGTTCACATTACATGCTGGTTGCATAACTCGCAGTACACTGCTTGCGATAGTACCAGTAATAATCCCATGCACTGTCTCCCTGCAGCAATCTTACCACTGGTTAGTGCATCAGGCCCAATGTTTGGTGTACATTTATATTTATAGTTTATTTCCATCTTTCCTTAGAAAACAGCCCTTATAAAAATCCCCCCCCCCTTTTTTTTTATATTTTTACAAACTGAGGCCTGTGATTGTTCTAGTGGTTAACCAGGTTTCCCCTCTGCTTAACATGGAAAGTTGCTGTTGTCTGAGATGGGAGTGATTACTTTCAGTTGCTGCATATCTATAGCCAGCATCCCTACAAATGTGAGGATCTCATCTCACTCTGGAATAAATGTATCAGTTCAATAAACTGAATAAAGCTCTACAGGGAAGGAAACAATAAAGTTTACTTTGGCGTGGTGTTTTCTCATTTTTTTTAAATTAACGCTGCAATAAACTTTTTTCACAGAAATGGGACATAAGCATCAAAGATATATGAAAACGAGCCCAGCTTTTGAGGGCCCCTGTCATGGTCAAATAGTCTATTAGTGGTGACAGTTCTCATCACAAATCAAGCCCATAGCACCTCATAGGCGGCATGAGGATGAGATGGGGCCAATCTAGTTTTCATACCCATCCCTAGTACAGCAAACTAGCCACACGAGGTGGTCTTGTGTGGCACAACCAGACTTTACCATAAGGATATAGTAGAGTACATCGAAAAAAAAATACACATTGGTAAATCACACTAAACCAAAACATACACAAAACCTAAATAACATTGAGCCTGCAGATCCGACATCTCCTCCAGACACTAGTTTTACTACCTAATAAAACTGTCAAAAATAAACCAGCCTTTTCCCCAAGACAAACCACTCCCCTTGCATGCTAACGTAGAGAGCAAAACCCTATATGGCGCCAAGGTCCCTCCAGAAAGAGAAGAGGGTTAACGGGAAGTCTAATTGACTTAGGCTTGAAACTTGGCAGAGTCCGTGAAATCTATCCACACCACTCGTGTGTGTACAAAGTGTTCTAGGGCAGGGATGTTGTACTCCAGTCCTCAAGGGCCGAGGTTCTCATATGGTTTTGGCACAGCTCAAATTAATTGATGGATCTGAATCAAGAACAATGTGGTTTATCAAGTAGAACACATTCCTCTAATTCTCTGTCCATTCTAAACACTGCCATGAAATTGGCCCTTGACCAGAGTTGAGCATCCCTACTCTAGGATATTGTTATCAGAAACCATCAATTGTTCCATATGCATAAGTTCTTACAGAGCACATGCCCATATGGAAAGACGAGGAGGAGTGCTGGATTTTCACAATCCAGCTACAACCATACATGCAGTGGAATTTAAGTGACTAAGTAAAGATTTTTTGATCTTTGCTATGGGAGTCAGGTAACATGGAGAGTAGTCCAGCTTCGGTTGTGATAGCATATAAGGAGTAATAGATCTTCTGATAAAACTTGGAGATTGATTGCAAAAAAAGCTGAACATCTCTGCAACCGCACCAGACATGAACACACATTGCATTTAGGAAGAAATAAAAAAGAATGTGATGATATTAGTGTCAGTGGGATTACTGTGTACAAAAAGGATGCTTACTTACTTCCATAAATTAGCTGACAGTTTGTGTTTGCAGATACTTTTGTCCACAAATCTGGCTTGTTGGCAGCAGATGTCCACAGTGAGGACTACCGCAGCTGTTTTGTAAAAGTCTACAAGCTGACTGACTGCAGAACCCTCATAAATTGAGAAAACCATTGCTGAATGAAAAAAAAACTAGCTCTGACAAGTGCATTAGTTGTGAGTAACATGTGACAGGAGTCCTGCAAAGGTTGTCTGTCCCACTGCCTGCTCTGGCAGTCATCACTGTGAGAAATTGGGGCTTCAAATTGAAGGCTATGTTCAGGTCTTTAAACCCACCCAAGAGCAAAAATGAATATTTACCATAACATTATGAATAAAAATTGTTCTTTGTTACCTTCTGAATATGTTACTGAATAGAAACATCATTTTGGAAGACAAATTGAAACCTTTTATATAGCTATTATCAACGACAAAATCGGATCCCAGGATGCACTGACTGAGCCATGAAGAATGGCTGTTAGAAGAAGTAAATATATTTGCCTCATCCGACTTTATCTCTCCACCAGTATTAACAGGCAATGGAAACATTACAGCTATTTATTTAAGCTATTTATGAGCTAAAGCAATGTTGAATAAATCAATGGGACTGGCACCGTTTCTACTGAATTCCATTATGTGCAGTCTTGTGGAATGTGGGCTCACATAAGCCTATTGTTACTCCCTGAAACTGCTACAGAGTCTGACTCTCACTCACTCTAAACAAGCAATATGTCTGTACATTTGTGACTCTACTGGCCACAGGCCCTTCATCAGCAGGCTGAATATACTTCCACACTATAGCCCTGATCTACTAAGCTTGCAGGCTGAACATACAGTACATCCATCCACACTATGATCCTGATGTACTAAGCTTGCATGCTGAACATACTTCCACACTTTAGCCCTAATCTGCTAAGCTTGCAGGCTGAACATACGTCCATCCACACTATGGTCCAGATCTACTAAGCTTGTAAGCTGAATATACTTCCACATTATGGTCCTGATTTACCAAGCTTACAGGCTGAATATACTTCCACACTATAGTCCTGATCTTCTAAGCTTGCAGGCAGAACATACAGAACATCCATCCACACTATGGTCCTGATGTACTAAGCTTGTAGGCTGAACATACGTCCATCCACACTATGGTCCTGATATACTAAGCTTGCAAGCCTAACATATTTCTACACTATGGTCCTGATCTACTAAGCTTGCATGCTAAACATACTTCCACGCTATGGTCCTGATCTACTAAGCTTGCAGGCTGTACATACTTCCACACTATGATCCTGATCTACTGAGCTTGCATTCTGAACACAATTCCACACTATGATCCTGATCTACTAAGCTTGCCGGTTGAACATACTTCCACACTATAGTCTCAATCTACTAAGCTTGCATGCTGAACACACTTCCACACTGTGGTCCTGATCTTCTAAGCTTGCCGGCTGAACAGTCGCTCCACTGCTCTCCAATTCTGGTACTTAGGGACAGAAATGTTGCTATGTGTGTATGTGTCTTCATGTGTATTGATTTTTTTTCTTGTTGTTGATTTGATCACTTTGATAGAATCAGCCAGGAAACTTTTTCCTTCAACATGCCCTACAGATCAGCTTTTGATTACGTTTGGATAGTCTTTAAATTTAAAAGGTAAAGTTGGTCATACATCTAACGATTTGGCTGTAGGATTTACCATTTGAGTCGATCATTTTCTAGAATCGAGTAAAGAATCGAGTGTGTTCCAAAATTCCCAATTGATGAAAAGTGGCTGATTGCATGTCGAATTGACCAGCTTAGTCAATCGAGTAGGATGTAGATATTGGTTGATTGTACAGGAATCGACTACAGTTCACATGTCATTCGATCGACTCTGAATCAATTTTTTTGCATTCAGAGCATGGAGACATGCTGAAATCAGTCAGATCGATTGTGAAGGTGAGTTGCATAGGGAATCACTTGTAGTGTGTGGATCACTAGTCATTCGACTTTCGATCAACCATACTGAAGACGATTCTATAATAAAGTCAATCACTTTGTCGACTGAATCAGAATTGCTAGATGTATGGCTAGCTTTACTTCAGTTGAGGGGGAGGTGTGATGGGGATATTGTTGTACTGCATGGAGGAATTCAATGCTAATGGTGCCCATACATGGTACAATAAAAACCTTCAATTTACCTGTTTATTCAACCAAAATGATCGAATCGAATGAAAGTTTAAAAATTTATTTATTTTTTGATCAAGAAAAAAAATCGATTATCCCATGTTTTCAATAAAAATCCGATCAGACATGTTGGAAAAAATCTTTATATTCAATCTAACGGTAAAGAACAATAATATGGATATGCACACCTGTATCATAAGCGGCGTGCTAGCACCAGGGAAAGAGATAAAGAATTATAGACAAAAGGAGAAAAAGATCCCTGGTATAAAATTGCTGCACCACCATTGAATAATGCAAAAAAGGTTTATTGAAATGCTAAACAATTCTTAAAAACATTTAAAAACCATGAAAATCCACAATACAAACATGTGGAAGTAAACATGTACAAAAAGTCTCAAATGTGCCTCACCTCCAAAATATTAAGAGAATAAGCCCTAATGGTTGCTATACCTTTCCAGATTGGTTCGTGTGAACCAATACTGGGATAGTGGGTCCCGGGTCCTAGATAATTAAAGAGGAAGTTGTTTTAGGTCAGGCCATTCCTGGAAAGTGGTGTGCGACGCCGCAGTAACTAATGTGTGGCTTAAGTCACATTCACTGAAGCCGCACATTAGTTACTGCGGCGTCGCACAGCACTTTGACCGATCGGCTTCCCGGGAATGGCCTGCTTGAGGTATTTAAACCTGTCCTACCCACAATGCATCGCTCCTGACGAAGTGGTCATTCCAGACCACACCACGCGTGGAGCGTTTGCTGTGCCTCCCTCCGCCTTTACTTACTTGGCTGCCTTATTTTGATTAGGGAACCCGGCCCAGGACTGTGTATGTATCACTTCATTTGCTGGTATTATTTGGTCCATAGAAACTTGTCCATATCTTTGCACTATATACTTCATGATTTTGGTCATGTATTTATGAGCATAACTTTCTTGAATTGCACTCTTTCTATACTATATGCACTTTTTGCACTGATTGAAACCTTTCTAACAGTTTATTCTTGGCAGCTAATACCTAAAACAACTTCCTCTTTAATTATCTAGGAGCCGGGTCCCACTATCCCAGTATTGGTTCACACAAACCAATCTGGATAAGTATAGCAACCATTAGGGCTTATTCTCTTAATGTTTTGGAGGTGAGGCACATTTGAGACTTTTTTTACATGTTTACTTCCACATGTTTGTATTTTGGATTGTGGATTTTCATGGTTTTTAAACATTTTTAAAAATTGTTTAGCATTTCAATAAACCTTTTTTGCATTATTCAATGGTGGTGCAGCAATTTTATACCAGGGATCTTTTTCTCCTTTTGTCCATAATTATTCAATCTAACGGAATAATCGAACAATATTATCTAATCGAAGAAAAAAAAAAAAAAATGTACCATGTATGGGCACCATAACTGTTCAGCTGATTCTTGATACGATTTCTGCTGAAATGCAATCATGAACAAGTGGAGAAAGTGGAAGAATCGATTACTAATACCAAATCAATTTTTATATTCAAGAATGCTCAATCACTACAGGCAGCTTTGATGTATGGCTAGTATCAATACTGTTTCACTGTGAATATATGTTTTAAATAAAGGTACTTAAGATATTTTCTAAACATTGCGCTGATCTTTTAAAGAGAATCTGTACTCTAATATTCTTACAATAAAAAGCATACCATTCTATTCATTATTTTCTCCTGTGCCCCTCTGTGCTGTTTCTGCCACTCTCTGCTGCAATCCTGGCTTGTAATTAACAGTTTTAGGCAGTGTTTACAAACAAACTAACCAGCTTCTAATAGGCTCAGCTAAACATAGTGTATGAGTCATTCACAGTATGCAGGGGGCCTGCAGAGGGTGTGTATCGCTTCTACCAATCACAAGCAGCCCTGCACATTCCACACAATCAAGCTTTAGGCCGACAAACAGGACAGAGGAAAGATACATTGATTTATTACAGAGACAGTGCAGTTAGGAAAGACTGCAGTAAGCCAGAGCAGATTAGAACAGGCATAGGAACTTATAGGATAGAAGAACTAAGGCTGAAAAATTTGTTACAGAGTCTCTTTAAAGAAAGGGTCTTGACATTTCTGTTTTTTCTGCAAATAATTCATTTGTTTTCCCTTGGACCATACTGGATATTTGAGGTAAGAATGGTAGAGTGAGAATTTCTCAATAATGATTCAGACCCTGTCTTAAAAGACACTATTAACTAGGTTACTATTTATACCATTTCCTGTAAGGTTATTATTTCTATATTCTGCTGTTTCCTTATTCTTTGCAACTTCTTTCTTTATGCTGCCTTAGACTGCACTATTACTGCAAACTATTGATCAGTCGTTTCCTGTATACCATCATCTTCCATTTGCTTTCCATGAATACTTACTTCTGTCAGCTTGTTTCTGACTTTGCCTCTTCATTCATGTACAGTAACTTCATATATTTTTAAAATGTAAAATATAACTAAAGAAGAATGTCATTACAGTTTGTTGTGTAAAAAGTTACTTGGACTACAAGCTGTTCGGGAGTCTGCAGTGGGAAGCCTACTTGTCATTGGGGCATTGCTGTGGGGGAAATGATTACATTAAAGTACCAATACATTTTTTTAAATATTTCTGCTTGGTAAATGAGTACTGGAAAAGGAAGAGGCATATCCAATATATTAATATCCCTGTCCCTGTGTCCGCGGTTCCTGAAGCGCATGCGTGGCACACAGCCGTGGGCTGCCTTTGGGCAGTGCTGGTGGGTCGCAGCTGTGAATGTTTTGTGGGGGGTCGCGGCCGTGCACACACGGGGACGCAGCCAGTTGCCTAGCACTCGTTATTAAATGGGCAGGCTTTTTTACTGGTCTTCAACTACTGTAGACGCACGGATATGAGTCTCACGTCCGCGGCTGCTGTGGCTACAGCTGCAGGGACGCAAGACTCGCATCCTTGCAGTTTGTGCGCAATCATGCAGGTGGAAGCCTGCAATCATGATGGTCCTGGCGACAGGGGAAATTGGTGGCAGGGGACTGAGGTCCCCTGAGGCAATCCATGCATGTCTAGCAAGAATGATCACTGTTTTTGTTCAAAAACAGTGATCATTCTCAAATGGTGCCGCCATGCTCCCTCCCACTCGCACCACTGACCGTTAGATTAATAAATGGAAACTTTCTTCCCATCCATTCATCTCCCCTCTAGGCCCCTGTGATCGCCGGCATCACACAGCCATGCCTTACTTCCTATTCAGCGTACTTATTGTACACAATAGGAAATAATGCTCATGGACATCTTGTGGCCAAGTAGTAAAATTACACCTACAGACATTAGGGAATACATTTTTTAATGTGTATGTCAAGAGGGTATATTATTAAATTATGTGCTTGTAATTAGTGATGGATGTAAAACTGAAAAAATGCACCTTTATTTCCAAATAAAATATTGTCACCATACATTGTACTAGGGATATAATTTAAACATTGCAATAACCAGGACACATGGGCAAATAAAATGTGTGGCTTTTATTCACAGTTTTACATTTTATTTTAAGACTATAATGCCTGAAAAGTAAACTGAGACATAATGATTTTTTTTCTTCCATAAGGTGAAAACAACCTGCGGGCTGAAGCGGTTAATAATAATCAAGTCTGAAGACAGGCTTTAAAGTGTGCCTGAGGTGAGGTAATATAAAAAAAAAAAAAAATAGATACTTACCTAAGCAGAGGGAAGCATCTGGATCCTGCACAGGCTTCCTACGTCCGCCTGGCCTCCACCTTTGCCGCACGCGGACTCCAAGAACATATTTGACAAGAGCTTGTTGAATAGGTTACGGGACTATACTTCTCTTCAGGCACGAGTGCAGCCATAATGTGCCTGTGCCGACCAAGTCTGTGCAGTAAACCAGAGCTTCTCATCCACAAGCGTCTCAATATTGGGCAGGCACAGCCATGATCACAAGGGTGCAAAATCACAGAGCTGTGAAGAGGATGGTGGATAAGATCTTCAAGAGGGCCCTGGGCAGCAGCGGTGGCCTCCAGAAGGACGTGGGAAGCCTCTGGAAGATGCTTTCAAGGTACCCATACACTGGTTGATTTCTGCCATCAATATATGGCCAATACGACTGCTCTGAACTAATTGGCTAGAAATTGAAGATTTTCGATTGATTTCTGACTGATTTCAATCAATTTAGTCGATCGGTCTGGACGTAGCGGCATATTGATGGCCCATAGCGTTGCATTGGATCAAGAGTGCAGCAATGCAATTCGATGGATTGTCAAAAGAATTCACACTAACATTTTTTGGAAATCTGTTCTTAGTGTATGGCACACATCAGACAGATTCCTGTCAGATTCAACCTGACAGGCATCTGACAGAAATCCATCTGATGGTCGAATATGCTGCAAATCTATAAATGTATGGCTAACTTTAGGTAAGTATCATTTTTCAATTTTAATTCCCCTCGGGTTTGCGTTAAGTGATTTCAGGTCCTGCTGTACTTTACACTGTATACCGTATATACTCACATACAAGCCGAATTTTTGACCCACAAAAAGGGGGCCAAAAGTTGGGGGGTCAGTTTGTATGCGAGTCTTGGGTGGTGGTGGTGGGTGGTGGGTGGTGGGTGGTGGTCCGCGGCCCGCCCGCCCGCTCTCTCCGCGGCCGCCGCTGCTATTACCTGTTCAGCCGGCGGCCACTTCCTCTAATCCGGATGCCCCTCTCGCTCTGCTCTCCATTCTCCATCATGCGTATAATGTGTATCACAGCAGCTCACCCGGCGCTGCTGCTGTGACGAGGCAGGAGAGAGCGGTTCCCCTGGTAACGGTGATACACATCGCCGTTACCAGGGGAACCGCTCTCTCCTGCCTCGTCACAGCAGCAGCGCCGGGAGCGCTGCTGTGATACACATTATACGCATGATGGAGACTGGAGAGCAGAGCGAGAGGGGCACCTGGATTATAGGAAGCGGCCGCCGGCTGAACAGGTAATAGCAGCGGCGGCCGCGGAGGGAGCGGGCGGGGGGAAGGGGATCACTATACTGGCTATACTGGGCACTATACTGGCTATACTGGGCGCTTTACTGGCTAGCTATACTGGGCACTATACTGGCTATACTGGGCACTATACTGGCTATACTGAGCACTTTACTTGCTATACTGGGCACTATACTGGCTATACTGGGCACTATACTGGGCGCTATACTGGGCACTATACTGGCTATACTGGGCACTTTACTAGCTATACTGGGCACTTTACTAGCTATACTGTGCACTTTACTAGCTCTACTGGGGCACTACCTACCAATACTGGGCACTTTACTGGCTATACTGGGCACTTTACTAGCTATACTGGGCACTATACTAGCTATACTGTGCACTTTACTAGCTCTACTGGGGCACTACCTACCAATACTGGGGCACTATACTAGCTATACTGGGGCACTACCTACCCAGACTGGGCACTATACTAGCTATATTGGGCACTATACTAGCTATACTGGGCACTATACTAGCTATACTGGGCACTTTACTAGCTATACTGAGGCACTACCTACCCATACTGGGCACTATACTAGCTATACTGGGAAACACTGGGGGGATCACGCGGCCTGCACCAATCCAGCATTTCCTACCGCCGACTTATATGGGGGTCAATAATTTTTCCCTGTTTTTTTAGGTAAAAGTTGGGGGGTCGGCTTATATGGGGGTCGGCTTATATGCGAGTATATACGTTAATCTGCTATCCCTCCCACGAGTCTTAAAACCATAGTTCCATTTCAGGCAGTAAGAGAGTCCTGTTTTCTCTCCTTTTGCTGCATAGATTTTTTTCTTCTGAACATTCTGCTCTAAAGGAAGATTGACTAAGAAACAAACCGTTTGCTTTTGAAAGTTTTGCTCACTTTAATTAAGACTTTTAAAGATTTTAGAAAATACAATGAAACATACTCACTTTCCAGCTGCATAAACCTCTGCGGTGTCAAACAGGTTTACACCATTCTCATATGCAATTGTCATAAGTTGCTCCGCCACCTTTTAAAGGAAGAACAAATATGAATGTAAAGCATTCTGAACTGAGACATGTAAAGGCAATAAACTGGGTCTGAAATAAGCACAAAGTGTAAACCCAAATAAGCTGCTGCTAGCCGCACAGGCCTCCAATCAAATCAATAACAAAACAGTGAGCATCCCTGCACGAATTTATGTATATTACCTGCGCATTTCTCAAATAAATGTGTGGTGGCCGCTAAGAGCATTGGTTGGTGATGTCTCATTATTGTACATGAGTCCTGTGTCAAAAGTGGGACTGAAAAACACAAAATCAGAGGTTGTTCACAAAGCTAGCTTAAATTGGACCTGAACTCTTGCACAGGACAGAAGGGAAAACAGAGAAATCCACCCTGTATGTATTTACAGAGGCTAGCCGGTCTAATTCCCCCTCATCTGTGACTAATCACAAGTCTAATGTTATCTCTCAGCTGTGTCAGCTCAGAAATCTCAGCATCCTCAGCAGAGCAGCTAATTGGTAAACACAAGATGCTAACCCTATGTCTGCTTCAGTGAAAGCAGGAAGTGGACACACTGCAGATTTACTACACGATTTCTATCAGCTGTACCAAATACATTTTTTTAAGGTTATTATGCCATTTTAGAGCAGGGAGGAAGTTTGGAGTTCAGGTCTGCTTTAAAGCGTAGTGAAAAGCCTAACAGAGTATAGTAAAGCATAGTATTACAGCATGGCTGTGCTTTTATACATGCAAAAATAGATTTCCCTGTACTGGCACTTCAATCAGTTGGGTTCATGTCTACTGGAGGAGCAAATTGTGTTTATTAAATGTTATTAAGCTTTTTTATTTCAATGCTTTTTTCATATGTTTTTCTGAAAATTAGTAATTGATCATTTGCCGGTTACCACTACTACCCAGCTACTTAAAGGACAACTGAAGTGAGAGGGACATGGAGGCTGCCATATTAATTTCCTTTTAAACAATACCAGTTGCCCTGCAGCTCTGCTGATCTATTTGGCTGCAGTAGTGTCTAAATCACACCAGAAGCAAGCATGCAGCTAATCTTGTCAGATCTGACAATAATGTCAGAAACACCTGATCTGCCGCAGGCTTGTTCAGGGTCTATGGCTAAACGTATTGGAGGCAGAGAATCAGCAGGACAGCCTGGCAACTGGTATTGCTTAAAAGAAAATAAATATGGCAGCCTCCATATCCCCCTCACTTCGGTTGCCCTTTAAACGGGAAGATCTGCAGTAAAAAAAAAAAAGTTCTACTTACCCGGGGCTTCCTTTAGCCCCTGGCAGCTGATCTGTCCCTTGCAGCAGCTCTGCTCCCAGCCGGTGGCCCGGGGTTTCCTACGTTCCTCCCAACATAGGGGACCCCGGGCCACCGGCTGGGAGCAGAGCTGCAGCGAGGGACAAATAGGCTGCCAGGGGCTGGAGGAAGCCGCGGGTAAGTAGAACTTATTTTTTACCTTGGATCTTCCCTTTAAAGCAAACTTAAATAAACTTTTCTGCCCTTGATCTCATCTCTGCCATGTTCTTTATGCCTGAATAACATTGTTTTACTAATGAACACTGCCACCTAACTTACCTGGCCAAACTACAGAATGAATTGCCTCTGTCTCCTGGGGGCTGCTATATTACTTTCTGCAAACTTTGAAAATTACATTACTTGCATCTGAAACTCCTTTTCTGACTCTTAAGTTAATTTCTACATCTAAGGGCTACTTTCCATTTGCGCGATTTTATCCGTGCTTGTGGAAACGCAGAGCAATGCGCTATCGCAAGGACATCATAAGTGCATAGACTGCACTGTCCAATTCCTTACAATTGAATGGGATTACAAGCGTCTCTGGGAGATTCTCCCAGAGACGCTTGTGATCCCATTCAATTGTAAGGAATTGGATAGTGCAGTCTATGCACTTATGATGTCCTTGCGATGCAATGCACAGCCAAGCATCACCACAGTCACCTGCGTTACAAGTGGAAACGAGGCCTAAAGGTGCGTACACACGTCGGACTGATACAAGTTACGCACCTTAAGTATTTCTGTTATAAGTTTGTTTATTTTATAAGGTGTAGGGAGGAAGGCTTCAGTGCAGAGAACCACGTACTACTGCCAACTGAGAGATAACTAAAAATGTAGGAAGTGAGACTATCGGAGTAATAATATATCATAGAAACAAAGTAAAATGATGCTTATAATCTAATTTTGCTGTAGAAAAGAACATTGCATTGATCCAGTTTTTGGATCGATTCCATTAATCTGATGGATTTGGATAGCAGCTATCCTTCCAGTAGTGGTCTCGAATGATCATTTCTGGTCTTCCAAATAATCATATCGTTGATGGCCACTGTAATGGGTTTTTTCCATCATGTTCTGTAAATGTGGCCCTGGAACTCTCATGTATCATGCGATGAATAAGATCGCATGATACAGTACAATTTGAACCTCTTTAAAAGCTCAGCCAACATCAGTTTTGACAAGTGTTGAATTGGTTTATCATATATATTCGACTATAAATTGAGATTTTTTTTTTACCCTAAAATGCCCACAAAGGAAAACTTTGGTTTATATTCAGGTCATTCAGGTCATAAGTTTGTACCTGGTGTCTAGTGGCCCCCCTCCCTCTCCTACACAGTGTTCCCTGGTGGTCTTGTGGCTGCCCTACTCGAGTCTCATAACTGCAGAGTAATGGCAACAGAGGAGGAGGAAGAACAACCTGGCTCTCTACTTCCTGTTCTGCAAACTGGGAATATATGGGGGAGGGATGGGGGCCACTAGACCACCAGGAAGATTTAGGAGTGAGGATGTTACAAGTAGCAGCCTGGGCTTCTACCCTAGGTTTATACTAAAGTCAAACAATCCTGGTGTCTGAAGGAAAAAATAAATACCTCGGTTTATCTAGGAACTAAATAAAGGCTTACTAAATACAGTAAATAGGTAGATTAATTAGTTTTTCCCTAAAAGTTTCCTTAGATTATAGAGACATTAAACTGTAAGATTAGATTGAGAGCTTCTAAGAGGGATAGTTAATAACATGAATTATTCAATGCCCTGCAATGCTCAGCATAAAATCTGAGAATAATAATGGAAATACAGATGAAATAAAAAAAATAATATATCGTGCAAAAGTCCATTTATGTCAGTAATTTAACCTAAAAGGGGAAACTAATATAGGAAATAGACTCATTACATGCAAAGCAAGATATTTCAAGGCTTTATTTATTATAATGTTGATGATTATAATTTACAGATTATGAGAACCCCAAAATCCAAATCTCAGACCATTAAAATATTGTGAAAATATATTCTAGGCTCAAAGTGTCAGACTCTAATCAACTAATTAATCCAAAACCCCTGCAAAGGGGTCCTATTTCATGTATTAGTTTCACCTTTTAAGTTGAATTACTGAAATAAATGGACTTTTGAATGGTATTAAATTAAAATGAATTTTGAGTTTAAGGGCTGGTTCAGATGGACGTCTGCATGGCATCGCGTTTTGGGGCTTTGCGGCGGCTGCGCGGTCAGGCTTTCAGTGGCCTTCGCATCGCGTTCTGATGCGGTCGCGTTTTTTGTTCCCCTAGGGGGACATTGGCCATCGCGGTTGGCCGCCCCCTGGAAGCTACATGTCGCTTCCAGGGGCAGCTCGAACGCTGGCGAAAATCGGGACCCGAATGCCGCGATCGTGCAAACGCGTGCAAAAGCTTGGTGTAAACGCTCCCATTGTTTATCGCGATGTTCCGAACGCTTGCGGTAAACGCTCCGCAACCGTCCTTCTGAATCAGCCCTAACCTGTAGTTTGTAAGTCTACTTGACTATTTGACAAATTTTGCCAGCTGTCCCCCTGCATGTCCTCGTAGTTGAGGTTTGTACATGTACTTGTGTCACCTTCCTGCTCACCACACAAAATCAAACTGTTGATTTGATGTCAACTGAGCAGGTAAGCGACACAACATTCTGAAATAAAAAATGGGGGTCACCAGGCTGGATGGACAGATATAGAATTTGTATTAAGCTGCTTGCTTTGCGTTCCACTTTAATGTTTGCTGGGGGAGGAAGAAGTTTGATATCGCTGATTGTTATCTGGTAAAAAGAACAAATGTTCCATCAAATTAAATTTAATAAGACAGCCTTTGAAAAGGATGTAGCATTTCATTCATCTAAATATAGATGTAT
The DNA here is from genome assembly GCF_040937935.1 of Hyperolius riggenbachi. Lineage (NCBI taxonomy): Eukaryota > Metazoa > Chordata > Amphibia > Anura > Hyperoliidae > Hyperolius > Hyperolius riggenbachi. The sequence continues at coordinate 158,074,793 of NC_090649.1, forward strand.
CATGTTTAAAGTGATTGTACATATGGTCTTCAGGGAGCTATGAGCAGTGACCTGGAGATTGACACAAGCAATAAATGTTTATGAGGGCTTGACTGATTGATGCTGAGGAAATGTGATTGCTTCCCAGGGTTGGCAAAGCTCTTGTCACTTTCTGCTGGCAACAAACCTCTGACAAGACAAACCATTATAAATGTATCCCTCTATAGAATCTACTGACATAAACAACATCTGGAAACTTGCTTCAGAGAGCCATGTGATGATCTTGCCTCAAGCCAGCTTGTAGTTGTGAAATTGTGATCACAGAGGAATATTTTTTTTAGCTGCTGAAACAAGCAGCTGTTCTGAAATGATCATTTACTTACACCGTCCATATAATGGATATTGTTTTTAAAGTCCAACTCTGGTTCAAATCGAATACCAAGTGGCAGATCAGTGAGCATTGTGTCCAAATGTTACCATTTCTGTGTGAAATAAGGCTCTTGCTTTAAAGTGATACTGAAGTGAAATAAAAAAAAATCAAATACTCACCTTAGTTCCCTCGTTCCACTGCTGTCGGCCCCATTCCACATATTTGCCCAACCAGTCATCTACACCTTTGGGAGTGCTGCCGAAAACAGGTGGCTCCATACTGTACGGAGCTACCCATCTTCAGAAGCAATCAGGGACACAAGTGCTCCTGAAGATGACCAAAGGCTCCCGGAGGCAGCGTACCTTTGTCGGGGGACGGCGCTTGAAGAAGGGGTCAGGAATACCTTATTTAGGGCCCTTTTTGTTATGCTTGCAACATGCTTTTAAATTTCATTGGAAATCTGTTTCTGCGCCTGCAATGCAACTCCATTCACTAGTATTTATTTGGATTGCTTTGATGTCTCTGGCAGTAACACAATCCACATCACAAGTGGGTAGTGCTAACATAATCCCCACCCCTGTCGTACCTCTTTAGTAACCTAAAGCAAATGGGTAGGTTGTCACTAGTGTTGGGCGAACATCTAGATGTTCGGGTTCGGGCCGAACAGGCCGAACATGGCCGCGATGTTCGGGTGTTCGACCCGAACTCCGAACATAATGGAAGTCAATGGGGACCCGAACTTTTGTGCTTTGTAAAGCCTCCTTACATGCTACATACCCCAACTTTACAGGGTATGTGCACCTTGGGAGTGGGTACAAGAGGAAATTTTTTTTAGCAAAAAGAGCTTATAGTTTTTGAGAAAATCGATTTTAAAGTTTCAAAGGGAAAACTGTCTTTTAAATGCGGGAAATGTCTGTTTTCTTTGCACAGGTAACATGCTTTTTGTCGGCATGCAGTCATAAATGTAATACATATAAGAGGTTCCAGGAAAAGGGACCGGTAACGCTAACCCAGCAGCAGCACACGTGATGGAACAGGAGGAGGGTGGCGCAGGAGGAGAAGGCCACGCTTTGAGACACTACAACCCAGGCCTTGCATGAGGACAAGAAGCGTGCGGATAGCATGCTTTGTACCGCCATGCAGTCATAAATGTAATAAAGATAAGTGGTTCAATAAACAGGGACCACGCGGCAACGCTAACCCAGCAGCAGCAGACGTGATGGAACAGGAGGAGGCGCAGGAGGAGAAGGCCACGCTTTGTGAGACACAACAACCCAGGCCTTGCATGAGGACAAGAAGCGTGCGGATAGCATGCTTTGTACCGCCATGCAGTCATAAATGTAATAAAGATAAGTGGTTCAATAAACAGGGACCACGCGGCAACGCTAACCCAGCAGCAGCAGACGTGATGGAACAGGAGGAGGCGCAGGAGGAGAAGGCCACGCTTTGTGAGACACAACAACCCAGGCCTTGCATGAGGACAAAAAGCGTGCGGATAGCATGCTTTGTACCGCCATGCAGTCATAAATGTAATAAAGATAAGAGGTTCCATAAACAGGGACCGACAACGCTAACCCAGCAGCAGCAGCAGCAGCACACGTGATGGAACAGGAGGAGGCGCAGGAGGAGAAGGCCACGCTTTGTGAGACACAACAACCCAGGCCTTGCATGAGGACAAAAAGCGTGCGGATAGCATGCTTTGTACCGCCATGCAGTCATAAATGTAATAAAGATAAGAGGTTCCATAAACAGGGACCGGCAACGCTAACCCAGCAGCAGCAGCAGCAGCACACGTGATGGAACAGGAGGAGGCGCAGGAGGAGAAGGCCACGCTTTGTGAGACACAACAACCCAGGCCTTGCATGAGGACAAAAAGCGTGCGGATAGCATGCTTTTTACCGCCATGCATGCAGTCATAAATGTAATAAAGATAAGAGGTTCAATAAACAGGGACCGGGCGGCAACGCTAACCCAGCAGCAGCAGCACACGTGATGGAACAGGAGCAGGCGCAGGAGGAGAAGAAGGCCATGCTTTTTGAGACACAACAACCCAGGCCTTGCATGAGGACAAAAAGCGTGCGGATATAGCAGCAATGCTTTTTGCCACCATGCAGTCATAAATGTAATACAGATGAGAGGTTCAATAAACAGGGACCGGAAACGCTAAACCATCCCAGATGTTCATTGGTCATGTTACTTGGTTGGGGTCCTCGAGTGTTGCGTAGTCGTTTCCAATCCAGGATTGATTCATTTTAATTTGAGTCAGACGGTCTGCATTTTCTGTGGAGAGGCGGATACGCCGATCTGTGACGATGCCTCCGGCAGCACTGAAACAGCGTTCCGACATAACGCTGGCTGCCGGGCAAGCCAGCACCTCTATTGCGTACATTGCCAGTTCGTGCCAGGTGTCTAGCTTCATGCCCGGTTTCAGGTCCAGCGGTGCCAGCCACAAATCCGTCTGTTCCTTTATTCCCCTCCAAATTTCCTCCCCTGTGTGCTGCTTATCCCCAAGGCAGATCAGCTTCAGCAACGCTTGCTGACGCATGCCAACAGCTGTGCTGCACTGCTTCCATGATCCTACTGCTGCTGGGTTAGCGTTTCCGGATGAGGTACAGCTTTGAGATGTGTTGGAGGAGAAGGAGTCAGAGAGGTAGGTGCTGCTGTTGTTATCCAGTGGGAGGGACGGCGGTGCAGCAACACCCGTGCCGTAGCAGGTGAGGAATCGCTGCCAGGCTCCACAAGGTTCACCCAGTGCGCGGTAAGGGAGATGTATCGACCCTGGCCGAATGCACTCGTCCAGGTGTCAGTGGTGAGGTGAACCTTGCAGGCAACGGCATTCTTCAAGCTTCGGGTTATTTAGCTGACCACGTGCTCATGCAACTCAGGCACTGCAGAGCGCGCAAAGTGGTAGCGGCTGGGAACCACGTAACGTGGGATGGCCACTGACATCATGCCCTTGAAGCTGTTTGTCTCCACCACTCGATATGGCAGCATTTCGCAGGCCAGAACCTTGGCTATGCTGGCTGGCTGTTACTGCCACGGCCCGGGGGTCATTTGCTGGCAATTTCCTCTTGCGCTCAAACATCTCAGAGACAGACAACTCAACCGTAGGGCTGCACACCGAAGGGCTGTTGGTTGTTGTGTTTGATGAACACTGGGAGACCTCAAGAGCACTAGTCCGGAAAGTGACAGTGCCAGCATCGTCTGATGTTTGTGAATGTTGTGAACCACGCAATGGCTGGGCTACTGCTGCTGCTGAGGCGGGTCTGGTGGTGAGTCTGGTGAACCCAAGGGAGGCAGTGTTGCTGGTGGTACCCTGTCCTGCCGCGTTTGCCCACAGAGTGGGATGTTTGGATAGAATGTGGCGGCTCATGCTGGTGGTGGAGAGGTTGTTAATACTTTTCCCCCTGCTCAGGCGGGTCTTGCACACCTTGCAAATCGCCATGGTAACATCCTCAGTGCAGTCTTCAAAGAAAGCCCAGACTTTGGAGCACCTGCCTTGCTGGCGATTTCTGTTTGCGCCTCTTTTGCCTCTCACTTGAACTTACATGCTTGCGGTGCCTGAAATTGCGCGCCGCCTACCTTGTGGCACAAGGCGAACTCGTGCAGCAGTGGGTTCCTCAACAGACTCATCTGTGCTGCTGCTACGACGGCGATGTTCTCGTTCACAAACAAAATCTGGGTCTATGTCCACATTGTCCATACCCTCGTCTTCCATCTCCTCAAACTCGTCATATGTCATTGTGGGGGGCCGCCGCCGTGGAGTAGAGCTCCCCAGAACAACCTCTGCGCAGCTCACTCCAACGTCGTCTGGTTATCTGGCAGTTGTGTGCGTGGTGTCGCTGCCGGTTGTGTCAGCTTTGTGCCCACTGGCTCCTTGTAACTGGCTGAGGACTCGGACCTCGTGCGTGATGTGCTGGTGCTGCTTAACCCACTGCTGGACGCTTGAGAGGTCATCCAAGTAATGATCTGGTCCTGTTCTTTTGGATCTGTGAGGGTTGTTGTCCTGGACAACATGGGCGGTATTGAGTGGGTTTTCTTGGGTGCTCCCCTGTGGCCTGTACGTGAACCGTCAGGGGAAACACCTCTTCCCTTGCCCCTCCCTCTTTCACCGGATTTCTTCCTCATTTCACTTATCCTTAAAGTACACGCTGACTGGCAGCAGTACAGTGGCAGTACAGAAATGCTATACAGTGGTGGGTGAGCGGTGTACCACTATTGTCAGCAGCGACACAGAGCACAATGCTATACAGTGGCGGGTGAGCGGTGTACTACTGTTCCCAGCAGACACAGAGTGGAAGTAAACACAATGCTATATAGTGTGGCTGAGCCGTGTACACAGAGTGGCATTAAACACAATGCTATATAGTCTGCTATATAGTCACCCCGAACAGGGTGATGTTCTGCAGAACCCGAACAGTGGCAAACACTGTTCGCCCAACACTACTGGGAGGGAACGCAGATTTTAGTACCTAAACACACGATACAACATGTTTTCCGGGGTCGGACTCTGAGGCACATACAGATGCTCCCGATCATCATCCTCATCATACAACTCTTCTCCTGAGTCTGACCTACCCACCACCTCTGCCACCCCAACATCCCCAGACACAGACCCCTCATCGTCCTCAACATTAACTTGGGATGCTGGCCTGAGCCAGACCTCCTCCTCCACATCAGGCCCCATCATCTCCTCAATGGCAGCCCTCATTAATCGCTCTGGCGACGGACCGATGGACACAACGTTCTCCTCCGGGGAGGGCTGCTGCTGACCACTGGCTGCTGGGGTGGATGTTATAGCTTGCGTGGGGCGTTGGCTGTTGCTGTTGTTGGGAGTGCTGCTCACAGCGGAGGTCTCTGGGGAACTCATGTTGAGCTCATATAGTGGTTGACGGTGAGTGGAGTATTACTGATCCCAGCAATATACACACTGACTGGCAGAGTACGCAATGCTATATAGTGTGGCTGAGCGGTGTACACAGAGTGGCAGTAAACACAATGCTATATAGTCTGGCTGAGCGAGCGGTGTACTACTGTTCCCAGCAGAATCAGAGTGGCAGTAAACAATGGTATATAGTCTGGCTGAGCAGTGTACACAGAGTGTCAGTAAACAATGGTATATAGTCTGGCTGAGCGGTGTACACAGAGTGTCAGTAAACAATGGTATATAGTCTGGCTGAGCGGTGTACACAGAGTGTCAGTAAACAATGCAATATAGTCTGGCTGAGCGGTGTACACAGAGTGTCAGTAAACAATGCAATATAGTCTGGCTGAGCGGTGTACACAGAGTGTCAGTAAACAATGCTATATAATCTGGCTGAGCGGTGTACACAGAGTGTCAGTAAACAATGCAATATAGTCTGGCTGAGCGGTGTACACAGAGTGTCAGTAAACAATGGTATATAGTCTGGCTGAGCGGTGTACACAGAGTGTCAGTAAACAATGGTATATAGTCTGGCTGAGCGGTGTACACAGAGTGTCAGTAAACAATGGTATATAGTCTGGCTGAGCGGTGTACACAGAGTGTCAGTAAACAATGGTATATAGTCTGGCTGAGCGGTGTACACAGAGTGTCAGTAAACAATGGTATATAGTCTGGCTGAGCGGTGTACACAGAGTGTCAGTAAACAATGGTATATAGTCTGGCTGAGCGGTGTACACAGAGTGTCAGTAAACAATGGTATATAGTCTGGCTGAGCGGTGTACACAGAGTGTCAGTAAACAATGGTATATAGTCTGGCTGAGCGGTGTACACAGAGTGTCAGTAAACAATGCAATATAGTCTGGCTGAGCGGTGTACACAGAGTGTCAGTAAACAATGCTATATAATCTGGCTGAGCGGTGTACACAGAGTGTCAGTAAACAATGGTATATAGTCTGGCTGAGCGGTGTACACAGAGTGTCAGTAAACAATGGTATATAGTCTGGCTGAGCGGTGTACACAGAGTGTCAGTAAACAATGGTATATAGTCTGGCTGAGCGGTGTACACAGTGTCAGTAAACAATGGTATATAGTCTGGCTGAGCGGTGTACACAGAGTGGCAGTAAACACAATGCTATATATAGCGTGGCTGAGCAAGGTGCACAGTGGCAGTACACACAATGCTATATAGTCAGGCTAAGCCGTGTACACAGAGTGTCAGAAAACACAATGCTATATATAGCGTGGCTGAGCGAGGTGCACAGTGGCAGTACACACAATGCTATATAGTCAGGCTAAGCCGTGTACACAGAGTGTCAGAAAACACAATGCTATATATAGCGTGGCTGAGCGAGGTGCACAGTGGCAGTACACACAATGCTATATAGCCAGGCTAAGCCGTGTACACAGAGTGTCAGAAAACACAATGCTATATATAGCGTGGCTGAGCGTTGTACACAGTGGCAGTAAACAATGCTATATATATAGTGTGGCTGAGCGAGCAGTGTACTACTGTTCCCAGCAGCGACACACAATGACTGGGGGGGACCCTGGCTAGCGTGGCTGGAGAGCGAACTACCCTGCCTGCCTACCCAAAGCTAAACCCACAGAGAAATGGCGGAGATATGACGTGGTTCGGGTATTTATTTACCCGAACCACGTGACCGTTCGGCCAATCAGAGCGCGTTCGGGCCCGAACCACGTGACCCGTTCGGCCAATCACAGCGCTAGCCGAACGTTCGGGGAACGTTCGGCCATGCGCTCTTAGTTCGGCCATGTGGCCGAACGGTTTGGCCGAGCACCGTCAGGTGTTCGGCCGAACTCGAACATCACCCGAACAGGGTGATGTTCTGCAGAACCCGAACAGTGGCGAACACTGTTCGCCCAACACTAGTTGTCACTCTCTAGGGAGGAGTAGCGGCATAAGAATCACAGTCATCACTGCTACACCCATGACATGGAAGTGTTTACCATGAGACTTGTGAAGGAAGGGATGCTTACTCTGGGAGAAACAGTGAGAGAAAGAAGGAAGAGGAGGCTGCAGACTTTGGCATTGCCTTGTGAGCTCCACACATGCTTATTATTCACATTATTAGCAGATTGAGAGAACTTCCATTTCTCCTTTTTGCAGCAAGATAGTGGGGATTCTTCTGATGGTCCCCTCCTCCCAAAGGAAGCTGCACTCCACAAGGTTCAGGGCCTCTTGTGCTGGCCTTTTGTAAGTTCACTCTCACTTTTTTTGTCCGCTCAAATGAGTTCCATCATGGATATGTTCATTGTTTTTTGCACAAAGTTGTACAAAGTGTTTGCATCCATAGTGATTAAACAATCCACAAATGGGCCCAAGGCTTTTATTTGGGCTATCTTATTTTATGATCTGGCAGGATCAAATTCTTATGATGTTACACAATCTACTTTTCCAGATATTGTTTTTGTCAGTTCTGTATTTCATTTTTACTGAAGAAATAATTCAGTACACAAAGAATAAAACAATATCAAAACAAAAATGAAGAGCGGAAAATGAAAGCGCATTCATAAAATTCCTATTATACCCTGAAAGCACAAAAGAAAGGAATATACAATGAGTTATTTTCCCTCTTTAGACTGTATGTTTGGTTTATAATTAAAAATTGTATACTGTATGCTTTTTTACAGTTTATAAAACAAATGTGTAGGTTTTGTAATTGTTACAGTATTATTTTTAAGTAACTGTGTTAAGACTACAGTTATGTTGTGATAACCAAAAAACAGCAGGAACTAATGGTCTCTTTATTGTTTCCGCATGATTTAATGGGCACCTGGTAGTAAAATTCCATCTTCCCCCATAACCAACAGAGAGGCTAACCTTGCAAGAAGCATGGAAAAAGCGTGAGACACTGAGGCTAGCTTCACACTGTACATTGGCGGTGCGGTGACTGCACTGCCAAAAACAGGCCTTCAGGGATTATCGCGATAATATGCGATAATCCCAGTTTGGCATCTGGCCAAACAGGAAGTGACACCCACTTCCTGTTTTGCAATGGATGGCATGCATGGAAGTGTATTTCTAAAATACACTTCCGTGCATGCACGACGCATATAACTGCGGCGGGTTTTTAAAAGTACGCGCATTGCCGTGAATTTACATGACTTCCGATCTCACGCAGATCGCCGCAGGAGCCGTGCGGTAACATAGGTATTGAATCGTGTTAGGCGCAGCGCACCGCAACGTGGGGAGTGTGAACTCCCCTATAGACTAACATTAGGTTGCGTGTGGAGCGGTAAATTTACCGCACTGTCTCAGTGTGAAAGGGCCCTGAGGAAGATAATTCGAACAACACTTTTCTGTGGTGCTCCTTTTTCAGCATCTGTTCTGAGTTAGGTAAATATATGATGGTTAGGTGATATATGATGTGTATGTGTGTCCCTGATTTCTCACATCTACACTGCCCTAGTATTCCACTCTAGGATTTTGTGTTCTCCCCGAGACAAGTGAGGTGATGGATCCAGAGCAGGAATTCGATGTTCACCTGAGAGGACTAATCAGGTAAAAAATAAAAGGCTAATCAAGCCAGTCTGGTTCAGACTGACCTGGGAGAAGCACACTGTGTGTGCTAGGCTTCAAAATGTATTGTGATTTTGTACTTAAAAAGGCCTGTGCTATTTATGTTTATTTGATCCAAGACAAGTATTAGACTTGTGTTGAAGATGGAGGATTTCACAGTATTAATGTTTAGTTCATAGCCGATCAAGGGACAAGATTTTTTGTTGATGTTTTTGTATGCATATTGTAAATAGTTGCAAATTATTACACAGTGACATAGTCAGCTAGGTTGAAAAGACATTCACCCATTGTAATGATCTGCGCTGCTGTCTGCAGGGGCAGACAGCTGTTTGACCATTTTTTAGGTCTGAGTGCTGCAGGTCTCTGGAAAAGAGACCTGTCTTCACTCTACAAGTTGCAGAGCTGCTGTTCTGGGGAGGAATTTGCATACACATGTCATGCAAATTGCTTAGCTGCTTCCTTTGATGGCTTGCAGTATAAATACCATTTCTTCCCAGAATTCCCTGCTGGTCATACTGGTTTGTTTCTGCTTATTTACCTGGAGAGTCAGCCTTTGCAAATCGTTTGCTAAGATTATCTTAGAGTAATTCCTTGGGAGTGCACTAGGCATTCCTTCTTGCGTAGTCAGATTGTATTATCTGTATTGCCTTGTATTGTCTATCTGTTGCGATTGTCTTGTCGCCAGCGGCGGTCGACAGGAAATCGTACCGTCTGTTGGGATCGCATTCTCCCTAGCGGTAGTGGCGGTGGTTCCTTCTGTCTGGGAGTGTAGGCCAGAGCTGCGGTTGCTATTGGCTACTCCTTCTGTCTGTCTTGTCTGGAGCGAACGCTTGCTGTAGGCTCGGTGAGGCAACCGTTTAGCAAGCGTTCACGTTCTCTTTACGTTTTTGTGTTACATCGGTTAGTTAGGGTTGGTGTGCTTTGTCTCTGTTGGGCTTTTCGTGCGGAGACCGCGCCATTAACGTGCTTTGTCGCTGTTGCGCTTTTCGTGCAGTGACCGCTCTTAGCGAGTGCGTTTGTGATTTTCCTTGGCGTTCTGATCATTGTTATTTGCTGTGTCTTTCTTGCTACATTTGTGCTCTGTCTTACTCGGTCTTGTGTCACTATTGGCAATCGCCACTCTTGCGATTGCATTCCCACTGCGTTTCCGCTGTTGTGTGTTCGCCGTCACACTAGATTGGTGGACACACATACATTCTGTCTCTGTGCTCACTTTCTCTCTACAGGTGCATAGCACCAAAGCTGGGTTCTATCGTTTTATACACTTGTGGAGGACTTCCGCAGTGTCAGCGCACATCTTGTGCGCTGACCACGGAGATAATTCCGCAACCGTTACGCCCATCAAGTTCAACCAGGAAAAAAAGAAATAAAAAAATTAGGTACATTTCTGTCCTGCGTCCTCACATATTCCAATTGATTAAAGGGAAAGAAAACAAAACTTACAAGGCTTGGCTCATTAACATATAAAGGGAAACAATTCCTTCCCATCTCCAGGTTGTACAGACAAATAAAGACTGCTGTATTGTGGATCACGGAAGACTGTCTTCAGACTTGCATTGCTCTGTATTTGTCCCAAAGGGCAAAGTTGATTTAGTCTGAGACTAGAATTCTGCTGTCACAATCTTATAGTACAGCTGCAACTGCACCTGTAAAATACCTCACTTCACATTCATTACTCCTTAGAGAGTTCCATCAGTCTGGTTCATCTTTGGGCATCAATCAGTGCTCTCCCACACTGCAGATGTAGCCAAGGATTGGGGGCAGACAGGAATAGCAATCTAGGCAAATGTAGCACACTGCATGCTTTTTCTTTTGTAACCACACATTCTGGTTTTGTTTTTGGAAAATTAGTCTGTGTTTTAAAATTGCATTAAATGTGATAGTGTGACCCTGCCCTTCTAACATAATTTTTCTTTTTAGATACTAAACCCTCCCTCCCTACACTGTCTCTCACATTGCTGCGCCTGCCCACCACCATTTTACTTGCATCACACAAGCTCCCCACCTCTTGTGGGTGGGTATGAAAAGTGGGAACAATTTGCATTGCGCAAAGGATTGCATATACCTTCAGAACGTGCCCCCCCCCCCCCCCCAAAAAAGCCTTTGTAGGTTGGTATGGTTGATGGAATATGGACCACATGCTTCCCGGACTCTTCATCCTGGCCTCCCAGCCAGCCACTCTGTCTCTAGGATTGGAGGAGCTATGGTTATTTTTACTGAATTTTCTTTTTAAGTGTCACATTGGAACAGATTTATCATACAGTGCAAGAAAAATTAGAGGAAAACGGGAGCAAATGTGGAGCAGAAACAAGGATCCTAATTGGTCAGTCTGAGTAAATGCTCCACTCTTGCACTAGTTATACTCCAATTTCCTTTGCACTTGTTTGGATAAATCTGCCCCACTGTATCAGCTTGCAAGCAGACTATAAAATATACTTGCTAAGTACTGAAGTGCATAGCAGCAGCCCATTTTTTAAACAAATTATGTGGGCAGCCCAGCTGAAATGTGGTGCAGTTCAGCATGGTTGTCATTCCTTTTTCGGTTTGACGATCTGCTCTGCTTTTTCCGTTTCTCCCTTGAATTAGGGTTTCAGTGCCACCTGGACAGCCTGAGTACAGATCTGAGAGTATCAGATGTAGTTGAGGCTGGCCAGTCTCCAGTACGCCACCAGTACGCCACCATGGTCCTTGGGTTCCTCAGAGGTGGCCCAAGGATAAGAAGCCAAACTGCAGAAGTCCATTTTGATTTAAGTGGAGCTGATCATTGTTCTTGGTGAAGAGAGAGCCACAGTATTAGTGGGTCTCTATGTCCTGGGAGCAATAAGGGCTGGGCTGGATGCAATCACATCTCGTCCAGTGATAGCCTTCATGTGGTCATACTAAGCCAGAAGATTGCTTTTATGATCCTAAGGCTTATTAAATCCGTCCCAATGGGGACCAATAAAACTGTGCTAGCTCATGTTTCTTTTCCCTAACACCATCCTATGAGGTTGCATATCTCAAAGCCAATTTCATTTAGCCAAAGATGGCATTAGTGTGGCTATTCTACAGAGAACAACAATAACATAAGGGGAAGAAATCTAAACGGACAGTAAAGTTTTAATTTACCTAAAAGCATGTAATGTGAAAATTACAACAATAAAACTTCTGTCTTAAGAGAAAACTCATTTCCACCGAGGAACATTAAGAATCTGCATCCATAATTCACATTCTAATGATTCCACAAGTTACACCCCTGTGAATACATTCTGTTATGTTTACACCAGAAAATAAAGGCCAGGATGCAAACATAAAGCAGAACCAGTTTTACAAAAATCTAGAACTGATGAATATTTTGCACTTAATGGGAAAAGTTAAGTAAAATTTTGGTCTAATTGATCTGCATAGGTGGGTCACGCAATGTAAGCTTACTCAGGTAGATATTGAGCAGAACACAATCACTCATCTGTGCCCACTTTTCTAAATAGTTAACAACTACACTACATTAGCCAGGAAGCTATCAGTATGGAGTTTATATATTCTCCCCATATTGGAGTAGCCTTGTTCCAGGGCAGGCAGAAGATGTCAGCGCTACATAAGACGGCTCACCCTGCTGCTGCTGAAACTCCCTGCCCCCATTAAAAACTCCCCCCCTCCTGAGTTGTAGCAACTGGGGGTGACATGTAATTTGAGCACCAGCTATTGTCAGCGGCCAAATTACTTTTTTTTCTCCTAGGAGATCATTTTTTATCTTCTATTTAAAATAACTTCCAAGCACTTTTCAACTAAAAAAAAAGTATTATCAAGATTATTTGGAGTATTTTCTTCCTTGCGGCTTAAAAGGCATTTTATTGAATAGTTTAAAAATATCACCTTGGAGAAAACTCAGGAGAAATAGTTAATTGCGTATGGGCCTATGTGCCCAAACTAGTCACTCAGCCCTGGCACCTACGGTAAATCATTAGCGCAGGCACTGCCCCGAAATTAGATGCTTCATATATATACAGATAGCTTTTATTAAACAAAAAAAAGAACAACAAGACCACCATGATCTTAGTTTACTTACAAATCATTTATTATTTAAAATCTAGAAATGAAGATATATATGAATATCACTTACCTCATCAGAAATTTGGCCTCCAAATGTAACCCAAGTCCCTGAAAATTAAACAAAAGCATTATTAAACGTTGTGATTTTTTAAAAATTATTATAGCAGGCACAATACAATTTTCTCATTCTTTCTGTATGATCTTTCAAACTGTATTGCACACATTTGTGCTTTTGCTTACTTTTCTAAGGTGACATTTTTATTATATGTTTTTATTGTACCTCTCCTACAGGGCCAGAAGGGGATTTCCTGCAGGGGCTGCAAGGCAATCGCCTCTACTGCTCAAACTAACATCAATAAATAGTCTGCATCTTTATTAGATTTTCACTGATGCAAGCCAGACCCCAGATATTGCCGATTGCTGAGACGTTTGTCAAAATGGCATGACTTACATATACATATAACTGAGCTTTGTCTTGTCGTGCAACGTGCTTTGCAACATTTTTATAGCATGTACCCCTATTATTAATTACTTTAATATACCCCTGAATTGAGGGAGGATTAGGGGGAATGAATGAAGCCCCTGATGGGCTAGACTACTTCCTCCTTCCATCTTCTCAGTGTCGAGATGCTACTTGTTGTCCTCAGGGTCCTTCCTGTTCCCTGTCCCTGATCCTCTAAGTATTCAAAAGGATCCTTCAGGCGAATACTCTTTCATAATTTACCCCAAGCAGCATTGCATGATTTAGAATGGCACAGGGGAAAATTCCAAACTGTGTGTAAACATCAAAAGTAAGGCGCTAGTCCATGAGCGGTTGCTTTCACTGCACCTGTGCAATTCGAAGCTCACGCATGAGCACTTCAGAATCGCACTACACTGCTCGGAGAAACTTCCCGAAGGCTCGGGACTCATCCGAGTGATGCAGTATTTCACTTAACTGAGTATTCTTTAAAGGTTTGTAAGAAATATACATAAGAATCTTTTAATCTTTTACCTTTCTTCACGGAAGCAACCCACTATGTTAGTTACACAGATTGCCATGGGAACACTGTAAAAGTGTCTGTACTAAAAGCTGTTCTCTGTTCTGAATTTATTTTTGATATTCTCATTTTTATTTTTTATAAAGTTTTGATAATTGGCCCTGACTGTTGAAGAGAACCCGAGGTCTGTTTGAAGAATGTTATCTGCATACAGAGGCTGGATCTGCCTATACTGCCCAGCATCTGTTGCTATCCCAAACCCCACTAAGGTCCCCCTGCACTCTGCAATCAGACATAAATCACAACGTGCTGTGTTGACATCTGTAGTGTCAGTCTCGGCTGCTCCCCCGCCTCCTGCAGAGCTAGGGTCCCTGCCCCCGTCCCTTCCCTCCAATCAGCAGGGAGGGAAGGGATGCAGGCGGGGACTGGAGTTCTGCAGGAGGCAGGGAGAGCAGCAGACTGACACTATAGAGATAAACACAGCCAGCTCTGACAAGCTGTTTGTCAGCAGCGTGGCTGTGATTTATGGAGGGATTGCAGAGTGCAGGGGGACCTTAGGGGGGTTTGGGATAGCAACAGAGGCTGGGCTTTATAGGCAGATCCAGCCTCTGTATGCAGATAATATTCTTCACACCCACCTCGGGTTCTCTTTAAGAAGCTTAACAGTTTTGTGCCTAGAATCCTATGTAACTCAAGCACTGCACACCATTTCCAGAGTCATAAGCTAATGATAAAGACTGCATCTACTGTCCTGAAATCACTCTATTACCATTTCAATATCAGTACCTGAAAAGTCCAATATTAATAGAAATAATTTCTCCGATGGGGTGTATGCAATAAACTGCATGAAACAGAATTACGTGCGTAAAGTCTTACCGAGTAAAGCAAAATGCAAGACATTTCATGCAATGCGATACACTCTACTCATTGTGTGTAAAGCTTTACGCATGTAATTCTGCTTAAAGCAGTTTATTGCATACACCCCATGGTCAGCTATAATGTCCATGCTACTGTCACCCCTAGCAACCACTAGGTCTTGCAACACTGAACAGCTCATGATGTAAGCGAGTAACATTTTGTTCTGAATTGTGCAGTACTTGTTACTCTTTAAATAAAGAATTTCAAGCAACTTACAGGCACGATACTGGATTAATTAGAGATGACAATAAACTTAACAATGTGGCATATGAGGTATGATGTAATGGCGATTATTATCAGGATTAAAGGACCACTATCGCGAAAAAAAGTAGGCATTTAAAATCTGACAGAACCGACAGGTTTTGGGACAATCCATCTCCTCATAGGGTATTTCAAGGGTTTGCTTTGTTTTGAACAGCATTTCCTGTACAGCAGTTTAACCACTTGAGGACCGCCCCCAGCCGATGGGCGGCGGCAAAGTCCGGGCCCAAACGACCGCAATACGCCCATCGGCGGGGGCGGCTGCGTGGGTGGCTATGCGGCGATCGCGTCATTCGTGACGCGATCAGCCGCCGGGGACTGGCTCCGCCCACCGCTCGTAGTAACCCGCCGGCCGTTCGGAAGCGCCGGCGGGTTACTAGCACCCGGATCGCCGCATGGAAATAGTATAATAGGCTTTGTAATGTATACAAAGCCTATTATACTGGCTGCCTCCTGCCCTGGTGGTCCCAGTGTCCGAGGGACCACCAGGGCAGGCTGCAGCCACCCTAGTCTGCACCCAAGCACACTGATTTCCCCCCCCCCTGCCCCCTGATCGCCCACAGCACCCCTCAGACCCCCCCCTGCCCACCCCCCAGACCACTGTTTGCACCCAGTCACCCCCCTAATCACCCATCAATCACTCCCTGTCACTATCTGTCAACGCTATTTTTTTTTTATCCCCCCCCCCCCTGCCCACTGCCCCCTCCTGATCACCCCCCCACCCCTCAGATTCTCCCCAGACCCCCCCCCAGACCCCTCCCCCCGTGTACTGTATGCATCTATCCCCCCTGATCACCTGTCAATCACCTGTCAATCACCCGTCAATCACCCGTCAATCACCAGTCAATCACCCCCTGTCTCTGCTACCCATCAATCAGCCCCTAACCTGCCCCTTGCGGGTAATCTGATCACCCACCCACACCAATAGATCGCCCGCAGATCCGACATCAGATCACCTCCCAAATCCATTGTTTACATCTATTCTCTCCTCTAAACACCCACTAATTACCCATCAATCACCTATCAATCACCCCCTATCACCACCTGTCACTGTTACCCATCAGATTAGACCCTAATCTACCCCTTGCGGGCACCCAATCACCCGCCCACACGCTCAGATTGCCCTCAGACCCCCCTTTATCAATTCGCCAGTGCAATATTTACATCTGTTATTCCCTGTAATAACCCACTGATCACCTGTCAATCACCTATCAATCACCCCCTGTCACTGCCACCCATCAATCACCCCCTGTCACTGCCACCCATCAATCAGCCCCTAACCTGCCCCTTGCGGGCAATCTGATCACCCACCCACACTAATAGATCGCCCGCAGATCCGACATCAGATCACCTCCCAAATCCATTGTTTACATCTATTCTCTCCTCTAAACACCCACTAATTACCCATCAATCACCTATCAATCACCCCCTATCACCACCTGTCACTGTTACCCATCAGATTAGACCCTAATCTACCCCTTGCGGGCACCCAATCACCCGCCCACACGCTCAGATTGCCCTCAGACCCCCCTTTATCAATTCGCCAGTGCAATATTTACATCTGTTATTCCCTGTAATAACCCACTGATCACCTGTCAATCACCTATCAATCACCCCCTGTCACTGCCACCCATCAATCACCCCCTGTCACTGCCACCCATCAATCAGCCCCTAACCTGCCCCTTGCGGGCAATCTGATCACCCACCCACACCAATAGATCGCCCGCAGATCCGACATCAGATCACCTCCCAAATCCATTGTTTACATCTATTCTCTCCTCTAAACACCCACTAATTACCCATCAATCACCTATCAATCACCACCTGTCACTGTTACCCATCAGATTAGACCCTAATCTACCCCTTGCGGGCACCCAATCACCCGCCAACACGCTCAGATTGCCCTCAGACCCCCCTTTATCAATTCGCCAGTGCAATATTTACATCTGTTATTCCCTGTAATAACCCACTGATCTCCTGTCAATCACCTATCAATCACCCCGTCACTGCCACCCATCAATCACCCCCTGTCACTGCCACCCATCAATCAGCCCCTAACCTGCCCCTTGCGGGCAATCTGATCACCCACCCACACCAATAGATCGCCTGCAGATCCGACATCAGATCACCTCCCAAATCCATTGTTTACATCTATTCTCTCCTCTAAACACCCACTAATTACCCATCAATCACCTATCAATTACCCCCTATCACCACCTGTCACTGTTACCCATCAGATTAGACCCTAATTTACCCCTTGCGGGCACCCAATCACCCGCCCACACGCTCAGATTGCCCTCAGACCCCCCTTTATCAATTCGCCAGTGCAATATTTACATCTGTTATTCCCTGTAATAACCCACTGATCACCTGTCAATCACCTATCAATCACCCCCTGTCACTGCCATCCATCAATCACCCCCTGTCACTGCCACCCATCAATCAGCCCCTAACCTGCCCCTTGCGGGCAATCTGATCACCCACCCACACCAATAGATCGCCCGCAGATCCGACATCAGATCACCTCCCAAGTGCAGTGTTTACATCTCTTCTCTCCTCTAAACACCCACTAATTACCCATCAATCACCCCCTATCACCACCTGTCACGGTTACCCATCAGATTAGACCCTAATCTGCCCCTTGCGGGCACCCAATCACCCGCCCACGCCTCAGAACGTCCTCAGACCCCAGCCCTGATCACCTCGCTAGTGCATTGCTTGCATCTATTTCCCCCCTCTAATCACACCTTGAGACACCCATCAATCACCTCCTGTCACCCCCTAGCACACCTACCCATCAGATCAGGCCCTAATTTGCCCCGTGTGGGCTCCTGATCACTCGGCCAAACCCTCAGGTCCCCCTCAGACCCCCTTCCGATCACCTCCCCAGTGCATTGATTGCATCTATTTTCCCCTCTAACCGCCCCCTGAGACACCCATCAATCACCTCCTGTCACCCCCTAGCACTCCTATCCATCAGATCAGGCCCAAAACATCCTGTCATCTAAGAGGCCACCCTGCTTATGACCGGTTCCACAAAATTTGCCCCCTCATAGACCACCTGTCATCAAAATTTGCAGATGCTTATACCCCTGATCAGTCATTTTGAGAAATTTGGTTTCCAGACTACTCACAGTTTTGGGCCCGTAAAATGCCAGGGCAGTATAGGAACCCCACAAGTGACCCCATTTTAGAAAGAAGACACCCCAAGGTATTCTGTTAGGTGTATGATGAGTTCATAGAAGATTTTATTTTTTGTCACAAGTTAGCGGAAATTGATATGTATTGTTTTTTTTTTCACAAAGTGTCATTTTCCGCTAACTTGTGACAAAAAAAAAATCTTCTATGAACTCACCATACTCCTAACAGAATACCTTGGGGTGTCTTCTTTCTAAAATGGGGTCACTTGTGGGGTTCCTATACTGCCCTGGCATTTAAGGGGCCCTAAACCGTGAGCAGTAGTCTAGAATCCAAAGGCCTCAAAATGACCTGTGAATAGGACGTTAGGCCCCTTAGCGCACCTAGGTTGCAAAAAAGTGTCACACATGTGGTATCGCCGTACTCAGAAGAAGTAGTATATTGTGTTTTGGGGTGTATTTTTACACATACCCATGCTGGGTGGGAGAAATCTCTCTGTAAAAGGACAATTGTGTGTAAAAAAAAATCAAACAATTGTCATTTACAGAGATATTTCTCCCACCCAGCATGGGTATGTGTAAAAATACACCCCAAAACACATTATACTACTTCTCCTGAGTACGGCGGTACCACATGTGTGGCACTTTTTTGCACCCTAAGTGCGCTAAGAGGCCCAAAGTCCAATGAGTACCTTTAGGATTTCACAGGTCATTTTGCGACATTTGGTTTCAAGACTACTTCTCACGGTTTAGGGCCCCTAAAATGCCAGGGCAGTATAGGAACCCCACAAATGACCCCATTTTAGAAAGAAAACACCCCAAGGTATTCCGTTAGGAGTATGGTGAGTTCATAGAAGATTTTATTTTTTGTCATAAGTTAGCGGAAAATGACACTTTGTGAAAAAAAACAATTAAAATCAATTTCCGCTAACTTGTGACAAAAAAAAAAAATCTTCTATGAACTCACCATCCTCCTAACGGAATACCTTGGGGTGTCTTCTTTCTAAAATGGGGTAATTTGTGGGGTTCCTATACTGTCCTGGCATTTTAGGGGCCCTAAACCGCGAGGAGTAGTCTTGAAACGAAATTTCTCAAAATGACCTGTGAAATCCTAAAGGTACTCATTGAACTTTGGGCCCCTTAGCGCAGTTAGGGTGCAAAAAAGTGCCACACATGTGGTATCGCCGTACTCAGGAGAAGTAGTATAATGTGTTTTGGGGTGTATTTTTCCACATACCCATGCTGAGTGGCAGAAATATCTCTATAAATAGACAATTGTGTGTAAAAAAAATAAAACAATTGTCATTTATGGAGATATTTCTCCCACCCAGCATGGGTATGTGTAAAAATACACCCCAAAACACATTATACTACTTCTCCTGAGTACGGCAATACCACATGTGTGGCACTTTTTTGCAGCCTAACTGCGCTAAGGGGCCAAAAGTCCAATGAGCATCTTTAGGCTTTACAGGGGTGCTTACAATTAGGCACCCCCCAAAATGCCAGGACAGTGAACACACCCCACAAATGACCCCATTTTGGAAAGTAGACACTTCAAGGTATTCAGAGAGGAGCATAGTGAGTCCGTGGCAGATTTCATTTTTTTTTGTTGCAAGTTAGAAGAAATGGAAACTTTTTTTTTTTCTTTTTTTTGTCAGAAAGTGTCATTTTCCGCTAACTTGTGACAAAAAATAAAATCTTCTATGAACTCACCATGCCTCTCACTGAATACTTTGGGATGTCTTCTTTCCAAAATGGGGTCATTTGGGGGGTATTTGTACTATCCTGGAATTTTAGCCCCTCATGAAACCTGACAGGTGCGCAGAAAAGTCAGAGATGCTTGAAAATGGGAAAATTCACTTTTGGCACCATAGTTTGTAAACGCTATAACTTTTACCCAAACCAATAAATATACACTGAATGGGTTTTTTTTTAATCAAAAACATGTTTGTCCACATTTTTCGCGCTGCATGTATACAGAAATTTTACTTTATTTGAAAAATGTCAGCACAGAAAGTTAAAAAAATCATTTTTTTGCCAAAATTCATGTCTTTTTTGATGAATATAATAAAAAGTAAAACTCGCAGGAGCAATCAAATAGCATCAAAAGAAAGCTGTATTAGTGACAAGAAAAGGAGGTAAAATTCATTTAGGTGGTAGGTTGTATGACCGAGCATTAAACCGTGAAAGCTGCAGTGGTCTGAATGGAGAAAAAGGCTCTGGTCCTTAAGGGGCGAAAAGACTGTGGTCCTGAAGTGGTTAACTGCCAAAATAGCAAGATACCAGCCGGCCTCCCTAATCACTTGCACACTATTATGTCAGTTAGATTTTGCAACTGTTGTTCAGGAAATGCTGTTGAAAACAAAGAAAGCCCTGAGAATCCCCCTTAAAAAGATGGACTGGCCCAAAACCTGTCATCTGTCACATTTTAACTGCCTACTTTTTTCGCGATAGTGGTCCTTTAACCACCCTGGCGTTCTGATTAAATCGCCAGGGTGGCTGCGGGAGGGTTTTTTTTAAATAAAAAAAAAACTATTTCATGCAGCCAACTGAAAGTTGGCTGCATGAAAGCCCACTAGAGGGCGCTCCGGAGGCGTTCTTCCGATCGCCTCCGGCGCCCAGAATAAACAAGGAAGGCCGCAATGAGCGGCCTTCCTTGTTTTGCTTACATCGTCGCCATAGCGACGAGCGGAGTGACGTCATCGACGTCAGCCGACGTCCTGACGTCAGCCGCCTCCGATCCAGCCCTTAGCGCTGGCCGGAACTTTTTGTTCCGGCTACGCTGGGCTCAGGCGGCTGGGGGGACCCTCTTTCGCCGCTGCTCGTGGCGGATCGCCGCAGAGCGGCGGCGATCAGGCAGCACACGCGGCTGGCAAAGTGCCGGCTGCGTGTGCTGCTTTTTATTTGACGAAAATCGGCCCAGCAGGGCCTGAGCGGCAGCCTCTGGCGGTGTTGGACGAGCTGAGCTCGTCCAGACCGCTCAGCAGGTTAAGAACTAACAAAGTCTAATGCAGAAGACTGCAAAAAAGTACAGTGCAAAAGTTACATCACCTATGTAAAGCAGGAACAAAATTGCTTATCAGAAATTAACATTTTTTTCAGCCCAGCGGTTTTTTCTCTTGATTGAATCAATAACAGTAATTAGCTTGTCAAAATGAGGCAGATGAGGGAGTGGTTTTTTTTTTTTACACATGCACTGCCTAGTTTACTTACATAAACAAAACAAAAAAACTTGTTTTATTGCCCCCAAGTCATTTTAACACTTTATCTCCCATTCAGGCTGGTATTGCACAGGACAGCTGAGCACATGGATGTGGGGCTCTGTTGCCTGAACATATGGTTCTCGACACTGTAATACTTGACAGTTTAATACTCATGTTTCATATGTTTGAATTTGTTCCCGCCTTACTGTATGTAAATATGCAATCTGTTTATTGATACGGCTTATGAGCATTGGGAAATCTGCATACTAAGTATTCTGAAAGATTTCCCTCCTGGATGGGGGACTGCCCTCAGCTCCAATTGCAGCAAGGCTGGACTTTACTTGTCATAGCCACTCCCCAGCAGCAGAGTAAAAGCCAAGGATCCACTCAGCCTAGTGTCCTTTGTCTATCCTGTTTGTTGCATTCCATTTACCAACAGGCCAGCAGGGCACTGGCCAAGATGCAATACTTTAAATTATTCAGCACAATTTTAACAAATTTGATCATTTCGATTGTCCTGAAAATTTGAGAGCTTTTCTTTGTTTTCGATTGATAAATCCGATCTAATTTCCCAATTTTTTTTTCGATTTTTGGAGATTGGACATGTTGAAAATTTCAGACCAACTTTATCAAGAATTGTATGGTGTGTGATGGATTGTCAATTACTTGATGTACAGTTCCACTTAATTTTTTCTGAGCTATTAATTATTTTATTCATGATTGGGGAGAAATTGAACATAGGTGTGTGGTACATTATTTAGATATTTGAATTGTTACAATCAAGAACCTTTCTTACAATTTTTCATCATTCTCTCTTTTCTGCTCATTCTTATCCAACCAATCTGTTCAACTGCTAGATATATTTGTTTGAAAGTTTTAATGTTTGTTTTTTTTGTATAGTTTATATAATACAATTAATGATATAATCCTTTCATGTTTGGCCCTTGTTACCTGATTATGCCGATCCATGCTAGTCCTTAGAAGAGACACATTACTGCATTGTCTTATCTTTATAAATTGTTTGATTTGGCTAGTTTGGTTGCAAATAACTGTTTTCTCCTTTTAGGAATAGATTGTTCTGAGGTCTGTCCTCCTCATTGCAATGTGGAGAGTGGTGGCAGCGAAATACCAGATTTCCAGTGCAAAAAGGATAACTTGTTTTTACTGATTGTACATACAATCAAGATTGTATCTTGTATGGGCACACCATCCAACTTTAAATGTTTACATTGCTCAAAGTGCAATTGCCTGCAGAAGCCTCCAGTGTGTGAGACCTGAATGGCAACTCTGGCGTGTTGCTTGTGAATATTCGCCAAATGCATTTTTGCTTTGAAAATGCTATTTTCAATTTTTGGAAAATGTTTGCTAACATATCTTGTATTTTCGCAGTTTTCAAGAAAACGCAAAAATTTATATTTTACTGCGATAATTTGTGAAAAGCACCGAAACACAGAAAAACTATTTTTACCACAAAAAAAAATGATATTTTTTTGCCATAGAAGTGTGAAAAATAACAATGCTTATTTTCAATAGTAAGTTTAAAAGGTAGGGCTTTAACCATTATTACTAGAGGGGCATTGATGTAGCCTGGGCTGCTGCATTTGACTTAACTTCTACATTTGTTAACTCGGGACGATATTCAAGAAGTCAGAAAAGGGTTGACAAAAAAAGGCCATCAAGAATCAGGTTTTGGTGAGCTTTTCATTCCTAATAAAGACGTGTACCATGACTGCTGTCACCGGAAGTGAGCCTGTTTTAGCAGTTCATTAGTGAGAAGTCTAGACACTGTGCGCTGCATTGGACTTTGTAGAATTTGTTCCTATCCTATTATGTCTCAGAAGGCGCATTCCTCAACTCACGTCTATATATAACAGCAGCTGAGTATATAAAAATACCCAGATATAATTGCTGCATGCACTCATTACAGCTTCTCACCTTATAAACGTATTCACACAAACAAATTAGATATGATCCAACTCAGACAAAAAGTGTGTCTGAATGTTCAGTAGAACTTGAATTAAAACGTAAATTCATTACAGGTCTAGAACCATTTCCACAGCCCATTATTTATAGAAATACTCCCAAATGAAATGAAGCTGTAACAAATACTATAAGTTATTAGTATGATTGTGTGCAGCTAAGTGTGTGACATCACTACTTACCAGACAGAAAAGGTTATACTGTATGTACAGATAAAAATAGCAATTCTGGTTTGATGTGACTCACAGCAAGGGATTAAAGTGAACTGTAGTCACCACTGTACGAAGCAGTTCATTTGGGTTCCCGCCTCCTCAATGTAAATTGCAGCTATGTGGTGCCGTGGTAGTAAGTTGGGCGTCTGAAAGCAGCCGATCAGTCGATCGGGTACAGACGTTGAGCACCGGGTGGTTAGTGTTAGGCATTAGAATGGGGGTTAGTGTTAGGCAGTAGGAGGTGGATATAGTGTTAGGCATGGAGGGGTTAGTGTTAGGCAGTAAGAGATAGATATAGTGTTCAGCATTAGAAGGGGGGTTAGTGTTAGGCAGTAGGAGGTGGATATAGTGTTAGGCATGGGGGGGTTAGTGTTAGGCAGTAGGAGGTGGATATAGTGTTAGGCATGGAGGGGGTTAGTGTTAGGCAGTAAGAGATAGATATAATGTTCAGCATTAGAAGGGGGGTTAGTGTTAGGCAGTAGGAGGTGGATATAGTGTTAGGCATAGGGGGGTTAGTGTTAGGCAGTAGGAGGTGGATATAGTGTTAGGCATGGAGGGGGTTAGTGTTAGGCAGTAAGAGATAGATATAGTGTTCAGCATTAGAAGGGGGGTTAGTGTTAGGCAGTAGGAGGTGGATATAGTGTTAGGCATAGGGGGGTTAGTGTTAGGCAGTAGGAGGCGGATATAGTATTAGGCATGAGTGGTTAGTGTTAGGCAGTAGGAGGTGGATATCCCTGGACTCTGCACTTTCCTTTACACCCCACATCCAAAGTATTGCAACTTCCACCTCCGCAACATCTCCAAGATCCACTCCTACCTGTCCCCTGACATCACTAAACTCCTCATCCACGCCCTTGTCATCTCCCGCCTAGACTACTGCAATTCTCTTTTGTCTGGCCTCCCCTCTAACCGTACTGCCCCACTTCAATCGGTAATGAATGCGGCGACCAGACTGATACATTCTTCTCATTCAAGCGCATCTACGACTCCGCTCTGTAAAGCCCTACACTGGCTCCCCATCAGCTTTAGGATCAATTTCAAAATCCTGTGTTTGGCCTACAAATCAGTGCACAAGACTTGCCCTACCTACATCTCTGATCTGGTCCACAGGCACATACCAGCCCGCCCCCTCCGATCCTCCAATGACCTGCGCCTAGTTGCACCACGCATATCTCAGTTCCATGCACAATTGTAGGACTTCACTAGGGCTGCCCCCACTCTCTGGAATTCGCTCCCACCAACCATCAGACTCAATCCCATATTTAATACCTTCAAACAAGCTCTCAAGAGACTCACCTTTTCATGCTCGCATACCCCCCCTACACCAGCACCATAATACTTTCTGTTAGACACCCTCTCAACAGATGCACCTATTGTCTCCACCCCCACCCTCTAGATTGTAAGCCTCTGACAGGGCCCTCCTCCCTAGTGTTTGCAGCTTGATTATGCAATCTTACTGTCAATCAACCCTCTTGTGCACTAGAACAGTCTCTATTTTGACCTATGACACTGTACTGTTATAATATCATTTGCATGATCTTGTTTTGTTGTGAGTTTCCTGTATGTCCTACCTTGTATGTTAACCCATGTTTCTACTGTGCAGCGCTAATAAATAATAACAATAATATAGTGTTAGGCAGTAGGAGATGGACATAGTGTTAGGCATTAGAAGGAGGGTTAATGTTAGACAGTAGGAAGTGGATCTAGTGTTAGGCATTAGGAGGGGGGTTAGTGTTAGGCATTAGGAGGTGGATATAGTGTTAGGCATTAGGATGGGGTTAGTGTTAGGCAATAGATAGATATAGTGTTAGGCATTAGAATGGGGTTAGTGTTAGGCAATAGATAGATATAGTGTTAGGCATTAGGAGGGGGGTTAGTGTTAGACAGTAGGAGGTGGATATAGTGTTCGGCATGGGGGGGTATTGTTAGGCAGTAGGAGATGGATATAGTGTTAGCCATTAGGATGGAGGTTAGTGTTAGGCAGTAGGAGCAGGGCCGGATTTGTACTTTTTACCGCCCAAGGCCAACTATCAGCAGCTGCCCCATGACCAGCAGCATCCTAACACCCCTCCTCCCAACATGGCAGGGATTAGATTGTAGGCTCGTACTTGTACAGATCGAAGCGGCTGGGCACATCCAGTAAAAAGACCTTTATTTGAAAATTCCGTCCTGAGGAAGCACTCCTATGTAGAGTGCGAAACAGCGGTCGACTATCTCTTACATGCTTACCCCTCTCTCTCTCCCAGCTGACTACTGCCTGCGTGCATGCATCCAAACTTTTAACTGATTTTCAAATAAAGGTCTTTTTACTGGATGTGCCCAGCCGCTTCGATCTGTACAAGTACTGGTTTGGTGGAACTGTCATTAGGGCTTTGAGCACTCCAGAGTGACTTGGATGGAGGTCCTGTGCACCTCATTTCTACCTCTCTGTTAGATTGTAGGCTCCTCTGAGGTCAGTTAGCGAGTGACAGGTGGCTCAGAGATCACTGTAAGTGCCCATTCACTGCCCCTTCATCCCCCGAGTGCCAGATCCAGTTGTTTGAAGCCACGCAATGTTATGTGCAAACTCTTTGTAGCAAGACAAATGTTTGGCAGGCTAACTGCTACTGCCTCCATGCTGCCCACAGACTCCCCTTGCTTTCCTGGTGCCCTAGGCCATGGCCTATGTGGCCTTGCCTGAAATCCGGCCATGAGTAGGAGGTGGATATAGTGTTAGGCATTAAGGAGGAAAGGGTTACTGTGAGAATGAGTGCTGTGTCAGTCAATAGGAAAATATCAGTAAGAGCAGATTACTGATATTTGCACAAATGGCGGCACCCGACGCCCAACTCAGTAGGCAGCGCTGCTATACATACACACCACTGTACATCTATTCCAAATATCAGCTGGCAGTGCTCAGTCACTAGAGGATGTAGAAATGCCAGGAATGTAATAAGGAAGGTGGAATTTCATTAAAGCCCCTCCCCCCATTACTTTTACTCCTTCTCACTCTCTGTGATCACAGGTTTTGTAGTCACACAGTCCTATCTATCACATATGTTATGGCCATCCAGCAGGTAAATTCAGTTTAATCTCTGGCTACCGGTGAGTGAATTTCTGAAAATCCAATTAATATGTAGGGTCAGTAGTAGTAGTGATAAGTAGTGATAATATTGCCATGTGCTATGCCTACACGTTAATATTCCCGATGTTTAATGAATTATCCCCATTGGCCTTGATTCACTAAGCATTACTGCCATTGGTAATGCAGAAATCAGCTGATTTTACAGAACGTTTTATCAAATGTTAATTCACTAAGGCTCTTACCGCATGGCAAGCTGAAATGACTGACCAGTGAGGTCAATTCCTCAATAAATGCCAAGAAATGCAAATTCACAAAGATTAGGCATGTGGTAAAACCAAGTGAGATGTTCGATATTTCTCTTTGGCCTTGAGTTAACCAACACTCAGCATTCGAAAAAATGTTATAGACAAAGGAGCCAGCCAGTAGGAGGAGTCGGCTCGTCCTGCTACTCCCTCCATTGGTGCCGATAGACTGTGGGACGGGCCAACTTTCTCTCCTGCCGGCAGCAGAGCAGAGAGCAGGCAAAGAAAGTAGTTTACCCTGCAGCCCTCTAGTTATTAACTTTTTAGATCCCTGCTACAAAATGCCAAGGAGCAACTGATGAGATCATCCAAGCATGGTGTGTCTTATGTTTATTAAAATTCATGTAACCTCAGGCTATAAAAAAAATGTTATGAAAGACTGATACACAGATTCAGAGATGTTAAAAAAGAGCATGCAGATCTAAAGGGATGCTGGGATGCATCTTACTATCCTAATGCTGCCATAGCACAGAAGTGGGAGAACATCACCGTAGTAGAACACAGTTGTTGCTGAGACCCACTCCACAGCTGGTTAGGCTTGTACTGTTTACCAAACAGTTCTTAGTGAATTGAAGTGGTGTTTTTGGTAAATTACTAAACTACTATCGCAGGTGTGAGTATATATTTTTTTTTAAATGTGGTTTTCTGCATGAGGTAATTTACCTTACATGAAATATTTACCGAACAGGTCTTAGTGAATTGAGCCCAATGGGCTACGCAGGCAAATTTCCTACTTTCACTGGTCTTTTAGTGCCTGTTGCTAGCCAAATCAGTAGCTAGAAGTGTCTTTCCTTATGGCTTTTACAAGATGATCTCTTTAAAATTACAGTAAAATCCCTTTATAGTAAACTCCAGGGGACCGGGCAAAGTAGGTTTATTCTGACTTTTATTTCTCAGTTCAGGTTTAAAGGGACTCCGAGCTCTAAATAAAAGCGAAATTGGTACTCACCTGGGGCTTCCTGCAGCCCACCGTAAGTCGGGAGGTCCCTCAGCGTCCATCTAGCTCTTCTCCCAGGGCCTGGCCAGAAATGGCTCCCCGGTGGCTCCTGGCAACACTGGGCCTGAGTGTCGGTCTCCTTCTTCCTGAAACGTCACGTCTGACGTCACGCCAGCCGCCTTGTGTCATCAAGGCGGCCAGTGTGGCAGTACTGCGTATGCATGGTTTAATCGCGCATGCGCAGTACTGTCACGCTGGCTGCCGTGATGACGCGAGGCGGCTGGCATGCTGACGACAGACGTGGCGTTTCAGGAAGAAGGGGCCCGACACTCGGGCCCAGTGTCGCCGGGAGCTGCCGCGGAGCCATTTCTGGCCAGGCCCTGGGAGAAGAGCCAGATGGACGCCGAGGGACCTCCCGACCTACGGTGGGCTGCAGAAAGCCCCAGGTGAGTACCAATTTCATTTTTATTTAGAGCTTGGAGTCCCTTTAATTATCAGTCAGGCTCAGAAATGCGATCACTATATTCATGTACAAAGTAAATCCTTAAACTCAGTACATCAAACTATAACTGATAACATGATCTCTTCAAGTCAGTTTATAATCTTCTTTTCTTGTGAAAATAGGAGTTGTTAAAGAATTCTCTGTAAAATAATTATAAAGCATTTTCTAGCACTGTTGTTACGGATTGCTGCAAGTACGCTCTTAGCTGTGTGCCGAGCATCAGTGATTATCACATTCCTGTTTAGTTTATGGACTGAAAAAAAATATATCTCAGCTAGGAGCACTTTATCTAATTAATACACATCATTACTTTAATAGTGCACATCAAGTAAGAACGGGTGAGAATGGTGGTGGGTGTTTCATATGAAGAATCATCAGACATGTGCATATCTCTGCCCAGTGACTACGGTGGTCACATAAAGCGTAGGCTATGCCTTTGCCACACAGACATTGGACAATCACCACACGGGGCACATTGATTGAGGCACAGATCCTGCAATGAACATTCCTCAGTCCATTAGAACCACAGCGGGGTACCATTAGGCTGACAGATGGATGGTCAGTTCCAGTATCCATCTCTGTTGGCAATTTGTTCAGTGATAACCAGCTTCACACTGCCACATGTAAAATATTATTTTAGTGTTTATATAGTGCCAACATCTTCCTGCAGCAATGTACAGAGTACATTGTCTTATCACTAACTACAGGCCCCCAACTCTCCCAAATCCTGCGGGACCGTCCCAATTTGGGGCTGCGTTCCCGCTATCCGGCGCCACCTCCCTTTTGTCCCGGCCAGCTGGGCAGAGACGGGGAAAAAATGATTGAGGCGCCAGCCGCAGGGATGCGGTATGCGGAATGGGTGGCCGCAATTACATTCTTCCCTCCCTTCCTCCTAATGTGCCCCCCAGTGTCCCCCCTCGTTGCAGAGTAAAGTGCGCAGCGGAGCGGGCTGTCATTTAATCTTACCATGTCATGTTCATGGGGCAATTTAGGGGGAAGCCAATTAATTTATCTGTATTTTTAGGGGGGATGTGGGAGGTAACCAGAGTGCCCAGAGGAAACCCACGCAGACACGGGGAAAGCATACAAACTTCGTGCAGATAGTGCCTTGGCTGGAATTCAAACTGGGCACCTAGCAAGGCAAGGTGAGAGTGCTAACCTAATGCCCAAAATAGTAAATAATCCAGACCCAAAGCCCCTTCGAAGCACCAGTTAACAACTGTCTATCCATCATGCTGTGAGTCGTTCAAATCTTGAAGCCAAGAAATGTATGCAAAGGTTTATAAAAATTTAAAATGAATTGTTAAATAGAGATGGTCCGAACGGTTCGCCGGAGAACGGTTACAGGCGAACTTCCCGTGGTTCACATTCGCCAAGTAACGCAAACTTTTCCGGAATTTCGGTTCGCCCCCATAGTGCACCATTAGGGTCAACTTTGACCCTCTACATCACAGTCAGCAGGCACATTGTAGCCAATTAGGCTACACTCTCTCCTGGAGCCACTCCCCCCCTCCTTATATAAGGCAGGCAGCGCCGGCCATTACACTCACTCGTGTGCCTGCATTAATTAGTGAAGGGACAGCTGCTGGCAGACTCTCATAGGGAAAGATTAGTTAGACTCTTGTAGGCTTGTTAGCTTGCTCCTGGCTAATTGTTATTGCTAAAATAGCACCTCTCAACAGATCTTTTGAGTGCCAATGTTCTTCTGATGTTTTTTTTTTCGTGTTGCCCACTGACACTGCATTATACAGCCCTATCTGTTGCAGCTGGACCGTGGTAATTGCTATTACTGTGCCAGCCAGGCCCTGCCTAACTATCTATACTGGGACACCTACCTATGCCTACCTAACTACTGGGACACCTACTTACCTATATGGGGACACCTACCTATGCCTACCTACCTACCTATGCCTACCTACCTATACTGGGTCTCCTACCTATGCCTATCTAACTACTGGGGCACCTACCTATGCCTATCTACCTATACTGGAACATCTACCTATGCCTACCTACCTATACTGGGACTCCTACCCATGCCTAGCTAACTACTGGGGCACCTACCTATGCCTATCTACCTATACTGGGACACCTACCTATGTCTACCTACCTATACTGGGACTCCTACCTATGCCTATCTACCTATACTGGGGCACCTACCTATGCCTACCTACCCATACTGGGACTCCTACCTATGCCTAGCTAACTACTGGGGCTCCTACCTATGCCTATCTACCTATACTTGGACACCTACCTATGCCTACCTACTTATACTGGGACACCTACCTATGCCTAGCTAACTACTGGGGCACCTACCTATGCCTACCTACCTATACTGGGACTCCTACCTATGCCTAGCTAACTACTGGGGCTTCTACCTATGCCTAGCTAACTACTGGGGCACCTACATATGCCTATCTACCTATACTGGGACTCCTACCTATGCCTAGCTAACTACTGGGGCACCTACCTATGTCTATCTACCTATACTGGGACACCTACCTATGCCTACCTACCTATACTGGGACACCTACCTACCTATACTGGGACTCCTACCTATGCCTAGCTAACTACTGGGGCACCTACCTATGCCTATCTACCTATACTGGGACTCCTACCTATGCCTAGCTAACTACTGGGGCATACCTATGCCTATCTACCTATACTGGGGCACCTACCTACGCCTACCTACATACAAGAAGATAATAAGGTCGTTGCTTCATTGTGGACAGACCAAATTTGATCAGCTGGACAGTCACTGTTGGTCTATCATTGAGCTACCACAGCCCGGCGACCATATGGGCTTGAAAACCGCCATGGCCTGCACTCTCGCCATGGTGCGCTCCAGTCCAGCATGGCCGTCACTACGCAAACAGCTGTTTGCGGTGCGTTACACAGTGAGTTTGGTGTGTCAGTGTGAAGCAGTACTCTAATTACACTCCCTGATTGATGTATACACATGCAAGATGTTTTAGAGCACTTTAGGCCTGCAATTTAGCATGCAATGTGATTTCTGCCCTTAAAACGCTGCTTTGCGTCAAATCCAGATTTTTCCCCGGGACTTTTGGCGTCTATCCCACTCATCCATGCAAAAACTCAGATGTTAGACCCCTTGAAACATCTGTTCCATCACTTTTGTGGCCAGCATAAGTGTTTCTAGTTTTCAAAGTTTGCTTCCCCATTGAAGTCTATTGCGGTTTCGCACCGGGTTCGCACGAACCTTTCGTGGAAGTTCGCGAACCGAAAATTAGAGGTTCGGGCCATCTCTATTGTTAAAAACTTGTTATAGGGAATGCCTGCTGTGATATCTTAAAGTGTACCTGAGGCAGAGGCAACATGTGACATGATGAGATAAACATGTGTATGTATAGTACAAAACATTAATAACCAGGCTGTTTTACTTGTTTTATTTTGCTGCCTGAAAGAGTTCATTTCTAGGCATGAAAGTGACAGCTTCTGACTAGTGGGTATCTTCAAATCACAAAATTCTGAGTGATCAATAGATACACAGGAATTTACCTGAGAGGGACTGAATACTAAAACTTAACCTTTAATATTAAGTTTAAAATCAAATGAAAATGCTGTCATATATGAGATGGACAAATACCATTAGACTACGTTGGAAACCATTATAAGGTAAGTAATGTATTAGGGAAGACCCATTCCAATCGCAGTGTTTGTATATAAAAATAAAATTAAACACCCTTGTGGGTACCTTGTCAGGAATATAGTGAACATCACTATTAAGCAAATTAGAGCCATAAAAGTTTTTGTGGCAGAATTCAACTTCTGAGGGCAGGGAGAGAAAAAATACATGAACTATTGACCTTTTTCTAACTCTGGGACACTTAATAGGCTGCCACTGATTAGTTACAATAAAACATTCACCCTACTTTGTAATTGTTTAAATTTAAAAGAAAACCATGGGATACTTTCATTTTTTGGAGTAGGAGGATAAATATAATTGTTTATCTCATAAGTTTATTTTCACTTCAGGTTTACTTTAAAGTGATTACTTTCAGTAGTAATGACCGTGCCCTCTAATCTCCAGCATTACACAACTAGAGATGGTGGCAGCTGGCGAATGGGTACTGCCTCAGCTGATAGCAGTGAGAGAGGGTGGTGTAAGCACAATTTATCACTCAGACTGAAGTAGCACAACATCCAGATATAAATAAAGGCACTTTCAGAAATCAGACAGCAACTATAAAATCATGAAACTTGTATAATGTCCTCCTGGGTTTACCTTACATGATTTGAATGCTGGATCACACTAATATGACCTTGTAGCAGGTCAGTGCAAACTAAACTGTTAGTTTGGCTGCGCAACATGATCAGCCAAAGAAAGATACGGTTGGAGTAGAATAATACATGGCATGGGCAAAGGAGGGCAGGCTGGCCTGTGAACTTCTGAATTAAGAAGTCCAACCAAATTTAGGTTCCTGCTAGGCCTATTAGAACCCCAGTAGTGAGTGCATCAGTGAGGTGCTCTGATCCTTTGGGTTTATCTCAAGCCTATTTTAACAAACTGTCTAAATTCCCTGCAGCCTGTGTACTTGCCCAGGGCCGAGCCGAGGCATAGGCTGGAGAGGCTCAGGGCGCAGTGTAGGAGGGGGCACAGAATTCATTCAGCTGTCATTCCTAATTGTGTATTAAGCAGAAAGAAATAAGAAAAGGGGATACATAGCAGTGACTGCAAGCCATATAAGTAGATATTAAGGTGTTGGGGAGGTTGTGGGCCCTGTGGCCCTCTTAGTCTAATAGCAATCAGTGTGTGACAGCTGAGGTGGGAGGGATGGAGAGGCGCACTTTGGTGTCTCAGCCTTGGGTGCTGGAGGACCTTGTCCCTGATCTGTACTTGCCTCATCCACATGGCTCCAAGTAGAGGCACCCTCCATGGTTATTTTATATTTCAGTGCATATACTTTTTTTTTGAGAGGCATGAAGATTGCAGGCAGTGCATGGCATTGTACTACTGCCTGCACCAGGGCAGTTTCTAGGTTAAATTGCACCCAGGACAAGGGTGTAAAAATTGCCTCCCCCCCCGTAGAACAAGGTATAGGTGCCCGCAGTATAGGTTAGCCAGATCTAGTTGCCCCCAGCATAGTTACAGTGAGTTGCAAAAGTATTCGGCCCCCTTGAAGTTTTCATCATTTTGTCATATTACTGCCACAAACATGAATCAATTTTATTGCTATTCTATGGAAACAGCGTTTAACAACCCACATATTAATACACAAGATTCCACATTTAAAAAGTCCACAACACCCTCAATAGGTGTGATCCACAGGTATCCAGTTAATAGTCCAAGCAATAATTCTTCATATACAGTTCATAGCAGTAATGATATATTCTCACCGGAACAATAGGCCAACCACTAACGATTAGCAATCACGTTTTTGGACCATGCCAGCACACGAACTCCTCCACTGATATAGGACTCCTCAGATGTGTGTATACATGTCATATGAAAGAGAGACACAGCAATAGTGTGATACCGTTTACAGAGCATACACTATCCAGCACCACCAGTGTGCCCACTCCACTCACGGGTCACCCTAAAGTGCCTCCACCAGCTATGCACTCAAGCCTCTCACCAGATAATATGGCCAACCCTTCACAGACCAGCAG
The DNA here is from genome assembly GCF_040937935.1 of Hyperolius riggenbachi. Lineage (NCBI taxonomy): Eukaryota > Metazoa > Chordata > Amphibia > Anura > Hyperoliidae > Hyperolius > Hyperolius riggenbachi. Next base: position 158,108,760 of record NC_090649.1, read on the forward strand.
CTCTAGCTTGTTGTGATGACTTTCTCTTGTGTCAGCAAAGAAATGATCTAGGGCTCAAACAGGTGTACCATAGCGTAATTCCATTTAATAACAATATATTAAAAAGAGCAAGTGCACTTACAAACATCCAGTTAAAATGCGCATATAAAACAATCCTCGAGGTGATCCAGCGTCTGACCGGCTCCTACAGCGCCGCCCGACTAGTTTCGTCACTTGGACTCATCAGGAGCTTAGCTAATAGGAGCCTGCAGACGCTTTTAAACAGTTTTCACATCACATGACCATATGATTCAGTGAGCACCATTCGCTGAGCTCTTTAGCTCGTTTCTAACCTCACTGTCTATTGGCTCTACGTTGTGTGTTATCAGGGACTACATTACCCATCATTCCCTAGGATCAGATCTATCCCAGGCTCTCCAATTGGGTGGTTAGGGTCACAAGCCCCTCAGGGCTCCACCCCTCCAAATTCCGCCCTAAAATCCGTTTTTTTGTAACTCCTATCAGACGGACTACAAATGGCAGCATGTTGAACGGATCTTAAAACAATGCAGCCGGGTGGATTGAACGTTGAGCTTGATCTGAATTGTCATATAGCTGATGATTGAAGGGAGGATTGAATGGAGCTGTATATATGAATAATGATGGGGGACACAAATGTGAAGGTAAAATTGTATTCAATTCAGTTATTGTAATTGGTGAATATGTGTATTAAGGGGTGGGGGCATTATGGACAGAAAGGGGTTTATTTGTAGTAATGTACATGGTGTTACATATGTGGAAGTGAGCGCCTAGAAACAGAGGTAAAAGTAGAGCAATTGTCCCTTTCCTATGGTAGCTGGTGTAGCCTTTTTTGGAAGCATTACCGTGGACCCATGATTTTAGTCTGTTGAGGTTTTTTGCCCGCTTATGATGCGGAATTCCGGATCGCAAGATCAAGGAAGGAAGGGGAAGGGGAAGGAAGGGGAAGGGAAGAGAAGGGAAAGGAAAGAGAGAAAGAAAAAAAAAATAAATTTAATTTTTATGCGGAAATCCGTTTTTTATGCGGAATTCCGTTTTTTGAATGCGGAAATCCGTTCAACATGCTGCCATTTGTAGTCCGTCTGATAGGAGTTACAGAAATCCAAGTTTTAGGGCGGAATTTGGAGGGGTGGAGCCCTGAGGGGCTTGTGACCCTAACCACCCAATTGGAGAGCCTGGGATAGATCTGATCCTAGGGAATGATGGGTAATGTAGTCCCTGATAACACACAAAGTAGAGCCAATAGACAGTGAGGTTAGAACGAGCTAAAGAGCTCAGCGAATGGTGCTCACTGAATCATATGGTCATGTGATGTGAAAACTGTTTAACCACTTGATGACCCACCCTTTACCCCCCCTTAAGGACCAGCGCTGTTTTGAGTGATCTGTGCTGGGTGGGCTGTGCAGCCCCCAGCACAGATCAGGTTGCAGGCAGAGAGATCAGATTGCCCCCATTTTTTCCCCCCTATGGGGATGATGTGCAGGGGGGGTCTGATCTCTCCTGCCTGCCTGGGTGTTGCGGGGGGGCACCTCAAAGCCCCCCTCCGCGCGAAATTCCCCCCTCCCTCTCCTACCTGCTCCCCCCCCCCCCCCCCCCCCCGGCGATCGAGGCTGCACAGGACGCTATCCGTCCTGCGCAGCCAGTGACGGGACGTCCCCTGTCACATGGCGGCGATCCCCGGCCGCTGATTGGCCGGGGATCGCCGATCTGCCTTACGGCGCTGCTGCGCAGCAGCGCCGTACAATGTAAACAAAGCGGATTATTTCCGCTTGTGTTTACATTTAGCCTGCGAGCCGCCATCGGCGGCCCGCAGGCTATTCACGGAGCCCCCCGCCGTGATTTGACAGGAAGCAGCCGCTCGCGCGAGCGGCTGCTTCCTAATTAATCAGCCTGCAGCTGGCGACGCAGTACTGCGTCGCTGGTCCTGCAGCTGCCACTTTGCCGACGCACGGTATAAGCGTGCGGTCGGCAAGTGGTTAAAAGCGTCTGCAGGCTCCTATTAGCTAAGCTCCTGATGAGTCCAAGTGACGAAACTAGTCGGGCGGCGCTGTAGGAGCCGGTCAGACGCTGGATCACCTCGAGGATTGTTTTATATGCGCATTTTAACTGGATGTTTGTAAGTGCACTTGCTCTTTTTAATATATTGTTATTAAATGGAATTACGCTATGGTACACCTGTTTGAGCCCTAGATCATTTCTTTGCTGACACAAGAGAAAGTCATCACAACAAGCTAGAGCTGCTGGTCTGTGAAGGGTCGGCCATATTATCTGGTGAGAGGCTTGAGTGCATAGCTGGTGGAGGCACTTTAGGGTGACCCGTGAGTGGAGTGGGCACACTGGTGGTGCTGGATAGTGTATGCTCTGTAAACGGTATCACACTATTGCTGTGTCTCTCTTTCATATGACATGTATACACACATCTGAGGAGTCCTATATCAGTGGAGGAGTTCGTGTGCTGACATGGTCCAAAAACGTGATTGCTAATCGTTAGTGGTTGGCCTATTGTTCCGGTGAGAATATATCATTACTGCTATGAACTGTATATGAAGAATTATTGCTTGGACTATTAACTGGATACCTGTGGATCACACCTATTGAGGGTGTTGTGGACTTTTTAAATGTGGAATCTTGTGTATTAATATGTGGGTTGTTGAGCGCTGTTTCCATAGAATAGAAATTTTGTACGTAGTGTGACACACACAATTGAAAAATAGCGATCCGACCAGACAGAGATTTATTAAGATTTATCAATATTTAGAATATCTATTGAGGAGCGCACTGATCAAATATAGAATCAATTTTATTGGAATTCCACGTGAAAGACCAATACAAAGTGGTGTACATGTGAGAAGTGGAATGAAAATCATACATGATTCCAAACATTTAAAAAATTAAAAATAACAGCAAAGTGGGGTGTGCGTAATTATTCAGCCCCCTTTGGTCTGAGTGCAGTCAGTTGCCCTTAGACATTGCCTGATGAGTGCTAATGACTAAATAAAGTGCACCTGTGTGTAATCTAATGTCAGTACAAATACAGCTGCTCTGTGACGGCCTCAGAGGTTGTCTAAGAGAATATTGGGAGCAACACCACCATGAAGTCCAAAGAACACACCAGACAGGTCAGGGATAAAGTTATTGAGAAATTTAAAGCAGGCTTAGGCTACAAAAAGGTTTCCAAAGCCTTGAACATCCCACGGAGCACATTCAATAAATCTATAACACCTTAGTAAATTCAAAATTAGATTTTACCCATGAGGTAAATTATCAAACGTTTGATAAAGTGTTTGATAAAGCTTAGTGAATTGAGGCCACTGTTCGGGTATGTATTTGGCTGGTGTTGGCTCCGCCCACTTTTTCTAACCCTAACACACAATTACTCAATTACCAAGTTTGTGAGCTTTGCGGTCTTTGGCATCAATAATTTGCATTGAAATGAAACTCTGATTGGCTGTTTGTGGCTCCACCCTTTTTTCTGAATTTGAACCCCAGTCACCCAATGACCAACTGTACCTGTAATTGAGGAAAGGGAAATGCCAGTGGAGACAGAGAGGATTAAAAGTGCATTTAAAGCAGGCGTGAAGAAGGTGGAGACCTGGGGGATGCGATAAGAAGGAATAGGGTCCAGATAGAAAGTAATGAGTTTACACAAAAGTTTACAGATTAGTGAAGTAAAGGCATGGTTATAAGTGACTAGACATGTAGAGATGAAGGTAGTTTAGAATGGGTGATCAAGCAGGTAGACAAAAGGAAGGTGGAGCAGGTTATTGGGCTGTTAAATAAGGATGCTTTTTTTAAAGCTGTTACATATTACATCAATCTTGCTAGTAAAGCATGATACAATTATTCAGCTGATAAACATGTGGTTGGAGAAGGAGGTGGGCGGCAGAGTAGGGAGTAGAAGTTGAGTTGTGGGACTGTGAGGAAATGAGTAAGGAGAAGCATGACTGCTTGGTGAGAGAAAAAGCATCCCTCAGCTCCTGCAGTAGTGTTCTACCTCCGCTCCATTCTGCCACTTGGAATGCCTTTTCCTTTTTTTAATGGGCTTAATGAACCAGGGTTGCCAGTTGATGTGGGGGGGGGGGGGCAGTGTTGATGGGGAGTCAGTGTAGGAGGACAGAGTGCTCAAGGGTTGCAAAGCATCAGCCAGGGAAATGAGATTTAAAGACACCCGAGGTGAAAATAAACTGATAAAATAAACAATTGCATCTATCCTCCTCCTCCTAGAAATGACTTTTTTTTTTTTTAGATATCCACATTTTCTGCTAGGAAAGTGTTTTATGACTAATTCTTTATCACTGAGGGTTACATTATAGTCTTACCCAGTCCTGACTCAGACCAGAACTGTCACTTACATACCTGATTTTTAAACCTTTCAGGCAGAAAAAGAAAATGAACACAGCCTAGTTATTTGTGTGCTTGGCACTGTACATACACATGTCTATCTCATCATGTCACATGTCACTTCGGGTATCCTTTAAAGCAGTGTTTTTCAACCGCTGTTCCGCGGCACACTAGTGTGCCACAAGATGTTGCCTGGTGTGCCGTACGGCAGGGGTCCCCAACCACCAGGCAGCGGCAGGTCTAGCCTCTCACTCCTCCCCTCCCCGCGGCCACCGCTCCTATTACCTTATCATGAGCAGGCGGCCACTTGTCCGAGTAAATTCCCCCGTAACTGCTCTCCTTTGTTGCATCTCCTATTACAGCAGCGCGCTCGGCGGCTGCTGTGATAAACAGGAAGCGGTACAGCGGTTCCCATGGAAATGGCGATGCAGATCGCCGCTACAGGAAGCCGCTGTACCGCTTCCTGCTCATCACAGCAGCCGCTGAGTGCGCTGCTGTAATAGGAGATGCCACTGAGGAGAGCGGCTACGGGGGAATCTAATCGGACAAGCGGCCGCCCGCTCATGATAAGGTAACAGGAGCGGTGGCCGCGGAAGGGGGAGGGGCACTACCTACCCATACTAGGAAGCTATACTGGGGCACTACCTACCTATATTGGGCACTATACTGGGCACTATACTAGCTATACTGGGCACTACCTACCTATACTGGGCACTACCTACCTATACTGGGCACTATGCTCGCTATACTGGGCACTATACTAGCTATACTGGGCACCATACTGGGCACTATGCTAGCTATACTGGGCACTATACTGGGCACTATACTAGCTATCTGGGCACTATACTAGCTATACTGGGCACTACCTACCTATACTGGGAACTATACTAGCTATACTGGTCATTATACTAGCTATACTGGGGCACTATACTAGCTATACTGGGGTAACTATACTAGCCATACTGGGGCAACTAAACTCCCTATACTGGGGCAACAATGCTAGCTATGCAGCCGCTTCCCAGCACCCCTCCGCCCCATAAACCGATGCGCACGACACTGTCCACTAGGTTGCGCAAATCCCCCCCCCCACCGTTCCCCGGAGAAAAACTTGGTCAGAAAGTGGTCCCCGGGCCAGAAAAGTTTGGGGACCACTGCTTTAAAGAACAAGCGACACCCGTGCTAACCTAGAAATAAAAAACACATATATAAGTAGATAAATACTACTTCTACTTACATAACAGATGTATTGTGCTATCCATGTAATGATTCCTGTGAATTTTATAAAGGAAAAGCAGAAAATCCTATTATAGGCAGTGGCCATCTTGCCAAGCTAATGCTGACATCATATCCTCCCTGACTCTTGTTTTCCCCCCTCCCTTCTCTTGCTCATTGTGTATTCATTAGCTGCCCTCCTCCCAGAGTCTTCAGACACTCACACTGAGGTGTGTACTAACAACTGCACTGTCTTTTTTTTATTTACACATCCAATCACTGAGTCACCTCAGCCTTGCTTGAAAACACAGGTAATCAAGGGTGTTTCTGATAAGCAGCTAGGCAGGGAAATAAATGGAAGAGGAGGAATATATTATAGATAAAAAGAACTCCCAGCATTCAACTGTTTGGCACTGACTACTAAAGGGCCAGTGCTCCTAAAGTATGTGATAACTCCAAACCATAACAGCAGAAAAAGTTTTGCATCTTTATCACTTAACCTCCCTGGCGGTTTGTTAAAATCCGCCAGGGGGCAGCAAATACCTTTTTTTCTTTTTTTTTTTCATGTAGCGAGACAATGAGTGGCCAGGCTGCGCACGGGGTCTGGGGGGGAGGGGCTGGCGGCTGCGGCGACTGGTATAGCGGCGGATTGGCGGGTAGCGGCGGCGATCGGAGGTTACACGCAGCTAGCAAAGTGCTAGCTGCGTGTAACAAAAAAAAAATTATGCAAATCGACCCAGCGGGGCCTGAGCGGTGCCTCCCGGCGGCATAGCCCGAACTCAGCTCGGGCTTACCGCCAGGGAGGTTAATATACTCAGACCAGTTGCTGTTGAAATTTGATTTTTTTATGGTGACAATCCCACTTTAAGGTTAGAACAATTCCATCACAAGCAAGTTGGGTGCAGTAGTGGGGGAGGTGGTGCAGGAAGGAACAGATTGTGAAAGTTACAATGTTGTGGTTTGACATGGGGAAGTGAAAAGGTATTTATGCCTGAAATAAAGCATGGTTAAGTAAACACAAGGTCCATAGTGTGGCCATCTTCTTGGGTGGGAGGTAGAGGACCACTGAAAGAGGCCAATTGAGGATGTGGAAAAAAAAACATTCAATGGCAGTAGGGCAGTTAATGTCTATGAGGCACATCAAAATCCCAAATAATGATAGAAAGTATGTCAGTGGATTAAACACTGCACAACTCCACTCAAAATTAAAAATCCAGATTGCATACACAATATATCTCTTCATCTTTTATACCATATTAAAGGAAGCAAAAATAGATGTGAGAGCAGTCGACTTTGCAGTTCAGAAAACTAAATGGTATTAGCTGCATTCATTGACTTAGTGTTGATATGCTATTTGTAACAGAGCTGACGTGAAGCCATTGAACTCTGCAGTTTATCTTTCTACAGGTTAGATCATGATGGCACATCTGTGTACATGAGCTGCCCCATTAGATCTTTTTTCTTCTGAAGCAACTCTTCTGATTTTTGTATCTAAGCACCCAATGATACATGTATAAATTGTTTCTTTGATAAGCCGAGGGTTAAACACCCACAGATTCCGTCTCCATAGTTACCACACCATAAAAATCATGGAAAATGTTCTTGTTTTCTTCCTTATACTCCTTCCTTGGGGCTTCCCTTTGATGTATTTACAGTATGATTAGAATTCAGTTTGAGTTTTTTCATCCATGATCATGTTATACATTCATCTGTTGACCCAGTCACATTATCTATTTGAAAGTAGTTAAGTGGGCTATAAAATACATAGCAAGCTTCATTATCCTCATGATTATTGTGTTCTGTAGAGCATTCCCCTAGAGCCTGACAAAAGACACCTACATACCTGCATCATGTTTTACTGCAAAAATACAACATTTAGCTTTTGGTGTTTACTGTTTAAAACAGTCTTTTCTGGACAACTGAGTTCTGCCAGGCAGGATGACCATATGCAGGGGTTTAAAAATAATTTTTTAGAGTCTCAGAAAATAAATTGAGAAGGATTTAATAATATATTTGAAATAAAAACTGGAAAAAAAGAGGATGCATGCAAAGAAACATTAGGTTTCCGTTAGTGAATGTAACAAGGGCTCTGGTAGGTTGCTCTGGGCAACTGCTTTCTTATTCAGGCGACTCCTACTCTTCATGACCAAATTATCTTCTGCACGCCAGATGACCCTGTCAATCATTGCTTCTTTCAGCTGTTGCATAGGCATGTTCATAGCTTCACATATGCTGTCTCTCCATCTTAGCCTCTGTCGTCCCTTTTTCTTTTTCCCTCAATTGTTCCAAGCATCAAGGATTTCTCCAAAGAATTTGGTCTTCTCATTATATGACCCAAGTACTTGAATTTCAACAGTAGTATTTATTTATTTAACCCATTCAGGTTCCATGGTTTTCACGTGAGAAATGTTCACCTCCCATTCATTAGCCTATAACTTTATCACTACTTATCACAATGAACTGATCTATATCTTGTTTTTTCCGCCACCAATTAGGCTTTCTTTGGGGGGTACATTTTGCTAAGAGCCACTTTACTGTAAACGCATTTTAACAGGAAGAATAAGAAAAAAATGGAAAAATTCATTATTTCTCAGTTTTCAGCCATTATAGTTTTAAAATAATACATGCCTCCATAATTAAAACTCACGTATTGTATTTGCCCATATGTCCCGGTTATTACACCATTAAAATTATGTCCCTATCACAATGTATGGCGACAATATTTTATTTGGAAATAAAGGTGCATTTTTTCCATTTTGCATCTATCACTATTAACAAGTTTAAAATAAAAAAAATATAGAAATATTTCATCTTTACATTGATATTTAAAAAGTTTAGACCCTTAGGTAAATATTTACATGTTTTTTTTTTATTGTAATGGTTTTTTTTTTTTATAGTAAACATTTTATTTAGGTAGTTTTGGGAGGGTGGGGGGTAAACAATAGATTTATAATGTAAATGTGTGTTCATTTTAATTTATTTTTATTTTCAGTTGTAGTATTACTTTTTGGTCACAAGATGGCGGCCATGAGTTTGTTTACATGACGTCACTCTAAGCGAAACACACGCTTAGTGTGACACATCGGGGAGGGAACAGCCAGAAAAGGCGCAGCTTCCGAGAGAAGCTGTCGCTTTTTCAGCGGGGGAGAGGAATCAGTGATCGGGCACCATAGCCCGATACATTGATTCCCTGGCTACCGAATCCGCGGCCGGGAGTGCGCGTGCATGCGCGCGATCGACCGCGGGAGCGCGCGGTAGCGCGCATGGTTCCTGGATGTAGTTTCTACATCCAGGAACCAAAATAGGTTAAAGAGGAACTGTCACAAAAAAACTTGAAATTTAAGAAGAGTAAAAAGAGCCATAAATTACTTTTCTCCTATGTAGATTTTGGATTAGCCCCATAAGAAGATGGGCTAGTCCAAAATCTTGTCGGTAATGTCTGATTTATATTACTTACTGTAAGTGACAGCAACATAGGAGAAAAGTCATTTATGGCTCATTTTACTCTGGAAGAAATGTACTTCTTATTTGTATATGTTTACATGTATTTTAAATTTTAAGATTTTTGTGATAGAGGTCTTTTAACCACTTAAGGACTGCAGTCATAAAACCCCTTAAGGACCAGAGCCTTTTTTTCCATTCAGACCACTGCAGCTTTCACGGTTTATTGCTCAGTCATACAACCTACCACCTAAATGAATTCTACCTCCTTTTCTTGTCACTAATACAGCTTTCTTTCGGTGCTATTTGATTGCTGCTGCGAGTTTTAGTTTTTATTATATTCATCAAAAAAGACATGAATTTTGTCAAAAAAATGACTTTTTTAACTTTCTGTGCTGACATTTTTCTAATAAAGTAAAATTTCCTATACATTTGAGCGCGAAAGTTATTCTGCTACATGTCTTTGATAAAAAAAACCCCATTCAGTGTATATTTATTGGATTGGGTAAAAGTTATAGCGTTTACAAACTATGGTGCCAAAAGTGAATTTTCCCATTTTCAAGCATCTCTGACTTTTCTGCGCACCTGTCAGGTTTCATGAGGGGCTAAAATTCCAGGATAGTACAAATCCCCCCCAAATGACCCCATTTTGGAAAGAAGACATCCCAAAGTATTCAGTGAGAGGCATGGTGAGTTCATAGAAGATTTTATTTTTTGTCACAAGTTAGCGGAAAATGACACTTTGTAACAAAAAAAAACAAAAAAAAAAGTTTCCATTTCTTCTAACTTGCGACAAAAAAAAATGAAATCTGCCACGGACTCACTATGCTACTCTCTGAATACCTTGAAGTGTCTACTTTCCAAAATGGGGTCATTTGTGGGGTGTGTTCACTGTCCTGGCATTTTGGGGGGTGCCTAATTGTAAGCACCCCTGTAAAGCCTAAAGATGCTCATTGGACTTTGGGCCCCTTAGCGCAGTTAGGCTGCAAAAAAGTGCCACACATGTGGTATTGCCGTACTCAGGAGAAGTAGTATAATGTGTTTTGGGGTGTATTTTTACACATACCCATGCTGGGTGGGAGAAATATCTCCGTAAATGACAATTGTTTTCTTTTTTTAACACACAATTGTCAATTTATAGAGATATTTCTCCCACTCAGCATGGGTATGTGGAAAAATACACCCCAAAACACATTATACTACTTCTCCTGAGTACGGCGATACCACATGTGTGGCACTTTTTTGCACCCTAACTGCGCTAAGGGGCCCAAAGTCCAATGAGTACCTTTAGGATTTCACAGGTCATTTTGAGAAATTTCGTTTCAAGACTGCTCCTCACGGTTTAGGGCCCCTAAAATGCCAGGACAGTATAGGAATCCCACAAATTACCCCATTTTAGAAAGAAGACACCCCAAGGTATTCCATTAGGAGGATGGTGAGTTCATAGAAGATTTTTTTTTTTTTTTGTCACAAGTTAGCGGAAATTGATTTTAATTGTTTTTTTTCACAAAGTGTCATTTTCTGCTAACTTGTGACAAAAATAAAATCTTCTATGAACTCACCATACTCCTAACGGAATACCTTGGGGTGTCTTCTTTCTAAAATGGGGTCATTTGTGGGGTTCCTATACTGCCCTGGCATTTTAGGGGCCCTAAACCGTGAGGAGTAGTCTTGAAACCAAATGTCGCAAAATGACCTGTGAAATCCTAAAGGTACTCATTGGACTTTGGGCCCCTTAGCGCACTTAGGGTGCAAGAAAGTGCCACACATGTGGTACCGCCGTACTCAGGAGAAGTAGTATAATGTGTTTTGGGGTGTATTTTTACACATACAGATGCTAGGTGGGAGAAATATCTCTGTAAATGACAATTATTTGATTTTTTTTACACACAATTGTCCATTTACAGAGAGATTTCTCCCACCCAGCATGGGTATGTATAAAAATACACCTCAAAACACATTATACTACTTCTTCTGAGTACGGCGATACCACATGTGTGACACTTTTTTGCAACCTAGGTGCGCTAAGGGGCCTAACGTCCTATTCACAGGTCATTTTGAGGCATTTGGATTCTAGACTACTCCTCACGGTTTAGGGCCCCTAAAATGCCAGGGCAGTATAGGAACCCCACAAGTGACCCCATTTTAGAATGAAGACACCCCAAGGTATTCCGTTAGGGGTATGGTGAGTTCATAGAAGATTTTTTTTTTGTCACAAGTTAGCGGAAAATGACACTTTGTGAAAAAAAAAACAATACATATCAATTTCCGCTAACTTGTGACAAAAAATAAAATCTTCTATGAACTCACCATACTCCTAACGGAATACCTTGGGGTGTCTTCTTTCTAGAATGGGGTCATTTGTGGGGTTCCAATACTGCCCTGGCATTTTAGGGGCCCTAAACCGTGAGTAGTCGTCTTGAACCCAAATGTCTCAAAATGACCTGTGAAATCCTAAAGGTACTCATTGGACTTTGGGCCGCTTAGCACAGTTAGGCTGCAAAAAAGTGTCACACATGTGGTATCACCGTACTCAGAAGAAGTAGTATAATGTGTTTTGTGGTGTATTTTTACATATAACCATGCTGGGTGGGAGAAATATCTCTGTAAATGACACATTTTTGATTTTTTTTACACACAATTGTCCATTTACAGAGAGATTTCTCCCACCCAGCATGGGTATGTGTAAAAATACACCACAAAACACATTATACTACTTCTCCTGAGTATGGCGATACTACATGTGTGACACTTTTTTGCAGCCTAGGTGCGCTAAGGGGCCCAACGTCCTATTCACAGGTCATTTTGAGGCATTTGTTTTCTAGACTACTCCCCACGGTTTAGGGCCCCTAAAATGCCAGGGCAGTATAGGAACCCCACAAGTGACCCCATTTTAGAAAGACGACACCCCAAGGTTTTCCGTTAGGGGTATGGTGAGTTCATAGAAGATTTTATTTTTTGTCACAAGTTAGTGAAAAATGACACTTTGTGAAAAAAACAATAAAAATCCAATTTCCGCTAACTTTTGACAAAAAATAAAATCTTCTATGAACTCATCATACACCTAACAGAATACCTTGGGGTGTCTTCTTTCTAAAATGGGGTCACTTGTGGGGTTCCTATACTGCCCTGGCATTTTACGGGCCCAAAACTGTGAGTAGTCTGGAAACCAAATTTCTCAAAATGACTGTTCAGGGGTATAAGCATCTGCAAATTTTGATGACAGGTGGTCTATGAGAGGGCAAATTTTGTGGAAACGGTCATAAGCAGGGTGGCCTCTTAGATGACAGGATGTATTGGGCCTGATCTGATGGATAGGAGTGCTAGGGGGGTGACAGGAGGTGATTGATGGGTGTCTCAGGGGGCGGTTAGAGGGGAGAATAGATGCAATCAATGCACTGGGGAGGTGATCGGAAGGGGGTCTGAGGGGGATCTGAGGGTTTGGCCGAGTGATCAGGAGCCCACACGGGGCAAATTAGGGCCTGATCTGATGGGTAGGTGTGCTAGGGGGTGACAGGAGGTGATTTATGGGTGTCTCAAGGTGTGATTAGAGGGGGGAAATAGATGCAAGCAATGCACTAGCGAGGTGATCAGGGCTGGGGTCTGAGGGCGTTCTGAGGTGTGGGCGGGTGATTGGGTGCCCGCAAGGGGCAGATTAGGGTCTAATCTGATGGGTAACAGTGACAGGTGGTGATAGGGGGTGATTGATGGGTGATTGATGGGTAATTAGTGGGTGTTTAGAGGAGAGAATAGATGTAAACGATGGATTTGGGAGGTGATCTGATGTCGGATCTGCGGGCGATCTATTGGTGTGGGTGGGTGATCAGATTGCCCGCAAGGGGCAGGTTAGGGGCTGATTGATGGGTGGCAGTGACAGGGGGTGATTGATGGGTGGCAGTGACAGGGGGTGATTGACAGGTGATCAGTGGGTTATTACAGGGAAGAACGGATGTAAATAATGCACTGGCGAATCGATAAGGGGGGGGGGGGTTGAGGGCAATCTGAGTGTGTGGGCGGGCGATTGGGTGCCCGCAAGGGTCTAATCTGATGGGTAACAGTGACAGGTGGTGATAGGGGGTGATTGATGGGTGATTGATGGGTAATTAGTGGGTGTTTAGAGGAGAGAATAGATGTAAACGATGGATTTGGGAGGTGATCTGATGTCGGATCTGCGGGCGATCTATTGGTGTGGGTGGGTGATCAGATTGCCCGCAAGGGGCAGGTTAGGGGCTGATTGATGGGTGGCAGTGACAGGGCGTGATTGATGGGTGGCAGTGACAGGGGGTGATTGACAGGTGATCAGTGGGTTATTACAGGGAAGAACGGATGTAAATAATGCACTGGCGAATCGATAAGGGGGGGGGGGGGGGGTTGAGGGCAATCTAAGTGTGTGGGCGGGCGATTGGGTGCCCGCAAGGGTCTAATCTGATGGGTAACAGTGACAGGTGGTGATAGGGGGTGATTAATGGGTGATTGATGGGTAATTAGTGGGTGTTTAGAGGAGAGAATAGATGTAAACGATGGATTTGGGAGGTGATCTGATGTCGGATCTGCGGGCGATCTATTGGTGTGGGTGGGTGATCAGATTGCCCGCAAGGGGCAGGTTAGGGGCTGATTGATGGGTGGCAGTGACAGGGGGTGATTGACGGGTGATTGACAGGTGATTGACAGGTGATTGGCAGGTGATTGACAGTTGATCAGGGGGGATAGATGCATACAGTACGCAGGGGGGGGGAGGGTCTGGGGGGGGTCTGGGGAGAATCTGAGGGGTGGGGGGTGATCAGGAGGGAGCAGGGGGCAGTTTAGGGACTAAAAAAAAAAATAGCGTTGACAGATAGTGACAGGGAGTGATTGATGGGTGATTAGGGGGGTGATTGTGTGCAAATGGTGGTCTGGGGGGTGGGCAGGGGGGGGTCTGAGGGGTACTGTGGGCGATCAGGGGGCAGGGGGGGGCAGATCAGTGTGTTTGGGTGCAGACTAGGGTGGCTGCAGCCTGCCCTGGTGGTCCCTCGGACACTGGGACCACCAGGGCAGGAGGCAGCCTGTATAATACACTTTGTATACATTACAAAGTGTATTATACACTTTGTAGCGGCGATCGCGGGGTTAACAACCCGCCGGCGCTTCCGATTGGCCGGCGGGTTGACGTCGCGGGTGGGCGGAGCCTATTGCCGGTGGATGCGCGCGCATCCCAGCGCGCGATCCCCGGCCAGAGAGTGCCCCAGGACCTGACGCCAATCTGCGTTACGTGGTCCTGGGGCTGCCACTTTGCCGCCGCCAATATGAAGTAGGCGGTCGGCAAGTGGTTAAGTATTAGCTTTTCAGGCTATTTTGCGGCAGTTTTCACATCCTAAGTGCCTTTTTACTGGCGTGCTAACACTTAGCACTCTTTAGTGAATCGAGGTCCATGGCTCTAACTATCCTTATCTTTGTTGGTAAAGTAACATCTGTTTTTTTTTAATCAGTTTTTATTTTTAAACAAATGACATCTCTATCCTTTAGTATCTTGTCCAGACTTACCATAGCTTTCCTTTCAAGCAACAAGTGTCTCTTAAGCTCATTGCTGTAGTCACCATCTGCAGATATCTTTTTCTCCTGCTATTTGATTTATTGAAGCAGATGACATTAACCTCTTGAGGACCACGGTCTTAACCCCCCCCCCCCCCCCCCACCACCACCACCACCACCACCACCAAAATAGGCCACTGCAGCTTAAAGGGCTTGCTGCAGGGCTGCACAACTCAACACACAAGTGATCCCCCCCCCCCATCCCCGCTTTCTGCCCACAAACACAGCTCTCTGTTGGTGGGCTCTGATCCCTCCTGCCTTGTTTATTTTTATATATATACTGTATATAAATATTTATTGTTTATTTTTTTAATACATTTTTTTTTCTTTTCTTTTGTAATCCCCCCTCCCTCCCTCCCCCCGCCAGCCAATCAGCATGATCGGCTATCATAGGCTTCAGCCTATGACAGCAGATCACTTCCATGCCTACAGAGGGGACAGCCATGTCACACGGCTGTCCCCAGTACAGCGCTGCCTTATATCACAGCGCTGTACAGTGTTATTTGATGATAGTTTCGACGTCTAACAGTCCCTAGCGGTGATTGCCGCTGGGAGACTGATGACGGAGCTCTGCTCCGTCATTCAAGAGGGGATGCGTGCGCATCGGCGCGCGTGATCCCCTGCAATCTCTGTCCAGAGCCATTCACGCCAATCAGCGTGGAGTGGTCCTGGGGCTGCCACGCTGCTCGCGCCAATCGGCATGGAGCAGTCATTAGGCAGTTAAGCAGTAGACCAGCTTTGGCCCTTTCTTTTTTTTGACAATCATGACTAGGGTCTTTAATTCTTTCTCAGTTTCAGCCATGGTAGCGGTGCACTAGTCTCAAATCGCACGCTACCACTGAGTCACAAACAAGGTGCACCCCTCACACTGTTCTTCAACTGTAATAAATATAATATGCTAACTTGAAGACACATTCTTGTGCTGCTATGCTGAATTAATTACATTTCTTTTATACATCTAGAGGAATGGAAGTGCAGTGCAGAATGGTTGAGCACAGCAGTCTGCTTATTCTGTAGTGTTTTAAAAAATTGCCTACTCCACAAATACTACAGTTTATATATTCTGTTTTATTAGATAAATCTTAAAGAGGAACTCCAGTGAAAATAATGTAATAAAAAAGTGCTTCATTTTTACAATAATTATGTATAAACTGGTGACCTTAGCCCGTTTAAAAATGGGCTAGGTCTGTAGTTACACGCGCACACCTGGCTCCGTCCCTGTCCTCTTGCCTGTATGTAGCTGGGCCTGTGCTGCACACATGCGCAGTAGCAAAAAGCACGGACCCAGCTACACAGAGACAACTGTCCCTGCTGTACACAATATCAGTCATACAGCGCCCCCTGGTGGTCTGTGTGTGAAAAGAAATGGATTTCTCATGTAAAAGGGGGTATCAGCTACTGATTGGGATAAAGTTCAACTCTTGGTCGGAGTTTCTCTTTAAGTAGATTCTCTGATCTGTGAGCATGGAAGTACACATGCAGTATTTCACTGTGCTTTCCAAATAAATCTTCTGATACCATAAAAGTGTAATACTATATATAGCCATTAGCCATAGGGTTGCCAGGTCGGCTGATGGAGAAAAACGGACAGGGGGTGGAGTTAGGGGCGGAGTCAGAAGCGCACTTTTATGTAGAGTGGGGCTAAGCAATGGGCTTTTTAAAAAATGTTTTTTACAGTATTTATATCGCACTGACATCTTCTGCAGCACATTACAGAGTACATAGCCATGTCACTAACTGTCCTCACCAGTACATGCACATAAGAGACCACTTTTCACCAGTAAATGCACATAATAAGAGACAGCTTTTCACCAGTAAATGCACATAAGAGACAGCTTTTCACCACTAAATGCACATAAGAGACATCTTTTCATCACTAAATGCACATAAGAGACATCTTTTCACCACTAAATGCACATAAGAGACATCTTTTCACCACTAAATGCACATAAGAGACAGCTTTTCACCAGTAAATGCACATAAGAGACAGCTTTTCACCAGTAAATGCACATAAGAGACAGCTTTTCACCAGTAAATGCACATAATAAGAGACAGCTTTTCACCAGTAACTGCACATAATGACAAACAGCCAGTTGTCCCCAGTATATGTAGCCAGGGATATATGTGCCCAGTATATGTAGCCAGAGGTATATGTCCCCAGTATATGTAGGCAGGGGAATATGTCCCCAGTATATATAGCCAGCGGTATATGGGCTCAGTATATGTAGCCAGGGTGTATATGGGCCCAGTATATGTAGCCAGGGTGTATATGGGCCCAGTATATGTAGCCAGGGTGTATATGGGCCCAGTATATTTAGCCAGGGTGTATATGGGCCCAGTATATGTAGCCAGGGTGTATATGGGCCCAGTATATGTAGCCAGGGTGTATATGGGTCCAGTATATGTAGCCAGGGTGTATATGGGCCCAGTATATGTAGCCAGGGTGTATATGGGCCCAGTATATGTAGCTAGGGTGTATATGGGCCCAGTATATGTAGTCAGGGGGTATATATGCCCAGTATATGTAGCCAGGGTGTATATGGGCCCAGTATATGTAGCCAGGGTGTATATGGGCCCAGTATATTTAGCCAGGGTGTATATGGGCCCAGTATATGTAGCCAGGGTGTATATGGGCCCAGTATATGTAGCCAGGGTGTATATGGGCCCAGTATATGTAGCCAGGGTGTATATGGGCCCAGTATATGTAGCCAGGGTGTATATGGGCCCAGTATATGTAGCCAGGGTGTATATGGGCCCAGTATATGTAGGCAGGTGTGTCCCCCCCCCCCCAGGAGGGAAGCAGTCAGCGCAGAGAAGAGGGAGAGCGGTGAAGAAGGGGGCCATCTCCCCCCCTTCGCTCACCTTAGGGTCCTCTCCCTCCCTCGCTGTCTCCTCCGATCGGTGTGTGCGGTGGCTGGCAGAGGGGCGGAACTTACCTTCCGTGTCTCCTCCGTCTGGTGACTGGTCTCGTCGCAGGCGCCGCGCGGGATGAGTTGCCACTACTCTGGTCTGATGCAGACCAGACCAGAGCAGCGGCTGCGGCACCAGAACTTCCGGCCGGCGCATGGAGCGACACGGAAGGTAAGTCCCGCCCGCTGCCAAGCGCCACCGCCAGTCAGCCACACACAGATCGGAGGAGACAGCGAGGGACGGAAAGCATCTAAGGTGAGAGAAGGGGGGGAGATGGCCCCCTTCTCCGCCGCTGCCCACCGCTTTCCCTCCACTGCGCTGCTCTCCTCCTGCTACAGGCGGCTGTCAATACTGACAGCCGCCGGAAAAGGCATAAAACCGGACATCTTAATTGTCCGGTTTAGCATGCCTTTTTGCACCGGACACAGCGGCCAAAAACCGGACTGTC
The DNA here is from genome assembly GCF_040937935.1 of Hyperolius riggenbachi. Lineage (NCBI taxonomy): Eukaryota > Metazoa > Chordata > Amphibia > Anura > Hyperoliidae > Hyperolius > Hyperolius riggenbachi. The sequence continues at coordinate 158,126,698 of NC_090649.1, forward strand.
CGGTCTAAAACCGGACACCTGGCAACCCTAATTAGCCAGTATTCCATATAGCCAGTATTTTTTTTTTTTTTGTAAAAGTTGTAACTTCCCATTGTAGGCTATAGAGCAGTGAAATTTGCTCTAAGCATCTGCAGTACACAGTACAATAGTTCTTATTCAGGCTACAGCTCTGCTGACCAGGCACATAGTATGCTTAATGTGATTCCCATATAGCCAGTATTTTGTTTTTTTTGTAAAAGTTGTAACTTCCCATAGTAGGCTATAGAGCAGTGAAATTTGCTCTAAGCATCGCTCTGCAGTACACAGTACAATAGTTCTTATTTAGGCTACAGCTCTGCTGACCAGGCACATAGTATGCTTAATGTGATTACTGTTCACATTTTAATCTGAATAGTGTTACAAATATCTGTATGATGCTATCCCCTTTGTAACAGTGCTGCACTGAACAGTGGGAATGAAAACATACAGTGCTTCATCTGTTCCCATGACAACATCTCATTCCCTTACTTCCTCCCCCTTGCAAATTATCCTATTTTTGCTTTCTTATAACCATATTTATGAACACCTGCTTGGAATATACAGCTGAGCTGACAGTCTCGTTCAACATAATAGTTACGCAATTTATCAACATTTTCTTTTTTCATCTGTTTCCTGGCTCCATTTTGACATAAATGTGCAGTGCATATTTTAAGTCTCCTCACATTAAAGATGAATTACTATGGTTGTAAGTTTAATCATCTGAACTGTGATGACATGAGAAGCTTAATGTGTTTAACAAGAAGCACTGAATAAACATACTTTGCTGGCATGGTAACATGACCATACATGACAATAAGTTGTTGACAACTGTATCATTTTAATTCAGACAGTGTGAAAGTGAATTGACTGGAGCAGAACACAGTACGTGTACATGAATGTCACCAACATTTTTAGGCTTATTCAAATATACGTGCAATGCAAAGTAAACTTCAGCAAATAGGAATTTACATTACTAGAGCGAAACCCATACAGGAGTGATTTTAATTGATGATTGTAGCAGTAGCAGAGCCGGATTTGCCATAAGGCACTTGATGATAGAAAGGTGGCTCACTTTGCTCCCCAAGTGCATTCCTCCCTCCTTCCCTATGAAACGTAATATTGAGGGTACCTCTGGCTATCTAATACTAAAAGGCACCTGTAGCTACCTATGATGGGCAAGGGAAGTAAGGAGAAGTGACAGCTGGGCCAGCCAGCACACTTGCAGTGCGGTTCAGTGGGGGTCAGGGCCGGTTCTAGACAGGCACATATGAGGGGGCAGACAGAAATGTGCAGGGGGCATACAAAAACCAAAAAATGGGCGTGGTCATGCAGCAGACTGTGGGCGTGGTCATGGGTGGGGCCAAATAAACATGTCATGACCTTACAGTGGTGTTAAAGGACTTCCGAGGCCAAAAACAAGAAAATGACACTATACCTTTTTAATATCTGAATCCACGGAGGACGTCCAGCGCGTCCTCCGCACCGTTCCGCCGTCATTGCAGCCCTTTTCGGTGCGGAGGACGCGCTGGACGTCCTCCATGGATTCTCATAATAAAAAGGTATAGTGTCATTTTCTTCTTTTTGGCCTCGGAAGTCCTTTAAAGGTCTGCCAGGGAAGTTTGAGCTCTGCTCTTTTTAGCACAAATACAGCTCTGCGCACTGCAGATTATCGAAAAAAATGTTCTCAGGTGTAACACAGAAATAATTTTCTTCAAATGCTAACAAATTAATCACGAATAACCACGGTGGATACTCGTGATTCAAGTTAGCTCTAATTGCCACAGCTGAGCGGCTAGATGCAGTGGGGTTAATTACCCAGAACGCCGCTCTCCGCCCAGCATTTCAACGAGGTGCAAGTGTCCGAATGGACGCGTTGCAAGCCTCGATATCGAGCACTTCCTCCTTCAAGCCGGAAGGAGGAAGTGCTCCATCATTTTTTTAGAACCTCCCAGTTTTATTTTCTGTTTAAAAAAGCTAAAAAAGTAGGTTTAATGCTATTGTCTCATATGGTAATGATTCAGCTTTTCCCATAGTCTCGCAGTTAGCAATCATGTGACCCCCAACAAGACAAATTCAGCAATCATGAGGCCCCCAACAAACCATGAGGCCCCCAACAAGACAAATTCAGCAATCATGAGGCCCCCAACAAGACAAATTCAGCAATCATGAGGCCCCCAACAAGACAAATTCAGCAATCATGAGGCCCCCAACAAACCATGAGGCCTCCAACAAATCATGAGGCCCCCAACAAGACAAATTCAGCAGTCATGAGGCACATAAATAGACAGCATTTCACATAAATAGGCAGAATGACCCCTTATTATGGTAGACACCTCTCACCTGGATTCTGACAGGGACCCCCAGGTTAGGTAGTGAGTGACATGGAGCCCTTTTAGGTAGTGAGTGAGTGACAGGGAGCCCCTTTAGGTAGTGAGTGAGTGACAGGGAGTCCCTTTAGGGAGTGAGTGAGTGACAGGGAGCCCCTTTAGGGAGTGAGTGAGTGACAGGGAGCCCCTTTAGCTAGTGAGTGACAGGGAGGCCCTTTAGCTAGTGAGTGACAGGGAGGCCCTTTAGCTAGTGAGTGACAGGGAGGCCCTTTAGGGAGTGAGTGAGTGACAGGGAGCCCCTTTAGCTAGTGAGTGAGTGACAGGGAGGCCCTTTAGGGAGTGAGTGAGTGACAGGGAGCCCCTTTAGCTAGTGAGTGAGTGACAGGGAGCCCCTATAGCTAGTGAGTGAGTGACAGGGAGCCCCTTTAGCTAGTGAGTGACAGGGAGCCCCTTTAGCTAGTGAGTGAGTGACAGGGAGCCCCTTTAGCTAGTGAGTGAGTGACAGGGAGCCCCTTTAGCTAGTGAGTGAGTGACAGGGAGGCCCTTTAGGGAGTGAGTGAGTGACAGGGAGCCCCTTTAGCTAGTGAGTGAGTGACAGGGAGGCCCTTTAGGGAGTGAGTGAGTGACAGGGAGCCCCTTTAGCTAGTGAGTGAGTGACAGGGAGCCCCTATAGCTAGTGAGTGAGTGACAGGGAGCCCCTTTAGCTAGTGAGTGAGTGACAGGGAGGCCCTTTAGCTAGTGAGTGAGTGACAGGGAGCCCCTTTAGCTAGTGAGTGAGTGACAGGGAGCCCCTTTAGCTAGTGAGTGAGTGACAGGGAGCCCCCCCCCCCAGCCGCCGCCGCTGCTTCCCCTACCTTGCCAGCAGCGTCAGACCTCAAGATCAGCGGCGACCCGACCGGCCAGGGGGGGTTGAGCGGCGGCCGGGCGACACCCGCCAGGGCCGCGGCGGGGATGTCCCCCCCTGATGGCGGGCCTGGAGAGAATCGACTCCTCCTCTATGCGGGATGGCTCTTACGGTCGCCACTGCCTGCGTCACAGCAGAGAGCCAGAGACTCGTCTCGGAGAGCCGTCCGAGGGAGAAGCGGTCATGTGACTGATCACATGACCGCTCTGCGCTCCACACCACGGACCAGGAAGCAGCCAGCGGCATAGCGAGAGCGGCTCTGATTTGAGGGGGCAGTGAGTCTGTTTGAGGGGGCTCTGCCCCCTCTCGCCCCCCCCTAAAGCCGGCCCTGGTGGGGGTTTGTAGGCTCATGGAGACATTGATATGTTTGTGTCCACCAGAGCGGACACAAATTTTAAAACGAGGGAGTAGGCATGTATGTGAAGCAGTCCTCATGCCCACCGCTCCCCTCAGCCTCTTCCAGGTCGGCTGGGTAGGGCAGTAGTGCACAGGCGCTGACCCAGCGATGCGTGTACTTGATGCCCGCTGCCGTTAGTGCACTGCTTGAGGACTGCTTCACATACATGCCTGCTCCCCGCGTTTTTAAAATATGTGTCACCTCTGGTATCATTTAAATCTTCTAAAGGTCACAGTAGGCACAATTAATAATACAACCCCAATGCTCTGATTTTAAGTGCCCTTGCATGGCTTCTCCTGCCCCAAACCCATCCACCTAGAGTAACCCTAGAGTCACCTTAGCCCTGTGCCAAACCCCAACCTACCCCTCTCTTCTGACTAGCACTAACTCAATTCACACATAAAAGGTATTCGGTCCTGTCCTGTCAGTTTTTGACAGTTGGCATAATTTTTGTATGTGTTTTCTGTGGCTTGGTTCACACATAAATCTGTACATTTCCAGTCCAGTCCTGTCAGTTTTGCATCAGTTTTGTATGAGGTTTCCATGGCTTAGTTCAAATATAAAAAGTGTACATTTCCAGTCCAGTCTAGTCCTGTCAGTTTTGTATCAGTTTTCAACGGCTGTGTTCACACATACAGTGGCTTGCAAAAGTATTCGCCCCCCTTGAAGTTTTCCACATATTGTCATATTCCTGCCACAAACATGAATCAATTTTTTTGGAATTCCACGTAAAAGACGAATACAAAATGGTGTACACGTGAAAAGTGGAACGAAAATTATACATGATTCCAAACATTTTTTTACAAATAAATAACTTCAAAGTGGTGTGTGCGTAATTATTCAGCCCCCTTAGTCAATACTTTGTAGAACCACCTTTTACTGTAATTACAGCTGCCAGTCTTTTAGGATATGTCTCTACCAGCTTTGCACATCTAGAGACTGAAATCCTTGCCCATTCTTCTTTGCAAAACAGCTCCAGCTCAGTCAGATTAGATGGACAGAATTTGTGAACAGCAGTTTTCAGATCTTGCCGCAGATTCTCGATTGGATTTAGATCTGGACTTTGACTGGGCCATTCTAACACTTGGATATGTTTTGTTTTAAACCATTCCATTGTTGCCCTGGCTTTATGTTTAGGGTCGTTGTCCTGCCGGAAGGTGAACCTCCGCCCCAGTCTCAAGTCTTTTGCAGATTCCAAGAGGTTTTCTTCCAAGATTGCCCAGTATTTGTCTCCATTCGTCTTCCCATCAACTCTGACCAGCTTCCCTGTCCCTGCTGAAGAGAAGCACCCCCAAAGCATGATGCTGCCACCACCATATTTGACAGTGGGGATGGTGTGTTCAGAGTGATGTCCAGTGTTAGTTTTCCGCCACACATAGCGTTTTGCATTTTGGCCAAAAAGTTCCATTTTGGTCTCATCTGACCAGAGCACCTTCTTCCACATGTTTGCTGTGTCCCCCACATGGCTTGTGGCAAACTGCAAATGGGACTTCTTATGCTTTTCTGTTAACAATGGCTTTATTCTTGCCACTCTTCCATAAAGACCAACTTTGTGCAGTGCATGACTAATAGTTGTCCTATGGACAGATTCCCCCACCTGAGCTGTAAATCTCTGCAGCTCGTCCAGAGTCACCATGGGCCTCTTGACTGCATTTTTGATCAGCGCTCTCCTTGTTCGGCCTGTGAGTTTAGGTGGACGGCCTTGTCTTGGTAGGTTTACAGTTGTGACATACTCCTTCCATTTCTAATTGATCGCTTGAACAGTGCTCCGTGGGATGTTCAAGGCTTTGGAAATCTTTTTGTAGCCTAAGCCTGCTTTAAATTTCTCAATAACTTTATCCCTGACCTGTCTGGTGTGTTCTTTGGACTTCATGGTGTTGTTGCTCCCAATATTCTCTTAGACAACCTCTGAGGCCGTCACAGAGCAGCTGTATTTGTCCTGACATTAGATTACACCCAGGTGCACTCTATTTAGTCATTAGCACTCATCAGGCAATGTCTATGGGCAACTGACTGCACTCAAACCAAAGGGTGCTGAATAATTACGCACACCCCACTTTGCAGTTATTTATTTGTAAAAAATGTTTGGAATCATGTATGATTTTCGTTCCACTTCTCACATGTACACCACTTTGTATTGGTCTTTCACTTGGAATTCCAATAGAATTGATTCATGTTTGTGGCAGTAATGTGACAAAATGTGGAAAACTTCAAGGGGGCCAAATACTTTTGCAAGCCACTGTAAAAGGAGTATATTTCCAATTCTATCAGGTAAAACAGATAGAAAACTGATGCAAAACTGACTGATTAGCAGAATGCCAGGCAAAATGGGCGTGGTCATGCAGCAGACTGTGGGCGTGGTCATGGGTGGGGCCAAATAAACATGTCATGACCTTACAGTGGTGTTAAAGGACTTCCGAGGCCAAAAACAAGAAAATGACATTATACCTTTTTAATATCTGAATCCACGGAGGACGTCCAGCGCGTCCTCCGCACCGTTCCGCCGTCATTGCAGCCCTTTTCGGTGCGGAGGACGCGCTGGACGTCCTCCATGGATTCTGATAATAAAAAGGTATAGTGTCATTTTCTTCTTTTTGGCCTCGGAAGTCCTTTAAAGGTCTGCCAGGGAAGTTTGAGCTCTGCTCTTTTTAGCACAAATACAGCTCTGCGCACTGCAGATTATCGAAAAAAATGTTCTCAGGTGTAACACAGAAATAATTTTCTTCAAATGCTAACAAATTAATCACGAATAACCACGGTGGATACTCGTGATTCAAGTTAGCTCTAATTGCCACAGCTGAGCGGCTAGATGCAGTGGGGTTAATTACCCAGAACGCCGCTCTCCGCCCAGCATTTCAACGAGGTGCAAGTGTCCGAATGGACGCGTTGCAAGCCTCGATATCGAGCACTTCCTCCTTCAAGCCGGAAGGAGGAAGTGCTCCATCATTTTTTTAGAACCTCCCAGTTTTATTTTCTGTTTAAAAAAGCTAAAAAAGTAGGTTTAATGCTATTGTCTCATATGGTAATGATTCAGCTTTTCCCATAGTCTCGCAGTTAGCAATCATGTGACCCCCAACAAGACAAATTCAGCAATCATGAGGCCCCCAACAAACCATGAGGCCCCCAACAAGACAAATTCAGCAATCATGAGGCCCCCAACAAGACAAATTCAGCAATCATGAGGCCCCCAACAAGACAAATTCAGCAATCATGAGGCCCCCAACAAACCATGAGGCCTCCAACAAATCATGAGGCCCCCAACAAGACAAATTCAGCAGTCATGAGGCACATAAATAGACAGCATTTCACATAAATAGGCAGAATGACCCCTTATTATGGTAGACACCTCTCACCTGGATTCTGACAGGGACCCCCAGGTTAGGTAGTGAGTGACATGGAGCCCTTTTAGGTAGTGAGTGAGTGACAGGGAGCCCCTTTAGGTAGTGAGTGAGTGACAGGGAGTCCCTTTAGGGAGTGAGTGAGTGACAGGGAGCCCCTTTAGGGAGTGAGTGAGTGACAGGGAGCCCCTTTAGCTAGTGAGTGACAGGGAGGCCCTTTAGCTAGTGAGTGACAGGGAGGCCCTTTAGCTAGTGAGTGACAGGGAGGCCCTTTAGGGAGTGAGTGAGTGACAGGGAGCCCCTTTAGCTAGTGAGTGAGTGACAGGGAGGCCCTTTAGGGAGTGAGTGAGTGACAGGGAGCCCCTTTAGCTAGTGAGTGAGTGACAGGGAGCCCCTATAGCTAGTGAGTGAGTGACAGGGAGCCCCTTTAGCTAGTGAGTGACAGGGAGCCCCTTTAGCTAGTGAGTGAGTGACAGGGAGCCCCTTTAGCTAGTGAGTGAGTGACAGGGAGCCCCTTTAGCTAGTGAGTGAGTGACAGGGAGGCCCTTTAGGGAGTGAGTGAGTGAGTGAGTGACAGGGAGCCCCTTTAGCTAGTGAGTGAGTGACAGGCAGGCCCTTTAGGGAGTGAGTGAGTGACAGGGAGCCCCTTTAGCTAGTGAGTGAGTGACAGGGAGCCCCTATAGCTAGTGAGTGAGTGACAGGGAGCCCCTTTAGCTAGTGAGTGAGTGACAGGGAGGCCCTTTAGCTAGTGAGTGAGTGACAGGGAGCCCCTTTAGCTAGTGAGTGAGTGACAGGGAGCCCCTTTAGCTAGTGAGTGAGTGACAGGGAGCCCCCCCCCCCAGCCGCCGCCGCTGCTTCCCCTACCTTGCCAGCAGCGTCAGACCTCAAGATCAGCGGCGACCCGACCGGCCAGGGGGGGTTGAGCGGCGGCCGGGCGACACCCGCCAGGGCCGCGGCGGGGATGTCCCCCCCTGATGGCGGGCCTGGAGAGAATCGACTCCTCCTCTATGCGGGATGGCTCTTACGGTCGCCACTGCCTGCGTCACAGCAGAGAGCCAGAGACTCGTCTCGGAGAGCCGTCCGAGGGAGAAGCGGTCATGTGACTGATCACATGACCGCTCTGCGCTCCACACCACGGACCAGGAAGCAGCCAGCGGCATAGCGAGAGCGGCTCTGATTTGAGGGGGCAGTGAGTCTGTTTGAGGGGGCCCTGCCCCCTCTCGCCCCCCCCTAAAGCCGGCCCTGGTGGGGGTTTGTAGGCTCATGGAGACATTGATATGTTTGTGTCCACCAGAGCGGACACAAATTTTAAAACGAGGGAGTAGGCATGTATGTGAAGCAGTCCTCATGCCCACCGCTCCCCTCAGCCTCTTCCAGGTCGGCTGGGTAGGGCAGTAGTGCACAGGCGCTGACCCAGCGATGCGTGTACTTGATGCCCGCTGCCGTTAGTGCACTGCTTGAGGACTGCTTCACATACATGCCTGCTCCCCGCGTTTTTAAAATATGTGTCACCTCTGGTATCATTTAAATCTTCTAAAGGTCACAGTAGGCACAATTAATAATACAACCCCAATGCTCTGATTTTAAGTGCCCTTGCATGGCTTCTCCTGCCCCAAACCCATCCACCTAGAGTAACCCTAGAGTCACCTTAGCCCTGTGCCAAACCCCAACCTACCCCTCTCTTCTGACTAGCACTAACTCAATTCACACATAAAAGGTATTCGGTCCTGTCCTGTCAGTTTTTGACAGTTGGCATAATTTTTGTATGTGTTTTCTGTGGCTTGGTTCACACATAAATCTGTACATTTCCAGTCCAGTCCTGTCAGTTTTGCATCAGTTTTGTATGAGGTTTCCATGGCTTAGTTCAAATATAAAAAGTGTACATTTCCAGTCCAGTCTAGTCCTGTCAGTTTTGTATCAGTTTTCAACGGCTGTGTTCACACATACAGTGGCTTGCAAAAGTATTCGCCCCCCTTGAAGTTTTCCACATATTGTCATATTCCTGCCACAAACATGAATCAATTTTTTTGGAATTCCACGTAAAAGACGAATACAAAATGGTGTACACGTGAAAAGTGGAACGAAAATTATACATGATTCCAAACATTTTTTTACAAATAAATAACTTCAAAGTGGTGTGTGCGTAATTATTCAGCCCCCTTAGTCAATACTTTGTAGAACCACCTTTTACTGTAATTACAGCTGCCAGTCTTTTAGGATATGTCTCTACCAGCTTTGCACATCTAGAGACTGAAATCCTTGCCCATTCTTCTTTGCAAAACAGCTCCAGCTCAGTCAGATTAGATGGACAGAATTTGTGAACAGCAGTTTTCAGATCTTGCCGCAGATTCTCGATTGGATTTAGATCTGGACTTTGACTGGGCCATTCTAACACTTGGATATGTTTTGTTTTAAACCATTCCATTGTTGCCCTGGCTTTATGTTTAGGGTCGTTGTCCTGCCGGAAGGTGAACCTCCGCCCCAGTCTCAAGTCTTTTGCAGATTCCAAGAGGTTTTCTTCCAAGATTGCCCAGTATTTGTCTCCATTCGTCTTCCCATCAACTCTGACCAGCTTCCCTGTCCCTGCTGAAGAGAAGCACCCCCAAAGCATGATGCTGCCACCACCATATTTGACAGTGGGGATGGTGTGTTCAGAGTGATGTCCAGTGTTAGTTTTCCGCCACACATAGCGTTTTGCATTTTGGCCAAAAAGTTCCATTTTGGTCTCATCTGACCAGAGCACCTTCTTCCACATGTTTGCTGTGTCCCCCACATGGCTTGTGGCAAACTGCAAATGGGACTTCTTATGCTTTTCTGTTAACAATGGCTTTATTCTTGCCACTCTTCCATAAAGACCAACTTTGTGCAGTGCATGACTAATAGTTGTCCTATGGACAGATTCCCCCACCTGAGCTGTAAATCTCTGCAGCTCGTCCAGAGTCACCATGGGCCTCTTGACTGCATTTTTGATCAGCGCTCTCCTTGTTCGGCCTGTGAGTTTAGGTGGACGGCCTTGTCTTGGTAGGTTTACAGTTGTGACATACTCCTTCCATTTCTGATTGATCGCTTGAACAGTGCTCCGTGGGATGTTCAAGGCTTTGGAAATCTTTTTGTAGCCTAAGCCTGCTTTAAATTTCTCAATAACTTTATCCCTGACCTGTCTGGTGTGTTCTTTGGACTTCATGGTGTTGTTGCTCCCAATATTCTCTTAGACAACCTCTGAGGCCGTCACAGAGCAGCTGTATTTGTCCTGACATTAGATTACACCCAGGTGCACTCTATTTAGTCATTAGCACTCATCAGGCAATGTCTATGGGCAACTGACTGCACTCAAACCAAAGGGTGCTGAATAATTACGCACACCCCACTTTGCAGTTATTTATTTGTAAAAAATGTTTGGAATCATGTATGATTTTCGTTCCACTTCTCACATGTACACCACTTTGTATTGGTCTTTCACTTGGAATTCCAATAGAATTGATTCATGTTTGTGGCAGTAATGTGACAAAATGTGGAAAACTTCAAGGGGGCCAAATACTTTTGCAAGCCACTGTAAAAGGAGTATATTTCCAATTCTATCAGGTAAAACAGATAGAAAACTGATGCAAAACTGACTGATTAGCAGAATGCCAGGCAACTGGTTTTGTCTAAAAGTCAATAAATATGGCAGCCTCTTTGTCCAACTCACTTCAAATGTCCTTTAAGAAAGACCTGCTTTTTAATTTTTCTATTTCTCCATTGTAGCAGAAGAAAATGAAAAGAACAATCTGATTCAATATTATAGTCAACAATAGCAGCCTATCTTTCATATCCTACATGTACAAGGCTAATTATTTGTAAGGCAGACTAAGCCATTGGACTGTGTGTGGATTTATTTACACCATTAGACCATAGCAAGCATGACTACTATGGCACAACCAGCTCCAATTTACAAATGAAAGCAAAACTGAAACCTCATCAATAATGCATAATTATCTATTCCAGTAGCCAGAAAGCACCAGTAGTGTGTATTGTGAAAGCATTCAAAACGTGGAAAAGTGCTGACTGCAGTGCTGAGGTGTGCAGAACAGGTGAGCCCCGCATAGGAGTGCTATAATGAGCAGTGTAGGAAAACAATGAGCAGACTGATGAAATGTGGAGCAAGGGAGAGTAAACGCCTGGTTCTCAAGAGATGGTCATATTCTGTACCTCATTTATTAGGATAAACCTGTCACTAGCGCCCATATGGCAATGTGACTTGCGGAATCCATTGTAGGTAATAGACCTTTATTTCATTACACAGGAACCCAGGAGGAGTGCTGAATCCCCAGCAGACTAAAGGAAGCCATACATGATTACATTTTTCATTTTAAAATTTTCTTTAGAGAATCAATTTTTTTTAGATCATTTGAATTTAATTTATTATCATGCCGATCAGTTATTTTATCTAATACGGTATTTCCTTAACCACTTCGCATTCAGACCTTGTTTCCCCCTTATGGACCAGAGCAGTTTTGACATTTTAGCTATGTCCCTATTTAATCAGCAATAACTTAATCCATTCTTATGTCACCTAAATGAAATAGATATTGTTTATTTTTTTCAAGACAAACTAGGCTTTCCTTGCATGACATTTTTCCCCCCTAACAATTTGGTTTTCTATGCATTTCAATCTGAAAAAAAACATTATTTTTCAGTTTTACCAATTCCAGTTTCAAAGTAAAAAGCGCTACTGTAGAAAAAAAAAACAACACATTTTGTTTGGCTATATCTGCTATTTATCACAAACCTTAGATTATGTTATTGGCACAATTTATGGTGAGGATATTTGATTCTGAAATATTGAGAAAATAAAAGCATTTTTAATGGTAAAAATCAATCGTATTGGCTCTAGGAACATATATTTCCTTTCACCTATTAGTGCTGCAGCAGGTAGTGCCGGAGGTGTGTACAGGAGCAATTACCAACCATGCACAGCTATGCTTCCTTGTGGCTTAGATGAAGTTACAGAGGACGTAGATATATTGTAGTGTTGGGTAAATGTGCATTGCCTAGCTGTATTGCTCAGCCTCTGCCTACTTATAGCCATAGGCTCTGAACGAGCATGCAGATCAGATTTTGTTTTTGACAAAATTGCAAGCTTGCTTCAGTTGTGTGATTGCCACTGCTTAAAGGGGTACTGTGAGGGTTAAAAAAAAACCCAAAAGGGACACTTACCTGGGGCTTCTATTGGCCCCCTGCAGCGGTCATGCCCCGCGCCGTCCACGATTATCCGCCGTTTCCCGCCACCGGTCCAAGTCTAATTCGGCATCTGAACCAACTGCGGCTGCATGGCCGTGCTCACTCCCATGCGCGATATCAGGAGCTTAATGCGCAGGCGCAGTACAAGAAAACTTTGCACTGTGCCTGCGCAGTAAGCTCCCGATGACGCCCGCAGGTGTGAGCACTATTCGTCTATTTAGACAAATAATAGACCGCTGCCGGTGGTGGGGAACAGAGGATCGATCGTAGGAGGACGCGCAGGACATGACAGCTGCAGGGGGCCGATAGAAGCCCCAGGTAAGTGTCCGTTTTTGTTTTTTTAAAGCCTTCACAGAACCACTTTAAAAGTAAATAAATATGGCAGCCGCTTTGTCTTTCTCACCTCGGGTTCTTTTTAAATACCACTATGGCTTAATTGTTCATTTGCAATTTTATGCAACTTATTCAAACCCATGCAAAATTATTTCTCATGCTTTAACCTCCCTGGCGGTATGATTCGCGCGGCTGCGCGACCGCGGGAGGGTTTTTTACACTTTTTTTTTTAGCATGTAGCTAGCCTAGCGCTAGCTACATGCTTCCCCCCTCCCTGCGGCGTCCCCCCGTACCGTCAGATTGCCGCCGGCGCCGCTTGCCCATAAGGAAATCTCGTTCTGAACGGGATTTCCTTGAGGGCTTCCACCATCGCCATGGCGACGAACGGAGTGACGTCATCGACGTCGTGACGTTACAGGGAGTCCCGATCCACCCCATAGCGCAGCCTGGCGGCGATTGGCCAGGCTACGCAAGGGGTATGCGGGGGGGGGGGGCTCCTGTATCGCGGAGGGTAGCGGCGCATTGGCGGCGGCGATCGCAACAAACACGCAGCTAGCAAAGTGCTAGCTGCGTGTTTGAAAAAAAAATTGCAAATCAGCCCAGCAGGGCCTGAGGAATCCTCCGCGGTGGCTTACCCTGTGTCCAACTGAAATGAGAAGTATAAGGAAGATGCCATATTTATTGCCTTTTAAGCAATACCAGTTGCCTGGAAGTCCTGCTGATCCTCTGCCTCTAATACTTTTTATTCATAGACCCTGAACAAGCATACAGCAGATCAAGTGTTTCTGACATTATTGTCAGATCTGGCAAGATTAGCTGCATGCTTGTTTCTGCTGTGATTCAGACTGCAGCCTAATAGATCAGCAGGGCTGCAAGGCAACTGGTATTGCCTAAAAGGAAATAATCATGGCAGCCTCCAGGGCCGGGCCGAGGCATAGGCTGGAGAGGCTCCAGCCTCAGGGCACAGTGTAGGAGGGGGCGCAGAATTCATTCAGCTGTCATTCCTAATTGTGTTTGAAGCAGAAAGAAATAAGAAAAGGAGATATATGGAAGGGAGTACAAGCCAGATAATTAGAGATTAAGGTGTTGGGGGCCCTGGGGTGCCTCTTAGTCTAATAGCAATCAGTGTGTGACGGCTGGGGTGGAGGGATGGAGGGGCGCACTTTGGTGTCTCAGCCTTGGGTGCTGGAGGACCTTGTCCCGGCTCTGGCAGCCTCCATATACCTCTCACTACAATTCTCCTTTAAACCGACAGGACCAGGTGGCTAATGTACAATACATCCATCCATGTTTATTTCCTACTGATCTGAGAGGGTGTAACACTGTGAAATGTATTTTTTAGAACAGAACACATTAAATATATATATCCCCTATGCATTCCTTTGAACATACTGCCACAATTGTTAATAAGGTTTTCCACTTGCCTATTCCGCTCATGTTTGTGTATACCTTTGATCATTGATCACTGTGGATTTTATACCGTGTAACAAGTGTTTAAGCAGTAATTTGCTTTTGTAACTGTGATCATTACTGCTAGTCATTGATTTCAAAACAGAATTGCACATTCATGCAAAATTCACTAATGATGATATCCAAGTACAGTATGCGTGTATACTAATGCTATTTATCTCTGCTAACTGCATTGCTTGCACAGCACATTACTTGTTTAGTTCAATATAAACCACAGACAGAAATATTTCATTTGAATGATATTTAAAATAGAAGAGGAAAAAAATACTTCAAATGGCTTCTTGAATAGAGAAACTCACTGTGCAGCAATCCACAATAAACAGACTGAAATCAGACCCAAACTATTGGCTGAAGGAAGCCCCATCTCCCAAGGGTGGTCAGATATGGAGAAAAACTCTGACTCCAGTCAGGGCCTTCTGTTATTAGACCTGCATATTTGAGCCTCTCAATCATAGATGCCTTATGTTTTAAAGGTCTTTTGGGGGGGCAGTAGTTGACCAGAAGCATCTATGTCCTCCAAGACTTCCTCTTAAGTTTTGGGCAATCAGTCAAGGACCAATGAGGGGAGTCTAATCCCCCTTCTACCCTCTCCACATTAGAGGTCTGCAGTCAGAAGCACAGCTAAGATAAGTACCATAGTCTATCTCTAGCGGGAAACATAAGTAATAGGGATATGAAGAAGGAGCAACATAATAAAGGGGGTGTAATGTGAAAAAAACATGGGTCTAGTATTATGAAAATACTTTTTAACCACCTCCTGTAACTATCCCCACTTTTGGGACCACACCCTGAATAATAAAATAAGCAATTATTATTAACCTCTTCTTCCCCATTTTTATTATTACAAATGTGTTTTTTTATTACTGTTACAGTGCAAAGAGAAAAACATGCAGAATAATACAGCATATACCTAGTTTTCAGAATCAAATCTTGTCATCATGGATTGCAACATAATGTAAGTTTTATAATGAATAAGAAAAATACCTGAATACAATTTGTGGTTTTATTTACTTTTTCTTTATAAACTATGATAGGTGAAAACTGAGTAATTCTTTTTTTTACCCAGAAAAAAAAATCTAGTTTGTCAAGATATATTATAATTTGTGAACCCTATACATTTTCATAAAATGTAGATTGGCAGTGATAAAGTTATTGGTGATTAATGAGGAGCATAGATTAGTCACCTCCTCTCCAGGGCCGGTTCAAGTAACAATTGGGCCCTAGGGCAAGATTAGCCTGGGGGCCCCCCAACAGACACCCCCCGACCAAAAAGCATCATTAGAGGCCCTTTGTTGCAGCCAAATCTCCCTCCTGGGCCCCTGAGCTGGCTGCTGACCCTCCCCCAATCACCTCCCAACTTAACAGACTCTGCAGAGTCCCTGGGGAACAACAGTTAAGATGGGGGAGGGGGCCCCTACAGGCTCTGGGGCAATTGCCTATTTTTTCCTATGGTAGCTCCGGCCTTGCTCCTCTCACTATGCAAGACTCACTATGCGCACATCCTCCTTCAAGCTGGAAGGAGGAAGTGCACGTAGTGAGTCTTGCAACATGTCCAATAGGACGCTTGCAAGACGTTAGGAACGCCTAGAGGACCGCGGAGTTATGGGTAAGTAACCCCCTCTCTCCCAGCCGCACACCTGAGGCAATCAAGCCTCATTTTACTCACGGCTTCAAGTAGCTCACTACTCGTGAGCTCATTACTATCCATGTACAAATAAAAACAACTGTAGCCAGTGTTTATTTACAATATCCTCTTCCTCCTCATTCATTTAGTTGATTGACTTTTCGTGACCATATGCGCTATTACATGCCAGATGCCTCTGTCAATCACTGCTTCTTTCAACTGCTGCATAGGCATGTTCATAGCTTCATTTTGCCAAAAGGGTGTGTGCATCAAACACCAAGTGAACCCTTATATACCTGGCTTAGCAGATAAGGCCTAATTATCTTATTCATAGCAAATCTCAAGCAAATCTGCATTCGCTTTCGCATGCCAGGTTATGCAGGGTTTTGCCAACTAACTCACCGCAAAAAATTTTCCCTGCGGGGGATTAGTTTGCGCAACATTTAGCTAGTCTCTGAGCAGTGAGTGTGCTTGGAGTGCTCTGTTGGCCCCCCTTTTCCGGGGATCCTGGGGGGGCCTCCACGTGGCGATCCTGGATGAGTGCTAAATGCTGCGGGAACTTATCCTCCGCAGGGCAAACATTTTGTGGTGAATTAGTTGGCAAAACCGTGGCATGCGAAAGCGAATGCAGATTTGCTTAAGCCATGTCTCATGAATAAGCTAATTAGGCCTTATCTGTAAAGCCAGGTATATAAGGGTTCAATTGGTGTTTGATGCACACACCCGTTTTGCAAAATGTTCATAGCTTCATACATGCTGTCTATCCATCATAGCCTTTGTCGTTCTTCTCTTCTTTGCCCTAAATCTTTCCAAGCATCATGGATTTCTCCAAAGAATCTGGTCTTCTCAATTTGTGACCAACGTATTTGCGTTTTAATATTAGTATCAGCCCTTCTAGTGAATACTCTGGCCTTATTTCTTTAAGTATATTGGTTAGATCTTCTGGCAGTCCAGGCAAAACTCTTTAGCTTTTTCCATTATAAGAGTGTGTGTTTAAATCCTGTAATGAACAAGCTTGTATTTACTTAAGAAATAGAGCTTGTTTTATTCCTGACGATATATTTTAACAACTCTTCACAAACCTAAAGAAATTACAGTATGTGCAGTGATTTTCAAACAGCACATAAAATTGGATAGCTGCAAGATTTTCTAAATGCTTGAGGATGGATTATAAGGAGTAACCTGCAATGTAACCATTTCAGATTCTTTTATACTGATCAGCTACGTCTTTTAAAGAGACTCTGAAGCGAGAATAAATCTCGCTTCAGAGCTCATATTCAGCAGGGGCATGTGTGCCCCTGCTAAACCGCAGCTATCCCGCGGCTAAACGGGGGTCCCTTCACCCCCAAATCCCCCCTTGCAAAATCCATGACCAACTTGGTTGTGGATTTTGCTCTTCCTGGAGGCAGAGCTAACGGCCGCAGCCCTGCCTCCAGTCGCGTCTATCAGCGGCGCATCGCCGCCTCTCCTCCGCCCCTCTCAGTGAAGGAAGACTGAGAGGGGCGGGGGAGAGGCGGAGATACGCGTCTGATAGACGTGCGTGAGGCAGGGCTTAGACCTGCCTCAATGCGGAAGAGATCCTCTGCTGCACGGAGGGGATTTGGGGGGTTAGGGACCCCTGTTTAGCCGTGGGATAGCTGCGTTTTAGCAGGGGCAAACATGCCCCTGCTATCTGTGAGGTCTGAAGCGAGATTTATTCTCGCTTCAGACTCTCTTTAAAGCATACCTATCAGCCTTCTAAACTACAACCACAAACACATCACTCCACTCCAGGAATAAGCATTGAATATATCAGAGATTTGAGCAGCACTCATCCTTTCCTTTGAAAACTTTGCATACTTGCACCGATTATAGTAAAACATCTTATCATTGGTGCAAGAACTGAGAAAGCCTCCACAACAAACACAGAACCAGCGAGACAATCTTGACAGAGGTTCTATCCTAGCCCCCTTTGGATGACCAGAATGTATTTTTTCTCCTTAATGCCTCCTTACAGTTCATCTCTCCATTAAATAAATACGCGTGCATGAAAAAAGGGCGCCGTGAAAAAAGGGCCCGGCTGGATAACGAAATGGTGCCAGTGGATAACGAAATCTGATAGCGATAAACATTGTTGTCAAACTTGGTTAACGATAAATACAGTTGTAAAAACAGACGGGAAATAATAACGAAAAGATAGTAACGTTAAAAACGTAATTGAACAATACAGCTTAACCAAACCCTACACTCACACAGAATCCTCCCCTGGTGGTGCCTAAAACTAACCACTCCCCTGGTGGCGCCTAACCATCCCCTCTGGTGTTGCCTAACACCCTTTTCCACATAGAAACGATAATGTCTTTGATAACGTAAAATCTGTACATACAAACAAGATAATATGACAAAAACTATAATGTTGCAAGCTTCTAAAACGATAACATATTTCAAAAACTTTAATGTTCTAATGTTGTTAACGATATTTATAGCCCTTTTTTCTGCTTTTTTTTTGTCGTATTAACAATAATTGCATTAAAGTCTATGGCAGCGCCCTTTTCGTCCACCCTCAGCCGGCTCCCTTTTTTCCTGCTACCATAAATACATTTTATCCCCTCGTAAAAAAACCCACACAATTACTATATACCCAATGATTGTCCTGTGTGCCAGGATTTTGAAGTCTTCTATATGTAGGCCCCACAATACTGAAATGGCTTGCTTGGCCTCTAGCAGTCCCTTCCGAGAGGGGATGTTTTGCATGTATGCACTTACCCTCCCCCACTTCACTCTAATGAGGGGGGAGGTGTCATTGAGGGACCAGGTGATTTGAGTACACAGCCAGTTGGCTACACCCAGTGCAGCCATAGATCGCAATGTATGTTCACGACATACATTACACTTCTAAAGACGGACTTTGAGGCAAACAGGAGTGGGGGGCTGGAGGTGCATAGCCGGAGATGGAGGGTGCAGAGGACTCTATAAATCAGCATGGAGTGGAAAAAAAGAGGTGATGAGTGAAGTAGTGGGACACAGTGCAATGCTGCTGAATTCTCTAAGGGAAATGTAATAGATAGTGGAGGTACCGCCGCAGCGGTAAGCGGCATGGCGGCTATCTCCATGTCTCAGCCGGCGGCCTTCGCCGCGCAGTTACATGCTGGAGTTTTGCCTGGTCCTTCAGTTGCACATAGACTGAGGGCTACGCGCCCGCGCGCCAGGCGACAGGACCTTTATACGAGTAGAAGGGGAGTCAGCTGATCGGCCGGTCAGCTGACTCCAGCAGTGCTCCGGATTGGCTGAGTGACTGGGGCGGCGCTGTGGAGCGCTTTCAGTATATATAGGACCTGCCTGTCAGTTGCTCCGTGTCTGCTGTTGCGAATGCTACGTGTTAGCACTCAGACCTTAGTCAGATCCCAAAGTGTGCTAGAACCAGCAGGAGCTGGGGATCCACACTTAGTCAGACGCTGTTGATAGCTTAAAGTACTAATTGAATTGTATTATTTGTTATGACCTTCTGCTAGCTTTGACTACTCTTCTGCTTACTGATTCTGTGCCTTTGCCTATCTGATCCTGTTGCTGACTCTGCCTGAATACTACTCTGATTCAGCCTTCTGTCTTTGTACCGTATCTGTCCGCCTGTTACCGAATCTGCTTGTCTGACTATCCTGTCCTCACCAGTGAACCTAGTCACTGGTGAGGAATTCTCTGTTTAGGAATCACCTGCTCCTCAAGTGATTGATACTGCAGTACAGTCTGAATCACCTGCTCCTCAGGTGACCAGTAGCTGCAGCACCACCTTTATCTCCTGCTCCTCAGGAGATGAGTGATCAGTAGCTGCAGTACAGTCTTAATCACCTGCTCCTCAGGTGACTAGCTACTATAGTACTTTCCTCATAACCTGCTCCTCAGGTGATCTCCTCCTGCAGCACAGTCTGAATCACCTGCTCCTCAGGTGATCAGTAGCTGCAGTGCAGTCTGAATCACCCGCTCCTCGGGTGATCAACACCTTGTCTTATTGTATACCACCCGCTCCTCGGGTGAACTGATTATTATTCTTGTCTACATCTCCAGCTTGCTGGAGGTTGTATTCCTGAGTTCAATAGAGATACCTCTCTATACCAGCTCCTCTGGGGTAGTGAGTATCTCTACACATTACTGTTGCACCAAACACCTATCTTACATCTGGTTGTCCTGTGTCTCGCTATACTCGCATTATTGGTGATTCTGCAGATCACCATATAATCAGGTATAGCATCTGTATTATTGGTGATACTGCAGATCACCAATAATCAGAAAATCTGTACTTGCTGACACCAATCGTTACAGGAAAGCTTTCTTAGGGATTTGTCCGGCCAGGTTTGGTCATTCTGGGAGCAGAGCCATATTTCTGCAAAAAAACATAGAATGTGGCCCAACCCAATGGTTGGGCTGCATATGGAAGAGGAGCAGCTGTACATAAAAAAGAGCTGCACATGGAGCATAAAGACTGTACATGGTAGGGAGGTAGCTGCACATGGAGGGAGAGCATAGATGACTAAAGCTAAGTACTCACCTCGCGATGCAGAGAGATCGATCCAGCGACATCTCCCTGACGACGAGCTCTCCGGTGATCCATTTTCTCCGGCCGGCGGGTATGCGCGATGTTACATGACGGGCGTGACCAGACATCATGCTGGGATAGCGGTACTTTGCGCGGGAGTCATCAGGGATCTTAAAGATCCGCTGTGATGGTTGTTATTGCGGTGCGACGCTAAGCGAAGTGACCGCTCAGCACTAAAAAAAAATCGCCGGTCGTCGTCGGGTAAATCTTCAGTAAAATTGTGACGTGAGTACATAGCTTAAGGCTGCATGTGAAAGATATAGGTCAGTGATGGCTAACCTTGGCACTCCAGGTGTGGTGGAACTACAAGTCCCATGAGGCATTGCAATACTCTGGCAGCTCTAAGCATAACTCAGGGAGGCAAAGGCATGATGGGATTTGTAGTTTTGTCACAGCTGGAGTGCCAAGGTTAGCCGTCACTGATATAGGTGAAAGATGAAGGACACTGCCCATGTACAATAAGGGGGTTGCTGCATATTGAAGAGAGACACACTTGGAGCAGGAAATAGAGTTGGGGGGGGGGGGGGTAGTAAAAATACAACCCAGCCCATCATTATCATCATACCTGCAGAGATGCTATATGCACTGTAAAGAAATATAATTCAGCACCATGATGAATGCAATGCAGCTGCATAGAGTTTTGCTTTGTAAAACACCTGTACAGATCTTTGCAATGGTATCTAATTATAGCTGATTAAAGAATTATTTTCAATAGATGGTGTTCCGTGTATCTATTAAAGAATTATATAATGTTTAAATACACAATTAAGCGGGAAGCTGAATTTATTGTCATGTGAAGATGAAAAGCCTTGTTGCTATATAACATTAAGTATTTAAATGGATTTAAATGGATTCATCAGGACTGGTAAGTAATGGTGGAATCAGTGCGAATTAATCACATAAATACACAATCTGAATACTGGCAAAATGCATAAAACTAACTGATAATTACAGTTTTCATAATTAGAAGAATTAATCAAGCACAGATTTAATCAAAATACAGATTAGTGTACACTTTCCAACTGAAACATTTTATAGCAATGATTCACTTTTTATGTCCTAAGCTAAGTGTAGCTATCAGATGATTCTTTTCCATTCTGAGTATTTATAGTAGTTGGATTGAGCAACGAGCTGATGCCAGTGCAGGAGTCCCCCAGCAGCCCCCTGACCCATTTTATCCCAGGGTAAAAGTGAGCACCTGACATGGACTGCCCAAGCTGATCACTATTTTTTTACCAACAATTTTAACATAAAAGGAAGAGGGGGGGGGGGGGGGAGAGATATTGTCAGAGGTACCATATATATATAATATTTGACCAGTAAATTCAATACTCAGGCGTGTGCTTAAGATAAACAACAATATTCAGAAGAAAACAGACTATGCTAATTACAGCACCAACCTAGAAATCAATTATGTGTATATTTTTATTGCAGTCATACGCATGATTAAAAGCAATGAAACACCCATGTAGGGTGAGAGAGATGGGGCTAGTAATTGTACATAATTGTTATCATAATTTCTAGATAATGAACATAATCCAGTAAAAGAAGCAAGGCAATCGATACATATGTAAATTAAAGAGAACAAAGCACCACATTTAGCACCCAGGGCATCTCAATAGCACATTAAAAATGCATGCTAACAATGTGGCTCATTAATTAAAAAAAACTTCCATTTCACCTCTTGTTTTTACATTTAAAGGTTTAGCGGAGGCTTTTATTACCCTACTTCTGCAGATGGCAGGGCCTGACCGACCGCAGACATTTCAGGCAGATAAGGGCAGATGTAATAATTTTTATTGCACACATTAGAGATAGCAAATAAAAGCTTTGATCGGGGGGGGGGGGGGGGGGGGGAGAGGGATAGGACACTGTGCTTCAAGGAGCTTAGGAGTTTAGAGACAGAGATAGGACACTAGGCTTCCATGAGTTTAGGGAGTCACACATGCTTTCTTAATATCTTCCACTAGATACATTAGGACAGCTAGAAGGGGAGGACACAATGGTACTTGCCAAAGTGTCAGTGCAAGTTAGATATGCAAATTCCCTGTGAGAAATCAAGTCGCTATGGGCATAGAGCAAAAGTAATAATTACTTGTGTGCAGTCTAACAGGAGGTAAGAAAGGAGTGAAAGTGCTTACATGCAGATACTGGCCATGCCTGCGCCCCAATGCTTTGACACGTGTTGCGGGCATAATTCCTGCTGCTATTGGAAACCTTTTTTACCTGCAGACTACCTTGCTGTGTACGCTCAACCTCATTAATTGTGTCCTCCATACTAATTAATACACCTGCTCAACTTACTGAGGTGACCAATTTCAGAAGGGTTCAATAGCCTGTGCTAGTACCAAGACAAGAGGCTCATATATACACTTTCAGATGTTACTCATGTCACCACATGGCAGCACATTTGCATGGCAGACATATACCTACATGGTGCAATGCAAAATATTAAATATTTGTCTTGGTAACACATATTACAGCTTAATGCTTGGGTAGGTATAATTAGGTCAATAATGCGTCTGAGCAGCCTTACTATGTTAGTCCTGAACCAAATCGGCTCTGGTCAGTGGGGTTGGCACAGGCAAGCTATGCGTACATGTGCACTCCCATGGGAAGATGTAGCCAGCACGATCACCTGACCCAGACATACTGCGTGCATGCACAGTATGTCAGTTTGTCTACCCGGTGGCCGCACACGCCTGCTATGTCTTCCAGCGGGAGTGTGCGCGCACTCCTGTGGGCATAATGCGCCTGTGCTGACCCCGCTGGTTTGGTTTAGGACTAAGGTATCCTTTAAATTGCTGTTCCCAAAGCCTATGACCTGTGAGGGGGCCACACTGTTCCCTGTTTGTTTTAGTAATGTGTGGGCATGCGTACAATGTCATTGCTTATGGCATGTACGGTAACTGTCAGGCACGTGTGGCTGTACCAGCACTTACCCCTTAACCCCCCCCCCCCTCACTCCAATTAGAGGCTGGGTAGCACACTGAATCAGACAGGTATATCGCAGTATCATCAAAGAGAAGAAGAGCCGTGGAGGACACGGATCCTAAATGCACAGTTACTTCCATGGCTGCAGCAAGAAGACAATGTCAGGAATAAAGATATGTTTGGCCAGCTAGGTAAGTATGCATTTTTTTAAAATATAAACACTGACCCATTTATCCCACTTCTCATCCCACAAACCAGCCACAAAATGGGAGCTGATGCATATTGCAGGAGACCAGTCGCCTAAAATATTTTTGCAAATACAATAACAAATATTATTTGACAGTGGCTGATGATAAGATCAGGAAATAGTCATGTAATCATTGCCATTATCATATAATCATTGCCTTGTCTTTTGAAAGTAATCACAGATCCAAACAGTAGATTGTAAGCAAATGAGACTTTGCCATTGATCTTTGCTGGTGCGAATAGCTTAAATGCGAATCAAGCCATTTTTTTAATAATCAGGGGAGATTTTAATAAGACACAGATCTTAACAATTGCAAATCACTTCTTAAACTCTTCTACAACATTTCCTTAAAGAGACTCCGTAACAAAAATTGCATCCTGTTTTTTATCATCCTACAAGTTCCAAAAGTTATTCTAATGTGTTCTGGCTTACTGCAGCACTTTATACTATCACAGTCTCTGTAATAAATAAATGTATCTTTCCCCTGTCAGACTTGTCGGCCTGTGTCTGGAAGGCTGCCAAGTTCTTCAGTGTTGTGGTTCTGTGATGAATCTCCCCCCTCCAGGCCCCTCTCTGCACACTGCCTGCGTGTTATTTAGATTATGGCAGATTCTCTTTTCTCTCTTATCTTTTACAAGCTGGATAAATCGTCCTCTGAGCTGGCTGGGCTTTCACATACTGAGGATTACAGACAAGGGCAAAGCTGTTTGCTAGAAGAAAAGAGCAGCCTGAAACTTCAGTGCATGAGAGCAGAAGGGGTAAAGAAACACACAATGATCTCTTGAGATACAAAAGGAAGGCTGTATACAGCCTGCTTGTGTATGGATGTATTTTCTATGTGTGGACATGCTGTACATCAACCTACTTCCTGTTTTGGTGGCCATTTTGTTTGTTTATAAACAAACTTTTTAAAACTGTTTTTAACCACTTTTAATGCGGTGAGGAGTGGCGAAATTGTGACAGAGGGTAATAGGAGATGTCCCGTAACGCACTGGTATGTTTACTTTTGTGCGATTTTAACAATACAGATTCTCTTTAAATTGAACCTGAGGTGAGAGGGATATGGTAGCTGCCATATTTATATCCTTTTAAATACCAGTCACACAGCAGTCCTTTCTGGCATTGGTAGTGTCCAAGTCCCAACCCTGAAACATGCGTATAGTTAATCTAGTCAGACGTGAGTCAGAACATCTGATCTGCATGCTTGTGCAGGGTCTATGGTATTAGAGACAGGATCAGGGAGGAAAGGGGGGGGGGGGGCAGTCAGGCAACTTGCATTGTTTAAAGGAAATACATATGGTAGCCTCCATATCACTCTCACCTCAGGTTCCCTTTAACCTCTTGACGACCAGCTAACGCCGATTGGCGTAAACTGGTCGTCTGCGGGTTACCATGGAAACGGCCGCTCGATCGAGCGGCCTTTCCATGTCAGTTCACGGAGGGTGTCTCCATGAACAGCCGGAGAGCCGCCGATGGCGGCTCGCCGGCAAAATGTAAACAGGCGGGGAAGAAATCCCCGCTGTTTACATCATACGGCGCTGCTGCGCAGCGGCGCCGTAAGGCAGATCGGCGATCCCCGGCCTCTGATTGGCCGGGGATCGCCGGCATATGATAGGCTGAAGCCTATCCTTCAATGCGCAGGACGGAAATCCGTCCTGCGCAGCACACAGGGGAAGGGAGAGGGAGGGAGCTGGCGAGAGGGCTGAAAGCGCTGCGGAGGGGGGCTTTGAAGAGCCCCCCCGCTAAGCAACTGCAGCCGGCGGCGATCAGACCCCCCCAGCAGGACATCCCCATAGTGGGGAAAAAAGGGGGGTAGTCTGATCGCCCTGCTGCACTGCTGATCGGTGCTGCGGGCTGTAGAGCCCACGCAGCACCGATCAGTGTAACATCCCCTGGTCGGCAAGTGGTTAATTGCCACATGGCTCCAACCTAATAAATAATTAATTATTATAATTCTCTTCCACATAATGGCTATGCAAGGACTGATAATTTAATTTTTTCCTTGCAGGTGTCAATAAAGTTGTCATGTTTTAAAATCATACCAACTACATGCTGAGACTGCAGTCACTACAGAGCTCAGAGACGTGTTATAGCACCTTTCACTCCCTTTAGCTGATATAATAAAATAAAATGTTGCTGTCATAGGAAACAAAAACACCAAAGGAACAGCACTAATCATCAAAGACTTTTTTAAGCTAAATGTACCAACAGCCTCTTCAAATAGCATATCATGGCACACTCATTACGCTGTTCTTAGAGGCAAATTCATTAGCATGGGATGAAAAGTTAAAAGGCTTAGGACACAGAGAATACTAAAGCTTATGCATCAATTACAGACACTAGAGAGACAACATGAGATATCCTCTCTCCTGAGAAACAATCCTAGGTAAAAGGAATTAGATGCCAGTTATTTAATTTAGTAACCAAAGCAGCAGAAAAATCATTATGTTGGAATAGAGCTAAATGTCAGTTATGTTAACAAGGCAACCGCAATGTTTGCTCATAGACTAAGCTCTTTTATGATATAAGTAGTAGACCTAAGCCCGTATAAAAACGGGCTCTAGGTCTGTGTTCCTGGGCGCGCGCGCGTGCCCGCCACCTGCCGCGCAGGCGCCCTCACACTTACCCACCGCCGCACGCGACCGCCGCCCGCTCACCCGCCGCACATCCGGCCGCCTGCAAACACGCCGCCCGCTCGACTCCCTGGCCCTGTCCCCGGCCTCCTGTCTCTGGGTCCGTGCTGTGCACATGCGCAGTGGCCAAAAGCACGTACAACGCTACACAGAGACTGGAGGCACGGACACATGGGTTTTATTATAGAGGATAATAATGATTCCATTTTTTGTATAGCACTTTTCTCTTGTCGGACTCAAAGCGCTTATGAGGCAGCCACTAGAGCGCACTAAATAGGCAGTGGCAGTGTGAGGGTGTTTCACCCAAGAACTCCTTACTGAATAGGTTCTGGCTGAGATTTAAATAGGAAGGGCTGAGATTTAAACCCAGATCTCCCATGTCAGAGGCAGAGCCCTTACCCAGTACAATATTCAGCCACGGCATCCACTACATAATTATAATTCCTACAATCTCTACCACATGCTCACAAAACAAGGATGGCCTGTTACCTCTCTGAAAAGTAACCCAGCTATCTGGACCATCAAGCTATGAATGCCATACATTTGTTTTCACAGAAGTGGTGGGGAGGAAGGTGGCTTCCCACATGGTATTCCATGGCTCAGCTTGAGACTGTTCATCAGCTGCAGGGCTTTAACATTAGCTTTGCCTGAAAACTCAGCATTGCGAATGCCACAGATGTTTGATTCCTGATTTCTGAACTAGAATCTGTGGTGTTTGTGTCCCAAGTTTGAAGTTAACATGAACACAAACAAGCAACAACACTACACAATACATGTCTATATATATGACTAGACAATGCTGCACCATAATGGCTCTCGTATGTGTCTCCCAGAATTTTTAGTGTCTTTTTGAAACTTATCCAAATTCTCCAATTTTCAGTTTTAACTTAAGTGAACAGTAACATATGTCAAGTAAATGCAATTCACTTACCAAGTCCTAGGCATGATACACGTAGTCCAGATTTCCCAAGATTCCTAAAAGGGAAAGTAAAACAAGTCAATAAAAATCACTATCACTATCTGCAGAGAATGGAGAGAGAAGGTAACTTGGACAGGTTATGCAACACTGCTCAGACCTTATATTGCCATGCAACACCTACAAAATGTTTCAGGGGTAAAACCCAGTTTGACATTATTTGTTGGAGAATTCCCAAGTGAGTCAATCAACAATGCCTTTTTGTATGGTATAGCCGCATAGACAACACGTATATGGGTAGTTGGGAGTATGACCCTCTACCACTAGGCATAAGGAATCCATTACAATCTTACAGGTTGCAATCCAAAAAAATCAACTTCTAAGAAGTTTATAGAAAGAAGAGGCTGGTAAGGAGGTTCCCGATAAAGAAAAAAGTTTTGGCAGGATCAACCCTGTAGGGGAGGTCTTCCAGGTACTTTGTTGCCAGCTACTGGCATAGAAAGACTTGAGGAAATAGGGCATGTTCACCCAGGGCCGGCCTGCTTATGAGGCGGGGTGAAACATTTGCCTCGGGCGGCAGATCTGGGGGGGCGGCACCCGCCTGTCCATGGATGCTGGGCCCGCCTGCCGAGCTGGAGGGGTAGCTGGCAGAAAGGGGGTATTGGGCCTAGCGGTGGGGAGGGAGTCGCACCCCCCCTCCCTCGCCTGGGTCCCCCGATCTGCGCTCCTCCTCCAGCGTTAAGTACTAGCCTGCATATGATGAAGAGGCAACGGGCGGGGGAATCACTCACCTCTTCCGCGTTCCATCGTGTGCTCCACTGATGTCACTTCCGGCAACACCGCCCACTGTATTGTAAGTGGACGGCCTTGCAGGAAGTGACGTCAGTGGAGCGCATGATGGAACGCGGAAGAGGTGAGTGATTCCCCCGCTCGTTGCCTCTTCATCATATGCAGGCTGGTACTTACGCTGGAGGAGGAGCACAGATCAGGGGACCCAGGCGAGGGATCACCGCTAGGCCCATGCCAGCTACCCCTCCAGCTCGGCACCCCCCCCCCCCCCACACGGCACGGGGGGGGGGGGGGCGATTTTTTCAGATTTTGCCTCAGGCGGCAAAAAGTCTAGGGCCGGCCCTGTGTTCACCTACTTATAAGGAAGATAACCTTTAGGCTCAACACACACCATACAATCTAGGTTGTTCAATATTACCACTTTCATGTAGTATAAGAGCTTATCCAATCAATCATCCAAGGTATTTTCAATCTGCTGGCCCTTATACTACATAGATTTGGTAAATCTGTGCAACCAAGATTGTATGGTGTGTGTTGAGCCTTAAGGTTAGTAAACAAAGAATGATAGCAGTTCCTGAATGGGTAGGGGTAATGACCTCATGGAAAACTGACTAATGGGCAGATGAAAATCCACAGAGCAGATTGTATCAGATCTCAGGCAATCCCTGCATTAAGGGAAGGAGAGGGTATTTATTTTATAGTGGGATTAATCATTAAAAGTGGGCGAGGCTAAATACTTTTTATTCTAATAATAGTCTCCTTTCCATGTATCTCCTTTACGAGGCACCCATTTCATGCCCTCCAGTATTGCACTCCCCGTTATAGTTGCCTGGTGTTCAGTGGCGTAGCTAAGGAGGTATGGGCCCCGGTGCAAGTTTTAAATGGGGCCCCCCAGGCACTCTATACATAACAAGTGATACGGTGCACCAAAACCTGCCAAAGGCAACTACAGTGTCAGAGATGCAAGAAGGGGATTGGGAACAGTCTGTTAAGAATTACTACTATTCAAAGCATCTATAGAAGTGATTATTAACAGCACAGGACCAATAAAGAGCTAATACTGTGATAGAGGGTAGACCCTTCGGGGCCCCCCTGGCCCAAGGGCCCTGATGTGGTCGCTTCCTCTGCACCCCCTATTGCTACGCCACTGCTGGTGTTAGTATTTTCTCTTTCCTTTTCATCTGCTGTACACCCATCCTTAGTTCTGGCATCTTACATGTTTATTCATCAACTATGTAATGTGTTATAAGTCACAAGGCCATGGCACTAGTAATGAACTTCTGTTTTGCATAGCATTCGAGTAACTACGCTTTTTGGTCTCTTTCAGCCTCTTACACACTCCTAGGAGTTCTGGTTCACTATGCACTTGCTGGTCAATCTGTAACTCTGGGTATTTCAAGTGCTAACCAATAGAGTCATATAAATTCATGCCATACACTGATGAGGATCAACCAATCCAAAACAGTCTGGATGCACGTTGGATTAGTTTGGTTCTCTAATATTAACAATCTGACACATCATTGCATTCCAGCAGTTCTGGAGTTGTGCTTAGCTTTCAGGGATAACACAGAGATTTTTTGCATATTCAGCAGTAATGCATTGTGGAACAACTCAGAACTCACTCTAACCTGAATAATCGCAAATACCTTCCGTTTTGAAAAGGCAAACTTCTATTGAACAAGCAGGGAAGCTACAATTCAAGATGGACAGAAAACGAGTGAAAAGGATATTGAGAAGCTAGGGACATCAGTTGAAACTTTTTCAATTTGCCAGCTGAGGCAGGTAACCTTGAAGGGGAAAAATGCCAGAGAACCCTTGCAAAGTCCTCAGGAAACCCTGGTTGAGAAAGACTGGTCTACAGCATGAAATTCATAGTTCAGTTGAACTTGAAGTCTTTGATTTTTAATAAAAACTTTTTTTCTTCCATTATATGTAAACAAAAAAATCTCTAATAATATTTACAGTATATATCTCGTCAATATATTTATTTGAAATCTAAAGCAAGGAGGGTTTAGTCAGGCACTGACAGACAGACAGACAGACAGACACACACACACACACACACACACACACACACACGCGCACACGCACGCACGCTAGGGCTACCATCTATTTAGCAGCAGAAATATATGTGCCAGTACTGGAAGGCTTCAAAGATGAAAGATCACACTGAGATAATCTTCAATTATGAAAAGAAAATGAGTATGTTCCAGTGAAGAAATCAGAAAGCAACCATAGTCTATTGTGAATTGTAAATGGATACGTTTTGTAAGAGGAAATAATTGAACCAGACAGAAAGGTTATGTGCGATCATTCAGTGAACCAAGTCTATTGACTGATATTTTCCTATGAGGTAATGAAGAAATAGCAGAGACAGCACAACTCCTATTAGATCTGAAGAGCTTGGGGCAACAAAGAATCCCAACCTTCTTCTCTTTAAATTAATTTCTATTCCAATTCGTATCCGTTCTGCTCCTGACAGGATTACACAAGAGATGGTATGGGGCGCTGACATATAACTATTCCAGAGGCAAATGCCTAGGATAGATTCCAGCCCCCTTCATCCTTGGCAGTGGCAGCCCCTTGCAGTATGATTAGTATGCATTGCCCTGCGGGTCCTGCAAAACTTTCATATTTATAGCTAAGGGTTCAACAATAAAAAGTGCCCAAAGCAAGGTGATTGGCTTGCAACTTTTTAGGTCATTTGCTCTTAGCAGCATATGTTCAGCATGTTTTTCTAAAGCATCAGCGCTCTGTAAGTTAACTGATACTGGCGGGTTCAGCTGCTCAGAGATACTGAAGTAATACAAATACATAGAACCTGTGCAGTCCACTGGAATGGTAACGGTAAAACCGGAATAAGGTAAAAAATAATGTCTCATTAGGTGCTCAGGGTAGTCAGTTCCCATTAGCTGGTACCAAGAAAATGCTGTACAACTATCAGTGATGCGTTCAAAGCAGAATATGAACATACACATACACAGCACTCTAAATGGAACACAAACACTGCTCTTCGCAATATCTTAAGAATTGCCAAATGAAAGTATTCTTTATATGGGAAATATTATGATGTCTATAGAAATAATAATAAAACATGAGCATTTATATATTGCAGAAAAGATCTGCTAATGCTTTACAATGATCATTTAAAGTATGGGAATTATCCACATGAGAACTCAATGTCATTTCATTGAGTTGGATATTGTATCAGAATAACATTGTACACCTGTAAAGGTCTAAAGCCTCCTACAATTGTATACGAGGAATGTTGCCAAACAGGGATCGGTACCTGATCCCTTGGGCAACATTCAAGGGCTACAGACATGTTCTGTTGCAATGCGGGAGGGTGGGGTGGGGGTAGTGTTGGGCGAACATCTAGATGTTCGGGTTCGGGCTGAACAGGCGGAACATGGCCGCGATGTTCGGGTGTTCGAGCCGAACTCCGAACATAATGGAAGTCAATGGGGACCCGAACTTTCGTGTTTTTTAAAGCCTCCTTACATGCTACATACCCCAAATTTACAGGGTATGTGCACCTTGGGAGTGGGTAAAAGAGGAAAAAAAATTTAGCAAAAAGAGCTTATAGTTTTTAAGAAAATCGATTTTAAAGTTTCAAAGGGAAAACTGTCTTTTAAATGCGGGAAATGTCTGTTTTCTTTGCACAGGTAACATGCTTTTTGTCGGCATGCAGTCATAAATGTAATACAGATGAGAGGTTCCAGGAAAAGGGACCGGTAACGCTAACCCAGCAGCAGCACACGTGATGGAACAGGAGGAGGGCGGCGCAGGAGGAGAAGGCCACGCTTTGAGACACAACAACCCAGGCCTTTCATGCGGACAAGAAGCGTGCGGATAGCAATTTGCTTTTTGTCGGCATGCAGTCATAAATGTAATACAGATGAGAGGTTCCAGGAAAAGGGACCGGTAACGCTAACCCAGCAGCAGCACACGTGATGGAACAGGAGGAGGGCGGCGCAGGAGGAGAAGGCCACGCTTTGAGACACAACAACCCAGGCCTTGCATGAGGACAAGAAGCGTGCGGGTAGCAATTTGCTTTTTGTTGGCATGCAGTCATAAATGTAATACAGATGAGAGGTTCCAGGAAAAGGGACCGGTAACGCTAACCCAGCAGCAGCACACGTGATGGAACAGGAGGAGGCAGCGACACAGAGCACAATGCTATACAGTGGTGGGTGAGCGGTGTACTACTGTTCCCAGCAGAGACACAGAGTGGCAGTAAACACAATGCTATATAGTGTGGGTGAGCGGTGTACTACTGTTCCCAGCAGCGACACAATGACTGGGGGGACCCTGGCTAGCCTGGCTGGAGAGAGAACTACCCTGCCTGCCTACCCAAAGCTAAACCCACAGACAAATGGCGGAGAAATGACGTGGATCGGGCATTTATTTACCCGAATCACGTGACCCGTTCGGCCAATCAGAGCGCGTTCGGGTCCGAACCACGTGACCCGTTCGGCCAATCACAGCGCTAGCCGAACGTTCGGGGAACGTTCGGCCATGCGCTCTTAGTTCGGCCATATGGCCAAACAGTTTGGCCGAACACCATCAGGTGTTCGGCCGAACTCGAACATCACCCGAACAGGGTGATGTTCTGCAGAACCCGAACAGTGGCGAACACTGTTCGCCCAACAACTAGGTGGGGGTACAGATATCACATAGTGGGCAAGTCGAAGATGTCTACAGATGGTGACTGCAGCCAGGAGAGAATGACTAATATTACTCTGAGATTCAAATACTTTAGCGGAGGCTAAGATGGATGGACGGCATATATGAAGCTATGAACATGCTCTTGCAGTCGCTGGAAGATGTTGTGATTGACGACACCTCTGACAAGGAAAAGTACATGTGGTAAAAAATTCAGACTTGACTATACCAACGAGGAGGAAGAGGCTGGCTTATTCATGTGCTAGAACCCCACATGCACAGGCTCAGCCATTCCAGGCAATAGCAACTAACTGACACTAATTAACTAAGGGCTCCTGCCTGAAATGATCAAAATAACCACATATCTGGTTATAAATAATGTCTCAAACATCTAAGAACACTAATGGAATCAAGAAAGAAGAATGCTTGAATGGTAGACTATCCACAGCCCTTAATGCCAGTGATACTTGCAACCGTTCTCTATACCTTGTTTTGATGGAGAACCAAAAGTCCAAACAAGTCCAAAACAGCTCTTTCCACAGTGTATTAGTATGAGTAATTTAATAGGCTATAAGCACTCTGTACAACAGTGGATCCGGATGTGTGTCTGGCAGTCAAAGACATAAAGTAATGATTTGCATATTAAGAAGTGATGCATCATAGGATTTCCTTTTAGCTCACATAAAGCTAAATAATTGCAACTACCTTCTTTTTAAAGAAGGGACAGTTATATTTACCATAGCTTTTTTTTTTTAATAAGTGGGCCTTTTGATTACTTTTAATCCCCTACAAACTCCTAGAGGTTCTGGTTCATTATGAGCTCACTCGAGACCCTGTAAGACTTGATTACCCAAACCCTACCTCATATAGCCATATTTACCCATGCCTTGCACAGATGAGGACCAACATGCCCAAATCAGTTGCATGCAAGTCGGATTAGCATGGCTCTGTTAAATGAATGAACGACAGATACTTACCATTTTATACACACCTGGGGCTTCTTCCTGCCCCATGGGCACGGATCACTCCCACGCCGCCGTCCTCCGTTGCCTGCAGCACTGGTACCGGTTCCCGTAAGTTCTTCCAGTCGCGGCCAGTTTGCGCAAGATGAAGTGCGCTCTTCAAGTACCTCTCCAGCGGTTGCTGGAGAGTAACGTAAATGGCGCACTTCACTTGCGTCAGACTGGCTGAGACTGGGAGAAGTTATGGGACCCGGTACCGAAGCTGCAGGCAGCGTAGGACGGCAGCGTGGGAGCGATCCGTGCCCATGGGCAGGAGGAAGCCCCAGGTATGTATAAAAAAGTAACTGTCTTCTCTGGTACACTTTAAGTTCATCAGTGCTTATGAGAGGATGAACTTAATGACTTTGTACCTTTTCTCAGCCTATTTACTGTGTATCTACAGTATGTGCCTGCATTCCAGTTGATATTTAGACAAGTTATTTTTTTTCCCTTTATTTCCTTCTGGCATGTAAAAGCACACATTATGGGAATTAGACTGTGCATTTAGTGAATGCTGCTGCTATGTGGTTCCAAGGGACCCTGTAGTTCACATAGAAACAGGAACTGGCAGGGACAGATAGCTGACGGCTGCTGTTTCTCTAAGTCTGCTTACAACTGTACGCCATTAATTGTGCTCACTGCCCTTATTACACTAAAATACATGTATTTCCAAATGCACATGCTGATTTTATCGATCAGCAAGGCCTGGAATAAGTGACAGGAGGGAGCATAAGGAAGGCCAACATGATAGTGCTGGACATAGTCCGGCAGGGTGAGGGTTAAGTGTTGGAGAAAGAGGCAGGAAGTGGTAGGAGGAGGCGTGACAGGACAGAGCTGGGAGAGAGAGAAGGAGCTGGAAGGAAGGGAGGAGTCAGAAGCCAAAGGGAGACGCAGGAGAAAGTTTGAACTTGGCTGCTCCTGTTTATCTATGATGGAGGACGTGGAGAGTTTGCTGCAGATGGTCCGGACGGAGGCTGCAGCCCGCGGCCCCTCATGGGTCGCAGAGCAGATGACCAGGATGGCGGGTGGGGCGGATGGAGAGCCTGGAGGGCGCAGCAGTGCGCGCATATCGCGACCGCCGGAGCGGCTGAGCCCCAGCCCATCGCCCAGAGGGACTAGGCGGAGCGGAAGTCCGTCTCAGGGTCCGCCGGCTCCCCCCAAGAAAAAAGGAAAAGCAGCAGGCGGAAGAGCGGCGGAGCAGCCGGAGTCGCATAGGGAGGAGGAACGACCGGGCACCAGCGCTAGCAGTGACGGGATGACGGGCCAGGGAGATGCTGGGCCCAACGAGGAACAGCCACACGGAACGCAAGGGGCACAGCACACGCCAGCAACCCCGGCTGGGCGTCCGCAAAAAGGCGACACACGGAAGAAGGGAGGCAGCAGCACCAGGGCACAGAAGGCCGCAGCGCAACCAGCCTCAAGCCAGAAGAAGGCCCAGCAAGCGGGGAGCAGAGGTACTGGCAAGGGGAAGCAGGCGGTGAAGACCACCACGCCGGAGACAGCCCTGCGGTCACAGAGGAAGGGGTCTAGCGGCCAGCCAAGTGACCAAGGGGGCAGGGTAGCCACCCGAAACAGGCCCTGTTCGCCATCCCCACCCCGCAGAGCAGGAAGAGGCGAGTCCTCCAGGGGCCACGAGTCGGAGGTACAGCAGAGGAGGGACAACGGCGGCACGGAAAGGGGTCGAGGGAGAGAGGCCAACCGGCACAGGAATGTCAGCGGATCGGCCCGCACGGGCGATACCGCATCCGAGGGGTCCGGGGAGGACGAGGAACCGAGGAGGGAGAGTCCAAGGGTCCCGGAGGATCGTGGGGACCATCCGGTACAGCGAGGTGAGCCAATGTACAGAGCTACCAATTCCTTAAATGCTGGTGTGAGTAGAGGGGTGGGAGGCGAAAGCGAGGGGTCTAACCAGGCAATAGGGAGCAATTTGTCGAATTTAGGAGAAGGTTCAGGTGCGGCGTTGTCAATGATGACGTCGTTATTGTTGAGTATTCGAGATACCCTGCAAGGTCAGACGGCTACGAGGTCCACTCCTGTAGCAGCGTGGTCAGGACCTGCGCAAAGGGCGATAGTTGCAACGCCACCTGAAGTGACGCAGGTTAGGCAGACTAGTGTACAGACAACTATGGGGTCGACTCAGACACTTGAGACGACGGGGGAAAAAGACACAGAAATGATTCGCCTATCAGATAAGGCGCAAGGTGATGTTTACTTATGTATGAGGGGGCCTATGGGTAAGCATTTGAAACCAGAAGTGCGTGAAAAAATTTGGAAAGGGGAGTACATTGAGATTTTCTCATTGCTCCCTTTGGGTAAGTTCAATTTAGATAGGGGCAGAATTGATGAGACCAAAAAAGAGGACGAAGAGCGTAGGAGGTATCGCTTGATACCGAGGACGTTCCAAAACTGGTACCAAGCCTTTGCGATATATGCGAGCGTGCTAGGGGAGAAGCAACCGGAGTGCTGTTCAGCACTTTTTTGCTATTTTGATATGATCGGGGAGGCTCATAGGATGTATGGTGGAAACGCCTGGTTGAGGTATGATGAACAATTCAGGCAAGAAAAGGCTTTTCACCCAGGTATTAGGTGGAATCATAAGAACATCGATTTGTGGATGAGCCTGATGATTCCAGGCACGAGAGCAAATCAGCCCTTTCAGGGGACGGCCAGCAGCCCTGGATCAGCGGGTCAGCTGGCCAATAGAAAGCCTGGGGTCTGCTGGAAGTTCAATGAAGGGGCATGCAAATTTGGGAGCACATGTCGCTTTAAGCACGAATGCTCAGCCTGCGGTGGAAGTCATACGGTCACAAAATGCCACAGAAAGGGAAAGGGCCAGTACGCAGACTCCTCTGGAAAAAGGGAGGAGTCCGGTGAAGGTAGCAAGGATGGAACAGTACCTAAATAGATTCCCTGATACGGAGGTAGCTGAGTTTTTGCGAAAGGGGTTTACGGAGGGTTTCAGAATCCCTAGCTTTGGGGTCCTGAGTTCGCAACCCCCATTTCGCAACTTAAAATCAGTTACGGCCCATCCGGAAGTGGTATCGCTGAAGTTGGAGAAGGAGGTGAGTTTAGGTAGAATGTCCGGCCCCTTTCAGCAACCCCCTGTGGAAGATTTGGTAGTGTCGCCTTTAGGTTTGGTTCCTAAGAAGGAGCCGAATTCATTTAGGTTAATACACCATCTGTCATATCCAAAAGGCGCGTCAGTAAATGATGGGATTGACCCGGAATCCTCCTCAGTAGTTTACACGTCGTTCGATGCGGCGGTTCGATTGGTGAAACGTGCAGGGCAGGGCGCCTTGTTGGCCAAAACGGATGTGGAAGCGGCTTTTCGATTATTACCGGTCCACCCCGCAAGTTGCAGGTTGCTTGGTTGTTTCTGGGAGGGGGGTTATTATATCGATCGTTGTTTACCAATGGGTTGTTCGATTTCATGTTCTTATTTTGAGCGGTTTAGCTCTTTTGTGGAATGGGTGGTGAAGGACGAGTCGGGGC
Source organism: Hyperolius riggenbachi (assembly GCF_040937935.1). NCBI lineage: Eukaryota > Metazoa > Chordata > Amphibia > Anura > Hyperoliidae > Hyperolius > Hyperolius riggenbachi. The sequence goes on from NC_090649.1 coordinate 158,163,576, forward strand.
TCCGGACGGCCATTCACTACCTGGATGATTTTCTATTCGTGGGCCCGGCTGCGTCACGTGATTGCGCACATTTACTGAATACAATGAGGTGGGTATGTGACAGATTGGGCATTCCATTAGCAGAAGAAAAGACGGAGGGCCCCCAGACAATCATAAAATTTCTCGGGATCACGATAGACTCCATTGAGATGGAATGCAGGTTACCCGAGGACAAAGTGACCGATTTGCAGGGTACTATAAAAAGAGTCCTTGGCTGTAAGAAGGTTACCCTACAAGAGCTGCAGTCTCTTTTAGGGAAGTTAAATTTCGCCTGCAGGATCATGCCCATGGGCCGGATTTTCTGCAGGCGATTGGCAAGGGCTACTGCAGGCATTCAGCTGCCTCATCACAGGGTTCGTCTGGTAACGGCACATAAGCAAGATCTGCGCATGTGGCTGTCCTTTCTGGAGGAATTCAATGGGCGGTCCCTTTGGATGGACGAGAGTACGGGCAATCATGATTTGGAGTTGTTCACGGATGCTGCAGGATCGTGTGGGTTCGGGGCCTTCTTCGCAGGTAAGTGGTGCGCGGAAGCATGGCCAGGGCGCTGGGTGCAGTTAGGTTTTACAAAAAACCTACTGCTACTTGAATTGTTTCCTATTCTGGTAGCGGTAGAATTGTGGGGTACGTTGCTTCGGAACAAGAGGATTCGCTTTAACTGCGATAACCTAGGTGTGGTGACAGCGGTCAACAGCCTGTCAGCATCCTCACCTCCGGTAGTGAAGGTCTTGAGACAGTTGGTTCTCAGTTGTTTGAGATATAACCTGTTCATTTTTGCCGTTCACTTGCCGGGGGTGGAGAATGATGTGGCTGACGCTCTTTCTCGGTTTCAATGGCAGAGATTCCGGGACGTCGCGCCGGGAGCAGATCGGCAAGGGGAGTCTTGTCCCTTGGATTTGTGGGAGATACCCCTGGGCCCATAGGAGAGTGGATATCGAACTCATTGTCAGAGGCCACCTGGTCGGCATACACGACAGTGTGGAGACAATGGAGTGAATTACAGCACCAGTTCGGAAGGGGCGAGACGGAACAGGATCAAGTGTATCTGCTGTTACAGTTCATGGCTATGAAAGGAGCGGAGGGAGTATCTGCATCGGCGTTATCAAAAAACTTGTCAGCACTTTCTTTTGCATTTAAATTACAGGGATTGCCGGACGTGACAAAGGATTTTAGGGTGCGTATTGCACTAAGGGGTTTCAGGGCGCAGCAACGGATAACAGAGAACTCCAGGCGTCCAGTCACGTTCCAGCTGCTTGAGTCGCTGGTGAACAGACTGGGATCACTGTGCAAGTCAGGGTATGAGGAATTGCTGTTCGGGGCGGCTTTCTCGCTCGCGTTTTTCGGGGCATTTAGGATCAGTGAACTGGTTAGTAAAGGGAAGCATTTCTCTGGAGGTATACTGCGGGAGGAGGTTAAGCTTCTTTCAGAATCTGTGGAAATTTTTCTCCGTAGATCAAAGACGGATCGTGCTGGTGTAGGTAGGACAATTTATTTATTCCAGATTAGTGGGTCTGCAGCATGCCCAGTTTTCAGGGTCGCAGAGTTTTTAAGGGTACGGAGCAGAAACGGTCTTTCCTTTCTGTGTCACGAGGATGGATCTTCTTTATCTAAGTACCAGTTTACGGCAGTCTTTAGGAAAGCTTTAGCCAGTTTGGGGTTAGCCGAAAGGGAATTTGCGTCTCACTCGTTCAGGATAGGGGCAGCAACGGAAGCGGCCAGGTGGGGGCTCGCGGACGAGCATATAAAGCGAATAGGAAGGTGGGAGTCATCCCGGTTTCTGCTGTATGTTAGGCCGCATTTGATTTAAGTATTATAACACGTTTTAGTTTGTGTAGTTAGTTGGTGGTTGGTTTTCCCTCTTTTCCTTTTCTTTTTCTTTCAGTGATTGGCATCTCCCCTCGGCTGGTATGGATTATGGGGCACTCCTATGTGTCAAGGGGTGCCCAGCGAGCTGCTGTAAGACCGGACGGTCGGCAGCTAGGTATTCCAAGAGCAACGGCGAGGCTGAGATGGATTGGTTTCCCAGGTTTGATGTGGGACAAGGTGCTGCCAAAAATACGGAGTCTGGTGACGCAGGACAGAGCACCAGATGTCCTAGTTATACACGCTGGAGGCAATGATTTGGCCACAAGGACCACGAGAGCAATAACCAAGGAGATAAAAGGTGATCTTTTGGAACTGCGCTCTACTTTACCCGACACGGTGATCGTGTGGTCGGAGATGGTGAGTAGGAGCAAGTGGAGACTGGCACGATCAGTCGAGAGGGTTAATCGAGCACGAAAGAAGCTCAACAGAGAGGTGTCTCGGTGCATAGTACAACACGGGGGTGTGGCGGTTAGGCATTTAGAGCTAGAAGTGGATACGGTGCTATTTTTGGAGGTTGATGGGGTTCATCTGAACCCCATCGGGATAGACTTGTGGTCGTTAGCTTTAGAAGAGGGAATTCAAAAAGCCTTAGCGGTGCGGGCGGCGCAAGGGTGAGGTTTCCCCCTTGTTTGCTGTGGCGGGGCAAGGTGTCTGGAGAATGGTGAAGGAAGGATGACTTTGAGGATTTCACTTAGGTGACTTCCTCACGTAACAAACTAATGGAGCGATAAGAAGAACAGTTGATAAGGGGCATGCCGCTGTTCCCGAGTCTGTTGGTGCGGCTGGGGGCCGGATTGAGCCGCATGCCCAGAAAGAGAATGTGTTGTTTAATTTCGATTGTTGAAGTAGCTCTGGACGCTTTGCCCTGCAAGTGAATAGTTATCGTTTTATATTAAAATGTTATTAAGGTTAATAAATGGGCTGCATTGGCCTTAAAATTCCAAAGTCAAATATGCAGTCCGAGTGTTTTGTATTAAACATAGAGTTTTGATGTTATTTAAGGAAAAGGGGGGAAGTAAAATTAAGGGGTTGGTTTGTCCGCAGGACGGCAATTGGTCATGCACATATCAAGCAAGGCCTGGAATAAGTGACAGGAGGGAGCATAAGGAAGGCCAACATGATAGTGCTGGACATAGTCCGGCAGGGTGAGGGTTAAGTGTTGGAGAAAGAGGCAGGAAGTGGTAGGAGGAGGCGTGACAGGACAGAGCTGGGAGAGAGAGAAGGAGCTGGAAGGAAGGGAGGAGTCAGAAGCCAAAGGGAGACGCAGGAGAAAGTTTCCCGCCCACCCGCCCGTTAAGGGTAGATAGGTAGGTGGTTTGTCATTGCAGCTGGCGGGGCAAGGTGTCTGGAGAATGGTGAAGGAAGGATGACTTTGAGGATTTCACTTAGGTGACTTCCTCACGTAACAAACTAATGGAGCGATAAGAAGAACAGTTGATAAGGGGCATGCCGCTGTTCCCGAGTCTGTTGGTGCGGCTGGGGGCCGGATTGAGCCGCATGCCCAGAAAGAGAATGTGTTGTTTAATTTCGATTGTTGAAGTAGCTCTGGACGCTTTGCCCTGCAAGTGAATAGTTATCGTTTTATATTAAAATGTTATTAAGGTTAATAAATGGGCTGCATTGGCCTTAAAATTCCAAAGTCAAATATGCAGTCCGAGTGTTTTGTATTAAACATAGAGTTTTGATGTTATTTAAGGAAAAGGGGGGAAGTAAAATTAAGGGGTTGGTTTGTCCGCAGGACGGCAATTGGTCATGCACATATCATGAACTTCAAGTCTTTTTTATGCTTTGGTATCCAAGCAGTAAATTAGCTTTGGATGGCTGCTGTAAACACAATTATTCCATGTAATCTGCCAAGTTTTAGTCAAAAACTTCAAACAGCATAATAAAGAATGCAATGCGCTATTCATGCTTATTCATGCTTACAAAGTCAATTATATATAAGTTGTCGTGTAGCATATTTGTTTTCTAAGAAAACAGCATCACACTGTAAAAGTCAAAATGCCACCTCTTCAAAGAAAACACTGCTTTTGAAAAATGTGTGCATATTTAAAATGACAGAGTAACCAAGCAGCTTGAGGTGACCCAAACCACTAGGAATGTATAGGGGGATAAAAGAGACCGAAAAGCCCCCCTACTAATAAACAATGCTGAATTATGGCAAGTTTCCTTCTGTTTTAAGAAGGCAAATTACACCAAGCATTGCTTTTTAGTAGGAGGACTTTGTGGTCTCTTTTATCCCCCTACACATTCCAAGTGGTTTGGGTCACCCGAGCTGCTTGGTTGCTCATTTGTACTGGTCCAAGCCCTATTCCATACAGCCATATAAATTCCTGTCATGTACTGATGAGGGCCAAAAGCCCAAAACAGGCTGTCTACATGTGGAGTTGATGTGGCTGTGTAATATTCAAAGCTATAGGCTTGCTATACACCAGCAGTTCTGGATGCTTGTCTTGCAGCGAGATGGCAATGTACTAGTTTCACCTCAAGTTGCAGTTGACAAAACAAGTGCGTATGGCTTTGAGATTTTGCAGCATTCACCTCACTCTCATATCTTCCTATTTTCTACAACTCAACATGGACAAGACTGAAATGGTAATCTTTCCACCCCACCATTCAACGCACCTGCCTGACATCGCAATCTCTGTTGAAGGCATCTCAATAATGTCTGTCCCCCAGGCCTGCTGTCGAGGTGTAATACTGGACTCAAGTCTCTCACTCAATCCACATATTGACAAACTATTCTCTTGTCGTCTCCACCTAAAAACATCTTCTGCATCCGCCCTCGTCTCACACAGGATACTACCCTACCAGCTAACAATTTGGCCCCACTACATTCCATCTTGAACTCTGCTGCACGACTCATTCACCTCTCCTCCTGCTTCTCCAGCTCTATCCCCCCTCTGCCAGTCCCTTCACTGGCTGCCAGTTACACAAAGGATACAAATCAGTACGGAGGAAAAAGTCAAGGAAATGGAGAAGACACTGGAAAATGCCAGCAACAAAGAAAATTACGAAGTTCCTCACACAACATAGAAGACTTCAGATAATATAAAAGAAGGCTTTTAGCAACATGCCAAACACGATTGAGCCTTGGAATTAAACCCTGAAGACTTCTGTCAATATTAAGCTCAGAATAGAAAATTACAGCTTGGATAATCAACCCTAGAATTGGATGAAGAATAATTAATGACAATGGTGGACAGAAATCCAAGGACAACCTCCTCAGAGATTCAAGCTGATCTTCAAGGACATGGTCCATCTGCGTCTGTTCACCCAACCGTTACTTTTTGAGTGACAGTGGGCTTAACGGATGAAAACTCAGGAGGGCTGGAACGTGATAACATGCATACTAACAAGGTTCAATCCTTCTGGGAAAATGTCCTTTTGACAGACAAAAAAAAAAAAAAAGAAAAAGCATTTAGATAAGTCAAATCACCCCAAAATTGGTGCAAAATTAACACAGTACTTAGTTTCAAGTAGGTAATTTGCCTGTGTATATACCGTACAATAAGACAGGCATCCCAAGACAGGCTAAGAATCTAGGACCCATATTCAATTAACTTCAGGAGAAAACTTTTTTCTTTATTTATAAAATATCTTTTCAGCACCTAGCAATCGAAGACATACTAAAAAAGACGTACAAAAAAATATCAAAATAATTTTGATTTTCTGTGGGCTTAAAATGTATTTTATCAGTAAGCTGTGAAAACTCCAGAAGAAAGAAATTAGTAGAATAAGAGACAAGGCTGGAAATTAATTATTCTCCTGACAATTTTTTTTTAACCTGTCGGCAACCACAATTTTACATGTTGAAGAGAAATCGAGAGCCGAAAATGGTGTGGTATGTCAAGACAAATTAAATAATTGAAACAGTGAGGTGGTAATACTCACAAACATGGGTTACCGTTCAGGTAACCACTCAATAGGCAGGTGAGGAGATTAGACCTGTCCTCACTCAGGATTAAGAAGTCCTTGTCCTTCAATAAATATGTATCTATTTATTTAATTATAGTCCTTTGTGTCTGCTTTAACGGAGGCAAGTCCACCACTTCCTCCCAGCAATTTTTTAAAAATGTTATGTACTTTTATCCTACTGGTGCCTCTGTTCACCCACCAGTACAATTTTACATGTATCAATACAATCCACATACAGACCTAAAACTTTGTTGAACCTTACAAGCCACAGAAAATCTATAAAATGTAAAAATATGGTATTACTGAGTGTGTTCATTTGACAATATTTACAATTGTTCATAGAGCACAATAGTGTACAATGAATCATAAATAATAATTAAATATCCCACTAATAATAAATTATGATAATGTAGAGAATTAATAAATATCGGCTACGTCTACATTTAAAATGATATATTTTTTGTAAAAGTGGAAACTGATTATAGACAGAACAACAAATAAGGCACCTACATTAAAAACCATCACTTTACCTCCCAGTTCAGGCATGGGCAAACTTGGCCCTCCAGCTGTTAAGGAACTACAAGTCCCACAATGCATTTGCCTTTATGAGCCATGACTGTGGCTGTAAGACTCCTGCAATGCATTGTGGGACTTGTAGTTACTTAACAGCTGGAGGGCCAAGTTTGCCCATGCCTGCCCTAGTTCATACATGGCAAACTCCATACAGGCCAAAGCTGGCCCTCAGAGCCATTAAATGTGGCCCCCAAGTGGTTTCCCCACTTAGCATTATGTTTGGCCCAATCTAGACCACCAGGGAAGCTATATTGAAGGTGAAGCCCTAGATTACCAGGGAAGCCATATGGGGAAGTAGGGGGAAAACACTAAACACCAGTGAACTTTATAGGGGAGGGAGGACCACTAGCAACCAGGGAACTGTATAGGGGAGGGAGGAGGACCGTTAGACACCCTAGGGAACTGTATATGGGTTGGAGGGGAGCCCTTAGCCACCAGGGAACTTTATAAGGGAGGAAAGTGGTTAGTAGACATTGAGGTTGGCCTGTGACTTGGTCCCAGTGTTCAATTTCAGCCAACTTTGTATTTGAGTTTGACACCCCTGATCTAGTTAGTATTAAACTAAAATAGCTACTCAAGATATTTCACTAACAAAGGAGGATTCCGTTTTTACAGAATTAAAAGCAGGTGCTGGCTGACTGTCACACTGCAGTTGATTCAGAGATATTTTGCCCTCCTGCACTTTGCAGAATAGCAATTGACAAGTAGATAGTGTTGATGATTATTGACAATGAGAAAAAGGCATTCAGTGCATAAAAATGATGGATATTGCTAGGATAGGTAGGCATGGGGCCTCTGGGAGAAGCAAGTGTGGGAGGAAAGTGATATATGGAATAGTTTAAATCCAGACCCAACATTGGAATTCTAAATTAATATGTGATTTTTCATGACACAGGAACGTTTAGCAGTTATAATACATCGTAAGAAATAGAGGAAATGTGTGCTGCAAGAAAAAATAGAGCCTGGAATCCATAGACTCGAGCAACTGTTTTCTATCATAGCATTTCATTTATAACCAGGTTTGCTCTAATATGGTCATAGATTTAAAACTTAAAGTGTACCTGAGACGGGATCATTGGGTGTATTTAATGATTTTATTTAAGTATTTATAAAGTGCCGGCATATTACACAGCGCTGTACAGAGTATATAGAAGGGGTAGGGAACCTATGGCTCGGGAGCCAGATGTTGCTCTTTTGAAGGCTGCATCTGGCTCACAGACAAATCAGTAAAGGTTGATTCACTACGCTACACTGCTCAAGCAGCGCAACTCAGTGTGGCAGCGCAAGTAACATTTTCAAAGTAGTGCACGCTACTGCTGTTTCATGCACTACTAACTTAATCACACTTCCCTCAAAACTAACAGCTGCTCCCACTCTGGACCCTGTCAGATCCAGTGACTTTGTAGGACAAGATCTCTGCACTTTGATTTGCCCAAAAGGCTGCCTGTCACTTGACAGGCAGCCTATTGGGCCAAAGTGCAGGGATCTCGTCCTACAAAGTGAATCAACCCCCAAGTCAGCTAGCTAATTGTACAAGCTGTTAGTCGGTGTTTCTCCAGTTTGGCTCCCGGGGAAATTACTGATGTTGCTGAAACCCAAGAGAAGCTGAAGACGTGTCTGACACTTCCGCTGCACAGCGGATCAACTGTATACACATCACTATGGCAACAGGAACGTGAGCCCTCTGCTGTGCATGCGCACTGTCCCAGTTTGAAACATAATTGTATGGGTCTCAGGAAAATACATTTTAAAATATGTGGGGTTTATGGCTCTCTCAGCTAAAAAGTATTCCTGACCCCTGGTATGCAGGGTCTTGTCGCTAACTGTCCCTCAATGGGGCTCACAACCTAATCCCTACCATAGGTCTATGTATGTATTGTGTAGCCCATGTATCATAGTCTTGAGCCAATTTAGGGGGAAGCCAAATAACTTATCTGTATGCTTCGGGATGTGGGAGGAAACCTGAGTACCCGGAGGAAACACACACAGAGACGGGGAGAACAAACAAACTCCTTGCAGATGTTGATGTGGCTGGGATTCAAACCGGGGACCCAGTGCTGCAAGGTGAGAGCGCCAACCACTATGCCACCGTGCTGCCCATAATACTTTTACTACTACATACTACTATTAATACTTACCTGGGGCTTCCTCCAGCCCTATGAGGTGTGTGGACTTCCTTGCCATTCTCTCCAGAAATCTCCCGGGAATCTGGCCAGTGGCAGCCAGTCGTGGACTTCTGCGTGGCCTGGCCGCGTACACACCTAGAATGCTGCAAGAGCGCGATAGGGGTGCAGGCGTGGCCAAGCCGCGCATGTGCATTAGAGCGCAGCCGGCCAGATTACCGGGGGACATATCAAGTGAGCGGAGCAGCTAGAGAGTACGGTGAGGGAGCCCACACACCTCATGGGGCTGGAAGAAGCCCCAGGTAAGTGTAAATACACCCAATTATTCGGGCTCAGATTTCTTTTGAAGCCTGGTACACACATCCATTTTTACCACTTCCATGTAGTATAAGATCTAATCAATCTGCTCCTAGTATTCAAAGTCTGTTGACCCTCATACTACACGGGGTGGTAGATTTGGTCAACAATTGGACAATCAAAATGGACGCACATTAAACAGTAATATTTACTACATTATATGAAAGAGCTTTGTTTATGTTAGCCACTGCCCCATTTCCCCCTTACCATTCATCTAGATCAGCGCTGTCCAACTGGCGGCCCGCGGGCCGCATCCGGCCCGCCAGGCCACCAGCTGTGGCCCGCTCGTCTCCCTGGGATGCAGGCATGGCTAGCGCTATGGGCGCAATGCCTGCTCCCTCTTATTGTGGCCTCTCCTGTGTCCCCGCTGCCGCTGCCCCACAGCTCAGACCTCACAGATCGCGGCGACTGAGGTAAACAGAGTGTGCATGGTACCCGCACGGAGTACGTCACATGCGGAAGTGAATCATTAGTCACTTCCGCATGTGACGTTCTGCCGCACGGGTGTCATGCGCGCGCTCTGTTTGCTTCAGTCTCCGCGATCTGTGAGGTCTGAGCTGTCGGGCAGCGGCAGCGGGGACACAGGCGAGAGAGGTAACGGGCTCGCTACTGGTGGGGGCACCTGTCACTATGTAGCTTGGGGGGCTCCTGTCACTATCTAACGGGGGGGGGGCACCTGTCACTATCTAACGGGGGGGGGCACCTGTCACTATCTAGCTGGGGGGGCTCCTGTCACTATCTAACTGGGGGGGCTCCTGTCACTATCTAACTGGAGGGACACCTGTCACTATCTAGCTGAGCGGACACCTGTCACTATCTAGCTGGGGGGGGGGGGCACCTGTCACTACCTCAACCAGGGGGGACACCTGTTACTATCTAGCTGGGGGGGACACCTGTCACTACCTCAACTGGCGGGACACCTGTCACTACCTCAACTGGGGGGACACCTGTCACTACCTCAACTGGGGGGACACCTGTCTCTACCTCAACTGGGGGGACACCTGTCACTACCTCAACTGGGGGGGCTCCTGTCACTATCTAACTGGGGGGGCTCCTGTCACTATCTAGCTGGGGGGACACCTGTCACTATCAAGCTGAGGGGACACCTGTCACTATCTAGCTGGGGGGACACACCTCAACTGGGGGGGGGGACACCTGTCACTACCTCAACTGGGGGGACACCTGTCACTACCTCAACTGGGGGGACACCTGTCTCTACCTCAACTGGGGGGACACCTGTCACTATCTAACTGGGGGGGCACCTGTCACTACCTCAGCTGAGGGGGGGACACCTGTCTCTAACTGGGGGGGCACCTGTCACTACCTCATCCGGCCACACCACAGCATCACCGCCAGCCCGGCCACAGCAGCACCGCAAGGCATTTCAGCCCACACATCATCCCCAATCCGGCCCAAAACACTATTGCCAGGCACAGCAGCCAGTAGAGGAGAATTTAGAAGCCAGGTGAGAGGTGTCTACCATATTAAAGGTGCATTCTGCTTATTTATGTGAAATGCTGTCTATTTATGTGCCTCATAACTGCTGAATTTGTCGTGTTGGGGGCCTCATGATTGCTGAATTTGTCTTGTTGGGGGCCTCAAGATTTGTTGGGGGCATCACGATTGCTGAATGTGTCTTGTTGGGGGCCTCATTATTTTTTGGGGGCCTCATGATTGCTAAATTTGTCTTGTTGGGGGCATCATGATTGCTGAATGTGTCTTGTTGGGGGCCTCATGATTGCTGAATTTGTCTTGTTGGGGGCCTCATGATTTGTTGGGGGCCTCATGATTGCTGAATTTGTCTTGTTGGGGGTCACATGATTGCGAACTGTGAGACTATGGAAAAGCTGAATCGTCATCATGAAACAATAGCATTAAACCTACTTTTTTAGCTTTTTAAAACGGAAAATAAAACTGGGAGGTTCTAAAAAAAAACACATTTTTCAGGAGTAGGATGGATGAAATTGTTTATCTTCACAGTTTATTTTCAACTTGGATTTTCCATAATGTTCATGTATGAGTTAAAACGTTTGTATGTAGTTTAAATTGCTGTTGCCACTTTGCGATAGATAAGTGACTTTTGGGTTGCAGTTTGGACACTCGGCCTCCAAAAGGTTCACCACCACTGTCCTAATCTAATGCCCCACATTGCTAAGTTCATGTAAATTTGTCTCCACCCGTGGCCACACCCGCATTCTGGTCCATGGCCACACCCATTTTTCGGCGCGGCGCATAGCGCGGCGCTCTACGCGCAACTGAACCCTCGTGGTTTTTGGCGCGCGTGCTTCACCAAAATTTTAAATTGCATTTTGTGGAAAGTGCTGCCAATCTAATTGTCCTTTAATTGCATTATTTTCCTGGGGGGGGGGGGGGGGGAGCGGTCTACGGCTCTAGCAAGAGCCTTCGGCCCTCCACCATGGGGTCTGGAAAAAAAAATAGCCCTCCATGCCCATGAAGTTGGACAGCACTGATCTAGATTACTATTTAATCAGAGAAGTGGTATCGTTGGTGGCACAGTGTGCACAACACATGCCTAAATATATGTAAAACAGACCTTGTAGCCACAGAGGGGCCCAGGGATAGGGGGAGGGCAACTTCCTACCATTCCTCCTAATACAGGACCTGCCCCCTTCAGAAGAGGAGCTGTAGTGTGTTCACACTTGTTATTAGAGGGAGTTTATGGTAAGCATGGTTAGCATAAGATTACTGGCAGATTAAGTGGTGTAAACATTTGGGGATTTCCACCAGGAGAAGGAAGATAAAATCTGGATTTCAGTAAAAGTTAAAGGTGTTCATCATGAGATTTGCTGACTTCAGTTATTGCGCATATGGTGATATCAGCACTTAGGTGGCAATGAAGGTGCTATTTTATCTGCTCTCCTTCATCCTAAGCTAAACACAATAATGAACACATCCAGGAGCACAGAGCAGATGCCAGGATGAAAGCTTTTGCCCCTGCATACCGCATGCAATGACAGTGATAAAGAGTGCTTTTCCCCAGAGCTTATTTGATTACAGACAAACATACTGCAGACCGCTGGGATCTAATTAACTATTTTATATTACCTTAAATATGTGATATGACTTAATGGCCTTGCTATGATTGTTCTAAATTAACGTTTAAAAAAGAGAACAACATGTTTATTTTAGTTAATCAGTGCCAAGCATTTTGAACTACAAAGTACCAAGAAAACAATCACAGCTGCGTCATATATTATTATTATTATTTATATAGCGGTGCTGACATCTTCCTCATCGCCGTACAGAGTATATAATCTTGTCACTAACCGTCCCTCAGAAGAGCTCGGAATCTAATCTCTACCACAGTCATTTGTCCATCATAGTTTAGGGCCAATTTAGGGGTAAGCCAATAAACTTACTGTATGTTTCGGACTATAATAAAAGACGCACCTAGGTTTAGCATAAATAGTAATGGAGCCAATACTATTGGCTCCAATACCTCCACGGGCAGGACCTAGAATTCTCATCTCCACCAATGCCTATACACTGCATGGCTGGCATCCAATCCAGGACCAGGAGGGGGAGATGCCATGGTCACACAGTGAGAGGGGCTAGACCAGGAAGTGCTGGTGCAGACAGGACTCGGTGCCGGTGGGGACACAAGACGGGGTCATGTGAGGGCTTCCGCTGTTCGCTGTTGCACTGGGGCATTGCTATTATTGCTACAGGGGTCAGAGGAGTGGGTGAGGGGGGCGGGTTTTCTATAGCTGCTGCAGGGGCTAGGGGAACAGATTGGAGGGGAGCACTGAAGTTAGAGAAGCGGGGGGGGGGGGGTTGCCGCAGGTATCGCGATGGTGGTGGGATGGTCATGTAAGTAATACTATACAGCCCACAAGACGTACTGACTCCCCCCACACACAAACTTATGGGGAAGAAAAAGTGCATTTTATGGTCAGAATACAGTATCTATATGTTTTTGGATGTGGGAGTAAACCGAAGTGAACAAAGAAAACCACGTAAGTACTTTAAAATAGGATAGTAGTAGGGTTTTTGGTGTATTTGTATTATCTATACTGTCTGTTGGGGTATCATTTGGTCTCTGTTTATTAAGCAACTGCCAAGTCAGATTGCTTGCAAGTGAACATTGATTGGGAAAAAATGAAATGATTCTGAAACAAAATAGTTAAGGATGATCTAAATTAAATGAATAGGGAAAGAAGAGTGTTAGACCTTAAAAACTGGGGTCTAAAGGGGATGATATGTCAGGTAAATGGGTGTGTGTGTGACCAAAGCTGACTGAAATTCAGTAATTGTAAAAAAATGTTGTGGGGCCAGTGTAACATTTATTGTTTACTAATTAGAGATTTACAGCAAAAGTCCTCTTCATTTGAGGCCGGGCTACCCTGTGTTCATCTTTATATTTCCGATTTCCATACCACCCTGGGTAAATGGGGGGGGGGGGGGGGGGGTTGTGAATTATAAACTGGAAAGAAGGAATTTTTGTTATATGAAGTTTTGTTTCTTTACAGTATTTCTTAATCCCCAGGATAAGGCTGTCAGATTTTCACATCTACCAAAAAGTTTCTTTATTACTTTATATGTTGTAACATTATTGGCCAACACACAGCCCTGGAGAAAGAGATAAGCCTTTCATGACAGAAAAATAATAATTGTAGCTGCCAGAAAAGCTAAGCTATTGCACCAAACGTAAGCAACAAACTTGAAAGCTAGAACTAAATTTCAGAAAAACCTATTTAAGTATCTATCTATGGGGTCGATGCACAAAGCAGTATTACTGTTTCTACCACTTTGCTCTGTGCGCCCTTTTTGCGGATTCCACATCCCAAAAACATACAGCTAAACTAATTGGCTTACCCCTAAAACTGGCCCGAGATTACAATGGACATGACTATGGTAGGGAATAGATTGTGAGCTCCTCTGAGAGCCAGTGCATGAATAATATGTAGACCAAAAAGTGTTCCTAGCGCTTTCGCTCCAGGCAACCTTGACCAATCAGATCCAATGAGTCTCTAGTCCACACTAGGCAATCGCAGATTGTGCTGCTCCAAGTCAGGGAGTGTGCAAAAAAACATCTAAAAAGGAAGGAGCGCTCTAAGTGCGTTACCAATGATGGGACTTTTATTGCGCATAAAAGTAAATACTTACAAGATGGTTGAATTAAAAACGCTTATCAGCGGGTAAGCAACCCGCTACACCCCTCTGCGGCAAGGCTGCACGCGCTGTGGCCAGCAGCAGCGTGTCTGATGTAACCAGGGAGCTTGTCTTGCGAGGCGGTGGGCGGGGCCTAGGGTCGTGGTGCGTGTGACGTCATGACGCGTTTCGGCGCTCTGCGCCTTCATCAGATGACGTCACGCGCACAGAGAGGCGGATTTATATCCGCATAGAAGCCGTAGTTATGGCAACTAGTGGGAAAGCCTTAAAACAAACTTTATTGTTCATACAGAGTGTGTGCAAGCTGGTCAGCTTGCTGTGACATCTGGAATTGCTGCTTAAAAGTGGAAGCTGGCTCGCAGCGCGTGCACCTAAAGTACTATATACATATTACAGTATATTACAATATTTTAAAATAAACATGATAAAAATATATATGGCAACCCGACATGAATAAAAAGCATATAGTGTATACACATATATTTTCTAAGCCTTTAGGATTGCCAGATAGTGTTACTAATGATAAACTCAAGCATAATTATTAAAATTTACAACACTTCTGTTTACATGCAGAACTAATGTATATTTGACATTGAATCTAGCTATACTGCTGCCATAATTATGAGTATTAAAATTTGCATATCATAACATATTAGCATGGGATATATGAAATTCAATCCTGTAGAAGAGGGTGGGTATTGGGAACATGGAAGGATGATAAGTGAAGGAGAGGGGAAGGGGAGGTGATAAAGGGGGGGGGGGGAGGAGGGGGGACATATGACTCGCAGTTGTAATTCCACCATGGGCAGATACATTGACGACATCATAATCATCTGGGAAGGTGATCGCCAAACATTGGAAGAATTTGTAAAATATTGTAATAATAATGCGTTTGGTTTGGCATTCACACATGTGGTTTCGGATCAAGGTCTGATCTTTCTAGATTTGGAATTGTATTTTAATAACAGTGGCGAGATTGGCTCTAGAACACATTTCAAGCCCACTGCAGGCAATTCATATTTACATGCATCTAGTTGCCATAATGCAAAATGGATAGAAAACATCCCTAGAAGCCAATTCCGTAGGCTAAGACGTAACTGCACATTGGATGAGGATTATTACAAACAAGGTGAAATATTGTCTAAGAAGTTTTTGGAAAAGGGTTATAGGCCAGATTCCCTCCAGGCTACACTGGAAGAATTCAGTGTTATGCCACATAAACCTAAAATTCATCCCACAAAGGCCTCTATGAGATCTGACTTTTCTTTTATTACCCCTTACACCGAAGAATCCAGAAAAATAAAAAAGATAATAACCCAAAATTGGCCAATTTTACAACAGGATTCGTTGTTGAGAGACATACTTCCTGAAAAGCCGAGTGTAATATTCAAAAAAGCTAGATCCATAAAAAATACCATAGCACCGAGCAATGACAAGAAAAATCTTGAAGCACCTAAAACTATGTTCCCTGCCATCACAGGCAATTATAAATGTCATGTAAAAAGGTGTGGATGCTGCTCATTTATCAAGCACAGAGCCAAAGAAACAGTAGATGGACGACAACAAAAGGTCACAATTAAACAATTTATCACATGTGGTAGTGACCATGTGATATATCTTTTGTCCTGTGATTGCCCTAAATATTATGTGGGTCGTACTACGCGTCCACTCAGACAAAGATTCGGGGAACATAAGAGATTCATACTAGATGGAAGCGAAAAACATAGTGTTCCTCGTCACTTTAAAGAATGCCATTCCTGTAGTGTTGATTCCTTCAGTATTATAGGCCTAGAAATGATCTCTAAGAGTCTCCATCGAGGTGAGAGATTCAAGAGGCTCTGCGAGAGAGAGACGTACTGGATTTTTAAAATGGATTCATTGAGCCCAAATCGTCTCAATGAGGGGTTAGAAATTTCCACATATATGTAAGATGTATGTACAGTTCCATCATTTAGAGTTTATTGTAGTCCATGAATAGTTGTATTCTTTATTAAACGGGTTGCCTTCATCCTCTCTCCACAGCTTCCACTTTAATTCCTAGCAGTTTCTGACACTAGATGAGGGTGGTGAGCAGTACCTATGAGATAGATACTGTCCATAGCAGGAATTGTTTATATTAAAGGGACTCCGAGCAGTGCAGAAACTATGGAAAGATGCATATCATTTTAAAGCTCTCTTTCTCCTCTTTCCAATGATATATAAACCACCGCCCTACACCTTTTAGTTTTCGCTATTTTTGCGATTGAAATTGCCGCGGCCGCGATTTCAATTGCGAAAATAAAGAAAACTAAAAGGCGTAGAGCGACGATTTAGGTGTCGCCAGAAAGAGGAGAAAGAGAGCTTTAAAATGATATCCATCTTTCCATAGTTACTTGTATTACACAGGACGACACTTTCCCCAGTGTCAGCAGCTCCATTCAGCAGAAAAAGTCGCCCTGTGTAATACAATGTAACTATGGCAAGATGGATATCATTTTAAAGCTCTCTTTCTCCTCTTTCTGGCGACACCTAAATCGTTGCCCTACGCCTTTTAGTTTTCTTTATTTTCGCGATTGAAATTGCGGCCGCGGCAATTTCAATCGCGAAAACTAAAAGGCGTAGGGCAGTGGTTTACATATCATTGGAAAGAGGAGAAAGAGAGCTTTAAAATGATATGCATCTTTCCATAGTTTCTGCACTGCTCGGAGTCCCTTTAACCATAGTTGTCTATGCATCTCTGTTCGTAAGCTGTCTACTCAACCTGAAACGGTTGAGCAGTGTGATCTTATGCCTGTACAGAGTTTTTTCCATCAGTTTTATGGCAGATCCATGTTTATGGGTTTTAAATATATAAAAAATTCTTATATTGCCCATGGTGGAATTACAACTGCGAGTCATATGTCCCCCCTCCTCCCCCCCCCCCCCCCCCCTTTATCACCTCCCCTTCCCCTCTCCTTCACTTATCATCCTTCCATGTTCCCAATACCCACCCTCATCTACAGGATTGAATTTCATATATCCCATGCTAATCTGTTACAAATTTTAATACTCATAATTATGGCAGCAGTATAGCTAGATTCAATGTCAAATATACATTAGTTCTGCATGTAAACAGAAGTATTGTAAATTTTAATAATTATGCTTGAGTTTATCATTAGTAACACTATCTGGCAATCCTAAAGGCTTAGAAAATATATGTGTATACACTATATGCTTTTTATTCATGTCGGGTTGCCATATATATTTTTATCATGTTTATTTTAAAATATTGTAATATACTGTAATATGTATATAGTACTTTAGGTGCACGCGCTGCGAGCCAGCTTCCACTTTTAAGCAGCAATTCCAGATGTCACAGCAAGCTGACCAGCTTGCACACACTCTGTATGAACAATAAAGTTTGTTTTAAGGCTTTCCCACTAGTTGCCATAACTACGGCTTCTATGCGGATATAAATCCGCCTCTCTGTGCGCGTGACGTCATCTAATGAAGGCGCAGAGCGCTGAAACGCGTCATGATGTCACACGCACCACGACCCTAGGCCCCGCCCACCACCTCGCAAGACGAGCTCCCTGGTTACATTGGACACGCTGCTGCTGGCCACAGCGCGTGTAGCCTTGCCGCAGAGGGGTGTAGCGGGTTGCTTACCCGCTGATAAGCGTTTTTAATTCAACCATCTTGTAAGTATTTACTTTTATGCGCAATAAAAGTCCCATCATTGGTAACGCACTTAGAGCGCTCCTTCCTTTTTAGATGTTTTCATGAATAATATGTACTGTGGAAGATGTCAGCACTATTTAAATACTAAAATAATAATAACATGAATCAATAGGACAACGGAATTCTGTCGTATTTACAGTGCCGTCGCAAGGCTGTTTGATCCAGGACACCGCCCCCGAACCTGTTGCCATGGTGCCCCAGATCAATTATGGCCCCCTGTGCCCCATGCTCTTATGCTCCTCTCAGACCTCAGATCGCGGCAACACCGCCCGCCCTTCTTTCCCTGTCCCCCGCAGGTCCCCCTTGCCCCACCTCATCTACAAGCAGCAGCTGCTTACCTCTGCCTCGATTCCAGCGTGGAGCCTGGAGACCACAGCCGCAGACCTCTCTCTTCCTCCTCTGTTCCCCTTATGACCGGCTACAGAGCATTGGGGAAACAGCAGGAGGAAGAGAGTGGTCTGCTGCTGTGGTATCCAGGCTCCACGCTGGAATCGGGGCAGAGGTAGGTAAGCACCTGCTGTTTGTAGATGAGTGGGGGGGGGGGGGGAGGGGGGCGTGCGGGGGGACCAACGGCGGGGTGGGGACCCATAGCAAGGACCCGTGCCTAACTACCTATACAGAGCCCCATACCTACCTACCTATACTGAAAGCCCAACACCTACCTATACTGAGGAACCCACACCTACAAACCTATACTGAAGGCCCCATACCTACCTACACTGAAGGCCCCATACCTACCTACCTATACTGTAGGCCCCATACCTACCTATACTGAAGGCCCTGTATGGTAGGGAATAGATTTTAAAGCTAATGGGAACCGGGTTGTAAAAAAAAAGTCAGATACTCACCTAAGGAGAGGGAGGCTCTGGGTCCCATAGAGCACTCCCTCTCCTCTCCCGGTGCCCGCTGCTGTCCTGGCTCCCCCGTAGCGGTATTCGACCGTTTTGGTCAAATACCGCTGTCTCCCGGCCGAAGGGAGGCTTCGGAGATACTTCGGGAGCCCGAGTGCTCCCGAAGACGGGACGCTCTACACTACGCATGCGCGTGCGCCCTGTATGACGCGTCCGGAATTCTGTCGTCCTATACTTAAGGCCCCATACCTACCTACCTACCTATACTGAGGTTCCCATACCTACCTACCTATACTGAGGACCCCATACCCATCTATCTATACTGAAGGCCCCATACCTACCTTTACTGAAGACCCCATACCTACCTACCTACCTATACTGAAGGCCCCATACCTACCTATACTGAGAACCCCATATCTACCTACCTATACTGAAGGCCCCATACCTACCTACCTATACTGAAGGCCCCATACCTACCTATACTGAGGACCCCATACCTACCTATACTGAAGGCCCCATACCTACCTATACTTAAGGCCCCATACCTACCTACCTATACTGAGGTTCCCATACCTACCTACCTATACTGAGGACCCCATACCCATCTATCTATACTGAAGGCCCTATGCCTACCTACCTACCTATACTGAGGACCCCATACCTACCTACCTACCTACCTACCTATACTGAAGGCCCCATACCTACCTATACTGAGGACCCCATACCTACCTACCTATACTGAAGGCCCCATACCTACCTACCTATACTGAAGGCCCCCTGCCCACCTACCTACCTATACTGATGACCCCATACCTACCTACCTATACTGAGGAGACCCAATACCTACCTACCTATACTGAGGAGACCCAATACCTACCTACCTACCTACCTATACTGAAGGCCCCATACCTACCTATACTGAGGACCCCATACCTACCTACCTATACTGAAGGCCCCATACCTACCTACCTATACTGAAGGCCCCATGCCCACCTACCTACCTATACTGAGGACCCCATGCCTACCTACCTATACTGAGGACTCCATACCCACCTACCTATACTGAAGGCACCATGCCTACCTACCTACCTATATTGAGGACCCCATACCTACCTACCTATACTGAAGGCCCCTATACCTACCTACCTATACTGAAAACCCCTATACCTAGCTAACTATACTGAAGGCATCTATACCTAGCTACCTATCCTGAAGGCATCTATACCTAGCTACCTATGCTGAAGCAAAGCTCTCGGGCCCAGCAAAGCAGAGACCCCAGCAAAGCAAAGACACCAAGCCCCAGCCTAGCAAAGCCCCCAGCAAAGGTAAGGCCCCTGGGCCCCAGACAAGCAAAGCCCATAGCCCAGCCTAGCAAAGCCCCAGCAATGCAAAGCCCCCAGCCCAGCAAAGCACAGCCCCCAGCAAAGCAAACCCCTCAGCCTAGCAAAACCTCCAGGCCCCAGCTCAGGAAAGCATACAGCCAAGCACAGCTCCCAGCTCTGCAAAGCCTAGTAAAGCCCGCAGCCCAGAAAAGCACCCAAAAATGCCCTCACCCCAATGAAGCCCCCAGCAAATTGCCCAGCCCAGCAAAGCTCCCAGCAAATAACCCAGCAAAGCCCCAGGCCTAGCACCCAGCAAAGCCAGACTGGCACAGCATCACCACCAGCCAGGCAACCCAGCATCAGCACCAGCAAGCCCAGCATAATTACAGCACGCCAGCCGAGTACAGCACACAGGCCAGCCGGACGAAAACAAGACATAAGCCCGGTGAGGGGCTTATTTATGTGAAATACTACCTATTCATTATATTTAAGTTACACCACTGCCATGTTCATGTACATTGGTCCAGACCTATGACCACACCCACTTTCCCGAGGCATGGTCACGCCCATTTTTTGCCTTTCCCTCTTGGTGCCCAGGGGTGCCCCGGATCTCCCAGGAACCTAGAAATGCCCCTGCGTATTTATCATATAATCTACTGTTTTTATTTAGAACTGAGATGGATAGTATATTAAGGGCTCTGCCTCTGACACAGGAGACCTGGGTTCAGATTTTTGCTTTTACAGGTCAGTAAGCCAGCACCAATTCAGTAGGAGAACCTTGGGCAAGTCTCCTTAACACTGCTACTGCCTATAGAGCACACCTTAGTGGCTGCAGCTCTGGCGCTTTGAGTCAGCCAGGAGAAAAGCGCAATATAAATGTTATTTATCTTGTCAAGAAAATAATAGAGATTTACACCAGGAACTCATTCATACAGGGGACTGGATACACATTCCACAGATGCTGATACCGGTACAAATAAATATATACAGTGCAAATGCAAACTCACATTTCTCAACTTAGGTTAATGTACTGGAAATGTGTTACTTTACTCTGCTAATCCGAAAAACAGTCCTGTAGCAAATCTGACGAGCTGTTCCACAAACGCTGTTGTATAGATAACACATTTTTTAATTCACGTTTTTTTAACTGTACTGGAACACAGCGAGAAACATATGGAGGCTGCCATATTTATTGCCTTTTAAGCAATACCAGATGCCTGGCTGCCCTGCTGATCCTCTGCCTCTAATACTTTTAGCCATAGACCCTGAACAAGCATGCAGCAGATCAGGTGTTTCTGACTTTATTGTCAGATCTGACAAGATTGGCTGCATGCTTGTTTCTGGTGTGATTCAGACATTACTGCAGCCAAAGAGATCAGCAGGGCTGCCTGGTAACTTGTATTGTTTAAAAGGAATTAAATTTGGCAGCCTCCATATTTTTCTCACTTCACTTGTCCTTTCAGATTACTTCTTATTAGGGTATTCTAGGGTAGTATTATATGTACCTATGTTTATCTCATCATGTCACTACAGGTACGCTTTAACAACAGCATGTACTTACAGGATCTTCTAAAAAAATTAGCATATTGTGATAAAGTTCATTATTTTCTGTAATGTACTGTTGAACATTAGACTTTCATATATTTTAGATTCAAATACACACAACTGAAGTAGTTCAAGCCTTTTATTGTTTTAATATTGATGATTTTGGCATACAGCTCATGAAAACCCAAATTTCCTATCTCAAAAAATTAGCATATTTCATCCGACCAATAAAAGAAAAGTGTTTTTAAAACAAAAAAAGTCAACCTTCAAATAATTATGTTCAGTTATGCACTCAATACTTGGTCGGGAATCCTTTTGCAGAAATGACTGCTTCAATGTGGCGTGGCATGGAGGCAATCAGCCTGTGGCACTGCTCAGGTGTTATGGAGGCCCAAGATGCTTCGATAGCGGCCTTAAGCTCATCCAGAGTGTTGGGTCTTGCGTCTCTCAACTTTCTCTTCACAATATCCCACAGATTCTCTATGGGGTTCAGGTCAGGAGAGTTGGCAGGCCAATTGAGCACAGTAATACCATGGTCATTAAACCATTTACCAGTGGTTTTGGCACTGTGAGCAGGTGCCAGGTTGTGCTGAAAAATGAAATCTTCATCTCCATAAAGCTTTTCAGCAGATGGCAGCATGAACCCACTTTTGAACCAGAAACAGCGGCAGAAGCGCCTGACCTGGGCTACAGAGAAGCAGCACTGGACTGTTGCTAAGTGGTCCAAAGTACTTTTTTTGGATGAAAGCAACTTTTACATGTCATTCGGAAATCAAGGTGCCAGAGTCTGGAGGAAGACTGGGGAGAGGGAAATGCCAAAATGCCTGAAGTCCAGTGTCAAGTACCCACAGTCAGTGATGGTCTGGGGTGCCATGCCAGCTGCTGGTGTTGGTCCACTGTGTTTTATGAAGGGCAGGGTCAATGCAGCTAGCTATCAGGAGATTTTGGAGCACTTCATGCTTCCATCTGCTGAAAAGCTTTATGGAGATGAACATTTCATTTTTCAGCACGACCTGGCACCTGCTCACAGTGCCAAAACCACTGGTAAATGGTTTACTGACCATGGTATTACTGTGCTCAATTGGCCTGCCAACTCTCCTGACCTTAACCCCATAGAGAATCTGTGGGATATTGTGAAGAGAAAGTTGAGAGACGCAAGACCCAACACCCTGGATGAGCTTAAGGCCGCTATCGAAGCATCCTGGGCCTCCATAACACCTGATCAGTGCCACAGGCTGATTGCCTCCATGCCACGCCGCATTAAAGGGGAACTGAAGAGAAAGGTATATGGAGGCTGTCATGTTTATTTCCTTTTAATCAATACCAGTTGCCTGGCAGCCCTGCTGATCCTCTGCCTCTAATACTATTAGCCATAGCCCCTGAACAAGCATGCAGCAGATCAGGTGTTTCAGTGGTTCAGACTTATAAGTCTGATCTGACAAGACTAGCTGCATGCTTGTTTCTGGTTTTAATCAGATACTACTGCAGAGAAATAGACCAGCAGGGCTGCCAGGCAACTGGTATTGATTAAAAGGAAATAAACATGACAGCCTCCATATACCTCTCTCTTCAGTTCCCCTTTAAAGCACTCATTTCTGCAAAAGGATTCCCGACCAAGTATTGAGTGCATAACTGAACATAATTATTTGAAGGTTGACTTTTTTTGTTTTAAAAACACTTTTCTTTCATTGGTCGGATGAAATATGCTAATTTTTTGAGATAAGAATCTTGAGTTTTCATGAGCTATATGCCAAAATCATCAATATTAAAACAATAAAAGGCTTGAACTACTTCAGTTGTAGTGTAATGAATCTAAAATATATGAAAGTCTAATGGTTATCAGTACATTACAGAAAATAATGAACTTTATTACAATATGCTAATTTTTTGAGAAGATCCTGTACATTGCCTTGTGGTGCTGGATGAAATCTAGGAATACCAAACTAAGAGCAGAGTCTCAGTCCTAGCTGACTTGTGGACAGCACCTGGCAGAGGGGGGAAAAGTTTCACATACCTTACACAATGCAATATAGCTGTGCGGTACAGCAAATTACCCAGGGCACCACTGAATTAGTCAGCACTAGACTTCTATTTCTTGTGTCTTCCCCTATTACTTAGTATTACATTTAACAGTTAAAGTGAAGTTTCACAGAAAACTGCAGCAAACAATTATCAGTGTTGCAAAAATGTTTTGTTTAATTTGGTATTAAAAATACCTTTCCATTTCAATCCACAGTCAAGTATGAATTTCCAAAGTTGACTAAACAAGCACTTTACAAGCCTGGAATCTGTACAGTAGAATGGACAGCCTAGATTGTTCTCATCTGGCTGCAAGAATAATTACCAGCACAAAGTAGGCGATTGTTACTTCTTTTCTACACCTGGACAAATCCACTATCAATGACCATTGACACTTCCATATCGCAGTCTCTCATACACTTAGGCCTTGTTCACATTGTCACACGCAGATGGCCGTGCGATTGGAACGCAAAGCATATGATCGTACGCCATCTGCGTTTCCATGCGTTGTGTGGCTGATCTCATCCCATGCGTACAGCATGTGTTTGCACTGGTACGGAACGCATGCTGTGTGAACATCAGACAGTGCAGTCTATGCACTCTGATGTTCGTGCGTGTCTGCCTGCATGCATTGCCGAAATACGGACAGCGACGCCTGTGATGTGAATGAGGCCTAGTAGCCCTGAGCGGGGTTTTGAACAATATACTTTTTATATATGTTTTTATTTCTTCTTCTGTGACATATCCCAGCACAATCCTCCTCTCCCTCCAGCTCCCCCTCTATCCCCCGATCTACAGAGTCATCAATGATGGGTGGGGAGGCAATGTCAGTACTTCCTCCCCTCTTTCCGTCCTTTGCTCCACCCCTACACCTCGTAGCTTACAGTTCCGATCTCAGACTGCACACAGAGCGCAGGAGAACTGCGCTGTGTGCGGACTTGTGATAATTGAGATCAAAGCGATAGTGTATATTAGTACACTATCGCTCTGATCTTAATTAGCACAAGCCCGTACACAGCGCAGTTCCCCTGCGCGCTGTGTGCAGTCTGAGATTGGACCTGTAAACTATGACATGTAGGGGCAGAGCTAAGGACAGGCAGAGGGGAGGAAGTACTGACACTTCCTCCCCGCCCATCATTGACGTGTTCTTGTCAAAGATTTTAGCTGAGCAGAACTGGAGGTTGGGGCACTGATGGGGTAGGAAGGTGCTGTGAGGTATGTCACAGAACCAGACATCAAATAGTGTAAAACTGGTTCAGTGGTACTTTAACAAAGTAAAACAAAAGTTTGTATTAATCCCTGTAATGTATCCAGCGGAACAGGATGGATTATCTTTTTATCAGTAACAGTTGAGTTTTGCCTTAAATAGCACAAATGTGCTTAGGCATTATGCTAGTGTGATAAACTGCAGTTGTTGGGGAAAATTGGAGACAATTAATCTGCTGTTGGAACAAGCCATGTGTAACGATCGGTGGGCGCAGAGAGTATCTGATTACCGGTGATCTGCAGTATCGCCGGAAATACAGATATATACCAGATTATAAGTGATCTGCAGTCTCACCGATAATCCGATATACAAACTAACCTCTGTTCGCCTGAGTAGAGTGTAGTGTTTTGGTGTAACAGTAACACTAGGAGGCCTAGGCCTCAGTGCAGCAAGGAGAACTGCACGTATTCCTTCCGCAGACCTGAGCTCTCCAAGACGGGAGGAGTCAGACTGACAGTAGGAAGGAAAGTCCGAGAGTGACACTCAGGAAGAAGTGTCACTAACAGGACTGGGAACCGCCTCCAATCGTGAGGTCGGTTCTCGAGGTCAGACAAGCCAGGTCGTACACACACGGACAGATAAAGTACAAATACAGTAGGCAAAGGCGGAGTCAAAGTACAGGCAGGGTTCGGCAACGGGGTATCAGATATATCGGGGTACAAAATCAGGAGGCAGAAACAGAGTCTTGGAACGAGCCGAGGTTCGGCAACAGAGTATCAGAAATATCGAGGTACAAGGTCAGAGTTCAGGAGGATAGTCGAGGCAGGCAAAAGTCATAACATATAATCACAATCAAACTAGTACTTTAGCTATCAAATATCTAGCTAAGTGTAGGATTACAGCTCCAGCTGGTCCCGGCACACTTCAGGGTCTGACTACGGATCTGGGTGCTCCCACGTATGTGATCGCACGCCAGACAAAGAGCAAGTGAACAACCAGCAGTATATATACTCTAGGACCTTTCCAGGACCTCCCTAATTGCTGGTCCAATGAGAGCAGTGGAATTTGTCAGCTGACCCAGCTGGTCAGCCGACACCCTTCTAACTGCTATTTAAACTCTGCCTTTCTGCTCGCGCGCGTGTAAGTCTGAATCTTGGTGGACTATCAGTCCCAGCCACACCAGTACTGTCATGCAATGTATCTAGTGCGGGGGCCGCCTCTGATGCGGATTCCGCCGTTCCCAATGCGGATTCCGCCGCACTGCCTATGCGGCATGCAGCGTTTTTTCCGCGTTGTGACACCATGCTGGACGCGGAAACAGCCGCCTCACCTTGAGAGACGGCGGCATTTCCGCGTTTCCTTACACCATGCTTATAAAGTAGTCCTCGCAAATCTCCTAGAGGGACACACAGACTGGGGCTACAGCAAGTTTTTTAATGAATCTGCAAATAAGCATAACGTTTGTATTTAGAACAAGGATAATTTTAGCTCTTTGCTGGTGTTGCTTCAGCAGAAAACCATACAGACATATTTAATCTTCTGTTCTGGATTTTGTCCGCGAGGAGTAACATCCTGGAAAATGGGTACATCGTGCATCATTTTCACATTCTAAACTTTAGTCTGTACTCTCTATCTATCAAAGAACACAGGAACTAAACCAAAGTGCATAAGAGATGGAATCATTTTAGTTTTACAGGTAGCCTCTGGTTAATGAATGAGGGACTGTAGGTTCATTCTTCAACCAGTAGGTTCACCCTGAATCCGTTCTTAAAGTGGACCTGAACTCTTGCACAGGACTGAAGAAATACATAGAGGAATGCACCCTCTATGCATTTAGAGAGTTTAGCCTGTTTAATTCCCCCTCATTTGTGTCTAATCACAAGCTGTAATTTGATCTCTCCCATGTCACATGACTGCCTATGGCAGAGATGGCCGATGAGGCCATTTGAAAGCACACGGTGTTAAAAATATGTCTGCTTCCATGAATCAGGAAGTAGAAACAGTACAGATTAATTGCAGGATTTGTATTAGGTGTAACAAAGAAATGTTTTTTGTTTGAAGGTTAATATACGGTTGCTTATCTTTTAGATCAGAGAGGATTTTCTGGGCTCAGGTCCAATTTAAAGGACTCACAAAGTGAAGACAAGAAATATAGTTTTACTTACGTGGGGAATATTTCAGCCCCTAGAAGTCATTTGGGTCCCTCGCCGCAGCTCCAGTCTTCTACGGGGACCCGCTGGTAAACGTGCCCACGTCTTTCATAGTGTACTGCACCGGCAATGACGTGGGTGCGCCTGCGCATGCTCAGAGGGTGCCAACCCATCGGGGGCTTGGAAATCCTTACAGACGCCAGCAGGACCCTGGAGAGGACCAGAGCTGCAGCGAGGGACCTCAATAACTTCTAGGGGCTGGAAGAAGTGCCAGGTAAGTAAAACTACATTTCTTGTCTTCGCTTCGTGAGTCCTTTAAGTCGAAACACTGTGCCATCTCTGTCCAGTATAACCCCCCTATGCCCCCCTGGGCTTCCAGTGCCCCCTCCGTTCCCCCTGTACCCTCAGTGTAATGTAGCAAAATGTCATTTTACCAATTCAAAAACCTATATTTCTTTGAATTTTTTTTAAATCAATTTTCTCAGAAAAACTACAAGGTCTTTTTTAACAAAACTTTTTTTTTTCACTAATTCTTACAGAATCACATTTTCAGGCTGTCCTTATCAGCAAGTTGTTTGTAAGTCGGAAACTACCCGTCAATTAGTTTTAGCAAATTTTTATTACTGCTAGCATATACAATATACAGCAAGAAACCAAAACGGTTTTTATATTGTATTTCCCTCAACACGGCATATATGAGTACTGTTGCAGACAGGAAAAATTGTAGACTGGCAGGTTAGGAACATTAATAATAATTTTAATAACAACATTAAAGCAGATAACCTTGAATAGATTTCAAGTTGAGCAGAAGCAGGAAATAATAGAAAAACAACTGTTGAGTTATTAACTTAATGACAGTATGTTTGTTTAGGCTGAAGTTCCCCTTTAATATATTGTAACCATCCAGAGACTTCCAACTACCAAGGTAAGTATTCTCTCTCACCCCCCCCCCCCCCTTTCTCCTCACTTAAAGTGAACCTCCAGACTAAAAATCGACTCAGCAGCACTGAAAAGGTCTGGTGTTTCTTTAACAGTTTCACAGCATCAGAACTTTGTTTCTCTTATACAAGCCTCATTTTTAGCTGCACAGAAGTAAACTGCCCGGGAAGTTTTTCCCTTATGCTGTGCAAAGCATGATGGGATTTCTGATGTTTTTGTTCTCGTTCTGCTGTTTTGGTGCAATTTTTTTTTTTTTTTTTACATTTTGAATTTGACATTTGAAGCCTAGCGAGTGCAGCTGGGAGGAGTTATCAGGACACAGGACAGTTGGTACTGTGTCTCATGCTCCCTGTCACCTCCTTTCAACCAAAAAGATGGCTGCCCCCATGTCAAAGATGGCAGCCCCCATGAATCACAAACATTTGCCTGTTCTTTTAAAACAGGGTGGGTAAGAGATTATATTACCTATCTATTCTAATTAACATAACTAATGTAACTTAATAACAGTATGTTTGTTTAGGCTGAAGCTCCCCTTTAGGCCCTGTTCATATTATGTGCGTGTGGAAAACGTGCAGAACGCATGTAGTAAACGCACTGGAAAAACGCATGCGTTTGTACGCGTTTGTACGCGTTTTTGTAATGCGTTTGTATGCGTTTTTTCCTTATGCGTTTTTGATCATACCTGGAAGAGTCAGCTACTTCCGACGAGAAACGCACCTCCGAATACGCATACAAAAACGCATGCCATGCGTTTTTAGTGCGCGCCCATTGACTTTCATTATAATGCGTTTCTGTGCGCGACGCACAGAAATGCATCCAACTATGCGTTTCTGCCACGCATACGTTTGCCACGCGTATATGTGAACGAGGGCCATACCTTTGCATTGATTTTTCTGGCCCTCGCAAAACGCACACAAAACGCGTACCTTAAAAACGGACACAAACGCGTGCAGTGTGAACGGGGCCTTAAGGTTTGCATACAATTCTCTGGACCTGCTCATACTGGTTGCTGTGCACACTGCTCTTCACTGGCTCTTTCTTGTCCCTGTTCAGACTCTGCTTTCATTTTCCACAGCCCTGGTCAGCACTGTAAAAAAAAGCAGCTGCAGGTACATTTTGTTGTGGTGGAGTCAGGCATCCTTACTTAATCATATTGAATGTGGCCATGCTGTTCCTAATGCTGGGGACACACGGTACATTTTTTTTTATCAATCGAGCCTCTGATGGCTCGATTGATCATTTCGATTTCGATTGATAATTTAGCAAGCCCCTGCCAGCCAGTGCCCTAATACTTTAACTTCACTCTAGCAATAGTGTCTGTTTGTTTCTCAGTATTTTAATAGATTTCCTACAAAGAGACTTTTTCATTTTTCTAGTGTTTACTGCAAAAACCCGAAGGAACTCAAAACAATGACACTGGAACAGATTGGGAATTAAAGGTGAAAACCTGCAACTGTTAAATTCTTCATTTAGCGCACCAGTCTCAGTGTGACATCTAACTCTCCCACAGGTAACATAAACAGCTGAAGTAGAAAATAGATATACGGTGTAACGGCACTACTCTTCATTGCTTCTCTCATCTGTAAATCACCATGTTAGCCATGTGCTATTCATTAATCGATTGCTGTGGTTCTTGGTTTTGCAATAAAAAATAATTTGAAAATACTGGCACATTTTGTTGGCTTGTCCAGATCGGAGCCACCTCCACTTCTCACAGTGTGCAAATGTCACACATCACTTGGTCACAGACCAAATCACATCACAATCCATGCAGCCGTTGAGCCAAACATGGTGCTTTTTCAACGAAGATTAAACTTCCAGGAAGCAGACTGGAAGAGCTGTGCAGGGGAATTAAATCTACAGATCAGGAACATAGAAAGAGGTTGCAGGACAAATTGTATGTCCAATATGACAGGAGATATTGTAGAGCAGTATGACAAATATATTGGCCCATATAAAGAAGATCTATTCACTGAGAGAACATTGTAAGCTGGAGAGGAAATAGTCACAGCTCTCCGCTAGGAAAGAGAAACTAGAAGATATATACCGATAGCACACAATAGCAAGAAGACACTGGCAGCAATAACAACAAAACTCTCAAGTGACTTGAGAAAGGCAGAGCACCGCGCACAAGTAAAAAGGGCACTGGGAAATCTGGGCACAGGGTGAAGACAAAAAATGGCTCACCCTTCTGTGGCAAATTTGCCGGTGAATTTTCCCCCCTCTAAGGGGCTGTACAGTGGGAGGGTAAGATGCAATTTGGCTTCCAGCTTTTGCAGGCAGCTGAATTGCCCTGTTTTTATGGTAATTTGGACTCTGTCTTTTGCCAGCGCCCAAGTTACTCACTGAACACCGCTATAGTCATAATTAACATTGCGGCCTATGGTGGCATCCAAATATCCTCGGCTGCATGGCGCTCTTTTTACCTGTCTCAGAGCAGCATATCTTCGCCTATAACAAGGACGTAAGACAACCACTTCTTAACCACTTTGTCCTCCTTGACGTATGAAAAAAAAAAGGAGGACATGCGCACTCCCGGCCGCGGATTCAGTAGCCCAAGAATCAATGAATCGGGCTATGGTGCCCGATCACTGATTCCTCTCCCCCGCAGAAAAAGCGACAGCTTCTCTCGGAAGCTACGCTTTTTCCGAGTCTATGTCCCTCTAAGCGTACATTGTACGCTTAGAGTGACGTCATGTAAACAAACTCAAGGTTGCCATCTTGTGGCCAAAGAGTAAAACTACATCTAAAAGTAAAAAAAAATTACACTTCACAAATATTTCCCTAAATAAAACACTATTTACTTCCCACCCTCCCAAAAATACCCACATAAAATGTTTAATAAAAAAAAAAAAAAACATTACAATAAAAAAAACAAAAAACACATAAATATTTACTTAAGGGTCTAAACTATTTAAATATCTATGTAAAAATGAAATATTTCTATATTTTTTTTTATAAGCTTGTAAATAAAATATTGTCGCCATACATTGTGATAGGGACATAATTTAAGTGGTGAAATAACCATGACAAATGGGCAATTACAATAAGTGGGTTTTAATTATGGAGGCATGTATTATTTTAAAACTATAATGGCCGAAAACTGAGAAATAATGAATTTTTTCCGTTTTTTTCTTATTCTTACTGTTAAAATGCATTTACAATAAGGTAGCTCTTAGCAAAATGTACCACCCAAAGAAAGCCTAATTGGTGGCGGAAAAAACAAGATATAGATCAGTTAATTGTGATAAGTAGTGATAAAGTTATAGGCGAATGAATGGGAGGTGAACATTGCTCGGATGCATAAAGTGAAAACGACTGAGAGCTTAAAGTGAGTGTTTAGCATTTTAAAAATAAAAAAAGTCAGATACTCACCTAAGGAGAAAGAAGGCTCGGTCCTAATGAGCCTTCCCTCTCCTCTCCCGGTCCCCGGTCCCACGCAGGATCCACTGTGGCAGTATTCGACCAGTTCGGTCAAATACTGCTACTTCTGCATGCCGAAGGGAGCTTTCGGGAGCACTCGGGCTCCCGAAGACGGGCCGCTCCATACTACGCATGCGCGAGCGCCCTCTATGACGCACTCGCGCGTGCGTAGTATGGAGTGGCCCGTCTTCGGAAGCCCGAGTACTCCCGAAGACCTCCGAAGTCCCTGCGGCAGCGGACGCGAACGGGGGAGCCAGCGCAGCACCGAGGGCACCGGGAGAGGAGAGGGAAGGCTCATTAGGACCGATCCTTCGCTCTCCTTAGGTGAGTATCCGACTTTTTTATTTTTAAAATGGTAAACACTGGCTTTAAGTGGTTAAAGGCAAAGCTGCAGGCAGAACACAAAGAGCAAAAAATACAGCGAATACCTGCTCATGAGATTGAGAGATCCACCGACAATGAAAGTACCACTACTCTTATATCACTGAAGAATAGTAAAGCAGATGGACTTCATGATATTTACAGTTGCGCAACAACAAAAAAAAAAGACTCAGAGGTGTGTTAATTCATAATACCCTTATAATAAATATGGATATCCACGGTATAAAATCTCGATGCACTTTACAACACACCCATAATCCACTCCAGGCTGTGGAACAATATGCACAGTAATGAATCTAAATCATATAATAAATCAGGAGTGTAGTGTGATACCTGCATGCATCATATGTTTTAATAAAGTCTACATGATACATGCAGTGTCAGTAATACTGCTGACACAAGTAACAAGATCTGCAGTATGGAAAAGATTAGTAATTAGCGTGGCTGAATTTCCACTTTAGCACCGTTCATGCATGATTTTTGCACATGAACCCATATGGAAATTACATTAGAACTGACAGCCTATTCCAAATCAAGTCATTACATTTGTAACTTATCAGCACAAAAAACAATCAATAAATAATACCAGAATTAAATGATATAGAGCATGATGTCCACAATGGATCAAACTGAGGAAGGCTAAACAGCAATTGATATACAGTGACTGCAAAAGATTCCAATTTACCATCCTAAGTCATCGCACATCAACTGCCCTTTTGTATGGATGTCATGAATTAGCAGCTTTGTGGAGACAGTTATGAATTTTCGGTATTTATCTCTGCATAATGCATTTTCTTACCTTGTTAGATACTTTATAGCAACAAAATATAATCAGCATTAGCTAGTTTTATCAGCCTACATGGTTCTGTTGTACGTCTGTCGGCAGAATTGCTAATCAAATATATAGTGTACGGCTGTCTACATGTGGGTTTGATATGGCTGTGTTAAACTTACAGCTATAGGCTTGCTATACACCAGCGGTTCTGGATGCTTGCCTGGCTTAACAAGGGCGAAAAGGGATAATTTGCATATTCAGTGGTAGTGCATTGTGGGTAACCACAAATGTTCACTTATAACTGAATTATTGCAAATTACCTTCTGTTTTAAGAAGGCAAATTACATTAAAATGCATGATACACAGTTGCTACAGGATTCTTATTTATAATATGGTATTAATTACTGTGCATATTCTACCACAGTATGATTGGCGTGATTTTAAAGTGAATCTGTGTTCAAATCCTTGAAATCAATAGGTTGTTATTCTACCCCAGTATGATTGGTGTGATTGTAAAGTGAACCTGTGTTCAAATCCTTAAAATCAATAGGTTGTTTCTGAATTCACATATTAGTGCCTGCAGCATTTAATTGCATACCGCATCCAAATCCCCATAGTCGTGTATGGCGCAACTGGAGAGATTCAGATGTATATTCACAAAAGCACAAATATCCTTGCCTGTCTCAAAGACAGATGCCACCACATGTGTAAACATGGCCTAAGACTGCGTCGTAAATTATGGCCATCCTTTACTGCCTCACTAAACAGCTTCCATTGGCTAGCTATTGCCATCTGTAGTCATGTGATAGTGATGGCAGAATTAGTGGGCCATGAACATAATTGTGCTTGCTGCCCATAACAACCAGTTTTGTTTCATTCCATTTGCAAATCAGCACTGAAAAATGACAGAAGCAGGACAAACATTGGTCTTACATATATTTCCTTGGGTGAAATCGTTAAAAGAGGTCTTAAGGATATTTTCCCCCCTTCCTTTATTCTTTATTTGCAGTGAACAGATCTCCAACTCTGGCCCAAAGGAAAACACCTGGGCACCGTTGACACCTTGTAAAAAGCCAACAGAAGTGAAGAACTTTCAGCCAATCTAGCTCTTATGTCATCTGTACAAGATGTTTGAATGTGTCTTCCTTGATTGTCATAAGCCAATCACACTGAGCCAAGACTGATACCGGAACGAGACAGCATCCATTCAGGGACATTCTGCACCGACTAGTGGCCAACACTTCTAAATCACTTGTTGTATTTATAATTGCTTTGGAAAACACCTGGCTATATGAATGGCCTTAGTAGACCTCACAGCAACATATTATAGTATACAGTATATAAGAGAACAGGAATTATCAGTTGTAGCTGCATCTATCCACTATAAAGAAAAGCTTTCCCTATTAACCCAATCTAGAAAAGATAAGGCATAAGCGAGAAAGCCTTTTGCAGCCTCGCAGAAGTTTCCTTGAAAATGTGATTGTTCTGCTAATTTTTGCTGAGGCTAATTTGCGAGTTCTATTAAAGTGAATGGGCTGACTTTAAAGGCTAATAGCCAAAGATGGTTCAGGACCAAAGGTGGTCCAGCTAGCAAAGCCACTATACATGTTAAAACCAGGGCTGTGGAGTGGGTACAAAAATTATCCAACTCCGACTCCTCAGTTTATGAAACCACCGACTCCAACTCCAGGTACCCAGAATTGCTCTGATTCCTTAGTCGAATACTTACCAGGGCTGTGGAGTTGGTAGAAAAATCATCCAACGTTTATGAAACCACAAACTTTGCATACCCAAAATTGCTCTGACTCCGATTCCACAGCCCTGGGAAGAACCACCACATTTGCTAGGCATGTGTAGAACAGTGGCAACAAGGGGGAAAACATCCAAAAGACCTTGTAATTTATCAGAAAATTGCAGTTAAACTTAAAGCAGGCAAATAGGAATTTTGCATGATGGGCAGTGTACAGGAGGCAATGGAAACACTAAGAAATGGAAGCGGAACCAGAGATTGAGAAACGGCGGTGCTCAGTCACTTCAGCCCACTAACAGCAGTCTCTTTACTTTCTGTCTCTGACTCAAGCTGCTATCACACAGACAATGCAAGATGGCATAAAAAAAAACCTACCTCCACCCCCCTTTATATCTGTTTCTGGTGGGATCTGGAGCATGCTGTGCATCCTGGCCATGGAAACCAATGATTTACGTAACAGATTCCCACTCTACGCTTCCTGAAAAAAATTTGCACTGTATTGCCCCCTTCACATTGCCCGCAAACAACTGTGGAGAAAGCAACACATGGCAAATCACTGGGCATTTCTGGCGGAAAAAGTTGGGTAAGTGAGAATTCTCTGTGAGATCAAACTGTGTATTCTCACTTGCTCATCCCTGTAGATATTGCAGACATTGGGAAGCCACTTCTTGGATACTGTTTGGAGGTTTACAGTGCAAGTTGTTGGGAGTGCCTTTGTTACTAACAGTATATCAATTAGAAAAATGGAACAGAGGACCGATGCAGTGACCTCAAGGAGTGCCACCAGTCAAATAGTAGATTCACTAGTCAAAAGAGGAGACACAGTGACAGGTGCAAATCCATAAACAGCAAATCTTTAATGAAAAATCTTTAAATTGGCATCTGTCCAATTACAGAATCCACATAAGAGAGAGGTGAAAAACAAAGCCAGGTGAGGTCACAGGCCTTAGATACTAACATATCTTATTTTCTACAACTAGTTATCTTATAGCAGTGATTTATGGCTCCGCATATTTCTTTCATTGCAGCTAAAGTTGTGCAGTTAGATGTGTTATGTGGTTTACATACTGGCTGTATGTAATAGCTTTATGCATTGGCTATTTTCACATCACTTGTGGGAGCATGTGAGGCCTATAGGATGTCAGTGCTTATTTCCTGTCCTTTCATTATGTTCTGTTTTTTGTCTATTCTTATTATAAATTGCTCCTATAAAATATACACCGACTGATATTATCCAGTGTCCTTGTGACAAGACGAGACTCTGACCCACTGTGTAAATAACAGACAGCAAACTCCAGAGACAGAACATTCTGCTGCCAAAACAAAGCGGCATCTTTAAAAGGTTTTCTTAAAAGTCTGTTTGGATCCAACACGCCAAACAATCTGGACAGATGTTAAATACAGAAGTACTAAAGGCATTATAAAATATACACGTTTATAAATACTTCTTAACCTGATGCACAACAGAGCACAGTTACTAAGATTGGTTACACCTTTGTGTGAAAGTAGAAGACTGTACAGTTATATCCCATTTAAAGTTGATGCTGGTGCACAGCTTATTCTGACTAGTTTGGCACTAAAACATAAGGGCCATTTTCAACTGAGTGCGTTTCATGATCCGATCAGATCGCAAAATGCAAGGCGCATGGAGAGGTTTTCAGTAGTGCGCTGCATTTGTCTTTGCGATTTTTTCCTGGTTGCAATTGTCATGTCTGTTACATTTTTAGTGCGATTGGCCTCCTATATAATGTATAGAAGTGCAGGAAAATGGCATAGACTTTAGGCCGCTATGCGGTTTTTCTGCAATTCACCAATTTCACATATTTTCTAGGTTGTTTTTTTCCCCCTCTTATCACAAAATCACAAGCGCACCAAAAATCACCCTCATACACCTGTCAGATTGTGGCGGAATTGTAGTGCAAACGCTGTTGTGGTAAATGTGAAAAATGTTTTAGAATCTTGGTGGACGACAACCCCTTAGGCCTCTTGCACACTTCATGTGAATAGGATTTTTTTATGAGATCCAATTTTTTATTCTGATTAAAAAACATAGCAGCATGCAGTACTTTTTAAAATCAGAATTCAAAATTGGGTTGTATAAAAAAAACAAAATGGGAATGAAGTGTGCAAGAGGCCTAAGTCTTACAGCCAGAAAAAACACACCTGATTTACAATATCAAAAACACTAGATAAACCTTTTTTGGAGATTGGTTATTGTTAAAACGTAGCTTTTAATAGATTCGGGTTAAAAATAAAATACTTCGAACAGATTATACTACCCCTTAGTGCAAAAAGCGATACATTGGGTTGGGGATAAAGGTCATTTGTCTGTCAGACTCTCCCCCAAACTCACAATGCATGTATATTAACAACCCCACACACAACCCTACATTGTTAGCTCTCTCGCCTTGCAGCGCTGGGTCCCTGGTTCGAATCCCAGCCAGGGCACTATCTGCAAAGAGTTTGTATGTTCTCTCCGTGTCTGCGTGGGTTTCCTCCGGGCACTCCGGTTTCCTCCCACATTCCAAAAACATACGGATAAGTTAATTGGCTCCCCCTAAAATTGGCCCTAGACTACAGTACTTACTCTACATAATATAGACATATGGCAATGGTAGGGATTAGATTGTGAGCTCCTTTGAGGGACAGTTAGTGACAAGATATATATATATATACACTGTACAGCGCTGCGTAATATGTCGGCGCTATATAAATACTAAATAATAATAATAATAATAAATGGTTGGTTTCCTTAATTGGAAACTTCGTCAGGGGTGACCAAAGTGCTAAGTGCCTAGAGAGCCTAAAGTGCTAAAGTATATACATTATAAAACATCACATATTGCACATATAAAGGTAGCTTAATAAATAGTAGCTTAATAAATAGATTAGGCCACTACCAGCAGCCAAATGAGTCCAGTCCGCTCACCTCGCCCTTTTATAGTGGAGTGATGGCTCCAGAGGATGCTGGGAGGGGATCCTATTGGACCACCTCATGATTGATAGGTCCTTTGACCAATATTACAGGAACAAAGGGGTGTGCTGGGGGGAGTAACCCATACCCTCCCCTCCCAGCATCCTCTGGAGTCATCACTCCACTATAAAAGGGCGAGGTGAGCAGACTGGATTCATTTGGCTGCTGGTAGTGGCCTAATCTATTTATTAAGCTACCTTTATATGTGTAATATGTGATGTTTTATAATGTATATATTTTAGCACTTTAAGCACTCTAGGCACTTAGCACTTTGGTCACCCCTGGCGAAGTTTCCAATTAAGGAAATGAAACATGTAGGGTTGTGTGTGGGGTTGTTAATATACATGCATTGTGAGTTTGGAGGAGAGTCTGACAGACAAATGACCTTTATCCCCAACCCAATGTATCGTTTTTTGCACTAAGGGGTAGTATAATCTGTTCAAACTATTTTATTTTTAACCCGAATCTATTAAAAGCTACGTTTTAACAATAACCAATCTCCAAAAAAAGGTTTATCTAGTGTTTTTGATAAGTCTTACAGCCCCAAGCTCTCCTGTTCTGCAGGTAGTGGAGTGTTGTCCTACCTTCTCCATATAAGCAGCATTTCAAGATGGAGTTAGTACCACAGTGCTTCCACTTTCATTGACTCGTAAAAGCCATACCCTTTTAAAGTACAAGTGAAAAGCATATGGTGGCTGTCATATTTATTTCCTTTTAAACAATACCAGTTGCCTGGCAGCCCTGCTGGTCTTTGTGGCATCAGTAGTGTCTGCATCATAAATTTAAAACAAGCATGCAGCTAATCTGACAGAAGCATCTGATCTGCATTCTTGTTTTGGGTCAAAGGCTTAAAGTATTAGAGGAAGAGGATCAGCAGGGCAGCCAGGTAATTAATATTGTTTGAAAGGAAAGAATTATACCAGCCTCAATATCCCTCTCACCTCAGGTGTGCTTTAAGATTTAGCTTCCTTCCTGACTCCTCAACATTAGCATCCAACATTTTAAGTGTTCAGTGGAACATATTCATCCTTCTATTGATATGTTTCCTGTGCTTCTTGCTGCTACACAACCCCAAAGCATAATGGATTTACCACCATGTTTCACAGTTGGCAAGATTTTCTTGTCGAATGATGCTCCTTTTTTGTATCCATATTGTAGTCAGTTATATTTTATGGTAGGGATTAGATTGTGAGCTGTTCTGAGGGACAGTTAAGTGACAAGACAATGTACTCTGTACAGTGCTGCAGAAGATGTTGGCACTATATAAAACATACTAACTAATAATAATTAGAGGTTCACAGCAGTTTTATTTTTTTCTTTCAAAAGACCCCTGTCTTGTGTAGTTGCTGTTTTGCATTTATAATTTCCATAATGTCTTGTCCAGACAGGGCTCTCTGTGTCAGAGAAAGCAACAAATACAGCATTACAGCATTATTTGCAGAGTGGGGAAAATAAAGAAAATAAAGAATCCCTAACAAGCTTTCCGTGCACTGCATCCTTCAAATGTTCATGGAGGTTTTACTGAGATCAAGTGAAGTAAAAACTCTCCAATTAGGGAACAGACAACAATAAAAAAAACAAAAGTTTTGAACTTACTCATTATCTATAACTAAACTTTTAAAAAATCATGAAGCTGGGCTGTAAGGTCTACCACTGCATTCTCTATGAAACATGTTTATGTAATCATCTTGGTATGTTTCAAGAACAAGCTGCAGTATACTGACTGATTAATCTGATGTAACCTGGGGCCCTATGCAATTACCAAACTCGCCAGCGCTAAGTGCTGGCGAGTTCTTAAATTAGGCGTCAGCAAGGTCGCCTAATGCAATTGCATTTTGCACCCCCCGGGAAGCGATGCTTCCCGGTAAACATAGGTGCTAACTTTTCACCTGCTCTGAGCAGGCGAAAACACCTATTGCTGCTGTCAGCGGGCTGATTTTGGCATCTGGGAGCCTCCTTTACTAAGGAAACCCCAGATGCCAGTGATTTAAATAGGTAAAGGAGTCAGCTTTGACTCCTTACCTATTTAAAATGTAACAAAAAAACATACCTCCATCGTTCCTGTCTCGCCGCATGTCCCATGCTGCTCCTCTGCTCATCTCTGTGACTTTGAGTGTTCTTGGAGCCGGCAAAGCATCTTTGAGTATCCCGCCGGGGCTCCCCATTCGTCCACTAGGTGGCCCAATGAGAATCATCCTGATTCTCATTGGTCCAATTAGAATCAGGATGATTCTCATTGCGCCACCTAGTGGAGGAATGGGGAGCCCCGGCGGGATACTCAAAGATGCTTTGCCGGCTCCAAGAATACTCACAGAGACAGAGATGAGCGGAGGAGCGGCGTGGGACATGCGGCGAGCCGGAACGATGGAGGTATGTATCTTCTGAAGGTCCCGCGGTAGCGACGAGCGGCAGAAGGCGACGGGCGGCGGGTATGAGCCTTGCAACGATGCGCTGGCTCTTGCGACGATGCGCGCGCATCTTCCCGGGAGCGAGGCAGCAGTGTTGTGGTGCTGAAGGACAGCTCCACGGCACAAATGCCTCGCTCCACATCGCTGACCACACAGGAGCATCGCTCGGCGAATACCTAGTATTCGCCTGAGTTATGCTCCTTTACGCAAGGACATCGCTCAGGTGAAACTGGCAATTGAATTTGCCGGTAAATCCTGAGCGATGTGAGGAGATAAGAAGCTCGCATGTTTTCAGCTTCTTATCTCCTCGAATTGCATATGGCCCCTGGTCTCACATCTGAATCTCTCCATATGCTTTACTGGGAAAGCTGTATGGCATGGCTGTCAGCTGTTTCTGCACTGGGAATGATTAGTTCAGCACAGCAGCTACATATGCACAGCTATTATTCCTAAGGAATTGAGGATGCTTATGGAATGAATATGTTATTGCAGTATAAACCATAGAGGAGAATAGTGGATTCTGGGTATCTTCATCAAAAACACAAACAATATACTATTACCATGGTTTCCAGAAAGATACATAAAGATGATAAAGCAGCTGCAACATAAGGTGAAGGATAATATTTAATGACATTCAGTTACAAGTCAATCTCTAAAGTGATGATGTACGTTATATAGATTTTTCTGGTAATGTGCAATTGCCCTTTAAACTCAGCAGCTGTCAAGGAGTGACAGCTCCTAATGGCATCAAGGCCTAATGAGGTAATTAGGCACAGGGACCTTTAAAACAAGGTATTTATTATGTAACAATTGAAAATAGTGTCTAAACTTTTGTCACAATT
Organism: Hyperolius riggenbachi; assembly: GCF_040937935.1. NCBI lineage: Eukaryota > Metazoa > Chordata > Amphibia > Anura > Hyperoliidae > Hyperolius > Hyperolius riggenbachi. Next base: position 158,203,870 of record NC_090649.1, read on the forward strand.
GCTATGTGGTTTTTTTTAATCTGGTGTTTTCAAGCCTAGTAAATAAAAAGTAACTATGTGTCAACATTTGCAAATGTATTGTTTCTTAAAATTTCCTGCAATGATAATTTGTTACTTTGCAGTTACAGAATTCACCAAACACTTAATATGTAGGAATGGTTAATAACATGCCAATTATTCCGTGTTCATATAGGATTATGCAAATTTTGTATGCAAATACAGCTTGAAAATTGACCAACTGAATTCTGCGGGGCTGGGATTTGATTGGTCCTACATACATAATCCTGTGTGAACTTGGAATGATTTGCATCTTATAGACCATCCCTAGTGAAATTGTCCGGGGTTGGCCACACTTTTTCATACAGCTGTCGCTGGTTAGCTGGATGCCATTGTAGAAATACTACCACAAATTTTAGGACAAGAAATAATCACCTAATACAGTATGATCTCGTTATAATAAACTCTGGCCTAGTAAACATTCAGGTATAGAAAACGATGTGTCCAGGTCTTGGCCAAGCCCCATTATAAGTATATGGGATTCTGTATCCGGCTATAGTGGAAAGTGGGCGGGCACATACGTAATGCATCAGAAACCCATGAACCGTAGTCGGTGGGTGGGTGGGCTGGCAGCCACCTGTATCCTGTTTTCTATCTGCATACTACTCTGGACTTGCATTGATTACCTCAAAAGCACCTGGTGGTGAGACCTATGCTTCCCGTGTAAGCCGTTGTGTGATTATTGCAAGCAAATCCCTGCATATTGAGCACTGTGCATTTTGATCTAGCTTAGATGCTGTCTGTGCTCGCTTCCTGAAGCATTAAAAAGAAAAAATGACTCCTGATTATTGACTGAATTAAGATCCAGTACTATATTTTATGTGGTGGGGTATGATCATTACTGATATAGTAAACATCTGATATAGTAAACCACTTTTCTGGGTCCCTTGGAGTTTACTATGTGGTTGGATGGTGTAATGGTGGCTGAATGGTGTAATGGTTAAGGGCTCTGCTTCTGACACAGGAGACCAGGGTTCGAATCTCGGCTCTGCCTGTTCAGTAAGCCAGCACCTATTCAGTAGGAGACCTTAGGCAAGTCTCCCTAATGGTGGCCATACACGGTACAATAAAAACATTCGATCTTCCCGTTTTTTCGATCTAAATGATCGAATTGAATGAAAGTTGAAAAAAAAAATTTCGATCAAGAAATTCGAACGATTATCCCGTTTTTTCGGGAAAAATGATCAGACATGCTGGAAAAATCTTTATATTCGATCTAACAGAATAATCGAACTAAATTATCTAATTGAAAAATTGTACCATGTATGGCCACCATAACACTGCTACTGCCTATGGAGTGCATCCTAGTGGCTGCAGCTCTGGCTCTTTGAGTCTGCCAGGAGAAAAGCGCGATATAAATGTTATTTGTCTTGTCTTTGTCTACTATAAAGGGATTGTACCGTAATGATTCTTCCCCTTGTGACCTGCTGCATTCCTATTCTATGACTTCCCAATGGCGATGTTGCCTCCTTGCTGCTCACACTATTGCAGGCTTTATCGCTGCTATAGCAAGAATTAGTGTCACACCAGAAGAAATAGTGAAGTATGTCTGTAAAAACATTACTTTTTATTTTACACATATTTTTCTTTTCCGTGTAATGGACTTGAAGCTGTCTTCAGAATACATTACATGAAAAGGTGAGCCATGAAATATTGAAAAGGCATATAAAATGCAAGTCAAATAAAAAGTAAATGCAGCAGAAAATTGCCGCACAAGATGATCCAAAAGGCTCATTCATGAAGTCGTAATGTTTTTCTATTGCAGAGGGCTAAGTGCTGCTGCAAGGGCTGGAAATAAGTCTTTGATATATAGATCCTAAAATCAATGTCCTCCAGTTATTTCAGCATCAAAATATACGCTATTGAACCACGGCGCAACCATTAAATGTAATGGACATGGCAAGTTAACTAGACGCCATTTATGTAAAGCTTTAACATTAATATTTTAAGTAAATATGGACAGAAAGATCAGACTCTGTCATGCATCCATTGTCTACCTGCAAGGCTAGACCTCTAAAAGCTAAGCAAGGCCAATAATCATATGAGTACATTACATTTATCTAGTGCCTCGGGACCAGTCTTTCAGTGTATATTTAATGAAATCCAGTACTTTATGATCCAATAAGTGGGTTGCTCTGTGTCCTGTACTCGTTGCAAACAAGCAGCAGATTTTTAGGCTTCACCACAGACATCAGATGCCTAGATGCCCTGTACTGCTTATTCACCAATGGTTGCTTAAAGGACTACTGTAGGGGGTACGAAGAAAAAGAGTTGACCTTACCCGGGGCTTCTAATGGTCCCCTGCAGACGTCCTGTGCCCGCGCAGCCACTCCCCAATGCTCTGGCCCCGCCTCCAGTTCACTTCTGGAATTTCCGACTTTAATTCAGAAATCCACTGCGGGTGCGCTGCTGCGTCCCGCTCCCGCTGATGTCACCAGGAGTGTATTGCGCAGGCCCAGTGCGGTCTGCACCTGCGTAGTACGCTCCTGGTGACATCAGCGGGAGCGTGGACAAGGCTGCGCAGGCGCAGTGGTTTTCTGACTTTAAAGTCGGAAATTCCAGAAGTGAACCAGAGGAGGGGGCGGGAGCATCAGTGAGGCGCGGGCACAGGACGTCTGCGGGGGACCACTAGAAGACCCGGGTACATTCAACTCTTTTCCCCCCTACCCCCTACAGTAGTCCTTTAATCCATCGGTTAGGCAGCAGTTGGGCAGCCTGGTGGCATAGTGGGCAGCACAGTGGCATAGTGGGCAGCACGGTAGTGTAGTGGTTAGTGCCAGGTCACTATCTGCACAGAGTTTGTATGTTCTCCCGGTGTCTGTGTGGGTTTCCTCCAGGCACTTCGGTTTCCTTTCACATACCAAAAACATACAGATAAGTTAATTGGCTACCCCCTAAAATGGGGGAAAATGCATGAACTCGGATATACTGTATTTGCAGCTCACAGATCATCCCTACTCACAATAGTACGTCCAGTGGCTCTCAGGTCCCGGATATGCCAGGTGCATGCAGGCAGCTGGAATCGTTTAACATGTGAGATAGCACCAGCTGACAAATGGGAGCAGCTTACTAGTGGAGTAGAGTGGGAACAATTGATGACTCAGGCCTGATTTTCTCTTCATGAATAACGGTAACTAGACACCAGTTAACTTTGACGCAACAGGTTGAATCTTTTACTTACCACTTATTAATGTGTCATAAGTAGTTGAGCACTTATTATTTGCATGCCTTTTTGTATTTCTATCATTTATCATCATTAACACTTTTATAATACTATGCTTTAAGGAGGCTGCAACACAACATGGCACCATATACAGTATGGCCCAATAAGGGTGACAATATACAGAGTGCAGTGGCGTAGCTAAGGAGCTGTGGGCCCCGGTGCAAATTTTACAATGGGGCCCCCCAAGTACTCTATACTTAACAATTGATGTGGCGCACCATAACCTGCTAATGGCAACTACAGTGTCAGAGGTGCAAGAAGGGGATGGGGAGCAGTTTGTCAATGACTACTACCATTCCATGTATCTATAGAAGTGATTATTATGAGCACAGGATCAAGAGAGAGCTAATACTGTGGTTGAGGGAGGGCCCTTCGGGGCCCCTCTGGCTCAAGGGCCCCGATGCGGTCGCAACCTCTGCAACCTCTATTGCTACGCCCCTGACAGAGTGACACCAAATATTGGAGCACTGTAAGGGGCGAATCAGTGAATAATGGTGCACAGCGCCTATGCATAAAAATGGCGCCGCATTAAAAAGATATGCTTATCGCTATTTATCGTTAGTACTGCATAATAATGGCGCACAGGGAAAAAAGAAGAAAAACGGCACACAGTAAAGTTATTTATCAGTAGCACCGTTCATATGCCAAACAGCAGACGTTATTGCGCACAGTAACGTTATTTATCAATAGCGCCCTACATAAGCCAAACTGCAGACGTTATTTAACTGCAAAACAGTGAATGGATTTAATGTACCACTGTCAAGGTTAGGGTTAGGCACCACCAGGGGAGATTTAGGGTTAGGCACCACCAGGGAGGTCTTAGGGTTAGGCACCACCAGGGGGGTGCTTAGGGTTAGGCACCTCCAGGGAGGTCTTAGGGTTAGGCACCACCAGGGGGGTGGTTAGGGTTAGGCACCTCCAGGGGGGTGGTTAGGGTTAGGCACCACCAGGGGGTGGTTAGGGTTAGGCACCACCAGGGGGGTCTAAGAGTTAGGCACCACCAGGGAAGTGGTTAGGGTTAGGCACCACCAGGGGGGTCTAGGGGTTAGGGATAGGTACAGAGAGGGTTCTGTGTGTTAACGCTAATTTTTAATAAAATAAACAGAGCTAAATAACTATAAGACTTTAACGTTAAATAGCGATAAGCGACAAACGGATTAACGGCAACACCGTGCGCCATTATTCACAGGCACCATTTTCAGATGGATCCGTAAGGGGAGCACTATACAAGGTGACAATACTTAGAAGGTCTATTAGGATGAACTACAGTATATAAAAGGACTCTATAAGGGAAAGGACTCAAGGAGAGGATCACTATATATGGAAGCACTATAAAGGAGTACACCATAATTGCAGAGCACTAAAAGGGGAAAACATGGAATGGATTCATGTAAGGCACCATTGCAGAGGGTATACTGCTATCTAGGTACCTCTTCTAACCAAATCTCCCCCCCCCACACACACACACACATTATATTTTTAAATTAAAATAATTAAGAACAAGAAATAATGTATTTTTACAATGGTTTCTTCTTTTTTCCTTTAAAATACCTAGAAAATAAAATAACTATTGAAGTAAAAAAATTTTTTATGTATACATTGTCACTTAGGCTTTGCCTTTAGTACTGCAATGACACTATTTCTGAATCCATAGGGACATAGCTAATACATGAGAGCTGCTCTAATCCATACGGTGATAACAGCCTCTGCATGTGAAGTGGTAAAGTGCATCATTGAAATGTGTACAAGCCGTTTTCTAAATACTTCCCGTTTTCTGACATCTTCTTTGCTTGGTTCTGCTTTATGGTGGGTGGCTGTTGTTGAATGGATTATCTGATTGCTATGATCTATTGCTGAGTCTTCCTTTCTTGCTCCTAGGACTTGTAATAATGATTGGAAGCTACCTTGTGTATGCCATGGGTGCATCTGAGGTCATGCTGCTTTTGCTGCTGTCAATGTTCAGGCAAGTGATGGATATCTTACTCAGCCACATAGAATGTCAGTTGCCCTTTCTACCTAGAGTCTTTCTCGGCTTGTCAACACTGAGAAGCAGTCACGTCTACAAAGGTCACACAAGAGTTCTCACACTGACAGGTAAAGCATGCTTGAAGTGAGAGGAATATAGGGGGCGACATATTTATTTCCTATTGAACAATGCACATTGCCTGGCTGTCCTGCTGATCCTCTGCCTATTACGTTAAACCACAGCCCCTGAACAAGCATGCAAATCAGGTGCTCTGACCCAAATCTGACCGGAGTCTGAAGCTACATGCTTGTTTCAGGTGTGTGATTCAGACTCTACTGTCTGCAGCTTAATGCTGGGAATACACCATGAGGTATTTTTTTTTTGGGCAAATAGATGGCTCGATAAATTATTTCTGACAGGTCCGATCTGATTTCAATCGTTTTTTCTGATCAATTATCTCATAGAAGTGAATGGAAATCATTCAGAAAGAAGGATCGGAAAATCAATCAGAAAAACGATTGGTATGTAAATCTGCCAAAAAAACCTCATTGACTATTCCCAGCATAAGAAATCAGCAGGACAGCCAGGCAGCTGGTATTGTTTAACATGAAATAAATATGGCGGCTACCATATGTTTCTCACTTTAGGATCCCTTTAAAAGTGCTGGTTACAAAATAAAAAATGGCAATGGATTAGCTATAGAATACCCTGCAAGCCACAGGATTCTCCATACCGCAGCTCTGTTGTAGGCACATTTGAAATAATGGACACAATAATTTACGGTAATCAGTGGTGGGCCGAAAATTTCGCATATGCGAAATTTCGCACCGAAATTCGCAATTACACATCATAATTGTAATGCAAAATTTCAGAGGAAATTGTAATTAATTTCCTGTGTAATAGTAATATTTCATAATTTCGCAAAATGTTTGCGCAATTTGCGCAAAATTGCCACATATGTTAAAGGGAGAATTGGGTACATGTAAAAAAATTTTTTTCAAAAAGACCTTGTAGTTTTTGAGAAAATTGATTTTAAATATGCAAAGAAAAATGTTTTTATACTTATTTTTTGTTTAAAAAACATCTTTGCATTTTTAAAATTATTTTTCTCAAAAACTACAAGGTCTTTTTGGAAAATTATTTTTTGACTTCTACCCGCTATTCTCTAGACTAGAGTCTATAACATACGTAGCAATTTTGGTATTACTGCCATGTATGGGGCCTTTGCTATTCATGAACAAATTAGGCACGAAATTATGCAAAAATTGCACACATTTTTGGGGGAAATTACAAATTACTGTACGAAATTAATTGAATTGAAAATGTAAACATTTACGCAAAATTTTGCGCAATCGTAATTAGCTGATTATGATCATCACTGCTGGTAATAACACGTAACAAAATATAAACACTATAAAATAGATAAACATCTGAATGGAACTTCGTTTCAAAATAGGGACAGTTTGGAGAGCGAGCAGTATTTGTTTTAGAAGTATAGGCAAAACCAGAATAAAAGTTGAATACACATGGGCACTTCCGTGATGGTCAGTGGCAATGGTGATTACAAAAGTAATCTGCCACAGAGGGTCACTACACCAAGGACCATAGAACTATAACAGATTGATTAAGGGGTGGCTGGCAGGCTGAACACATTACAGTATAATTGTAAACTTCTTGTTGCAGCATATATTTCCTGCGATAGAAGGATGTGCTTTAGCAGAAATAACTGGGGGCAGTTCCTAGGCAACGTGTTTGAAGTTTGCTCTGTGCATTGCAGGAATGTGGAAGCTCTGGAGGTGACATCTTATGCTAGCCACACTGATTGTTGTGGGGGAAGCAATGAGGCAGAGATCTGATATTTTTAGAACCAACAAGTGACATTATGCAAAGAAAGGACAGCCACTGACAGACCATAACTGTTGCCACAAGTAGGGGGTCTACCACTCTCTGACCCCACAACTAGATGGAGTGCCCTTGCAGCTCTGACTCTATAGTACATCAACTGCTGTTATAGCATCTGCCCAACACATTGTCCTTGAAAAGGTATTTTAAAACACTGAAAACTATGCAGCCCTATCATTTGAGGCTCAGCAAGAAAGTCTAATGTTTGTATATACTTATTTTCTGCCACCTGTGCATCTCTCTCTGACATTTGGAGGGTCTGCAATGTATGATGATGAGTGACAAGACTGCTGGCAATCCGATCTTTCAGCAGGAATTTCCCTGGTGGACTATACAGTCTAATGGCAGCTCTGTATGTAAAACAATCCGCCTTCTCCATCCAATAGTGTAGCCTTGTTTTTAAAAAGGCATGAATAAGAACGATGTGGAAAGGTTGTATCTCGTTCACTGAACAAGAGCAGTATATTTCAGACACTTCATGATTCACAAATCATATTGGACCTAAGCTGCGACCCAGGAGGACTAGTAGCGGCAATAGAAGGACACAAAGGCATGTCATTGTGCACAGAACATGCCTCTGTGTTCTATTAAAATTTAAAAATTCCAACTCGGGTTCTCTTTAAGCCACCAGCAAGCAAAAAAATACTCAATAGCTTTGACAGAACTTTTTCAGCTACTTTTTAGTACTTTTTCAATTGCAGACACTGAGTACTAAAATGTTAGTTTAAATAGGACATGAAAAATTGTCTCAGAGTAGAAAACGTGGGGAAAAAAAGGGAATTGCATATGGCCCATTGTGTTATTTTACAAATTATAATACCTTTCCTCCTCCAGCTCATATTTGCTGTACAATTCAAACTATGGCAGATGCTGAACTGAAATATATTGGTACATCTAGACTGCATTCCACACACAGCTGTTAATCTAGATCTAGGTGGGCAGGACTCAGTTGCAAAGCTTTTTTGTCTAATGTCAAATAAATTACTAAGTTTCTTTTAGGAGCCCTAAACGTTCCAGAAATGATGTCTTGCAGGTGGGTCTCAGCATCATTGCTGCTGCCTAGCCACCTGCAGTCATCTCTGAGGCCTAGTGAACACCAGAGCGGTTCTGCTGCGGTTTGCGACCCGCTTGCGGGTGCGGATCCGCTAGGGTAATGTATTTCTAAGGGCTGGTGCACACCAGAGCGGGAGGCGTTTTGCAGAAACGCATACTCCCGGGCTGCTGCAGATTTTGGATTGCAGATGCGTTTCTGCCTCAATGATAAGTATAGGAAAAACGCAAACCGCTCTGAAAAACGGAACTTCAGAGTGGTTTGCCAGGCGTTTTTTGTTACAGTAGCTGTTCAGTAACAGCTTTACTGTAACAATACATGAAATCTACTACACCAAAAACGCTTCCCAAAACCGCAAAATGCTAGCTGAAACGCTACAGAAAAAGAAGAAAAAGCGTTTCAAAATCTGCTAGCATTTTGCGGATCTGCTAGCGTTTTTTGGTGTGCACCAGGCCAGAGAGGGGACATGCCTCTAGTTTAACTCACCCAATCTCTTCATTACTGAAAACAGCCAATTGTCTTAAAGTATATTAAGCTCTGGAGAGGCCATGGCATGGGAGTTGCTAACATGTGGCATTGCGAAAAAGGGGAGAGTCAGCACAGTGCAGAACAAAGCCAAAGTTTCTCTGATTGGCCAGGGATTGCATGCTAGAGCCACATGACCCAAATGCTGAAGACTATCTATGGCAACATTCAAGGTGTGTGTGTGTGTGTGTGTGTGTGTGTGTGTGTGTGTGTGTGTGTGTGTGTTCGTGCGTGCGTGCGTGTGTGTGTGTGTGTGTACACAGTCTTTACTGATAAAACAGAAAGGACCGGCACCGCTGTCTTGTATCAAAGCTCTTTTAATAGCACCAAAGTGGCAGCAGTGACAGACTGCTGTTTCGGTTTACACCTTTATCAAACTGCTCAAAGCCAATTCTTTTTTGGAAACGGTGCTCCCTCTCTTTTGTTTATGCACAGTCTTTACAACAGGAATTTTAGCTGCAGATGCCTCATTTCACTGAAAAAAGATAACATTTATATTCACTTTAAGTGTGTGTTTGTGCACGTGCACTGATTTGCTGAAAATGGTGATGATTCATGCAATGCTATAGACAACACGCACACAAATGTCTTTGTGCTCTAATTTTTAGCATTAATAAAAAATGACCTCAGATGTAATATGTACTGTACATGTGTATTCACATTTGCTTTTTTGGCATGATAGTCAAGATTATCATTTAAATATGTCTGATCCATTCAATGCTTACAGGAGATCATTATTATTATCATCATAACTACATTACAAATGCAATAACGTGTGTGTAAACCCTAAGAAACTATCCTTGGAAAATGCTTTACTGTGGTGTGTGGATTAATGACCATATTAGCCCAGGCAGTTGCTATGGGGATCAAGCATATCAGTGTGGGATTCTAGTTCCCCACTTCACAGCATGGTGATGCACTGATGTATGCATATTTAAAGTGTACAAAACACTAAATGCTCAGTAAATGAGACACAGGCACATGGACAAAGCAAGAAGCAATCAGTGCTAATCCAGCATACTACACTAGTCAGAATCAGCATACATTATAATCCACGCACTGTCCACAGTACTAATGTAACCAATGCAACAAAAATGTAACCAATATAACCAGAATATATATCTATTTGCATACAGGCTACTTATGACCAGTGCCGCTACGTAAGAGAGGGGAGACACTGCTGCCAAGATCTGCATAGTCTTCCAACCCTTCACTCTTCTTCCATGGTAACACATTAAGAAACCATGTGAAGTTTCCAAGTGAGCCAAAAGAAATAGCACTGCAGTCAGAGGATGAATAGTCTCATAATATATCTCCGCTATGCCCCTCTTCTACAGAATAATACCCAGGAGCAGCAGAGCCGGATCATCCACAAGGCAAACCTAGGCTGTTGCCTAGGCCTGGAGAGAGTCTAGAAGTCTAGTGGCTGCTAGCCCTCACCAATTCTTAAAAAAGCCATCCGTGGTGGGCAAAAACAGCTACCTTGTCTAGTGCCCCATTTCATCCTAATCCATTTCTGCCCAGGAGCTCCTTGTGCCAGCCATCAACATTACTTTAGTCAATAAAATGGTTTCATCCGCAGGTAAAAGGAGCTTATGAAGCAAGATTAAACTGTGACATAATATTCAATAAAAACACATGTTCCTAATTTTTAATTACCCATACAGTTATCATATTTGCTTTTGTGCACAAGTGTTATCATCCATTTACAAATTACTGTGTTTTTTGACTATAAAACTCAATTTTTCTCCCCCAAAAGTGGGAGGAAAAAGTCACTGCGTCTTATAGTCTAAATGTAGGGAGTTCCTGACTTGTGAACACCTGCCAATACGAACCTCCAACCCGCCGAAATGTCGGAGTCTCCCTATACTGTGCCCATGCAAAGGAGGACACAGGGGGACACAAAGGGGCACAGAGGAGGACACAAGGAGGACAGAGGCGTACACAGGGGGGAAGAGGAGGATACAGGGAGACACAAGAGGTACAAGGAGGCATAAGGTATAAAGGGGCATAATCTACAAGCTGCCCCTTCGCATACATTTGAAATAGGTGCCGGTAGACTTGGGCGCAGGATACAGCCAGTATATGGCTGATCCTGCTGCTGCACATGTCCCGGCCGCGTTAACTACTATACCCCCTCTAGGCCGCCATGGATAGTGGGGAATGAAATAATTTGCCTTCCAGCTATTGCTGGAGACCGAATTATTGTGCTTTAAAAGTAACTTTAGCTCTGTCTTCTGATGGCACCGACGTTACTCACTAAGTGCCGCTAAGGGCAGGGCTCTCATCCTTTTGTGTCATGGAATGTTATTAATTGAATTGCTTGCACACTGTTAGACATTTATACATTTTAGTCATCATGTTGTAACGATCGGTGTCAACACACAGAGAGAGTCTGATTATTGGTGATCTGCAGTATCACCAAGAATACAGTTATATACCCGATTATTGATGATCTGCAGAATCACCAATAATACAAGTATAACTAACCTCTGGACACCTGATGAAGTGTAAGTGTTTGGTGCAACAGTATATGAGCCTGGATCACCTGAGGAGCAGGTGACCCTAGACCGTAACGAGTATCTCCTAGTTAGGGTTGGAGATAACCAGAGAGCCAGTGATTCCCTGAACTGCTGGGAGTCAGACTCTACTGCAGTCAAAGGACTCCTATGGGATAGAGTCCCTAACTGGATTGCAGAGAGGTCCCTCCGAGGGACAGGGAGTTCCTGCAACTACTGAACACCCCACCAGGGGGGGGGGTGTCACAGGTAGAAGGGTCGGCCAGGCCGGGTCGGCAACACACGAGGAGATAAGGTACAGAGACAGAAGGCTGATTCGGTAACCAGGGACAGGCAGGGTTGGCAACAGGTAATCAGATATGCGAAGGTACCGGATCAGAGAGCAGGAGAAGGGTCAAGAGAGCAATAGGTCAGAGGCGTCTGAGCCATTAGGCAGCTATAAATTCTTGCCTAGAGCTACAGGAGGAGGGAAGGGCGACAGGAGGAGGGAAGGGCGCTTCTGCACTGAGTAGTGAGAGAAGAAATGCCTCTCAGATCACTTAGGTATTAGGTTACACAGCAGCAGCAGCAGCAGCAGCAGCAGCAGCAGCAGCAGCAGTAGTGCCTGACTCCACTCATAACTGTTCACTGACTGATTCATTCATTTCCTTCAGCTCAATGATTCAAAGAACCACAGTAATGAATGAGTCAGTAAGAGAAGGCACTCATCCTAGTCAGGGATCGGAGTACAACATCAGCTCCTTCCTCAGATTCATTCAGTCCCTCTCTCTCTGCTACTGGTAACTGTGTGGATGTAGAGACTGTGTAGCAGCCAGGCATTGACTGCCCCCCAGGCCCCCTTTCATTCAGTGATTTAGGGTTGGTCCTGTGTTTGCTGTATTCAGGTTTGTTGTTGTAAGGCAATCTAAAACACTAGGCTAGCTGATAAAAGTGCAATTAGAGGGCAGGCAAGCTGGTAAATATACACAGCATGATGCAGAGGAGGGTCCGTGGGAAAAAATCTGTCTGGTCTCTCCCCATTGTTAAAATGACTGCATGTGCAGATAAGATGTTAAACAGGTTGAAAAGTTTTGACAGTCCCTAGACTCCAGGAGGGCTGCTTGCTGACTTGTGTGGGAGACTGGCAGGGACAGCAGTCCTATTACCAGCAACTAGTCTCTGTGTAATGTGGGACTGCAATACAGATAAGCTCTCTGCTCCATCTCAGGTTATTCTCAGTCTCACTCCACTCCTCCTATCTCTGGGCTAGTGCACGACAAAATCGCAATAGCAATTCGCGAATGCGACTTTGTGAAGCGACTTTTGAAAGAATCGCTCCAATAAATGCTACCTGCAGCATGTTTGCGATTTTAAAAAATCACAACACTGCTATGGGAACACCCTCATAGGGTAACATTAGCCCAGCTCTTTTCAAATCGCTGTAAATTTGAAAAGCGCTCTGAAGCACTCTTGGTGTGCACCAGCCTCCTTCACTCACCTTTGTTTCCCTCTTTCCCTAGTGCTGGGTGTCTGTGTCTTCTTGTCATACAGGAAAGCTAAATAAAAGTGCAATCCTGGTGAGGCAAATATCTTCTTTCCTCTCTTTCAGCTTTTCTCTCCTCATTATTTCTCTGCACAAGTGATCAGACACACAATATGGTAGTGAAAACCGGGATTAGTAGAGATGGTGGTGAAGGGGAGGACATAGGTAGGTGTATGTGTGGGGATTGGCCTTGAGGGAATTACAGTGGCCATACTTCTGTTGACCTGACAGCCGATTGACCAACCGTTTTGATATTAGCAAATCGGATAAAACATTTTGGGTGGAAATTGGTTAAATGTATCAATCTGAGATGTTGGGAATGTGGCGCAACAGGATTTCTCGCCTGGAGTGACAAAATGGCTATAGACGCCCCTGCAATAGGTCATAACAGATATCAAGCAGAGGCCTCGTCTAGAGTGTGAGGTCCGTGGTCTCAACACTCAGGAACTGATCTAAAGAATAACACAGCAATGACACAGTATCCCTAATCTTGGGTGTGAGGTCTGTGGTCTCTACACCCTGGAACTGGTCTAAAGAATAACACAGCAATGACACAGTATCCCTAATCTTGGGTGTGAGGTCCGTGATCTCTACACCCTGGAACTGGTCTAAAGAATAACACAGCAATGACGCAGTATCCCTAATCTTGGGTGTGAGGTCCGTGGTCTCTACACCCTGGAACTGGTCTAAAGTATAACACAGTAATAACACAGTAATCTGGCGAAGTGTGAATTCCCAGGCCCACCTGGTTCTAACACACTGAGGGATCTGACTATGGTCTGAGTGCTAACACATAAGCATTCGCAACGGCAGACAACCAGCAACTGACAAGCAAGAAGTATATATAGCAGAGCGTTCCTCAGCGCCGCCCAGTCCCATTCAGCCAATCACCTACTGTGCTGGGATCAGCTGATCGTCCTGATCAGCTGATCCTTCTCCTATTGGCATAAAGGGCCTGCCTGTTAGCGCGCGCGCGCGTAGCTCTCCATCTGTGTGCACTACTAGGCTCAGACAAACCAGACGCATGCTACTGCGGAGAAACCGCCGGTCTGAATGCGGAACCAGCCGCCTCGCTGTCAGACCGCGCGGCGGTGTCTCCGCAATCCATTACACATGTTAAATCAAATTGTAATCAGCAGTGCTGTATTGTGTATCAGTGTTCATATTTGATGTATATCATTGTCTGTATCATTATGTATTCCTTGTTTGTTTTCTTACATTGTACAGCGCCATGGAATAAGTTGGCGCTTTATAAATAAATAATAATAATATATGTTTGCACATATTTTACATTTTATAGTTTTTCGCTGTAGTCCCCCTTTAAGGCAGAAAAAAACGAGTTTTACTCACTTGGGGCTTCTACCAGCCCCCACAACCATCCTGTGCCCTCGCAGTCTCGATCGGATCGTCCTGTCCCCCACCGGCAGCTACTTTCATTTTCGGCGACAGGCCCGACAGGCCTGGCCACGCGTCTGCTTCTTCACAGTCCTATCCACAATAGCAGGATAGAGGGCACTATTGCGGATAGGGATGCATAGAAGCAGACGCGTGGCCAGGTCTGTTGGGTCTGTTGCCGAAAACGAAAGTGCGGCGGGGGACAGGACAGGAGGATCTGATCGAGACTGCGAGGGCACAGGATGGCTGCAGGGGGCTGGTAGAAGCTCCAGGTGAGTAAAGCTGATTTTTTTTTCTGCCTTAAAGGAGTGATTCAAGTTCCCACCCAAAAAAGATCCACTTATCTGGGGCTTCCTCCAGTAGTAGTAGTAGTTCTGCGCCTGCGCAGTACCGTCCTGATGACTTCGGAGAGAGCATGTGACCCCCAGAGGAGCGCAGAAGAGGCCGACCCGGAACCTGACCTGGCTAGGTCGGCTGAGCCAGCGGAGATGACCGGGAGCAACCGTAACTGTGGCGAGGGCACAGGACGGCTGCCATGGGCTGGAGGAAGCCCCAGGTACAGTGGGTTGCAAAAGTATTCGGCCCCCTTGAAGTTTTCCACATTTTGTCACATTAGTGCCACAAACATGCATCAATTTTATTGGAATTCCACGTGACAGACCAATACAAAGTGGTGTACCCGTGAGAAGTGGATCGAAAATCATACATCATTCCAAACATTTTTTACAAATAAATAACTGCAAAGTGGGGTGTGCGTAATTATTCGGCCCCCTGAGTCAGTACTTTGTAGAACCACCTTTTGCTGCAATTACAGCTGCCAGTCTTTTAGGGTATGTCTCTACCAGCTTTGCAAAATCTAGAGACTGAAATCCTTGCCCATTCTTCTTTGCAAAACAGCTCCAGCTCAGTCAGATTAGATGGACAGCGTTTGTGAACAGCAGTTTTCGGATCTTGCCACAGATTCTCGATTGCATTTAGATCTGGACTTTGACTGGGCCATTCTAACACATAGATATGTTTTGTTTTAAACCGTTCCATTATTGCCCTGGCTTTATGTTTAGGGTCATTGTCCTGCTGGAAGGTGAACCTCCGCCCCAGTCTCAAGTCTTTTGCAGTCTCCAAGAGGTTTTCTTCCAAGTTTGCCCTGTATTTGGTTCCATCCATCTTCCCATCAGCTCTGACCAGCTTCCCTGTCCCTGCTGAAGAGATGCAACCCCCGAGCATGATGCTGCCACCACCATATTTGACAGTGGGGATGATGTGTTCAGAGTGATGTGCATTGTTAGTTTTCCGCCACACATAGCGTTTTGCATTTTGGACAAAAAGTTCCATTTTGGTCTCATCTGACCAGAACACCTTCTTCCATGGTTGCTGTGTCCCCCACATGGCTTGTGGCAAACTGCAAACGGGACTTCTGATGCTTTCTGTTAACAATGCCTTTCTTCTTGCCACTCTTCCATAAAGGTGAACTTTGTACAGTGCATGACTAATAGTTGTCCTATGGACATAGTCTCCCACCTAAGCTGTAGATCTCTGCAGCTGGTCCAGCGTCACCATGGGCCTCTTGACTGCATTTCTGATCAGCACTCTCCTTGTTCGGCCTGTGAGTTTAGGTGGATGGCCTTGTCTTGATAGGTTTACAGTTGTGCCATACTCCTTCCATCTCTGAATGATCGCTTGAACAGTGCTCCGTGGGATGTTCAAGGCTTTGGAAATCTTTTTGTAGCCTAAGCCTGCTTTAAATTTCTCAATAACTTGATCCCTGACCTGTCTTGTGTGTTCTTTGGACTTCACAGTGTCGTTGCTCCCAATATTCTCTTAGACAACCTCTGAGGCCCTCACAGAGCAGCTGTATTTGTACTGACATTAGATTACACACAGGTGCACCCAATTTAGTCATTAGCACTCATCAGGCAATGCCTATAGGCAACTGACTGCACTCAGATCAAAGGGGGCCGAATAATTATGCACACCCCATTTTGTAGTTATTTATTTGTAAAAAATGTTTGGAATCATGTATGATTTTCGTTCCACTTCTCACGTGTACACCACTTTGTGTTGGTCTTTCATGTGGAATTCCAATAAAATTGATTCAGGTCTTTGGCAGTAATGTGACAAAATGTGGAAAACTTCCACATTTCGGGGGCCGAATACTTTTGCAACCCTCTGTAAGCGGATCTTTTTTTTTAGGTGCTTGGATGTATCCTTTAAGTGTCACTTTAAGTGGTTAATGTAAATACTATTGAATTAAAGCAATATGAATATCATGCCTGAACTGATTGTTTCAGTTGCTACATGGTTTTTCACTGCACTATATTCTATTAGATAGTTGAGCTCTTTTGTCTATACAAGAGTTACTTTCGCCTCTATCTGTGTCCAGCTACTTATCCATTTTCTGTAAGAACGGCTGCAACACAACTTATTACAAGAGATCTTGCCCTTGATTTAGATCAGACACAAAATACCACTGTCTAGTAATGATCCTTGCAATGCTCCTGGTGCTGTTAAGTCACGCTGCCAACACATACAAGTGAATCCCATTAAATTCTAATTAAATCACCTAACTTGCTATCAGGGAGATCACCTAACTATTTGAAGCACCTTATGACCCAGGCAGTAAAATCAGACACATCACTAAATAAATATGGTTACACTTTGTACTAGAACAAGGCAAGGGGCAGAGAAACTCGCAGCGTTTGGACAGCGTACAAATAAAAATGGTATATTTTCTAATTCCCCTGTTATAACTGTTCGCCATAGGGAGTATGTGGGGGAGTTGGCACTGAATCACATGCCCTGCTATTAGTTCCCTGCTGTTTAGAGCAGAGCCAAGGGGATTAAACAACAGGCTCCATCTATTTTACAGGCTCTGTGTCACTGTAAAAAACACAAATAGTAGATTAAAGTAAAAAATGAAAGCTGTGGGCAGTGTTGTTATAAAGAGTGCAGTGTAGCTTTAGTCACACACACAAAAAGTCAAAATAATGACATGCTGCTATTATTATTAGCATGTTATTATTAACCAGCTGTGCTTTAAATGTTACTGTACATAAAAGGTTCTATTCTTTTTAAAGGACAACTGTACCGTTATAGGAATATGGAGGCTGACACATTTATTTCCTTTTAAGCAATGCCAGTTACCTGGCTATTCTGCTGATCCTTTGCCTCTAATATTTTTAGCCGTAGACCCTGAACAAGCATGCAGCAGATCAGGTGTTCCCGACATTATTGTCAGATCGGACACGATTAGCTGCGTGCTTGTTTCTGGTGTGATTCAGACACTACTGCAGCCAAATAGATCAGCAGGGCTGCCAGGCAACTGGTATTGTTTAACTGCTTCCCGACTGCAATAGACGTCGGGAAGCTGCCAGTCTCAGGACCGCCTAATGCCGAAGGTGTCAAGTCCTGGTGCAGGGTTTTGCAAGGGATTGCGCACGCATCCCCGCTTGAATGACGGAGCTCAGCATGCTATGTGTGATTACAGTTGCAGTGGAGCATTCTTCTATGCAGAGCTTGATCATCCATAAGGAAACTTAGGCAGTTTCCTAGGGCCTGGAGAGAGGCTAGGGGCCTGGTGGATGCTAACCCTCACCACATCTTTCCCCCCCTAAAAAAAAACTAGGAGACCATCAAGGATGGGCCCAAAGTTGTTACTTGCCAAGGGCCCAATTTCACCTTAATCCCTCTCTGCTTCTATGAACCGTGTGCTTTGCTGCATACATCGCATCACATTTGGAATGTGCAATGAAACTTCTTAAAGAGACTCCATAACAAAAATAGCATCCTGTTTTTTATCATCCTACAAGTTCCAAAATCTATTCTAATGTGTTCTGGCTTACTGCAGCACGTTCTACTATCACCATCTCTGTAATAAATCAACTTATCTCTCTCCTGTCAGACTTGTCGGCCTGTATCTGGAAGGCTGACAAGTTCTTCAGTGTTGTGGTTCTGTGATGCATCTCCCCCCTCCAGGCCCCTCTCTGCACACTGCCAGTGTATTATTTAGATTAGGGCAGCTTCTCTTTTCTCTCTAATCTTTTACAAGCTGGATAAATCCTCCTCTGAGCTGGCTGGGCTTTCACATACTGAGGAATTACATACAGGCAGAGCTGTCTGCACTCTGCAGGAAGAAACAGCCTGACACTTCAGTGGAAGATAGCTGCAGGGGGAAAGAAACACACAAATGATCTCTTGAGAATCAAAAGGAAGGCTGTATACAGCCTGCTTGTGTATGGATGTATTTTCTATGTGTGGACATACTGTACATCAACCTACTTCCTGTTTTGGTGGCCATTTTGTTTGTTTATAAACAAACTTTTTAAAACTGTTTTTAACCACTTTTAATGCGGTGAAGAGCGGCGAAATTGTGACAGAGGGTAATAGGAAATGTCCACTAACGCACTAGTATGTTTACTTTTGTGCGATTTTAACAATACAGATTCTCTTTAACACTGTTTTGTGGTAACCCAATTTTCAGGATGTGCAGCTCAACATACGTAAAGTGAAAATACCCTTAATTTGTTCAACAGGTACAAAGGCAGCTATAGAGAAAAAAAAACCACAGCCCTAATGAGTTTTTATTGCTCTCATGAAAGTCTGGTGTAATTTCCCATCCATAGGAACATTAAGGCTGGTTTCACAGTGGGACGTTAAAGTCCCATGCTGTACGTTATACTCTGGCTAAGCCACGTTAGACTGTTTGCACATGCTCAGTAAAGTTAGAGGAGGAGGTCTCCCCTCCTCCTCTGCGCGACCAGCCACATGGCTAATTAATATTCACTGCACTGTGGTGACTCGTGGTGGGACTGTAGTGTTGTCCGGATCATAAACGAATCGTTCATTTGATCCGGATCTTTTTTGTGAGTCGAATCATCCGGATCATCACAATGAAAGATTCGGTTCACAGTGGATGTCTGTCTGGAAGAAACAGGAACATAATGAATGTACAGTGCAGGGAAAGTCCTGTCCTGCTAGTCATTTCACCCAGTCTGCTTCCCTAGTAAAATGATTCAAATGATTTGGTTCAAAGATCCAGATCTTTTCAACGATCGGATTCAAATGATCCGAATCCTTAAAAAGACCCGGACTTCCTATCACTAACCTGGAGCGGCTGCTTTGAGAGCTGCATAACGCAGCTCAACTTCAACACCACCATACGTTGCTTTAGGGGCATGTTATGCGACCATAACGTCCCCTAAAACGCAACGTCTTGGTGGGAAAGTAGCCTTAGTGTAACACTAAGTAAAACACACCCAACAGCAGAATATAGCAATCACTGACTTGAGCTTACTACAGGCTTACTAATAAAGTTCTCTGTCTGCACAGAAAGTCTGATAATGCAGCATACAGGATTAATCACACTTTTGCTTCTGCTTTAGGATAATTGTGATGCATCAGTGACATTTCTTCCATCTGCCATGAAAGTCAAGTGACATCTCCTCAGAGTTTAATTGCACAGTATCTGTTATGTGTTCATAGCTTGTGTGTGCGCTAGTAATGTGTCTTTACTGGAATCCAGAATAGAAAGGTTCAGATGTCAATCATATTATGGTCACATATAACCCATGTCATGGTCAGATATCACCCATACAGTGATCGGGTATCAACCATACTACGGCAAGATGTCACACATGCTACAGGCAGATATGATATCACCCAGGCTATAGTCAGATATCATACATACTACGGGCAGATATCACCTATATGGTAATCAGGTGTGAACTATGCTATTAGATATCACACATACTACGGTCAGATATCACACATGCCATGGTCAGGTGTCACCCATGCTACAGTGAGATATCACTTATTCTATGGTCCAATATCACACATGCTACAGTCAGATATCACACATGCTACAGTCAGATACCACATGCTACAGTCAGATATCACCCATGCCACAGTCAGATATCACACATGCTAATGATGCTATGGTCAAATACCACCCGTGCTAGGTTCTGATATCTATGCTATAGTCAGATGTCACTGATGCTATACTCTGATATTAGCCTTGCTACAGTCATATATCACTGATGCTATGGTTAGATATCACCAATGCTAAGATCAGATATCACCGACATTACCCGTGGTGTGGTCAGACATCACCCCCAGCAAAAGAATGAAACATTTTTGCCACCTAGTACCAGAATATTATTTTGTTTTTATCCTGGTGTGCAGGTTCACTTATGTTCTCACCTGTTCCTCAGCCCTGGAGGACTTTGGTAAATCAGGGTATAGAGAAAACGGTGTTTGGATAGAGAATATTTTTGGTTAGGTATACGATTTGTAGCAAGTGGTGCTTGACTAGCAGAGCAATGAAGGTGAGGCAGTCAGGGAGCGAGTGTGATAGTCTTACACATCGGAGTGTTACCGTGTTAATATCTGAGCCTGTAATGGCACAATTTACAGAATGCGGCAGATAATGAGCTCATGTGTGCAGTTTTAGCGGTGAGCAGTGAGTCAGAGGTAGTAGGGACCCTCAGGGATGTGTGTGAGCTGGAAAATATAGATCCATGATTCAGTCAGATATTTAATCAGACCTCAGTGTTGAACAACATTGGTTTGATTAATCTTAAAGTGGACCTGTAACTAAAATTGAACTTCACAGAAATCAATAGAGGAAATGTCAGATTTACCAAACGGCATTATCAGAGTTAGGAAAAAAACAGCAGCAGGAAGAATGTATCCTTTCAGGGCAAGATGGAGCACACAGAAATGGTAAATGTAGTCTACACTAAGAAAATGTGGATATGTCATGTACATGGACTATATGTACCGTATATTCCGGCGTAGAAGACGACCCCCAACTTTTCCAGTTAAAATATACAGTTTAGGATATACTCGTCCTATAAGACTACCCCTCTTGACTCTTGGACATTTGTATACTGTACTGTATGTACTGATGCTATACTGTATAAACAGGTACAGATACTGGTGCTGTGCTGTACGTGGTACCCAGTATACAAAAACCAGTGAATCACGGCAAGCGATGTACCTTACCGGAGATTGGCTGGTTGTTGTATACAAAGCCTGCTTGGATTGGTCAGCTATCCCGGTCTCCAGAGCGGTAGCGCAAACATGCCTCTTTCACCCGTCTGGCCCACCCTTGTGTACTATTACCTCCTTTTCTGCCTCTCGGAGTAAGATCTGAGAGTCAGAGAAGGAGATACGGTAATAGGAAGCAGCCAGACGTGTAAAAGAGGGGTGGTTTTCTGGGCACAGTGCCACTCTCTTTTCTTTCATACCCTGGGATGCTGGACGCTTGCAGCTCGCACCACCCCTCACTTACACCTTCCCAGTGAGGTTCCCCCTCACCTCGTCATCGGGACTGCGTTATCTCACTTCTTTCCAGGAATCCTGGTGAGTGTATTTCTTCCAGCATACTTGTACAGCACCGCTCTTGCTGCTTTCATACGGTCGCCGCATACGGCAGGGCTGCGGCCGCGGACCCCCACCATATGCAGCAACCGCAGATTCTCCAGTCCGGATCGGAAGTTTCAGTACTCGCCCTATAAGACGACACCCGGCATATAAGACAACCCCCGACTTTTGAGAAGATTTTACTGGATTAAAAAGAAGTCTTATACGCCAGAATATACAGTATATATCTTATTATAAATATTACATAGAAGCAAGGCTACTAAAATAAGACAACTAGCCAAGATTGTTTATACCAAGCTGACCTCTTTAACATATACATCTGTTTTTAAAAGACCTGTTTTAAAGAGTAATTGCAGTGATAAAAAAAAATCATAAAATATGCTAAAAATTCTTTCATATGAAACTGCAGCACCTGTTTACCAGTCTCTTGCCTAAACCAGCTGTATCACAACAGGGCTGCAGTGTCAACAACGTACTAAAGCAGTAGCTGGGCAGGGCAGCAATAAAAGTGTACGCTTCAGTATCAGACCAAATTAGCAGTTGAAGAATACTGCAGCAGTAGCAGAATAAGGCAATAGTGGAAAAATACTGCAGCAATAATTGAGCAAGGCAGCAGTGGAAGAGTACTGGAGCACTGGTACAGCAAGGCAGCGGTGGAAGAGTATATGCAGCACTGGCAGAGCAAGGCAGCAGTGGATAAATACTGCAGCACTGCCAGAGCAAGGCAGCAGTGGAAAGGTACTGGAGCACTGGCAGAGCAAGGCAGCAGTGGAAGAGTACTGCAGCACTGGCAGAGCAAGGCAGCAGTGGAAAAGTAACGCAGCACTGGCAGAGCAAGGCAGCAGTGGAAAAGTACTGGAGCACTGGCAGAGCAAGGCAGCAGTGGAAGAGTACTGGAGCACTGGCAGAGCACGCAGCAGTGGAAGAGTACTGCAGCAGTGGAAGAGTACTGCAGCAGTGGCAGAGCAAGGTAGCAGTGGAGGAGTATTGAAGCAGTGGCAGATCAAAGGCAGCAGTGGAAGAGAACGGCAACAGTAGCAGAGCAAGGTAGCAGTGTAGGAGTATTGCAGCAGTGGAAGAGAACGGCAACAGTGGCAGAGCAAGGTAGCAGTGGAGGAGCAAAGGCAGCAGTGGCAGAGCAAGGCAGCAGTGGAGGAGCAAAGGCAGCAGTGGCAGAGCAAGGCAGCAGCGGAGGAGTAGGGATGCTCATTCGGATTCCGCGGAAATGCAATTTCCGAAATTCCGATCGGAAATTGCATTTCCGTATCGGTATGCGGAAATCGGTAATGCAAGTGCCGTAGGCGGATTTCCGCCGGAAATCACGGAAATTTCCGCCGGAAATCGCGGAAAATCCACCCGACTTTAACATCGATTATCTCAAAAACTATAAGGTCTTTTTGAAAACTTTTTTTTGCATCTTGTTCACAAGATTTGGTTTAATAAACGCTGAAAATTTGGTGTTTCTAGGACTTAAGGGGGCTTTTCTATTAACCACTAAAGTCGGCGTTTTTTTACTGTAATGTAAAATGCAGAAAATCTGCATCTGCCTATTTTCTGCATTTTACACTACAGTAAAAATCCGCCGACTTTAGCAGTTAATAGCAAAGCCCCCGTAAGTCCTAGAAACACCAAATTTTCAGGGTTTATTAAACAGAACCTTCTGTGCAAGATGCAAAAAAAAGTTTTTAAAAAGACCTTATAGTTTTTGAGAAAATTGATGTTAAAGTCGGGCGGAATTTCCGCGATTTCCGGCGGAAATTCCGCCTTGGAATGCGGAAATTGGTAGCGGAAAGCGGAATTGATAATCGGTACATGACGGAATGCGGAATTACCGCGGAATCGGAATTTGGCGTTCCGACCATCCCTACGGAGGAGTATTGCAGCAGTGGCAGAGCAAAACAGCAGTGGCCGAGCAAGACAACAGTGGAAGAGTAATGAAATTTAAATTGAAGGGGATGACTGTGGCAGGTGTATGAGCAGAATGTAATAAAATAATTTCTGAAATAGTTGAACTTAAGAACACCCTGCAAATGTCCAAGAATTAGCTGAGTATCTCAGTATGGGAAAAGGTGATGTTGATCAGGAGTCACGTTTCCTCCTCCAGACTTGTTAAAGGAGATCTCAAGTGAGAGGAATACAGAGGCTGCTCTCTTCATTCTATTATAAACAATGCCAGTTGCCTGGCTGTCATGCTGAGCTTTAGGCTGCTTTAGCTGTGTTTGAGTCACAAGCATGCAGCCAGTGGAGTTACACCAGAGTCAAAGCTTTTGATCTGCATGCTCAATCTGGAAAGAACATAGCTAGAAATAATATAAAAAATAACTAACAAACCTTGTATATTCAGTAGATAACATTGTCAGCAGTGTTACAACAGCAACTTAACATTTTTAAGGAGACTTCAACACATCACAACACTAGCAAAAAAAAAGAGACAGTGAGCTGCTATAGGAGATACCTGCCCTTAAAGGGAAACTTTAATTAAATAGCCCCCTGGACTCCTACTGAGCCCACGATGCCCTCCTGAACCCCTCTGGCCAGTTGGCGGCTACTGCGCATGCGGGGCGCCCGAGCCACGCACACCCCGGTCGTGTTCCTGCTTCCAGGAGCATTCTGCACATGCGCAGCACGTGGACATTGTTACTGTGCATGCCCAAAGCACTCCCGCCATGCGACTGGTGGTGACAGGGCAGCTTTGCGGGGGTCCCTGGTGCTTGCTGGAGGGGATCAGGAGGGCGTCGTCGGCACAGTACAAGTACAGGGGGCTGAAAGAAGCCCCTGGTAAGTTAAAAAACATTTTTTTATTTTACTTAAACTTCCCTTTAAGAGACAAAAAGCAATATCAAATAAGTCAAACTCATCAATACTTACTGCCACCTTTACTATATGCTCTCTGGCATTTGTTTGTTCCCATTTACTATATGTGCAGTCAAGTTCCCCATAGCAATAGGAGAAATGATTATTATTATTGATTTATAAAGCGTCAACATATTCTGTGCGCTGAAATTAAAGTTCTTGTAACTGATGGAGAGTGATCAATCACAAATGATTTTCGTCAGGAATGTGATGATGAATCTAAAGATAAAGATCACATACATAATACTGTACCTGCAAAGAAAAAAAAAACATAATATCTCATTAAAACCAGTGTGGGACTGGAAGGTGGAAAAACTGAGGAAATCCACATGCTGGCCAAGCAGCAGTAACCCTGAGTTATCACTCCAAATAGAGACCTGCAGCAAGTCTTCACTGTGAGCAGCAACACCCGATTTCTGCTGCTTGGCCAGCAAGTGGATTTCCTCAGCTCTCCCAGCTCCCAGTCCAACGCTGATTAAAACCATTAATGTTCTCAACTTCCAAGAACAGAAACACTACAAGAGTTGAACAGTTATGGATAAGCTGTGTATTCTAAATTCAAATTATCAGTATTACTTATCACCTCACCCAATCACTTAAAGCCCTAATGAGTGTACCATGTGCATTTAGAAGATGAAATCAGATGACCACATTGTGCATACGCTATAGATTTTTTTTTAGACTGCCTTAAAAGCTGCAGTTAAAAGAGAAATGAACGGAATGAAAGAAGGGGTACTTCAACCTCAGTTTATTCAGCCTCACTGCTCCTCAAGTCAGAGGAAAGAAAAACCCCAAGGGCAGAAACTATTTCCCTGATTGGATCAAGGTATTGCCTTCCAGCATCTAGCTGTGGATGTCCTTCAAAGTAAGGAAAACATTCAAACCCCTTTTAACTGCAAGTATATAATATGGTATACCTACTTACTGTGGTAAGGTATTTCACATTGTGGGGTGTATGCACTAAACTGCATTAAGCAGAATAATGAATGGGTAAAGTAGAACTCAATACATTACATGCAATGTGTTACGATCTACTCATCAGCACATAAGACCTTATGCACATAATTTTGCTTAATGCAGTTTGGTGTATATGTTACGGCCAGAACCCGAAGTTTGGCCACTTCTAGTTCTGGCCGGCCACTTCGGGTTCTGGCCGGCCAATTTGCGAAGTGGCCGCTGCGCTGCGGCCAATGTTAGAAATGAATTGTTTACTCTGATATCAATGTATCTTCTGGCCGCAGCGCAGCGGCCAAACGTATTAATTTGTTGCAATTAAGCCGGCGGCAATGTAACAATTCAAGCCGCCGGCTTTTTATCTGCCTCTCTCTCCTTCTCCCCCCGCCTCTCTCTCCTCCCCCCGCCTCTCTCGCTCTCCTATGGGCAGCCGGCGGGGACACGAGTGTCCCCCCGGAGTCGTTCGTCGCGGCAGGGAAGCCTGCCGTTCTTGCAGAGCGGGTGCTGGCAGAAGCAATGTCTGCAGCCTCCCCGCTCTGCTGCCCCTGCTGCGACGAACGACTCTGGGGGACTCGCGTGTCCCCCGCCGGCTGGCCATAGGAGGAGAGAGAGAGAGGCAGATAAAAAGCCGGCGGCTTGAATTGTTACATTGCCGCCGGCTTAATTGCAACAAATTAACTAAGTGGTTATACGTTTGGCCGCTGCGCTGCGGCCAGAAGATACATTAATATCAGAGTAAACAATCCATTTCTAACATTAGCCGCAGCGCAGCGGCCACTTCGCAAATTGGCCGGCCAGAACCCGAAGTGGCCGGCCAGAACTAGAAGTGGCCAAACTTCGGGTTCTGGCCGTAACATATACATCCCCTAAACTCTCATTGTGAAGAATCCATTTTTAAACAGAAGATATCATTTCCTTTTCTCCATGCTTAGTTTGGGTCCTCTTTCCCTTTGTATGGGCCTAGGAATAAAAAGCTTATTTTCCAAACTTGTATATTGCCATTGGATGTTTTTATACATGTTAATTAGATTGTTTTTGTTCCAAGGTAATGAGCCAGCTAGTCTAACCTTTCTTTTAACACAGACCCTCCATTCCCTAAATTACCTAGTTGACTGTCTAGTTCAAAAAATTCTAATGTCCTTCCTATCGGTTGGTACTTAAAACTGTATCCAATACTGAAGATGAAACCTCTCTCAGGGGACATATAGTAATTTATATTTTTATTTCCCGTTTTATGCAACCCAAATTTTTATTTGCTTTATCTGCTGCCAGCTTAAATTCATTGGTATTAAACTTCATCTCTCTGTATGGCCGTGCCATCAAGATCCTTTTTGATAATTCTACATAAACTTGTATTGCATGATGGCAAATTTGCAACATGCTATGTCAGATAGTAGAAATCCTACAGATAGTCATGAGCCTCCCCATTACAGCCACTATGCTGGCATGCCGAATAATGCAACAATGTATTGAGAATCCGTAGTGTGTGCCAATAGACTATGGGCAGATGAACTCCTTAGCAGGAAAGGTGAAAGTAAAAAGATTGCAACATTCAAAACCCCTTTAGTGCCCAGTTTCAGGTATTACGTTTTAATCTGAACCCTTTATAGGCATGAATGAACAGGGTTACATGCAGATCACTGAGCTAATGTAGAAAACATTCCAAGCAAGTCAGGCAATGCAGAATGGAAGAGAGGGGGAAAAACCGTCCTATTAACAAGACTACATTGGCACAGTGTAACTCTGGTCACACATGGGAGTGCTGGAGAAGAGACAAGAACATGAAAAAATATCTACCTAATCCATGACAAAACCAAAGTACCTAAGTGCACAGTTCTAGGCAGAAAGTCTAGATAACTCACTTGTAACACATGCAGAATGTACAGGTTAATCATCAGAAAGCTGACTCCCCTGGACATTTTACCTGCACGGGGTAAAATGACCACACAGAAAATCTCACTGGGTGGGCATTAGTTGTTCTCAAGTGTTAGCAATGTTGAGGAGCTGCAAAACAATATTACAAGACATGAGCAGCCACTAACCATTCCAAACAACAATCATCACTGTCATCTGAACAAGGGTCACTTCCAGTGTTGCCAACTCATCCCTTTAATTACTGACACATCTAAGTTATACAGGTTCTGGGCCTACTTACACATAATCAGTGACTTAACTGCATCTACCTAGCCACGAAACCTGTATAATTCATATGTGTCAGTAATTAAAGAGATGAGTTGGCAACACTGGTCACTTCTAGTTGGTACTAACCTCTGCATACCCTCCACAAGACTTGCTGCTTTGGGGATGCTTTGACCTTGCTGTCAGAGCCGGGACAAGGTCCTCTAGCACCCAAGGCTGAGACACCAAAGTGCACCCCTCCATCCCTCCCACCCCAGCCGTCACACACTGATTGCTATTAGAGTGAGAGATGCCCCAGGGCTCTCCCAATCCCCCCAACACCTTCATCTCTAGTTATCAGGCTTCCAGTCACTACCATGTATCCCATTTTCTTCTTTCTCTCTGCTTCAAACACAATAGAGGAATGATAGCTGAGTGAGTTGTGCGTCCCCTTCTACCCTGCGCCCTGAGGCTGGAGCCTCTCTCGCCTCTACCTCAGCCCGGCCCTGCCTGCTGTGTAGCCATCATGATTTAGCGCTTCTAAAAATATCTGAGATCCTTAGGGCTGTTTCATACGGGCAACTGAATGCGGGGAATTCACCATCTGCCAGCTACTCTCTTACAGGGTCCAGGCGCTTGTTAGCGCTCGGTAAGGGTGATGGACACAACTGAGGGCAGTAGTAGCCATGCGCAGATGCAACATGTTGTGGTTCTTTGCTGCTGGGTAAAGCTACCACGTGTCCAGGTGTGAGTGACAGATGGGAAGCCAAACTGCATGTCATGTGCTCAGTTCAGTTGTCCATCTGAAAGAGGCCTTTCAATTGCCCGTTTTCTGTGCTTCCATCACATCTCCTCCAAGAACTGACTGTTCACTTGCTACCTAACACATCTCCTACCTTGACTGTTGCCACTGTAATAAGATAATCAGAGTTATTCACTTTCTCTCTCAGTGATTTTAAAATGACGACCGATCTGTGTATATGTATTACTTTCTCTTAGAGTTGTCATGTAGAATAGCTCATCTTTCAGATTTCTCTTGCGAAATAACAAATTCTTCAGACAGCCCTATAATTAATGCTTCACTGCTATATCAGAAGGATAATGGGAATGATCACTCCAATCATCATTGGCATTTATCTGTTTGTGTCACCAGCCTGTGATTAGGTCGTATATCAGAAACCATGGAGAAATTGTTATCATTTTCCCAGTGTGCTGCAGAGATTCAGCTAAGCATCCTTCCCTGCACTGCTGCACGCTAACCAGCTCCTGCCAGAAGGAGTGAATCTGAAAATATAATTCCTGTCTCTGTCATTTCTCCTTCTAATATGTGACAGACAAGTCACGAACAAGAAAATCAGCATGCAGTGAATACACATTAACATAGCATGTGCCAACAGGATTGTATACAATGCTAACATCTTATGTACCTCACAATGTTCATGCATTGCTTTATCACTTGTATAAAAGTCAAGTTTAGATTTAAAGTACGTCTCTCTAGAACAAAGCGTTTGTATAGAACAGCATGATGAATACACAGATCTCCAGTTTACCAATGCTGAAAAATTCTGTGCAGAAATGACTGCTGGTCCCTTCCTGTTTATAGCATCCTCATCCTCTTCTAAAAGGACCGAACTTAACATATAAAGTGACAGAAAAGCACTTCTCTGTGACAAGCTACATAAATATGATCAAAAATCTTGCCCAACATGACATGCACAACATATTGATCCAACATGACAGATATGTAACAATATCATTAGAGCCATAGGATGCCTCTACTCTCAATCCCTTATTATCGAATTATCTTTTCACAAAAATCTATCTGGCTGATAAATATCTAGTGTCTGTATGAAGCTTAAAGGGAACCTGAACAGAGTAAAATTATTAAAAATAAACACATGTACATGCAAATTAATATTACATACTAACCTCACTGTCAGTTTGTAACGATTGGTGTAATTTGTAATAATTATGTACCCCAGAAAGGTGACAGATGTTACCTCAAAAATGCATTTCTCCAACTTGGCATATAACATGTTTTGTCTTAGCTTGCACAACACAAACCTGACATGATCCCTATGCTCTGAGAGGTTGGCTGAGAAGATTAGTATATCATCCAAATATACCAGGACAAATTTGCCTGAAACCTTTCTGAACACCTCATTGATGAGCTCCTGAAAGACGGCCGGGGCGTTACACAACCCGAAGGGCATCACCAGGTACTCGTAATGCCCATCGGGTGTGTTAAAGGCCGTCTTCCATTCATCGCCCTCTCTGATCCGTACCATGTTGTATGCACCCCGCAAATCCAACTTTGAGAAAATCTTAGCATTGGTGACCTGAGTAAATAAATCGTCTATCAAAGGCAATGGATAGCGATTTTTTACTGTGATTTTATTCAGGCCCCGATAATCAATGCACGGCCGAAGGCCTCCATCTTTTTTCTTTACGAAAAAAGAAACCTGCACCAGCAGGCGACCGGGAAGGGCGAATGAACCCTTTAGCTAAGTTTTCACGGATATATTCCTGCATGGCCAACTTTTCGGGCCCAGATAAATTGTAGAGATGACCTCTAGGGGGCATACAACCAGACCGGAGATCAATAGGACAATCAAAAGGGCGGTGTGGAGGAAGTTTATCGAAGCCGATTTAGGACAAAACACGTCTGCAAACTCAGAATACTGATCTGGCAATCCTTCCACATGAATCTTGGTCTCACCCAAGGTCTCCTTCGCTAAACAATGATGAAAACACTGGGAAGACCAGCTCGTTAGCTGACCAGTGGCCCAGTTAATCTGAGGTGAGTGAAGTTGTATACAAGGCATGCCAAGAATGATCGTGGAGGTTGTCATACGTAACACACAAAAAAACAATTTTTCCCTATGCAACACCCCGATAGTGACCTCCACTTCTGGAGTCTGTGACAGAGGACTGTTACCCTGCAGAGGGGAATCATCTACTGCAGTAACCTGTATCTGTGGTTTTACCGGGGTGACCGGAATACCCAATTTTTTTGCAAATTCAAAATCCATAAAATTAGTCACTGAGCCCGAGTCAATGAAGGCTTCAGTGACTTCAGACCTATCTTCCAACGAAATAGTACAGGGAAGAAGCAAACGTTTATCATCTAGGGGTAAAAATTGCATGCCTAGGGTATTACCCCCGACTACAACTAGGCAGTAGCTTTTCCCGACTTCTTAGGGCAATTCTGTACTCTATGACCCCCCTCTGCACAATAAAGACAGAGATGCTCTGATATTCTGCGTTTCTGCTCCACTTGAGACAACTTTGACCGACCAATCTGCCTGCATTGGCTCCGGTGGAGGTGAAGCAGGTGGAGGTGGAGTCACTGGGGGTGCAGCGTGGGACACCATTCTCACATGGTTTTTACCCTGGGTCTGTCTCTGATAGCGCAGCCGGCGATCTATCCGATGAAATGGCCTCATCGATGGACTTAGGTTCCGGCTGACTTAACATAAGATCGGAGACCTCGTCTGACAACCCTGATAAAAAACAATCTAGAAGGGCAAATGTGTCCCACCTGGCCGATACTGACCATCTCCTAAATTCAGCAGCATAATCTTCAACCGGACTCTTGCCTTGACGTAAAAGTTTGAGCTTCCGCTCAGAAGTCGAGGCAATGTCTGGATCGTCATAAATTATAGCCATAGTTTTAAAAAAATCCTCTACAGAGGTTAGGGCCTGGTGACTGGTGGGAAGGCTATACGCTCAGGTCTGAGAATCGCCAGATAACAAGTTTTTAATAAAGGTAACCCTTTGGGCCATAGTTCCTGAAGAATTAGGTCTTAACTCAAAGTATAATAACAGTCTACTTCTAAAATTTCGGAAGTCAGATCTGTGACCAGAACATTTTTCAGGTACAGGCATACGTATGTCTGTGCTAAGAGGAGATCGCACATCCTTCACAGCCGTCTGGAGGGTTTGTATAGATCCAGACAAAGCGTCCATTACCGTCTGGTGGCTGCCCAGCACTATATTGATGTCTTCCACAGAAGTGGTAAGTGTGCCCAGACGGCTGGTGAGTGCGTCTTTTTGCATTTTTTGGTCTGCCGTTCTGTAACGATCGGTGTAACACAGAGAGGATCTGATTATTGGTGATCTGCAGTATCACCAAAAATACAGACATATACCTGATTATTGATGATCTGCAGTATCACCGATAATCATATATATTTCTAACCTCTGGACACCTGAGAGATATGAGTGTTTGGTGCAACAGTAATACTTTGAGAACGATATCAGGAGGACAGGTACAAGGCAGTAAGGAATATTGCTAGAGTATGAGTACCTTTCAGCAGCCTGAGAACCTCCCGCAGGGAGGAGTCAGACTGGGAGAGGAAGGACCAGAGCGTGAGTGACACCAATAGGAGGAAGTCACTGACTGATCTGTGAACTATCTCTTAACTGAGGAGATAGCTCTCAAGGTCGGACAAGCCAGGTCGGCAACACACGGACATACAAAGTGCAAAGACAGGAGGCTGATTCGGTAATCCTAAGGCAAGCAGGGTTTGGCAACAGAGTATCAGATATAGCGAAGTACCGAATCAGTGAACAGAAGAGTGGTCAGGAAAGCAGAAAGTCATAACAGATAATAAACAATGCCTAGTCTTGGGTGTGAGCTCCGTGATCATCAACACCCTGGAACTAGTCTGACATATAACAGAATGATAACACGAGTCCCTAGTCTTGGGTGTGAGGTCCGTGATCATCAACACCCTGGAACTAGTCTGAAGTATAACAGAATGGTAACACAAGTCCCTAATCTTGGGTGTGAGGTCCTTGATCATCAACACCCTGGAACTAGTCTGAAGTATAACAGAATGGTAACACAAGTCCCTAATCTTGGGTGTGAGGTCCTTGATCATCAACACCCTGGAACTAGTCTGAAGTATAACAGAATGAAAACACAGATTCTGACAATAAGGTCTGAGTGCTTCCACGTAGTGATCACAACGGAAGACAACCAGCGAATGACCAGCACCCAGTATATATAGCCCAGCGCTCTCCAGCGCCTCCCCTAAGTGCTGGACCAATGGGAACTGGTTGAATCGTCAGCTGACCGGCTTGGTCAGCTGACTCCCTTCTGGCTGTCATAAAAGTTCTGCCTCACAGAGCGCGCGCGCTTCCTTCTGAACCTGTGTGGACTATCAGTCCCAGCCACACCAGACATGTCTTGCATACCACCCGCCGCGCTGGACGCGGAACAAGCCGCACCGCTATCAGGGCATGCGGCGGTTTCTCCGCATTCAGCCATACTGGTTGATGTAGGCCTACGCGTGCAAACCGCTGCGTTGGATGCGGAATCAGCCTCCTTGTTCTGAGCACACGCGGCGGCTTTTCCGCGTCTTCTCACACAGTTCCTCTCAGAAGCTCACCATTTTCTTCTAACAATGATCCCTTCCAGTTATGACAAGATTTTGTTAGAACTTAAATATATCAGTTGCTGTCAGTTATAGTTGAAAGGACAACTGATATGCAGGGTAATGTCCATGTTTCCATGTGGGCAATGTTACAGTTTAACAGTGTGCAGACTTGGAAGCTGTTACAGGGTCATCCCCATTTTTAAAGTGGACAAATAGGACACGGGAGAGGAGAAACAGAATGATGAGCAGACTACACGGGAGGTAAGTATGACGTGTGTTTGTTTATTTTCACTTTACATTTTCAGTTCAGGTTTGCTTTAAGAAGTACTGTAAATAACAGGGTAAGATCAAGGCAGACAGAGAGATATAGAGACTTCACAGGATTTTTCATAACTAACTATTTTTATTTACTGCTTACTGTAAGTCACAGCGACATTGGAGAAAAGTAATTTATAGTGTATTCCTCTCTGGGAGAAATGCAAATTTTTTTAGTATGTATTTTATGTTTTACAATGTTTTGCAATAGTTGTCCTTTAAATAAACGGACAAACTACGCTTGTTCTATAAAGTGGTTAAAAGTGAAGCAAAGTTTAAAATGTTTGCTGCTCAAACTAATCTTTACAGATCCTTTCTGGCAGTATTTTGGAATAACTGCCATAAAACACGCTGCTAAGCCATATGGAAGGTGAGGACAGGGACAGCAGGTGAGCATCATTTTCTACAACAACAAGATCTCAGTGGATGCCAATGGAACTTAAACAAACTTTGAAAAAGCCACTGAAAGATTCAAACCTCTCTGGGTGTTAATGGGTTTTTACTTCAGAATTTTACAGCACTGGATTAGATATAATTACTGATTGATCCAGACTGAACTGATGGCTCAGACACACTGTAAGCGCTTTTTTGAGCGCTTGTGATTGATTAGCGCTGTTTGAGTGCTTTTTAAAAAATTGCTCCTATTCACTTTCATTTAAATCACGGTAAAAAAATCACAGCAATCGCATCGCAGCGATTTTTTTCTGCAATTTTAATGAAAGTGAATGGGAGCGATTTTTAAAAAGTGCTCAGAAAGCGGTAATCAATCGCAAGCACTCAAAAAAGCGCTTATAGTGTGGCTGAGTTCAAAGAGTTCCCAGTATAACGCCACTGAGAGACAGTCTGAAATCACTCAGGAAATGATGTAACAGGCAGGAGGCACACTTGTATGCACGGAAAATGTGCAGGTAGTTTTTTTGTGCATTTTTTCAGGCATTGGTATGCAAAAATGTAAAAAAAAACAAAAAACAAAAACTGTAAACACAAACAATGTCTGAAAAAAAGCATTAGGCTGTCAGTTTTTCCCTATACGCGACAATTCTCAATGGATGTAGACAAGTCCATGGAATTACATGGGCTCTTAGTTATAATGCCAATTTGCATTGTAGAAACCCGCACGCGATTCTGTAAAGTGCCCTGCCTCAATGTTCTGTTACTTCTAGAGTTACCTCCCATTTGGTCCATTCAAGACTTTCAACGTAGCATCAATTTTTTTACTAAATGAAAGTAGCACCATGGCTTAGGTCCAAGACCCGCTAGAACACAGAGCGATTTCTGGAGTGATTTCAGGCGGTGTGATTTTGGACCCTGCATTCCCTGAATGAAATCACTCCGAAAATGCTTAGCC
Source organism: Hyperolius riggenbachi (assembly GCF_040937935.1). Lineage (NCBI taxonomy): Eukaryota > Metazoa > Chordata > Amphibia > Anura > Hyperoliidae > Hyperolius > Hyperolius riggenbachi. Next base: position 158,238,382 of record NC_090649.1, read on the forward strand.
TTGACAAACCGCCATCACACCTGTGGAATCACCACCGGTTTGCATTAGCTAAAGGCTTTGGGAACCGCCAAACAATTCTTTGAAAGCAGAAATCACGGCTGGGGCTCTAGTGGGCCCCAAGCCTTAGATTCACAAAAAATGTCCATAAATGCTTTTAAAAAATCTTTTCCCCAGATGGAGGCATGAATTACCTCTGCTACATACATATTTGTGTTTATGGTATAACATAGTACATTACAGTATATTGTGGCGCGTATGTATTGTATACTGCAAACGTTTATTTTAACTCTTGTTTTGAAATGCATTTGTGCAAAATTAATATTTATGGATAACAAAAGTCACTTTGGCATCCAAAATGATTTAGCGCCTATTTAAAACAGACAATATTTCCTGTAGCCCATTGTTTGAGCAATACATTGTCATATGTGTTGCCATGTTCTGCACAGCAGTCTCTTTCCACTGAAGTAATATTGAGGTATCCTACCTAAAATGCACAAAAGAATGTGTGTGTGTGTGTGTGTGTGTGTGTGTGTGGGGGGGGGGGGGGGGGGGGTTGGAGATTTAATAAAACTATATTAAAATCAAGTAAAATGGAAAAAGTTGAGGTGGCTTACCTCAATGAAGACAAAATCATATACAATGAATTTTAATATGCACTGGCAACGCTTTTCATGGGTCTGTGCCCACTTTCTAGGCCTGAGGAAGTGGGCACAGACCCATGCAGTTCATTTTACAATTCATTTTTATGTATGAATTTGTCTTAATTGAGGTAAGCCACCTCATCTTTTTCCATTTTACTTGATTTTAATATAGTTTTATGAAATCCTGGGCGCCTCTTCCCCCCTTTGTGTTTCTCACCCTCCTTGCGGCTTTGCCACTCTAAGAACCATGTAGTTCTTTTGCAGAAAGTGTGCGACCACATCCAGCCGGTCGGGATACCTGAGTGGAGTCAGGTTTGTTCATCTCCACCTGCCTACAGTGGTTGGTTGCCCGTCTGCAATCTTTCCTTGTGAGTAGCGAATTCTACCATGTTTGCTATTAAGTATTTTGTGCCATACTGCACCATCGGGGCTCCCGTTGTCTCTGTGTTTTTCCCCTTCAGGGTGTTCTTTGATCACCTCCAATACCTGTCCCTAAAATGAAGTCTACTCTACAGTGTGAATTGGCACCAGTGAGAAGGCAGAATTTTGCATGGTTTCTGTATTCATGGCTAATCAGCTGCCAGCCTGCCACATATTTGGCTGTATTGGACAACTTATCCATATATTGGGTAGTACTGTAGATTAAATTCCTCCAGATCAAAGACAACCCTGTAGAAGGCCTTTAGCCTGTTTCTACTCTGATGACATGAGACCTTCATCAGTCTTATGGACACACTGAGGATGTCAGAATTATCTCTCTGCTCATTGCTTATAGTTCACACTTTCTTAGGCTGTATTCACAGTGGGACGTTGCGTTTTAATGCAATGTTAGGCCCCGTTCACACTTGCGTTTTTGGGAAAAACGGACCGGATGTCCGGACCAGATCCGGACCGTACTGGACCGGACCCGTACGGTTCCTATCCGGATCCGGTCCGTTTGCATACGTTTTCAATCAGGTATGATTACGGCTGCGATCCAGATCCGTTTTTTTAAAGAGATAACACACTATATAAATTCCTGGGGTCAGGGAGGTCAGCAGAAGCTGCACCTGTAGAATCAGGTCCTCCGCTGTGTAGGGCCTCACCTCCACGTCCGACATACTGCCAAACAGCTCCAGCACAAAGTCACTGCTGCTCCACTCCAGAAATGCTGTGCCCATGTGTCCCCATCCAAAATGGCCACTAGAAAACGAATAGGAAGTGGGGTAGAACGTCCGGTTTTTATAGCCAGTGTGTTCTGTGCTCTCCGTTTCCCGTTGGTTTCTATTGCCGGACGGTGCAGTCAGGCTCCGGACCGGGTGCGTCGGCCGGATGATCCCGGCCCAAAAAATAGAGCATGTTGGAAAAGTGTCCGGGTCCGGCTCCGGTCCGTACGGAACAGACGCGTGTGTATGGCCGCATAGACTTTGCATTGCTATGCCGAACGTCCGTTCCGTTTGTACAGTATACGGTCCCAGGGGCGTAGGGAGGGGGGGTCAGGGGGGTACATTTGTCCCCCCCCACAGCATCTGGGGGGCGCTTTGGCAGTGTAGAGTGACTGGTGAGCGGCAGGAGAGCACACACGTGCAGCAGAACAGCTCTTTCTCAGTATTCTCGCGCTGTTCTCCTGTCTCTCTTGCCTGTGTGCATACAGAAGAGCGCCCCTCCTCTTCTCCCCACTGTGACACTGAGCGAGGGGCGGGGCTGAGCCAAACAGACCGGGTAATTCAAGCCGAGCAGGAAGAGAGGAGATGGCTGGCTTGTGTCTTCTAGCTAATGAGTGTGGAGGAGATGCTGCTGTCACAGAATCGAGGAGGTAGAGAACTAGTGTGTGAAAAGTTTGCTGGCATTTTGTTTACTTTAGCTGCCTGGTCCTGAGCTACTGTGGACAGCCAGTGACCAGTGCAGGGACAGTCACTCATTGTTGAATGATTGCAGAGCAATGTGTATGTTTTCAATGATAATGGGGTATGCTTTCTTACTTGTACTTAATATTGTGCAAAGGTCTGCTGTATCCCTGTTACATTATATGCAGTGCTGCAGATGACTTGCTGCCCATACAATTGAATATAGGTTTACACTGCAGCTGGCTGGCTTCTGTCAGTGATCGTGTATTCATGCAGCCCTCTCTTATCAGGCAGCTCTTCTCCTCCCCCAGTCATCTCCCTTTTCATTCCCATACAGACTCTAAAAACTATTCACCTGGGTTCATGTAAAGGTGACCATACATCAGGCGACTTTGCGGCAAATCGACCATTCGATTAGATCATTATAATCTCATCTGATGAAAATTGGTGCTGCCAAGAGCATGCTTGACAATGCAACCTATTTCGGGTTTCAGGAAATCGGTTACATGTAAACTTGCTTGATCGGGTACATGGCGGGAACGGAATACAATATCGGGACGAACGCGACGGAACGCGTTGTCCTCCCTAATGTAAAATGTTCCCCCTGGTGCAGTATACTTTACTTGTCTGTCACTGGCTTTGGGCTCTGTCTACATACATGCACCCCAGGGACAGCGTGGAGGCAGTGAGATGGTGGCTGCGGTGTCACACCAAGGCTGAGTCCCGAGAGATTTATGCTGAGAACTATCAGGAATTTGCCTGCGGTGTATGGGCAGGCAGCAGATTCGATCAGAGAGAAATCTGTCTCTTGGTCGATCTGCCCATACATCTTCTGATGTATGGACACCTTAAAGGGATACTCTGGGGGGTGTTGAAAATAAAAACAGACACTTATCTCGGGCTTCTACCAGCCCCCCTGTAGCTGTAATGTCCCACGCCGTCCTCCTACGACCCGCCGTTCTCCGCCGCCGGTCCCAGTCTAATGTGGCATCTCATCACACTGCGGCTGTACGCGTGCTTGCACCCACATGCGTCATCGGAAGCTTACTGCGCAAGCGCAGTACAAGAAAACTTTGTACTGTGCCTGCGCAGTAAGCTCCCGATGACGCGAGCGGGAGCACGCATTATTCGTCTTATTGCCCGTTGCCGGCGGCGGGGAACAGCGGATCAGAGGACGACGACGCAGGACATAACAGCTACAGGAGGCGGATAGAAGCCCCAGGTAAGTGTCAGATTTTATTTCTAAACTCCCCCCAGAGAACCCCTTTAAGTTGGTTCCTTTGTTATTGCATGTTGGTCTTCTGAGCACAGTGGTTCACCCAGCTGTTTACAGGATAATGTTTCTATCTTGGAGCACCAGCACTTTTTCTCTTCCTGCAGCAGCCCATTAACCTCCTGAGCGGTATGGACGAGCTCAGCTCGTCCATCACCGCCGGAGGCTGCCGCTCAGGCCCTGCTGGGCCGATTTTCTTCAAATAAAAAGCAGCACACGCAGCCGGCACTTTGCCAGCCGCGTGTGCTGCCTGATCGGCGCCGCTCTGCGGCGATCCGCCGCTAGCAGCGGCGAAAGATGGTCCCCCCAGCCGCCTAAGCCCTGCGCAGCCGGAACAAATTGTTCCGGCCAGCGCTAAGGGCTGGATCGGAGGCGGCTGACGTCAGGACGTCGGCTGACGTCCATGACGTCACTCCGCTCGTCGCCATGGCGACGAGGAAAGCCAAACAAGGAAGGCTGCTCATTGCGGCCTTCCTTGTTTATTCTGGGCGCCGGAGGCGATCGGAAGAACGCCTCCGGAGCGCCCTCTAGTGGGCTTTCATGCAGCCAACTTTCAGTTGGCTACATGAAATAGTTTTTTTTTTATTAAAAAAAAACCCTCCCGCAGCCTCCCTGGCGATCTCAATAGAACGCCGGGGAGGTTAATGTGTCACCCTAATTATTATAAAGTATTTATACTATGCTGATGTCCTCCATAGCATGTTACAGAGTACATAGTCATGTCACTGACTGTCCTCAGAGGAGCTCACAATCTAATCCTGACATATTCATAGTGTAATGTCCTACCATATTATTATTATGTATTTATATAGCACTGACATCTTCTACAGCACTTTACAGAGTACATAGTCATGTCACTGACTGTCCTCAGAGGAGCTCACACTCTAATCCTACCATAGTCATAGTCTAATGTCCTACCATATTATTATTATGTATTTATATAGCACTGACATCTTCTGCAGCACATTACAGAGTCCATAGTCATGTCACTGACTGTCCTCAGAGGAGCTCACAATCTAATCCTACCATAGTCATAGTCTAATGTCCAAACCATATTATTATTATGTATTTATATAGCACTGACATCTTCTACAGCACTTTACAGAGTACATAGTCATGTCACTGACTGTCCTCAGAGGAGCTCACACTCTAATCCTACCATAGTCATAGTCTAATGTCCTACCATATTATTATTATGTATTTATATAGCACTGACATCTTCTGCAGCACATTACAGAGTCCATAGTCATGTCACTGACTGTCCTCAGAGGAGCTCACAATCTAATCCTACCATAGTCATAGTCTAATGTCCAAACCATATTATTATTATGTATTTATATAGCACTGACATCTTCTACAGCACTTTACAGAGTACATAGTCATGTCACTGACTGTCCTCAGAGGAGCTCACACTCTAATCCTACCATAGTCATAGTCTAATGTCCTACCATATTATTATTATGTATTTATATAGCACTGACATCTTCTGCAGCACATTACAGAGTCCATAGTCATGTCACTGACTGTCCTCAGAGGAGCTCACAATCTAATCCTACCATAGTCATAGTCTAATGTCCAAACCATATTATTATTATGTATTTATATAGCACTGACATCTTCTGCAGCTCTTTACAGAGTACATAGTCATGTCACTGACTGTCCTCAGAGGAGCTCACAATCTAATCCTACCATAGTCATAGTCTAATGTCCAAACCATATTATTATTATGTATTTATATAGCACTGACATCTTCTACAGCACTTTACAGAGTACATAGTCATGTCACTGACTGTCCTCAGAGGAGCTCACACTCTATTCTTACCATAGTCATAGTCTAATGTCCAAACCATATTATTATTATTATTATGTATTTATATAGCACTGACCTCTTCGGCAGCACATTACAGAGTCCATAGTCATGTCACTGACTTTTCATAGTCAATTTAATCACCCTAATCGTGTGATCATTAACCCTAAACTGATACTTTACTGTATATTTTTCCGATAATCTTATTGTCTAATTCCTAGACTTACCCTAAATGGCCAAAAGGTCTTGTCAATATCCAATATCCTGATCTATTAGTATCTCTAACCTCTCCCTTTCCTACTTCTGATAACCCCTGGTGCTGTTCCCTAAGTGTATAAATGTGCATGTGCGCATTTATACATTACCTGTCCTGTGTCGCGGTGCCTGTCCGTCTTCCAAATGCACCACTCTTCTATTAGCCCCATACATGCCACTGGCGCATAGCATGCGGCACGTGTGTGAAGTCACACTCGCTCCACACCAGTGGCGTGTATAGTGCTAATGAAAGAGTGGCGGATTTGGAAGACTAATGGACAGGTAATGTATAAATGCATACATGTACATGCACATTTATACACTATGGCAGATGTGGCTCATTTCAGCATGAAATTAATCGTGAATTGGCCTGCGGTGTATGGGCAGCCAACAGATCTCTCTCTTATCAGATTAGAATAGAGAGAGATTTATCTCTTGGTTGAATCTGCCCATCATCCCTAAGTGTATGGCTACCTTAACTAAGCTAAAGGCTGGTACACAGAACGCTATTTCCTGTCAGATCAACAGCTCAGAACAATAATTTCTATCATGTCCAATCTACACCTGATCAAGAACAGGATCGATTGTAGGATCACTACTTCATAAGATCCTGTTCTTGATCGGGAGCAAGTCGGACATACCAGAAATTATTGATTTGACCTGTCGATCTGACGGGAAGTAGCATCATGTGTTCCAGAAGTAATGTTTTCCCTTAATTGTATCCCTATCCCCATTATCCTAATCCTTATTCTAAACCTATATTGTCCAAAATACCTACATTGCATTGCCCAGGCATCCCCAGGGGGGCGCAAAAATGGTCTTTGTCCCCGGGTGCTGAAAACCCTAGCTACGCCTCTGTACGGTCCCGATCCGGCCCGGCGAATCTGGACAGCGAACGCTAATGTAAACCGGGCCTTAAAGTCGCAATGTGTCTGCGTTAAGAGATAACGCACTGCAAGCAGTGAGGTACCACAACGCAACATTTTTTAACGCTACTTTAACGTTGCCCTGTGAACGGCCCATAGGATTACCATTGCAGTGCGGTAAGCTGCGTTATAAGACTTTATAACGTTCAACCATAACGTCCCACTGTGAATGCGACCTTAATCTGAAAGCTGTTCTAACAGAGAAAACACACAGCTCTTCCTTAACAGCTGTAAAGAACTGTATGAATCTATATTTATGTTTTGTAAAGGAAAATCCCCCCTGTAAGCTGCCGACTGTAACATGCTTTATGTTGATGTTCGCAGCTATTGTGTTTGGAATGTGAGAAAGGGATATACAAGCTGGGAGATTAAATGTTGCAGATATATAGATAGAACACAAACAATAGGCTCTCAGAATCCATTTTGGCCAGGATCTCACGCTACTGCAAGGTCTGACAAACTGTCTGACGTTTTCTGGAATAATGATGATGACAGACACTTATCCATAAGCTGCACTTGCTCCATCCTATAGAATGCTTCCTAACATTGCTTAACCCCTCTCTACACCACTGTCTTATGTTATGTGTGTTACTACAGTATCAGTCATCTGTGGCAGCAACACCTAAATGTACCGTAATTGTCTTCAGGTAATCAGTCAAAAAATTAATTTCAATGTTTAATCCACTATTGTTGTAATTGCATTTTTCCAATAGCATGGAGCAATGCATGTACTAGTGCGTTGCACAGAAAAATGCATCATTGTGTAAAAACAAACAAACAAAAACCCTTTATTTTTTTCATTTTGACAAAACAAAATCTATCATAAAAGGACAGTTCACATGTATTATTATCATTATTAACAAAACATCAACAGCAGCAATAATGTTATTATTATGATGATGATTATAATTATTATAAATTAATATTCAATTGGTGTTTTTTTTCCATAAATTAATAATATTAAGTTTATACTTAATTTCATTTTACTGAACAAATGGTTGGCTTCTCTGCATTCAGCTGTAGAACTGTTGTGAGTGTAATGGCAGGTTCTGAAGCTGCTTGGCAACATGATGGATTGGCAGCAACAGAGGTATTATCGCTAGGTTTTTGAACCCCATACAAGTCCACTTTCATGTCAGGGAGGGTACATTTGGATTAGTCATTGAATATGAACAATATTAGTAAACTACACAATGTAATTCATTTTGTCCTTGAGGCTAGGTTTACCCTTGGTGCGGTGCGATTGTCTTATAGCAGAGATCTGCAAACTTGGCTCTCCAGCTGTTAAGGAACTACAAGCCCCGCAATGCATTTGCCTTTATGAGAGCCAAGTTTGCAGATCACTATCCTATAGCAAGAGAGCCCGGGGCAGTACTTTCACATCGCACCATACCCCATTCACATTACCCTGTGGCAGAGAGTGCCAACAGGGAAATATGCATAGCTCCACCCCTGAACAGTGATGTGCTTCCTGCTTGACAGGAAGTATGTCACTGTTTTACGCCTGATCGGCACATGCGTGCTGCACCACCACTGCAACAATATAAATATATTGTTGCTGTGCCACAGACTCCAATGCAAATGCCTGCACTGCTCGTACCATACGGCAACACACTGCAGAGTCTGCGTCGCCTCTGCTTCGTTGTGACCTCTTAGCCAGCTTAGGCTGAGGAAAGATCAGGTTATTAAAAAAAACAATCTTTTACCAATGGATATTACTGTATTAAATCACACTTCGGCTCCTTAGAGCTTTCCAGATCTACAGCATTAGCATACAGGACAGGGTTTCTGGAAAGGCCACAGAGGCCCAGGCCTCAGTTGGCTGGACATGGAAAACGGATTGCTGAATGTGGAGGAGAAGCCTGCAAATGGGGAGCAAAATAAAAAGGAGGAGAGATGCTGTTAAAGGGAGCTGTGCATGGAAGAGGGGGATTGCAGTCAACTAGATGTTACACAAGAGGGGGCTGAAAATCGAATGGCAGGGGCACTGCTGCACATGGAAGGGGAGCAACAATAAGGTGGCCCAGAGGCAGAATAAGTATACATTCAACCTTGTTAATATGTTTTTCCTGTAAACACCAACTGTTGAACTATCTCAACTCACTGCTTATGCATTCAGGGGTAACATACCAGTCAGTTGCAACGAAAACTTTCAGGCACAGGAACAGCTTCTTCCCTCAGGCAGTAGCCATGCTTAAAGGACACCCGAGGTGAAAATAAACTAATTAAATAAACAGCTGTATCTGTCTTTCTTCTCCTAAAAAAAATGACTTTTTAAGATATTTTATATTTAAATTTACTTTTAAGGTTTTTTTTTTTACTGCTTTATTGTTTTTGCTCAATGACACATTCATTGAAGTATGCCAGAGCTAAAATCTATTAACTATTGACCCTTTTTATCTCTTTCTTGCTCTCAGAATCCATTTTCTGCTTGGAAAGTGTTTTATAGTTGTAATTTCCTATCAGTGAGGGTCACATTGTACTCTGATCCAGTCCTGACTCAGACAGGAACTGCCACTTACATGCCTGATATTTAACTCTTTCATGGAGAGAAAGAAAACAAGGAACTCAGCATATTTATTTGTGTGCTATGCACTGTACATACACATGTCTATCTCATCATATCACATGTCACTTCAGGTATCCTTTAACGCAGAACCACGTTAGAGCTGCTAGCACTGGAAAGCATTACTGCATGGAACTGAAAATGAACACTTCTCACTTTGTTTGCTCACACTTTAACTTTTATACTGTCCTTGACTTGCAGTTACCTGCACGGTGTGTCCTTGTATTGTTTTTGTCTGTGTCAGTTAAGCAACTGCCAAGTCACATTCCTTGTCAGTGCAAACTTATTTGTCCAAATAAAATTGATTCTGATCTGTAATATACAAGTAAGTTTTTTGCTTGAAGAAATAAGCCAGAGTCCTTAGAAATTATAACAAACAATTCTTGGGTGGGGTGACCCATGCAAATTTTTCTGTTTAAATTCTAATAATAGGATGGCAGCCCACTTGGGAAATACTCGGTTCCAGCTTTCTAATCCTACAATAATATTTAACTGAGGATAAAAGCTGAAATTATAGCTTGTGAAGGCTGCTGGGATGACTGCGCTTTAATAAGGTCCTGCTGAACTGCAGTCACAGCGTCACAGTCCAAGGCACCAGAGTATTGCTACAGTGCTGCAGGATGACATCACAGAGAGCCTGCTGGAAAACTGAAATATTTGCCACCACCTCAGTTATACTTAAACACTGTGATACAGGCGCTTGCACAGCTAATTCAATTAATTAAACCACGGAGTGGCCAAATTGATTGAGATGCAGCCATCCAGCTCTTGGGCACAGCAGCAGCAGCAGGATTACCTGCAGAGTGGATGGTGCTTGTTAGCTCCATGTGATAATGGCAGCAATATGTCTGATAATGATGCTATCATTGTGGGGGCTGTGCATGAGCAGACATCAGGCCAGTTGCCCGATATATCCAGCTGACATATGTACAGTACATGGCCAGAATAACCTGAGCAGCAGAGCAGGCATCAGTGCCACATGCAGAAAGGAATACTTTGCATCTGCTTTTGGATGTGAAGAAAAGAATACGGACTCCATCCAGAAAGAATGTGAGGTAATTTGTGAGGCTTTTCTCCTTGTAAATTACTTTAAATTAAAATAGAAGATTCCCTGTGGCTCTGTGTTCCTCGCTTCTGCCACTTCACAAAAAACTCTCAGTTAAAGGGAAATTTTACATTTGTTAAATGATATCTTTGCGCTAAACGTATTTTTAAAAAGAATGCCTACTGTGTGTGTAGGGACCTCAGGGCAGTTTTTAGGCTAAATTGCACCCAGGGTGATGGTGTAAAATTTGCGCCCCCTTCTCCCCCCCACCCATGTGGACTCGTGAACCCATACTCTTTATGAACAGTCACACAGCTGCAGGTCACAAGTAGATCTGCCTACTTACTAGTTACCAGCCATTCATCCAGAAAGAAGCAGGGACCAGGTAAACACACAGGCGAAAAGAGCCCAGAAAGCCGACTCCTCCATGGACGCACACACTGACAGCCTGCAGTACCGCTACAGGACATCAGGTGTCATCACGCGGTGGTGACGTGATGATGACGATGTCTGATGCAGGCAGCCTAGGAGGAGTCAAGGAAGGTTTTTCATTTGGCTGCACCATGTGTCAACAGCTCCCTACCTAGCGGTTATGTCCTTCTGCCTGTGCCCCCTTTCTTCTTCTTGCCGGTCTGCACCCAGGGTGGTCGCCCTGCCTGCACTGCCCAAAAAATGGCCCTGCTTACTGCACCTCCCATGCCCCGGTGTCACCCTCGGGTCTCCTGTAAATGACCCCGTTCTTTACTTTCTGCTCGGTATGGTTGGTGTCCTCTGACCGGACATATTACACTGTGCATGGGCAGTATGTCTGCTTGGGTGGCCTTGCGACTGTGCTTACATACTATGGGGTCAACTGAGAGCACAGTCGCATGTGCAGAGCAGTATGTTCGGGCCGGAGGGCATGGACCATGCTGAGCAGAAGTAAAGAATGGGCCAATTACCGAAGAGAAGAGGGTGACACGGGGGCACTGGAGGTGTGGTAAGTATCTGCACAACTTCCCACATGCACAGTAAGCATCCTTTTTTAAATATATTTAGCACTAAGGTATCCTTTCAGAAAAAATCAATGCATTTAATTTGTCTCTATATGTTGTTAGGATTAATGGCAAGGATTAGTTACAGCTTGATAAGTTTGGAACGGTGGTCTCAAGGTTAATCGGGGAAGCCTCTGCACTATCCCTCTGAACATAATTAACAAGAGCTTGTAGAGTATGCTCTCAGGGACATGCTCCTGTCCGTGTATGAAATACATTCGTACTGAACACCTGTCTGAGCATAAGCTACTTCTTTCTCCTGGGCATGGGCGAAATGTACAGATGCACTGATCACAGACAGGAGCGGGGTCACAAAAAAGAAGTGGGTTCTGGGCTTAAAAGGGATCTGGGAAGACAAAGGAAGGATGCAGGCTGTCCAACATTCACAGAAGACTACAGAATGTTCATGGACATGACACACAGGGGCATAACTACAAAGCGTGGATCCCCCTAGCAAAAGCTTGATGCCCCCCTCAATGTTCACATCTCCTTCCCGGTATTTCATGGGTGATCTATAAGGCCTGGGGCTCATCTGCAAGAGAGCAAATAACAATTGTGTATTCTTCATTCATTAAGTCTTCAAATTGCGGACGTGTCGTATGGATACAAATTCAGAGTTCAAATTTACACAAAAGACTGCCTGACACGTGTTTCATGGCCAAAAGCCGCTTCCTCAGAGGTACAGCGTATACAAACATCCAATAGGCCAAAGTCAAGTCCTCCACTAGTCCATGGATTCACAGAATCATTGTTGAGAGCCATTTTCTTATAAACTTCAGATTGCAGTATCATTTGACTTTGGCCTATTTGATGTTTGTATACGGTGTGCCTCTGAGGAAGCAGCTTTTGGCCGTGAAACACGTGTCAGGCAGTCTTTTCTGTGAATTGGAGCTCTGAATTTGTATCCATACGACATGTCCGCAATTTGAAGACTTTATGAATGAAGAATAAATAAGAGAATATTTGGTCCCCAAAAAACCCCATTGTTTGTTTGCTTGATATTGATTGGTCATAACCAGGGGTGGAACAATACCAATTTTATTGTGTTTATTAGTGCAAATAACAATTGTGGACATCATAGCCCCCCCCCCCTTCCCCCCTCACCTATAGTGCCCACTAAAACACCTGATCTGAATGCTGGTTCCCTGAATCAGAGGGAGGTGCTTAGAATAAGTAGTTGGGGTTCCTCACAGCTCTAGGCCCCCTGAGCAGTTGCAGGGGCTACTCACTCCTGGGGAGGAGTGTAATGCGCACATAGGGAGGAGGAAGCATAAAGAAGGTGAAACCAGCAACAGAACGAACAGTGCAGTGGATGTTGGACACTGAACTATCTGTCCATATTTGAATCCATTATTCACTTGAAATGAAGAAAACGATTTTGAAGCAGCTGTACTGAGGAAGAGTTACTCTTCCAAAATGTGCAATTCCAATTACCTATGTCAGTTAATAAAAAAAAAAGGATATGCCTGCTTCTGCATTGCGTTCAGTACAGTCCGCATATTAAATAAAAGGTACTGCCACTTCTTTATGATGAATCATTTAAGGTCATCATTAAATTTATATTTTTAATCAGGCAGGAGCAGATTTTTTTGTTCTGCTTTTGTACAGGAGAAAAAAAACTAATTTCATGTACATCTAGCCCATGTTGCCTTTTAAGTACATATGTTATGCGAAAGCCATGGGGAAATGCCATCGCTAATCTCTTTCTGAAAATGGCTGTAAGGGTTGGTTCACACTACGAGCGATTTTATAGATCGCCAGCAATCGCTAAAGCAGTGTCCCTATGTGGGGGATCTCAATGCAGCATTTCGATTTTCACAAAAATCGAAAACATGTTTCCTGTACCATTTTTAAAATGATTTTTCTTAAATCACTTTGCAAAATCGCTAAGTGCTTAAAGAACTTAAAGAAATACTACTTAAAGAAATAAGGCCAGAGTATTCACTGGAAGGGTTGGTACTACTATTAAATGAAAAAAACTGAATTCTTTGGAGAAATACTTGATGCTTGGAAAAATTGAGGGCAAAAGAAGAAGAGGACGACAGATGGATAGACAGCATATGTGAATCTATGAACATGCCCATGCAGCAGCTGAAAGTAACAGGGACTGAAAGACACCTCTGGCGTGCAAAAGTACATATAGTCATTAAGAGTCGAAGTCGACTAAATGAATTAATGAAGAGGAGGAGGATTGCTTAAAAATATGATGCATTATGTCTGACTAACCTAAGCTTGAAATAATGAGGTGGATTTATTGAGAAAGGTGCACAAAAAGTTGAAGCAAAAGTTAAATACTTGCTCACAGCAACCAATCAGGTTCCAGTTGTTTAAAGGAACAAAGATTCTCAAGAGAACTGCTCTACTTTGCTCCAGTTTTCTCTGCACCTGTCTTGATGAAATAACCCCATTGTCCTTACCTTTACTATAGCCATACAATATTTGCAGAGGCCATCAAAATCCATATAATTGTTGCAGTCCCATCATACATGGTGGAATGGAACACCCCTCTTGGGCTACCATAAAGCTTAAGATCATGGGGCTCCCTACGTGAACACTGAACTGGAGTACTACGCATTAACGTCTGATGGTGGTCCTATGCTTCCACTGCTATAGGACTCATTTGGCCATGTATTATTTAAACGTGTGTTTTGGCTGAAGTAAACCTGCACAAATTTGAAAAGAATGCGGCATACTGTTAATTACTGAGCCACCAATAACATTACCACGTATCTCACAATGCTCTTATCAGTCACTTTCCAATAATGTAACTGCTAATTGCATGCTGATGTCATTTATTCCAACTTACTATTCTCAGACTGCAGATAAGATGTTTGGCTAAACAGAGGGTGTTTAGCCAGTATAAAGGAGGACATAGCCTGCCTTACTAAATTATTTTTAGTAAGAAAGATTTTTTTAAAAATTCTGTTACCCAGTAATTAAATTGATGCTGTGGTAGTCATATAAGGAAGCCTGGTGGTATGGGAGTCACACTCTTTGTATAGTTCTGGATTGGTACTGGCTGTGTAGTAATCATGCTATGTTTGTATAGTTCTGGATTTGGACTGGTTGTGTAATAATCATGCTATGTTTGTATAGTTCTGGATTGGGACTGGCTGTGTAGTAATCATGCTATGTTTGTATAGTTCTGGATTGGGACTGGATGTGTAGTAATCATGCTATGTTTGTATAGTTCTGGATTGGGACTGGATGTGTAGTAATCATGCTATGTTTGTATAGTTCTGGATTGGGACTGGATGTGTAGTAATCATGCTATGTTTGTATAGTTCTGGATTGGGACTGGCTGTGTAGTAATCATGCTATGTTTATATAGTTCTGGATTTGGACTGGCTGTGTAGTAATCATGCTATGTTTGTATAGTTCTGGATTGGGACTGGTTGTGTAATAATTATGCTATGTATGTTTGTATAGTTCTGGATTGGGACTAGCTGTGTAGTAATCATGCTATGTTTGTATAGTTCTGGATTTGGACTGGCTGTGTAGTAATCATGCTATGTTTTTATAGTTCTGGATTTGGACTGGCTGTGTAGTAATCATGCTATGTTTGTATAGTTCTGGATTGGTACTGGCTGTGTAGTAATCATGCTATGTTTGTATAGTTCTGGATTTGGACTGGTTGTGTAATAATCATGCTATGTTTGTATAGTTCTGGATTGGGACTGGCTGTGTAGTAATCATGCTATGTTTGTATAGTTCTGGATTGGTACTGGCTGTGTAGTAATCATGCTATGTATGTTTGTATAGTTCTGGATTGGGACTAGCTGTGTAGTAATCATGCTATGTTTGTATAGTTCTGGATTGGGACTGGCTGTGTAGTAATCATGCTATGTTTGTATAGTTCTGGATTTGGACTGGCTGTGTAGTAATCATGCTATGTTTGTATAGTTCTGGATTTGGACTGGTTGTGTAGTAATCATGCTATGTTTGTATAGTTCTGGATTGGGACTAGCTGTGTAGTAATCATGCTATGTTTGTATAGTTCTGGATTGGGACTAGCTGTGTAGTAATCATGCTATGTTTGTATAGTTCTGGATTGGTACTGGCTGTGTAGTAATCATGCTATGTTTGTATAGTTCTGGATTGGGACTGGCTGTGTAGTAATCATGCTATGTTTGTATAGTTCTGGATTGGTACTGGCTGTGTAGTAATCATGCTATGTTTGTATAGTTCTGGATTGGGACTGGCTGTGTAGTAATCATGCTATGTTTGTATAGTTCTGGATTGGGACTAGCTGTGTAGTAATTATGCTATGTTTGTATAGTTCTGGATTGGTACTGGATGTGTAGTAATCATGCTATGTATGTTTGTATAGTTCTGGATTTGGACTGGCTGTGTAGTAATCATGCTATGTTTGTATAGTTCTGGATTTGGACTGGCTGTGTAGTAATCATGCTATGTTTGTATAGTTCTGGATTGGGACTGGCTGTGTAGGAATCATGCTATGTTTGTATAGTTCTGGATTGGTACTGGCTGTGTAGTAATCATGCTATGTTTGTATAGTTCTGGATTGGGACTGGCTGTGTAGGAATCATGCTATGGCTACAATTCACAAAGACGTGTTCAGTATAAAATCCCTGTTCGGGAAATCACCGCATGCGGTAACTTTCACTTTTTTCTCAATTCATAATCATTTTGCTGCATGCGGTAATTTTCCGACAGTCTGAGTGCAGTAATGTGCTGGTCTTCTTCGCTGCCTGAATTCCTCTGAAAGGAGGTGTGCCTGATGGGCTGTGTCTGCACCGCAGGCTGGCGGGGGCATGCAGTGTCTGTGTGTAAGGGGCCTGGTGAGTCTCCTCCTGTGTTGTCACCTAGTCCAGTCTCCTGAGAGTGCTGTGATTCCCTTGTTTATTACTTAAAGTGATTTAAGCAGCTCCTGGCTTTAAATAGCTGAAAGGGCTGCCATGTTTCAGGAGTTCAAAACCCCTGCTGCTTTTACACTGTCTTATCCAGGCTAGGTGTGAAATTCTTCAAGTGTGTCTTATGTTTTCTGTTTGAAGTACAATGGGGAAGGTTCAGGGTTTGTTTGTGGTCAATTAAGTCTAAGGAGGTGATTTCTTATCTGCCTTCCATCAGCTGTTGCTCTCCCTCCACAGGTCCTTTCACGGACGCAAGAAGTGTGTATTTTAACCCTTAAATGTAAAAAGATGAGGTAAAATGATAGTTTTTTTTAATAATAAACCACATTTTTAGAATGCATTTTTAATTTGCTATAGAGCTGCACTGGGTGTTAAAAATGATGTTCACTTTAAGTCCCACAGTGCAGCTTCCTCTGCAGTCCACTTTCTCCTGACAGCCACAGGATTCTGTGTTTGTTTATTTAGTTAAGGCCTGCTGGCCTCCTAATGGCTGTCTGTTGCTGTGAGTAAATGTGCGTACACAAGCACTAATGTAATAAACGACAGGTCCATCAGACCCTCCAGCTGGGTGGACATTCTGCCGACAGTAGGATGTGTATACAGTCTGTCGGCAGACTGATAAGACTGTTTTTGATAGATCCACTCATGTTCTACTGTCGGCAGAACGTACGCCCAGTGGGAGGGTCTGACAGACCCGTCGTTTGTTACAATAGTGCGTGTGTAGGCACCTTAACACTACACCGTATGGAGATAGATAGCTAACAATAGCTTACAGCTGGAGGTAAACACTGAACACTTTTGTAACATTTATCGAAGGCTTTAATCTTTTGTGAATTGACATTTACTGACATTTCTTGAGGTATTTACAGCACAAGTCGGTAATTTACCTCACTGCTCGGTAATTTACCTTTTTCAGTGCGATAATAGGTTTAGTGAATTAAACTTTGACAACCTGTTCGGTAAAATCAGCTGTTTTGTGCATTACCGAATGCGGTAATGCTTAGTGAGTTCAGCCATTGTTTGTACAGTCCTGGATTGGGACCGGCTGTATAGGAATCAAGCTATGTTATTGCAGTTCTGGACTGTGACTGACAGTATAAAAATCATGCCGTGATAACGTCGCACCCGCTGCCCCTTAAACGTCGCACTTGATGCAACGATAACGGCGCATCGGGTCCCCCCGAAGCGTCTCAGGGGCACCCGATGTGCCGCTATCGTCGCACCTGGTGTGACGTTTAAGGGGCAGTGGGTGCAACGTTATCGTCGCTAATATAGGCGCACCCACACTGCGCGCGCAGTGAGCGTGGCTGTGCGCAAAGTAGCTTTGCGTGCACTAGGGGCAAACATTGGCTTTTCACCCCGGCGCTTTAGTGACTCAAGCCCAGTATATGCAGAATCGGTAAGTTATTTCTGCCGTGCAAACTGCCAAAATTCTGTCCCTTTTATCCCCTCATGCATGTCGGTTAGTTGAGACTTATGGATGCCCAAGTTAAGGATAACGGGGACTTTGCTGTACATGCATTATATTACTGTAATTTATTATAATTGTTGGCATTTATTTGCCAAGTGGATTCATCTATGACATTCTTAGCTGCACGGTCTGCTGTTTGGTGATTTTATCTAAACTGACATCCTTTCAGCAGTAGTTATAGGCTTACAGATGGCTCTTGTGTCAGGGATCTGAAATGCGATAATACTAAGTACCATGTGAAAGACTTATTACTTGCATTTTATTTAACAATCCTGCCCAGAGTGGTGCTGACAGTACCCCACTTAGCAAATCAGGAAGTTATTTCAACTCATGAAAATGAATTAGGATTTCCCAGCATGGTCTATCCATGGGCACTCTGCTGAAGCCGCATTACTGAGAAGTCCTGATAAAGGTCGCTGCATGGAATCTAACAATCACAGCTCAAAGAAAGAATGCTGCGTCTGCAGGCTCCGGTGTGCTTTTCTGTTGTATCAGTAAATAATGTTACAGCTAAAAACATGCAAGCAGTTTCCATGGGAATAAAGCAGGAACATGGATCAGAAATGACTGAAAGTTACAAATCCATGTTTTCAAGCACCTCACTGCACAGAGGTATGGCAGAGCACATAGGCAAACGCAGGGGGGGATTACAGGGGCCCAGAATCCCCCCTCAGACCAGGGCCGGTGCAGTGTCTGGGGACAGGCAGAAGTTGAGACACCAGAATATCTGCAGGTATCCTGCAGCTCACAGCACCGCCCCCTTTCTTTCCCTGCTACAGTTGACTTTGGATGTACAGAGCATGGAGCAGCTCTGGGGCACTTAACAGAGCACAGAGCCAGGTATGAGCACAGCCCTGTGCCCTGCTGTGTGAATGCTTCACTTTCCCCTTCATTAGCAATGATGCCTGTCCTCATTATTATTTGTATCCGTACTGCTCCTGATTGATCCCGTTGTCGATTGGGAGCCGATCGGACATGTCGAAAATAATCAACAGATCCTGTCAGTCGGACGGGAAATTGCGTATACTCAGCATGATGTCCTACCATATTATTATACTCTATTGTGCATGGCTGAGGGAGACCTTACAGGAATCCCCCCGTCTTAAAAATCCTGGGTTTGCCCCTGGAGCTCACAAGCTTAGGTTGGCCATGCATAGTCACTAGCTGGATAAAAGTTAAGGATGCCAACAGCTCTTGGATCACTCCTGGTGGAAGGTCCAGGTGAAGCCATAATAATGAAAGCTTCCTATCCTGACTTACTTTGGTTTTAAGATCAAATACAGATTCAAATGCGGGAAAAGTAAAGCGATTTTGCGTGAACCCCAACTCAAGGAAGGTTCACACTTGTGCTAGCAAAAACCGCATTCAAAATATATGGTTGGTGTTCAGTCTTTGGAAATGTATTTTTTGGGAAATGTACTAGGCGACATTTCCTGTACCCCATCCATGACAGCCCGACATCATGACTGGAAAAGGAAATACATTTTTTTAAAAAGTGCACCTTATTTGCATTTTCAGTGTACTCCCATAGAATCACATTGATGACTGATTCACATGCCATAACCAAATATACATTGCAAAAAGTTTTCAGCACGTACGTCAACGCACATGAGAATCACAATGATATCCCCATAGGATTGCGTTAGATGTGTGGCAAATGTGCTTGACCAAAAACGCACAATTGTTGCATTTTTAATATGTCTGGCCCCAGCCTAAATGTCAGTGGATGTCTGTTTAGAAAGATGTGGAAAGTTTGTGGAATATTATTACACAATGAAGCGCTTACAGGATTTGAGTCATTCTATAAAAAAGAAATGTTCAAACGCTGTCGTTCTCATGCATCTGCCCGCTATCCTTCTGTAGAATATATCTGAGTATACCAAAGTGTACCTGTCTATTCCACACAAAGCACACAGCACAAAAGCTTTCAAGTACAGTTTTTCCTATCAATAAGACCTACCAACAGTTCGTAAATACTAATAAATATGAAATATGTTTTTCTGCGGTTTCCCATTTATATGGAATTTTTAAAGCACCCTTCGCACATCTGCTTGTAGCTAGAGACACTGTTTTATGTCTCTTCACATTGGCCTCGATTCATAAAGCATTTCCACATGCGGGAATGCTGAAAGCAGATGACTTTACCAACAACTTAGCAAAATGTGTATTCATAAAGGCTTTTTCTGCATGAAAATCCGACATTCGCGAGCAGAGCGAGAAATCACCGCCTTGTGCGGTGATTAGGTTAATAAAAGTATCAAAATGCCCATTCATAAAAATTACCACAAGCGGGATGCGGCCGGGGATTACCGCTACCTCGGGATGTAGCGATAACCATGCGGAACACGTGCAAGTGAATGGGACAGACCTCCCAAGCAGCAGCACTGAGAGGAGTGCACGGAGGGACTCCGGCAGCTTCCTGCGTTTCCGCATGCCTTCCGCCAGCCTAGAGCAGGAGATCTCCGCTCTGTTAGCGCAACTGACAAAATTTTATGAATGACCACCCAGAAGTGTGAAATACCGTGCGCGGAGTTTTCCCGCACGGATTTCATTACCTGCACACACTTTCATGAATCGAGGCCATTATATTTTCTTTACATCCCATGGGCAGAAAACTGAATGAGTGTTCCTGGAACTGAGTGTTCTAGCAAATATACTTTTGTTTAGCGCATTGTCTGTGTGATATGAACATAAACAGTTAAAATAAAATGCAATATTTGGCAATATCATTAACTGACATTTTTAAGGGGTGACGGCCAAGCCACAGATGAACTTCTACACCCTCCTCACACCGACAGCTCTGGAGCTCTGGAAATGTTAATTATATTGAAGTCTGAGATTTTTTCAACTTGGCATTCTGGCTTGATATGGACGTTATAAGAGATAATTAATCCAAGGGGTAATTACAAATGATCTGTTCGTAACAGACAACTCTCTGTGAGCGCTCAGCACCTTTAGCCTTTGTAAGAAGTTGGTGTCATTTTCCAGCTGTTTTCTTCTGTTTCTATGCCTCAGTAAGCGGTGCTTGGCAAATGCCTCATCATATCTTGCGTTCTGTCACCTTACCGTGGTGTTCTTCAAAGTTTCTCATCTCTCTTATACAATGTAAATGCCATGCAGACATTAAATGATTGTTTATTAAATGGTTGCATCAAGCGTGGGATCATTTATCAGTTCAGTCACTACAGCATTTTCCACGATGGTATGTCTCCTGCTCCTCTCCTCCATTTCTCTCCACGGAAAACAATGTGCAAGCTCACACTGCTGGTCAGACATGAAGATGAAGTTGCATTATCGCTTTACATATCTAATGACCACCTGACATTCAAGGGAATATGGCCAGATATACAGCACATAAAGGTCATGTAACAAGAGCTGGTGACAAAAGGAGCAGCTTTGAGCTTAGAAGGAAGTGTTGGGCACAATTTACAAGTCACCCAAAATTGATCACTTAAGCTTTCTGGAAAAAAAAAAAGGACTTCTACAAAGTTACATCTTTATTTATTGTGTACCTGTTCCAATATATACTTCCTTGTCTTTTTTTTTTCAACCTAATTATGTAACTATGTAAATAGTGACTTGATATTTTCTTTAACATGATAATAATAATAATAATAATAGCAGAGTAGTAATGCAATAAAAATTATAGTTGAAGAGAAAGCAGGCTGGCACATGCAGGTTCCAAAGCAATAAAACAGCTTCATTCACTCCAGCTGATAGTTACACATAAAAACATGCAGTTGTCATAAATGACCGTTTTGCCTACCCTGTTGCTGATGGCTGTGGGGTGAGGTGGGGGGCAGTGGGGTCGCCTAACGACCGTTTGCATGTTTTTATGTGTATCAGCCGGAGTGAATAAAGCTGTTTTATTGCTTTGGAACCTGCATGTGCCAGCCTGCTTTCTCTTCACCTGTGATTGCTATCTGCATATATCCTGGCTTGAGCATACTGTACCTGGTACATAATCATCCTGCTTGCTGCCTCTGTACGTCTACTGTGCTATTGCTAGCCAATATTGCTGAACTACTGCAGTGCCTGTTCTATCCTCTACTTCTTTCTGTGCAATACAAATTATGTTGACACAAAATGCTATTTATCAAGGAATCCAATTGTACAAGATTACATTTATTATGCATTTCTATATCTGTATGCTTTATGTATTCCCCTTGTAAGCTACAACATAAAATTACAAGTATACAATAATATCAACGTGCGCTTGTAGTTAATTGTAAAACATTTCCATTGCAATAAACCTCTCCTTAAATGGCCTTTGTGCTCCATTTGCTGCTAGGGAGTCTTAACTAGTAAAACTGTTGTACTTTAATGTCTTCAGTCAGTTTTCCATGAAAACTCCAGAGAAGCAGAAAATAAACATTATGACTGAAAAACAATAATTTTTTGTTTTTGTTGTTTAGTAAGCGGAGCTAAAAGATTTGCCATCTGTATTTACACGAGAAAGGGTTGCATCACAATTCAGATGAGCCTTGCACCAGATGGGCCTGGATTCAATGAATGCACTTGTTCATGAATCTTAATTTCCCATGCAATTTTAATGAGATTGTATAGCACCTGTAGTTATCAAGTCACTTGGTCTTGTTATAATATAGATGTAGGAAACTACAATTATGTAATGTCACTAGAATAATGTGTATAATGTCTTCATTGCTCGCATCAAATGTATATCCTGCACCTTAAAGAGAACCAGAGATGAAGCACCCTCATGTATTATTACATTTATCAGTGGGATCATGACAGTAAACACCTACCCTGCTTTTAGTTTTATTGTTATCTGCTTAATTCGTCTATTAGCAACTGTGATAAGAATCCACCGACTATTCAGTCGAGGTTTGACCTGGAATCATTATAGCTGAGTCACTCTTCTGTGGAGTCTTTTCAAGCCCAAGCCTTCCCCCTCCTGGCTTAGATTTCCTGCTTTGCATACTGAGAGCTGTGATGACTGGGAGGGGCTGCTGCTCCTGCTGAGAGAGAAGCTCTGTGGCTGTAATATGATCCCTGTGTGCTCTGTGTGCACTAGATACTGATAATAACGGCAGTTTCATTCCTATGAGAGACACTTCCTACAGGCAACTGCACATCATACCAAAATGAAAGCACATAGATGAAAGGCTGCATTTAGCCTAGATAGCAGCATAGTCTCATATGGCCTAGACAGCACATCCAGAACAACTCATATAACCCGGAAGGAGAAGGGATATGAGCCGGCGGCCATATTTGATTTTTCCTGGAGCAATAATGGATAAAAAACACTCAAAAAGGCACACCAGAGCGGCAAAATTATCAGGTAGAGCATTTATTCTTTACAAGCTATCAACTGATATGTTTATTTTGTGTGAAACGTTCATCTCTGGTTCCCTTTAAAAGACTAAAAGGGGATAAAAAGCTTTTAATGGTGGCCATTAATGATACAATCCCGGGGATGACTGATTGTTTCCGATCAGGGTAATTGATTAGAAACAATCGATCGGGCTCTCTAATGGCTGAAAACCTGCTTACTACTTTTTTTAGGTTAATGAAATCGCTCTTTCATGGGATTGATCCCATAAATCTGATCAGATTGGTTAGTGGGTTTTCGGCTGCTGGTGGGCACGAACAATTGTTTCCAATCAATTATCAATTAGTGGAAACAATTGATTGTCCATTGGTTTGTATAATTCATGGCCACCTTTAGAGATACTTGCATTGAGGCAAGGGTTACACTTGCCAAACATTGCATACTTTCGAAAACACATGCAAAACTGCACATAATGGTTCCCAATGGAAAATCGCAGTGCAGTGGAAGTAATGTGTGTTTTCCCACTGCAGAGAGCAAACTACCGACAGTATTGCTTTTTTAAACTGAGCCACCATTTCTACTTTAGAATACAGGCAAGATTGCTCACACAACTGTAAAAACGGAGGGGGTCTTTACTCGCTCTGACTGCTCCACCACCACAATTGTTTCCCAGGCTATTCTCAACACCACGCAGATATCCTAGTTTATTCCACCACCATTCTGGTCCTATCTAGTCATCTTGTGAAAGTAGTCCCACCTCCTCCACTGCTCATTAGATGCTGGGGATGAATACATGGCAGTTGTAGTAATCACTACTCTAATGTTAGATATAAAATTTACTGTATATTAAAGGTAAATTGATAATGTTCATTTTTTACCCAAAGGGTTTGATGTCATGAACAAATATGGTGTCGGATTTCCATGAGAATGACTAAATTTAATCTATAGATCTTAGAAATTGGCACCACCTGCCAGGCAGTGGTGTTCTGAAGCAGAGAATGATTGAAGCAGGCCTCTGTTGAGTATAAGGGAGAAAGAAGATCATGGAAGTCAGTGAAACCACATCACAGAGTTGCCTGTTCTGACAAGACTGAATCCAAAAATTACATGAGAAAAGTTTAGGAAACTTCCTAAGGCCCACCGGTTCACATTAGCGTTCGCTGTCCGGATTCGCCTGATCGGATCCGGACCGTATACTGTACAAACGGAACGGACGTTCCGCATAGCAATGCAAAGTCTATGCAGCCGTTCACACGCGTCCGTTCCGTACGGAACGGAGCCGGATTGGATCCGGACTCCGGACACTTTTCCAACATGCTCTATTTTTGGGTCCGGATCATCCGGCCGACGCACCCGGACCGGAGCTTGACTGCACCGTCCGGCAATAGAAACCAATGGGAAACGGAAAGCACAGAACACACTGGCTATAAAAACCTGACGTTCTACCCCACTTCCTATGCGTTTTCTAGTGGCCATTTTGGATGGGGACACATGGGCCCAGCATTTCTGGAGTGGAGCAGCAGTGACTTTGTGCTGGAGCTGTTTGGCAGTATGTCGGACGTGGAGGTGAGGCCCTACACAGCGGAGGACCTGATTCTACATGTGCACCTTCTGCTGACCTCCCAGACCCCAACAATATTTATATAGTTTGTTATCTCTTTTACCAAACGGATCCGGATCGCAGCCGTATCAATACATATGCAAACGGATCTGATCCGGATCCGGTCCGGTCATCCGGTCCGTTCTTTACAGAAACGCAAGTGTGAACGGGCCTTAGTGTCAAAAATCACTATGGGGGACCCTAGTAGCTGTACAACTGTGAATAAATAAGGCTGACCCCTTCTCAGCTCACACCTATGGCTAGCTTGGCTTCCTGTCAGACAGTAATTGTTACCCTACATGCTTTCAAACTTTTGACCTTTGACCCTCTGCTCAATGGACGTTTGGATGTCATGCATGGCTGAGGAAACCCATTAGTCTTCTTGGCCAGGTGTTGGAAGGTGAGAAACCATTTATTTCCTTATTGATGCAACCTGCCAGTGCGCTTGAAGAGTTCTGACTCAATTGCTTCCCTTTACAAGGCTAGTCCAGGGTGTAAAGCATGGAGTCCTCCCTCACCAACCCTTACTGTTGCTTTACCCTGGGCGGGGCACATGGAGAGCTATAAACTAACTGAAGGCATTTGTGTTTAATAGTTTGTTAACCTCCTTGCCGGTTATCCCGAACACAGTTCGGGGTAACCTGCCGCGGAGGATTCCTCAGGCCCTGCTGGGCCGATTTGCATAATTTTTTTTAGTTACACGCAGCTAGCACTTTGCTAGCTGCGTGTAACTTACGATCGCCGCCGCTCCGCGCTGATTCGCCGCAACCTGCCGCATCAGAGGGTGCCCCCCCCCCGAGACCCGTGCGCTGCCTGGCCAATCAGTGCCAGGCAGCGTCGAGGGGTGGTTCGGGACTCCCTCTGACGTCACGACGTCGACGACGTCGACGACGTCGATGATGTCATCGCGCCCGTCGCCATGGCGACGGGGAAGCCCTCATGGAAATCCCGTTCAGAACGGGATTTCCGGATGGGTATATGCGCCGGCGGCGATCGGCGCATTCGGGGGGACGCCGCAGGGAGGGGGGAAGCATGTAGCTAGCGCTAGGCTAGCTACATGCTAAAACAAACAAAAAATGCAAAAAAAACACCCTCCCTGCCGTGCGCAGCAAATTTTTATAATGGCAGGGAGGTTAAAATACTTGATATTTCTAGAGATGATTAGATAAGGACCACTATCGCGAAAATCATAAAATTTAAAATACATGTAAACACATACAAATAAGTAGTACATTTCTTTCGGAGTAAAATGAGCCGTAAATTACTTTTCTCCTATGTTGCTGTCACTTACAGTAGGTAGTAGAAATCTGACAGAACCGACAGGTTTTGGACTAGTCCATCTCTTCATGGGGGATTTTCATGGTTTTGTTTAGTTTCAAAAGCACTAAGTGAATGGCTGTTGCTCTGCCCAACTGCAAAAAAAAAAGTGTGAAGCGAGCAGGGAAGCTGGCTAGCATCTTTGTACAAATCCTTTTCAGGTTAAGTATCTTTACAAAGAATAAAAGCCTGGCTGAGAATCCCCCATGAAGATGGATTAGTTCAAAACCTGTCGGTTCTGTCAGATTTCTACTACCTACTGCAAGTGAAGGCAATATAGGAGAAAAGTAATTTATGGCTCATTTTACTCTGGAAAAAAAACATACTGATTTGTACATGTTTACATGTATTTTAACATTTTTCGCGAGAGTGGTCCTTTAAGCAAAATTGTTTCCATGGACCACAAATTACAGTAAATGTGGTTTTGTTTCATCCTGTTTCAGCTTTGCATGTTTTTCACAGGAAATATGGTATTTATATTATGTGTGGAAGCTTTCCCAGATTCCATTGTATGCATTGGTGTAGGAGGTCTACCCAAAGCCTGCTCACTAGCCAGACATTGAGAGTGAAGTGGCTTGAACTGCAACCTCCAATGTAAGTCTAAGTCACTCACTGCTCTTCTTTACTTACTACTATGGCCTGCTGTCCTGCTTTATTTATTAGTATCTTTTGTTGAGAGAAAGGCTGGCAAACTGTTTGAAAGTAAGTAGAATGCTATTGCATAATGTAAAGCAAGTCATCGTTGATTGCACCTACATTACACTGTACTGCACTAAAAACGATTGAAAGCTGGGTGGTCAGTTAGCACCAACACCAAAACAAATTGTTGGCTACTTGATTTGCAGCACAGCCCTCTCATTGTTACCACCTGGGTACCCTGAGTCCACTGCTTTTGTGCATGCTTGTATGCTTATCCATCTCCTCCTTTCATGCTCATTATTTACACAACAATCCATGTTCCTCCAGATTCTCCTGATGCATTTCCTCTGCTACCACTCACAGGGTTATGGCTGTGTCATGCCAAGGGTGTGGAGCAGAGCAGGTATGGTAGTCTTGTAGTGCAAACCATGCAGGACTAAGGGAGTGCTCTATAACAGAGGCTGGTGTAAGTGGCAGCACTATAATGGAGGAGCTATGTAAATTTACAATGGTGGATGGGGGTTACAATGGAGAGCACTATAACATCAGGGATGTGGAGTCGGTACAAATATCATCCGCCTCCAACTCCTCAGTTTATAAAATCTCTGACTCCAAGTAACCAACATTGCTCCGACTCCTCGACTCAGACCCCACAGACCTGGAGAACACTGTAATAAAAGAGGGATACTA
Source organism: Hyperolius riggenbachi (assembly GCF_040937935.1). NCBI lineage: Eukaryota > Metazoa > Chordata > Amphibia > Anura > Hyperoliidae > Hyperolius > Hyperolius riggenbachi. The sequence continues at coordinate 158,265,639 of NC_090649.1, forward strand.
CAATGGAGGGGTACTATAATGAAGAACAGTGCAATGGCCCCTGTAATACAGGTGCATTCTGACAGTGAACACTACATGTATAATGGGAAGATTATAACTAGGAACAGAGACCCTGTAGGAAAGCAGATCTGGATTAGTGAAGCTGCCCTGCCACCCCAAACATTATTTTCTTTACTATTTCTTTTACTAAAAAAACTTCCTTGTAAAAATAGGTGCATGAAGACACTAAACTGTGCGCTGTCCACTGCTTTCCACACAGAACAGTCAGTAACAATTTGTGTGGATCCTTTTCTCTCACTAGATCAGATACTGAAAGGAATGTAACATAAAATTATGACTTTTTTCATTATCTTTCACTATCTATGAAAAGATAATTTGATATTTCATTTACACCTCGCATGTGTCCTGCCAGCAGCCACTTCCTTTCCTTGTTCTCACCCTTTAATTGTTTGGTATAAAAAGCGTTTCCTGTGTCAAATTCTGCAGGAAGCAGAGTTCTGTCAGCGAGTGAATGAATGTCCAAAGGTGATATTATTTCTTTGTTTGAAGAACTGTCTACTGTCAGTCACAGCAATGCAGGAAAAAAAGTATTTTAAAGTTAATTTTACTCTGGAATAAATATACATATTATATATATGCATTTAAAATTATAGAGGTTTTTTTTTACTATGGTGGCTTAATTTCTTGTTCATGGGATTGCTGATAAAGGAAATATTTCCATTGTGGATACAGACAATGATAAACCTAACAGAGTTTATGATCCTTTTTAAATCTAAGAAAACACTTCAGCCATAAAATCAAATTCTATTTACCCACGGCTCTGTGTTTATTATGCAGTCTACAACCTGACCCTGCATTGCAAGCATTCCAATATAACCATAAATGTTTCTGCTGTAATCTTATATCAGTCAGCTTTGCTCTATTTGGTATATTGCCGGGTAGAAGGAAGCTTGTTAGCCTCCCCTCCCATATTCCCGTTCCTCACTGATTAGCTGAGGGCAGCTCAGACACCTCACCCCTCAGAAGCAGAAGCTGTTGAAATACAATCTATGCTGTGCTCACTTGTACTCACTGTACAAAACTTGCTGGATATGAGAAGGTAAGGGAGGAAATGACATCAGGATTTGCTTCAGTCAGAAGTAGTTAATAGGGAAAATGCCTGAAACAGGTTCCTCTTTATTTACTATATAAAATTCACTGAAATCAAACTGTGGACAGTACAATACATATTTAAATAGAACAAGCATTTATCTACTTATATATCATGTTTTTTTTCCTGTGATAGTATGGCTGTCCCGGCTGCTTTAAAGCCCATTTAAACCCCATATGTATAGATCAGTTATAGTCAGTGTCAGAATCACTATCTGTGTGTTATTGCTATGTGTGTCCCAAATACAAAGATTTTCTCTCATTTCCTGTCTGTTTTGTTACCCATGTGTAGGGCAGAAAGCGATGATACCTCAAAAGGTTCAAACTTATTCTCCTGAAGTGGCAATAAGAATTATTATTGCAGTTGGGTCACTCTTGAGGAGATGTTTTTCTGTACTTCCTGTACTTCGACATGCATGAGAACAAGAGGAAGTAAGTTAAATTCTCCTCATAATGCTCCCAGACAGAAAAAAAAACCTTGCAGATATCCTGACTCATCATTGCTCTCTTCAAGCACAAAAAAATGAGTTCAAGCGGAACTGTAGTAAAAATAACATTTGTCATTGGCCTCAATTCTGGTAGCTATGTGAGGTAAATATTTTTTGTAGGTAAAATACCTCATGCAGTTTTTCCTCTTTTTTTTTTGAAATTCCGAAAGATTTTTCTGCATTTCTGAACATGCGGTAAATATATAAAGTGAGGTAAAACATGCAGCATTTCAGCTGTAATTGTGCAGTAAAAAATAAAAGTAGTCTTTAAAGGGAACCTGAACTGAGTAAAATTATTTAAAATAAACACATGACGTAGCTGCAAATGAATATTACATACTAACCTCACCGTCAGTTCCTCTCAGAAGCTCACCATTTTCTTCTTACAGTGATCCCTTCTAGTTCTGACAATATCTTGTCAGAACTGAAATATACCAGTTGCTGTCAGTTATATATCAGCAGCTGTCAGTTACAACTGAATGTGCAAGGTAATGTCCATATTTCCCTATGGCTCAAATGGGTGATATTACAGTTTAGCAGTTTGCTGCCCAGGAAGCTGTTATGGGGTAATGGCCATTTTCAAAATGGAGAACAGAGAATTCCATTGATCACAGTGGACAAATGGGACGCAGGAGAGAAGAAAGAGATTGAGGAGTAGACTACACAGGAGGTAAGTATGAGGTGTTTATGGTTATTTTGACTTTTTATTTTTAATTCAGGTTCTCTTTAATTGTCTTCCATAAATTAGGATAGTCTTTGGAAGATGTTTTTTTTTCAGGGGGTTGGAAGGTGTATTTGATTATGTAGCAACCTATGAAAAGTATATTTATAGGCATCACCTATAAAAAAAAATCCAGCAAATATTTGGAGTTTTATTTCTACTACGTTTAAAAACGGGCTCTAGACCACAACCCGTATAAAAAATGACTCAGAGATCAACTTGGTTATAAATGCTGTGTTATTGTAAAAACACAATTATCCACATACACACAACCTTGACCCCTCAGTATTGCACCAACCCTTATAAACAACCCGGAGCGGTGGCCACCATTACAGCACTTCCCCAATCTCCCTATGAATACTGAATGGACCTGTGTAACCTCTCCTATCATTGACCTAATCCAGAGGAAAGCATTACGTGTCCTAATGACATTTGTTGAAGTCCAAGCTCAATCACTCCTTAGGTAAACACATTTGCATAAGATGGAGATGGAATAGCAGCAGTTCAGAAGCAAGCTCATAGCATGTGCATGCACAATAAGGGAGAATGCAAGGCTGTCGGCAACTCACATAACCCTCCGGGCAGTACAAAAGAAGAAGATAAAACCCCTGGCAGCAACCAGGCTCACCCAAGTTCAGACCTCTCCCCTGTGCACACGGGGGTCCCTTTCACCGGTTGTTGTAGTCCGCTCAACACTGTCTGGCCCAATCACAGCCCCACAGCTTACACTATGCGGATGGTCTTCCGTGCGGGCGTCCCCGCACCTATTGTTGTTCAGCTAGGGTGTACGCAAGCACCTCCGTCTGGCTACGCCACCGCTATCTAGGCCACAACCCGTCTCCCCTCCTGCCAGTGACCGCCGCTGCTGCCGGCCGAATGTCATCACGCATCACGGCTCTGACCACGCAAGTGCACTGCGTCCGCACACACCTGGCCTCGTCCCAATGGCTGTCCTTGCTACACATGCGCAGAACATTGTAGCATGGACACAGGGAAAGAAGTACGCAGGGATACTTGCAGATTATAGGATTCTTTTCTATTACACAGCCTGAATAGGAACTCCACTAAAACAGCAATAGGAACTCCACTAAAAACTGCAAAACGCATACAAATTGACTTTACCTCCAGGTGCAGGCAGATCTTAAACTGATCGGTAAATTATGTGCTATCATGCCCCCTAATTTCCATGAGAATAACTATTTTCGGTAAAATTAATGCAAATTACCTCACGAATTACCTCATAATTTACCGCACAAGGTAAAACATGACTAAAACCTACCAGAATTGCTAAATGTCATTACCTCATGAGGTAAATTACTGTACATGAGCTAATTTGTTTGAAAACCCTACCAGAACTGAGGCCAATGAATAAAATTACTTATGTTTTACAATGTTCATTTATAGATTTAGTCAGTATTTGCCCATTGCCCATTGTAAAATCTTTCCTCTCCCTGATTTACATTCTGAAATGTATCACAGGTGGTGACATCATAAGTTCTGCCAGGTGATCTGTATGTAATGTTCTTTACTGAGAGTTCTTTGCACAGAGGGGGATATTGCTTGCTTGACAGTTGGAAAAAGCCGTTATTTCCCACAATGCAATGAGGTTCACAGACAGCAAACTGTCAGGATCTTGGTCCTGACATCACACTGTGGGAGGGGTTTCACCACAATATCAGCCATACAGAGCCCCTGATGATATATTCGAGAAAAGGAAAAGATTTCTCATGGGAAAGAGGGTATCAGTTACTGATTGGGATGACGTTCAATACTTTGTTAAAGTTCCTCTTTAAGTTAGGCTTTAATATTTTTTCTCATACAAACTAGTAAATACAGATCATATAACTTGATGCTGACCTATTTGGAATCCCTTGTCAATATCTGGCATATGCCTGTGATCCTCTCTTTATGCCCAGCAAATATGTGTGACATTCAAACTTATTGAAAAGAGCCACCTGTGCTGTCTGTATCCCAGAGAGTCACAATAAAGCTGCTGCGTCAGGAGGAATGTGCCAGGCTGATAACGTGAGCAATAAACAGCACTGAGCAGTGCAGCCATCAGGCCCACATACTCGCCTTGCCTTCTTCCATAAGACTTTATGTACAGAAGGGAAGTTACAGAAAAAAAGAAGTTAGACAATGCTTGGGAAGCCAATGACCTTACTTGACCTATACCAGCACAGCTGGTCAATCTTTTCTCATTTTTATCTAAGGAGATACACCTTCCCACTCTTGGTTCTCTCTCGACAGCTATACTACCATGCTCCATTTCAAGCTGTCCTTCACAGCTCTGTATGAAAATGATGCACAGTTACTGAAATAAATGCCTCCCTCCACAGCTCAGCAGAACACCTCATCAAACAAATGTTGCCCCCCCCCCCCCTCGCTACTATTTCCTTCTCCACTGCTCTGGTGTAGGAAGTAGAAATCTCCCTGCAATTTTTTTATTTGTACCAAAAAAGAGGGGTATTTTTTACTTAATGTTAAAATTTTATAATTTGAAACACATACTGTACATAAAATTGTGTATTACTCCAAGAGTAAAATGCACCATAAAATACTTGTTTTTCCCTATGTTTCTCTCACTTTCAGTAGGTAGTAAAAAGCTGACAGTTCTGAGAGGTTTTGGACTAGTCCATCTCCCCAAGGGGTATTCTTCATAGTAGCTGGATAGTGTATTGGTTAAGGGCTCTGCCTCTGACACAGGAGACCTGAGTTTGAATCTCGGCTCTGCCTGATCAGTAAGCCAGCACCTATTCAGTAGGAGACCTTAGGCAAGACTCCCTAACACTGCTACTGCCTATAGAGCGTGCCCTAGTGGCTGCAGCTCTGGTGCTTTGAGTCCGCCAGGAGAAAAGCGTGATATAAATGTTCTCTGTTTGTTTGTTTATAGTATACCCTTTATTCTCTACAAAAGCACTCTCTAGAAAGCACTATCTGTTACGGATCTATACAAAGATGCCAGCCAGCTTCCCAAATCCTGTGCACCCTATTTTAGCAGTTCAACTGAGCAACTGCAGTTCAGTGAATGCTTTTGTAAATAAAGAAATAACTGACAACCCCCCATTAGAAGATGGACAAGTCCAAAATCTGATAGATGGGAGAAATGTACATTTGTATTTAAATATTTTAAATTGTACCATTTTTGTGATAGTGGTCCTTTAACTACTTATTGCATCTTGTGCAAAATATTCACGGCCCGGCAAAACTTCACTTGAAGTACCAGGGCCGTGAATATAAGTCTTCAGCGTCAGGCAGCTGCCACGTCCCCCGTGGTCACCCTTTAGTGGAGAGATGAATGAGAACGCAGTTTCCCTCCCACACCCTCCCATAGTCCCCAAACTTTTTTTTTTGTACAGGAAAAAAAAATTACATAAAAAATACATAAGTAGTTACCTTAGGGACTGAACTTTTTTTTTTTAATATATTTATGTCAAAAGGATATATTACTGTTAATTTTTAATTTACGGGCTTGTGATTAGCAGGACTGTGGAGTCGGAGTTGGAGTCGGAGTCGTTGATTTCATAAACTGAGGAGTCGGAGTCGGGAGTCGGATGATTTTTGTACAAAATCCACAGCCCTGTTAAGTATTAGACTAAGGAGTTGGAGTCGAGGAGTCGGAGTCGGAGCCATTTTGGGTACCCGGAGTCGAAGTCGTGGTTTCATAAACTGAGGAGTCGGAGTCGGAAGATTTTTGTCCCGACTCCACAGCCCTGGTGATTAGTGATGGACACAAAACTGAAAAAAGCCCCTTTATTTCCTAATAAAATATTGGTATCATACATTGTACTAGGGACATTTTTTAAACTTTGCAAAAACCGGGACAAATAGGCAAATAAAATGTGTGGCTTTTATCCACAGTAGAACATTTTATTTTAACACTATAATGGCCAAAAAACTGAGATAATAATACATTTTTTCAATAATTTTTTAATTATTCCAATTAAAATGCGTTTAGAATAAAATACTTCTTAGCATAATGTACCTCCCAAAGAAAGCCTAATTGGTGGCGAAAAAACAAGATATAGATCATTTAGTTGTGATTAGTAGTGATTAAGTAATTGGCGAAAGAATGGGAGGAGCCCTGACAGGTGAAAATTGCTCTGGTCCTAAAGGGGTAAAAACCCCTCAATGGTCAAGTGGTTAAATGGGATTTGGTACAAATATATGTGCTACTGATTTATGTTAAGTTTACTTTTAGATATAGGTCCACTTTAACATAACCGTTCTTCAATTTAATCCGTTCCTACTTAATGGAAATAGTACATAGTAACTAATAAATGAAGCATATATCCATTGCACAGAGTGGAGGTACATTCAATACTACCAATAGTATTTAGTTCAAAAACACAAATGTATGAAAAAAATTCATCTTATTAAAGTCTCTCTCATGTGCACAAGAAAAAAATGCTTCTATGCAGCACTAAGGGTTAAGTGTCATACAAAGAACAATACTGTCCATACAAAGGTACTGAGTAAGCAACTTTGCCAGTCTGTTAGAGGATACGGTCATCACGAACTGACAAGTAACTGAGGGATGTGAAATTCTACAGACATCAACTGAAACATTCAAGTCAAAGGTAGATATGTTGGGCTAGCTTCTAGGATTTTATCCTGCAAAATGTAATAAACAATTACAGGTCACGCTACCCAAGAGACACTGTACATAAGATGCTCCCTGCCCCCCAATCCTGCTGTGGGATCTACATGATATACAATAATATAATTTCACCCTCTTCTAAAACACATTTTGCATGATGTAGTACAGTCACTCAATGCACATTCCACAGCACACTTCCTGCTAAATACTCTACGAGTTGTAATCATACAACAACACACAGCCTACAGTGCACTTACTAGCTGGATGCTCTGCATATGTACTTCAAACAACACACCTCCTACAGTGCACTTGCTGCTGTGGCCCTTGCATGATATACAATAATATAATGCACAACCCATCACACACCTCCTAGTGTTCATTTTGCATGATATAGCACAATCACTCAATGCACACTCCACAGCTCACTTTCCTGCTGTATGCTCTTCATATTGCAAAAAAGTCATACACCAATACAAAACCTATAGTACATTTCCCTCAGCTTGGTATAGTACAAACAAGTTAAACCCAACAGCATAATTCCTGCTTTGTGCTCTGCAGAAAGCACACTTCCTACTGTATGCTCTATGATGTGTACAATTACTGTATATACTCGAGTATAAGCCTAATTTCTGGGCCAAAAAAGTGGCCTAAAAGTGTGGGTCTCGGCTTATACTCGAGTCACTACTCTTTGAGTGACCCTCAAAGTGACCCCACTATATGCACAGTGGTGCATCATCTGAAGGAGACCACACACTTGACATTTCCATGGGAGGTCCCAGCTAAGCTCATCTCGAGTTGTAGCCTTGGAAGGTATACAGGGACAGTGTCTACTAAGTGGTGAGAATCCTTGCATTCCTATATCAAGTTTTATATACATGACTATGTGGACCTGTATTCCTTGCTTTATCTTTATGCCAGCTTAAAATTTGCAACAGGAGTTCTTTGCATGTTCATCTCCATTGTAGGCCTATGTTCTGGCTTATTATTGCAATCTGCAAAATTTATGCTGCTTTTTTAATATATGGTAGTGGCTGGCCATGGCTGTGAGTGGTGTTGTGGTTGTGGGGCTTTTGCCCCCCCCCCCCCCCCGGCTTATACTCGGGTCAAATATGTTTCCAGATTTGTTTAAAATGAAAAGTTGGGGGTCAGCTTATACTCTGGTTGGCTTATACGCGAGTATATACTATTGACGGGTATATGACACCATATATATATATATATATATATATATATATATATATATATATATATACATACACATATATATATACATGTTATGCTAACAGTATGTTAACAGTATGTGGCCCCTAAGTGTCTAATGGTGAATACAGCCATGTGCACAAGTCAACGTGTTCTAATTGTATCCTCCAGAAAACAAAAAAGTTATAGTAGGTGGTTGGACACACAGAGCCTAACATATCCCATTAGCCATATTAACTATAACATTTTATTTTGAGTGTAACAATTTATTTGACTACACTATATAGATATAGCTCTATCATCAGACTTCTCTGCCATTCCACATACAGTATACAGTAAATGAAAACCACCAAAAAGCTATCTTTGCAGTTTCCTGCGACACAAGTCTCCTCTAGCTACACTGACCGGTGAGCTCATTCCTATCTGGATGCTGGTTTACATTTTGTGACAGCCCCATTCTTCATTCCCTCCCCACATGGTTTAATATTTGGAAGCTGGTGTTAGAACAGCTGCCTGCCGAAGAAAAATTGTTTAGTCCATGAAGCAGAGTCTGTGGATGAATGGGAATAATTTTCCTCCATTAATATGCCAAGCGTGACGCGTCCTATTTTTATTTTTTATTATCATTATATATGTTGCACTACCAGCAGTGCTTTACATAGTGTATATCATCATGTCACTAACTGTTCCTCAGAGGAGCTCACAACATAAGCCTTACTAGAGTCTTAAGGCTCATACACACATCAGACTATAGTCTTTGGAAAATGAAAGATCACAGACTAATCTTACCACCCTTCATGTAGTATGAGAGCCATACCTTCACAGTCTTTTCTATGGAGCTGAACTCCACATCAGACAGAAATCTTTGCAAGATGCTGCACAGACAAAAGATCAGTATCTGCAAAAGATCTGTTCCTGCCAAATTGCATTCATAGTCTATGAGATCTGCAGATCATCATACACACCTCGTTTAACTGACATTCATCTGCAGATCAGACAATCATCTGCAGATCTGAAAATCCATCCTGGTGGATCTGATCTGCAGATGATTGCCTGTTAAACAAGGTGTGTATTATGATCTGCAGATATCATAGACTATGAATGCATTTTGCAGGAACGGATCTTTTGCAGATATTGATCTTTTGAATGTCTACAGAATCTTTATGTGCAGCATCTTGCAAAGATTTCTGTCTGATGGGGAGTTCAGCTCCATAGAATAGACTGTGTAGGTATGGCTCTCATACTACATGGAAGGGGATAAAATTGGTCTGCGATCTTTCATTTTCCAAAGACTATGGTCTGATGTGTGTATGTGGCCTTAGTCTAATGTCCCCACCACAGTTTCAGGCCAGATTTTGGGGGAAACCAATTAAGTTATCACCATTATTTTGGGGTGTGGGAGGAAACTGGAGTGCACAGGGGAAACTCTCAAAAACACATGAAGAATATAGAAACTCATCTCAGACAGTGCCCAGACGAGAAACTGAACTCAGGACTCCAACTACTCATTTGGTTACTGGTTCCCCTATAAGCTCATCTTTCCTTATGTTTCCGAATTTGTCAAGCACTTTACTGATGCAATATTTTAAGTGAACACATTTTAATAGTCTAGTAAACTGAGGCTGCTTGTACTACTCAGCAAAACACTCCGTTTTTATCAGTACCTGTTCACACCAAATGGTGTGATATTAGGAAGTGATGCGATATTGAGTAATGGTGTGATATTGGGAGCAGATGGAGTCCTACAACAAGTAGTTACTGTACAGCTGTAAGGAGCTACAGATTTACAATGTAAAGAGTCCTTGAGCACAACATACCCCTCAAACTAACAAATGCCTTGTGTATCTACATATGCAGAATGCTTTTTGCATCATCTAGGCTGGATCTAGAACTAAATGTGTTGCTAGGATATAGCACAGCAATCTTATGCTGGGAATACACCATGAGATATTTTGGCAGATAGATGGTTCGAGAGATAATTTCCGACATGTCTGATCTTATTGTCTATCATTTTTCTGATTGATTTCTCATAGAAGTGAATGGAAATTGAGAAGAAAACTGATCAGAAAATCGATTGGACAGTAAATTGTAAATTGTGTATTCCCAGCATTATACTCTATATATAGCCAAAGACTGCCTCTATACAACTTCCTGTTCAAAAAGTTTGGCTAAACAAATATCAAGAGCTACCGTAAGTAGCCAGTGTGGAGCAATATTTGCCACCTTAATTTGATCCATCCCTTTACACTGCAGCCAATGAAGGCATTCCCTGAATCCTTATCAGTGCCCACACCTGAGTTGCAGTGATGGGCATAGCAAGCATCATTATATTTTTACAATAGGACAAACTGTTGGAGAGCATCCAACACAGGCAAACGCAGTAGCATACATTTCAAGAGGAACTGTAACCAAGGATTGAACTTCATTCCATATCATCAGAAGAAAGAAAAAGTTCCATCAGGCACTGCAGTTAATTCAGATTGAATTGTGTTTTCAGTGTGATATGAATCACAACATGTACCGTATATATATTTTGCATTCAAAGAGGTAGGTATAAAAATCATGTGCAGACAACTTGTGCTTTTATAATAATTGCATGAGATGGATGTCCTACCACATCAGAGGGTGGCGGTGGTGGGTGCAGGGCAAAAGCAGTAGCCTAACGGCCGTTTCGCAAGGCCGTGCTTCTTCCGAGGCTGATCCACCTGAATTTTATACCTACCTCTTTGAATGCACGATATATACATGTTGTGATTCATATCACACTGAAAACACAATTAAATCTGAATTAACTGCAGTGCCTGAAGGAACTTATTCTTTCTTCTGATGATCTGTGATGTACTGTATATACCTGCTAACAACATCATGAGCATGCAGTTTCTTTAAGCAAGGTGGCGTTTGAATATCTGTCATTTCCTACCTCCACTGATACGGCTACAAGTCTCGTAGTGCCGGTAGACCCTACACTCATTGACTTGAACTTCATTCCATTTAGTAGCTGATACCCCCTTTCCCACGAGAAATCTTTACCCTTTCTCGAACAGATTGGGGGGAAGGGGGGTGTATAGCTGATATTGTGGGGAAACTCCTCCCACAGTGTGATGTCAGGACCTAGGTCCTGATATTACAACGTGGGAGCCTAGTTGCATTGTAGGGAATTATGGCTGTTTCCAACTGCATACTTTTAGCCTATCGCGTTGTTAGGGGGAGTGGTTATAGATAATGGCAGTTTGTGCTGTCTGTTTTTTTCATGTCTGCCAGTAGTAAAGATAATTACAGGCAGGCTGATTGTGGATCAAACAACATGAACAAAGTACATGGCGAATATCAATCATTTCTTGATCCCTCTTCCATTTTTTAACGTCTCACTTTGCAATGTGTTGATTTATTTTATTCACCTTTTTGCTAATGTTCCCCTTTTAAAGAGACTCCGTAACAAAAATTGCATCCTGTTTTTTATCATCCTACAAGTTCCAAAAGCTATTCTAATGTGTTCTAGCTTACTGCAGCAGTTTCTACTATCACTGTCTCTGTAATAAATCAATGTATCTTTCCCCTGTCAGACTTGTCGGCCTGTGTCTGGAAGGCTGCCAAGTTCTTCAGTGTTGTGGTTCTGCTATGAAGGGGGACTTCCAGGCCCCTCTCTGCACACTGCCTGTGTATTATTTAGATTAGAGCAGCTTCTCTCTTCTCTCTTATCTTTTACAAGCTGGATAAATCTTCCTCTGAGCTGGCTGGGCTTTCACATACTGAAGAATTACAGACAAGGGCAAAGCTGTTTGCAGGAAGAAACAAGCAGTCTGAAACTTCAGTGCATGAGAACAGGGGGAAATAAACACACAAATGATCTCTTGAGATTCAAAAGGAAGGGTGTATACAGCCTGCTTGTGTATGGATGTATTTTCTATGTGTGGACATACTGTACATCAACCTACTTCCTGTTTTGGTGGCCATTTTGTTTGTTTATAAACAAACTTTTTAAAAATGTTTTTAACCACTTTTAATGCGGCGAGGAGCGGCGAAATTGTGTCAGAGGGTAATAGGAGATGTCCCCTAACGCATTGGTATGTTTACTTTTGTGCGATTTTAACAATACAGATTCTCTTTAAGGTCTACAATCACATGTACAAGCTTTGCTAATATCTTGATTCAGCCCAATTAAGGTGAAAGCTAATTAATTATTTCAGTACGCTGTGTCTGGTCCTCTGGATCACATGGAACCCACTAGTAATTGCTGCAGTGCTTTAGAATCACAGCAGCACTGTGTGCAGCGATTCCTAAAGTGATTGCGCTTGTGTTTCCCCACGATTTTGAAGCATTTTTTTAATTTAAATATATTTCATTTATTAGAGGGCAGCACATCCCAAAAACATACAGATAAGTAAATTGGCTTTCCCCTAAATTGGCCCTAGACTAAGATAGATGCACTACCCAATATAGGCATATGACTATGTTAGGGATTAGATTGTGAGCCCCTCTTAGGGACAGTTAGTGACAATATACTCTGTACAGTGCTGCGTAATATTTCAACGCTATATAAATAAATAAAATTATACTTAACAGGTGTCCTGATGTCCAGCTTCCGTTTGTAGCCCCACCCCTAAAGGAAGAGGTCACAGGCGCTTCTCTACAACCAATCAGAGAAGCGCCTGTGATCTCTTCTGCTAGACTGGACGGAAGCCAGACATTGGGACACCGGGTGAGTATAAATAACTTTATTTAAATTTACAAATGCTCACCCCCAATAGCTGCAAAATTGCTTTTTGCATTGCTTTTATACTTGGCATTAAGCGGTTTGCGCTCAAAATGCTGCATATCCTGCAACTGCAATTAACCCTAATCGCAACCGCAGTAGTGGGTTCAGCCCCATTTAGATACATTGGCAAAGCATTTTTTGGAATCCCCGGCGATCCCATAATGCTTCCAAAAATGCCGTAGTGGGTCCCAGCGCTTAGGGTATATGATGCCTTGTGCAAAGTTAATTTCCTTCCATCACACTACAAAGAGCTAGGTGTATTTGTGCATATAAAATACAGGACATTTGGACAGTACGAGAGGCAAGGAATATTAAGGAAGACGTTGGCACCTTTTTATTGGCTGTATCCATGGCACCTTGTGTGCCCGCACAGTACCCACTTTGACTCTTTTACAAAGAAAAAAGGAAACAGCGGATAAACACTCACTGCCATCCAGACCAGAAAGTTCACTTATGCTGGAATCTTTAAAGGGAAGATCCACGGAGGAGTTTAAAAAAAAAAATACTAATCCACTTACCTGGGGCTTCCTCCAGCCCATGGCAAGCAGGACATGCCCCCGACGCCGCTCCGAAGGCTCCCGGTCTTCTCCGGTGGCTCACCTGACCTGGCCAGGCCGGCTTCCTGGTCGGGCTTCTCCTTGCGCTCCAATGTGCGTCTCACGCTTTCACGCTGACAGCATCGGACATCCTACCGACTGTACTGCGCAGGCGCAGAACTACTGCTCCTGCGCAGTACAGCCTGGAGGACATCTGATGAAGTCAGTGCTACCGCGTGAGATGCACTTTGGAGCGCACAAGAGCCCGACCTGGAAGCCGGCCTGGCCGGGAGTCTCCGAAACGGCGTTGAGGGCACGTCCTGCCTGCCACGGGCTGGAGGAAGCCCCAGTTAAGTGCATTTGTATTTTTATTTCTCCGTGAACCCTCCCTTTAACCTTATTTAGTTTGACTCCTGCACTTTCCTTCTGTCACTCCGGCTACACTATATTTTGATGTATAAACTGGTTGTAAGCTTCAGCCACCTACGTCCCAGTACTATTTATTGACATTCTGTGCAGCCATGAGCGTGGTAGCTGAATATTCATCTGTGTGTGCCCAGAATGATGGAATTATTATTCATTCCTGATTCCCACGCCTTTAGTGAGGGGGCACATGAATGTGTGTGCGCGGCAGCAGTAACAGTCCATTATACACTTTCCGCCAGGACCCCCAGATCACCAGCATTAATGCACCATCACTTTCTGCTCCGCTGAGCTGTGCATGATAAATGGTTGCAGTTGTCTGGTACAGTAGCTACGCAAGTACAGCGCTGCTTATTGATGGGAATCACCTTCCAGTAATCAGTAACTCCGCTCTCTGATTTATTCCCAATACTGCAGCCTCATTTTTGCATCTTTCAATTATTATCCATCATCGTCAGAGCTTCATATTCCCTTAAATATTTCCCTTCAAATACCGATCATTTCAGCAGCTCAGCAGTCCTTGGTGAACACAGTATGGAATACATTTACAAACAGCATGCAGTCATTTGTAGGTGTATTATATTCCTTTACCTCCACCACGCTGCAATAAAGCTACTCCAGGCTCCCAATCATTATGATCATCATTGTGTTTATTCACGCCTGACAATCAACCCCTCTTCAGGAAGAGGCAGCACTTATCTGGTTGCTAAGAACCACCTGCAATCCTCAGAGGAAGATTCCTCTAATAGGAAAAAATGTAAGAATTGTTTTCTATTAACCTAAATGGAGTCAGAGGAATAGACTGAGCTCTTGTCTGCCAAACTTTTAATAGGCAAGGGATGATATTGGGCAAAGTGATCAGCTTCCTGATAGCATTCCACAGGCATCAGTGCTGCAAGAATAGCTACAGTGATAATGACAAAACATAACTGTGATAAGTGAGAGTGACGTCGAGAGAGTACTCTGATCCCACAATTCCTGTCTGCATTATAAGATACTTTATGTGAGCATCAAAGTTTTCATGTGTTTATGTTATGTAAGCATGGTGGTGTAGTCGGCAGCGTAGTGATTTGCTCTCTCGCCTTGCAGCGCTGGCTCTCTGGTTTGAATCCCAGCCAGAGCACTTTCTCCCTGAAGATTGGATGTTTTCCCTTTGTCTAAGTGGGTTTCCACCGGGCATGCCGGCTTCTTCTCACATCACAAAACATACAGATAAGTTAATTGGCTTCCCCCAACCTGGCACTAGACTAAGATGGACATATGACTATGGTAGGGATTCGATTGTGAGCTTCTCTAAGGCAGTGTTTCTCAACACTTTATTGGTATTTACCCCTTTTAAAACCCTGTACTCACCAAGTACCCCCTAGCATAGTAAACATCATCACAAGTACCCCTTGACAAATATATTTAATTGTAGTACATGATAATTGCTTTTAAACAATTTCCAAGCATTTAATTTGGTTTTTAATTAGATAATATACTAATTTGGTGTTGTTTAAATAAGATTTATCATTTTCTAAAACTCTAAATTTATTATTTTTGGTTAAGTATATCAAGCTCGAATACCCCCTGGAACCATCAAAAGTACCCCCTGGGGTACGCGTACCACATGTTGAGAACCTAGGCAAGGGACAGTTACTGACAAGATTATATGCGTAGGTATGCCAGTGTCGCCGTTGAGTTGGGTGCAGGGCGAGGCAAACGATAGCTCTCCCTGCTGCTGCAAAACTCCCCAACGGCCTTAAATCGTATTCCCCCTCAGAGTTGTCGCAACTTGGAGGGAGATGTAATTCGGGGTGCAGCAACCGCCAGAGCCGCGAATTACCCTCACCCGCCCAGCATAGTATTACATTACTGCTATAGGGCGCCTAGTTTAGGCGCACACGAGCTCCATGTGCCATAACAACCTGCTTCGAGATTATGGTAACAGTAAAAAAGGGCGCAGGAGGCTAGTGGACAAATCGGGCGCCGCCATTCACTCTCATAATAAATATCGTTTAATGGGCGCCCGATAGGAAAAAAGGGCGCCGGAGAAAAATAACGTTTTAAAAGCGGCGCCCGGAGACTTAATGTTTTATTACTGCTTCTCATGATTACACATTATTTAATGATTTATAATTTTTTTAATATTATTTTTAAACGAAAAACAGTACAATATTTTTTCAAACATTATTTTTAAACCAAAAACAGTACAATTTTTTTTTTTACATTATTTTTAAACGAAAAAACCGCCCAATATGTTTTTCAAACGTTATTAATGCTTATCACAGGGGGGTCTTAGGTTTAGGCACCACCAGGGGGGTCTTAGGTTTAGGCACCAACAGGGGGGTGTTAGGTTTAGGCACCAACAGGGGGGTCTTAGGTTTAGGCACCAACAGGGGGGTCTTAGGTTTAGGCACCAACAGGGGGTCTTAGGTTTAGGCACCAACAGGGGGGTCTTAGGTTTAGGCACCAACAGGGGGTCTTAGGTTTAGGCACCAACAGGGGGGTCTTAGGTTTAGGCATCAACAGGGGGGTCTAGGGGTTAGGGGTAGGTACAGGGAGGGTTACATAGTAATTTTTTTTGTAAACGTTATTATACGTTTCACTATTTAAACGAAAGATTAACGTTTTTACAATTGCCAATTTAATGCACATTATTTAATGATTTATAACTTTACAAAACATTAATTTTAAACGAAATACAGTACAATACATTTTTAAACGTTATCCATGCTTATCGTTTAAAACCCCGCACCCTTTTTTCCCAGCGCCCCTTTTTAACGTACGCCGAGATTATATACCCTCTACAGCGCTGCAGATGTTAGTCCTATATAAATATTAAAATAATAATAACTTCATAGGCATAAGTGCTTCAAAAATAACAATATTGTCAATGACAAAACATAACAATAAGTGAAGTTGAAGTCAAGAGAGTACACTGAAGCCTCAGTTCCTCCCTGCCTTATAAATTACTTTAGGACTTGATGTGAGCATGAAAGTTTAGGATGTGTTATGTAAGCCTGTGTATCCCATAGGTGTGTGCGCAGTTCATACCTATATTTCATGCCAGTCTGCTTCGCTGTGGACTCCTTCAGAGAGATGTGATGCTGAGGGGTGAATGTGCCCAGACTCCGGGCAATGATGGCCACGGTGCGGAACCTGGCCCTGGCTGCATTCACTACATTGGGGCCACTTGAGTTCTGCTTGCTGTGCCTGTCATCTCCATTCCGGCTCTTCAAGTTGTGCTCAGTGCAGGCTATGGAGACTTGCATGGCTCTTGCCGGTGACTCTGCCTCTGTGATCAAACACTTGGCTGCTCAGAGTGTGCTCATGGAGCTCAGATCCGCTGATAGACTGGGAGCAAGGCTTTCTGAGAACTGCCACAGATCAATGAGTGCAAGTGAGTGGATTAGAGTTCAGGGCAGCTTGGAGAGGAGTCCTGTCAACCTTGGGATGCCAGTAATAAGCTGCTGGGAAGTCAGGGCAGAGGGAGACAGCAGGATATTAGCAGTGTTGGGTATTTCATAGCAGTAAATCCTCGGGACACGATTTATTTCAATCAGCAGCAAGCTATGCCCTCATGATTACCCGCACAGGCACAGTCCAATATTCAGAATCATCGCAGGCACGCTCCAGTAATAAGTGAGGACTCCAGCACTGACTCCCTGAAGCATGAAATGATTAGCAGGCTGTAACACCCTTCAAGGGGCGGTGGCAGGTCCCTCTAGTGTGACCTGTGACAGCACCCCTTCCTTCCCGACGTGCAGCTGCACTGACAGGTGGGGGACAGGGGCTCTTTAAGAGGATCCGAGCATGCTGTATATGTCCTAGCAGCTCATTACACGAGAGAGAAGCGTGCTGCTCGCTAGCAAGTGCTGTCTGTGCTGCGCTACACTCATTCAACTTGCCTATTACTGATACACAGACTGTGTTACGCTGAAAGCAGCCACTAGCAGCAGATCACTGGCAGTATATGGAGATTGTTTAACTATTACACTCCCAGAGCTCTTTGCAGAAGTAAACCAGCAGTGAAAATAAACTTGTGTTGTGAGATAATTAATCCTATGTCTAATATGGATGATAACTGGGACATTAGTAACATGCAAAGGGGTCACATTTTTATTTTCAGTTTAATGATTTCATTGTGCATGTTACTGTCACAGTTACTGGTAAGAATCCACACTCTTCTTACCAGCAACTGTGACAGTAGGATGCAAAATTAAATCATTACACTGAAATAAAAATATGACACTCATTTCCATGCTACTAATGTTCCATTTACCATTCATATTAGACCTGGGGCTGACCAGTATGAGCGTTTTGAGTTTTTATTTTTTTTTAATCACTACTGTTTTCAAAAGCGCAGTAAAAGCGATTGTGTAATTAAATCCTATGTGAGTGTTCTCACATGAGCAATGAGCTTTTTTTTTTTCTAAACGTAAACATTGGTCCGGGTGATTGCACTTCAATGCAAGGTATAGGAAGAATTGCAAATCACTTTGGGCTCAGACACACTATAAGCACTTTTCTGAGTACTTTTTGGCCTCCAGAGCTGTCTGAGAACCTTTTAAAAAACGCTCCTATTGACTAACATTAAAATTGCGGTAAAAACGCGATCGCGCTAAAATTGTGCGATTTTGCTGCGATTTTAATGTATGTCAATTGGAGCAGTTTTTAAAAAGCTCTCAGAAAGCTCTGGAGGCCAAAAAGCGCTCAGAAAAGCGCTTATAGTATGTCTGAGCCCTCAAGGGCTCGTTCACACTGGAGGCGTTTTGCGATTTTCTTTTTGCGCTGGCGATTTTCAAAATCGCCCTGAATGCGCTTGTGCAATGATTCACTATGAGAGAGTTCATATCTGAGCTCAGTGAAAAAAAAACGGTAGGAGGCGCCCTCTAATATAGCACAATAGCACTTAAATATTTAAAAGTTTATACATTCACAGGGTAAGAGTCAATAGTCCTACTTGTGCTGAAGATACTCAGACTGGTATATTGATCAACAATTTTTTATTGATATTTTGAATTAAGCACTTGGACAACGCGTTTCGCGACATCAGTCGCTTCCTCAGGTCAAATAAACGTGCTTCAGAAAAAAGACAGGGATGGCACTCAGAAACATATACATATGACACTGATAAATAATGCATATTGTATAAATAAAATGCTAAAATAATATAAAAACATCGCATACAATACATATAATCGTACCATCAGATACTACATACATATAATATAGAGAGTCCAATTACGATAGGTATTATCTAAAATGTATATAAAATATATATAAAACATAGATAGCTTTCTGGATATATATATATGTAAAAACAACACATCTCTAATATATCTCATCCATTTACACGTGGGTAGGATAAAATGGTAATATTATTACCAACATATGAGTAGTTAGGATTACAATATGAAATATGTCAAGTTTTATGGTGTACTTTTAACTGAGTCCAGACCTAATGGGGATGGACTACTAGAGGATGGTATACTGGAAAAACAAATGTTAGATGGGACAGAGTGATGGGTATAAATAGTCCCTGGTGTTTTACCACAGGGAATTAGCCAATGTGTGAGGTGGGGGACCCCTGTCATAAAGTGGATAGGGAGGCTGGTAAAATAGAGACTGGGCGTGGGGAGGACAAGTAAGGGGGAGAGAGAGAGAGAGATAAGTATTCACTCTCCCTCAGGGTAGGCACCTGGAGGCGAATAAGACCTATGGGGAGAGAATAGGAAAACCGCAGCTTACCTCTAAGGCTATAATGGATCGCTGGGCGCCATGACGGGCGCACGTTCCGTATGCCTATAAATCTATTCGGGCAATTCCTGGAGTGAAGTCACGTGACGTGCGCGAACCTGCGTCACGTCCTGGAGGACGGAATTCTATCACGTGGCTTGAGCGAGAAAAGGCGGAAGTGCGTTGCCGGCCATGTGTAGTGTGGTCGTACAGACGGAGGAGGCGTGGGGCGGAAGTGGCTGGGCGGCCATATGTAAAGAGGCTGGGAGAGAGGGAGGATTAAAACATACGGTGGCCATCTTGTGTGAGGTGTGGGGCGGAGGTGGCTAGCTGGCCATATGTAAAGTGGCTGGGAGATAGGGGGGAATGCAAATTACGATGGCCATCTTGTGTGGGGCAGATAAATTAAGGATATGGGAGCTGAGGTCATCTGGACCTATAGAACGGCCATATTGGATGTGGCACTATTAGGGTTAAAGTTATAACAATGGCAATGAGAAGCCTTCATGGAGCCCATTATCTGGGCAATAGGATACATATAGTTCTGTAATTAAATATTATGATTGTAGGATGGGGGGAGGAGGGGGGGCACGAGGGGGAGCTTATGACACATTATTTATTAGGGGTATAGGGTACAGTTCGGGCTATATTTTAAGGGGTCATAAACTTTATGGTAATTTGGAGTGGAAGGTGAGAGATAAGAATAGGAGAAAAAACAACTCCTAATATTTCATATGGAGGCTGGATCCCATAAATATGAGGCATATCGTACATTTAGGCGGTGGGTTCCTAATGCCATATATTACAGAACATACAGTAAGAAAAAGGTTTTTTTGCATCAAAAATTGTGTTCTAGGCAGATGTTTAAGCCGTCCGGCTGTAGGGTCCTCAATTTGAATACCCAGAACATTTCTCTGGCTTTTAATGTTCCAAAAAGGTCTGGGACCCCTTCTGCGACTTGTTCAATGGGGCAAAGTCTTGCTGTTTTATGACTGCAATTGTGTGTGTCTTTAAAGTGTCGTGACAGACCGTGTTTAGTAAAACCCTTGAGAATATTACGTCTGAGCTGACCCCACCTGTCTCTCAGGGATTGGGTGGTCCTCCCTACATACTGTTTCTTACACGTGCATGTGATTAGGTAGAGTATAAATTTAGAGGCACAGTCAATATGTCCATGGATCTCGTATGTCTCGCCCGTGACTGCAGATGTGATCTCTGTTTGCCCTTCCTCGATTTTTTGGCAACATAGGCATCTTCTTTGTTTACATCTCCATGCCCCTTTCCTTTTCGCTACGCCCATCTGGCTATCTGGTTTACTTTGTGATTCTAATCCTGCTAGGGGCTACCGTATTTTTTAAGGTTTTGGCTCTTCTGAAGACACACCTAGGAGTGTTATTGAGGTCTTCTCTCAAGAATGGATCATTGAGTAGAAGTGGCCAATGTTTCTTTAAGATGCTCTTAATATCCCCATGGTTATTCGCGTATCTCGTTATAAATAAGGGTTGGGAAGTAGTGCTTGTGGGTTCCAACGGTGATTTAGGAGCTGTGTTATTCTTGTTAAGTAGGGAGCGTCCTTAAAAAACCTTAAAAAATACGCTAGCCCCTAGCAGGATTAGAATCACAACGAAACCAGATAGCCAGATGGGCGCAGCGAAAAGGAAAGGGGCATGGAGATGTAAACAAAGAAGATGCCTATGTTGCCAAAAAATCGAGGAAGGGCAAACAGAGATCACATCTGCAGTCACGGGCGAGACATACGAGATCCATGGACATATTGACTGTGCCTCTAAATGTATAGTCTACCTAATCACATGCACGTGTAAGAAACAGTATGTAGGGAGGACCACCCAATCCCTGAGAGACAGGTGGGGTCAGCACAGAAGTAAAATTCTCAAGGGTTTTACTAAACACAATCTGTCCCGACACTTTAAAGACACACACAATTGCAGTCATAAAACAGCAAGACTTTGCCCCATTGAACAAGTCGCAGAAGGGGTCCCAGACCGTTTTGGAACATTAAAAGGGTATTCAAATTGAAGACCCTACAGCCGGACGGCTTAAACATCTGCCTAGAACACAATTTTTGATGCAAAAAAACCTTTTTCTTACTGTATGTTCTGTAATATATGGCATTAGGAACCCACCGCCTAAATGTACGATATGCCTCATATTTATGGGATCAAGCCTCCATATGAAATATTAGGAGTTGTGTTTTCTCCTATTCTTATCTCTCACCTTCCACTCCAAATTACCATAAAGTTTATGACCCCTTAAAATATAGCCCGAACTGTACCCTATACCCCTAATGAATAATGTGTCATAAGCTCCCCCTCGTGCCCCCCCCTCCCCCCATCCTACAATCATAATATTTAATTACAGAACTATATGTATCCTATTGCCCAGATAATGGGCTCCATGAAGGCTTCTCATTGCCATTGTTATAACTTTAACCCTAATAGTGCCACATCCAATATGGCCGTTCTATAGGTCCAGATGACCTCAGCTCCCATATCCTTAATTTATCTGCCCCACACAAGATGGCCACCGTAATTTGCATTCCCCCCTATCTCCCAGCCACTTTACATATGGCCAGCTAGCCACCTCCGCCCCACGCCTCACACAAGATGGCCACCGTATGTTTTAATCCTCCCTCTCTCCCAGCCTCTTTACATATGGCCGCCCAGCCACTTCCGCCCCACGCCTCCTCCGTCTGTACGACCACACTACACATGGCCGGCTACGCACTTCCGCCCTTTCTCGCTCAAGCCACGTGACGGAATTCCATCCTCCAGGACGTGACGCAGGTTCGCGCACGTCACGTGACTTCACTCCAGGAATTGCCCGAATAGATTTATAGGCATACGGAACGTGCGCCCGTCATGGCGCCCAGCGATCCATTATAGCCTTAGAGGTAAGCTGCGGTTTTCCTATTCTCTCCCCATAGGTCTTATTCGCCTCCAGGTGCCTACCCTGAGGGAGAGTGAATACTTATCTCTCTCTCTCTCTCCCCCTTACTTGTCCTCCCCACGCCCAGTCTCTATTTTACCAGCCTCCCTATCCACTTTATGACAGGGGTCCCCCACCTCGCACATTGGCTAATTCCCTGTGGTAAAACACCAGGGACTATTTATACCCATCACTCTGTCCCATCTAACATTTGTTTTTCCAGTATACCATCCTCTAGTCCATCCCCATTAGGTCTGGACTCGGCTAAAAGTACACCATAAAACTTGACATATTTCATATTGTAATCCTAACTACTCATATGTTGGTAATAATATTACCATTTTATCCTACCCACGTGTAAATGGATGAGATATATTAGAGATGTGTTGTTTTTACATACAGTATATATCCAGAAAGCTATATATGTTTTATATATATTTTATATACATTTTAGATAATACCTATCGTTATTTGACCCTCTATATTATATGTATGTAGTATCTGATGGTACGATTATATGTATTGTATGCGATGTTTTTATATTATTTTAGCATTGTATTTATACAATATGCATTATTTATCAGTGTCATATGTATATGTTTCTGAGTGCCATCCCTGTCTTTTTTCTGAAGCACGTTTATTTGACCTGAGGAAGCAACTGATGTCGCGAAACGCGTTGTCCAAGTGCTTAATTCAAAATATCAATAAAAAATTGTCGATAAATATACCGGTCTGAGTATCTTCAGCACAGGTAGGACTATTGACTCTTACCCTGTGAATTTATAAATTTTTAAATATTTAAGTGCTTTTGTGCTATATTAGAGGGCGCCATCTACTGTTGTTTTTTTCCTGAACTTTCATACCCTTCTGGTTAGGGAGGTTGTTCCTATCTTGGTATAGGGCACCACTTTTGTCCTAGGAGCAGCGACCTAAAGGCCGAGTGGAGACGGTATTTCTCCACATATGCTGATGGTGGTTGCCTTCAAAAGCAACCTACTGTACCTTTGTGAGTATATCACCTTTTACCATATAGTCCCATTGTTGAGACTTTATCACACGATATCGGGTTCCCGGTGTCCCTGTGTTTTTTCTGTCTTCTGTTATACCTAGTATCATATCTGAGCTGTTAGTTTCCGATTCGCTCAGCAAATCGCTGCCTGTACAATTTTTGAGGCAAATCCGCCTCAATGAAAGGTAAAGGAAAAACGCAAAACGCTCACAAAATTGCTTCGTGCAGCGATTTCATTTGCGTTTTTTAAGAATAAATACATTGTATTTATTCTTTTCCGGGTCAAAGAGTTCACTTCCTGACTTGCGTCAGGGATTGAATTAACAAAATGCTTGGGAAAAGCGCTTAGAAAAGCACTTTTCGCAAAAACGCACCACCCACCCAAGCGCCGGGAATTGGAAATAAAAATTGCGACAAAAGTAACAAAACGCGAACGCAATGCAATGGGAACGAGGCCTAAATGAGATTTTGTGATCGTTTTCTGGCAAATTTGCTTTAAACACTTCACTACTGAGGGTTTTTCCCCCTTCTGTACCAGAGCAATTTTCATCTTTTAGTGCTTCTTCCATTCTTCCATCTTCGCAAAACAAAAACGATTACAAAATCGCTTGCAAAAACTGCAAATCATACAAAAAAAACCGCTGGTAATCACTTCACAAAATTGCTCACAAAAGTGCTTAGCGCTTGCGATTTGTAGTGTGAACTAAGCCTAACTTCCCTGGGGCTTCTTCCAGGCACCTGCAGTCGTCCTCTGCCCTTCTTGTGCTTCCACGATCCTCCAGTCACCCGTAGCGTCCCTCTGCCAGCTGTATACGCACCTCCTGATGGGGTTCCCATGGACGGGAACGTTCTACACATGCACATCACATCAAAATTTCTATTGTGCATGAGCAGAACTCTCCCAGCCACGGGAGCACGATCGAGGAAAGCCCAGCATTCAGAGGGGGAAAGCAGCAAACCGGGAGTACAGCAATAAACCGGATTGACTAAAGGATGCTGCAAGAAGCCCCAGGAAAGTTAAACTGAACTTATGTTTATCTTATCATGCCACTTCAGGTATGCTTATAAAGCCAAGGACAGACCTTCAATTTTGATTGGGCAATTATTGGCCAGTTTTACCACTTCTACTGTATGAAGTATGAGAGGTTATTTATGCAATCTGTTAAAAATTTGCTGGCCAGCATACTACAAGGTTAAATTACCCAATTAAAATTGATAGTATGCATGCACCCTTAAGGTGCCCAGTTTTAAGCAACACATCGCCCGAGTGATCAGATAAATGCGATTAGATCATAAAATGTCATAATACATAAATCATTTTACCATCAACGAATCTGTATTTCCTGAACATCACTACCAGTGCTGCTCTCGAGTTTTCGCCAGTCATTTCCATTTTAAGAAAATTTTTGGCGAAAATTCATGGAAACACAAAACTTATTACAAAACTATTTTCAATTGCATTTTCGCTCGAAAGTCAAATTTAACATTTTCACGAAAATTAACCAGTTCACCACTAAGGGTTTTTTCCTCCTACTGTATAGACCTAGCAATATTTACCTTGTAGCGCTCCTCCCGTTCATTCGTCAATAAATGTATCACTACTCATCACAACAAAATTATCTATATCTTGTTTTTTTCATCACCAATTAGATTTTCTTTGGGTGGTTCGTTTTGCTAAGAATTATTTTATTCTAAATGCATTTTAACGGGAGTAATAAGAAAAAAAATGGAAAAAAAAAACATTACTTCTCAGTTTTCGCCATTATAGTTTTAAAATAAAACAGGCTACTGTGGATGAAACTAACACATTTTATTTGCCCATTTGTCAACTTTAAATTATGTCACTACAGTAGTACAATGCATATTGATGATATTTTATTTGGAAATAAAGGTGTATTTTTGCCGTTTTGCAGCCGTCACGAATTACAAGCCCATATTTGCAAAAATAACAGTAATATAACCTCATAACATACATATTAAAAAAAAATAGTTGAGTCCCTAAAGTAACTATTTATGTATTTTTTTAAATTGTCACTTGTTTATAAACATTTTTTTATTTTGTTAACTATGGGAGGGGAGGCAAGGGGTTAATTATTGGGGTATTTTTTATGTATTTTTTTTTTTATTGTGATATGTGTAGATGTAATTTTATTATTCAGACTCCAGATTTCCCCCCGAATTTTGTTCCTTGTGTGTACTTACCAGTACACCGAGGAAGTAATGCGTTACTTTATCTTTTGTCAATGACCAGCGGCAACTCATTGATGCCGGTGATCACTGATCACAGGCACTTAGATCGGTGAATGGAAACTGTGAGTATTAACAGGCGGCGACATGAACGCAGCAGCAGTGATCACGGTGAGATACCTATATATATGTCCCTGGAGCGAAGATGCAGTTTCGGGGGGCGTAGATATACTATCGCTTCAACAGTAACTGGTTAATGTGAAAAGAATTTTGGCATTTCCGCTCATCACTGATCACAACCGATTATAAAAAGGTTTTTCCGATTGCCTTACAGTAATTGGCGTAGAACAATCACCATTAGAGTCATTCACGGTCAATTTGGGACATCAACAATGTTTAGTTTCTGCCAATCCGATCACATTTATCTGGATTCTTCGCCTTTGCTGAAAATAGTACCTTTAGTGGGCACCTTTAGTGTATCCCTGTCTCCTCTATTGCTTTTGCTCCTCTACATAAGCATATAGCACTAGCCTCGATTAGCAATGATGGGGTTAAAGTACTGAATATTTGAGGACGAGGTGATAAGGAGCAAGGGATCATCTGCCCATTGTCACAGACTGGGGGATGAAGGCCTGTGTCAGCTGTTCCCTTACCACACACACAAAGCACAATACATTTATGTGACACTGCACAGTCTAAGCATATTCTAGAATGCCAAAAAAGCATGAATCTGTGCACCAGTTTAGTTACACGGCACTACATGAATTTATATGCTTTAGTGAGCAAGCTAATTATTAGGAGCCACAATCGCTCACATTCCATCAGCAAGGAGCCAGCAATGCTGGTGCAGGGAAAGTGCACTATAATTTAGATCCTCTCTCTACACCATCACCCATGCAGCACTGCAGCAAGTCATCCTACACGCTCCTAATTCTCATTATTTGCCCTTACATGGAAGGCAGCGAGGGAATTTACAATATAAAGTCTCCCATTTACATGCAAATAGAAATAAATGCCTTACAATTATTCCTCCAGCCACAGCACTGCACGATTTGGGGGAAAAATGAATTCAATATATATTATGCCTGGTAAATACCATTTACAGCGATTAACGTGGCGGATCTCCATAGAGACACATAAACTGATTGGCTGCCGATTGAAGAAGCTGGAAACGTTATCCCTATTATGCATCCCGCTACATCCTCTACCAATTACAATAATTCTGCCTTACAACACTGCAGAAGATATGAAAATGCCTCTTATATTATTTATATAGCATTTGTTAATTTTTGTATTATTCAAAAGTTGGAGCAAATGCTTTTCATAATGCATGTTGTGTATGTGCGTGGCAATCCCTGCTAGCCATACTTAATAAATATGTTATTCAGGGTATAAAACATTTCTACAGACAATACAAACTTGTGCTTATATTTTTTGGAATCATTATCTTCATTATGCGGCCAAGAAATCTGTTGGATACATTTGTAGAATGAGATTGAGCAGAGCTTTGAGAGTGCCTCTGGGATGGGCAGCAACCTTTTTACCACTGATACTTTGTATTCTTTGCTTCCCACTTCTAAAATTCTCCTACCTGCATACATGAAGAAGGCTATTGGCAGTCTGGATCTTGGCTGCTGTTCATTTTGTTGGGAGAGGTCAGGTAGGGGTAAGGTTAAAGCATACCAAGAGTTTAGAAATAAAACAATATACAGCTATGTGTCTGTGCTGCCAGGATCATGGGTGGTAAGATTAATAACCTACCCACTTGCCCATAAATCATTAGGCTTATGAAGCTTTGCCCCCCCCCCCCCCCTGCAAAACCGCCATTTTTTTCTAAAGTCTTCCACCGGCACTGCTGCAGCCCACCCCCAATCCAGCAGCTGTGGCCTAATTGGTGCCCATCAAGTTGGGGGTGAGCCACGGCAACGCAGGTGGGGGCTGGCCAAAGAGCTTTGGAAAACTTTGGCCAACCAAATGGGGAAGGGAGGTGGTCTGTGAGGGGATGTTTCGGACAGCTAATGATTTACAAGTGAGCAGGTGTGTTATTAACCCAATGAGCCACCAATTCTGGCAACACAGACTCAGAGTCTTACATTAAAGGCTCAGTCACACATTTTTTTCTCTTGGTTTTCTTAAACCATGAATGGGATGCAACTATAGTACCTATGTTGGTAGTTAAAGAGAAACAGTAACCAAGAATTGAAGTTCAATCCAATCAGTAGCTGGTACCCCCTTTCCCATGAGAAATCTTTTCCTTTTCACAAACGGATCATCACCAGGGGGCTCTGTATGGCTGATATTGTGGTGAAACCCCTCCCACAGTGTGATGTAAGGACCATGGTTCTGACATCACACTGTGGAAGACTTGTTGCATTGTGGGAAATAACAGCTGTTTACAACTGCCAAAAAAAGGAAGCAGCATCTCCCTCCACTGATATCACCTGCCAGCAGTAAATCCATGTGATAAATGTCAGAATTTCAATCAGGGAGAGGAAAGATTTTACAATGGGCAAACACTGACCAAATCATTTATACATAATTATTGTAAAAATGAAGCACTTTTTTATTACATTATTTTTACTGGAGTTCCTCTTTAAAGAGACACTGAAGCGAAAAAAAATATATGATATAATGAATTGGTTGAGAACAGAAAATCAAATTTAGACTCTGTGCTGATAAGTGAATAGAAGCAAAACACTTATTTGGCTGAGCAAAAAATGTCTGAGTGCTTTTAGTGACTGTGCTAATTATTTATTTTTGTTAGGGGCTGAATGAACCAGGTTTTAGGCTGCTGTGCACATTCCACAGTCAAAATTTAACTTATTACAATGAGAATAATATGAGACACCAGGACAATTTTGTATTCTATTGCTACTACACATACTATTTGTTATATCTTGAGAGTTTGTTTTTAGATCAAGTTTGTTTTAAAATGTTGAATTAAGCCAAATAATTCATACATTTGGGTTTTTAGGAGCCCAGACAATAATTGTTATTTGAGATATGTTATTCTTGCCTAATCCTTGTTTTAGGTACAATGTAAAACAACATTCAGGTTTAAAGAAAACCTGAACTGAAAATTAAAAGTCAAAATAAACATACACAAGTCATACTTACCTCCTGTGTAGTCTACTCCTCAATCTATTTTTCCTCTCCTGCATCCTGTTTGCCCACTGTGATCAATGGAATTCTCCGTCCTCCATTTTGAAAATGGCTATTACCCCATAACAGCTTCTTGGTCAGCACACAGTTAAACTGTAACATCGCCCACTTGAGCCATAGAGAAACATAGACACATCAGTTCTCCTCTCAGCTGTAACTGACAGCAACTGATATATAACTGACAGCAACTGATATATTTCAGTTCTGACAAAAAGTTATCAGAACTGGAAGGGGTCACTGTAAGAAGAAAATGGTGAGTTCCTGAGAGGAACTGATGGCAAGGTAACTATGTAATGTTCATTTGAAGTTACCTCATGTGTTTAATTTAAATAATTTTACTCAGTTCAGGTTCTCTTTAATATGCAGAGTCTCCAAATGACAGCAGAAAAACTGGCCTTAGGTGTTTCACAGTGAAAGCCCACTTCCTCAAAGGCACACAAAATATATACAGTCAATTCAAGTTCCTAAGTACTCAGTGCCCTTTAATATATTTAGCTTAGGTTTTCTTTTTAGTAAGCGGGCATTTAGGTTCCTTTTAGTCCCTGGTTTACCATGACTTAACCAGGTATTCTGTATAATGGTTATTTCCTATTTTTTTCATATGTTTCTGATGGTATTTTGTCCAATTTGAGCCTAGAGCAGATGGGTTTCCATCTATGGCAAACTAATACGCTATCCAGAAAAATTGTGCAGGTTAGATAATTGCGTTCCTGTTACCCAAATGGATCAATTCCAGATTGACAAGGTGAGCAGAAACTATTAATGTAAAAAATGGCCTTTTGGTTTTTCCTTGCAGTGTGAACCAAGCCTTGGGCAGTAGGAGGAAGGATTAGTGTTAGGAATTAGAAGGGAGGGTTAGTGTTAGGCATTAAAACGAGGGTTAGTGTTATGCATTAGGAGGGAGGGCTAGTGTGAGAATGGGCACCGGGTAACATAGGGTAACAACCATCCTGAACCTGCACATATCCCAGTTGATCCAGGTGAAGGCGAAAAACCTTATGAGGCCTGGGCCAATTAGCCTTAAAGGGAAAATTTCTTTCCTGACTCCAGGTGGCAGTCAGATAAATCCCTGGATCAACTCACCCGGGAATTACCTAGTAATTATAGCCGTGGATGCCCTTCAATGCAAAGAAAGTACCCAAGCCCGCTCTAAATGCAGATATAAAAAGTTTGCCAGAACTACTTCCTGAAACTTTTATCCTCCATACGCAGATCATGTCCCCTTGTCCGTTGCACAACCCTGGGGACAAAAAGTTAATCTGCCAAGCTTTTGTGGTGACCTCTGATGTATTTATACATGTTAATCAGGTCATCTCTTAGTCACCTGTTCCAAGATAAATAAACCCAGTTTGTCCAACCTTTCTTGTTGATATAGAAATAGAACAGATTACCAATATTTTTACTAACTGTATCACCCAGCACCCAACTCACCAGGCAGCGCCTTTGTCCATCCCTGCTGCAGTGACTTTGCAATATGCTTGGCTGACATCTTTATATTAATTCCACTTTCAGAAAAACAAAAACCGTGCACCATAGGATACGTCTGGCCTGATCAAACTTGGGTAAAACCAGTAAGACCTCTAAGTAAAGTGTTATGAATTCATTAGGCTGACATTTACGTTCCCAGATGGCTGCTTCTCAATATAATGCATGGGCATGAAAGCTTTTATGGTCCACTCTCACAATGCAGCTAACCGTATCTTAAATTATAAAACAAATGCTTCTTTGAGTATACAGGCACGGCAGCCAAGGAATCAATTAGTCAATGGATCAGAAAATACAATAGTTAACACAGAACACGCTTTAGGGACATCTGGTAATGGGCCAATGTCTTTGAAGAGTTCTACTTAAATCCTTAAATGCCATGGGGGACATGGCGAGCCTGGCTGCTCTAGCAGCGAAGATGTTAATCCGCTAATGCCTATCTTCTGTAAATGGAACACAAGCTCTCCAAGGTACTGCAGAAAGATAGCAGTTGCTGTTAGGAGCTCTTGGCCTTGAGCAGTTTATGCTAGAGGGGCATATGCTAATTACAAAGGAAAATTAGATTTTGGGTGTGGTGTTGTAACAGTTTAATAGTAATCCAGAACTAGAAAGAACTGATTATTTCTTAAGGGGAAGAAATTGACCTTTTATATGTTGTAATAACACTTGGCGACAAGTACAAGAACTTGAGCCTCATAGTACAGTGTATTTAGTGAATACGAAGATATGCGGTATGCAGTTATGACTTTCAGTGAAATTCTTGCTCTGTCCTCTCCTTTAAAGAGACTCTGTAACAAAAAAAAAAGTTCCTCAGGGTCCCAATGAGGCTTCCCCCTCCCTGTAGCTGCAGGCAATCCAGCGCTGGCTCCCCCAAAGCGCCCCCCAATCCTGGCTCGACAAGCCTGACAATTGATATATTTACCTTCCCTGGCTCCAGCGGGGGCGCTGTTGCGGCTCTCAGCACAGAGATAGGTAGAAATAGCCTTTCTTTGTCGGGTCCGCTCTACTATGCAGGCACAGGAGACTTGCACCTGCGCAGTAGAGCGGCCTGACAGCGATCAACTATTTCCGCCTATCTTCGAGCGGAGAGCCGATACTGCGCCTGCGCTGGAGCCGGGAAGGTAAATATTTACATCCCCGCTGTTCGGAGGGGCACAGCGAGACCGCCGTGGGACACAGGAGGACAGGGACACCTCGATAGGATCCGGAGACTTCCCCCACCTTAGGTGAGTACCCCCCAGGGGAACTTTTTTTAGTTACAGGTTTTCATTAACAATGGAATCGCACCAATACCTTCAGTTATCACTGTAACTTCTTGTCTAATAAATAAAGTAGACCTTAAAGCAAACTTGAAGAAAAAAAAACCCTTATGATACAATGAATTGCATGTGTAGTACGGATAAGGAATAGAACATTAGTAGCAAAGAAAAGTGTCTCAAACTTTCTATAGTTTTTTTTTTAATAACATTTCATAATTCTGTCACAGTTGCAGCTTTAAAAGCACACTCTGTCTTTTAAACTATAAAACAAAGCAGACATAATGACCACCTGAACTTTCCTGCAGTAAATCCTTATCTCAAGCTGTCTCTCACTGTTTCTTGACGCTTAAGTGCTTCAGAAAACAGGACTGTATTTGACCCAGTTGGTTGAAGAGCTTGGAGAAGCTCTTTTGCATAGATAACAACCAACTTTTTTTAACTCTTCCTGTACTGGAAAAATATTTGAGACTCTTTTCTATACTACTAATGTTCTATGTCTTAGCTGTACTACACATACAGTTCATTATATTGTACGTTTATTTTCGTTTCAGGTTTGCTTTAAACAGTAACAGCTTACCTGGGATTAAATAAAGCTCTGAACATATTGAAACATACCTATGCCTAAATTGACACAGTGCCTATAAAGTGTAAGGCTGCCTTCTATGAATCTTTTACATCCTTTTTATAATGTTCTTGAAGATTTGAAAAAAAAGTAAGCTCCGCCCCAAATGTGTAAAAAACCACCACATTTCTTTTTGTGGACTGTACTTCCTGGCATAGAAGTACAGGCAGCAGCTGGCACGCGCCCATGTGTCCCCCATCCCCCTCACCATACATCAGCATATGCGCATGCATGGTTAGGTGGGAAGATGTGGGCTGTGGGTATGGTCACAAATTCATTTGTACTCAGGGGAGTAACTGTGTGTCAAGTGGCTCTTTGGCAAGTCTTTGAGAAGCTTCATATACACTGGCTTAACTATAGCCCCTGGGACTCCAGCGGTCTTGGGTGGGCCCAGGAACTGGGGGAGTAATCCTATACATAACAAATACAGAGCGGCAACCAGCATAGGGTTATACATTCCTGAAGCCAGCCAATGACCATGTGGCTTCAGTCCCCACATGGCGATTGCTCCTGGCCCGCCCGCCATCCCCCCCCCCCCCCCACACACACACACACAATTGAAGTTTGAGGGGCCTTACGCCCCTGCTCGTACTCGTATCCATACAACAATCTCTGGAAGTTTGGCTTGAATTCCCGGTTTCAAAGCCAATCCTACTCCTCTCCTATGCCTATTGTGCTCTTACCCAACCCTTCCATTCCTCTACCACACTAACTGCACCCTCCCTTTACCCCTGTTATAAGTTCACCTGTTGTCCGCATGAATACTTACATTGTAATCTGACTGTGAGGAATTACTGGGGCTCAGCGGAGTCCTGCATGTGACAGTAGCCAACACTTTTGAGGAAGAAAGGCTTCCTACTGTGCAACCTTACAAGCAGATAGGGAAGCAGTGAACTACTATGAGGTCACTTTAACTAGTGCAGCTATCATGCTCTGCACATGGAAAAAAAAACAAAAAAGAGGTGTGTGCTCTGTCCAGGTTCACCTGACTATATAATGGCTGCCTAATTGTCTATTGACTAATTAAAATGGCCTAGCAAATGCTGGTTGCATCTGCTTGGCAGAATATGCAGGATCTAAAACTAACTCACCGCCTTCCCTGCAGGAGTTGGCCCACGCAAATCCATTGCATCTCAACAGGGGTGTCACATGTAGGCCTCCTATGCCCCTAGAAAACGGCAAGCAGAGGAGACACCCCACAAGCATCCACTTCCCAGGAGTGCCGCAGCTTCCCCCCAGGAGGGGGAGTAGAGAGATGCAGACAGCCCACCCCCAGGCCTGGATGAAGCCCAGGGGGGACCATCCGCACTGCCCCTTAAAGGAAAGAGTACTTGCCATTTGTGAATTGTCCCCAAGTGCGAGATAATGCATGTCCTGGGAGCATCCACACCAAACTGTGAGGCGGGGGGAAGGGAAGGCGCAGTCAGGCTCTCTAAGTGCTGCCACCACTGGGGGAACCATCAGCACCCCCCCTCCACACACACACACATACCCCACTGCCTCAGAAAGGAAGAATC
The DNA here is from genome assembly GCF_040937935.1 of Hyperolius riggenbachi. NCBI lineage: Eukaryota > Metazoa > Chordata > Amphibia > Anura > Hyperoliidae > Hyperolius > Hyperolius riggenbachi. Next base: position 158,299,420 of record NC_090649.1, read on the forward strand.
ACAAACTGCACATGGAGAAAAATCAAAAAGAGGTGTGTGCTCGGTCCAGGTTCACCTGACTACCGTATATACTGGCTGCCTAATTGTTTTTTTGACTAATTAAAATGGCATAGCAAATGCTGGTTGCATTGCTCCCAGGACATGCATTATCTTGCACCTGAGGACAATATGCGAATGGTAAGTAGTCTTTCCTTTGGGGAGCAGTGTGGATAACCCCCCCCCCCAGGCTTCAGTGAGTTGGTTTTAGATCCTGCATATTCTGGCAGGCAGATGCAACCAGCATATGCTAGGCTATTTTAATTAGTCGATAGACAATTAGGCAGCCAGTATATAGTCAGGTGAACCTGGTCAGAGCACACATCTCTTTTTTTTCCCATGTACTATTATGTTCTGACGTAACAAATGCAGCCTCAAATGTAACAACAACAACATCATCTGCGTCCCTAAATAAGTGCGGCTATCACAATCCTACATAACAAGTACGGCCTTATGCCTCATAAGTAGCAACAGGAGCTTAATTGTCCCTGAATAACAAGTGCATAGAAATGTAACTGGTGTTTACATTGTATACGTAATGTGAGCGGCACACATAGCGTAACTCCCGCTATTTTGTCAACGCACCTGCTGCTAGCATACTGCACGTTAAGCAAATAGTGCAGGGCTGTTTTACTAGAGTTTTGTGAATCTACCCCATGGTGATTTCTGTATTGCAAGATTTCTGTAATGCAAATGTATAGGTCACCTATAGTTGGAAAGTTCAGGTCCCCACTCTACAGCTGGTCTCACCATACACTTTTCTTCGTTATACATTCTTGTACAATCTTACCATTTACATGTTGTAGTATAGCTTACCTAAACAATCTTATCAACCCTTATACAACATAGACATTGGAAAATTGGACAAGATTGTAAAATCAAGATTGTATAGTGTGTGACCAGCCTTAATGGACACTGCTAAAAGTTAGGGTGCCCGAGAGCAAAATCATTGTAGAACCCCAGTGATTCTCAAGTCTATTTCAAAGGCAGCCACTCTGCTCAGAGCTGTACTGTAAAGTGCACTAAAAACTTTAGTAGTTCTTACATACTGTATATGAGTTATTATTTATATTGGTGTTTCTCAATATTATTACAGTGTGTACCTCTAATGACTGTGTTGCCCACTAACGCCCTGTTGGGAATTACATCTTCTCAAGTACCCCTTGACACATACATATTGCTTAGAAGTGCTTCATAGAGAATTTGTGTAAATATGTTTCAACAAACACTAAGGCCTTGTTCTCATAATAAATCGCCAGCGCAATCACAAACGCTGAACGATTTTGTGAGTGTTTTTGTTAGCGCTTTTCTAAGTGCTTTCAGAGGGATTTGAGCTTAGAAAAGTGCTATTCTAAGTGCTTTTGTGTAGCGATGTTTTGTTCACTTCCTGATGTCAATCAGGAAGTGAACTTTTTGACGTGAAAATGAATATTATGTATTTATTCATTAAAGAGCTCAGCAAATCGCTTTTCAAATCGCTTTTTCAATTGCTTAGCGATTTTGCTATACTTTCTATTGAATTGCAAATGCTCTAGAAATGGTACAGGAGCCGCGTTTGCGATTGGATAGAAAGCTCATCGCTTATGTGAGAACACTCACATACCTAACATTAAATAAGCGCTTCTAAGGAAAAATAAGCGAAACTGCTTATAATATGAACAAGACCTTATTTAGGTTATTTGTATATGGTTGATATTTTTTTTTTAAACTTAATACAATAAAGTACCCCTGGGGTAGGCATGCCATGTGTTGAGAACTTAGGATTTATACTTCTTACTGTAACTAAAATTGAGTCAATCATGGGGCCAGATACTGCTGAATCCTCAGCAGCCACTTGGTCTGATGGTGGCTTTAGTTACAAAGCTGGTTGGCAGCCTCACAGCTGTCTACGGGAATTTCCAAGTCAAATGGGTGGGAAAATATACAACGATGCGTAAGAAACTGAAATAACTCTCAGTTCCTTGCTTCAGGTGCAAGTTGAATGCTTTATTTATTGGATCTATAAGAAGATCGAGAGTTCACTATAGTGTAGTTTTTCCAGACTGAAAAAACTTTTAAAGAATGTGTTCAGAGATATACTCACAAGTGTGGGACCCCTCCACCAGTGGTGGACTTGATGCAATGAATGCAGATAAAACAACAGAGGAGCCAAAAAGAAAAAAAAACATAGAAATTGGGTGAAATAGACCTTACCTCATCATAAAATATTCAGCAAAATACTGTTATTAAAATTCTTTATTTCGTACTCCAAAAACTGCGATGAATTTTGTGTGACACAGCCTACTTCCTCAGGCAGTGAAAAGTAGGAGGGGCTGCTGAAATCCACGCTTGTTATCGGCTTTCATCAGCTGCTCCTGTTTTTCACTGCCTGAAGAAGTGGTCTGAGTTCCACGAAATGCATTACAATTTTTGGAGTACGTGATAAAGAATTTTCATGACAGTATTTTGCTGAATTGTTTGTGGGGAGGTAAGGTCTACTTTACACAGTTTCTATTGTTTTTAATTTAGTTGATTTTAATCTTTTTGGTGCCTCTGTTGTTTCATCTTTATTCATTACTTTATTGGATCTACCACTGTAGGAGCTCAAATGAGAAGGAGTCAAGCAAGATTCTCTTCTCAACATAAGTAAGCACTTTCAGTGGATAGAAATAGCTTGCATTGGAAATCATTGTGATATCATTATGATAACTAAAGCCTTCTATGGAAGGTAGCCAGGCCAGGGATCATGCATAGCTTTAAAGAGAATCTGTATTGTTAAAATCGCACAAAAGTAAACATACCAGTGCGTTAGGGGACATCTCCTATTACCCTCTGTCACAATTTCGCCGCTCCCCGCCGCATTAAAAGTGGTTAAAAACAGTTTTAAAAAGTTTGTTTTTAAACAAACAAAATGGCCACCAAAACAGGAAGTAGGTTGATGTACAGTATGTCCACACGTAGAAAAAACATCCATACACAAGCAGGCTGTATACAGCCTTCCTTTTGAATCTCAAGAGATCATTTGTGTGTTTCTTTCCCCCTGTTCTCATGCACTGAAATTTCAGGCTGCTTGTTTCTTCCTGCAAACAGCTTTGCCCTTGTCTATAATTCTTCAGTATGTTAAAGCCCAGCCAGCTCAGAGGACGATTTATCCAGCTTGCAAAAGATAAGAGAGAAGAGAGAAGCTGCTCTAATCCTAAATAACACACAGGCAGTGTGCATAGAGGGGCCCGGAAGGGGGAGTTCATAGCAGAACCACAACACTGAAGAACTTGGCAGCCTTCCAGACACAGGCCGACAAGTCTGACAGGGGAAAGATACATTGATTTATTACAGAGACAGTGATAGTATAAAGTGCTGCAGTAAGCCAGAACACATTAGAATAGCTTTTTGAACTTGTAGGATGATAAAAAACAGGATGCAATTTTTGTTACGGAGTCTCTTTAAGTCCTAACTTCTTACTTCTCCCACAGAAAGCTGACTCCTATAGAAATAACAATGCCAGCATTTCTAGGCCTATTATAACACATTTGTATAGAATGCTCCACAGAGTACATGAACTAATGTCATCAACTCTCCCTCGGAAGAGCTCACAATCTAATCCCTGCCATGACCATAGTATAATTACCCTATTACAGTCTAATCTTCATTGAAACCAATTATCTTACTTGGATATTTTTGGAATGTAACAAGGAACCAGAGTGCAGTGATAAATGTGTGTAAACAACAAAGCAATAACCAGCGCCTGTATACAAATAAGTAGTTGCCAACAATAATTTTTGCCATATTAATGAGGGACTGGGCGACACTAAAGGTGCTGCTTCGCTGAGCAGTACATGGGTAATGATTGGCTTAAGTAATTTTTGGCTGCGGTCAGAGAATTGGAAACTGAAAGTCAAGTAATTAAATACCCAGAAATAACAAAAAAATCTCAGTAGTTAGCATTGTCATAGCAACACAGAAACAGTGCGACACTATATAGATCATTAATATCCAAGAAGAATAAGAATACATTGGAAATGTGCATGAGGTGTGCAGTACACCGAGCTGTGTTTAGTACCTGCCACAGCAAAGCTGAGTAACACACAACCTACTTAATAAAGTCTCAGGTTTCTGCATCTGTGCGTGTGTGTGTACCACAGGCTCAGACAGGGGCGTTGCTAGCCCCAAAAATCAGTGGCACGTGCCCTGGAGCTATTCTGTGGGGCCCCGGATGTCCCCCAGGCAGCAGGTGGCAGTACTCACCTCTGGCCACTTGGTCTTCAGATTGAGCAGATATCTTCTCTTCCGGGCTTCTCCCCCTTCTCCACCACAACACCCAACAGTTACCACAGCACCCAGCATTGCACCACACAGGGCATTTATGTGGGCATACTCTGTGTTATGGTGCCATTCTGGGTGCTATGATGCCTTTATGGTGGCAAGCAGGGAGCTGTGGGGCCTCAATGGGAGGCCCATGAGAGCATGGGAGGGGTTCCATTAAAAGGTCAGGGAACGCTATGGTGGACTGCCAGACAACCTCGCATCAGGCCAGCACACCAATCAGAAAGCCAGGCCAGCCAGCACAGAAGCCAGGTAAAGCTGCCTAGTTATGTGTAAATTCCAGTATTAAAAGTAATGTGGGTTGGTATTGACCGGGGGAGGTGTGGGACTGGGAAAAGTGGCGGGTGGGGACGTCATTATTCCATTATATTGCCAGCCAGGCAATATAATGGAATAATGCAAGAATGGATTCAAAGCCAAATGTTGTGCATTGCAAACAATGATACAGCCCACACAATACACATTTATAAACCCAGGCTAGAACTGGGGCTTTAAAATAATATGTGAACAATGAAGTATTAATGTTATACTTATCTGAGGCTGCTGTGTGATGTTATACGCATTTTTTTCCTGACAATACCATGTTTAAAAGTAGCTTAGCCAGCTATCTTCTGGTGACAATGGTAGCTATTGCCTGGGGCATAAACGCCTGTACTAATGGCCAGGTATAATTTTAAATATAATTAAGATTGACTAATATGATAAAACTATATAATTACAGACAGTTACAAGTTAAGCCCACTTTTTTGAGAATAACCTAAACCCTTTAGTTCACCATTGCATGAATTAACAGAAATCTAATTTCAGTTTGAACTCTCGCCTTGCAGCCCTGGGTCCCCGGTTTTAATCTTAGCCATGGCACTATCTGCATGGAGATTGTATGTTCTCCCAGTGTTTGTGTGGGTTTCCTCCAGGCACACAGTTACCTCCCCCCCCCCCAAAAAAAATAAAATAAATAATATGGATAAGGTCATTGGCTTCCCCCTAATTTGGCCCTAGACTATGATGGACATATAACCATGTCAGGGATTACATTGTGAGCCTCTCTGAAGGACATTTAAAGCGGAATTTAACCCTGCATTTCAACTTTGCTCTAAAACATTATTTACAGCATATTATATGCAACCAGCATTTTTTTTTTACTAGACCAGCATTGGAAGGGTTACACACAGAGCTTTAAAGTTCCGTGGATAGAAATGCAGACGCATCCGAAGTTTAGATAGATACATTTTTAAGTAAACAAATGTAACAAGTGTGGAGTGTGACTCACACGCTCTGACTGTGCAGGAGCTAGAGGACAGCCAGAGAGTGTGTAACATTCACCACTTGTTACATTGTGTTTACTTAAATGTATCTATCTAAACTTCGGATGCGTCTGCATTTCTCTCCACGGAACTTTAAAGCTCTGTGTGTAACCCTTCCAATGCTGGTCTAGTAAAAAAAATGCTGGTTGCATATAATATGCTGTAAATAATGTTTTAGAGCGAAGTTGAAATGCAGGGTTATATTCCGCTTTAAGTGGCAAGACTATATACTCTGTACAGTGCTGCAGAAGACGTTGGTGCTAAATAAATAATACAGTAGAATCCCTTTATAGTAAACTAGGGGACCTGGCCAAGTAGTTTACTATATCAGAAGTTATTTTATCAGAGTTCTTCATACATTGCATACTCCTTCAGGCACATGGTTGGGACCAGGGACTGGTTTTACTATAGCCAGAGGTTTACTATATCAGAGTTTACGATAGCGAGATTCTACAGTAATGATACTTTGCTTTTGTGTGCTTAGAAAGCCACAGTATATCCAACAGAAACAGGGAGAAAGGAGAATCAAATTTTTACAAAGAAAGTAGAACTTCCCTTTAAATACACTGTGTAGTGTATAATGTCAATTGAAGATAAAGAATCAAATCTGAAATGACAAATGGGCTATTCTACTAAAATAGTTTACCTTTGATGAGCTGATTTGCAAAGTTTCCCATTTTCGGTCTTATCTTGTACGCTTTCAGAAAATATATAATATACAGGCATGAGATTATGCCGCAGACTTCTCATTTTATTCAAATTTCAGTATTTGAAGTCTGATGTGAGATTATTGATAATGCTGTTTTCAAACAGATCAATAGAGTACAATTTCTTGCCTTTTTCTGTTCGATTTATAGAACAGGGAGCCCAATGCCATGTACCTCCAGCTGCTCTCCAGTCACCACCACAGAGATTTATATATTTTTCAGAATCCTGTGCCAAGACTGGACTTCAGTACAGTTCTCAGTAATCTCTTTAATCTTTCTCCTCTGGTCAGTACATGCCATACACACGTCTGTGCTCTACACAGGCCAGGGAAATAAATAACTGCATGCATTAATTATTACTCCGCCAAAACTAATTTAGAGCAAAAGGTGTACAAGTGGGTTATTGTATTTGAACTTTCTGCCCAGTGATTGGGTTTTATGAGAAGAGGCTTGTCGCAAATAGGTGAAGAGTGAACAGCAGAAAAGTATTAGGTTTGAATAAAATAATAACTTGGAAAGCAAAGCTGTACTTGTCTCTGTAAATATCTGGCCTGTAGATGGCAATGAGCTACTTGCATTCCTCATAAGATGATCTGTACTGCTGTGTGTTGTTGGTTCCTGTTTATGCATGCTGGACACATGGAGGGAAGTACTGCCTAATATGGAGAGCTGCTGAAGCTTGTAGATAAAACTAGTTCCAGTTATTCTGCATCTGTGATGATTTAGTACAACATGTCTCTCCGCACAAGTAATTTGGCTACAAGCTTATTGGTTGGCGGAGGATATAGTGTAAAAGGTTTCTAATAACTCCCATGGCTGACCGAACATGATCCTACCCCACTACACACATTTCATAATGATAATGTCTTTTTTTCCATGGGGAATAGCAGCATTTACTCAAACTAAATATGAGCCCCTCCCAGCATGGAGCTAGTCTTAACTGCTTGCCAACCAGGGTCGGTTGTAGACTTTTTGCTGCCTGAGGCAAACTTATGAGGATGCGCCCCTCCCCCCCCCCCCTCCCAGTTTGGAATGAGCGCACAGCGCCTGACAATTTACACCGCTTCTTTTTAATGTTCTCAGTCAGCAAAGGAGCATATGCAATAACTTGAGACATGACATGCTGCAGCTTAACACAATAACACACTGGCTGGCTGTGAGTCTGTGACAAACAAACTGCTCACCCTTAGCCAGTCAGCCATCCTCCATTCTTCCTCAGTCAGGACATCAGTGCCACCTCCTCCCTTCTGATGTACAATTCAAATGAAACACTGCTGCTATCCTGCCTCCCCACCTCATTTACTGACAGACTCCTCACACAGCACAACAAGCTGCTTTCCCCCAAGGATGACCTCTTCACCTCGCTCGCTCTCCTCTTGCTTGTCCTCCTACTCTAACTGCATGCTGTAAGTGTAAACACACAGTACAAACATGCTGCCCCGTAATCTCTGTGCCTGATGCAAGTGCCTCATCAGAGAACCGGCCCTGTTGCCAACCTTTATGAGAGGTTGCAACATCTTTTCATACCCTCTCATTGTGCAGTTAGTATAACATGATGTGCAACACACAGCAGGGTCAATTCACAACAGTTTTTGTTCTCTGAGCATGCTCAGTAGAATGAAGGGCTTATGCAGACATTCATTGCACATGCCCAGTCGATCATTTATTATGAGATGTTTAGTGAATTGACCTGTAGAAAAAGTAAAGGTAACAGCTGAGAGGACTGGATCTGGTCTCAGTTATTCCTCGACAAAATACATGGAGGTGGCTAAGAACAGATGTCCGAATGGGTGATTTTATATTTATCTGTATCTCAGATGTGAATAAAGCAAGTGGTGAAGAACAGTGGGCTGTGCAGGGACTGACTTTCTATGGTCATAGCAGGATTTCTTTCAGTGACACCCGCAGTGTGCTTTGCATGCTGGTAGGTAATGGATTAGCACGCTTGTGTTCCACAAAGGTGGGTCTGTGGCAGTGGTTTGCCAGCTCATTCATGTTGAAGCTGATAGGTCTTTGTTTCTTTTTTACTGTAAGGGTTGATATTTCAGGTAAATAAACAACAATTTATCTTCAGTCAGACTATAGCATAACACTCACCTATAACTACAAGTCATAAACTAAAACAATTCCAAGTGCAGGGATCAGGGGCGTAACAATAGACTCTGCAAGGGATGCATCCGCAGGGGGCCCAGAAGATGCATGGGGCCCTGTGAAGGGGAGAAGTTTATTTCCCTGTCCTGAGAGACTGACAACTGATGCTGGGAATACACAATGAGTTTTTTCGGTAGAATTACTGGACGTTTGATTCTCCAATAGTTTTTCTGATCGATTTTCAATCACTTGATCAGAAAAAGGATTGAAATCAGATTGGACCTGTTGGAATTTATCTATCGAGCTATCTATCTGCCAAAAAAACTCATTGTGTATTCCCAGCATAAGGGGACGGAGAGAAAAAAATGTTCTGCTCTCTACACAATTGTTCTAATGATTGCATCTGCCTAGCCATTGATAAGGAATCATACAAAGTTTTGCAGACAAAGATTTGTAGACAGTCCCTATTCAATGTGCAGCAGGTTCTTATGTACAACACCCTGCCCCCAACCTCTCTACCCCTCCCAGTGCTCTGTACTGTAGTCTCGGGAAGTCTGCAAAGACAGTTCTGCTCCATCAGAGATGGACAGAGTGAGTGTAGTAAGCTGAGGCTGGGAGCACACTCCTCCGTTGTTTTTCTGTATGAGTTTTCTGCACACCTTGTGTGCGTGTAAAAACATGCACATTTTATCACAGAAGCTAATGTAATTAATAGAGAAAATGTGAACACTGCCTCACTGCTGTCTGTTTTTATCTGCATGGGGAAAATACATTCAAGTGTGCACTATCCAATTGAATATCATTGGTTCTTAGTTTACCTGTGCAGAAAGCAAGGGGGAGGCGCCTGATTAAGGGGGCCCCAGCCATAGTTTTGTAAGGGGGGGGGGCAGTGAGTTCTAGTTACGCTGCTGGCAGGTATGAATTAAAGAAGAAAATAAAATGTGCTATTGTAAATAAAATCCACAAATTTTATTTGCCCATTTGTCCTGGTTATTACAACACTTAAAGAGACTCTGAAGTCTCCCTAAAATGAGGTTTTTATTTAAAAAACCTCATTAGCATTATAGTCTCTCTTAAAACGCCGCAGAACCACGGCTGAAAACCCTCTCAATCACCCCAAACTCACGGGGGTACAGGAAAGGTAAAATCCACCACTTTCTTGGTCGTGGATTTTGCTGATACCTCTATGCGCGTCAATCAGCGCGTATCTCCGCCTCTCCCCGCCCCTCTCAGTGAAGGAAGACTGAGGGGGGCGGGGAGAGGCGGCGATCCGCGCTGATTGACACGCATAGAGGCAGAGCCACGCTGCCTCTATGCGGAAGTTGCCTTTGTGTACCCCTGTGAGTTTGGGGTGATCGAGGGGGTTTTCAGCCGCGGTTCTGCAGTGTTTTATGTGGTACAATAATGGTAATGAGGTTTTTAAACTAAAAACCTCATTTTAGGGAGACTTCAGAGTCTCTTTAAATTATGTCCCTACTACAATGTATGGCGATAATATTTTAATTGGAAATAGAGTATTTTTTTCCATTTAGTTTTTTATACTATATTAATAATCGCAAGCATTTGTTTACAAAAATAACAATAATATACCCTCATGACATTTAAAAAAATGCCCCTAAGGGAACTATTTATGTATTTTTTTTAAAATGCTGCATGCAGCAGGTTTACAATTTTAGAACAATCACAATGCTGCTGTGAGAACACCCTCAACGGGTTTCTGTAACGATCGGTGTAACACAGAGAGAGGATCTGATTACCGGTGATCTGCAGTATCACAGGGAATACAGATATATACCAGATTATAGATGATCTGCAGTATCACCGATAATCAGATATATAAGCTAACCTCTGGTCACCTGGGAAGTAAGAGTGTTTGGTGCAAACAGTTATATACAGAGGGCTGGGCCTCAGAGCAGTAAGGAGTCCTGCACAATTCCTTCTAGACTCTCCCGGAAGGAGGAGTCAGGCTGAGAGAAGGAACGAGAGTGACACTCAAAGGGGAGTGTCACTACCAGGACTGGAAACCGCCTCAAACAGTAAGGTCGGTTCTCGAGGTCGGACAGGCCAGGTCATAAACACACGGACAGATAAAGTACAGATTCAGAAGGCAGAGGCGGAGTCTAAAGTATAGGCAGGGTTCGGCAACAGGGTATCAGAAATATCGAGGTACAAAATCAGAAGGCAGATGCAGAGTCTAAGGAAGAGCCGGGGTTCGGCAACAGAGTATCAGAATGACAAGGTACAGGATCAGAGTTCAGGAGAGTAGTCAGGCAGGCAGAAAGTCATAACAGATAATCACAATCAAACTAGTACTTTAAACTATCAACAGAATCTAACTAAGTGTAGGATTACAGCTCCAGCTGGTCCCGGCACACTTTAGGATCTGACTCAGGTCTGAGTGCTACCACAATGTGATTGCAACGCCAGACAACCAGCAGAATGACCAGCCTCCAGTATATATACACACAACCTCTCCAGCACCTCCCTAAGTGCTGGACCAATGAGAGAGGGCCGAGTTGTCAGCTGACCAGCCCGGTCAGTTGACCCTCTTCTGGCTGCCATATAGGTCCTGCCTCTCTGCCCGCACGCGCGTCATTCTGAATCTGGACGGACTATGCGTCCCAGCCACCCCAGCACCGCTCTGCGGTGTTTCTGTAACGGGGTCATGTGCTCTAACCGCTGCGTCAGACGCTGCGGTTTCTCCGCGCTCCACCATGCCCTTCACAGCCGCCTCACGCTGAGTAGAGGCGGCTGTTTTTCCGCGCTCCGCCAAGCCCCTCACGGAGACAGCCGCCTCACGCTGAGTAGAGGCGGCTGTCCTTCTGCGATTTCTCACAGTTTCAGTAGCCAAATGCTTTTCAAAGCGCTGGCGATATGAAAAGCGCTCGGAAGAACTCTTGGTGTTCACTAGCCCAGTCTTTCACTTTGTAAACAAATGCCAACATCCCACTGACGCCGGCTTTCATTCATCACAGGCACTGTGATTGGCTTTGGGAACAGCCGTTTGCCTTTCACCAATCACAGATCGGTGGTGGGATTGCGACATAAGTGAACAGGAGCGCACCTGGGATCGCGAACATGGTTGGTAAGTAAATAAATACGCATATCTACGCCCCTGATCTGCAAGTGAAGTTTACAGAGGCGTAGATATGCGTAGCAGGGATCCACACATAGTTAAATTTAAATTATAAGCATTCAAACACAAAATAAGACTTTGGGGTTCTAGGAAAGTCCTACTTAGAAGTAGGGCTAGAGATACAATTGTTTATCTCATCAGTTATACAGTATTTTCAGTTCAGGTTTGCTGTACTATAAAGCTGCCAGTAATATAACAACTGTAAAGGGTTTATACCAATGGTGTGCAAGCATCTACAGTTGGCTGTTGCAGTTATAGGTTTCAGAAAGGATGTCCTAAGATTCCCCCTAAACCCAGGGGGCTCACACATCCAAATACCAGAGAAGAACTGTGAGAGGCACCTGTTTGTCTTTTATTATCATTTAATCTCCTGCACAAGTGGCTATTTAAAATGAGCACACTTCATATCACTGCACGTGACCGAAGATTTCCTTAGGGAAATCTTGTGGTCTGCAACGCAATGTATTAAATAACACTTTGCCTTATGGACATTTAAACAAAGAACAAACATGAATCGTGAACGTTTTTGTCATTATACTTGACATGGATATTAATCCCCTTCCTTGGAAACTGTAAAAAAAAAAAAAAAATTCTTTCTTGCGTATCACAAACGTTCAAAATGCTTCAGCCAGAATTTCAGAGAGGTCAAAGCAATTTGTTCTAATTGAAAACCATCTTTATCTACATAGCAGTAATTTATTCAAGATGTCACCGCATGAAAAGAAGGAACCCTGAAAAAGGTCAGCTCTTGTGGCCCTTCCATAGAGGCACATGTTTAGCGTATAATTACTGGTATGGCAGGTTGCTACGGCTGCTCTTGAAACGGTGTACAAGAGAACGTTTCTAAGGGAGAAGGTGACAGGTACATACAGCATGTAATGTGCAGTGATTCAATGCTTTTAGTGAACTGATCCAAATGGAATATTATTAATATTGATTTATGTAGTGCCAGCATCTTCTGTGGCGCAGTACAACAGAACGCGTGTCAGCTGTGTAGCGGAGGACGCGCTATGTTGCTATGCAGGAGGGCGACAGAGGGACCGTGAGCGGTGCATGCATAACATCACGGGGCAGGTGGGGGAGCATTGCAAACAATGAGATTGTCATGGGATCGGCATCGCTGGAGTTGAGTAGATCCATCCAGCGGATTGCTTAGAGGGTAGGTGGTCACCGCCTGCCGTACACACGCTTGATTGTCGGCTAAAGCAGTTGTTATCGGCCACCTCAGCCGACTTAACTAAGGCATATGTACAAGGCTTAAAGGTTTAAGGGATAGGACAGTAGGTGAAGGGAAGCTGTGTATGAGATGGTTATTGTTGTAGAGCTTGCAAATCACAGTGGAATACGTTTTTATAATGAGCAACAAAAAATCGATTTCATTTTAACCACTTCACCGCCCGGGTACAGTATAGCTACGCTCCTTTGGACTTCAGTTCCCCGCCCAGAGCGTAGATATACGCACCCCCTGCTGCTGGCGCCGCTGTCCGCGTTCCCGCTCACACGTGCGCGCACTCCCGTGCTCGTGCATGCCGCCGCCCGCTCGTCTGGAGATCAATGAACGGGAAAAACCTTTCCCGTTCTTGATCTCTGCCCCCCAGCAATGATCGGCTGCTTCATTGTGATCCCCCAGCCTCCCTGAACTTCCAACGCATTTACAAAAAATTACTGTGGCCATCTTGTGGCCAAAAAGTAAAACTACACCCAAAAACATTTTTCATATACAAATACATTATAAATTAACTCATTAACTCCCACACTCCCCAATTGTTACCATTTTTTTTTTAAATAAAAAAAAAATTACAATAAAAAAACAAAACATAAATAGTTACCTTAAGGACTGAACTCTTTAAATATTTATATCAAGAGGGTATAACACTGTTACTTTATAAATTATGGGCTTGTAATTAGGGATGGACGCAAAACTGAAAACAATTCACCTTTATTTGCAAATAAAATATTGGCGCCAAACATTGTGATAGGGACATAATTTAAATGGTGTAATAACCAGGACAAATGGGCAAATACGTTACATGGATTTTAATTACAGTAGCATGCATTATTTAAAAACTATAATGGCCGAAAACTGAAAAATAATGATTTTTTTTTCCAAATGTTTTCCTATTTTCCCATTAAAACACATTTAGAATAAAATAATTCTTGGCATAATGTCCCACCTAAAGAAAGCCTAATTGGTGGTGAAAACAACAAGATATAGTTCATTTCATTGTGATAAGTAATGATAAAGTTATAGGTGAATGAATGTAAGGAGCGCTGAAAGGTGAAAATTGCTCGGATGCTGAAGGGGTAAAACCCCTCAGTTGTGAAGCAGTTAAAGTTAGAGCAGATACGTGCAAAGTGATTTAATTAACTACAAGAAAAAAAATCACTAAATTCATACTTGCATGCATATCCAGTCCTGTTCTTATCAGGGCCGTTTCTTGGGCAGTGCAGGTAGGGCTACCACCCTGGGCGCAGACAGGCAAGTAGAAGAAGGGGGGTGCAGGCAGAAGGACATAACTGCTAGAGAGCTGGTGACGCATGGTGTAGCCAAATGGAAGAGGAAAGAAGATTACCAGCGCGATCATCTTCCTTGACTCCTCCTGGGATGCCTCCGTCAGACGTCATGTCATCAACACGTCACCACCGTGTGATGACACCTGATGTCCTGTAGCAGTACTGCAGGCTGTCAGTGCTCCGTACACATGAAGGAGCTGGCTTGCCAGAGCTCTATTTGCCTGTGTGTTTTCCTGGTCCCTGCTTCCTCCTGGATGAGTGGCTGGTCACTAGCAAGTAGGCAGATCTATTTGTGACCTGTGGCTGTGTGACTGTCCCTAAAGAGTAAGGGTACGCGAGTCCACGGGGGTGGGGAGGAAGGAGGTGCAATTTTATTTATTTTTAATTCCATATCATTCCAAGTCATATATGAAGATCACATGCACACAATGAAGGCGTTTAGAGTGATTGTTTACTGGTACGCATGTATCTGGCGGATCTCACTTCTATTGAGCCAGTGGCGTTTGGCGTTTTAGCTGCTTTAGAAAGGGAACCTCAAAGCCTGAGAATATCTGCACTCTATGGCCTCGATTCATCAACACTTAGCAAATTTGTTAACAACAGTTTGGTAAAATACCGAATTTGTTAACTTCATTTCAGGATTCATCAAAGTTATCTACAGCTGTTAGCGAACATTCGGTAACGATTCGGTAACGATTCGCTAAAACGGAATAAAGTGCAATTCATGAAAAAGAAAGTGGGCGTGGTTTAGCGTTACATTTAGGATTAGTTATCTCCTTCACTGCTCTGTCGTTATTCCTGTCAGATCATTGCTGACAGAGAAGATGGAGCCATTTGAAGTGGTTATGTATCAGCTGAGAGTGATTCAAAGGCGCAGAAGGGCAAGAATAAGGTCTGCAACCATATAAATTTGTAAGAGAATAGATTTATTTGCTATAACACGACATCTGCATTTCTCTTGAATTATCTTGTAAGAGAACACAGGCAGTGTCAGGGTTAACTAATTTGCTAGCTGCACTATATTTTTTTTAGAAAAGGCTCCTATCAAATTGTGGGATTGTCCCAACCACTTTCAGAATCCTGGTCCAGGTGTAAAGCCCTATTCAGAATGTTGCTACGTAGTGCTCAAAGGACTGCCTTTTACCCACAATTCCATGGGAATCTTATGGCCTTGTGTTAAAGTACCACTGTAAAATGGAAATATCGACACGTTACCGAATGGTTACCGAATTGTTATCGAATTGTTATCGAATTCACACCGAATGAGGAAAAACCTTGATGAATACAACTAGAAATCGCTAAACTTCGAATTCGGTAATTTAACAAACTGGAAAAAGTTATCTCAAAGAGAATGATGAATCGAGGCCTATGGCCTCGATTCATCATTGTCTTTGAGATAACTTTTTCCAGTTTGTTAAATTACCGAATTCGAAGTTTAGTGATTTCTAGTTGTATTCATCAAGGTTTTTCCTCATTCGGTGTGAATTCGATAACAATTCGGTAACCATTCGGTAACGTGTCGCTATTTCCATTTTACAGCGGTAATTTAACACAAGGCCATAAGATTCCCATGGAATTGTGGGTAAAAGGCAGTCCTTTGAGCACTACGTAGCAACATTCTGAATAGGGCTTAACACCTGGACCAGGATTCTGGAAGTGGTTGGGACAATCCCACAATTTGATAGGAGCCTTTTCTAAAAAATTATAGTGCAGCTAGCAAAATTAGTTAACCCTGGCACTGCCTGTGTTCTCTTACAAGATGATTCAAGAGAAATGCAGATGTCGTGTTATAGCAAATAAATCTATTCTCTTACAAATGTATATGGTTGCAGACCTTATTCTTGCCCTTCTGCGCCTTTGAATCACTCTCAGCTGATACATAACCACTTCAAATGGCTCCATCTTCTCTGTCAGCAATGATCTGACAGGAATAACGACAGAGCAGTGAAGGAGATAACTAATCCTAAATGTAACGCTAAACCACGCCCACTTCTTTTTTCATGAATTGCACTTTCTTCCGTTTTAGCGAATCGTTACCGAATCGTTAACGAATGTTCGCTAACAGCTGTAGATAACTTTGATGAATCTTGAAATGAAGTTAACAAATTCGGTATTTTACCAAATTGTTGTTAACAAATTTGCTAAGTGTTGATGAATCGAGGCCTATGTGTCTTATGGATAGGCTCTACTCGGTTACATAAGAGGTTATTCAGGAATAAGTAGGCCAGGAGGTGGGCCTGAGCTCAAAAGTGAAATTCTGTTTTCCATTAAATGGTAGTCATGACTACAGGAATGAGCTAAAAAATGCACCTAATGGACCTTTTATCAGTTGACTGAACTGATCAGTTAGCTAGGGTGAGATGGGGTTCTCCAGCTATATATCATCCCAGTTTATGAAAATCCAGGTTCCCACACCATTTCTCATCATCATTAGTATTAGTACAATTCAGCTAATGCCTCTATCAAATACCCTGACTATGCATAAAAGAGGTTTTGTCAAGTAGAGCATTCACTTTCTACTAAGCTTGAATGATCAGCAGTGAAATTACACGCCAAGCCTGTCTACCCCATACAGTATTATGATCCAGGGATTTGGGCAACTTTATTGCATCTTCTCTCTACATTTGATTGTTCTGTAGACTGTAGAGTGATGTCCACGGTGATAGGTTTCATTATATATAGATGACCTTGCTGAGCTTACAACTGGAGAAAAGTGTAATGTGAAATCTTTAGGGTCCACCACGGGCTCAGCACTGAATTACTGCTCATTATTCTTCTTTATTTGTTGGGAATGACTTGACATTTAATGAAAGAGAAAAACCCATTTATTACTTGTTGACGAAATAATGCTCCCGATGGTCTTATGGAAAAGGCCGTAGCACAAGAGGTTAAGACCAAGCTGTTTTTTTTTATTTTTGTGGAATAGTTAGTTCATGTAATTCTGTCTTTTACCACCTCAAGAACATGTATTGCTTCAGATGTACTGTGCAAAGACCTGCTTAGGTCCAAGAGGCTATTCACGGGCTCGCTTTCTGCCTTTCAGCTAACCCACTGCAATTGTAGATAAAAGTCCAGTGTAATGGATAAATGTCATCTGTGAAAATCTATGTTGCTAAGGTTTATATGGGTAAAGAGAAGCCATGTATGTAGTGGTATATGGTGCTCATGTTTATATGGGTAAAGAGAAGCCATGTATGTAGTGGTATATGGTGCTCATGTTTATATGGGTAAAGAGAAGCCATGTATGTAGTGGTATATGGTGCTCATGTTTATATGGGTAAAGAGAAGTCATGTATGTAGTGGTATATGGTGCTCATGTTTATATGGGTAAAGAGAAGCCATGTATGTAGTGGTATATGGTGCTCATGTTTATATGGGTAAAGAGAAGTCATGTATGTAGTGGTATATGGTGCTCATGTTTATATGGGTAAAGAGAAGCCATGTATGTAGTGGTATATGGTGCTCATGTTTATATGGGTAAAGAGAAGTCATGTATGTAGTGGTATATGGTGCTCATGTTTATATGGGTAAAGAGAAGTCATGTATGTAGTGGTATATGGTGCTCATGTTTATATGGGTAAAGAGAAGTCATGTATGTAGTGGTATATGGTGCTCATGTTTATATGGGTAAAGAGAAGCCATGTATGTAGTGTTATATGGTGCTCATGTTTATATGGGTAAAGAGAAGCCATGTATGTAGTGGTATATGGTGCTCATGTTTATATGGGTAAAGAGAAGTCATGTATGTAGTGGTATATGGTGCTCATGTTTATATGGGTAAAGAGAAGCCATGTATGTAGTGGTATATGGTGCTCATGTTTATATGGGTAAAGAGAAGCCATGTATGTAGTGGTATACCTAGCTCAGGTTTATATGGGTACAGATCCCAGGTTTCTTAGCAGATCAGTTACATGCCTGTTGCTTTTTCTGCATTGTTAAAGCATGTTCTATGTTGCATAAAAATGATAGAGAGGTCTGAGATTTTCATGATGACCTGCAAATGCCTTCTGCTTTAAGAAGATAACGTTAAAGATTCTTCATGATTTACAGTACATCTATTGATTACTCTCACCATTGTTACTACAGCCAACTCTTCTTCTCTGAGTGCAGCTTTCCTGTGAAGTGGTTCAGTAGTCAAAGCAGAGGCGCACATCCAGATTGCAAAAGACTTTATTTCATAAAAAGTTACAGGTTACAGTACCACATACTGAAGGAGAGAGGTACATTGAAGTCTTTTGCATTTTGGATGTGCGCCTCCACTATGCCTTCTTTGACTACTATGCGTCTTTTGCAAGCATTGCTCCTATTCTACATCTAGCTCTCCCTGTCCATCTTACATCTTCTGTTTCTCCTCTATTAGGTCTACTGCACATATCTGTATAGTTACATGCATTCATTCACTTAAAGGAGTTCCTATACTGCTGATTAAGCGAGGTGACTCTCGCGGAACTAGTGGGATCTTGTCCTCTGAGGGGATTCCTTGTTCCCTGCTGTGCTGCTGAGATTGACTTCACCTTTTCTGGGCTAAGTATCTCCTATTTTTTGCACTACTCCACTTTATGCTCTTTTTCCTATGGGCTGCTCCTTTGCCTTAATTTTTTACTAGGCATCTTATCACTAGTAATACTGTATACTTGGATAGCAATTGTGCACTTTATTTCATAATCTTATATATACGATATTTATTCGTGTTTTTTTTTCCCATTGCACAGGTGTTGTTTATTGGTCCTGCATCACATTAGGTTGTATACTGAACCCGGGTTCTCCCCCTGTTGGCCTCAATATTGAGCCTACTGTGGGGTTTTATATCTGACAGCAGCATTGTGTCATTGTACAATATATTGCATTTAGAGTGATTGTTTCATATGCAGCAGGGATCATGTTGGAATATTTGCTTGGTTTTTAAATGGTTTTATTCTTTATTGAATCATCAGTACTGTGATTATTAATATACCCAATGTTGAATAAAGATTTTTGTTATACTTTTTCAAATTTTGCTGTGGGAGGTGCTATTTTTTAAGGGCTTTCTTCCTCTACCATATAATTGCTCTTGTTTTGAGCCCTAGCACACACAGTTATTTGGTTGAGGTGTTGCAGACACTCCCTAGAAACGGCTCTGCACTGCATACATGGCTTCTCTTTACCCATATACACCTGAGCAACATATAACACTACATACATGTCTTTTCTTCACCCATATAAACCTGAGAAACGTATAACACTACATACATGGCTTCTCTTTACCCACATAAACCTGAGCAATGTATAATACTACATACATGGCTTCTCTTTACCCATATACACCTGAGCAACATATAACACTACATACATGTCTTTTCTTCACCCATATAAACCTGAGAAACGTATAACACTACATACATGGCTTCTCTTTACCCACATAAACCTGAGCAACATATAACACTACATACATGAGCAACATATAACACTACATACGTGGCTTATCTTTACCCATATATACCTGAGCAACATATAACACTACATACATGAGCAACATATAACACTACATACGTGGCTTATCTTTACCCATATATACCTGAGCAACATATAACACTACATACATGAGCAACATATAACACTACATACGTGGCTTATCTTTACCCATATATACCTGAGCAACATATAACACTACATACATGAGCAACATATAACATTACATACGTGGCTTATCTTTACCCATATATACCTGAGCAACATATAACACTACATACATGGCTTCACGTTACCCATATATAACTGAGCAACGTATAACACTACATACGTGGTTCTCTTTAACCATACAAACCTGAGCAACATATAACACTACATACGTGGCTTCTCTTTACCCATATATACCTGAGCAACATATAACACTACATACATGGCTTCACGTTACCCATATATAACTGAGCAACGTATAAAACTACAAACGTGGTTCTCTTTAACCATACAAACCTGAGCAACATATAACACTACATACGTGGCTTCTCTTTACCCATATATACCTGAGCAACGCGTAACACTACATACATGGTTCTCTTTCCCCATATAAACCTGAGCAATGTATAACATTACATACGTGGCTTCTCTTTACCCATATATACCTGAGCAACGTGTAACACTACATACATGGTTCTCTTTCCCCATATAAACCTGAGCAATGTATAACATTACATACATGGCTTATCTTTACCCATATATACCTGAGCACCATATACCACTACATACATGGCTTCACTTTACCCATATATAACTGAGCAACGCATAACACTACATACATGGCTTCTCTTTACCCATATAAACCTGAGCAACATATTACACTACATACATGGCTTCTCTTTACCCACATAAACCTGAGCAACATATTACACTACATACATGGCTTCTCTTTACCCATATATATCTGAGCACCATATAACACTACATACATGGCTTCTCTTTATCCATATATACCTGAGCACCATATAACACTACATACATGGCTTCTCTTTACCCATATACACCTGAGCAACGTGTAACACTACATACATGGCTTCTCTTTACCCATATATACCTGAGCAACGTACAACACTACATACATGGCTTCTCTTTACCCATATATACCTGAGCAACATATAACACTACATACGTGGCTTCTCTTTGACCTTTGCCTGTTAATATTTAATGGACATATTACCAGTTATAGGGATTTCTGTTTATCACCTGCTAGAGTAAAAATGAGTTCTGCTATCAGTTTACAGATCAAGTGACAATGAAATAAATCCTCTATTATCATTAGTGTAACAGCCCTCTGGAGAACATGATAGGTTGTATGTGATGATGGTTATAACATGCTTATATTTATAGTGTTGTGCACAGGCACAGCTAATAAAAGGACGCTTGTTTATTAGTGTAATTTGTTGGGGTCAGATGATTTGCTCTGTTGGTCTGCTGACAACCATTATTATTATTTGTCACTGGAGACCATTTGCAACAGCAGTAAATAGTGCATGCCACACTGCTCAGAGTGCTTGTTGGGGATATTCTCTGTGTGGGTATAAAGCACAAATCGCAATACTGATAACATGTAGGGTGGGGAAGGGCTGGAATTACACTCTTGAAAGACAACGTGACTTCAGTGACCTTCAAGGACCCAGCAGAGCTGTTTGTATGTAGAGTATGTAGCCTTGCCATCAGTTACATTTTAGCATCTATTTCATGTCCACTTTAAAATCAATATTCAATTAGACACGAGGCCATGATCTTCTTTTACACTTTTGAGTGTTGTCACCCTAAATCTAAAGTAATCATATAAATCTGAGCTTTAACATATAAACAGAGTGGAGGAACATTATAATTTCATCTCAGGGGGTATGGATATTATCTGAAAAGGAGAGACAACACCGGGTGTTGAGTTTAGCTGCCTCTTTTCCGAGAAACTGGTAGCAGGAAAAAAAGGCGCCGGCTCAGGGTGGACGAAAAGGGCACTGCCATAGACTTTAATGCAATAATCGTTAATACGGCGAAAAAAGCAGAAAAAAGGGTGCCGCTATAAATATCGTTAACAACATTAGAACATTACTATTTTTGAAGTATGTTATCGTTTTAGAAGCCTGCAATGTTATAGTTTTTGTCATATTATTTCGTTTGAATGTACAGATTTTACGTTTTCAAAGATATTACAGTTTTAATGTGTAAAAGGGTGTTTCTGCAGAGGGAGTGGCAAGGGTTAGGCACCACCTGGGTGTTGGTTAGTTCTAGGCAACACCAGGGGGAGGAGGTTAGGGTTAGACACCACTGGGGGTGGGTGGTGGTGGTTAGGGTTAGACACCACTGGGGGGTGGTGGTTAGTTTTAGGCACCACCAGGGGAGGGTTCTGTGTGAGGGTAGGGTTGGGTTAAGCTGTATTGTTCAATTATGTTATATATTAACAATATTTAACATTAATATCATTTTTCATGCATTCCTATTATGCATTAAAATGACAGACAAGGTTTGAAAGCCATCTGGATCTGGAAGTTGACACTCTCAATAGTTAGCGGACGTGTCATAAAAGACCCATATGCTAATCACTTTTTTTCTTAATTTCCCCTAATTTTTATTTTCCTAGAATAAAATTGTAAATAAAATGCCTTTTAATCCTCTGGGCGATACAATTATATCGCCCAGGAGGTGGCGCAGCACTATTTTTTAAAATTTTTTATTTTTTAAATCATGTAGCGAGCCCAGGGCTCGCTACATGATAGCCGCAGCGCAGCGGCATCCCCCCACCCACTCCGATCGCCTTCGGCGATCAGAGTAAGCAGGAAATCCCGTTCAGAACGGGATTTCCTGCTGGGCTTCCCCGGTCGCCATGGCGACGGGGCGGGATGATGTCACCGACGTCATGGAAGTCGTGACGTCGGAGGGAGTCCAGATCCACCCCTCAGCGCTGCCTGGCACTGATTGGCCAGGCTGCGCAAGGGGTCGGGGAGGGGGGGGACTGCATGGCACGGCGAGCGGCGGCGGATCGGCGGCGAGCGGCGGCGATCGGAAGTTACACGCAGCTAGCAAAGTGCTAGCTGCGTGTAACAAAAAAAAATTATGCAAATCGGCCCACCAGGGCCTGAGAAATCCTCGTGCGCGATATACCCGGAGCTCAGCTCGGGATTATCGCTCAGGAGGTTAACCACTTCACCACTGAGGGGTTTTACCCCTTGAGCAACAGAGCAATTTTCACCTTTCAGCGCTCCTTCCATTCATTCCTCTATAACTTTATCATTACTTATCACAATGAAATGAACTATATCTTGGTTTTTTTCGCCACCAATTAGGCTTTCTTTAGGTGGGACATTATGACAAGAATTATTTTATTCTAAATGTGTTTTAATGGGAAAATAGGAAAAAATGTGGGAAACAATTTATTATTTTTCAGTTTTTGGCCTTTATAGTTTTTAAATAATGCATACTACTGTAATTAAAACCCATGAAATGTATTTGCCCATTTGTCCTGGTTATAAAACCGTTTAAATTATGTCCTTATCACAATGTTTGGCGCCAATATTTTATTTGGAAATAAGGTGCATTTTTTTCAGTTTTGCGTCCATCCCTAATTACAAGCCCATAGTTTATAAAGTAACAGTGTTATACCCTCTTGACATAAAAATTTTAAAAGTTCAGTCCCTAAGGTAACTATTTATGCATTTTTTTTTATTGTATTTTTTTTTTAATTACAAAAAAAAAAAAGTTGGGGAGTGTGGGAGGTAATGAGTTAATTTTAAATGTATAACTAATGTATTTGTATATGAAAAATGTTTTAGGGTGTAGCTTTACTATTTGGCCACAAGATGGCCACAGTGAGTTTTTGTTTATGCGACCTGCAGGAAGTACGCTTGCAGGAAGTTCAGGGAGGCTGGGCAACTTTTTTTTTCACAATGATCGCGCTGCTTCTCGTAGAAGCAGCTGATCATTGCGGGGGGCTTAGATCAACGAACGGGAAAGGTTTTTCCGGTTTATTGATCTCCGGGCGAGCGGGCAGCGGCGTGCACGAGCACGGGGGCGCGCGGACGAGCGAGCGGGAGCGCAGACAGCGGCGGGAGCGGCGTCAGGTATGGATTTTTCCATCCCTTGGTGGGAACAGGGTGGAAAAAGAGGCGGAGAAATCCGTACCGCTGGGGGTAAAGTGGTTAAACCACCAGCGAGCCAGAAAAATAAATTTGATAGTTTTTTTTTTCACCTACTTTTTGGTACTTCTTCAACTGCAGAGTGCTGAAAAGTTATTTCACAAAGAAGATGAAAAATTATCTCCTAGGAGAAAGCTCAGGAGAAAAAGTGAATTGCATATGGGCCCATTAGCATTATTTAGTGGTTATGTTCAAAGTAAAACACTTTTGTTACAATTCATTTCAGTATAGTGAGCCCTAAATGCAAGCAAAGTAGATGATCTATTAAATCTAGCTTCAGCTCTATCTTTTATTTGATGGATCTGTTAGTATGTATAACCAGCTATTTTACAAAATAACCAATATGCGAGCAGTAAGTGTGATAAAAGATAGACAATTCATTATTTTAACCAGTTATTTTACATAGCGACCAAACCTTCTTGGCTGAAGTGATAAAATATAATATGGAGGGTGCTGGCTATTATTATCTATGATAAAACGTTAATGTGGTTAATTCTTTATTCTAAATTTTTTTTTAAATGAACCGGATGTACTGGTTATTAAGTATAATACATAGTGATTATGCATATTAACTGGTTTGAACAAATTATACGGTAACATACATAATTATTTTTACATATTCACCCACATTCATACATACATGGCTGGCAATTATCATTGTTTCTAGAGTAGACACTGTGGGGCCTCTTCTGTATATTTGTATACTATATACAGTGGAGGAAATAATTATTTGACCCCTCACCGATTTTGTAAGTTTGTCCAATGACAAAGAAATGAAAAGTCTCAGAACAGTATCATTTCAATGGTAGGTTCATTTTAACAGTGGCAGATAGCACATCAAAAGGGAAAAAAAAAAAAAAAACCTTAAATAAAAGATAGCAACTGATCTGCATTTCATTGAGTGAAATAAGTTTTTGAACCCTCTAACAATAAAAGACTTAATACTTAGTGGAAAAACCCTTGTTTGCAAGCACAGAGGTCAAACGTTTCTTGTAATTGATGACCAAGTTTGCACACATTTTAGGAGGAATGTTGGTCCACTCCTCTTTGCAGATCATCTCTAAATCCCTAAGGTTTTGAGGCTGTCTCTGTGCAACTCTGAGCTTGAGCTCCCTCCATAGGTTTTCTATTGGATTAAGGTCCGGAGACTGACTAGGCCACTCCATGACCTTAATGTGCTTCTTCTTGAGCCACTCCTTTGTTGCCTTTGCTGTATGTTTTGTGTCATTGTCGTGCTGGAACACCCATCCACGACCCATTTTCAGTTTCCTGGCAGAGGGAAGGAGGTTGTCGTTCAGGATTTCACGATACATGGCTCCGTCCATTTTCCCGTTAATGCGATTAAGTTGTCCTGTGCCCTTAGCAGAAAAATACCCCCAAAGCAAAATGTTTCCACCCCCATGCTTGATGGTGGGGACGGTGTTTTGGGGGTCATAGGCAGCATTTTTCTTCCTCCAAACACAGCGAGTTGAGTTAATGCCAAAGAGCTCTATTTTGGTCTCGTCAGACCACAGCACCTTCTCCCAGTCACTCACAGAATCATTCAGGTGTTCATTGGCAAACTTCAGACGGGCCTGCACATGTGCCTTCTTGAGCAGGGGGACCTTGCGAGCCCTGCAGGATTTTAATCCATTGCGGTGTAATGTATTTCCAATGGTTTTCTTGGTGACTGTGGGCCCTGCTAATTTGAGGTCATTCACTAACTCCTCCCGTGTAGTTCTAGGATGCTTTTTCACCTTTCTCAGAACCGTTGACACCCCACGAGGTGAGATCTTGCGTGGAGCCCCAGAGCGAGGTCGATTGATGGTCATTTTGTGCTCCTTCCATTTTCGAACAATCGCACCAACAGTTGTCACCTTCTCTCCAAGCTTCTTGCTAATGGTTTTGTAGCCCATTCCAGCCTTGTGCAGGTCTACAATTTTGTCTCTGACATCCTTGGACAGCTCTTTGGTCTTTCCCATGTTGGAGAGTTTGGAGTCTGCTTGATTGATTGATTCTGTGGACAGGTGTCTTTTATACAGGTGACTAGTTAAGACAGGTGTCCTTAATGAGGGTGACTAATTGAGTAGAAGTGTCTAACCACTCTGTGGGAGCCTGAACTCTTAATGGTTGGTAGGGGTTCAAAAACTTATTTCACTCAATGAAATGCAAATCAGTTGCTATCTTTTATTTAAGGTTATTTTTTCGATTTTCCTTTTGATGTGCTATCTGCCACTGTTAAAATAAACCTACCATTGACATGATACTGTTCTGAGACTTTTCATTTCTTTGTCATTGGACAAACTTACAAAATCAGTGAGGGGTCAAATAATTATTTCCTCCACTGTATGTGCACAGTGGTATGTGTGTGTTTATTGGAACTGTTAATTGTATGTCTCCTCTGCATTGATTAGTAGATATTACATGGATACTTACTGCCTATAAAGCATGTAAACAGGATTGTTAGTAATTGGTAGCTGCAACATGTAATTGAACTGCAGGATGTGATAGCAGAGGTGACATTGACGGTTTGTTGCAGGTCAACTATAGATCTGACCGTAATTAAGAGATGCAAAAGAAATGAAGCTCATACAAACCTCTCCATTGAGGTTAGTCAGCTGAAGATAAGCTTGACTACTGATCCAGGTGTAACTATAACTTACTAAGCTTCATTTTCTTAATGGTGGTGCATTGATATCTACTTTCTGGCAAAGTTTCTTTTCTTTTCTTTTTTCATTTCAGGCTTGCCTTTAAGGACCACTATTGTGAAATATATACAAATAAAATGTACATTTTTCCCAGGATAAAATGCAGTATAAATTAAATTTTTCCTATGCTGCTGTCCCTATGGTAGGTAGTAAAAAGCTGAACGATATGAAAGATATGGCATATTTTGGATTTGTCCATCTCCTCATGGGAGAGTCTCAGTATTACCTTCATTTATTTACAAAAGCACTCCCTAAGGGCCCTTTTCCATTACCCTGCATTTTGCGATCCAATTTCGATTGCTAATGGATTGCAAAACGCAGGGTGCAGTTAATCTAATGGAAACGACAGCGGACATTTACATTAGTGCGATCCGATTGAATCACGATTTTGGCCCGAGCGCAATCGTCGTCCTGCTGCGTTTTGTATGCGATTGAGCTCTACTATACTGAGCATAGTAGCTCAATCGCAATCACATTAGTGGAAATTGGTTTGAAACGTGATCATGTTTCATAGTGGAAAAGAGCCCATAACAGGATCTGTATGAAGATGCTGGTGACAGTCCCTATTCATTTGCACACTATTAAGGTTAATGGACTGTCATAGAGACGGCAGAGAGAGGAGCCTGCGGCAATGGGGCAGCGTCGTGACGGGTATGTGCGGCGATTTGTCAGGAGGCAGCATTTTACTGCATCCGCAGTCTCTGGTCCTTAACTACTTCCCGACCGCCGTATAGACAAATGGCGGCTGGGAAGTGGACGCCGCAAGGACCGCCGTATTGACAAAATGCGGCGGTCCTTGTATGGGCATGGGCGGAGCGATCGCGTCATCCGTGACGCGATCCTCCGCCTCCGCTTGGCGCCGCTCACCCGCCGCAACATCCCGCCGGCCATACGGAAGCGCCGGCGGGATGTTAACCCGACGATCGCCGCATACAAAGTGTATAATACACTTTGTAATGTTTACAAAGTGTATTATACAGGCTGCCTCCTGCCCTGGTGGTCCCAGTGTCCGAGGGACCACCAGGGCAGGCTGCAGCCACCCTAGTCTGCACCAAGCACACTGATTCCCCCCCCCCCCCTGCCCCAGATCACCCACAGCACCCATCAGACCCCCCCCTGCCCACCCCCCAGACCCCTGTTTGCACCCAATCACCCCCCTAATCACCCATCAATCACTCCCTGTCACTATCTGTCAACGCTATTTTTTTTAATCCCCCCCCCTGCCCCCTGCTCCCTCCTGATCACCCCCACCCCTCAGATTCTCCCCAGACCCCCCCCCCCCCATGTACTGTATGCATCTATCCCCCCTGATCACCTGTCAATCACCCGTCAATCACCCCCTGTCACTGCCACCCATCAATCAGCCCCTAACCTGCCCCTTGCGGGCAATCTGATCACCCCCCACACCAATAGATCGCCCGCAGATCCGACGTCAGATCACCTCCCAAATCCATTGTTTACATCTATTCTCTCCTCTAAACACCCACTAATTACCCATCAATCACCCATCAATCACCCCCTATCACCACCTGTCACTTTTACCTATCAGATCAGACCCTAATCTGCCCCTTGCGGGCACCCAATCACCCGCCCACACGCTCAGATTGCCCTCTGACCCCCCCTTATCAATTCGCCAGTGCATTAATTACATCTGTCCTTCCCTGTAATAACCCACTGATCACCTGTCAATCACCTGCCAATCACCTATCACCCATCAATCACCCCCTGTCACTGCCACCCAACAATCAGCCCCTAACCTGCCCCTTGCGGGCAATCTGATCACCCACCCACACTGATAGATCGCCCGCAGATCCGACATCAGATCACCACCCAAGCGCAGCGTTTACATCTATTCTCTCCTCTAAACACCCACTAATTACCCATCAATCACCCATCAATCACCCCCTATCACCACCTGTCACTGTTACCCATCAGATCAGACCCTAATCTGCCCCTTTGCGGGCACCCAATCACCCGCCTACACGCTCAGATTGCGCTCAATCAATTCGCCAGGGCATTATTTACATCTGTCCTTCCCTGTAATAACCCACTGATCACCTGTCAATCACCCATCAATCACCCCCTGTCACTGCCACCCATCAATCACCCCCTGTCACTGCCACCCATCAATCAGCCCCTAACCTGCCCCTTGCGGGCAAACTGATCACCCACCCACACCAATAGATCGCCCGCAGATCCGACATCAGATCACCACCCAAGCGCAGTGTTTCCATCTATTCTCTCCTCTAAACACCCACTAATTACCCATCAATCACCCCCTATCACCACCTGTCACTGTTACCCATCAGATCAGACCCTAATCTGCCCCTTGCGGGCACCCAATCACCCGCCTACACGCTCAAATTGCCCTCAGACCCCCCCTTATCAATTCGCCAGTGCAATATTTACATCTGTTCTCCCCTGTAATAACCCACTGATTACCTGTCAATCACCTATCAATCACCCATCAATCACCCCCTGTCACTGCTACCTTTCAGATTAGACCCCTATCTGCCCCTAGGGCACTCAATCACCCGCCCACACCCTCAGAATGCCCTCAGACCCCAGCCCTGATCACCTCACCAGTGCATTGCTTGCATCTATTCCCCCCTCTAATCACACCTTGAGACACCCATCAATCACCTCCTGTCACTCCTTAGCACACCTACCCATCAGATCAGGCCCTAATTTGCCCCGTGTGGGCTCCTGATCACTCGGCCAAACCCTCAGACCCCCTCAAACCCCCTTCTGATCACCTCCCCAGTGCATTGATTGCATCTATTTTCCCCTCTAACCACCCCCTGAGACACCCATCAATCACCTCCTGTCACCCCCCTAGCACTCCTATCCATCAGATCAGGCCCAATACAACCTGTCATCTAAAAGGCCACCCTGCTTATGACCGGTTCCACAAAATTCGCCCCCTCATAGACCACCTGTCATCAAAATTTGCAGATGCTTATACCCCTGAACAGTCATTTTGAGACATTTGGTTTCCAGACTACTCACGGTTTTGGGCCCGTAAAATGCCAGGGCGGTATAGGAACCCCACAAGTGACCCCATTTTAGAAAAAAAGACACCCCAAGGTATTCTGTTAGGTGTATGACGAGTTCATAGAAGATTTTATTTTTTGTCAAAAGTTAGCGGAAATTGATTTTTATTGGTTTTTTTTCACAAAGTGTCATTTTGCACTAACTTGTGACAAAAAATAAAATCTTCTATGAACTCGCCATACACCTAACGGAATACCTTGGGGTGTCTTCTTTCTAAAATGGGGTCACTTGTGGGGTTCCTATACTGCCCTGGCATTTTAGGGGCCCTAAACCGCGAGGAGTAGTCTAGAAAACAAATTCCTCAAAATGACCTGTGAATAGGACGTTGGGCCCCTTAGCGCACCTAGGCTGCAAAAAAGTGTCACACATGTGGTACCGCCGTACTCAGGAAAAGTAGTATAATGTGTTTTGGGGTGTATTTTTACACATACCCATGCTGGGTGGGAGAAATTTCTATGTAAATGGACAATTGTGTGTAAAAAAAATCAAACAATTGTCATTTACAGAGATATTTCTCCCACTTAGCATGGGTATGTGTAAAAATATACCCCCAAAACACATTATACTACTTCTCCTGAGTACGGTGGTACCACATGTGTGGCACTTTTTTAAACCCTAAGTACGCTAAGGGGCCCAAAGTCCAATGAGTACCTTTAGGATTTCACAGGTCATTTTGCGACATTTGGTTTCAAGACTACTCCTCACGGTTTAGGGCCCCTAAAATGCCAGGGCAGTATAGGAACCCCACAAATGACCCCATTCTAGAAAGAAGACACCCAAAGGTATTCCGTTAGGAGTATGGTGAGTTCATAGAAGATTTTATTTTTTGTCACAAGTTAGCGGAAAATGACACTTTGTGAAAAAAACTATTAAAATCAATTTCCGCTAACTTGTGACAAAAAAATAAAAACTTCTATGAACTCACCATACTCCTAACGGAATACCTTGGGGTGTCTTCTTTCTAAAATGGGGTCATTAGTGGGGTTCCTATACTGCCCTGGCATTTTAGGGGCCCTAAACCGTGAGGAGTAGTCTTGAAACAAAAATGACCTGTGAAATCCTAAAGGTACTCATTGGACTTTGGGCCTTTTAGCGCAGTTAGGGTGCATAAAAATGCCACACATGTGATATTGCCGTACTCGGGAGAAGTAGTACAATGTGTTTTGGGGTGTATTTTTACACATACCCATGCTGGGTGGGAGAAATACCTATGTAAATGACAATCTTTTGATTTTTTTTACACACAATTGTCCATTTACAGAGTTATTTCTCCCACCCAGCATGGGTATGTGTAAAAATACACCCCAAAACACATTGTACTACTACTCCCGAGTACGGCGATACCACATGTGTGGCACTTTTTTGCACCCTAACTGCGCTAAAGGGCCCAAAGTCCAATGAGTACCTTTAGGATTTCACAGGTCATTTTGAGAAATTTCGTTTCAAGACTACTCCTCACGGTTTAGGGCCCCTAAAATGCCAGGGCAGTATAGGAACCCCACAAATGACACCATTTTAGAAAGAAGACACCCCAAGGTATTCCGTTAGGAGTATAGCGAGTTCATAGAAGATTTTATTTTTTGTCACAAGTTAGCGGAAATTGATTTTAATAGTTTTTTTTCACAAAGTGTCATTTTCCGCTAACTTGTGACAAAAAATAAAATCTTCTATGAACTCACCATACTCCTAACGGAATACCTTGGGGTGTCTTCTTTCTAAAATAGGGGCATTTGTGGGGTTCCTATACTGCCCTGGCATTTTAGGGGCCCTAAACCGTGAGGAGTAGTCTTGAAACGAAATTTCTCAAAATGACCTGTGAAATCCTAAAGGTACTCATTGGACTTTGGGCCCTTTAGCGCAGTTAGGGTGCAAAAAAGTGCCACACATGTGGTATCGCCGTACTCAGGAGAAGTAGTTTAATGTGTTTTGAGGTGTATTTTTACACATACCCATGCTGAGTGGGAGAAAGATCTCTGTAAATGGACAATTGTGTGTAAAAAAAATTAACAAATTGTCATTTACAGAGATATTTCTCCCACCCAGCATGGGTATGTGTAAAAATACACCCCAAAACACATTATACTACTTCTCCTGAGTACGGCAATACCACATGTGTGGCACTTTTTTGCAGCCTAACTGCACTAAGGGGTCCAAAGTCCAATGAGCACCTTTAGGCTTTACAGGGGTGCTTACAATTTAGCACCCCCCAAAATGTCAGGACAGTAAACACACCCCACAAATGACCCCATTTTGGAAAGTAGACCCTTCAAGGTATTCAGAGAGGGGCATGGTGAGTCCGTGGCAGATTTCATTTTTTTTTGTCGCAAGTTAGAAGAAATGGAAACTTTTTTTTTTTTTGTCACAAAGTGACATTTTCCGCTTACTTGTGACAAAAAATAATATCTTCTATGAACTCACTATGCCTCTCAGTGAATACTTTGGGATGTCTTCTTTCCAAAATGGGGTCATTTGGGGGGTATTTATACTATCCTGGAATTCTAGCCCCTCATGAAACATGACAGGGGGTGAGAAAAGTCATAGATGCTTGAAAATAGGAAAATTCACTTTTTGCACCATCGTTTGTAAACGCTATAACTTTTACCCAAACCAATAAATATACACTGAATGGGTTTTTTTTAATCCAAAACATGTTTGTCCACATTTTTCGCGCTGCATGTATACAGAAATTTTACTTTATTTGAAAAATGTCAGCACAGAAAGTTAATAAAATCATTTTTTTTGCTAAAATTCATGTCTTTTTTGATGAATATAATAAAAAGTAAAAATCGCAGGAGCAATCAAATAGCACCAAAAGAAAGCTTTATTAGTGACAAGAAAAGGAGCCAAAATTCATTTAGGTGGTAGGTTGCAGTGGTCTGAATGGAAAAAAGTGGCCGGTCCTTTAGGGGTAGAAAGCCCTAGGTCCTCAAGTGGTTAAGGGGGCAGAGATTGCTGGTACGGAAGTGGTTAACCGCTACGCCACTGTGCTGCCCACTAGTAATCCAGTCTAAGGAGGGTCCAATGATGAATACCATAATGGTCACTTAGTGAATAATGATATGTAAGAGTATATTATGTACCATGTTTGTTTCTTTCATTTTACAGCACCATGGAAGATGATGGCACCATATAAATCATTATTATTATTATTATTATTATTATTATTATTATTATTAATAATAATAATAATAAATAATACACAGTTCATTATTATTAACTGGATGGTGTTTTTTCTGAGTATCTGGCTTATAAGGAGCCACTGGTGAATGACTGTGGGTGTACTTCCTTCAGGATTCTGTATGCAGTGATTATCTGAGATCTCATGCAGACACTTGTCATCTAACAATAACAAGTAAAAGGCAGATATGACAAAGTTGTGTCTAACGTAGGAGGACATTGCTGCGCTTGCTTTAGTTTGTAACAAAATGTTCTAGTTATTTATTTAAGGTGAACGAGAGTAGCAATATTTCAATTGGCAGACATGGCAAATAAGTTTAAGGCCAGAGATAACCATTGCAGTATGGATACAAAAAAACTTTTCCTAGTCAGCTAGAGAAATACAGTAAATCTCAAATAATAGAATTATTTTTAAGTACGTTCGGGCTATGTAAGTTTTAGAAGATGCATATGTTTACGTGTTAAATAAGTGGAAATAGAATAATAATAATAGTTATAAATGTACACACAGCACACAGTGCTCTCACTACTGAAGTAATACAAATCCATTGGAGCCATTTTAATGCCAGTTTCACAACATTCTCAAGATTCTCCCAGACAGACCAGAAGATCAACAAAATCCTCATGAACTTGCCAGTGATTATTTTGCTCATCTCTACTGGCTAATGTATGATATCACCATAGCCATAACAGTCACACTGACTCTAATAAGGAGGAAGGAAGGGGGCAGGAGGGACAGTTTGTCCTTAAAAAGTTCAATGCCTTTTTTTTGTATTTAACTTTGTATTGAAAATAATGAAAAGCATACAAATGAAAACAAACAGAAACGGCTTGATCCTCAAACAGTGTACTGCTAACAGAACTTATATATAAGGAATATGTAAGAGTTTCTAACACAGATAAACTATGCTGAGAACCCATGTTATTTGTCTTGTCTTAATATACTCTTAAAGTGGATCTAAACTCTTGCACAGGACAGAAGGAAAACAGAGTAATGCACCCTGTATGTATTTAGAGAGTTTAGCCTCTCTAATTCCCACTCATCTGTGTCTAATCACAAGTTGTAATTTGATCTCTCCCCTGTATCACCTGACTGCCACACCAGATAAGCTCATCTAAAAAGCACAGGATGGTAACAATATGCTCGCTTGTATAAAAGCAAGAAGTAGATACACTGCAGATTTACTGCAGGATTTGTAACAGCTGTAACAAAGAAATGTTTTTCTGTAAAGATTATTATGCTGTTGCGTATCTTTTAGAGCAGAGAGGAAGTTCGGAGTTTAGGCCAGCTTTAATATAAAACTATGAGTCTAAACATATTAAGACAATAGGAAGACCTGACTTTGACTGTAGATCATTATAACCTGATGACATAAAAAATGATAAAAAAGCTAAGATTGGTGGTGGATAAGTTGGCGTTACAGTAATGACTAGTCCATGTTGAAGGAGATTGTGCATGTCTTCTCTACATAACTTGAAGTAAATCCCACATGTTGTGAGCGCTCCCCGCTGGAGTTGTCTATCAATCCCTTTCTGCATTATTTATGAGATCTATATTAATGTAAGGCTCACCAGCCTCTGACAGATGTTGGCACAACCGTGTTACCCTCTCAGTCTAAATTGATCGAGAGGCTACCTTTTTTGCATGTGCATATTTAACATCGCCATGCTTGATGTGAGTTGTAACTATGCATAGACTTTCTGTTGTACATCATGTCATTTTACTTACAGGTTTATTTACCAGTAGTACAGAGTGAATGAAAACATTACATTATTAGCATAACTGTAGCCATTATTATACTGTATTGTTACATTGCTAAATGCCTGGCTTTAGTGCCATATACAGGTGTATAGGTTAGGTGACAGGGACGGAGCAGTGCTTTTCAGTGCTGCCACATTTGGGCGCAGCCGGCGCCTCCATAGACTACAATAGGAATCACTCCTATTGCAGCGCTCAGTGAGTTGCTTTGGCGCCGTCAGAAGACGGAGCCGGGGTTGCTTAAAAACACAATAATTCGGCCTCCAGCAATTGCTGGAAGCCGAATTATTTCATTCCCCCACTATCCATGGCGGCCTGGAGGGGGAATAGTAATTAAAACGGCCCGGACTTGTGCAGAAACAGGATCAGCCATATACCGGCTGTATTCTACGCCCAAGTCTACCGGCACCGATTTCAAATGTACTCGACAGGGACCGCTTTTTCAAACATAGAGACCTTGCCACCCCCTTACCTGTTTGCACACACTTTTTTCAGTTGGACAGAGCAACTCTCATTTACTAACTGCTTTTGATAATAAAGAAAGCCCTGAGAATCCCCCATGAGGAGATGGGATAGTCCAAAACCAGATTTTCACTACCTACTGTAATTGACAGCAACATAGGAGAAAAGTAATTTATAGCTCATTTTTCTCTGAAAGAACCATACTTTTTATTTCTATGTGCTTACGGTATATGTAATTTAAATTTTACATTTATTTGGCATCTATCATTCTAAATGTGGCCACTAACGATACTATCTTTTTTCATCCAATTTTAGCAAATCGATGTAGTAGAATGGTAAACGGAGTAAATATATTGAATGGATAATTTAGGCAGTTACCTTATATTACATAGAAATGGTAAGATTGGATGAAAAAGATTGTATCGTTAGTGGCCAGCTTTATTCTATCTATCTATCTATCTATCTATCTATCTATCTATCTATCTATCTATCTATCTATCTATCTATGACCCATATGCAATTAACTTTTTCTCCTGAGCAGGCGCGTCGTTAGGGTCATATATCCGTGGCCTGTGCCCCGTACATACGTTTGGGGTGCCCGGGAAGTCACATCTGGGGTGCACAGCCTGAATTACCTAACTATTGTGGCGGCCAAGCGGTGGACATGGCGGTCGCCATCTTTTGGGTGGCGCTCGCTGCTTATAAACATTCCCAGGCAAGCTCTGGCTTAGCCTGCACCTATTGGCTGAGACTAACCTGTCTTAGTCAGCAACACCGCCCCTTGTTCATTCACGAGCATTTGGCAGGGGCGGCGATTTGAAGTGAAAAGGCAGGGGGCTGGAGCGTGTGCGAGTAGCTCCGTCTTGCACGTGTTGATGCAGAGTATTTGAATGCCCAGCACATGGCGTCCTTAGCCTTGCTCCAGCTCGCTAGCTGTTTCTGTCACCACCAGCCAGCAGGTTTCAAGCATGGAGACAAGCGTGGACTAGGAGCCACAGAGTGCCAGTGTCACTCACCACCTCTAACTGCCTGCTTCCAGCCCAGTGTCTCATCCTTCTCCAGGGCAGAAACAGCCAATCTAAAGCAGAAAGTACATGCAAGGGTTGGAGGTGTGTGTGTGTGGTGTGTGAGGTGTGGTGTGTGTGTGTGTGTGTGTGTGTGTGTGTGTGTATTTTGTATGGGGGTGTGTGATGTGGTGGTGCAGCATCTGTGCTTTAGTGGTGAGACATGGGAGGCTGGGAAGTACCAGTGTGCGGGAGGGGGGGGGGGGGGGGGGGAGGGGTGGTTAGAAGTTTTTTGTTAACGGTTTCTGCATTCCAAATCTGTGGTGTGTTTTATGCATTCAAAATCTGTGGCGTATTGTTTTATGCAATCCAAATCTTTTATGCATTAAAAATCTGTGGCATACCAATTTTATGCAAACCAAATCTGTGAAGTACCATTGTATGCAATCCAAATCATTGGCGTACCGTTTTATACATTGCAAATCTGTGGCGTACCGTTTTATACATTCAAAATCTGTGGCATACCGTTTTATGCATTGCAAATCTGTGGCGTACTGTTTTATGCATTGCAAATCTGTGGCATACCGTTTTATACATTCCAAATCTGTGGCGTACTGTTTTATGCAATTTAAATCTGTGGCATACCATTTTATGCAATCCAAATCTGTGGCATACCGTTTTATGCAATCCAAATCTGTGGCATACCGTTTTATGCAATCCAAATCTGTGGCATACCTTTTTATGCATTTCCAGTATGTTGGGAAATATTTATTTGGTATGTGTATTTTCTTTTGCAGGAGGAAATGATGTCTTGTACAGTATGTGTGCTTTTGGGGGGAAAAATTGTTGTCTAATCACCTTTAGGGTCACTTTGCCTAACTGTGTTTTGGGAAAAAAAACTCTGGGCCTTTTTGAGTTTCTGTTATATTACAGTTGACTACGCCCACGTCATAACCTCGCCCATTCACCCCCCCCCCCCCCGCCATTACATGGCCATGCCCATTTTTGCTGCTGTGCACTTTGCGCGCCACATTCTCTCTGAACTTAGTGCCCGGATCTTTTAGGATCCACTTTGCAATTGTATAAGTACCCAAAGTAGGTAAAAAAGTACTATCTAAATCATTGCAAGTATTTTCTTGCTTGCTGATGGTTTAAAATGCATTTAATTGATCATTTTGAAAATATAATCTAGGAGAAAACTAAGGAGAAAAAGTGAATTGCATATGGGCCTATCTATCTATCTATCTATCTATCTATCTATCTATCTATCTATCTATCGTATACAACATGCTGTAATACAGAGCTCTCTACAATAAGGGCCTGATTTACTAAGGCCTCTCTAAACATCGCCTTATTTACGAAGGCATCTCCAAACATCTCCCCTGGGTATGTCAGAAGTGATTCATTGCTTCTCTTTGCAACCTTAGCAACAGTACTGTATGTACCGTGTTAGGAATACAGTTGCTATGAGGCTCTCCAGAAACTCCCACCTACTGTAGAAGTTATTAGCAGCACAGAGCAAGAGGCTTTGTTATCAATTCCTGATAAAAGATTGCAACCCTCGCCTGCATTGTACTGACGCAGAGGATTGCTGAAAGCTTAGTAAATCAACAGTTGCATGATTTGGGTGTCATGCAGGTATCTGCAGTGAGAAGTGTTTTCCAATAAACCCGGCTGTTGTGGATTTCTTTTAAAAGAAGAGGCTGTTGCTGTGGATGCTGCATACAGCTGCCATTCACAACTTAATAAACCTCTCAGCAACCCTGACTATGATGTACAGTATTCTCATTTACCCAGCGCAAGTGGGGATGGCCTGATACTCGATATGTGTTTGTGCCAGACATTGCTTGAGAAGTCAGCAACCGACATTAAAAGTGAATCCCCCCGCAAGGACAAGCAGAGTGGTGCTTTACTCCTGTAGCTCCCAGCGGCTTTCTAGCGTCCTCTGTGCTCGGCTCCGATGCATCACATGACCTGGTGCGGGTCAGGTTACACACCATGGAGCTGTACGAGGGAGTGAAGAAAAACGGCCACTGGAGGATTCATACGTAGCTTCTGCTGCACACAACCCTGCAATAATAGGAAGGAACACCACCATTTTCCCCTGCCAGGCATATCAGTTAGTTGATACTGCCAGATGCCCGAGATCCAGTTAACCAGGACTTTACTGTAATATGATCCTGGTGACAGTGGCAAACCTTAACCACATGCCAGCACCCAGCAGAGTCCATGTTTGCTGAATAATTTATATCATCCCCACTAAAGGTGTTTGGAGATGTCTAAATTAGGCCCCAATAACCTAAATCCAGGATGGTCACCGTTTATTAGAAAACCTCAGTGTGAGCACCTACATGAGGCTGAAATAAAGGAAGTTTGCATCACCTTGAAATTACTATCATCTCAGAAACCGTCCACAGTGTCGAGAGCTTCTGAACTGGGTATGCGATAAGTCAATATGGGCAACCACTAGCTTGCGATCTGCTTAAGAGAGCAGATTCTAGCCCTCTTGCGCAGGCGCGGAGCTAGGGGGGGTCGGTGTAGGTCAAGTGCCCCCGGGCGCCGGGTCCCTAAGGGCGCCCAGCTGAGCTGATTTTTTTTTCTCTGCGGAGGGGAGCAGCGCAGAGAAGAGAAGATGGAGAGCTATGCGGACGGTGGAGAAGAGGGCCATCTCCCCCCCTTCTCTCACCTTAGGGCTCTCCCTCCCTCCCTCGCTGTCCCCTCCATTATTGTCCGGGTGTCTGGCGCAGCGGGCGGGACTTACCTCCGTCTCGCTCCAGCGCCGGCCGGAAGTTCAGGTCCCGCAGCCGCTGCTCTGGTCTGGACTAGACCAGAGTAGCGGCAGATTCATCCGCGCTGCGACGAGACGGAGGTAAGTTCCGCCCGCCGCTGCTAGCACCCGGACATTAATGGAGGGGTCAGCGAGGGAGGGAGAGCAGCTCTCCCTCTTCTCTGCGCTGCTCCCCTCCTGCTGGGGAGCCAGGGAGGGGGACACCTGGCTACCTACTCTGGGCACATATATACCCCTGGCTACATATACTGGGCATATATTTCCCTGGCTACACATACTGGGCATATATACCCCCTGGCTACATATACTGGGCATATATACCCCTGGCTACATATACTGGGCATATATACCCCCTGGCTACATATACTAGGCATATATACCCCCTGGCTACATGGACTGGGCATATATACCCCCTGGCTACATATACTGGGCATATATACCCCTGGCTACATATACTGGGCATATATACCCCCTGGCTACATATACTGGGCATATATACCCCTGGCTACATATACTGGGCATATATACCCCCTGGCTACATGGACTGGGCATATATACCCCCTGGCTACATATACTGGGCATATATACCCCTGGCTACATATACTGGGCATATATACCCCTGGCTACATATACTGGGCATATATACCCCCTGGCTACATGGACTGGGCATATATACCCCCTGGCTACATATACTGGGCATATATACCCCTGGCTACATATACTGGGCATATATACCCCTGGCTACATATACTGGGCATATATACCCCCTGACTAAATATACTGGGCATATTTACCCCTGGCTACATATACTGGGCATATATACCCCCTGGCTACATATACTGGGCATATATACCCCTGGCTACATATACTGGGCATATATACCCCCTGGCTACATGGACTGGGCATATATACCCCCTGGCTACATATACTGGGCATATATACCCCTGGCTACATATACTGGGCATATATACTCCCTGGCTACATATACTGGGTATATATACCCCTGGCTACATATACTGGGCATATATACCCCCTGGCTACATGGACTGGGCATATATACCCCCTGGCTACATATACTGGGCATATATACCCCTGGCTACATATACTGGGCATATATACCCCTGGCTACATATACTGGGCATATATACCCCCTGGCTACATGGACTGGGCATATATACCCCCTGGCTACATATACTGGGCATATATACCCCTGGCTACATATACTGGGCATATATGCCCCTGGCTACATATACTGGGCATATATACCCCCTGACTACATATACTGGGCATATATACCCCTGGCTACATATACTGGGCATATATACCCCCTGGCTACATATAC
This sequence comes from Hyperolius riggenbachi, assembly GCF_040937935.1. Taxonomy (NCBI): domain Eukaryota; kingdom Metazoa; phylum Chordata; class Amphibia; order Anura; family Hyperoliidae; genus Hyperolius; species Hyperolius riggenbachi. Next base: position 158,339,421 of record NC_090649.1, read on the forward strand.
TGGGCATATATTCCCCTGGCTACATATACTGGGCATATATACCCCTGGCTACATATACTGGGCATATATACCCCTGGCTACATATACTGGGCATATATACCCCTGGCTACATATACTGGGCATATATACCCCCTGGCTACATATACTGGGCATATATACCCCCTGGCTACATATACTGGGCATATATACCCCTGGCTACATATACTGGGCATATATACCCCTGGCTACATATACTGGGCATATATACCCCCTGACTACATATACTGGGCATATATACCCCTGGCTACATATACTGGGCATATATACCCCCTGGCTACATATACTGGGCATATATACCCCCTGGCTACATATACTGGGCATATATACCCCTGCCTACATATACTGGGCATATATACCACTGCCTACATATACTGGGCATATATACCCCCTGATTACATATACTGGGCATATATACCCCTGGCTACATATACTGGGCATATATACCCCTGGCTACATATTCTGGGCATATATACCCCTGGCTACATATACTGGGCATATATACCCCTGGCTACATATACTGGGCGTATATACCCCTGGCTACATATACTGGGCACATATACGCCTGACTATATATACTGGGCACATATTATTCTCCTGGATACATATACTGGGCATATATACCCCTGGCTACATATACTGGGCACATATACCTCTGGCTACATATACTGGGCACACATACCCCTGCCTACATATACTGGGCACATATACCCCTGGCTACCTGTTCTGTGGACATCTCTACCCCTGGCTACCTGTTCTGGGGACATCTATACCGCTGGCCACCTATTCTGGGGACATCTATACTGCTGGCCACCTATTCTGGGGACAACTATAGACCTGGGGCTACCTATTTTTGGGGAACCACGTCAGATTGAGTGTATTTTGGAGAACTACTGCCAGGTGAGAGGTGTCTACCATATTAAGGGGGCATTCTACCTATTTATGTGAAATGCTGTCTATTTATGTGACTCATGACTGCTGAATTTGTCTTGTTGGGGGCCTCATGGTTACTGAATTTGTCTTGTTGGGGGCCTCATGATTTGTTGGGGGCCTCAAGATCACTGAATTTGTCTTGTTGGGGGCCTCATGATTGCTGAATTTGTCTTGTTGGGGGCCTCATGATTGCTAAATTTGTCTTGTTGGGGGCCTCATGATTGCTGAGTTGGTTATGTTGGGAGCCTCATGATTGCTGAATTTGTCTTGATGGGGCGGGCTCATGATTGCTGAATTTGTCTTGGAACATGCTGGAAGGTACATACTGAGGGAGGGTGGGTGAGCGTGAGCCTGCTAACCTCCATATACATTTGGCTCTACCCACAACCACGCCCACATTTATTATGTGACCACGCCCCTCTATGGCGCGGCAACCTTGACTTTGGGGGGCGCATTAATAGTCTTTGTCCCCGGGCGCTGAAAACCCTAGCTACGCCTCTGCTCTTGTGCCTGCAATCTCGCTTACCAATGGAAAAGGGCCCTAAGGGATGATCCTCGTGTGCGGTTACAGTTGCTGTAGTATTTGTGTCACATTGCTGTTAGCAGTGCATGCCGATGAAGCACTGCAGACAATTTGTATTATCAATCAGAAGCTACTTTTAAAGCTTTCTGTGAAATAAAGCTTTAAATGTACAATAATCATGTAAATAGCTGTGCCTTGAGCATGTAATTTCAGCAAAGTGCTTGATTTACCCGTTTAATGTTTGCCACCATATGGTTTAAAGCAATATTTTTTCCCCCTAGTATTTGTTAATAATTAGTCACCGTTCTTGCTTTACAAAAATTCCATGTTAACTATTTGTTACATACAGTAAAATACACCAAAAAACTACTTTCCAATTTACCTTACAAAAAATTACATATTCATAATCTCATACTTACATTTATGCTTTAGACCATCACATTTTGCAATACCACCCTAATATACACCATATTGTTACAGCGGTACCATGTTACTTTTAGGAAGCTATACTCTGTATGTGGGACAGATGGGAAGACTACAAAAAGAACCAATAAAAGCAGATGCATTTTGTTTCATCTTGACAGAAAGTGCAAAAACAAAGCCATTTTCTAAACACTTCTAAAATGGCTAGTAATAAATTGCTGCGAAACAAAACCCATCACATCTACCTAGAAACCGTTACTGTGGAAACAGGGTGCAGCTTTTTTTCTAACCAAAAATAATTGTTTAGTTTAAGTTGCAGATACATTCTTTTAAGGCAAAGATCTGCACAAAGAAGGGAAGTTACTTTCTGCTAAGCTTAATTACATAGCATTTTATCATCTGTCTGGAACATGATATCTTTCACGTGGGATGCTGCCCCCGAGATGCTACGAAGAAGAGATAATTAGAGGTATTTTGCAATGTGATGCATATGAGCTTTTTGCAAAACAAAAATGCTGTGGATAAAATCTGCGGCAAGTAAATTCGGGCAGTTAGGTGCAACGTTTTAGAAAAAGGTAAGTCGAAGGCGAGATGTTGTACAGGATTGCCCTCTCAGAAATTCACAGCACAGGGAAAAACACACAGTACATAAGTAGGATGCTCTGCCTCCACTTCAAGATAGGAACCAGTCAAATACCAAATACTACAAACATAGCTTGAGGAAGGGAGCTGCCAAGAGGATATCTAAAAATTAATTCATAAAAAGACTACACCAAATAAACCCAGCAAATGTGGAATCCATTGCTCTTTCCTGAATACATGGTGGACATGCCCACAAGTTTCAATATCATGGAATCAAATTGCAAATGTTTTTTCAGCAGTCTTTGCCAACATTTGCTCCAAGGACCTCAGAATTTTTTATATGGGGACACAAAACTACAAGTAGTAAATATGCCAAACAAAGTAATTCAACACAGATGGCTAATATGTAATTCATTTTCTCTCCTCAATTTTCAGCGAGGTGATATGTTAAAAATTCAATAAAATGCCCTTTAAACCACCAGCACACAAAAAATTACTGAAAAATCTTTTTGATAATACTTTTCCACCTACTTTTTGGTACTTTTTCCATTGAAGAGTGTGGAAAGTTATTTTAACGAGAAAATGAAAAAATTATCTCCTTGGATAAAATTGAAGAGGAAAAGGATAATTGCATATGGGCCCAGGAGATTTCTCCCAGGGTACACTTTTTCATCTTATCTAACAAATAAAAAGACATGAAACATATCTCAGCATTTACAAGGCACATATTTGGGGCTTGAGCAAAAACCATCCCAAGGAACATGCTATGAAACCACTGGGATGTAGAAATCTCTGCACAGAAAAAGAGTAAGACAAAGAAAAGGAAGTAAAAAGGAAAAAAAAAAAAAGATGAAGGAAAACAAAAAGGATATAAGAACCTCATCACAGTGAATTGCATAATAATGAGCATCAAACAATAGCAGCAAACAGGGGAGTTGCTAGGATCTTCAGATATCCGGGACACTTTTGGGCACTCCAGATGGAAAATGGGTGTGGCCATGCACAATATATGGGTGGGGCCAAATTTGAATGAACTTAACAGCGGTCTAAGTAGGCCTGCCCAGCAAAATGTTGGATGAACTCCCCTCTGCATTAATACAAAAAAACAAAAAAAAAAAAACAATTGCAGCATATCATATAAATTGGCAGTATCACTTAAAGGAATACTATCAATGCCCAAGTGTTCTAGAATGACAATGTACAAATAATGTCTAAGTAGCTGTGTAAACATTTTCCTACTTTTCATGTTAAATTTCAGAGGCAAAAGCTTTAATTTATTGAGTAGGATTTCAGGGGCAAACCCAGGATTTTCAAGGGGGGGGGGGATTCCTGAAAGGTCTCCCTCAGCCACGCACAATACAGTATAATAATATGGTGGGACATCATGCTGTGTACACATAATGTAATTTCCCATCCAACCAACCGACAACGGGATCGATTAGGAGCAGTTTGTATACAGATAATAATGAGGACAGCTGACATTGGTAATGAAGGGGAAACTGAAGCATTCGCACAGCAGAGCACAGGGCTGTGCTCATACCTGACATTGTTAAGTTCCCCTGGGCTGCTCCATTCTCTGTACACATGCTGCTGCTCCATTCAAAGTCAACTGTAGCAGGGAAAGAAAGGGGCGGTGCTGTAAGCTGCAGGATGCCTCCAGATATTCTGGTGTCTCAACTTGTGACTTTCCCCAGACACTGGACTGGACCTTGTTTGATGGGGGATTCTGGGCAGCTGTACTCCCCCCCCCCCTTGCATTTGCCTATGGGTTTAGCTATATTGGGACAAATCGATTGCAGAAGGGGTGTCTGCTTCAATGCACAGTCAGTGTTGCATATCAGACTACAGACTATCTTTCTCAGAAAGCAAAAACTTTATGAAAAGCTGTGACAAAAGCTGTGAGTTACACCCAGGGTTAACTGATCAAGTGTGAGGGGAATTTCCCCTCTCCTCACGGCTCATTCTGCCATCAGTTTTGGCGTCAGTAAAGTTTGATAGTATTTTGATAACAGTAAACAAAGAGGTTGCCAGTGAAATGTATACACAAGTACTTAGCTGCACTTCCCAAACAATTCCTATCTCAGTTGAAAAAAATATGTAGATCGATAGTGTTCCTTTAAAAAGAAAACCTGAACTGAAAATAAAAAGTCAAAATAAACATATACAGATCATACTTACCTCCCATGTAGTCTACTCTTCAATTTCTTTCTCCTCTCTTGCGTCCTATTTGTCCACTGTGATCAATGGGATTCTCTGGCCTCCATTTTGAAAATTACCCCATAACAGCTTCCTGGTCTGAATACTGTTAAACTGTTATATCACCCATTTAGAGAAACATGGACATTACCTTGAACAGCTGATATATAACTGACAGCAACTGGTATATTTCATTTCTGACAAAATCTTGTCAGAACTGGAAGGGATCACTGTAAGAGGAAATGGTGAGCTTCTGAGAGGAACTGATGGCGAGGTAAGTATGTAATATTCATTTGCAGCTACATCATGTGTTTATTTTTAAACATTTTACTCAGTTCAGGTTCCTATTAAACATAACTAGGCAGAGTGACCTGGCTTCTGTGCTTGCTGGTCTGGCTTTCTGCTGGGTGGGCTGGCCTGCCGTCAGATTGTCTGGCAGTCCCCTGACCTTCTAGTAGACCCCCTCCCATGCTCCCACGGGCCTCCCATTGAGGCACCACAACTCCCAGCATGCCCCCATAGAAGAACCACAGCTCCCTGCATGCCCCCATAAAAACATCACAGCACCCAGCATGGTACAACAGCACCCTGTATGTTCGCATAGAGGCACCACTGCACCCAGCATAACCCTGATTGATGCACCACAGCTCCCAGCATGCCTGCCATTAGGTCCCACAGCTGACTCTGCCTGGGGACCATCTGGGGCACCCCAAAATAGATCCAGGATATGTGCCACAGATCTTTAGGGCTAGCAAAGCCCCTGGCAGCAAAGTACTAAGAGGACGGTCCTAAAGTCTCCAACAAAGCACAGAGTTAAAGCAGTACTATGCAGGCCAGTGAGAAAAGTACTGCATGCTAAGTGTTTGTGCACTGCAGTGCAACGCAATACAATATCAATGAGTGGTAAAAGAGATTTGTATGTTTATATAGTCCACCGCAGTAAAGACGAGTATTTTTAGCAGGTGCCCATATGTACAGTGGATAGAAACATGGGCCATTATTCCAGCCATTGTGATGTGAGCGCTGCACAGAGTATAGTCTTGTCACTTAACTGTCCCTCAGAGGGGCTCACAATCTAATCCCTACTATAGCCATATGTCTATTTATGAATAGTCTATGTATGCATAGTAGTCTAGGGCCAATTTAGGGGGTCATTTTTTTTTTATTAAAATAAAAAAAATGATAACTAGCAGCAGCAATCAAATAACACCAAAAGAAAGCTATTTGTGAGAAGAAAAGGTAAAATTAATTTGGGTGCTAAGTTGTATGACTGAGCAATAAACCGTTACATTTGTGGCGAATTGTAAAAAATGGCCTGGTCACTAGGGGGGTATAAATCTCTGGTCCTGAAGTGGTTAAACACCTTAATTTATCTGCATCTTCTGTGGGATAAAAATATAGGTGCAGATAGTTTAAGCAGCCAGCAAAACTCATAAACGGCAGTAAAGCTTACATTTAACTGATGAGAGAGAAGGCAAGAGAACAATCTCTATTGTAAACAACACATCAATAATGTCACCCTTGCAAGAAGAAACAGGAGCTTCAAGATTCAAGTCTTTAGCTAAAGCTGTTTGATGCTTTCCTGCAGCCGTCTATGACCAGCAGACTGTTTATCACTTGATATGAGGGCTGCCAGTTCTCAACTGCAACTGTAAGCTGCTCAATCTAATCTTACAGTGTACCCGAGGCAATGTCATGTGACATGATAAGATAAACATGCATATGTACAGTACAAATCATATTAATAACCAGGCTGTTTTACATGTTTTATTTTGCTGCTTGAAAGAGTTCATTTCTAGGCATGGAAGTGATAGCTTCTGTCTTGTTACATGTCGGGAATATAGTAAACATCACAGAAAAGCCAATTATAGCCATAAAAGTTTTCCTGGCAGAATACAACTTCTGAGGGCAGGGAAAGATAAAATATATGAACTTTTTACCTTTATCTAACTCTGGGACACTTAATAGGCTGCCACTGATTAGACACAGTAAAAACAATCCATCCTACTTTGTAAATGTTTAACCACTTGAGGACCGTGGGCTTTAAACCCCCTTAAGGACCAGGCACTTTTTTTCCATTCAGACCACTGCAGCTTTCACGGTTTATTGCTCGCTCATACAACCTACCACCTAAATGAATTTTGGCTCCTTTTCTTGTCACTAATAAAGCTTTCTTTTGGTGCTATTTAATTGCTGCTGCGATTTTTAACTTTTTATTATATTCATCAAAAAAGACATGAATTTTGTCAAAAAAAATGATTTTTTTTACTTTTTGTGCTGACATTTTTCAAATAAAGTAAAATTTCTGTATACATGCAGCGCGAAAAATGTGGACAAACATGTTTTTGATTAAAAAAAACCCCATTCAGTGTATATTTATTGGTTTGGGTAAAAGTTATAGCGTTTACAAATTATGGTGCAAAAAGTGAATTTTCCCATTTTCAAGCATCTATGACTTTTCTGACCCCCTGTCATGTTTCATGAGGGGCTAGAATTCCAGGATAGTATAAATACCCCCCAAATGACCCCATTTTGGAAAGAAGACATCCCAAAGTATTCACTGAGAGGCATAGTGAGTTCATAGAAGATATTATTTTTTGTCACAAGTAAGCGGAAAATGACACTTTGTGACAAAAAAAAAAAGTTTCCATTTCTTCTAACTTGCGACAAAAAAAAAAAATGAAATCTGCCACAGACTCACCATGCCCCTCTCTGAATACCTTGAAGTGTCTACTTTCCAAAATGGGGTCATTTGTGGGGTGTGTTTACTGTCCTCGCATTTTGGGGGATGCTAATTTGTAAGCACCCCTGTAAAGCCTAAAGGTGCTCATTGGACTTTGGGCCCCTTAGCGCAGTTAGGCTGCAAAAAAGTGCCACACATGTGGTATTGCCGTACTCAGTAGAAGTAGTATAATGTGTTTTGGGGTGTATTTTTACACATACCGATGCTGGGTGGAAGAAATATCTCTGTAAATGACAATTTTTTCATTTTTTTTACACACAATTGTCAATTTACAGAGAGATTTCTCCCACTCAGCATGGGTATGTGTAAAAATACACCCCAAAACACATTATACTACCGGTACTTCTCCTGAGTACGGTGATACCACATGTGTGGCACTTTTTTGCACCCTAAATGCACTAAGGGGCCCAAAGTCCAAAGAGTACCTTTAGGATTTCACAGGTCATTTTGAGAAATTTCGTTTCAAGACTACTCCTAAAATGCCAGGACAGTATAGGAACCCCACAAATGACCCCATTTTAGAAAGAAGACACCCCAAGGTATTCCGTTAGGAGTATGGTGAGTTCATAGAAGATTTTATTTTTTGTCACAAATTAGCGGAAAATGACACTTTGTGGAAAAAAAAAACAATAAAAATCAATTTCTGCTAACTTGTGACAAAAAATAAAATCTTCTATGAACTCACCATACTACTAACAGAATACCTTGGGGTGTCTTCTTTCTAAAATTGAGTCATTTGTGGGGTTCCTATACTGTCCTGGCATTTTAGGGGCCCTAAACCGTGAGGAGTAGTCTTGAAACAAAATTTCTCAAAATGACCTGTGAAATCCTAAAGGTACTCATTGGACTTTGGGCCCCTTAGCGCAGTTAGGGTGCAAAAAAGTGCCACACATGTGGTATCGCCGTACTCGGGAGAAGTAGTACAATGTGTTTTGGGGTGTATTTTTACACATACCCATGCGGGGTGGGAGAAATAACTCTGTAAATGGACAATTGTGTGTAAAAAAATCAAAAGATTGTCATTTACAGAGGTATTTCTCCCACCCAGCATGGGTATGTGTAAAAATACACCCCAAAACACATTATACTACTTCTCCCGAGTACGGCGATACCACATGTGTGGCACTTTTTTGCACCCTAACTGCGCTAATGGGCCCAAAGTCCAATGAGTACCTTTAGGAATTCACAGGTCATTTTTGTTTCAAGACTACTCCTCACGGTTTAGGGCCCCTAAAATGCCAGGGCAGTATAGGAACCCCACTAATGACCCCATTTTAGGAAGAAGACACCCCAAGGTATTCCGTTAGGAGTATGGTGAGTTCATAGAAGTTTTTATTTTTTTGTCACAAGTTAGCGGAAATTGATTTTAATTGTTTTTTTTTCACAAAGTGTCATTTTCCGCTAACTTGTGACAAAAAATAAAATCTTCTATGAACTCACCATACTCCTAACGGAATACCTTTGGGTGTCTTCTTTCTAGAATGGGGTCATTTGTGGGGTTCCTATACTGCCCTGGCATTTTAGGGGCCCTAAACTGTGAGGAGTAGTCTAGAAACCAAATGTCGCAAAATGACCTGTGAAATCCTAAAGGTACTCATTGGACTTTGGGCCCCTTAGCGTACTTAGGGTGTAAAAAAGTGCCACACATGTGGTACCGCCGTACTCAGGAGAAGTAGTATAATGTGTTTTGGGGTGTATTTTTACACATACCCATGCTGGGTGGGAGAAATATCTCTGTAAATGACAATTGTTTGATTTTTTTTTACACACAATTGTCCATTTACAGAGAGATTTCTCCCACCCAGCATGGGTATGTGTAAAAATACACCCCAAAACACATTATACTACTTTTCCTGAGTACGGCAGTACCACATGTGTGACACTTTTTTGCAGCCTAGGTGCGCTAAGGGGCCCAACGTCCTTATCACAGGTCATTTTGAGGCATTTGTTTTCTAGACTACTCCTCGCGGTTTAGTGCCCCTAAAATGCCAGGGCAGTATAGGAACCCCACAAGTGACCCCATTTTAGAAAGAAGACACCCCAAGGTATTCCGTTAGGTGTATGGCGAGTTCATAGAAGATTTTATTTTTTGTCACAAGTTAGTGAAAAATGACACTTTGTGAAAAAAAAAAACAATAAAAATCAATTTCCGCTAACTTTTGACAAAAAATAAAATCTTCTATGAACTCGTCATACACCTAACAGAATACCTTGGGGTGTCTTTTTTTTCTAAAATGGGGTCACTTGTGGGGTTCCTATACCGCCCTGGTATTTTACGGGCCCAAAACCGTGAGTAGTCTGGAAACCAAATGTCTCAAAATGACTGTTCAGGGGTATAAGCATCTGCAAATTTTGATGACAGGTGGTCTATGAGGGGGCAAATTTTGTGGAACTGGTCATAAGCAGGGTGGCTTTTTAGATGACAGGTTGTATTGGGCCTGATCTGATGGATAGGAGTGCTAGGGGGGTGACAGGAGGTGATTGATGGGTGTCTCAGGGGGTGGTTAGAGGGGAAAATAGAAACAATCAATGCACTGGGGAGGTTATCGGAAGGGGGTCTGAGGGGAATCTGAGGGAGGTTATCGGAAGGGGGTCTGAGGGGAATCTGAGGGTTTGGCCGAGTGATCAGGAGCCCACACGGGGCAAATTAGGGCCTGATCTGATGGGTAGGTGTGCTAGGGGGTGACAGGAGGTGATTGATGGGTGTCTCAAGGTGTGATTAGAGGGGGGAATAGATGCAAGCAATGCACTGGCGAGGTGATCAGGGCTGGGGTCTGAGGGCGTTCTGAGGGTGTGGGCGGGTGATTGAGTGCCCTAGGGGCAGATACGGGTCTAATCTGATAGGTAGCAGTGACAGGGGGTGATTGATGGGTAATTAGTGGGTGTTTAGGGTAGAGAACAGATGTAAACATTGCACTTGGGAGGTGATCGGACGTCGGATCTGCGGGCGATCTATTGGTGTTGGTGGGTGATCAGATTGCCCGCAAGGGGCAGGTTAGGGGCTGATTGATGGGTGGCAGTGACAGGGGGTGATTGATGGGTGATTGATAGGTGATTGACAGGTGATTGACAGGTAATCAGTGGGTTATTACAGGGGAGAACAGATGTAAATATTGCACTGGCAAATTGATAAGGGGGGGTCTGAGGGCAATCTGAGCGTGTAGGCGGGTGATTGGGTGCCCGCAAGGGGCAGATTAGGGTCTGATCTGATGGGTAACAGTGACAGGTGGTGATAGGGGGTGATTGATGGGTAATTAGTGGGTGTTTAGGGTAGAGAATAGATGTAAACACTGCGCTTGGGAGGTGATCGGACGTCGGATCTGCGGGCGATCTATTGGTGTGGGTGGGTGATCAGATTGCCCGCAAGGGGCAGGTTAGGGGCTTATTGATGGGTGGCAGTGACAGGGGCTGATTGATGGGTGGCAGTGACAGGGGGTGATTGATGGGTGATTGACAGGTGATCAGTGGGTTATAACAGGGGAGAACAGATGTAAGTAATGCGCTGGCGAATTGATAAGGGGGGGTCTGAGGGCAATCTGAGCGTGTGGGCGGGTTATTGGGTGCCTGCAAGGGGCAGATTAAGGTCTAATCTGATGGGTAACAGTGACAGGTGGTGATAGGGGGTGATTGGTGCGTAATTAGTGGGTGTTTAGGGTAGAGAATAGATGTAAACACTGCACTTGGGAGGTGATCTGACGTCGGATCTGCGGGCAATCTATTGGTGTGGGTGGGTGATCAGATTGCCCGCAAGGGGCAGGTTAGGGGCTGATTGATGGGTGGCAGTGACAGGGGGTGATTGATGGGTGATTGATGGGTGATCGACAGGTGATTGACAGGTGATCAGGGGGATAGATGCATACAGTACACAGGGGTGGGAGGGGGGTCTGGGGGGGGGGTTTGGGGAGAATGTGAGGGGTGGGGGGGTAATCAGGAGGGAGCAGGGGGCAGGGGGGGGGATAAAAAAAAATAACGTTTTTAGATGGTGACAGGGAGTGATTGATGGGTGATTAGGGGGGTGACTGGGTGCAAACAGGGGTCTGGGGGGTGGACAGGGGGGGAGTCTGAGGGGTGCTGTGGGCGATCAGGGGGCGGGGGGGGGAAATCAGTGTGCTTGGGTGCAGACTAGGGTGGCTGCAGCCTGCCCTGGTGGTCCCTCGGACACTGGGACCACCAGGGCAAGAAGGCAGCCTGTATAATACACTTTGTAAACATTACAAAGTGTATTATACACTTTGTATGTGGCGATCGTCGGGTTAACATCCCGCCGGCGCTTCCGTATGGCCGGCGGGATGTTGCGGCGGGTGAGCGGAGCCAGGCGGCGGCAGAGGATCGCGTAACGGATGACGCGATCGCTCCGCCCATGCCCCTACAAGGGCCGCCGCCATTTGTCAATACGACGGTCCTTGCGGGGTCACACTTCCCGGCCGCCAATTGTCAATACGGCGGTCGGGAAGTGGTTAACTATAAAAGAAAACCATGGAATACTTAAAGTCAATTTTAGGAGTATGAGAATAAATATAAATGTTTATCTCATGAGTTTATTTTCACGGCGGGTTCACTTCAAAGGACACCCGAACTGAGAAGGATATGGAGACTGCCATATTTATTTCCTTTTAAACAATGCAAATTGCCTAGCAGTTCTGCTGATCCTTTGCCTCTAATATTTTTGTCCATGGACACTGAACAAGCATGCAGATCAGATGTTTGACTACTTATGCCACATGCTTGTTTCGGGTGTGTGATTTAGACACTACTGAAAGTTTAGCAGGATGCCAGGCAACTGGTATTGTTTAAAAGGAAATTAATATGCAGCCTCCATATCCCTCACGTGTCAGGCGTCCTTTAAATACTACTTGACAGCATATACCTTATACTGATCACACACTTAGCTATTATGCTAATTTCTTACAATTCTGAAATAAATTGCAGAAGAATGTAAAATAATTGTTTGAATACTTGTACAACTACAGCATTTAAAGTGTTTGTACTCTATTTTAAAAACGAATCGACCATTCTTGATTTTGCATAAATGGGATCACTTTATTTAGTCAAAAGTGCCGCAAAATACTGAATGCGTCTGGCTAGTATAAAAGAGATTGTTCAAGCTGCGCAATCATTTCTCTTGCTACTGCTACAGTCTATTACTGTATACGTTTTCATCCCTTAGGCACATCATTTAAATTGAAAGTCCAATCATTGAAAGATTAAAAAATATATATATAAAAAAAAATGCAAGGGAAGGTCAGAGAAACAAGCACAGCAGCAGCAGGGATTCATCTGTATAGTAACATAGTAACAGCAAGATTTCACATATAAAAACATTAAGTTATTAATAAATTATATAATGCTAATTTAAAGGACTAAGGGAACTCAAGTTCTGACTCGCAGCAAATTTGCCTCAATCTAATGCCTAGTACACACTATGCAATTTTCTGTCAGATTGAAGGTTGAATCGATTATTTACGACAGGTCCGATCTGATTTCCAAACGTTTTTCTGATCTATTTTGTAAAGAAGTGATCAGAAAGTCAGTCAGAAAAAGCATCGAAAGTCAGGTCGGACTTTTTGTGAATAATCGATTTGACATTGCATTGTGTGTTCCAGGCATAACTTAGTGAAATTTTTCCGAATTTGCAGCCAGATTTTGTATGTTACATTAAAGTTAATAGTGCAGAGCTGCCGACTTTTTAGCAGTTAATTGCAAAGCCTCCATAGATACCATCTTCACAAAATTTGCTAGTGGGAATAAGTAAAAAATAAAAATAAAAAAAAAATTTGAAGATCTTGAAGTTTTTGAGACTTTAAAGTTACAATCGGCAGTTAAATGGCAGGTTGATGAGGCCATACAAGTTAAAAATAAATTTTATCATTCTAAATTAAACAAAAAAACATGGTCCCACGACAATATCCTAAATATGGTACACTTTGTGAAAGAGTGTATGCTGACTACGCCCTACTGTGAACATCATGATCTCAAGTTTCTCCAAATACATAGCTATTTGTTAGGCGTACACAATATTTGTGTATAATTACTCTTCAAACATTTATTTATGCCTTTAATGAGTCAAAATACTTATTTGGGCTGTTTTACATATGATTTATCATTTGCTTAAAGGATAGCCGAGGTGACACGTGACATGATCAGATAGACATGTGTATGTACAGTGCTAAACAAATTTAATACGTTAACTAGGCTGAGTTCCTTTTTCTTTTTCTGTGTGAAAGAGTTAACATTTAGATATGCAAATTCCACACTCCCCGCACTCCCGACACTAAGGGCTTGTTTTTAAGCACCGTCAATTTTCAATTTTCAAAATCGCCCTAAAAGCGTTTGTGCAATGATTCCTTATGAGATTGTTCATATCAGCGCGTTTCGACTGCTTTTCGCTCACCAAAGCGCTGCCTGTACTATTTTCTGAGCGTTTTGGCTCAATGTAAGGTATAGGGAAATCGCTAAGTATTTGGAAAAGCGCTTTGTATAGTGATTTACCGAGCGCTTTTAAGAATAAATACATTGTATTTATTATTTCCGGGTCAAAGAGTTCATTTCCTGACTGACGTCAGGAAGTGAAAAAACGAATCGATCATCAAAAGCGCTCAGAAAAGTGCCAGCCTAAAATCGCCAACAAGCATGTAAGCACCAGGAGGCACAAAAAAAATTGCGCACAAAAACGCAAGCGATTTATGATGTGAACAAGTCCTAACTGCTATATATGGGCAGTGACATCACCAACATGGCCACACTAGGGCTAGGTTTAGAAAACCTAGCAATTTTACACACACACACACACACACACACACACACACACACACACACACACACACACACACACACACACACACACACACACACACACACACACACACACACACACACACACACACACACACACACACACTCTCTCCCTATTGCCAGTATTTGATAGATATTTGGCTGCTGTCATGGCTGCAAGTCTTTTGGGGCAAGTTTATACTAACTTTAGAATGTACAGTTTTTACCCAATCAGAAATCAAGGTTTGCTTGCCTAGTATGTAGAGAACGTACCAGGGGTGTCTCTGGTGCACAGAAAATGACTGGAGAGATGTTGCAGTTACACACAGGCACCACAAGGTGCCAAGACCTTTTCCGGTTATGGTTTGCAATATTTTAACTGACTTTTCTAAGATTTTAAATATTCTGAAATGTAAAACTGAGAGCATCGCAGAACCCTGGAGGGAAAAGCAGCTGCAGGTGGCATCATTACTGCAAAATCACTGTTATAATGCAGACATATTTACTGTCATTGTAAGCACATGATGATTGGAACTCAGAAGGAATATATTGATCATGGCATCACTGACAATACTGTGTAGTGTGACACATTGATTGCATTTGTTTCAGTGTTGAAATGATACATCTCTTACCCTTTTGTGTCTTGGAATTTGTCATTCACTTCATAGCTCGCACACTGTTATACATTTTATTCATCATGTTACATCTGTCATTGTAATCAGCAGTTCTGTATTTTGTACCAGTGTCCATATTTTATGTATATGGTTGCCTGTATCATTATGTACCCCTTGTTGTTTTCCTACTTTGTACAGCACCATTGAATACTGTATGTTGGTGCTTTATAAACCAGTAATAACAATAATAATAATTTTACTTAAAAACATGTTAAAGTTCCTGGGAAAAAACGACTGTAATTTAGTTTTAGTAAACAAAAATCCAGATTGGAACATATAGGGCTCGATTCAGTAAACAGTGCTACCCCAGTTAGCACGCCTAAAGGCTTTGGGCGTGCTAACTAGGTTGCTAAGTAGTTAGCACATACAAACTACTTAGCACCGTAGTTAGCACATGCAAACTTAGCACCGTAGTTAGCACAATGCAAACTACTTAGCACCGTAGTTAGGACAGCCAAACTACTACTTAGCACCGTGCTAACTACGGTGCTAAGCTCCATGGTTAGATACCCCTGGTCTTGCTAATTATGATCTTGTAAAAGATAGAATATTTGGAAATTTAAATTCAATCTGAGCTCTATATATTATGTGAGGATCATTATATTATTGTTAACAATACCTCTCATCTTCCACAGTGATAATTGCTGCTGAAGCTACTGTTGGAAAAGTTAGGAGGCACACTGCTACACTGCATATTCTGTCATATGTTCCTTTTCTTTGTTGAATAAACACTGATTTTTTTTTTAAAAACTAGGGTGCTAAGTAGTTTACATGTGCTAACTATGGTGCTAAGTAGTTTACATGTGCTAACTACGGTGCTAAGTAGTTTGCATGTGCTAACTACTTAGCACGTGCAAAGCATGTTAGCACATGCAAAGAGGCTTTCCACTGGCGTGCTAACACTTAACACCCTTTTCTGAATCAAGCCCATAGTCTTACTAGCCATCTCAAATAATTTGATAAGCTGCAGTTCTTTCCATTAAAGTGTAATTGTGCTAAAGTTAAAAAGTCTACTTAGTTCATATTTTACCAGAGTCTACATAATGCTTAGAAGCCATTTCTAGCAAGCTTTGCACAATGATCCTTGAAACAGCGTATAGCCTCCTACATGACTCTAGTGCTATGTAACCTTCCTCTTCAACAATGAACCTTTTTCTGAAAATTAATCTTCTGCTACTGAGATGGTTGCTCATAAAATTGTGAACCTGCAGTTTAGCTGATTATTTTCAGGGCCATTTACTGGCATCCGTAGGGCAGCTGGTTGGATGTGATGACAAAAATTACACATTCTGGAATTAAGCTGTGCCACCTAAATTTAAATCAAATTACTCACAGACAGGGCCGGGCCAAGGCAGAGGCAAGAGAGGCTCCAGCCTCAGGGCACAACCTAGGAGGCGACGCACAACTCACTCAGCTATCATTCCCCTATTGTGTTTGAAGCAGAGAGAAATAAGAAAAGGGAATACATGTCAGTGATTAAAAGCCAGATAACTAGAGATCAAGGTGTTGGGGGAGTTGGGGGCCCTGCGGTGCCTCTTAGTCTAAAAGCAATCAGTGTGTGACGGCTGGGGTGGGATGGATGGGGGGGGCGCATATTGGTGTCTCAGCCTTGGGTGCTGGAGGACCTCGTCTTGGCTCTCCTCACAGACATGGGCATTGAAAGATGAACATACTACGAAACATTACACAATGAGATGTTATTTCACTAAAATCCAGATGATGTACATACGTATTAGCAGTTCAAAATATATAGAATCCCATAGATTAAGAAAAACAGAATTTGGATCTTCCACTGATGATCCTTAAAGCGAACCTGAGCTAAATTTTCACTTCACTTGGTTTCGTGATCTCTGCCATAGTCTGCATATCGAAATAGTATTGATTTACTAATACACATGGCCCCTAACCTTAATGTCCAGCGCTGCAGAATGGGCTGTCTCTGTGTCCCGGGAGCTGCTATTTTGCTTTGTGGAAATTCTGAAAAAATCAGATTATTTCTATCTGAAAATCTTTCCTTGACTTTTAATGTGTGACAGTTGATTTCTGCTTTTAGGTTACTCTTAGACAAAAATGTTTACATGACAAGGTTACAGGAGGAAGATATACGGTAGTTAGTCTACCTAATTTTAACCCAAAGTAATCTGATGTTTCTGAAAATCACAGTTCAGTCCACCTCACCCCGGTCACTATGGCAAAACCCTTCCCTTTTCAGGAATAATACAACGATTATTGTTTTATTGGAATATGTCAAGTCATATTTTGGGAGGTAAGTCCACCACTAAACATCCCCCCCCCCCCTTCCCCCAAATTTTATTGATTTTAATACCAATTGATTTTCTACTTTTTGATGCCCGCATTATTTTACAACTTCTATACACTTATAGATGTCCATCAGATTCGACCAACAGATAGTTCCTTCTTTGATTAGATTTCGATCAGACATGCATCTGTTACTGCCACACAACACAGGATTTAAGTCTGACGAAAGCTGCACAGCTGAAAGCTTACTTACTCTTATTCTTTTAGGCTGCTTTCACAGTGGGACGTTACAGGCGCACGTTAGAGCAGCCTGTAACGCAGCCCAACTCACAGTAATGAAAAATCAATGGGCTGTTCACAGTGCCCACGTTGCGTTACAGTGTAACACTGGATGTTCAATGAAAGTGCAGCATGCTGTGCGTTGTAGGTGGTTTTAGCTGCTTTAGACTGTATGCACATGCTCAGTAAGGGGAGAGTCCGCTATTGTCCCTAGCCACATGGCTAATTAATATTCACTGCACTGTAGTGTTGTACAGATGATGAACAATTCAGATCTTTGATCTGGATCTTTTTTGTGAGTCGAATCATCCGGATCATCACAATGAAGGATTCGGTTTACAATGGATGTCTGGAAGAAACAGGAACTGCAGCTTCTGTGCACAGGCACAATCTTCCTGCTGCATCTCTCCCTTCCCCATTAGCACCCTCAATGTGCCCTCATTCTCCTGCACCTCTCACTCTGCTGCACCCCTGCTTCCTGCTTCCCTAGTAAAATGATTCAAAGATTTGGTTCAAAGATCCAGATCTTTTCAATGATCCGATTCGAGTCATCCGAATCATTGAAAAGATCCAGACTTCCCAGGATAGAACGTAAATGGCGCACCAAAGCATAACGTGGCTCAATCTGACGTCCAACTTCAACACCACCATGCATTGCGTTAGGGGCACGTTATGCGACCTTAACGTCCCCTAAAACGCAACGTCTTGGTGTGAAAGAGGCCTTAATGTAAGCCAATAAATGGTATCTTCCTGATTCAAAACGTCTTGCTTTTACTGATGGATAACACGGTACAATACCCTACTGCCACACACCTGAAATAGATTTTTAATAAATTTCACCTTGAGATGGTTTCAATCGATTTTAGCCAGTGACCGATCTAAATTACAATCAGACAGCCATGTTTTGGCATCAATCTCCGACAGATTCGATCACTGTGATTGAGCCTGCAGAGGACAATTGACAATTGTAGGGGCTCCTTTTCTACCTGCAGTCAGAGCTAAAATACAATGTCTTGGCACCCTGGAGCCGGCTCAGTGTGACACACATATAAGGTGCCCGGGGGAAATAAAAGTGAACCAGCAACAGCCTGTCGCCTCTGATGAAGTGGGTGACCCCGCAAAACAGCTGTCTAGCGGAAGCCTGTTTAAACCCTTGCCTGAATGGACTTTGTATGTGTTGTCACTAGTGATGAAAGTGCTGAATTTGTGGACTGGTGCTCTGCCTTTGCTTCTTTTGGGACCTACATTATGCTGGAACTGCAGTGAGCCCACCACTGGAGGCTACTGGCATTCCTTGCCAGTGATTTTAGTGCCAACCTTGGATCTACATCTTATTAACCCTTTCAGACACTTTAAAGAGGGATAGTCAGCTACAAAATCAAATTCCATTTACCTGCTGCTCTGTGTTTATTATGCATCCTGCAGCCTTATCCCGCACTGCAAGCACTCTAATCTAGTCAGAAATCTTTCTTCTTTAATAAATCTCATCTGTCGGTCTGGCTCTATTTGGTACATTGCCAACAAGAAGAAAGCTTGTTATCACCCCTCCCACATTCCTGCTCCTCACTCATTGGCTGAGGGCAGTTCAGCGTGACATGAGGCTGAAATCTGATCTTGCTGTGCTCACATGTTTACAAAGCAAGCCAGCTATGACAAGGCAGATTTTATGAGAAAGGAAAAAAGAAGAGTAAGGGAGGAAATGACATCAGGATTGGCTTCAGTAAGAGAGAACCAAGATAGCAAATGTTAGGAACAGAATTCTCTTTATTTTCGATATAACATTCACTGAAATCAAAATGTGGACAGTACAATACATGTGTTATGTAGAAGAACAAGTAGTTATCTACTTATATTTTTTCCCCTGGCATAGTATGGCTGACCCTGCTGCTTTAAAAAAGGGGCCTCTGTTACTGTGTACAGTTCACATTTAGAAAAAAATAGTAGACAGTAATTTCAAGCAAGTAGAGCTTCACTGTGAATGCAGTGAACAGCATTTTTCCAGACCTGTCTTTAATGCGGCATTGTACATTGTGATGATCCTGTAGTACGATTAATCTTCCGCAGTCCTAATTTCCTTGCAGAGCCTAAATTCATTGAAATCATAAGCTGAAGAGGCCAAGTGTTCTCATAATTGCCGCTGAGCAATGCTTTATTCTATTTTCCACATTAGCCTCTTACAGCTGCCCGTACAGCTTCTGTATGAGATGACAAGGTAGCCGAGCCCATGAGTTATCACTGCGTTAATTACGCTCTGACTTCAGCAATGCACACCGCGCAACTTACAGCCTTCATTTTCATAACAGTATGAGTCTGTCATTTATATCCAACAGGCTGAAAGCAGCTGAATGAAGTTAGGATGAGATGCTCCAGATGCCAGAATCTCCTGCTCCATTCAGCGTGCACCTGCGCAATCCTTTGCTGAACATTGTTCTGCACCTGCACATCTTGTGTAGCTAAGTGTGCTAAAGCGCTCCGGAGCTCACAGAATAGGCCGCTGACTATTGTCAGGAGTGCCAGAACATACAGCATGCAGAGCTCCTCCCCCTGGCCTTGCTTCTGAAAACTTAGCGAGGATGCATAATTTATTTTCCGTAAGGTTCAGTGATCTTTTTTTACAATCTCACTTAGCAGCATTTTATCCTTGGCGCGGCTTCAGAAGTACGCCTGATAATAATCTGGGCTTTATGTTACTTTACTAAGCTTTACGGGGATGTTAGATAGACCATTAGAGCGCAGTGTTTTGTTAATTCACAAGCCTTACATACTGAGGACCATTAGCTAATGCGCACAATAGGAAATCATTATTCAATGAGCAATTTTACTGAGACACCCACTTGTAACATATAATTCTTCCACAAAAGGCTTAGATCTTAAAAAAAAAAGTCAACTAATTACTTGTCAACTTCTCAATCTCACCAGCAGGTTTTATCCAATTTCCCCTCTATTTCTTATTGTATGCCATGGGAAGTTCCAGCGTTAAAGTCATGGCTGGATTTGAGGCAAGGCCATAAAGGCCATGTCCTAGGGCACCAGGAAGCAAGGGGCAGGCAGTTAAACTGCCAAACATGTAAACCGCAACAGTCATAAACCCAGTCTGTGGCCACACTGCTTCTACAGGGGCGAGCAGTGGAGCACTGGTCCTGTGCTCCACCCCATCCTGTGCTGGGCTCCCCCAAGTACAGCACAGAATGGGGGGCACAGGACCAGGGAAGTACACATGATGGGGGGAGCACAAGACCATAGAAAAGGACCAAGGAAACAAACGAAATAGGGAGAGCACACAGGATGGGTGGTTCACAGAACGGGGCGGTTTGGAGGGTGGGGTTTGTGACAGCAGGCCTTGGGTGGTGAAATGTACAAATCCAGCCCTGGTTTAAGTGCAGTCTACAAAAATAACAGAAAGTTGGTGGACAGAGGCGCTTCACTAGCGTGCACAACTCCTTGTGTATTTTTGCCTGAGGAAGCAGACTTGAGACACGGGAAACGCATTGCAAACTGGTTTTGGAGTAAGAATAAATACTGTTTTTATTGCTCTTATACAATAGTTGTGTTTTTGTCAGTGAGGTAAGTCCACCCTTGCCCCTCATTTTATACCTTTTTAACTTGATACCTTTACTCTGTTGGCGCCTCTGTATTCTATTGTCTAAGAAAGTTGGTGGACTTCTGTTTTGGGAGGTTATTGGAGAAATGGCTCAAGGCAGATTTATAAGCAAACAGTATTGTGGGAACTTATGCAGTCCATGACATGAAACTTAGTGTAACATTTTTAATCTTTAAAAAAAAAGAAAAACAAAAATCACATTTCAAAGCGGACCTGAACTCAGAACTTCCTCTTTGCTCTAAAAGATAAGCAACAGCATAATAACCTTTACAGAAAAACATTTCCTTGTTACAGTTTATAGGGCTCGGTCAGAGATGCTGCACTGTAGTTACTTCCTGGTTTGCTGGGAGCACAGAAGTTTTTAAGGGACCACTATCGCAAAAAATTGTAAAATTTAAAATAAATGTAAACACATACAAATGAGAAGCATGTTTCTTCCAGAGTAAAATGAGCCATAAATTACTTTTTCTCCTATGTTGCTGTCACAGTCAGTAGTAGAAATCTGACAGAACTGACAGCTTTTGGACAAGTCCATCTCTTCATGGGGATTCTCAGCATGGCTTTTATTCTTTATAAAGCTCCTCCTTGACAAGGATTTATTCAAAGAGATGCTGGCCAGCCTCCCTGCACACTTTTGGGCAGTTAGATGGAGCAACTGCCATTCGCTAAGTGCTTTAAAAAAAAAAAAAAAAAAAATCCCTGAGAATCCCCCATGAAGAGGCGGCCAAGTTCAAAACCTGTCGGTTCTGTCAGATTTCTACTACCTATTGCAAGTGACATCAAGATAGGAGAGAAGTAATTTATGGCTCATTTTACTCTGGAAGAAATGTACTTCTTATTTGTATGTGTTTACATGTATTTTAAATTTTAACATTTTCATGATCTTGTTTCCTTTAACCACCTGTGTTTACATATTAGCTCTCAACGCGCTCAAATTACACTAGCTCATTACTTGCTGAGAAGGGAGTATTAGGCTGTTCTCTACAAATACCTTCTGGGTGGATTTATCTGTGTTCTTCTCTCCTGTGCAAGAGTTCAGGTCTGCTTTAATTGGGGGGGTTGGGGGATAAGCAATCCTCTCAGGTCCATGCTCTTATGTGTTGCAGTCAGGGCCGGCCCGCCCATGAGGCGGGGTGAAACGTTTGCCTCAGGCGGCACTTCTGCGGGGGCGGCACCCGCCCGTCCGTGGGTGTGGAGGGCCGCCCGAGCTGGAGGGGAAAGCGGGCAGGAAGGGGGTATTGGGCCTAGCGGCGGGGAGGGGGGTCGGACCCCCCCCTCCCTCGCCTGGGTCCCCCGTCCTCCGCTCCCCTCCAGCTTGTTAGGTCGCTGGCTGGCTGCAGCTATAAGAGGCAACGGGCTGGGATTACTCACCTTCCTTGTTCCAGCGTGCGCTCCACTGACGTCACTTACTGCGGCTCCGCTACAGGCCCCCTGCTCCCAGCATGTCATGTCTGGTAACTGCGAGCGGCTGCTGCAGCAAGTGATGATGCCAGCCAATCACAGAGGAGGGTGAAGCCAGTGTCAGACTGAGCCAATGGGAGGGCGGGATTTCCCCCGGTAGGCCCCACCCCAAAGTCCCGACGTGGTGCATACAAAGACACGGCCAGGCTGGCTGCCGTCCAGCTAAGGCGGGTCTGGGAGGAGGAGCTGCAGGTAGCATGCTGGGAATGGAGGAGGCCTGGTGCTGCTGAAGATGGAGGAGGCAAGATGACTGAGGTGATGGGCTGGCTCACCCAGCCAGACCTCAAGAAGAGAAGTTTTCAATAAAGATCGCCTGGCCACGGAAAGAAGCCCCGCCCACCACTCCCGGTAAGCCCCGCCCACCACTCCCGGTAAGCCCCGCCCACCACGTCCGGTAAGCCCCGCCCCCACACAGCACTTTGGCCTAAATCCTAGTGTCTCTCCGTCCCCCAGCACCCACACTGACCTCCCAGAACCTACACTGACCTGACCTCCAAGCACCCACACGGACCTCCCAGAACCTACACTGACCTGACCTCCCAGAACCTACACTGACCTCCCAGAACCTACACTGACCTCCCAGAACCTACACTGACCTGATCTCCAAGCACCCACACTGACCTCCCAGAACCTACACTGACCTGACCTCCAAGCACCCACACTGACCTCCCAGAACCTACACTGACCTGACCTCCAAGCACCCACACTGACCTGACCTCCAAGCACCCACACTGACCTCCCAGAACCTACACTGACCTCCCAGAACCTACACTGACCTGACCTCCAAGTACCCACACTGACCTCCCAGAACCTACACTGACCTGACCTCCAAGTACCCACACTGACCTCTCAGCACCCACACTGACCTCCCAGAACCTACACTGACCTGACCTCCAAGCACCCACACTGACCTCCCAGAACCTACACTGACCTGACCTCCAAGTACCCACACTGACCTCTCAGCACCCACACTGACCTCCCAGAACCTACACTGACCTGACCTCCAAGCACCCACACTGACCTCCCAGAACCTACACTGACCTGACCTCCAAGCACCCACACTGACCTCTCAGCACCCACACTGACCTCCCAGAACCTACACCGACCTGACCTCCAAGCACCCACACTGACCTCCCAGAACCTACACTGACCTGACCTCCAAGTACCCACACTGACCTCCCAGAACCTACACTGACCTGACCTCCAAGCACCCACACTGACCTCTCAGAACCTACACTGACCTGACCTCCAAGCACCCACACTGACCTCCCAGAACCTACACTGACCTGACCTCCAAGCACCCACACTGACCTCCCAGAACCTACACTGACCTGACCTCCAAGCACCCACACTGACCTCCCAGAACCTACACTGACCTGACCTCCAAGCACCCACACTGACCTCCCAGAACCTACACTAACCTGACCTCCAAGCACCCAGACTGACCTCCCAGAACCTACACTGACCTCCCAGAACCCACACTGACCTGACCTCCAAGCACCCACACTGACCTCCCAGAACCTACACTGACCTGACCTCCAAGCACCCACACTGACCTCTCAGAACCCACACTGACCTCTCCCTGCACCCACACTGACCTCTCCCTGCACCCACACTGACCTCCCTGAACCTACACTGACCACTTAACACAAGCCTTCCCATCACTACACCTAACACTAACCTCACTGTTGCACAAACTGAGGTGACACAGAGGGAGACACTTTTTTACTGCGTCGTGCTGTGCGTGCCACTTTCTTTGGAGCCATGCACAGTTTTTGACGCTACGGGCACGGGGGTGGGGTGGCTATTGAGCGGGCTCAGCAGCCAGTGGGTGGGCTTGGGAGGGGGGGGGGCAGGCCTGATGATGTGCGAGGGGCCCCAAAATTTCTGATTTTGGCCCTGGCGCCGGCACCCGCCTCTCCATGGACGCTGGGGCCGCCCGCCGAGCTGGAGGGGTAGCGGGCAGAAAGGGGGTATTGGGCCTAGCGGCGGGGAGGGGGGTCGGACCCCCCCTCCCTCGCCTGGGTCCCCCGATCTGCACTCCTCCTCCAGCGTAAAGTACCAGCCAGCGTGCATATGACGAAGAGGCAACAGGCGGGGGAAATCACTCACCTCTTCCGCGTTCCATCGCCTGCTCCACTGACGTCACTTCCGGCAACGCCGCCCACTGTATTGTAAGTGGACGGCCTTGCAGGAAGTGACGTCAGTGGAGCGCACGATGGAACGCGGAAAAGGTGAGTGATTCCTCCGCCCGTTGCCTCTTCAACATATGCGCGCTGGCTGGTACTTTACGCTGGAGGAGGAGCGCAGATCGGGGGACTGAGGCGAGGGAGGGGGGGGTCCGACCCCCCTCCCCGCCGCTAGGCCCAATTCTCCCTTTCTGCTAGCTACCCCTCCAGCTCGGCACCCCCCCCCCCCCCCACGGCTGGGGGGGGGGGCGATTTTTTCTAATTTTGCCTCAGGCGGCAAAAAGTCTAGGGCCGGCCCTGGTTGCAGTTCATAAAATGAAACCTACATTGATCAGAGTCAATCAAAAGCACCAAATTAGCTTACTCATTTTACAAAAAGCCATTATCACAGCTTCAGTTTGTGTAAGGTGAGTAGCTGCGTTTCACCTTTAGGCTGGTTTCACAGTGGGACGTTACAGGCGCACGTTAGAGCAGCCTGTAACGCAGCCCACCGCATAGCAATGAAAAATCAATGGGCTGTTCACAGTGCCCACGTTACGTTACAGTGTAACGCTGCGCCATAATATAACGTACTGCATGCAGTACTGTGTAAACGGCAGAGCCGCGTTAGACTGTTTGCACATGCTCAGTAACGTTGGGGAGGAGCGGAGAGCGGCCAGGCACATGGTTAATTAATATTCACTGCACTCAGTGACGTGCAGTGTTTACTTCCTGGAGCGGCCGCTCTGTGCGGCGATTGGCCGGCAGGACCACGTGATGCCGCATGCGTCCAAGAGTGCGCATCACGGCATCACGGACGCCAGAGTGAGCTGCACAACGCGGCTCACTCTGACGTCCAAAGCAGAGAGCACCAGGCGTTGTGTTAGGGGCACGTTGTGCGACCATAACGTCCCCTAAAATGCAACGTCCTGGTGTGAAACCAGCCTTAGGGTAGGAACACACTAGGCAGAATGGCATATGCGCTTTCCACTATGTGCTATGGAAAACGCATATGCAATTCTGCCTAGTGTGTTCGTACCCTGAAAGTTTTATTTTAAAGTAGTCCTTTTGTGTATGATATTTTTCTTGGTACAAGAAAAATATTACTGCTCTCCATAAATGTATTGCAGCTTAATTCATATATTAATGGTAAATGGTTTCATCGGTTAGGAAGTTTATGTAGGTTGACCTCATAATCATCTGTGACCATTTCTGATGTGGTCTGTGGATCATAGCACTCTGGTGACCACTGTCCTATGCCCTATGGAGATGGCCCAAACCTCCGATTTTCGGTTGCAAACCAGGTTCACGAAATTCCACAAAAGTTTGGTTCGCGCAATTTTTCGCGAACCGCAATAGACTTCAATGGGGGGGCGAACTTTGAAAACTAGAAACACTTATGCTGGCCACAAAAGTGATGGAAAAGATGTTTCAAGGGGTCTAACACCTGAAGAGGGGCATGGCGGAGTGGGATAGACGCCAAAAGTCCCGGGGAAAAATCTGGAGTTGACGCAAAGCAGCGTTTTAAGGGCAGAAAATCACATTGAATGCTAAATTGCAGGCCTAAAGTGCTTTAAAACATCTTGCATGTGTATACATCAATCAGGGAGTGTAATTAGAGTACTGCTTCACACTGACACACCAAACTCACTGTGTAACGCACCGCAAACAGCTGTTTGTGTTGTGACGGCCGTGCTGAACTGGTGCGCCCCATGGCGAGAGTGCAGGCTGTGGCGGTTTTCAAGCCCATATGGTCGCCGGGCTGTGGTAGCTCAATGATAGAACAACAGTGACTGTCCAGCTGATCAAATTTGGTCTGTCCACAATGAAGCAACGACCTTATTATCTTTGGTGTGCCGCCCCCCCAGATACTCATATAGCCGGCGGTCATTGCTTCATTGTGATACGCAAGCCCCTTCACCGCGGCAAGGTAATGATCACGAAGGGGAGTTGGCACATGTACATGCCTTTTTGTTTTGTTGTTGCAGCTGCAGTGCAGCCAGAAAAATTAGGCAGGCATGTACACGCACCAGAAAAATTATTATAGCGGCCGCTGCTAGCAGTGGCCTTAAAAATTCAGGAATCCGCCTGGAGTCCTGGACCCTGTTAATGGTGACGGAGAAGGCAGCCAAGCGGCCTGAGGGCAGAGGTGCTGTGTGGGGAGTGACTTAGTACTATTCATCCAGACGTACTATTCATCTCCTCTTGCTCTTCCTCAGTGACGTCAGGTAAGTCCTTCTCCTCCCCCCAGCCACGAACAATACCACGGGAACATTGAGCAGCACAAGCCCCCTGCGACTCCTGCTGTGGTTCTTCTGCCTCCGCCTGCTCCAAAGAAACACCTTCCTCATCATCCGAGTCTGACTCCTCTTCCCCACACAACTCTTCCTCCTCTTCCTCCTCCCCCCTCCGTGCTTCCGCAGGTGTTGAGGAAACATCTGGTTCTGATGAGAATTGATCCCACAATGCTTCCTCCCATAACTGTTCCTGTTCACGCTCCTCCACAGCTTGATCCACCACTCTACGCATGGAACGCTCCAGGAAGTAAGCATACGGGATCAGGTCGCTGATGGTGCCTTCACTGCGACTCACCAGGTTGGTCACCTCCTCAAACGGCCGCATGAGCCTGCATGCATTTCGCATCAGTGTCCAGTTGTTGGGCCAGAACATCCCTATCTCCCTAGACTGTGTCCTACTGTAGTTGTAGAGGTACTGGGTGATGGCTTTCTCCTGTTCTAGCAGGTGAGAAAACATAAGGAGGGTCGAATTCCAGCGAATCGGGCTATCGCAAATCAGGCGTCTCACCGGCAACTTGTTTCTCCGCTGAATATCAGCAAAGCGTGTAAGACCGACTGACATGCCCACACAACTTCCTGGCCTGCTTCAGGACGTCCTCTAAGCCTGGGTACTTTAACACAAATCTTTAAATGACTAGATTCAGCACATGTGCCATGCAGGGTACATGTGTCAGCTTTCCCAAATTCAAAGCGGAAATGAGATTGCTGCCGTTGTCGCACACCACGTTGCCGATCTTCAGCTGGTGCGGGGTCAGCCACTGATCCACCTGTTTGTTAAGAGCAGCCAGGAAAGCTGCTCCAGTGTGACTCTCCGCTTTGAGGCACGACATGTCTAAAGATGGTGTGACACCGTCGTACCTGGCATGCAGCATAGGCCCTGGGGAGATGGGGCTGTGTAGCTGGAGAGGAGATCGCAGCACCAGTAGAGTTGAACTGCCACTCAGCCAAGGAGCAGGACAACAGCAAAGAGGATGTAGCAGGAGGAGAGGAGGTGGCAGGAGGCCTTCCTGCAAGCCGTGAAGGTGTCACAAGTTGGTCCGCTGCACAACCACATACTCCCTGCTTGCTGTCGGTCATCAGGTTGACCCAATGGGCTGTGTAAGTAATGTACCTGCCCTGACCGTGCTTGGCAGACCAGGCATCCGTGGTCAGGTGGACCCTTGACCCAACGCTGTGTGCCAGAGATGAGACCACTTGCCTCTCAACTTCACGATACAGTTTGGATATCACCTTTTTAGAGAAATAATTGTGGCCTGGTATCTTCCACTGCGGTGTCCCAATGGCCACAAATTTATGGAAGGCCTCAGAGTCCACCAGCTGGTATGGTAACAGCTGGCGTGCTAACAGTTCCGCCAAGCCAGCCGTCAGACGCTGGGCAAGGGGGTGACTGGCAGAAATTGGCTTCTTCCGCTCAAAGATTTCCTTCACAGACACCTGGCTGCTGTGGGCAGAGGAGCAGGAACCGCTCAAGGTCAGAGGCGGAGTGGAGGAGGGTGGCTGTGAAGGTGCAAGGGAGAAAGCGGCTGAAGATGCTGCACCTGAAGGAGGAAGAGGAGAAGTAGGGTGGCTTTTCTTTTGTGTGCTACTTTTCCTCTGGTGCTCTTCCCATTGCAGTTTGTGCCTTTTCTCCATGTGCCTCCATAAGGCAGTTGTCCCTACGTGGGTGTTGGCCTTTCCATGGCTCAATTTTTGGAGGCAGAGAGAACAGATGGCATTGCTCTGATCTACTGCAGACACACTAAAAAATTTCCACACCGCTGAGCCCCCCTGGGGTGTGGGCACTATGGTGGCCTCAGCAGCTGACGTTGAAGGGCATGTTGGCTGGCTGTCCATAGGTGGCGATACATGGCGCCGGACACTGCCACCAGCTGTTTATGACAACAAGCTCCCCCTGCTTCTTTCAGGAACTCGTCTCCTCCTACTCCTCTCTGACTCCCCCTCTGAACTGTCCCCCTGTTCATCTCCTCTATTGGGAACCTATGTGGCATCTGTACCATTTTCATCATCATAATCATCCTGCCCAGCTTCGCTTGCCTCAGACACCTCCAAAACTGCACCAACAGCAGGTACTTCATCATTCCCCTCCGCACACGTTACATCCATAGTGTCGCCTAACTCAGATATATGAGGTGTTGTAACTTGCTTAGCTCCTTCATCTGGTTGTAACAATAATGGCTGTGCATCAGTGATTTCCCCACCAAATAACTCCTGCGAACTGTCAAATTCAGCGGATGTGGTGCTTGTAGTAGCGCTGGTGGCTGCGGAAGATGAGGTGTTCTGTGTTAAATAGTCAACCACGTCCTGACAATCTTGGGAGTTGATGGGACGTGCCTTCTTCTGAGCACTGTACTTTGGTCCAGGGCCGCACGAAATCAAATCAGCACGACCTCGCACAGACCTGCCTGGTGGCCTTCCTCTGGGTCTGCCGCTACCTCTGCCTCTACCTGTTTAGCCATTTTGTCCATATCGGGGGGGATGAAGTGAAAGGTATGCACTGACTTGACTAATACAATGTGCAGTCACACAGGTGCAGTTAACAGGTATGCACGGAGTGATATATCGCACTTCGTGCACTAACGTAGGTAGGTGGGTGCACTGAACACAACAGGTAGGTATATGCAGTGATGGGTATTACAAATGTGCACCTGTCACACACAAGTACAGTGAACAGGTACAGTGACTGGTGGTATTAAACATCACACTGCATGCGTTCACGTAAGTAGGTGGGTGCACTGTGAACAACAGTTAGGTATATGCAGTGATGGATATTACAATGTGCACCTGTCACACACAGTCAGGTACCGGACAGGCACAGTGACACTGCGTGCGCTCACATAGGTAGGTGGGTGCACTGAACAACAGGTAGGTATATGCAGTGATGGGTATTACAATGTGCACCTGTCACACACACACAGGTACCGGACAGGCACACTGACACTGTGTGTGCTCACGTAGGTAGGTGGGTGCACTAAAGTGAACAACAGGTAGTAGGTATATGCAGTGATGGGTATTACAATGTGCACCTGGCACAGTAGTAATAATTATACCACCAAGGGACCAAAGGCCAGCTGCGACTGACTGACAGGGCTGTATATAATGCAAGTGGGTCACACAAAAAAAAAAAATAGATCACAAGAGCAAGATTAGCTTTCAAAAGAGCTGTTGAGGGGTGCTTTTTTAGCAATAAGAATCAGCAAGGAACAAGCTAAGAAGCCTACAAGAGCCTAACTAAGCTTTCCCTATAGGTCTCTGCACGGCAGCTCTCCCTTCTCTAATGCAGGCACACGAGTGAGTGAAAAGCCTGACGCTGCCTGCCTTTTATAAGGGGGGTGGGGCTCCAGGAGGGAGTGTAGTCTGATTGGCTATAATGTGCCTGCTGACTGTGATGTAGAGGGTCAAAGTTGACCTTCATGATGCACTGTGGGGGCGAACCAAACTCCCGGAAAAGTTTGCGGTTCTCCGCGATTGCGAACCCCGGAAGTGTGCCGGGAACCGTTTGCCAGCAAACTTTTCGGGCCACCGGGAGCAGTACCATTTATCTGCTTCAGCGCTGCAGGTCTCCTCTTCTTTCCAGCAGCCATCTACTCTATGTTGCGATCCTCTGGTTTCTGACGGATGTCATGTGATTGAGAGCCGGGTAAGTTGCATAGAGCATGTTGCTGCCCGGCGTAAGAAAAGACCAGACAAAGTGCTGGAGCAGGTAAATAGTACTATGCTCGCTGTGCTCACTCTGCCAGTGGGGAGGTATAATGGAAAACATTACTTTGGCTTCATTACCTTGTATTTGTTTGTTATATAAAGCATAGCCAGTCCACTGTGCCTGGTGGACAGGAGTATGGAGGTTTGCTGACAGTCAATGTTTAGACGTTCAGAATGAACAACAAGGGCTGCTGCTCTTTGCAGCTGATGGCTAGTATGGTGGGATGTTCTGGACAGTATCATGGCAACAGTACTCCAAACTGATGCTGCTGATGATGATCCAGAGAAAGCTTGCAATCTGTTTCAGAAATACTTAGCTGGGTACATTATGCAAAGGAAAGGTACTTTTTAATGAGACTTAATTGCAGCACCCATCTATTTACTACTGTTAGATAGCAGAAGTGGCATTTCCCTTGAAAGGTCACCTTTATCCAGTATTAAGCATATTACACCATAGTCTTATCACAGCAATGCATACAGTTTACTTCATACTGAAATAAATCTGCCTTCGATTAAAATGATTCATTATAAAGTTAGTGGCAGTGAGTAAATATTTTAGATTTGCTCTTGTTTTTGCATTTCTAATTAGAAGTATAAGAAATAATAACTCCACACGCCAAAGCCAAGCACATAATACTCAAACTTTTAGCCAACATGAAAGGCAATCATTTATTTTCATGACACTTCATTGCTGACTTGGTCTCTTCATCAGGTTTGTCACTCAACATCATTAAATGAATACAAACTAATAACATGTGTTATTAATGAGCGCAGAGAACTAATGAGAGCTTGTAGCCTTTCAAATTACTTAAATGTAATGACTTTTTTATGTACCTGTCATATAGGCACACATTACGTTTTTACCACTGTATGCTTTGTGTTGCAGCTCTATTTCCCCCAGAGGCACATTAAACTTCATTCAAATCCTTGTAACCATGATTAATCATATCTGACATTAATTTTAATAGTACACAGAGTACACAATTGCATGAAAAATCACTGCAAGCTAGGCAGAGTACAGCTAATAATGTTTTACAGCTTATCAAACAAGGGCAAATGTTCTAAATGCAACAGTTTCCTCTATCTACAAAATGCTCCTTAACAAAGGGAGGTATAGCAAGGGATATGCTTTGATTCAGTGTCCGTGAAGCGTGGAAAAGAGGCTATTGTGAGGATCCGCTTGGCTGCCTGCGCAGGCAGGCAGCCTTTTGACCACTGTTCAGGTCTGCATTCTGCAGGTCTCTGGAAGAGAGACTTTTTGTCAGTATTGCAGCTTGCTGCTGAGGAGTTTGCATACACTCGTTATGCAAATCCCCTACCTGCTTCCTTTGATGACTGGCAATATAAAGAGCTATGTTTCCCAGAGTCCTTGGCTGGTCATAAGGGTTAGTCCTGTGTAACTCGCCTGGAGTGTCAGCCTTGCTCTTTGTTTGAAGATTAGCCTAGAGTAATTCCTGGAACTGCACTAGGCAGATTCCCTAGTGCAGTTAGGATTGCATATCTGTTTTGTTTGTCTGTTGCGATTGTCCTGTCCCAGCGGTGGTCGACAGGAAGTCGTTCTGATCTTTGTTCTTGGAGTATAGCTGGAGCAGCGGTTGCTACCAGCTATCTCATCTGTTCTGTCTTGCCAGGATCGCACCCACCTTGCGCTAGTGCTGTGCATCCGTCTGAACTCCATCTCTCTTTCTATACTTGGATCGCACTAGCCTCTTGCGCTAGTGCTGTGGATCCTTCTGCTCTGTCTTCCTGGATCGCACTAGCCTCTTGCGCTAGTGCAGTGGATCCTATCTCTCGCTTATTCCTGTTTTCGTGTATCTGTCTTGTCTGCTACGAATGCTTGCTGCAGGCTCGGTGAGGTAACCGTTAAGCAAGCGCTCGTGTCCTCTGTTTCATGTTTGTCTGTCCGTGGTTAGTTAGGCGTGCTTGTCTCTGTTGTGCTTATCACGCGGAGACCGCGCATAAACGTGTGCACTGTTGCGAATAAGTGCGGTGTTCGCGTTTAGCTAGCGTTTGTTATTTTCCTTATCTTCTCATTGTATGATTTGCTGTTGCTACTCTCGTGCTCTGCCTTGCTGTAGCCTTGTGTCACCTCTAGCAATCGCCTCTCTCGCGATTGCATTCCTGCTTCCTATCTGCTGTTGTGTATGTACCGTCGCGGGTTGGCGACTGGTTTGGTGCACACACATACAATCTGTCCCTTTGCTCAATCTCATTCAGGGCTATCTTGCCCTGCGTTTCTTCCGTTTATGCAATTCCTGTCTGGCGTGTGTGATAGGGCGGAGGAGCTGTTCCTCTGCACTCCACAGCTCCACCTGCCGACAGGAATTTCCCTCTACAGGTGCATTGCACCTTTTGCTGGGTTCCCTCAAATTGCACGCTTGTGGAGGATTTCCGCAGTATCAGCACACGTCTTGTGCGCTGATCACGGAGAGAATTCCACAATCGTTACAGCTATGAGTTCAAGGATGTAACTGACCGTTCTTTGTAGATAAGCATGCCTACAGGATGTACCACGAGCAACCCCCCCCCCCCCCCCCACACACACACACACTCAGATACTAGATACAATGACTTGTTTACTCTATATACTAGTAATACTGGGGAGTTCCTACTGTCTAAAAGCACAAAACGTGACTGTAAAATGGAAAAAATGAATCAGACACCAATAGGTCCTTGCCAGGGAAATAACTATGTTCCAATTTGACAATTATGTGTCAAGCTATTTGTATCCTTGGTGGGGAAGATTACCTTCATTTCTTGTCTCGGTGACCAGTGAATCTTTGTAGTGTACTATGGGTTGAGTTAAAACCGTCTCCCTATGTTGTTTGGGGGCTTTATGCATGTAGGCATTATACTGTTGGGGGGTTCATATTACATAGTTATGTTGTTTTAGGGGAATTGCTACCTAATTTTTTGATTGGGGTACATGCTGATTAGTTATTTTGTTTTGTGGAATATGCTACCTAATCATGTTGTTTGGGGGGTTACATGATGCCTATTTATCTAGGGTGGAAAACAGCACATACACTATTTTATTATGCCCAATATAGCTGTTTGTATGGTACTTGCAATTAAATTTTCTGAGAAGAGGGAGGTCTAACCTAACTATTGCTGGGAAGTGAAGTGTGTGTGTGTGTGTGGGGGGGGGGGGGGGGGGGGGGGGGCAGGGGGATACATGGCATGACACTGATTTCTAGTTACAACAACCTTTGCTAGGTTCACATTTGAGTATTTCCCCATTTGTAATAACTATGCAAATGCCCCTCCATTGGTTCCCATAGGTGCCCTGGAATTTTTTAGACCCTAGCAATGCTCGTGGTTCTAACCCTTTTGTAAGAAAACCCTTTTGTAAAACATTTTGGCTTGAGCTGGGCTTATTGTCGGGAACCTGACTATGGCTCCTAAGGTTTCCACTTTCCTCATGCATATTGCTTGTTCATTTTCTTCAGGACATATTTATTTTATTTCACAGCAAACGGGGCTGTTGTCTCCGAATAACTACAGCTGAAACTGTCGATTTTTCAGTATGAATTACTAATAAATTGATAGCATTAATTTTTCTAATATAAAGAAGTTCGGAAACAATTGATGTAGATATTTCAGCATTTAACCTACAAGACACTGTCCACAAACACTCCCTCTGGGCTACTTAGACTAAGCGTAGAATGGAAGCAGTGATCTAATCCGGCCCATATGGCTAATTTTCAGTGCACGTTTGTTATTTATATTTGTTATGAGAAGTCAAACTTTAATCTCCTTTTTGTCTTCCTCTTGTAATACACCAAAGGCCGGTGTAAATACCAAGACTGAAAGTTTAATATACAAATATCCTCCTGTCTATTTATACACGACTCCGGTTTCTTAGCAACAGCTGTTGAGTTTTCTCCAATCCACACAAAACAGATTTATTTATAAGTGTGCACGTTGTGCCCATCAGTGGAAAAGTGACAGAAATTGTTGTTCCAATTTGCAAATAATAGCAGCAACAGCAGTGTTCTAACCAAAACAAAACAAAAAAATGAAACTGCAAGCAGTGCTTATAGCCAGTGGCAATACCCCAAGGCCAGTTTTAATGGACTTGCAGGGATTTGAGCTAACAGTTTTGTTTGGCATGAAAGACGTTTATACTGAGCTGTTGATGAGGGGTTGCTTGTGCTGTGCGTGTCTTCATGTCCAGTCACTGACAGAAATCTTATTACAATAAAACAGCTGCTATCATTTACACACCTGAGGTGGAGTCAGATTTATGAAACAAAACGTGTTCATTTTGCCTGCAATCTCCATGTTAGACCACAGTGCCCTTTCCCTGATACAGGTCATATTAGTAGTAACCACGCATCTTAAGGAGGACATTCTTTTTTTGTCTGAGTCACCATTTAAATATTGATACAGTCAGGTAAAAAAAAAAAAGTATTTTTACCTTGAAGATTAAGTAGGAAAATGTACAAAGTTGCCTACTTATTTTATCCAGTAACAAATTAAACAGTACTGTTCTTTAATTCAATAAAATCAAGAGAAAGTCACTATGCATTTCAGAGTGTAACCTAAAAAAGGCCTGGAACATGCCAAAACGCGTAGTGCCATAAGGACAGCGCGTTTGTGATGTGGGCTCCGCTCTGTGCCTCTCTCCATACTACCAATGTGACCAGAAGCTCTGGCCTTGCTGAGGGAGTAGAGAGGACCCTTCTGGCGGCCTTTAGACACACTTATAAAACTCCTACCTATCAGGGTGGATTCAAGCTACAATGGGGCCCCGGGACAAAACTAACCTAGGACCCCCCTGAACTCGGACAAAGTGAGATTGTGCCTGTCCCCATTGCCTCTATAATTCTGATGGGGGAGGAGGTAGTGCACATGGGGAGAGTGGGGGGAGGAGGGCCTCAGCCACATCATTTAGTTTGGGGAAGGGGACAATTGGGGGCCCCTAATGGATCCTGGGGCCCGGGGCAATTGCCCCCTTTGCCCCTATGGTAGTGCCGGCCCTGCTACCCATGGAAAGGCAATTTTATGTGTTTTAAGAGAATAAAAGGTTTAATGCACCATTGGAGTGCTGTTCCCTGTCACGGACGGTTGCGGGGCCGCAGGCGCGTCCTGGAA
This sequence comes from Hyperolius riggenbachi, assembly GCF_040937935.1. NCBI lineage: Eukaryota > Metazoa > Chordata > Amphibia > Anura > Hyperoliidae > Hyperolius > Hyperolius riggenbachi. The sequence continues at coordinate 158,375,163 of NC_090649.1, forward strand.
CCGCCCGTGAAGAAAAGAACGATCGCACTCGATTCCCTGCATCGATTGCGCTTCAGATCAATAGAACCAAGATTTGATGTGTAGTATCCTTCTGCCTAGGAACAGCTGGGGGATCTGTCTTAGCTGAGTGAAAACCTGGGGGGAGGTGTTAATTAGCTTGAACATCTTCCCTGTGGAAGGCACAATTTCCCTTTCTGTTCTGGGAACCAGGTGACACCTAGCTGATCTCATGTAGATGTTAATTAACCAAAGGGTGATCAGGATGCCTAGGTGCAGCCAGGCAGGCTACGAATCTCCGGGAGGTCTTGACACCTTGCTCACTGGTAAAGATCAAAGGGAAGTCAGCTGTTAGCAGCTAGAACACATCCTGAATAAACCTGAGTCTCATAGCCTAATCCATAACTTCCCAGATCTGTCATATTTCTGGGGTTCCTGAGATGGCAGCTTCGCCAAACGTGGGGGAAGTGTAGCATGAGTCCCGATGCTGGTTCTGAGGAAGTTTCAGAACATTCTGAGGTAAGGACTGCCAGTTAGGCAGTTTGAAAGTGCCCTGATGATACCACAGGGGTCCCACCCCTCATGTCTGGTATTAGGGCGCTGGGTAAATCGAGACCGACCTGAAAATATTAGTAAATCTGCCCTGACCTGTACGGTTCTGTGAGATAGAGCCCATATATGGTTAAGGCATGATTTCTGGTCCCCCAGGACAAGGGGAGGACTCATCTCATGTTCTAAGGGGGTGTGTGGGCCCGCCCTCACTCCCTCCTACTGAATCAGGGGCATAAGAATGGCAGAGGAGCCAAACTCAGTGTCCTCCACCCTGAAAACATCTTGAACTCATCGGTGCCAGCTTGAGGATATGCTGGCATCCACCTGGTCTGAACTCTGAACATTGATTGAAACCCAGAACTCTGATTTTTCCCACAAAAAAGGACATCTTTCCAGGAACTAAGTATTTTTCTCCCTCCTTTTATTTTTTATACTGGCTCTTACTGTTTTAATAATTGTTGATTTTAATAATTGTCTGAATATATTAATTATTTATATTGCGTGAATAAACGACTTTCTCCAAGTCATTCACTGTCCGCTACCCTGCTTATCAGCACACACAGAACTGATCCCAGGTCTCTGAAGATACGCTACTGTTTGTTTGTTGTTGGCTAGACAGAATACCATGTGTTTAACCGTTTTATTCGCAGGACTAGTCAGTAAGTTAGTGGGCTCCACGGTCCCATGGTAACCGCGGTGGTGGCAGTTTACTCTGAACCAGTGGGTGACGTTGTAATTACCCGTGTCTCACAGGCTCCCTTCTGAGTTGTCTGCGGCTAATTCTTAACGGTTCCTGCGCATTGACTGCGACCAGAGTTCGCACGATCCGTGCGCTGGCACCGTTTAGAAGGCTAAGTGCGGTCAGCCACTAGGGCTCCTGTGACATTCCCCTTCTCTTTATTTTAGCTATACTGGAACCACCCAGGCACAAGGACAGAACCCAGAGCCAAAAACCTTCTATTGGATCTACAAAATCTATCCAGAACACACCAAGCACACACCAACACCTTCAAGGTATTTTTGATTGATTGATTGATTGATTGATTGCTTTTAGTTTAGATGGGATTTAATCCAGCAAAGTACTAGAGGCTTTCTTGTTGAACCTAACCTTCAACAAAGCTGGAAATAAGAAAATATTATGAAAATGTTACGTCTTCCTAAAATAAAATAAAAAATAGATTAGAGCATCTGATGAAAAATACATAGTCAGAGTCAGTTAAAATGTCAAGTATAATTCCAGAGACACAAACTGTGTTCAACAGAGAAAGTGCAATAAAGTGAGCAGTATTCCTCCTGAGCTACCATACTGATCAGTAAAATCACCCATCTCTGTACAAGAGAGGTATGAGGGATCAGGAAATGGACAGTTTGAATACCAAGCTCAGATTTCTCAAATTTCTCATTATTGTATTGATTGGACAGGGTCCTCTTTTCCTTCTGTGCCATTGTTTCTTCTTCTTTTCTGTTTAAGTCTATAATCTGCTGGTCTGAATTTGTAGGAAGGCCCCAAAGGCCAGGAACTGGGGGGGCAGGTGAGCAGGGGCGGTGCTGCAGAGTAGTGCCCTATCCGACAAGTAGCAAAGGGTTTAAAAAGAACCCGAGGTCAGAAACATATGAAGGCTGCATATTTATCTCCTTTTAAACAATACCAGTTGTCTGGCAGTCCTGGTGATATTTCTGGTCAGTAGTGTCTGAATCACACATCTGAAACAAACATGCATCTAATCTTGTCAGATAATTGTCAGAAATATCTAATTTGCATGCTTGTTCAGGATCTATGGCTAAACGTATTAGAGGCAGTGGGCAGCCAGGAAATGTGCATTGTTTAAAAGGAAATTAATATGTCAATCTCTATATGTCTCTCACCTGAGGTTCCCTTTAAATGTCACAACACTTCTAGGCGATATCATGCCTTCATTCAGTCATTTTTCTCATCATTATGGATAAAAAAAAAAGACTTAAAATCTCTGGCTGGCCTCTTGATTGCATGGGTATACCAAACAGATACTGCCTACAAATTACATCAGCAGAGGCTGCAGGCAACCTCACTCTCTCTGTGTTTCTTAATGGATCTGCAAATAAGGAAGGTAGCTTTTTTTCAGCAATTTTTATTGAAGAAACTGAACACTTTGATAAGAGGCTGAAAACATGCTGAAAAATGCTACTGCCTAGCTGGCAATCAAAAAAGACCTTACATAATAACTTATGTCAGGAATTTAGGTTTGCTTTAAGGGTTACAAGTCTTAGTGTTAAAGTTACCCAGAATAAACTTTTCTCTGCTTGCATCGAGACAAAGCAGTATGTAAAATATATGGCACCTCTTTTTACACCTTGGGTGTATTTATTGCAATGGTATATTCATTCCACAGGAGGGCGTTATCTTGCACAGTTGTGAGGATGCTGGCTGTGTGTACATACAGGAGAATTCACATCCATCTCAGTAACAACGGACAGCCATGCAAGGCAGCTTTCATAATGAAACATAGAGCGCCTCAGAGTGGTGATGAAGTATCGAATCAGGCAATATTTAGGGGTGACATACAGCAATATGACTATACAGGAATACAAGAAAAAACAGATCACGCAGCACAGTATGAGTACAAGGTAATGCTTACTGGATGGGAGCATTAGGTTAGGCAAGTTAGGTTCACTCAAATGCATAGCATGGGTGCACAGTAATGGAGGTGCATGATCAGGTAGGACACAAAAGGAGGAGGACCCTGCCCAAGGCTTACAATCTAGAGGGAGAGGTAGGGACACGAAAGGTAGGGGACCAGAGTTCAGCTTCGGGTTTAGAGCACTTGTGAGGGGTAGTAGGCAAGAGTGAAAAGGTGAGTTTTGAGGACCTTGTTGAAGATGTTGAAGGAGGCGGCTGCCCTAAATTAGGCTATACAAAGTAGTAATTTTCAAAACAAAAGGCGACGGTGGGAGAGGGGGGTGTTATACAGCATGCTGGCCGCTTCGGCTCTCTCTGCAAAGGTTGAGAGAGAGGTGCGCCCCCGACCCCTCGGCTATGAGTCAGAAATTTAGGTATGACTTTAGTACAAGTCAAGCCCCCTACTTCTATTCAGTAAGACAGGCCTACATTTCTAGACTTACAGTAGAGTATAAACAGTGCCCTTGTGTCATAATGTAAAATATATAATAAAACTGTACACTTTCCAGATATTGATAACACACATTTCAATTTAACAGGAGTTGAGAAAACTACATTTAAACACATTTATCTTTTGCTGAAAGTACATTATTTTCAGAAAGAAGGATACAGAAGAAAAGAAAATGCGAACAATAGATTAATGTGGTATCTTCATGGTCAAGAAAAATGGTAAGTTTAGAAAAATACACAATTGTTTGTCCATTTATTACTTCGCATTTTTTCTACCATTTATTTTATACAAGGAATAAAAAGGAAACCTCTTCTGTATCCGCTGCCTGCCTCAGTAATGTCCACACAAGACATCACCGAGCGCCAGATCCATAAAGGCAAGGCTCTAGTACACCGGACAGACGCCAAGGGCAGAGGTCTCAGACACTGCCACAGTTAGTAGCCGGGGTTACGTGTCTGACAGAACTGCTGACAGTATCATCCACTGTCCTTACATGATCTACCAACTGACAAGACTCCTAACTGTCATTACTTCTCTAAGACACCTGCTGACTTGTCATTTACTACAATGAAGTTACGGCTTGTCATGCTGAAGTGACAAAATTAAGAGGATAATCCTAGTTTCTGGCAGCAGACCTGTTGACAGACTAGGATCTGTCAGATATTCAAAAAGTGACATTTCTGAGCATTTTTCAACAAAAAGTTTATTTGAGGATTTAAGACATTAAAGCGGACCCAAACCAAACATTTTTTTAATTCAAAATATTTAGTTGCACCACTCTGGCACATACAAATATAAATAAACACTCCTTCAAGCCTAGGAGCATTGCAGTGCATGCTTTTCACCCTTCTCTTTTCCTAATGCCAAACACTAGCCCCCCCCCTCCTAATGCCCAACACTACCCCCCCCCCCCCCCACCTCCTAATGCCCAACACTAACCCTGTCTTAATGCCCAACACTAACCCCTGTCTTAATGCCCAACACTAACATCCCTCCTAATGCCAAACACTACCCCCCCTCTTCATGCCCAACACTAGCCCCCCATCCCAATGACAAACACTAACCCCCCTCCTAATGCCCAACATTAACCCCCTCCTAATGCCCAACACTAACCCCCCTCCCCTTGCCCAAGACTAACCCCCCATCCCAATGCCCAACACTATCCCCCCTCCTAATGCCCAACATTAACCCCCTCCTAATGCCCAACACTAACCCCCCTCCTAATGCCCAACACTAACCCCCCTCCTAATGCCCAACACTAACCCCCCTCCAATTGCCTACCACTAACCCCCCACCTAATGCCCAACGCTAACCCCCCATCCCAATGCCAAACACTAACCCCCCTCCAATTGCCTACCACTAACCCCCACCTAATGCCTAGCACTAATCGCCCTCCTAATGCCTAACACTAACCCCCCCAATACCTTATACTAGCCCCCTCCCCTAATGTCAAATACTAACCCCATCGTAATACTTCCCAAGATCTCACCCAAACCACCCTCCTTAAAGCTGCAGGATAGGCTAATCATATGTTTACCATGATTCTGACTGTACAGCAACCAGAGGGTTTATGAAACAGCCACCGACATCTGTATTATAATATCCTTTGTTGTAAACTATTTACATTTTATGGCCAGTATTCAAAGTGACAGCTTCGGCCTTGGAAATGAATTCTTGATATTTTTTTTTTCTTGCCAACAGCTTAATTTCTGCTCAGTGAGAAACAATCAGCGAATTTACTGTTTGCTGTAGAGGCAGCCTGTGTTCAATAAATCAGCAAGGGTTTAAGCTACGCCTCCTGTTTCCATCATTTCTGGGGGAGCCAGTCAGTTCTTAATTATAGTCACCAGAGAGATTGTCAAAGGAAATAAAGAGACTTTCAAAATGTTCTGTGAGGCAAAAGTCTTCAAAGTGTAACATATTAATTTGCTGACAAGACGTGCAGAACTTTTGCCTCTAAAATGTAATTAAAACATCTAATATTGCTCCATTTAGATTCCCCTCCTACACACAAGGAGCCAGAAGAAGGAAATTACAGCTTTTAATGTAAAATCAAGCAATTGTTAGATCTTTGTAAAGGTTACACTATCATTTCTTGCCTTGATTGTTAAAGGGGCGGCAAATACTATAACATGTGTCATACATTTCTAATGGCAAGTGCTGCATTGTGGCTTTGGGGTTTTCAATTGTATACAATGTGGTAGTATATTAACTACTATAAGAGTGCTCCACGCCAATGGGCGTGGCCGCAGCGGCAGTCCCAGGACCGCCTATCGCCAATTGGCATCAAGTCCTGGGGCTGCAGTCTGCAGGAGATCGTGCGCAGGCTGCGCACGCATCTCCTGCTTGGGGGCGGAGCTCCACCCCGCCTTCAGTCTCCAAGTGGCAATCACAGCTCGGGAGACTGTTAGACGGGGAAACCGCCGTCTTTCTAGTAGGTACAGCGATGCGATCAGGCTGTCCCCCTGAGGCACAAGGGAGCAATCGACTCTCATAGGGTGAAGCCTATAAGAGCTGATCACCATGATTGGCTGGCTAGGGGGGAGGGAGGGGTTTAGAAAATTAAATGTAAAGATAAATAGGAAAAAATATATAAAAAAACAAAATATAAATATTTATAAAAAAATAAACACGGGGTTGAGGGGGAGGGTTGTGGGGGCGATCAGACCACACCAACAGAGAGCTTGGTTGTTGGGGGAGGGGGGGAAGGGGCGGGGGATCACTCGTGTGCTGTGTTGTGCGGCCCTGCAGCTTGGCCTTAAAGCTGCAGTGGCCAATTAAGGAAAAAATAGCCTGGTCTTTAGGGGGGTTTACCACTGTGGTCCTCAAGTGGTTAAGCACTATCCAGATGCTATCAATGACTTTATGAAGGTATTCCCCTTGTATGTAACCAAATGACAGTTTGCAGTAGATAGTAAGGACAAGTCTATTGGTTGTAACTTAAAGGACCACTATCGCAAAAAAAAGTAGGCAGTTAAAATCTGACAGAACCGACAGGTTTTGGGACAGTCCATCTCTTCATGGGGGATTCTCAGGGTTTTCTTTGCTTTCAACAGCATTTCCTGAACAGCAGTTGCAATTCTAACTGACCAAATAGTGTGCAAGTGAGTAGGGAGACCGGCCGGTATCTTACTAATTTGGCAGTCAAACTGCTTGTAACGATTGTGGAACTTTCCCCGTGATCAGCGCACAACGCGTGCGCTGACACGGCGGAAATCCTCCACAAGCGTATAATTTGCAGGAACCCAGCAAAAGGTGCTACACACCCGTAGAGGGAAAATTCCTGTCGGCAGATGGCGCTGGGGAGTGCAGAGGAACCAATCCTCTGTACCTCCACAAATGCTAGACAGGTATTGTACAAAACGCAGAACGCAATCGCAAGAGAGGCGATTGCGAATGAGAATGAGCAAAGGGACAGGTTGTATGTGTGTGTGCCAATCCAGTCGCCACCCCGCAACCGCACACACACAACAGCAGATATGAAATAGGAACGCGATCGCGAGAGGTGCGATCGCCAGACGAGACACAAGGCAGATCAGAACAGAATACGAGGTTAGCAAAGGCACAGCAAATAATACAATGAGGAGATACGGAAAATAACAAATGCTAGCTAACCGCGAACACCGCACTCATTCGCAACAGTGCACGCGGTTATGCGCGGTCTCCACGTGATAAGCACAATAGAGACAAGCACGCCTAACTAACCATTAACAGACAAACATGAAACAGAGGACGCGAGCGCTTGCTTAACGGTTACCTCACCGAGCCTCCAGCAAGCGTAGCAGACAGACACACGAAAACAGGGACAAGCGAGAGATAGGATCCACAGCACTAGCGAAAAGTGGCTAGCGTGATCCAGGTACAGAGTAGCAGAAGGATCCCCAGCGCTAGCGAAAAGTGGCTAGCGCGATCCCAGAAGACAGAACAGAAGGATCCCCAGCGCTAGCGAAAAGTAGCTTGTGCGATCCCAGGAGACAGAACAGAAGGATCCCCAGCGCTAGCAAAAAGTAGCTAGTGCGATCCCAGGAGACAGAACAGAAGAGATAGCTGGTAGCAACCGGTGCACCAGCTATACTCCAAGAACAGAGATCAGAACCATTTCCTGTCAACCACCATAGGGACAGGACAATGGCAAACAGGCAAGACAAGACAGAACAGGCAATACAGATAATACAATCCTAACAGCACTAGGGAAATCTGCCTAGCGCAGATTTAGGAATTACTCTAAGCTGATGTTCAAACAGAGAGCAAGGCTGACACCCCACCAGGAGTGTTACATAGGACGAAATCCTTATGAACAGCGAGGCATTGTGGGAAAGACATAGTACTTATAGTACACGCCTCCAATGAATGTGGCCAGGCAATTTGCATGACAACGTATGCAAATTCCTCTGCAAGCACAAGCTGCAAAACTGACAGAAGCTGTTCTTTCCAGAGTCCTGCAGCATGCAAACCTACACAATGGTCAAAAGGCTGGTTGCCTGCACAGGCAGCTGAGCAAATCATCACACTGCTATTCAGGAAATGCTGTTAAAAAAGGCTCCTGTTCAAAAGCCTCACTTTTCAACTGAAACTTTTTCCCTTTGCTTTTTGTTAGCTTCTCTGTAAACAATGTGATCACATCATGGTCTTACCCCCGCCTTTCATTATGTTTAAATATCATGCCTGTGTCTACACCTTCATGGAGCATATGGGACCCAGACAAGTAAAACTACCTACACACACTAGATTTTGTTTGCTCAAAAAAAATAATGATTATTTCAGCCAAAATCATAATGTGAGTGCAGATGTTCCCTCAACTCAAATTATTCCTCTTTAACAAAATGCCAAGTTAGATTTACTGGCCAACCCCTATAATAGCTCTCATAGACCTTCAATAGAATACATCTTCACCCCCCTCCATAGTGCAGAATAGGCTGCTCAGCAAAAAGAAAAGTAGTTCATCTGTACATTGACTATATGTAAACCCATCACCTGAAGAGTTTATGAACGATCATTTCAGGTGACATTTATCCTGCATCCTAGGATTAGATAAGACAAAAGTTCATAGATAGCCAACAGTCAGTAACAATGATACAAAATCTGCACTGTACAGCCAAACCAATTGGTTCCCTGTTACAAATGATGGAACCTGGATGGGTATAACTGCTTAAAGAGGAACTCCACTGAAAATAATGTAATAAAAAAGTGCTTCATTTTTTACAATAATTATGTCTAAATTATTTAGTCAGTGTTTGTCCACTGTGAAATCTTTCCTCTCCCTGATTTACATTCTGACATTTATCACATGGTGGCATTTTTATTGCTGGCAGGAGAGGTCAGTGGAAGGAGATGCTGCTTGCTTTTTGGGTAGTTAGAAACCGCTGTAAACAGCTGTAATTTCCCACAATGCAACAAGGCTCCCACAGTGTAATGTCAGACTCAGAACCATGGTCCTGACATCACACTTTGGGAGGGGTTTCACCACAATATCAGCCATAAAGAGCCCCCTGATGATCCGTTTGTGAAAAGGAAAATATTTCAAGTGGGAAAGGGGGTATCAGCTATTGATTAGGATGAAGTTCTTGAAGAATTCTTGGTTACGGTTTCTCTTTAAATAGTACCTTTGGTAAAAAAGACATAGCCTGTCATAACAGTTCTGTCTTAATGATGACAGATGGGGGGGGTTTCTGATTGGAGGTCATTGGGTCACAGGTGATGGTCCGCCCCCTCCCGGGCCTGGGGAATGCAGTTGAGGCCATGTTCCAGGCCAGTGGCGGACACAGCCAGCAGTGGGACCCTGTGCAAAATTGTAATTGTGGGCCCCCTATGACCTATGACCGGCAAAATATGGGTGTGGCTACAACCTGCGGCGCGCGAAGCGCGCCGCGGCAAAAAATAGTGGATAGAACCTGCGGCGCTTAGCGCCGCGGCAAAAAATGGGCGTGGCAATGACCGGATGAGGGCGGAGCTAACTGTAACTTAAAGCGAACCCGGGGTGAGGGTTTATTTCCTTTTAAACAATACTAGTTGCCTGGCGGCCCTGCTGATCTATTTGGCTGCAGTAATAAACTGAATTACACCAGCAACAAGCATGCAGCTAATCTTCTCAGTTCTGACAATATTGTCAGAAACCCCTGACCTGCTGCATGCTTGTTCAGGGTCTATGGTTGAAAGAATAAGAGGCAGAGGACCAGCACGGCAGCCAGGCAACTGGTATTGCTTAAAAGGAGAGAAATATGTCAGCCTCAATATTATTCTCACCTCAGGTTCCCTTGAAAAGTGCAACGCAAAGACAGTGGGCCCAAGTTTTGGTGACCCTTTCCCCAGAAAATTCACATAATTGTGCAGGTTTTCTCAAGAAAATACACATATATGCCTAGAAAATACGTGCAATCATGTCGGCAGATATGCCCAGAAAATACGTGCAATCAAGTCGGCAGATATGCCCAGAAAATACGTGCAATCAAGTCGGCAGATATGCCCAGAAAATACATGCAATCAAGTCGGCAGATATGCCCAGAAAATACGTGCAAACAAGTCGGCAGATATGCCCAGAAAATACATGCAATCAAGTCGGCAGATATGCCCAGAAAATACGTGCAAACAAGTCGGCAGATATGCCCAGAAAATACGTGCAATCATGTCGGCAGATATGCCCAGAAAATACATGCAATCATGTGGCAGACCTGCCCAGAACATACACCTGCTAATATAAATAAAACAAAAACATTTACTCACCTGCAGCAGCAGACCTCCTGTCCCAGCCTCCATCCGGCGCGCAGCTCCCATGGGTGGTTGGGTGGATAGGTAGCCTAGTGGGTGGGTGAGTGGGTGGGTGGGTGGGTAGGTAGCCTGGTGGGTGGGTGGGTAACTAGCCCGGTAGGTAGGTAGGTAGCCCGGTGGGTGGGTAGGTAGGTAGCCTGGTGGGTGGGTTGGTAACTAGCCCGGTAGGTAGCCGGGTGGGTGGTTAGGTAGGTAGCCTGGTGGGTGGGTAGGTAGGTAGCCTGGTGGGTGGGTTGGTAACTAGCCCGGTAGGTAGCCGGGTGGGTGGTTAGGTAGGTAGCCGGGTGGGTGGTTAGGTAGGTAGCCGGGTGGGTGGTTAGGTAGGTAGCCTGGTGGGTGGGTGGGTGGGTAGCCTGGTGGGTGGGTAGGTAGCCTGGTGGGTGGGTTGGTAACTAGCCCGGTAGGTAGCCGGGTGGGTGGTTAGGTAGGTAGCCGGGTGGGTGGTTAGGTAGGTAGCCGGGTGGGTAGGTAGGTAGGAAGCCTGGTGGGTGGGTAGGTAGGTAGCCGGGTGGGTAGGTAGGAAGCCTGGTGGGTGGGTAGGTAGCCGGGTGGGTAGGTAGGTAGCCGGGTGGGTAGGTAGGAAGCCTGGTGGGTGGGTAGGTAGCCTGGTGGGTGGGTGGGTAGGTAGGTAGCCTGGTGGGTGGGTTGGTAACTAGCCCGGTAGGTAGCCGGGTGGGTGGTTAGGTAGGTAGCCGGGTGGGTGGTTAGGTAGGTAGCCGGGTGGGTAGGTAGGTAGGTAGCCTGGTGGGTGGGTAGCCGGGTGGGTGGGTAGGTAGCCTGGTGGGTGGGTTGGTAACTAGCCCGGTAGGTAGCCGGGTGGGTGGTTAGGTAGGTAGCCGGGTGGGTAGGTAGGTAGGAAGCCTGGTGGGTGGGTAGGTAGGTAGCCGGGTGGGTAGGTAGGAAGCCTGGTGGGTGGGTAGGTAGCCGGGTGGGTAGGTAGGTAGCCGGGTGGGTAGGTAGGAAGCCTGGTGGGTGGGTAGGTAGCCTGGTGGGTGGGTAGGTAGCCTGGTGGGTGGGTGGGTAGGTAGGTAGCCTGGTGGGTGGGTTGGTAACTAGCCCGGTAGGTAGCCGGGTGGGTGGTTAGGTAGGTAGCCGGGTGGGTGGTTAGGTAGGTAGCCGGGTGGGTAGGTAGGTAGGTAGCCTGGTGGGTGGGTAGCCGGGTGGGTGGGTAGGTAGCCTGGTGGGTGGGTTGGTAACTAGCCCGGTAGGTAGCCGGGTGGGTGGTTAGGTAGGTAGCCGGGTGGGTGGTTAGGTAGGTAGCCGGGTGGGTGGTTAGGTAGGTAGGTAGCCGGGTGGGTAGGTAGGTAGGTAGCCGGGTGGGTAGGTAGCCGGGTGGGTGGTTAGGTAGTTGGGTGGGTGGTTAGGTAGGAAGCCTGGTGGGTGGGTAGGTAGCCGGGTGGGTAGGTAGCCGGGTGGGTGGTTAGGTAGTTGGGTGGGTGGTTAGGTAGGAAGCCTGGTGGGTGGGTAGGTAGCCGGGTGGGTAGGTAGGTAGGAAGCCTGGTGGGTGGTTAGGTAGTCGGGTGGGTAGGTAGGAAGCCTGGTGGGTGGGTAGGTAGGTAGCCGGGTGGGTAGGTGGTTAGGTAGCCGGGTGGGTAGGTAGGTAGCCGGGTGGGTAGGTGGTTAGGTAGCCGGGTGGGTAGCTATCCGGGTGGGGGGCCCGACTCCTATCCTCCCTCCCTCCCTTCCTCACCTCGGGGGGCCCCCTTCCGATATGCGCGGCGGGAGAGCGAGCGGCAAATGCAGGAAGTCTTCAGGGCTCTCCAGGCATCCGCTAGAGGCCCAGCCGCTGAGTCTCCAATATGTCTCCAACTGGAGACATATTGGAGACTAAGCGGCTGGGCCTCTAGCGGATGCCTGGAGAGCCCTGAAGACTTCCTGCATTTGCCGCTCGCTCGCTCGCTCTCCCGCCGCGCATATCGGGAGGGGGGCCCCCCGAGGTGAGGGAGGGAGGGAGGATAGGAATCGGGGGCCCCCCGGGGAATAAAATAATAAAAAAAAAAAAAAAATACTTAATGGGCCCCGGAAGAAAACGGAACTTCAGGGGCCCTCGTGCGGCGGCACGGCCTGCACGGCCGTATGTCCGCCACTGTTCCAGGCGACTCTCTCAGTGGGGCAGGAAATGAGGGAAAATCTCTCTGAACCGAAACCCAAAACACATTTTTCCCAATCTGTCAAAAATGTAAAGAAAAAATGGGCCAGACTCCCACTGAAAGGGAACCTGAAATGAGACGGATATGGAAGCTTTGCTGACATATTTGTTTCCTTTGAAACAATGCACATTGCCTGGCTGTCCTGCTGACCCTATGCTTCTATAGACCCTGAACAAGCATGCAGATCAGGTGCTCTGACTAAAATCTAACTGGATAAGCCACATGCTTGTTTCTGTTGTGTGATTCAGTAACTGCTGCATCCAGAGACTTCATCAGGAATACCAGCCAGGTAACTGGTATTGTCTAAAAGTAAATAAATATGGTATTTACCATATCCATCTCACTCCAGTCTCCTTTGAAGTATGGGGATTCCGTTGTAATTGCCCATCTGTTGCAGATGTAACTTGTGGTGAGCCATTATGGTTTCTTTTTCAGACCTTGATGGCTTCCAACAATCATTGATTTTGCAACAGTCAGGGGTCACTGATTGGCCACATCTCCTGCTGCAGTCAAACTTGTCATTGTCTGGCACTTATAAGGGAGGCAATCCACACAAACATAACTGACCCCTGTATAGCGATGCCCTAGGCACCTGCCCAGGGAGCATACAGGGGGACTTAAAGTCTGGAGTTTATGTTGTGACGTTCATTTGGAGACTTTAATTGTATGTCTACAATGAGTATCTACAAGATCTATAAAGCCGCTGCATGACGTGATCAGAAAGGAATTCTATTTTAGTGATATCACTTCTGGAGCAGGCATAACGCAGTCAGCAGATTTTACAAAATGAAAAATGTGCTTGAGGGTGTTTTTCTATTTGCAGAGCTGAAATTCGAACACTCGCTCTTTAGACAATATCAAACAAGCAAGCTTTGCAAACCTGCCACGTTTGGTGTCAAATTCTATTTACAGTCTTCTTTTGTGTTCAGAGTCATATCGCAGCCTCAGTGAACGCTGCACTGGCCATTTTACTAAAGCTAATCTTGGGTTGTAGTGTATTTCTAGCATACCCCCGTGCCCAAAGTAATGTAAACCCAGGCTAAAATATAAAATGCAAATTAGAAAATGTATATATAAATGTGAACTGTTTTGCCTGTCAAAACAATTGTAATTTAGGACAGCCTCTCTCACCTGATACGTATTGAAAAACAAAAAGTTTGCTTTCTTAAAACAGAAAGAATTTGCGATAATTCAGGTTGGAGTGAGCTTGAGATGTCTCCCAGAGCACCACTGCGGAATATATGCAAATTAACCATTGATACTTATTGCTAAGCTAGTAAGAGCTTAGTGCCATCCAGAGCCGTATCATCAACCAGGCACCTCAAGCACCAGCTTGGGGCCCCATCCTGATAGCAGGTAACTTCCTAACTTTACTGAAAGTAAAAAATGTATTTTAACATAATACTCCTCAGCCCCCCTTCCCCCCCCCCCACACACAGATGTACTTTACCGAGTAGCAGCAGCAGCAAGCAGGTGAGGGGTGGGGGGACTATTTTCTCTCACCGGCTGGCGGAAGAACACTCCCTGGCCAGCCGACAATTAATCTTTAGTTCCGGCCAGGGAGGAGGAGCTGTAGGTGGCACTGCTGAGCACAGAGCCTGGAGCCCCACGCGATGTGAGGGAGACGAGTGAAGACAGGAGTGCTGCTGCTGCTCAGATTTGAGTAAGTAGAGGGGGGTTGAAGGAGATGGGGGGTCCGCAGCTGCTACTGCCATGATAGAGGCATAGGTGAAATAAACACCCAGACATGGCAGCGGGAAGCCCCACCCACAACCAACATGAAGCCCCACCCACAACCCACGGGAAGCCCCGCCTCCCAGGTCACGTTGCAACCCCCTCTACCAGCACCAACACTGACCTCTCTTCCCCTCCGGCAACCCACACTGACTCCTCCCTCACCCCTTGCAACCCACTCTGACCTCTCCATCACCCCCCTGCAACCCACACTGACTCCTCCCTCCTCACCCCCCTGCAACCCACATTGACCTTTCCCTCCCCTCCCTGCAACCCACACTGACCTCTCCCTCACCCCCTGCAACCTACACTGACCTCTCCCTCACCCCCTGCAACCCACACAGACCTCTCCCTCACCCCGCTGCAACCTACACTGACCTCTCCCTCACCCCCTGCAACCTACACTGACCTCTCCCTCACCCCCCTGCAACCCACACTGACCTCTTCCTCACCCCCCTGCAACCCACACTGACCTCTCCCTCACCCCCTGCAACCTACACTGACCTCTCCCTCACCCCCTGCAACCCACACTGACCTCTCCCTCACCGACCTGCAACCTACACTGACCTCTCCCTCACCCCCTGCAACCCACACTGACTTCTCTTCTCCCCCTGCAACCCACACTGACCTCTTCCTCACCTGCTGCAACCCACACTGACCTCTCCCTCACCCCCTGTAATCCACACTGACCTCTCCCTCACCCCCCTGCAACCTACACTGACCTCTCCCTCACCCCCTGTAATCCACACTGACCTCTCCCTCACCCCCCTGCAACCTACACTGACCTCTCCCTCACCCCCTGCAACCCACACTGACCTCTTCCTCACTTGCTGCAACCCACACTGACCTCTCTTCTCCCCCTGCAACCCACACTGACCTCTCTTCTCCCCCTGCAACCCACACTGACCTCTCCCTCACCCCCCTGCAACCTACACTGACCTCTCCCTCACCCCCTGCAACCCACACTGACCTCTCTTCTCCCCCTGCAACCCACACCGACCTCTTCCTCACCTGCTGCAACCCACACTGACCTCTCTTCTCCCCCTGCAACCCACACTGACCTCTTCCTCACTTGCTGCAACGCACACTGACCTCTCTTCTCCCCCTGCAGCCCACACTGACCTCTTCCTCACTTGCTGCAACCCACACTGACCTCTCTTCTCCCCCTGCAACCCACACTGACCTCTCTTCTCCCCCTGCAACCCACACTGACCTCTTCCTCACCCACTTCAACCCACATTGACCTCTCCCTCACACCCTGCAACCTACACTGACCTCTCCCTCACCCCCTGAAACCCACACTGACCTCTCCCTCACCCCCCTGCAACCTACACTGACCTGTCTGTGCATGCTCGGTAGACCCCAACTGCCTGGGCTGACAACAGCAGAACGGATGGACACCGATGGAGCACATGGATTTCAGGGAGCTGAAGGAAGCTCCAGGTAACTAAAAAACCTTGTGTTTTTTCATCTCAGCTTTAGTGTGTGTGTGCGTGCGTGTTTATAGCACATCGGGTCAGACGGGCCGCATGGGTATGTTAAACCCTCCCTCCCCCATCACTGCTGTCTAATTTAAATTTCGATTCCCAGTAGCTACAAGTACATAGCTACTCGGTAAGAGCATAGAAAGTGCTATGGGTGCCAGAAGCCAAAGGTACCCTCGGTTCTATTATGACATTATGTGAGGGGAGGGAGCAGAGGGGGGGGGCCCAAATCTGCTACTTTGCTTGGGGCCCCATTTGGCCTTGATCCGGCTCTGGTGCCATCATGCATGAGAATGTAACCTGTACACAGCCCCCCCACCCCGAGTCATTGTGACAGACTGCTAAATGATGAGGGAAAAAAAGCTTGTACTAACCCCCCCAACAACACTTGTCTATGTTTTATCCTGTCTTTCCTCCTCACCTCTACCTCTCTAGCTATAGCTGGGCAGTTGTATCTGTACAGCGCTCATTCCTTGCAATATCACCTTGTTGATTGTTAAGGGGGACATTAATAGAGTATGTGTATGAACCTTTAGGTGTAGATTGTGACCACGCTGCATAAACTATTAGGGAGGAGAAGTTCATTTGGTTGCCGGAGGCACCTGGTTAATATGGGAACCGCCATAGGTGCCTAGATTAATTGCGGCTTCTTAGGGTAAGAAAAAAGTGAAGTGAGGAGCACCTAAGCAAAAGCAGGTGTGCCACGACCCCGTCCCAGTGTCTCTCGGGGACCAGTACAGCAGGAGGATGAATGGGTCGGCACCACCAAATGTATATAAAGCTCTTTAATGAGTCATAAAACAGCAGTGACAGACGCTGTTGTCAGCTAGAAACAGCATCTGTTACTGCTCTTTTATGACTCATTAAAAGAGCTTTATATACATTTGGTGGTGCCGACCCATTCATCCTCCTGTTTCTTAGGGTAAGGCATCGGCAGGAAGGGGAGTCCTTAGTGTTAGGTATCAGCAGCGGTCCTGTAGGTTAGGCATTGGTGAAGGGATTGGTTAGGGTTAGGCATCAACAAAAAGAGCTTGTGTGAGAGTACAGGTAGATTAGGCTGTAGTAAAATGCCTGTAGAGATGATTGGAATTACGTGGTGTAATATCAGTAATTGCACGGATATTCCACCAGAATCTTTTCCAGACACCCAAATGGCACTGTGTCCTTTTTGTAATGTACGCTGTTAGGGTGCTCTAAATGTCACTGTGTTGTGTTTAGGTCATACAGCTTGGTCATGTCCTCATTGTGACCCTGCATTGATGAGACATTACCGCAGTGATTTGATCTTCTCTGTGCTAGGCAGGGCCCGTTATAGACTTTTTGCTGCCTGAGGATAGTAGCAAAAAAGTTTGCTGCCTGAGGCAAACGTGCGAGGATGTGCCCCCCATCCCTGAATTTGATTGGCTTTTGTAGGCTCCAACCACTTTTCAGAATATCAATCCCAGTCACCCAGTGACCAACTGTGCAAAGTTTGAGTACCGTACCAGTGTAAGAATGGCTGCATTTTACATTTTCCCAGTGAAATGTGTTTTTGTCTCCGCCCACTTTTTGGTTATGGGGATAAAAATTATCCTATATGTTATTCCAGGCAATGTACTATGTGTGTTCCAAATTTCATTCAAATCTGTTCAGCGATTGTTGCGTGATTGAGTAACAAACATCCAAACGTTCACATTTCTAATATTAGTGAGATATACTGGATAAAAGTGAACCAAAAGTCACAATTGCTGTTACTATCAACTTTTACTATGGCCAACATGGATGATAAAATAAATGCATTACTAAAGGGAAAACGCCACAACACTTTATCACAATCTATTTGACAGGAACAGCCATGATTTTCCAGGATAAATTTTGTCTTCCTGTTCCCAATTTACTGAGAGAGCTTTTAGTGTTTATTAGTTGTGTTTTAGCTTAACTGAATCAGTACAGAATGACAGTGTGTATGAAGACAAATAGCAGCATTAAATCAGTGCTCAAGTCTCGCTTCTCTCTAGTTCAATAAATTGTCTTCATTCATCCTTCCTTTCTAACCAAACAAATGGTTTCCTGGTTAGTTTCTGTTTACTGATTGCACCTTCCTCCAGTCTTCCAGAGTGAATTGTCTTACTTTTGTTTGAGCTAACATCTTAGGGCCCGTTACCACTAGTGCCTGCACGGAAACTGATGCCAGTGTCGGCCGAATCGCTAAGGTAAGCGATTCGGCTGGTGGCACCATTGTTTACTACGGCAGAGTTTCCCCGCGCGATTTGCTTGCGTGGAAACTCTGCAGATTCGGCCCGGTTTCCACACTAGTGGAAACGGGCCCTTACGCTGGCAATACACAATGAGTTTTATCGGCAGATAGATGGCTCGATAGATAATTCTCGACAGGTCCGATCTGATTTCAATCGTTCTTCTGATCGATTTTTTCATAGAAGTGAATGAAAATCGATCAGAAAGACTATCGGCAAAGCAATCAGAGGGAGAAAAAAAAAATCGGAAAGTAAATCTGCCCCCCCCCCCCCCCAAAAAAAAAACCCCATTGTGTATTCCCAGTACAACATTCAGCTAACATCTGCAAATATGCCAAAAGAAGGGGGCTAGATCCCAGAAATCTTGCATAATTTAACTTTATCAGTTAGCCATTAAGGATACAAGAGCCAAAGCACATATGAGAAACTGGGACAGCAGGCATGTATGGTGAGCCGTCCTGATGCCCACCGCTCCCCCCTTTTCTCCTTTCTGCTCCTCCGCTGACATCAGGCATCAGTGCACCTCCACTGGCCCCCTGCACATTCTTCAGCGAACAGCCGAGATCGCCTTGCGCAAGATGTCATCATGACATCAAGTGCACAGCACTCGCGCGCTGTAGGACGCCGGCAGGGGGGGCCCGGAAGTGATGTCTGATGCTGCCGACCCGGAAGAGGGTGCCAGAGGGCATTTAAAAGCAGTGGAGGGGCAGAAAGGAGAACGGGTGAGCGGTGGACATCAGGACGGCTCCTCATACATGTCTGCTCCCCCCTCGTTTCTCATATGTGCTTTGGCTCTGATATCCTTTAACACATGGCCAGCCTTTGACCTTTGACCGGGCGCCAGGTTCCGGGGGGGGGGGCAGGTCCGGCCCGCTCATGAGGCGGGGTGAAACTTTTGCCTCAGGCGGCACATTTCTAGGGGCGGCATCCGTCCGTCGGTGGGTGCGGGGAGCCGGCTGCCGAGCTGGAGGGGCCGGCTCCCCTCCAGCCTTAAATAGATCAGAAGCGCTACTTGTAAGAGGCAGTGGGCGAGGAGGACTCACCTCTTCCTCGATCCAGCATGCGCTCCACTGACGTCACTTCCTGCAACGCCGCCCACTGTATTGTAAGTGGCCGGCGTTGCAGGAAGTGACATCAGTGGAGCGCACGCTGGATCGAGCGTGGAAGAGGTGAGTCCTCCCCGCCCACTGCCTCTTACGAGTAGCGCTTCTGATCTATTTAAGGCTGGAGGGGAGCGGAGGACGGGGGACCCAGGCGAGGGAGGGGGGGGGGTCTGACCCCCCTCCCCGCTGCTAGGCCCAATACCCCCGTCCTGCCCGCTACCCCCTCCAGCGCAGCGGCGGGCCCTGCGGGGGGGGGGGGAGGGGCGGGGGCGGCAGCAATAACTTTTTCAAAATTTGCCTCAGGCGGCAAAAAGTCTAGATCCGGCCCAGGTGGGGGGGGGGGGGGGGGTGCGCACGTGATGCGCATTCAACTGGGCCTGGCTGCGGCTGCGAGCTCCGGGTCAGTCTGTGGCAGCTGCAAGTGGTAGCTCCACCCCCTGGTGCCGCTGGGGCTGATGGGGGCGAAGACTCCAGGAACCTGCTGCTGCCTCTTGTCTGTGTGAGCTGTGCGTGCCAGTAGTGCCGCCCCTCGCTCACAGGTGATGCCTGCGCGGCACACTAATCAGAGAGACCTGTTTGTCACTCCTCCTGACTCCTGGCCAGCTTCTGTCCCCAGCTACAAGCAGAAAAGAAAGATTCCCCAACTGCCTCCCAGTTGGGAAAGTGTGTGTGTGTGTGTGTGTGGGGGGGGGGGGGGGGGCTATATACGCTAAAGGGGGATCTGCTTGTATACTATACACTATTTATCTGCCTAGCTACAGTATATACACTAAAAGAGGGATCTGTTTATATATACTAAAGGGGGGATCTGCCTATATACACTAACAGGGGAGCTGCCTATATACACTAAAGCGGGTGGGTGGGGGGTGAGTCTGCCAATGTACACTAAAGGGGGGGGGGGGGAAATCTGCCTATATACGCTGAAGGGGTGAATCTGCCTGTATACACTAAAGGGGGGAATCTGCCTATATAAACTAAAGCAGATCTTGCACATGTGTGTGCGCGCGCAAAGAGAATGAATGGGAAAGGGGGCGCCAAAATCTGGTTACACTCAGGGCGCTGTGAAACCTAAGGCCCTGCTTTAACAGTTATTACCTTTACAAAAAAAATTTTTTTTCAACCTACATAGAGGCACGTGTTAGTTTGGTAAAATATCAGATGATGCCGACAGTTAGAAAATCAGTACTGTGCGGCTACTGATCTTCAACTAATGCAACTGTAGTTTCATAGCGTTTTTCCACACAGTACATCTACCTACCGGTGTTTTCCGGAAAATAAGACAGTCTTATATTAATTTGTCTTTTTTAAAAGTTGTGCTAGGTCTTATTTTCTGGAAAGATCTTATATTCTATGGTGGTAGCCAGATTCCCTTTAGTGTATACAGTAGCTACCGGTAGATTCCCCCCACCAGCCCGCTTGCTTCCTTTACCTCCCCTGCTCTTGCTCCTGGCCCCCTCCTTAAAGTCCGGAACCCTCTGCTGATTATGCCTGGCATAATTCACACCGCAGATTAACGGTGACTCGCGGTGAAAGCAGCTACGGTAATGTATTCAGTCACTGACAGGATGTAAACAGAGATCACTTCCTGTATAGGGAGGCGCTGTTACTGGATACATTACCATAGCTGCTTTCACTGCAAGTCACTGTAATCTGCAGTGGGAATTATGCCAGGCATAATCAGCAGTGGGTTCTGGACTTTAACCACTTCCTGACCGCCTAACGCACAGAGGCTGCCGGGAAGTGGACCCCACAAGGACCAGCTCATGCCCAAAGGTGGCAGTCCTTGTAGGGGCATGGGCGGAGCGATCGCGTCATCCGTGACGCGATCCTCCACCTGGGATCGATAGCCCGGCATTTTGTCTCCGCTCGTCGGCCACTTAGCAGCGCCGGCGAGCGGAGGAATCCGTAAATCCAGCCAATCATGTAGTATAAGGCACTTTGTTAGGTAAACAAAGTGCCTTATACGTGCTTCCTCCTCGCCTCGTGGTCTCATTGTTCCAGAGACCACCAGCAAGGAGGAAGCACTTTGTGAGTATACAACACACATTGCTTTTTTTTGCCCAGAGTCCCTGATCTCCCACCCCAGCCTTCATACCCCCCCCCCCCTGATCACCCCAGCAGACCCCTGCCAGCACCCTTGCACCCCTATATAACCCCCACCCCCCACCTGCCACTAACTAGCGACGCTGTCCCTTAGTTTAGGTCCCTAACTGCCTCCTAGTCACCCCTGATCCCCCCCCCCCTACCTTTAGATCACCCCCAGACCCCATCCCAGACTACCCCCCTGTATACTGTATACATCTGTATACAGCTACCTTACCCCCCTGATCCCCCTCTGATCCCCCTCTGATCACCTGTCTATCACCTGTCTATCACCCCTCAGCACCCCCACCCATCAGAGCAGACCCTAACTGCCCCGCGGGGGTAACCGATCACCTGCCCAGGCCCTCGATTGCCCTCATACCCCCCTCCTGATTACATCCCCTGCTCTTTGTTTACATCTGTCCTCCCCAGCAATCACTAACTGATCTTCGATCAGTAACCCCCTGTGTCTGCCTCTCATCAGATCAGGACTCAGTCTGCCCCGTGCGGGCTCCTGATCAACCCCTCACCCCCCTCAAATCGCCCTCAGACCCCCCCCCCCCCCCCCCCAATCACCGTCCAAGTGCATTGTATTTGACTGTGCTGTGATTGTATTGATTGTGCTGCGCTTGTATTCGATTGTGCTGCAATTGTATTTGATTGTCCCGTGATCTGCTTCGATTGTCCCGTGATTGTTTGATTGCCTCTGAGACCCCACTTCCCAACAACCCCCACCCCACCACCACCACCACCCCCCATCACCTTCCGAGTGCATCAGATTTGCTTGTGCTGTGATTGGAGTCGATTGTGCTGTAATTGTATTTGATTGTCCCGTGATCGGCTTCGATTGTCCCGTGATTGTTTGATTGCCTCTGAGACCCCACTTCCCGCCACACCCAACCCCACCCTTCCCCCATCACCTTCCGAGTGCATCAGATTTGATTGTGCTGTGATTGGATTCGATTGTGCTGTAATTGTATTTGATTGTCCCGCGAGACCCCACTTCCCGCCACACCCAACCCCACCCTCCCCTCACCACACCCAACCCCACCCTCCCCCCCACCAAACCCAACCCCACCCTCCCCCCCACCACCTCCAACCACCACCTTCCGAGTGCATCAGATTTGCTTGTGCTGTGATTGGAGTCGATTGTGCTGTAATTGTATTTGATTGTCCTGTGATTGTTTGATTGCCTCTGAGACCCCACTTCCCACCAACCCCAATACCTCTCAAATACTCCCTTTTGCTAGGTAGGTGCTCTTTTTTTCTGGGTAGTCTCGGAGGAAAACCCCATAAATTTAGCAGTCCACAATGGCAAGAAGGGGGCTTTCCGATGAGGAGGTATACAGGTATATGGACCAGTCGGATGAGTTCTTTTGGGAAGAATCATCCGTCGAATCATCCGGGTCCGAATTTGAACCTGTGGAAAGCAGTGGTTCCCTGACCGAAAGTGATGACGAGGCTTTGGTCCCGGCTAGAGCCAGGCGTACCAGACCCCATGTCGTTAGACCGCAGGTGGCGCAGGATCCGCCTCAAGGGCAGCAGAGTGGTGCTAGCGCTGATGATAGTTTTCTTGGTGAGGCAGGCACCAGCAGCGCAGCATCTCCTGGACTTGGTACCAGTACTTCTTTAGACCCTGGTGAAGTGGTGAGCGCCAGCATGGAAGTTGAAACTGGTACGGTGACAAGTGCAGTAGTACCCCCGTCGCAGCCACCAAGAAGAAGACGGGCCCGTAGTACCCATAGGCTCCCAGAGGTGCTGGCACATCCAGATTGGCAATCCCCTGATTCCTCCGCACCCGTAGTGCCCCCTTTCACAGTCTGGAGTCCAGGTGGCGACAGCTCATTTAGGAACGGCCCTAGACTTTTTGCAGCTGTTCATCACCCAGGTTCTCTTGGACTTAATTGTGGTTGAGACCAACCGTAAAGCCACACAATTCATCACCGAGCACCGGAGAGCATCTATGCCCAGCCTTTCCGGTGGAAACCAGTCCAAGTTTCCGACATTAAAATCTTTTTGGCCCTTATCCTTCACTTGGGACTAATGAAACAGAATGTATTGCGGTCGTATTGGTCTACGAACCCAGTACATCATGTTCCCTTGTACCCTGCTGCCATGTCCAGGACACGATTTGAGTCCATCCTGCACTTCCTGCACTTCAACGATGACGAAACCTGTCATGAAAAGGACCACCCTGCTTATGACCGGCTCCACAAAATTCGGCCCCTCATAGACCACCTGTCATCAACATTTGCAGATGCTTATATCCCTGAACAGAACATCTGCGTAGACGAGTCCCTCTTACGCTTTACCGGGCGCCTTGGCATCAAACAGTACATCCCAAGCAAGCACGCCCGGTATGGGGTGAAACTGTATAAGCTCTGTGAAAGGGCCACAGGCTATACATGTCGTTTTAGGGTCTATGAGGGAAAAGACTCAAAATTGGAGCCGGTCGGATGCCCTGACTACCTGGGGAGCAGTGGAAAGGTTGTGTGGGACTTGGTGTCACCCTTGTTCCAGAAGGGGTACCATCTTTTTGTGGACAATTAATACACAAGTGTGGCCCTCTTTCAGCACTTAAAGTTAGAAGGAATCCGATGCTGTGGCACTGCGCGGCCTAGTCGCCAGGGCTTCCCCCAACGGCTCGTTACCACCAGACTTGAAGGGGGCAGAGGGCCGCCTTGCATACTGACGACCTGCTTGCGGTGAAATGGAGGGACAAGAGGGACGTTTACTTTCTGTCCACCATTCACACAGACACAACAGTCCAAATTCAACGGGCAACTGCGGTCATTGAAAAGCCCCTTGTCGTCCACGAATATAATGTCAACATGGGAGGGGTGGACTTCAATGACCAGAGGTTAGCGCCCTATTTAGTTTCCCGGAAAACAAGACGCTGGTATAAGAAAGTGTCTTTTTATCTGATTCAATTGGCAGTATACAACAGCTTTGTTCTCTACAGTAAGGCTGGGAGAACTGGATCTTTCCTTCAATTTCAGGAACAGATCATTCTGGACATCCTGTATCCAGGAGGTGCCAGGGCCCCCCCCCCCCCCCCCAGATGCAACTAGCCGACTACATGGAAGGCATTACGCCTATCAGATTCCGAGTACCCCAGGTCAACGCATCCGAAGAAAACGTTGTCGTGTCTGCAGCAGTGCTAGAAGAAGGACTGACACCGGTTTTTTTTGTCCCAAATGTCCTGACCAGCCTGGCCTATGCGTAGGGGAGTGCTTTGAGAGGTACCACGAGCAGGTACACTATTAGAACCTATGGAACTCCAGACATAGGAGCTGGCACACACTCAGTGGTCTTTCGCACATTGTCCCAGGTGGAGGAGAGGTGAGCTTGAAAACCAAAAAAACGGGTAAGCATAAAAGTCGGAATAAGGATCGGTTTCCATGCTTGATCTTGCTGATCTGTCCTGGGTTGGTGATATAAGACGGCATGTTTGAATTTCCCTTGAGTGTGGACACCCCCGGTTTATATGTAATTTACTTTGGGCCTATGATGATGCTTTAATGCCACACAGAGTCATCTCTATTGGCAGGCATATTGCTGTATCCTACAGGCATAATGCTGTATACTAAAGTTGTGAGGCCCAGTCACATAAGTTGGTGGCTCACCCTGAGTGCAGGGTGGCACGGGGTGTCTCTCTCCTGAGGTTATCACTGCCATTGATGTGGAGGAAGATCTGCCATTGATGTGGAGCAAGGTATGTTTGCCATTTATTTTTCCTTTCAGCCCAGAGTGCATTACCCGTATACCCAATATAAGGAGTATAGCAGAAACTCCTAATACTGGCCATACATGTAATGATTGCAGAGACCCTAAAATGCCAGGACAGACTTCACAAATGACCCCATTTTGGAAAGAGGACACCCTAAAGTATTATGTGAGGTGCACGGTGAGTTCATAAAAGATTTTAGTTTTTGTCACAAGTTAGCAGAATTTTTTTTTTATTTATTTTTTTAACAAAGTGTCATTTTCCGTTTACTTGTGACAAAAAATAAAATTTTCAATGACCTCACCATTACCCTCATGGAATACCTTGTTGTGTATTCTTTCCAAAATGGGGTCATTTGTGGGGTTTGTTAACTGTCCTGGCAAGTGGGCGGGGTGCTAAATTTTGAGCACCCCTGTAAAACCTAAAGGTACTCATTGGACTCTGGGCCGCTTCGCGCAGTTAGGGTGCAAAAAAGTGCCACACATGTGGTATTGCTGTACTCGGGAGAAGTAGTACAATGTGTTTTGGGGTGTAATTTTACACATACCCATGCTGGGTGGGAGAAATACCTCTGTAAATGACAATCTTTTGATTTTTTACACACAATTGTCCATTTCCAGAGAGATTTCTCCCACCCAGCATGGGTATGTGTAAAAACACACCCCAAAACACATTGTACTACTTCTTCCGAGTACGGCGATACCACATGTGTGGCACTTTTTTGCACCCTAACTGCGCTAAGGGGCCCAAAGTCCAATGAGTACCTTTAGGATTTCACAGGTCATTTTGCGACATTTGGTTTCAAGACTACTCCTCACGGTTTAGGGCCTCTAAAATGCCAGGGCAGTATAGGAACCCCACTAATGACCCCATTTTAGAAAGAAGACACCCCAAGGTATTCCGTTAGTAGTACGGTGAGTTCATAGAAAATTTTATTTTTTGTCACAAGTTAGCGAAAATTGATTTTTATTGTTTTTTTTCACAAAGTGTCATTTTCCGCTAACTTGTGACAAAAAATAAAATCTTCTATGAACTCACCATACTCCTAACGGAATACCTTGGGGTGTCTTCTTTCTAAAATGGGGTCATTTGTGGGGTTCCTATACTGCCCTGGCATTTTAGGGGCCCTAAACCGTGAGGAGTAGTCTTGAAACCAAATGTCGCAAAATGACCTGTGAAATCCTAAAGGTACTCATTGGACTTTGGGCCCCTTAGCGCAGTTAGGGTGCAAAAAAGTGCCACACATGTGGTATCGCCATACTCAGGAGAAGTAGTATAATGTGTTTTGGGGTGTATTTTTACACATACCCATGCTGAGTGGGAGAAAGATCTCTGTAAATGGACAATTGTGTGTAAAAAAAAAATTGTCATTTACAGAGATATTTCTCCCACCCAGCATGGGTATGTGTAAAAATACACCCCAAAACACATTAAACTACTTCTCCTGAGTACGGCAATACCACATGTGTGGCACTTTTTTGCAGCCTAACTGCGCTAAGGGGTCCAAAGTCCAATGAGCACCTTTAGGCTTTACAGGGGGTGCTTACAATTTAGCACCCCCCAAAATGTCAGGACAGTAAACACACCCCACAAATGACCCCATTTTGGAAAGTAGACACTTCAAGGTATTCAGAGAGGGGCATGGTGAGTCCGTGGCAGATTTCATTTTTTTTGTCGCAAGTTAGAAGAAATGGAAACTTTTTTTTTTTGTTTTGTTTTGTCACAAAGTGTCATTTTCCGCTTACTTGTGACAAAAAATAATATCTTCTATGAACTCACCATGCCTCTCAGTGAATACTTTGGGATGTCTTCTTTCCAAAATGGGGTCATTTGGGGGGTATTTATACCATCCTGGAATTCTAGCCCCTCATGAAACATGACAGGGGGTCAGAAAAGTCATAGATGCTTGAAAATGGGAAAATTCACTTTTTGCACCATAGTTTGTAAACGCTATAACTTTTACCCAAACCAACAAATATAGGCTGAATGGGTTTTTTTTAATCAAAAACATGTTTGTCCACATTTTTTGCGCTGCATGTATACAGAAATTTTACTTTATTTGAAAAATGTCAGCACAGAAAGTTAAAAAAATCATTTTTTTGCCAAAATTCATGTCTTTTTTGATGAATATAATAAAAAGTAAAACTCGCAGCAGCAATCAAATAGCACCAAAAGAAAGCTTTATTTGTGAAAAGAAAAGGAGCCAAAATTCATTTAGGTGGTAGGTTGTATGAGCGAGCAATAAACCGTGAAAATAATGTATACTGTGACAGCGCTCCTCTTTCTTTATAGTGCAACCTGCAAGATTAAAACCTCAACATAGTGCATTACTGTTATATTGCATTTTACACACAAACACCCAGTGCAAAACGTGTGTCACTCGTGTTTTACTCCTTGTGCAATCAATCCTGATACCCTTTTGAAATACAGGCTCTCCAGATATTAACCACCTCAGTTTCCAGGTGGGTCTTGCGCATGTTTCAATGTTAACACTCAGGCACTTGTATAGTTCCAATGGCTTTAATCCGCTTAAAAAATCACAATAAAACACACATAGTGTAAAACCTTAAAACAATTGCCAGTGCCCTGCGCTATATAGCACTCACATCAGTAAATGATTTAAAAGCATGTCAGGCTCAGAGAGCCATTGCGGTGTCACCTCCACTGTGGTTCCGGCGTCCCGTCTCCACTACGGCGCATCCGCTTGTTGCAATGCTCCCGGCCGGCTATCGTAACTCCGTCTGTTACCAATGACGTCAGGCGCTCCAATGCTCCGCCTTACACGTTTCGTCCCACGGGACTCATCAGAGGCTGATGTTGCAATGCTCCCGGCCGGCTATCGTAACTCAGTCTGTTACCAATGACGTCAGGCGCTCCAATGCTCCGCCTTACGCGTTTCGTCCCACGGGACTCACGGGACGCCGGAACCGCAGTGGAGGTGACACTGCAATGGCTCTCTGAGCCTGACATGCTTTTAAATCATTTACTGATGTGAGTGCTATATAGCGCAGGGCACTGGCAATTGTTTTAAGGTTTTACACTATGTGTGTTTTATTGTGATTTTTTAAGCGGATTAAAGCCATTGGAACTATACAAGTGCCTGAGTGTTAACATTGAAACATGCGCAAGACCCACCTGGAAACTGAGGTGGTTAATATCTGGAGAGCCTGTATTTCAAAAGGGTATCAGGATTGATTGCACAAGGAGTAAAACACGAGTGACACACGTTTTGCACTGGGTGTTTGTGTGTAAAATGCAATATAACAGTAATGCACTATGTTGAGGTTTTAATCTTGCAGGTTGCACTATAAAGAAAGAGGAGCGCTGTCACAGTATACATTATCTTCAAAAGACAATCTGGTGGATTTTTTGACAGCGAATACTCTGGGTTTGGATAATAGAGGACTTTTAAAGGACTTTTGTGGTCGTGAATTAACGGTGGGCGCATTCTGTATCATTATAATAATAAACCGTGAAAGCTGCAGTGGTCTGAATGGAAAAAAAGTGCTTGGTCCTTAAGGGGGTTAAAGTCCACGGTCCTCAAGTGGTTAAGGAGGCGGCCAGGAGCAAGAGCCGGGCGGTAAAGGGAGTGAGCGGGCGGGCAAACGAGTGGGTAGGCGAGCAGGAGCGTCACAAGGTCTTATATTAGGGGGAGGTCTTATATTTTGAGCATACTCGAAATATACGGTAGGTCTTATTTTCGGGAGAGGTCTTACATTCGGGGAAACACAGTAATATCAGTCAACAAAGCCTTTCTAACCCTGAACATTCACCTCTTTCACCTCCCCCTGCTAACATTTATTCCTTCCTAACCTTCCCAAAACAAACTCCTTCATAAACACCTATACTTCTAACCTCCTGACTCCCCCTACCTCATCACTAGCCCTCCTAAAATTATGCCTAACCCTGACCTTGCTGACAGTAAATGTGTTAGCTTCTGCTCGGCTGCAAAAAAGCTAATTGTTGGCACCTAAACTGACTACTAAACCAATAAAATAAAACCAATATCCCTATTCCTTTAGGTTGTAAGCTCGGAAGAGCAGGGCTCTCTCCCCTTTTGCATCTTAGAATTCATTATACATTTTATTCATCGTGTTACTATTGTCACTGTAACTACCAATTCTGTATTTTGTATTAATTCTGTATTTTGTCACCAATTCTGTATTTTGTATATTGGTGTATTCCATTGTCTGCATTATGTACCCAAGATCGTTTCTTACTTTGCCCAGCGCCACAGAATATGTTGGTGCTTTATAAATCAATAACATCCCAAAGTAATCACCCTACCACCAGGTAAAACCAGCATTTGCCACCCGGTGAAATATCAGCTACTGTATATAATTAAGTCGGGACATCTGGTGCCCAGTTTATTTAATTACCTGTTTTGACTTTTCACACCTCTGAGGGTTGAGGTGCAGCCAGCATACTTACTAAACTGTGTGCCCACATGAGGGAATACTAAAAGCAAACCTGAACTGAAAATTAAAAGTCAAAATAAACCACATACACGCATCAATTATACTTACCGTATGTCCCGTGTAGTCTACTCATCAATCTTTTTCTCCTCTCCTGCATCCTGTTTGTCCGCTGTGATCAATGGAATTCTATGTCCTCTATTTTGAAAAAGGCTGTTACCCCATAACAGCTTCCTGGTCAAAACACTATTAAATTGTAATATTACTTAACCACTTCACAACTGAGGGGTTTTACCCCTTCAGCATCCAAGCAATTTTCACCTTTCAGCTCCATCCATTCATTTGCCAATAACTTTATCTCTACTTATCAGAATGAAATTTGTTAAATGTGTTTTTTTTTATCACTAATTAGGCTTACTTTGGGTGGTACATTATGCCAAGAATTTTTTTATTCTAAATGTTTTTTAATGGAAAAATAAGAAAAAAATTGGAAAAAAATCCTTATTTTTCAGTTTTCGGCCATTATAATTTTTAAATAATGCATGCTACCGTAATTAAAATCCACGTAATTAATGTGCCCATTTGTACCGGTTATTACACCATTTAAATGATGTCCCTATCACAATGTCTGGTGCCAATATTTTATTAGGAAATAAAGATGCATTTTTTTCAGTTTTGCATCCATCATTAATAAAAAGCCCATAATTTATAAAGTAACAGTATTATACCGTCTTGACATACATATTAAAAAAGTTCAGTCCCTAAGAAAACTATTAATGCATTTTTTATAATTGTAAATTTATTTCATTGTATTTTTTTTACAAAAAAAATAAATATTGGTAACTATTGGGGAGTGTGGGAGGTAAGGGGTTAAAGAGAAACTCCAGTGAAAATAATGTAATAAAAAAGTGCTTCATTTTTACAATAATTATGTATAAATGATTTAGTCAGTGTTTTCCCATTGTAAAATCTTTCCTCTCCCTGATTTACATTCTGACATTTATCACATGGTGACATTTTTACTGCTGGCAAGTGATGTCAGTGGAAGGAGATGCTGCTTACTTTTTTGTCAGTTGGACCCAGCTGTAAACAGCTGTTAGTTCCCACAATGCAATGAGGTTCACAGACAGGAAACTCACTGCGGGAAAGGGGGTATCAGCTACTGATTGGGATGAAGTTCAATTTTTGGTCACGGTTTCTCTTTAAACCATAGGTAAACATGGACATTACCTTGCTCATCAGTTGTCCTTTCAGTTATAACTGAAAGCAACTGATATATAACTGACAGCATGTAATATATTTCAGTTCTGACAAAATCTTGTCAGAACTGAAAGGAATCATTGTAAGAAAAAAATGGTGAGCTTCTGAGAGGAACTGACAGTGAGGTAAGTATGTAATATTCATTTGCAGGTACATCATCTGTTTATTTTAAATAATTTTACTTGGCCCGAGGTGAAAACAAAACTGATGAGATAAACAATTGTATCTACCCTCCCACTCCTAAACAGTTTTTTATAGATATCCCACAGTTTCAAACGTAGATTTAATGTTTTTTTTTTTTTTTCTCTGCTCAATGACCCAGTCTGTGTCCCAGAGCTTAACTATATGAACCATTGACCTTTTCAACCTATCCCCTGCTCTCAGAAGCCTAGTCATTTGTGTGCAGGGCACTGTACATACACACGTCTATCTCATCACGTCATGTCACCTCAGCTACACTTTAAAGAGACTCCGTAACAAAAATTGCATCCTGTTTTTTATCCTCCTACAAGTTCCAAAAGCTATTCTAATGTGTTCTGGCTAACTGCAGCACTTTCTACTAAGCCCGTTCAGACTACAAAATGCGGACCGCAACGCATGCGGACCGCAACGCGTACGAACGCACGCATGTCCGCGTTCGTATGCGTTGCGTGGCTGATCCCATCACTGAAAAGTGAATGGGACAGCCGCGCGTTTTTGTAAAATCTGCGTGCAGCATGCGTTCCCGGACCGCATAGGTCCGGAACGCATGCTGTGTGAACATCAGACATTGCACTCTATGCAATGTCTGATGTCGTGCGTTTTGGCCACCTGCACGCGTTTCCAGTCTCTGTAATAAATCAATGTATCTTTCCCCTGTCAGACTTGTCGGCCTGTGTCTGGAAGGCTGCCAAGTTCTTCAGTGTTGTGGTTCTGCTATGAACTCCCCTTTATGCACACTGCCTGTGTGTTATTTAGGATTAGAGCAGCTTCTCTCTTCTCTCTCTTATCTTTTACAAGCTGGATAAATCGTCCTCTGAGCTGGCTGGGCTTTCACATACTGAGGAATTACAAACAAGGGCAAAGCTGTTTGCAGGAAGAAAAGAGCAGCCTGAAACTTCAGTGCATGGGGGAAAGAAACACACAAATGATCTCTTGAGATTCAAAAGGAAGGCTGTATACAGCCTGCTTGTGTATGGATGTATTTTCTATGTGTGGACATACTGTACATCAACCTACTTCCTGTTTTGGTGGCCATTTTGTTTGTTTACAAACAAACTTTTAAAAACTGTTTTTAACCACTTTTAATGCGGCGAGGAGCGGCGAAATTGTGACAGAGGGTAATAGGAGATGTCCCCTAACGCACTAGTATGTTTACTTTTGAGCGATTTTAACAATACAGATTCTCTTTAAGAACAAGAAATACTTCCATGCAGTTATAGCCATTATAAAAACCAAAGTTTGAGTTCACTCTGAAAGCAATGTTTTTGCACAACAAGATAAAAGAGTGTCCTGGTGTAAGTCAGACTGTCGGGTTGGGGTGGAGTGGAAGGGCCTCATTCACAGTGCCTGCAGCATCATGACGCGTTTCGGCATGCTTACGCCTTCAGGTGTAAGCACGCTGAAATGCGTCATGTGCTATTGGCCACAGTGAAGGGAATCGGAGAGAGGAGAGAGAAGGGACTTATTACCCTGTATGGGAGACATGCTTGGAAAACATTTGCATCTTGTAAGTGCAATTTTTATCCTTTTTTAATGAAAATAAAACGTTGATGCACCATAGAGCGCTCCTCTTTTATCTTGTTTTTCAGTACACTTGTCCCCCGAGTTGTGGAGCTTGTTAACTGGTGTCATTCACTGGAGTATTATCTCCTGGATCCTTTACTTTGTTGGAGCACTGTTACATTTTTTGGATTTTCACAATGTTTTTTGCACAGTATGTGTCTGAACTACAGGTTGAATATAGTCACATATTAGCTAGCTTAGGGCATCATGAATAAAATGTGGTATCATTTTTTTTTTAATTCTCAGCCTTTAGACGTTGTTTAGATGAGGTCGTATATCAAAGCTGTGTCAGCTACAATAGATCATGTGACTGACCAGAGACTGTCCAGCAATTGCTATTCTACCGCCAGTGTCCCTGCTAGCGTGATGCTGTAGCACTAAATTCAAATACTGTCACATCAGCCTATTCATCATCTGTTTCCACATTTCCACATTGCTATTCGTACATACAGTGGGATGCAAAAGTTTGGGCAATGTTGTTAATCGTCATGATTTTCCTGTATAAATCGTTGGTTGTTACGATAAAAAATGTCAGTTAAATATATCATATAGGAGACACACACAGTGATATTTGAGAAGTGAAATGAAGTTAATTGCATTTACAGAAAGTGTGCAATAATTGTTTAAATAAAATTAGGCAGGTCCATAAATTTGGGCACTGTTGTCATTTTATTGATTCCAAAACCTTTAGAACTAATTATTGGAACTCAAATTGGCTTGGTAAGCTCAGTGACCCCTGACCTACATACACAGGTGAATCCAATTAAAAAGAAAGAGTATTTAAGGGGGTCAGTTATAAGTTTCCCTCCTCTTTTACATTTCTCTGAAGAGTAGCAACATGGGGATCTCAAAACAACTTTCAAATGACCTGAAGACAAAGATTGTTCACCATCATGGTTTAGGGGGAAAGATACAGAAAGCTGTATTAGAGATTTCAGCTGTCTGTTTCCACAGTTATGAACATATTGAGGAACTGGAAGACCACAGGCTCAGTTCAAGTTAAGGCTCGAGGTGGCAGACCGAGAAATATCTCGGATAAACAGAAGCGATGAATGGTGAGAACAGTCAGTGTCAACCCACAGACCAGCACCAAAAACCTACATCATCATCTTGCTGCAGATGGAGTCACTGTGCATCGTTCAACCGTTCGGTGCACTTTACACGAGATGCTATATGGAGAGGAAGCCTTTTCTCCGCCCACAGCAGAAACAGAGCCGCTTGAGGTATGCTAAAGCACATTTGGACAAGCCAGCTTCATTTTGGAATAAGGTGCTGTGGACTGATTAAACTAAAATTGAGTTATTTGGGCATACCAAGGGGCGTTATGCATGGAGGAAAAACAGCACAGCATTCCAAGTAAAACACCCGCTACCTACAGTAAAATATTGTGGTGGTTCCATCATGCTGTGGGCTGTGTGGCCAGTGCAGGGACTGAGAATCTTGTCAAAGTTGAGGGATGCATGGATTCCACTCAGTATCAGCAGATTCTGGAGCCCAATGTCCAGAAATCGGTGACAAAGCTGAAGCTGCGCCGGAGCTGGATCTTTCAACAAGGCAACGACCCTAAACACTGCTCAAAATCCACTAAGGCATTCATGCAGAGGAACAAGTACAACGTTCTGGAATGACCATCTCAGTCCCCAGACCTGAATATAATTGAAAATCTGTGGTGTGAGTTAAAGAGAGCTGTCCATGCTCGGAAGCCATCAAACCTGAATGAACTAGAGATGTTTTGTAAAGAGGAATGGTCCAAAATACCTACAACCAGAATCCAGACACTCATTGAAACCTACAGGAAGCGTTTAGAGCAGGCATGGGCAAACTTGGCCCTACAGCTGTTGAGGAACTACAAGTCCCACAATGCATTGCAGGAGTCTGACATCCACAGTCATGAATCATAAAGGCAAATGCATTGTGGTATTTGTAGTTCCTCAACAGCTGGAGGACCAAGTTTGCCCATGTCTGGTTTAGAGGCTGTAATTTCTGCAAAAGGAGGATCTACTAAATATTGATTTCATTTCTTTTTTTGTGGTGCCCAAATTTATGCACCTGCCTAATTTTGTTTAAACAATTATTGCACACTTTCTGTAAATCCACTAAACTTCATTTCACTTCTCAAATATCGCTGAGTGTGTCTCCTATATGATATATTTAACTGACATCTTTTATCGTAACAACCTACAATTTAAACAGGAAAATAATAACGATTAACAAGGTTGCCCAAACTTTCGCATCCCACTATAGATTCGCTGCTGAGAGAAACATCTCCGGAGCAGACTATATCAGCTGTATTTTAGGCTGGGCATACACGGCTCATTTTTGCCACTCAATTCTCCCATTCGATCGTTTCGCCACTCGATTCTGCAGTCAACTCTCTTATCTTCCGCTGGTTTTTCTTATCTTTTTCCATTCACTGCTATCCGGAATAGAGCGTCGAAACAACTGAGCGGACATGTCGGAAATTATCTATCGAGCCATCTTAATGGCTCAAAAACGAGCCGTGTATGCCCAGCATAAGTGTTTTTACTATTAAAAACAAATCTGCCTAAAATGGAAAGACTATGAATCTATTTAGAATTGTACATCAGGACTATAAAGAACAGCATGCATTGATGTATGCCGCATTAATCCAGACCCCAGGATTTGATTAACAGAGCAATGGCTCTACTGGTAAATGAAAGCTACAAAAGCTGTTTCCATGACAAAAGAAATGCAGTGTTCTGCTGGCTAAGAATAAAAGGTACTTAATACTTGGCACAGTTCTGCGGAGGCTACAGCTAGGGAGTTTACAAATCAATACTGGGCAGCAATGTATTCTTCTGGGGCAGCAGGTGGCTGTTACTCACTTGATTGGGCCACAAATTATATCTGACACCCTTTAATTCACAAGAGCCCAGACACCATCATTTTCATGTAGCCAAAACAGTGGCTATTTTTTTTCCAAATGCCACCACTAAAACATAGACCGAGTTACTAAGGGAGATATCTAATGGTAAATGGTGGATAATCACTGTGTTCACTTCAAACAGCCAATCGTGAAAATGTCCCCCTTTTTAGGCTACGTTTCCACTATACCTAGGCAAATTTGCATAGAGAAAAATGCCTGCGGATTCGAATGTATATGCGAATGAAGTCACCATTCATTACCATTGACTAGCACATGCAAAAACCGTACATGAAGATGGGTACGCGTCGAAAGGGAAAGCACATAAACCACGTGGAAAATTGTTACAGAGGCAGACTTTTCTTTTTGTCTGTGGGGGGGAAGTGAATTTCGCCTATAATGGAAACAGGCCCATAGAAATACATTGCTATGTGATAATGCAGATAATGCATGCAAATTCGCCATAGTGGAAGTGGGCCCTTAAACTTCCCTGCATCTGATTGGGTGTTTGATCTGAATACAGGGAGTCATTCTTCATGTACATAAAACATCCAGGGCCGGTTCTAGACTTTCTGCGCCGGTTATGGACTTTCTGCTGCCCAAAGGTGGGGGCGTTGGTATCAGACCGGCCAGTCACAGCCACATGGTGCTCCTTGTGCTAACTGGTGCCAATGGTCTCACGGGCAGCACCACGGCACCGACATTGGGCCAATCACTGCATTCAATCAGTAGCAGATGTCACAGCTACTGATTGAGCAAATGATTATGTCGTGGTCACGCCTGCAAAAACAATCGGCACTAGTTAGCAAAAAAGCAGCAGGCGGCTGTTTGTGGCTGGTGCCACCGGTCTAATGAGGGCGGGGATTCAGGGATGCGTGGATGAGCAGTGCAATGAGCTAAAACAGCGTTCGTTACACTGCAACACAATGAGCTTGATTCACAAAAGAGTGTTAACTGATAGCACGACCGTGCTATGCAGTTAACACGCGAGATGATGCGCGTGCAGCTTTGCGTGCGCAAAGGCTTACGCCCGTGTGCTAACTACCGTTTGCGTACGATAACGTGCGCAAACCTTTGTTCAGCACGCACGCGTCACTCGGCGTATTAACTGCATAACACTTTTTTATGAATCAAGCCCAATGTGTCAGTGTGAAAGTACCGTAAGTGATTGATGATTAGTGTAGCCCATATCCGAGTATCATCTCTCCAGAGCTGAACTCTACATGAAAAATCCAAAGGACCCTTTACTAGTGCATTAAGCTGACAGCTTGTCTGCTGGAGAAAATGATTCAGTTTGTGGTAAATGTTTTCTCCCTTGAATGGTCCAGATTTGCCATAAATCCAATGAGGAGAATAGTTGTCTGTGATCCACGTAGGTATTTTTTTTTTAATACTTACAGAGTACCCAGCAAGCTTATGGTGAACCAGAACTCCCAGGAGTGTATAAGGGGCTAAAAGAGACCAAAAAGCCCTCTTACTAAGATGATAGGAAAAATAGAAGTTTGCCTTCATAAAACAGAAGGCATTTACAATTATTCAGTATAGGTAACCAGATGTTCCCCTTCCCAGCTTAGATAGCCAGGTGAGCCCCCAGTATATGCTAAATTATTGTACAGAGTGCCGAATGCATATCACACACTCACTCTTTTGAGTATTGTTTAACGCTTGCAGTTTCGCAATCATTCTTTATACCAGGGGTCCCCAACCCCCGGACTGCGGGCCTCATTATTTTCATTGAAGTAAATCAGTATGAAGCATGCAGCAAGTGTCACCAGGTGGTACTGCCCTCTCCTTACGCAGCTGTCTGCCTCCCCCCTCCCCCATTTAAAGGATACCCGAAGTGACATGTGACATGTGACATGATGAGATAGACCTGTGTATGTACAGTGCCTAGCACACAAATAACTCTTCTGTGTTCCTTTTTTTATTTCTATGTCTGAAATATTTAGACATTGAGGGTCACACTGTAGTCACTTCCTGTCTGAGTCATGACTGAGTCAGCCACTTACATATCTGATATTTAAATCTTTCAGGCAGAGAAAGAAAAAAAGGAACACAGCATAGTTATTTGTGTGCTAGGCACTGTACAAACACATGTCTATCTCATCATGTTACTTCGGGTATCCTTCAACACCAACAACCTCTCCAGAGAAGCTTTCATTATTATAGTTAGCCAACTTCCTCCCCCCCCCCCCAACACACACACTCAAGGTATACCCCTCTGTATAAGGCACTGTGTAGTGAATGCACCAATGTGATTGGGCCCTTTGTGGAAACACTGCAGTGCATTTCTGTGTAATTCTGAATTTAAATGCATTATTGCACCATTAGATCCAATACAACTCTATAGGCCATCAGCAGATCGACCTAGATTTTCCATCCTGTCAGATAGATCGAATCGATCGAAATCGTTCACAAATCGATCGATTGGTTGATTTGAAAGAATCGATTTCTTATCAATAAATTCTATAGAATCGATCGATGGCTAAAATCGACCAGTGTATGGGCCCCTTAACTTCTGTTATAATGCACCCCAAAAGCCATACTGTGAACACACCCTAAAGGTGCCCATACATTTACTTGATTTCCCGCCTACAGACAACAGATTCGATCACTGTGATTGAATCTGCTGAGAAATCAAGTACGCAAACGCGGACTGATCGACCGATTTCCATCCGAAATCTAACAATTCCATCGATCTGTCCAGGCGGAAAAATTTGCTCGACTGTTAGCGTTGTCAATTAGGCTACGATCGACGTGACAATAATCTCACCAGTTCCGCCAGAGTGAATCGCCGGGTCTGTGCTGTCCCTTTCTCCGGCTGGCCTTCATCTTCACTTCACTTCCTGTCCCAGCCTGTGACTAGCGGAAGCTCAAACAGTAGGGGGCGCTCTACTGTTTGAACTTCCCCTTCTGACAGGCTGGGACAGGAAGTGAAGTGAAGAAGAAGAAGGCCAGCCGGAGAAAGTGTCAGCACGGACATGGGGACTCGCGTTGGCGGAACAGGTAATGTATTGCTGCTGGCGGGCGGAGCAGGGGCGGAGAGGCAGAGGCAGCTCCGCAGATTGTGAATCGATTTTATGCTGAAGTCGATTCAAAATCTGTGTGCAGTGTATTGGCAGCCATTAGATCCCTCTCTGATCAGATTCGATCAGAGAGGGATCTATCTGTTGGTGGTGGCAATCGACCAGTGTATGGCTGCCTTAAGAAGGGATCACAGGTATAATTTCCTGTACCTGGCCACTTCGATCACTGAACCATCAGCGGCAAAGCAACCTTCTCTGTCAGATCAGAACTGATGTTCAATGCATATATACTAAATGTTCCAAAGCTGAGATTTTGTCCTCTGAGTCAGGGGCGTAGCAATAGGGGGTGCAGAGGTTGCGACCGCATCGGGGCCCATGGACCAGAGGGGCCCCAAAGGGCCCTCCCTCAACTACTGTATTAGCTCTCTATTGGTCCTGTGCTCATAATAATCACTTCTATAGATACTTTGAATAGTGGTAATCATTAACAAAATGTTCCCCATCCTCTTTTTGCACCTCTGACACTGTAGTTGCCATTGGCAGATTTTGGTGCACCGTATCAATTGTTATATATAGAGTGCTTGGGGGGCCCCAATGTAAAACTTGCATCGGGGCCCACAGCTCCTTAGCTACGCCACTGCTCTGAGTTCTGTTTTCATACATCATTGTTAAGTAGAATCTACTGTTTTTCATTATTTATGTACGGGCTGATAAACAGAGAGGCTCTCCCAGTGAATAATGGCTATTGCAAAATGACTATGGGATGAAAGACTATAGATCTAATTTATCATCCGCACTTAGAAGTTGTTTCACTTTTTGTGTGACTTTATCCAGCATGCACATAGAGCCTAATTCCTCATCACAGGGGAAGTGTTTATCTGATAAGAGGAGAG
Organism: Hyperolius riggenbachi; assembly: GCF_040937935.1. NCBI lineage: Eukaryota > Metazoa > Chordata > Amphibia > Anura > Hyperoliidae > Hyperolius > Hyperolius riggenbachi. The sequence continues at coordinate 158,414,340 of NC_090649.1, forward strand.
ATTAATGTATTACTGGAGTATTGGCATCAGCTACAACACATGGAGAACAAAGGGCCCAGACAATTAGCACTGCTCAGTGCCTCCATAACACAGGCAGAAGGTCATGGATCATTGCTTTTATTCTGTACAAACAGCAACATATCCATTATACAAATAAAAATCCAATTATGTTTTGTTCTGTAGGTAAATTGCTGACCCTGGAAAGAAATACGTTTCAGAACTGTAATAAACTTCTTCCATTCTTCAGCTGCAAACTTTCTGCAAGGGTTATCATTGCAATTCAGTCGCACAGAGAAGGAATAGTCAGTGCTAGAGAGGTGGTCAAGTAATTACAGCTCGCATGCACACTTAAAGTGGTCTGAAACTCAGCAATTCTTCTTTGCTCTAAAAGATTATTTACAGCCTTAACCCCCTTGGCGGTATGAAAAATTCCGCCAGGGGTAAGCGCAGCAGTTTTTTTTATTTTTTGTTTGTTTAAATCATGTAGCGAGCCCAGGGCGCTCAGCGCTGCTCAGCGGCATCCCCCCACCCTCTTCGATCGCCTTCGGCGATCTCCGATCAGGAAATCCCGTTCAAAGAACGGGATTTCCTGGAGGGCTTCCCCCGTCGCCATGGCGACGGGGCGGGATGAAGTCACCGACGTCAGCGACGTCGGGACGTCATTGGGAGTCCCGATCCACCCCTCGGCGCTGCCTGGCACTGATTGGCCAGGCAGCGCACGGGGTCTGGGGGGGGGCGCACGCCGCACCGGGTAGCGGCGATCGGGCGCGGGGTGGCGGCGATCAAAGTGCTAGCTGCGTCCAGCAAAAAAAAAATTATGTAAATCGGCCCAGCAGGGCCTGAGCGGCACCCTCCGGCGGCTTACCCCGTGTCACACACGGGGTTTCCGCTAAGGAGGTTAAACCAACTATCACCCAAAAATTGCAGCATAACAGAGTTCAAACAGTTAAACACAGCACTTTCTGCAGTGGAAATCTCCAGCTTGTGATCCCATTCTTGTGTTTACATTTCTCTGTTTATACAATTAGTTACAGCCAGCCATGTGGTGAAAGGGAACTGCACTGAGGCTGGCAAGCAGACAGATGAGAAATTTATCTCTAGATAGCTGCTGTGTATATATTAAACTCTATGAATAAAATGCAATGGCAGCTTTCAGAGTAGATAAACTGTACTTTGGGACCTTGTAATCAGGGATGAGCAGAAACTACGCCAGTGCGAATTTACGCATCGTAGTTTGCATCTACGCATCGTAGTTTGTAGGTGACAACGTAGTTTGTAGGTGACGTTGCAGAACTACGCATACGAATTTACGCGTAGCAAAGTACAGCTACGCGTAGCTTACGCTTACTATGCGTAGTTAACATGTGTATTGTGTAGTGAACTATGTATGCATTGCTCGCGTCTATTTTTCAGCGTACGATTGTATGCTTACAAATTTACGCATTGGAAAGGAGAATGTACGCATAGAAAAGTTCACGGGATAAGCATCTACAGAGGAATTAATGCGTAAAATTTTTTGCATACAGGCATAAGCATCCGCATAAAATACGCTTCGCACTACGCGTAATTGCGTATTTTAACGCGTATTCTACAAAATGCATACAAAGCGAATATTTGATTTCGAAGTCGTAGTTTGGCGAAGCGTAATTGCGTAAAACTACGCGTAGTTCCAGCGTAGCGAAGTTGGCTGACTACGACCATCCCTGCTTGTAATTTGTGAACAGGCAATATTACTTCTGCACAAAAGCAAATATGGTATCTGTATTGGTAATAAAAAGTAGGAAAACATTTTTTTGAATGTTATGTCAGAATTTTATTCCACTTAAATGCAAATTGTATGCAGTCTAGAATTGGGCCAATAGACATGCACTCTTTTGGTTTTACCAGGTCCCACTGAACAGCAATGTCTGGAGACAAGATGGCCACTGAGATTACAAAGGCGACGTGAGGTCGCACAAGTTATAAGAAGGATACACAAATGTAAAAGGGGTACATATGGCCATACAGGTTACAAGAGGGACATGAGACCACACAGAACACGTTCACACTCCCCAGTCTATGGATGAACGGGTTGTCGTTCACACTCCCCAGTCTATGCATGAACGGGTTGTCATTCACACTCCCCAGTCTATGGATGAATGGGTTGTCGTTCACTCTCCCCAGTCTATGGATGAACGGGTTGTCGTTCACACTCCCCAGTCTATGGATGAACGGGTTGTCATTCACACTCCCCAGTCTATGGATGAACGGGTTGTCATTCACACTCCCCAGTCTATGGATGAACGGGTTGTCGTTCACACTCCCCAGTCTATGGATGGACGGGTCGTCGTTCACACTCCCCAGTCTATGGATGAACGGGTCGTCGTTCACACACCCCAATCTATGGATAAACGGGTCGTCGTTCACACACCCCAATCTATGGATGAACGGGTTGTCGTTCACACTCCCCAGTCTATGGATGAAAGGGTTGTCGTTCACACTCCCCAGTCTATGGATGAACGGGTTGTCGTTCACACTCCCCAGTCTATGGATGAACGGGTTGTCGTTCACACTCCCCAGTCTATTGATGAACGGGTTGACGTTCACACACCCCAGTCTATGGATGAACGGGTTGTCGTTCACACTCCCCAGTCTATGGATGAACGGGTTGTCATTCACACACCCCAGTCTATGGATGAACGGGTTGTTGTTCACACTCCCCAGTCTATGGATGAACGGGTCGTCGTTCACACTCCCCAGTCTATGGATGAACGGGTCGTCGTTCACACACCCCAATCTATGGATGAACGGGTCATCGTTCACACACCCCAATCTATGGATGAACGGGTTGTCATTCACACTCCCCAGTCTATGGATGAACGGGTTGTCGTTCACACTCCCCAGTCTATGGATGAACGGGTCGTTGTTCACACTCCCCAGTCTATGGATGAACGGGTCGTCGTTCACACACCCCAATCTATGGATGAACGGGTCGTCGTTCACACACCCCAATCTATGGATGAACGGGTCGTCGTTCACACTCCCCAATCTATGGATGAACGGGTCGTCGTTCACACTCCCCAGTCTATGCATGAACGGGTTGTCGTACACATCCCAATCTATGGATGAACGGGTTGTCATTCACACTCCCCAGTCTATGGATGAACGGGTTGTCGTTCACACTCCCCAGTCTATGGATGAACGGGTTGTTGTTCACACTCCCCAGTCTATGGATGAACGGGTTGTCGTTCACACTCCCCAGTCTATGGATTAACGGGTTGTCATTCACACTCCCCAGTCTATGGATGAACGGGTTGTCATTCACACTCCCCAGTCTATGGATGAACGGGTTGTCGTTCACACTCCCCAGTCTATGGATGAACGGGTTGTCGTTCACACTCCCCAGTCTATGCATGAACGGGTTGTCGTTCACACTCCCCAGTCTATGGATAAACGGGTTGTCGTTCACACTCCCCAGTTTATGGATGAACGGGTTGTCATTCACACTCCCCAGTCTATGGATGAACGGGTTGTCGTTCACACTCCCCAATCTATGGATGAACGGGTCGTCGTTCACACTCCCCAGTCTATGGATGAACGGGTCGTCGTTCACACACCCCAATCTATGGATGAACGGGTCGTCGTTCACACACCCCAATCTATGGATGAACGGGTTGTCGTTCACACTCCCCAGTCTATGGATGAAAGGGTTGTCGTTCACACTCCCCAGTCTATGGATGAACGGGTCGTCGTTCACACTCTCCAGTCTATGGATGAACGGGTCGTCGTTCACACACCCCAATCTATGGATGAACGGGTTGTCGTACACACCCCAATCTATGGATGAACGGGTTGTTGTTCACACTCCGCAGTCTATGGATGAACGGGTTGTCGTTCACACTCCCCAGTCTATGGATGAACAGGTTGTCGTTTACACTCCCCAGTCTATGGATGAACGGGTTGTCGTTCACACTCCCCAGTCCATAGATGAACGGGTTGTCGTTCACAATCCCCAGTCTATGAATGAACGGGTTGTCGTTCACACTCCCCAGTCTATGGATGAACGGGTTGTCGTTCACACTCTCCAGTCTATGCATGAACGGGTTGTCATGCACACTCCCCAGTCTATGGATGAACGGGTTATCGTTCACACTCCCCGGTCTATGGATGAACGGGTTTTCATTCACACTCCCTAGTCTATGGATGAACGGGTTGTCATTCACACACCTCAGGGGTGAATGCAGGACACACATCGCTGTGCACAGGGTAGCAGCCACAACATGTTTTTGCCTAGTTCACAGTGTTCAGTTGCATTGCAGAATTTTGTATTAGGGCTCGTTCACATCATCAGCGCAGATGGCCTTGCGGAACACAACGTGCACGATCGCACGCTATCTGTGCTGCAGATTCCATTTACTACAGTGAATGGGTCAGCGCTGCGCCTGGCCAAAAAATTCATCCAGCAATGCAATAGCGTTGTTGTCGTTCACACTCCCCAGTCTATGGATGAACGGGTTGTCGTTTACACTCCCCAGTCTAGGGATGAACGGGTTGTCGTTCACACTCCCCAGTCTATGGATGAACGGGTTGTCGTTCACACTCCCCAGTCTATGGATGAACGGGTTGTCATTCACAATCCCCAGTCTATGGATGAACGGGTTGTCGTTCACACTCACCAGTCTATAGATGAACGGATTGTTGTTCACCCTCCCCAGTCTATGGATGAACGGGTTGTTGTTCACACTCCCCAGTCTATGGATGAACGGGTTGTCGTTCACACTCCCCAGTCTATGGATGAACGGGTTGTCGTTCACACTCCCCAGTCTATGGATGAACGGGTTGTCATTTACACTCCCCAGTCTATGCATGAACGGGTTGTCATGCACACTCCCCAGTCTATGGATGAACGGGTTTTCATTCACACTCCCTAGTCTATGGATGAACGGGTTGTCATTCACACACCTCAGGGGTGAATGCAGGACACACATCGCTGTGCACAGGGTAGCAGCCACAACATGTTTTTGCCTAGTTCACAGTGTTCAGTTGCATTGCAGAATTTTGTATTAGGGCTCGTTCACATCATCAGCGCAGATGGCCTTGCGGAACACAACGTGCACGATCGCACGCTATCTGTGCTGCAGATTCCATTTACTACAGTGAATGGGTCAGCGCTGCGCCTGGCCAAAAAATTCATCCAGCAATGCAATAGCGTATCACACTGGTGCACAGCGCATATGATCTGAATGGCAAAAGTGCTGCACTTCTGCCATTCTTGCATGTCGCACACCATACTTGCTGCCAAAATGCGCATGGACAGCGCGTATGATGTGAATGCAGCCTTAAAGTGTATGTCTAGTCTCTATTGCAGTTCACACTCAACGCATGCATTATGCTACTGACTAGGGATGCTCGCTGGATTCCACGGAATTGTTAATTCCACAATTCCGGCCGGAATTAGGTCAATTCCAATTCCGGCAGTCGGAATGGAATTGTTAAGCCTCCCAAACGGAATTCCGCGGAAATTCATCATCCTCCTCCTCCTCCTGTAAGTCTACTACACACACTGAGACCTGGGTTCAATTCCCAGCCCAGCCTGGGTTCAATTCCTGGCCAAGGTATGTAAGCTGGCTTTTAAAAAAGTACAAATCCTTAAGCATGCTACTTTTTCTATTGGATTGATCATAATGGTACATGCTAGGCTGGCTTTAGCATGTAGTGTGGTTGGTGGTCTAGGGGGTAAGTCACATACCTACTACACACTGAGACCTGGGTTTAATTCTGAGCGCAGCCTGGTTCAATTCCTGGCCAAGGTATGGAGGAGAGAGAGAGAGAGAGAGAGAGAGAGAGAGCTAGTTCCGATCATCCCTATTACTGACCACTGTGATCCCAGCCTAAAGCATCTCTCCAGGCAATATTTTTATATCTGAATACAGTGGAAAGGTGTGAGGGCTGGGACCCACTACAAAGTGCTATCGCAATCACTAGCGATTTGTGGTAGCGCTTTGTAAGCGATTTCCCTGCGCCTATACAATACATTAGAGTGGAAATGCTCCAAAATGCTGCATGTCCTGCGATTGTCATTTGCTTAAAGGACCACTACCGTGAAACGTTTAGTTTTTAAGCATCCCCATATTATATTCCGGCGTATAAGATGACTGGGTGTATAAGACGACCCCCCCAACTTTTCCAGTTAAAATATAGAGTTTGGGATATACTCGCTGTATAAGACTACCCCTCTTCCAACACACACCAAATAAAAATAAAAATAAAAAAATCATGTACTGGTGCTGTGTATGAACAGATACTGGTGCTGTACTGTATGTGTTACCCAGTATATAACAGTATATAGTCAATTGACTTGCTGCATTGGTCAACTCTCCTTAAGTAGACTGGTCATCTCTCCTTGTCTACCAGTTTATCAGAGCGGTATGGAAGAATAGATTGCGCTCCCTCAGCAGGGAAATCTGAGAGGCGGTAACAGGATAGGGCATATCACCCCGCATCAATGACACCCGGCGTATAAGACGACCCCCAACTTTTCAGAAGATTTTCAAGGGTTAAAAAGTAGTCTTATACGCAGGAATATACAGTAGTTACATCAATAATACAGAAGCTCCAGAGTGTAAATATTTTCATTTTTTAGCAAGTACCTTTAAATATTTCATAAGACAAACAAAACAGACAAATGATAAGCGCTCAAGGATGCACCTGAATTGTAAGCCATCAGCGGCAATGCAGAGCCCCCTAGGGCTGAATACATGCCTCTAATGCAAAACAGATGCAAAATTATGTGCTAACTCTAATCTAAAAATTTGAGAGTGAATTTAAAACAGTGAAGGCAGCTAGCCAATAGTATACTTACATTTAAGTTTGCACAGTGGGAGACATGGCAGCGCTTTCAAACAACCTCATACCTGAAGGATTTAACTGCAATGGTGAGCAGAGCTCCAGAAACTGGACTAAATTACACACCCAGCATACACTGCAGGCAAAGAGAGGGAGGGGGAATTAGTGATTAAGCTGCATCAGTGGGCAGAGCTCCAGAGACTGGACTATATTACACACCCTGCATCACTATAGACCAAGGGGGGGTGTTAGCTTCAGTGATAATTAGTGCACAAATTATGACCTAATAGACTTCCCCACGGCGGTGACGTACCCCCTTGGGGAAGACCTACCTCTAACCTAGCAATAAAAACATAATTCCTCGTGCTGCTATTCATAAATGGTATACACATTTCATAAGACAAACAAAACAGACAAATGATAAGCGCTCAAGGATGCACCTGAATTGTAAGCCATCAGCGGCAATGCAGAGCCCCCTAGGGCTGAATACATGCCTCTAATGCAAAACAGATGCAAAATTATGTGCTAACTCTAATCTAAAAATTTGAGAGTGAATTTAAAACAGTGAAGGCAGCTAGCCAATAGTATACTTACATTTAAGTTTGCACAGTGGGAGACATGGCAGCGCTTTCAAACAACCTCATACCTGAAGGATTTAACTGCAATGGTGAGCAGAGCTCCAGAAACTGGACTAAATTACACACCCAGCATACACTGCAGGCAAAGAGAGGGAGGGGGAATTAGTGATTAAGCTGCATCAGTGGGCAGAGCTCCAGAGACTGGACTATATTACACACCCTGCATCACTATAGACCAAGGGGGGGTGTTAGCTTCAGTGATAATTAGTGCACAAATTATGACCTAATAGACTTCCCCACGGCGGTGACGTACCCCCTTGGAGAAGACCTACCTCTAACCTAGCAATAAAAAACATAATTCCTCGTGCTGCTATTCATAAATGGTATACACATTTCATAAGACAAACAAAACAGACAAATGATAAGCGCTCAAGGATGCACCTGAATTGTAAGCCATCAGCGGCAATGCAGAGCCCCCTAGGGCTGAATACATGCCTCTAATGCAAAACAGATGCAAAATTATGTGCTAACTCTAATCTAAAAATTTGAGAGTGAATTTAAAACAGTGAAGGCAGCTAGCCAATAGTATACTTACATTTAAGTTTGCACAGTGGGAGACATGGCAGCGCTTTCAAACAACCTCATACCTGAAGGATTTAACTGCAATGGTGAGCAGAGCTCCAGAAACTGGACTAAATTACACACCCAGCATACACTGCAGGCAAAGAGAGGGAGGGGGAATTAGTGATTAAGCTGCATCAGTGGGCAGAGCTCCAGAGACTGGACTATATTACACACCCTGCATCACTATAGACCAAGGGGGGGGTGTTAGCTTCAGTGATAATTAGTGCACAAATTATGACCTAATAGACTTCCCCACGGCGGTGACGTACCCCCTTGGGGAAGACCTACCTCTAACCTAGCAATAAAAACATAATTCCTCGTGCTGCTATTCATAAATGGTATACACATTTCATAAGACAAACAAAACAGACAAATGATAAGCGCTCAAGGATGCACCTTAATTGTAAGCCATCAGCGGCAATGCAGAGCCCCCTAGGGCTGAATACATGCCTCTAATGCAAAACAGATGCAAAATTATGTGCTAACTCTAATCTAAAAATTTGAGAGTGAATTTAAAACAGTGAAGGCAGCTAGCCAATAGTATACTTACATTTAAGTTTGCACAGTGGGAGACATGGCAGCGCTTTCAAACAACCTCATACCTGAAGGATTTAACTGCAATGGTGAGCAGAGCTCCAGAAACTGGACTAAATTACACACCCAGCATACACTGCAGGCAAAGAGAGGGAGGGGGAATTAGTGATTAAGCTGCATCAGTGGGCAGAGCTCCAGAGACTGGACTATATTACACACCCTGCATCACTATAGACCAAGGGGGGGTGTTAGCTTCAGTGATAATTAGTGCACAAATTATGACCTAATAGACTTCCCCACGGCGGGTGACGTACCCCCTTGGGGAAGACCTACCTCTAACCTAGCAATAAAAACATAATTCCTCGTGCTGCTATTCATAAATGGTATACACATTTCATAAGACAAACAAAACAGACAAATGATAAGCGCTCAAGGATGCACCTGAATTGTAAGCCATCAGCGGCAATGCAGAGCCCCTAGGGCTGAATACATGCCTCTAATGCAAAACAGATGCAAAATTATGTGCTAACTCTAATCTAAAAATTTGAGAGTGAATTTAAAACAGTGAAGGCAGCTAGCCAATAGTATACTTACATTTAAGTTTGCACAGTGGGAGACATGGCAGCGCTTTCAAACAACCTCATACCTGAAGGATTTAACTGCAATGGTGAGCAGAGCTCCAGAAACTGGACTAAATTACGACACCCAGCATACACTGCAGGCAAAGAGAGGGAGGGGGAATTAGTGATTAAGCTGCATCAGTGGGCAGAGCTCCAGAGACTGGACTATATTACACACCCTGCATCACTATAGACCAAGGGGGGGTGTTAGCTTCAGTGATAATTAGTGCACAAATTATGAACTAATAGACTTCCCCACGGCGGTGACGTACCCCCTTGGGGAAGACCTACCTCTAACCTAGCAATAAAAACATAATTCCTCGTGCTGCTATTCATAAATGGTATACACATTTCATAAGACAAACAAAACAGACAAATGATAAGCGCTCAAGGATGCACCTGAATTGTAAGCCATCAGCGGCAATGCAGAGCCCCCTAGGGCTGAATACATGCCTCTAATGCAAAACAGATGCAAAATTATGTGCTAACTCTAATCTAAAAATTTGAGAGTGAATTTAAAACAGTGAAGGCAGCTAGCCAATAGTATACTTACATTTAAGTTTGCACAGTGGGAGACATGGCAGCGCTTTCAAACAACCTCATACCTGAAGGATTTAACTGCAATGGTGAGCAGAGCTCCAGAAACTGGACTAAATTACACACCCAGCATACACTGCAGGCAAAGAGAGGGAGGGGAATTAGTGATTAAGCTGCATCAGTGGGCAGAGCTCCAGAGACTGGACTATATTACACACCCTGCATCACTATAGACCAAGGGGGGGTGTTAGCTTCAGTGATAATTAGTGCACAAATTATGACCTAATAGACTTCCCCACGGCGGTGACGTACCCCCTTGGGGAAGACCTACCTCTAACCTAGCAATAAAAACATAATTCCTCGTGCTGCTATTCATAAATGGTATACACATTTCATAAGACAAACAAAACAGACAAATGATAAGCGCTCAAGGATGCACCTGAATTGTAAGCCATCAGCGGCAATGCAGAGCCCCCTAGGGCTGAATACATGCCTCTAATGCAAAACAGATGCAAAATTATGTGCTAACTCTAATCTAAAAATTTGAGAGTGAATTTAAACAGTGAAGGCAGCTAGCCAATAGTATACTTACATTTAAGTTTGCACAGTGGGAGACATGGCAGCGCTTTCAAACAACCTCATACCTGAAGGATTTAACTGCAATGGTGAGCAGAGCTCCAGAAACTGGACTAAATTACACACCCAGCATACACTGCAGGCAAAGAGAGGGAGGGGGAATTAGTGATTAAGCTGCATCAGTGGGCAGAGCTCCAGAGACTGGACTATATTACACACCCTGCATCACTATAGACCAAGGGGGGGTGTTAGCTTCAGTGATATAATTCATAATTTGTGCACTAATTATCACTGAAGCTAACACCCCCCCTTGGTCTATAGTGATGCAGGGTGTGTAATATAGTCCAGTCTCTGGAGCTCTGCCACTGATGCAGCTTAATCACTAATTCCCCCTCCCTCTCTTTGCCTGCAGTGTATGCTGGGTGTGTAATTTAGTCCAGTTTCTGGAGCTCTGCTCACCATTGCAGTTAAATCCCTTCAGGTATGAGGTTGTTTGAAAGCGCTGCCATGTCTCCCACTGTGCAAACTTAAATGTAAGTATACTATTGGCTAGCTGCCTTCACTGTTTTAAATTCACTCTCAAATTTTTAGATTAGAGTTAGCACATAATTTTGCATCTGTTTTGCATTAGAGGCATGTATTCAGCCCTAGGGGGCTCTGCATTGCCGCTGATGGCTTACAATTCAGGTGCATCCTTGAGCGCTTATCATTTGTCTGTTTTGTTTGTCTTATGAAATGTGTATACCATTTATGAATAGCAGCACGAGGAATTATGTTTTTATTGCTAGGTTAGAGGTAGGTCTTCCCCAAGGGGGTACGTCACCGCCGTGGGGAAGTCTATTAGGTCATAATTTGTGCACTAATTATCACTGAAGCTAACACCCCCCCTTGGTCTATAGTGATGCAGGGTGTGTAATATAGTCCAGTCTCTGGAGCTCTGCCCACTGATGCAGCTTAATCACTAATTCCCCCTCCCTCTCTTTGCCTGCAGTGTATGCTGGGTGTGTAATTTAGTCCAGTTTCTGGAGCTCTGCTCACCATTGCAGTTAAATCCTTCAGGTATGAGGTTGTTTGAAAGCGCTGCCATGTCTCCCACTGTGCTACCTTTAAATATTGACAAATCATTATAGCCTGTAGCGTCAGCCTCTGCACTAAACGCTGACGGACTTCTTCAACTAGAAAGTCAGCATAGAGGAGGCCTTGATAGGTAAACTGACTGACAGATGGTATAGTCCTTTCCCCGTCTCCCGCCCGGCTCTCCGTAACTGCCAAGCCTGTGACAACTCGCGCCTTTTCAGTATTGTTTAAATTCTTAGATACGTGTTTGTTGTGCTCCTCTAAATTTTGGAGAGCCCTTACTCTAGATTCTACATATATTATACTGTGCTACGTTTTTGCTTTGATTTTTTGTTGAGCTTTTTTTTTTAAATTATACTCTGGATCTTTATGATGGACAACATTTTGAACTACTAGGTTTCATCTATGTTGTGTTGTGTGTATTATTGCAGTGTGCTGTGCTGCTGCCTTTTATCCTCTGCTTACACACAACAATGCTTGCTTGGTTATATATTGGGCAGCATTTCATTTGCTGGGGGAGGGAGGGGGGGGGATGGGTGGGATTGTATGTAGGATTTATACTGCCATGAGTGGATAAATACTGAGAGAATTGGTGGGTGTTGAGTGTATGTGTGTGGAAGGAGTGTGTGACTTCACATATTCTCTGGGCTGTACATGTGTTCTGTGCTACTAGGGTCAGGCAATGTGTGTTGTTCCTTCCTTACATTCACTGCCAAAGGATGTATTTATAGCCTAAGAACTGTAGTGTATGAAAATTTGAACAATATGCAGTGCACAACAAGTCTCCTATAATTATTTTGTTCTCATCCACAAACCATTAGGCAATACAAGAGGGAGAAAATCCAGATGCACGTGTAGAAGCAGAATCAATCAGCAGCTGTTTAGTGATCCCTGCAGCCATCACTGCGAGAATAGCTGGAAATACATAGTGATTTCCCAATGCACCATCAGGTGTGTTCAGGCTAGTGTACCTGTGCACAGCCATTTTGTGTAGTACGTATATCCAGAATTCAGATGTTTTTCCTAAGCAGAGTTTTGTTCTTTTTGTCAATGACACTCTCTGTGGGCTAGTTCACACTAAAAAAAAAAATCAAAAAAAAAAATCGCTAAGAGTAATCACAAGTGCTTAGCGCTTTTTTGTAGCAATTCCCATGTGCCTGGTGATTTTCTATTTGTCCCTAGCGATATTGGAGCATTTGCAATCTTTTAGTTCTTGTGTTAAAAACAGGAAGTACACATTGACCTGGACGTAAACAGCTTTTGGAGAAAAAAAAAAAAACACTGAAAACCGCTCTGTTTAGTGATTTTTAAAGCAATTTTACAGTTTTCCTGTACTTTACATTGAAATGTAATCGCCTCCAATATGCTGAAGGACCTGCGTTTGCTTGCGCCTGTGCTTTTAAAAGCAATCAGAAGTGCTCTTGGTGTGAACTGGCCCTGAGGGATCATCCTAGAACCATGGTACAGATCTGGGCCCATATGCAATTCACTTTTTTTCTCGAGTTTTCTGCTATGTGATATTCTCCCTCCTTGTCAATAAAAATCCAGGGCCGGTTCTCTCATGAAGCAAGGTGAAACATTTGCATCAGGCGCAGAGATTACAGGGGCAGCATTTTTGTCTACACTAACAGCATCCAATTAGAGTAATGGTGGCCATACATGGTACAATTTTTTCATACAATCTTACCATTTCTATGTAGTATAAGGGTAAATTAAGTGAATATACTGAAAGGATAATTTAGGCAGTTCCCTTATATTACATAGAAATGGTAAGATTGTATGAAAAAATTGTACCACGTATGGCCACCATTAGAGGAGAAGGGAAACTCACAGACTCACAGGCAGCCAGTGTGCTATTGTGTTGAGCTGCAGCATGTCATGTGAGAACATTAAAGCAGAGTAAATTGTTGGGTGCTGTGTGATCATTCCAATTCGGGGGGGGGGGGGGGGGGGGGGAGGAGAGAGCATGAGGCGCATCCTCACAAGTTTGCATCAGGCACCAAAAAGTCTTGAACCGGCTCTGTAAAAATCCCTTTGAAACCATTTACAAACAAGAAGATACTCAAAATAATTTTATAGTACTTTTTCACATACTTTTTGGCACTTTTTAATTGCAAAGTGCTGAAAAGTTGCTCTAGGGCCGTAGATATTCCTCTATTCAAGTCAATGAGAAGTGAATGGGCACTGGGCAGTTACTCTGGTCCTCCTGAACAGAAGATGAAAAATTAGGAGAAAAATCTAAAGAAAAAAATGAATCGCATATGGGTCCTGCCTGTTGTTCTGACTCAAGTATTACCTTAGTGGCTGCTTGCATATTACAGGCGAGTAACTTACACACCACTGAAATCAGAATATCTGCATGACAAGACGGTGGTTTGCATTGTTTTGTTTTAGGAGGACAAAGATGATAGCGTCATTATTCCTCTCACCGCAAGTTTCCTTTAAATCTACCAATGTTTGCTATTCTTTGTGGCCAAATAGAACAACCTTACACAGCTGTTTGCCCAAAGGCTAATACCCTTGAGCTAGAGTTACCACAGTCAGGTCATTTGGTCTTCTGATCGTCTCAATCAAAATCCATCACTGCCTATATGAATTATGGAAGGTCAAACGTGGACTCCCAACAGTGCTTGCTGCTGTCATAGCAGAAACACAATTCTTACAGGCAACAAAGTAAGCTAAAATGTCAAAACAAAGCAGCATCATACCTGTCCTGGAGTTTGTTCAGTAAGATTCTCAGCAGTGCACCTGAGGGGATATATTTTGACACTACAAGTCAGTCAGAACACATCCCAAAGCTCTTGAACACGGTACCATTGACAAGAGAAAGAAGAGTCAGCAACACTTTATTCTCTGTCAGAAAGAGAATACCAAATTAAGTGACAGGCAGCAAAGCCTGCATAATATTCTACAGAAACATCTGCCTTCACACCAAGGCAGCACAACACAAGCTGGCCTGCACCACACATTCTCACCAGGTAGGACTAAACATCACTTACTCATCCTGACACGCTGACAATATGCCATCGGCCTAGCTTACTGCTAATCAAGTCACAGCAGACTTTGCCAAGTTTAGCGTGCCAGGAATTAGAATCTAAAGGACTTTATAAAGTACTGAAGACCTTCTTCCAGGCTGTCGAAGTCTTAAAGTTGTCATCCAACTTGAAGGCATAGATTTTAGGAAGGTAGTTTTATAGCTCAGTGCTCGCTTCCTGTAGATATAGCTATAGTCTGCCTAAAGCCCTAAACACAGAAATTGGGAATTTGGAGAGGAGTTTGCTTTGGGCATTTAAATTCCATCTTGTGCAGAAGTGAACTGCTGATGTGCACAGTGAGTAGCGATGGTAAATGAGATTCAGATAAATTTGAGTTGATTTGCAATTATGCAAATTTTGTATCCAATAAGATGCTTTCATGGACCAGTGGAAAATGGCGCCCAGTAACGATAGATAAAAATGGCGCCCCATTCACTTACATTATAAAACGATATTTATCGTTTTAAATGTTAAAAATGGCGCCGACCTTTTGAACGTAATCGTTTTAAAACTTTTTTTTTGGTCCTGTCTGAACGTTATTTATCGTTTTAAGCCCTGCTATGCAGCCATTTGGAAAATGTCTGCCTGCCGACTTTAACGTCTAATAGCAAAGCCCCCTTAAAAGATAGAAACACCAAGTTTGCAGGGAATGTTAAGAAGAACAGTGGGAACAAGAAGAAAATATTTTTGTTTTAAAGACCTTATACTTTTTGAGAAAATCGATTTTAAAGTTCTCCTTCTGACCGTGGGAGAATTAAACGCCCGCCATATTTTGCGGTTAATAGCAAAGCCCCCTTAAATGCCAGAAACATCAAATTTGCAGAGAATGTTAAGAAGAACTGTGGGAACAGGAAGACTTTTTTTTTAAAAAAGACCTTATACTTTTTGAGAAAATCAATTTTAAAAGTTCAACTTAAAAAAAACGGATACATTTAAATCCGGTAATAACAGTTCTTAGGGAAACAATTCCCGCCGACTTTAGCAGTTAATACCAAAAGCCCCTTACATCCTAGCAACACCTAATTTGCAGGATATGTTAAAAAGATACTGGGAAACAATATTTAAAAAATTAAAAAAATTGTATTTATTTTTTTTTTAATTAATTTTTGTTTTATGTTCTGAGTGTGGGAAATGTTTTGAAAAAAATGATGTAGGGTCCCCCCTCTGGAGGCTCTGAAGGTCGCAAGATAGAGGATACTGTCGTGGGACCTAATTGGCGTGGGAATTTTTTCTTAAGGGTAAGTATTTCTGGTTAATTTACAACATTAAAGGACTTTTCTTGTTGTTGCATTTTTATTTCATTTAACCCTTTATGGAAATGGGTAAGGGGTACTTTGCACCCCTATACTCATTTCTCCTGGGAGGGGGGCAGGCATCTGGGTTCCCCTTCTAAAAGGGGACTCCCAGATGCCCTCATGAACCCCCCCCCCCCAGGGAGTCGTCACCTGCACCTCCTCCTGGGGCACCGGAGGTGGGGAAGAGCCACTTGTCCATGAATTGGACAAGGGCTCAGGGGGAGAGGGGAAGGCTTGGCCGCCCCTCCCCCCCAGAGCCCCCATACCATGGACCATGCAGGCTGGTATAGCTCAGGGTGCGAAGCCCCAGTCGGCCGGCTATCCCAGCCTGCATGGGGGACAAGGAGTTACAGAGGCTCGGGAGGGGGGACCCCACGCCATTTTTTTTCCAGATTTCCCACACTCAGAACATTCCCCAAAAACAATTTTTTTAAAAATATTGTTTCCCACTATCTTTTTAACATATCCTGCAAATTTGGTGTTGCTAGGATGTAAGGGGACTTTGCTATTAACTGCTGGGAAATATTTCCCACACACTGACCAGCGGCATTTAAATGTTTCGTTTTTTTTCTTTGAACTGTAAAATCGAGAATTTTTTTTTGAAAAAAAAAATGTCCTCTTATTCCCACTGTTCTTCTTAACATTCCCTGCAAATTTGGTGTTTCTGGCATTTAAGGGGGCTTTGCTATTAACTGCTAAAGTCGGCGGGCGTTTAATTTTGCCACGGTCAGAAGGAGAATTTAAAAACAAAAGTATAAAAATCATTTTCAGTTAAAAATTTTTTGTTGTCCTCTTGTTCCCACTGTTCTTCTTAACATTCCCTGCAAATTTGGTGTTTCTATCTTTTAAGGGGGCCTGGCTATTAAACGTTAAAGTTGGTGGGCAGACATTTTCTAAATAACAGCAAAGCAGGGCTTAAAGAGGCACTTAAGCCAAATAAAAAAAATGAGATTTACTCACCTGGGGCTTCCCTCAGCCCCTGCAGCTGTGCAGTGCCCTCGCAGCCTCGCTCCGATCCTCCTGGACCCACCGGCGACCACTTCCGGTTTCCCTGTCAAGATCCGACAGGCTGGGGACGCGAGTGATTCTTCGCATTCCCAGCCACAATAGCGCCTTCTGTGTTGCTATAGCAGCCCTCTATGCTGCTTTAGCAACGTAGAGGGAGCTATTGTGGCTGGGAATGCGAAGAATCACTCGCGTTCCCAGCCTGTCGGATCCTGACGGCGAAAACGGAAGTGGTCGCCGGTGGGTCCAGGAGGATCGGAGCGAGGATGCGAGGGCACCGGACAGCTGCAGGGGGCTGAGGCAAGCCCCAGGTGAGTAAAACTCATTTTTTTATTTGGCTTAAGGTTCACTTTAAAGCGATAAATATCGTTCAGGCAGGACAACAAAAGCAGGTTTTAAAACAATAAATATCGTTTTGACAGTCGGCGCCATTTTTTAACTTTATAAAACGATAAATATCGTTTAACAATGGTTTTCAATGAGGAAACATTTTTTTAGCGCCCGCGCCTGGCGCCATTTTTCACTGCCCCGCACCCATGCATAGCATGGATTAATATGGCTCTATGGGGTAGGACTTGAAACACCCAGAGTAAGGCCTCTTTTCCTCGGGCAGTTGATAGGCTGTAAAATGCCTCTCAAACTCTCAACTGCTTACAGCTGCATGATAACTGCACACTGCTGCCTGGTAACTGCTCAATGCTGTCTGCCAACTGCTTGCTGAGCTCAACTGCCCATGGAAAAGAGACCTAACAGATTGCCCAGCAAATTCATGTTGAACCAGAACTACAAGGAGTGTGTAAGGGACTGAAAGACCAAAAAGCCTCCTTACTAAGATGTTATGCAAAACAAAATGTTTGCCTTCAGCAATGGTGCACCGGCCGGGGAGGACCTCAGAACTCACTCCAACCTGAATAATTGCAAATACCTTCTGTTTTAAGAAGACTTTTTGGCCTCTTTCAGCCCCTTACACACTTCTAGGAGTTCTGGTTCACCATGTGCTTGCAGGGTAATCTGTAACTCTGTACAATACAAGGTATTCAGTACTGTTTGCAGCGAATCAAACAAATGCAAGGCAGAAAAACAATGTAACAATATGTAAATTCAGAGCTCCCCCTGCTGGTTACACAGAAGCTTTCCAAAGTAAAGCAGATTGGAATTCACGTAAAAAAGATAATCAGTTTTACATTATTATTATTATTATTATTATTATTACTATTATTATAATTATTACTACTGCTACTCCTGCATAATTTTACAGTCCTTCCAAATTGATTTTTTTTTCCTTTTTTTCCTTTAAAGGGAAACTTAAAGGGATACTGTAGGGGGTCGGGGGAAAATGACTTTAAAGTCTGAAAACCACTGTCCTCGATCCCGCTAATGTCACCAGGATGTCACCAGGAGCATAATGTGCAGGCCCAGTATGGTCTGTGCCTGCGCAGTACGCTCCTGGTGACATTAGCGGGATCGAGAACACGGCAACGCAGGCGCAGTGGTTTTCAGACTTTAAAGTCTGAAATTCCAGAAGTGAACCGGAGGCAGGGCCGGAGCATCGGTGAGTGGCTGCGCAGGCACAGGATATCTGCGGGGGACCATTAAAAGCCCCGGGTAAGATCGACTCATTTTCCCCTGACCCTCCTACAGTATCCCTTTAACCCTCCTGGCGGTATAAAAAATTCCGCCAGGAGGGAGCGCAGCATTTTTTTTTTTTAAACTTTATGGTTATTATATCATGTAGCGAGCCCAGGGCTCGCTACATGATAGCCGCTGCTCAGCGGCATCCCCCCGCCCGCTTCGATCAGGAAATCCCGTTCAAAGAACGGGATTTCCTGGAGGGCTTTCCCTGTCGCCATGGCGACGGGGCGGGATGACGTCACTGACGTCGGGACGTCATTGGGAGTCCCGAACCACCCCTCAGCGCTGCCTGGCACTGATTGGCCAGGCAGCGCACGGGGTCTGGGGGGGGGGGCGCGCGGCGCGACTGATACCGGCGATCGGGCGCGGGGCAGCGGCGATCGGTGTGCTGACGCAGCTAGCAAAGTGCTAGCTGCGTCCAGTAAAAAAAAATTAGACAAATCGGCCCAGCAGGGCCGGAGAAAACCTCCTGCGCGGCTTACCCCGAACTACGTTCGGGGTTACCGCCAAGGAGGTTAAGCCAGGAATAAAAAAATCAGTTTTACTTTCCTGGGGCTTCTACCAGCCACCTCCAGCCGTCCTGTGCCCTCGCAGTCACTTGCGGAACCTTCTGTCCCACGCCGTCAGCTAGTTTCGTTTTCACTGACAGGCCCGACAGGCCTGGCCACGCGTATTTTTCTTCATGTTTCCGTCCGCACTAGCGTCCTGTGCCTGTGCAGGACGCTATTGAGGATGGGAACATGAAGAAGGATACGTGTGGCCAGGCCTGCGCAGATGCAGAAAACCCGCCGACTCCCTGTCAGCGAAAACGAAACTAGCTGGCGGCGGGGGACCAGACGCTCCATAAGTGGCTGCTGGGGCATGGGACGGCTGCAGGGGGCTGGTAGAAGCCCCAGGCAAGTGAGGCCTCCTTTCTATGGACTGTTGATAGGCAGTGAAATGCCTCTCAAACTCTCACAACTGCTCACTGCTGCCTGGTAACTGCTCACTGCTACCTGATAACTGCTCACTGCTGCCTAGTAACTGCTTGCTGAGCAACAGTTCAACAGTCCGTGGAAAGGAGGCCTAAAACTGATTTTTTTTATTCCTGGTTTAAGCGTCCCTTTAATTTGGAAGCAGCAAACAGGCATGTGATGCTGTTCCAAGAGTCTTCAGATATATAAATGTTCAATGAATCTTGAAGATTTTGGTGCC
Source organism: Hyperolius riggenbachi (assembly GCF_040937935.1). Lineage (NCBI taxonomy): Eukaryota > Metazoa > Chordata > Amphibia > Anura > Hyperoliidae > Hyperolius > Hyperolius riggenbachi. The sequence goes on from NC_090649.1 coordinate 158,433,872, forward strand.
CCCCCACATTTATCCTCTTCGCGTGTGAGCGCACCACACACACACACACACACACACACACATACATACATACATACTTACACTAATGGGGGGGGGGGCAGATCCCCCCTTTAGTGTATATAGGCTTAGGCTACTAGTCTTGCAGTCGCAGATCCCCTTTTAGTGTATTTAGGCAGCAGATCCCCCCCCGACCCCCCCCCCCCCCCCATTAGTGTATCTACTCTAGCAGCATAAGCAAATTCCCCCTTTAGCGTAGGGAGGTTGAGGAGCCTTACTTCTTGCTGGTCAGTCTTCTCTTCTTACTGTCTGCAGAGCAGTCTGCAGACTTAGTGCCAGTGTAGGTGCCAGGATTCTGGGAGCAGGAGAGAAGGACTCGTCGTCACTCAGGACATGCTGCACACTTCTCTGCAGCAGCCTGAGGCTCAGCGCGCCTCCGTCCATCCTGATTCCTGACATATAGCTATAAGTCCTCCCAGTTAGTGTTGGGCGAACAGTGTTCGCCACTGTTCGGGTTCTGCAGAACATCACCCTGTTCGGGTGATGTTCGAGTTCGGCCGAACACCTGGTGGTGTTCGGCCAAACTGTTCGGGTTCGCCCGAACGGCTCAATGCCTGGCCGAACAGGGCCCCTGTTCGGCCCAACAGGGCCCTGTTCGGCCGAATACGGCCCCCCTATGGGGTCGCAGGCATAAGGGGGGAGCATGCCCCGATCGCGGGGTGGGGGGTGGGGGGGGGTCGGAAATTCCCCCCCACCCCCCTCCGCTAGCGCTCCCCCCTCTGCCCGCTTCCCCATACAAAAGTTTAAGGAAAGTAAAATAGTACCGGTGGTAGTGGCTGGCAGTGGCACTGTGAAGTGAGTGAGGAGGAGGAGTCCGGAGAGTGACGCGTTGAGGGAGGCCGGGCAGCGGGCGGTTCAGCGGTAGTACCCTTGTGGTACTTCCGCCCTTTCTCTGACCTCACGTCCTCTGCGTGATGACGCATACGAGGGTACGCGTGACGCGTACCCTCGTATGCAGAGGACGTGAGGTCAGAGAAAGGGCGGAAGTACCACAAGGGTACTACCGCTGAACCGCCCGCTGCCCGGCCTCCCTCAACGCGTCACTCTCCGGACTCCTCCTCCTCACTCACTTTACAGTGCCACTGCCAGGGCATGCTCCCCCTTTATGCCTGCAACCCCATAGGGCCCCGGGGTTCGGCCCGAACATGCCAAACATCGCGGCCATGTTCGGCGAACGTTCCCGAACCCGAACATCCAGGTGTTCGCCCAACACTACCCCCAGTATAGGTAGCCAGGCATAGGTGATCCAGTAAAGGTAGCCAGCTATAGATCCCCCCAGTATAGGTTAGTCAGGTAGGTGCCCACAGTATAGGTAGCCAGTATACTTGCCACAGGATAGGTTACATAGGCATTTGTCCCAGCTATAGGTTAGATAGGTAGGTGCCCCCAGTACAGGTTAGATAGGTGGCTGCCCCCAGTGTATAGGTTAGATAGGTAGGTACCTGCAATATAGGTTAGATAGGTAACTGCCCCAGTATAGGTTAGATAGGTAGGCAGGGCCGACCTTTGACCTGATCGATCGCTCAGGGCGCCGGCTTCCAGGGGGTGCTCCTGCCACCTGGCTGCATGTGGCTGCTGCGGGCCCGACTGGGCCCATCTCACTCCGCCCCCTGGTGCCGCTGCTGGCGGTGATGGGGGGCAAACATGCGGCCGCCGTGATTGAGGGGGGAGCCGCAGCCGCGGGGAGGGCAGCCCGACCTCTCCCTCCCTTCCTCTCCGGGCCACCCTCCGTGCTCCCCCCTCCGATGCAGATTCGGCAATGCAGAGAGAACAACTCACCTCCCTGGTTCCGATCGCCGGCGCCTCTCACTTCCCACTGTTCGCCTCTTCTACATTAGTTACTGGTACACACTAAACTTCCACTAAACTTCCTGTTAAGCAGGAAGTTTAGTGTGTATCAGCGGCTATGTAGAAGAGGCGAACAGCGAGAAGTGAGAGGCGCCAGCGATCGGAACCAGGGAGGTGAGTTGTTCTCTCTGCATTGCCGAGTCTGCATCGGAGGGGGGAGCACGGAGGGTGGCCCGGAGAGGAAGGGAGGGAGAGGTCGGGCTGCCCTCCCCGCGACTGCAGCTCCCCCCTCCACTATGAGGGGAGGTACCTACCTATCTAATCTATACTGGGGGCAGCTAACTATCTAGCCAATACTGGGGGCACCTACCTAATCTAACCTATACTGGGGGGCAGCTACCTATCTAACCTATACTGGGGGGCAGCTACCTATCTAATCTATACTGGGGGGCAGCTACCTATCTAATCTATACTGGGGGCAGTTACCTATCTAATCTATACTGGGGGGCAGCTACCTATCTAATCTATACTGCGGGGCAGCTACCTATCTAATCTAAACTGGGGGGCAGCTACCTATCTAATCTATACTGGGGGGCAGCTACCTATCTAATCTCTACTGGGGGGCAGCTACCTATCTAACCTATACTAGGGGCAGCTACCTATCTAATCTATACTGGGGGGCAGCTACCTATCTAATCTATACTGTGGGGCAGCTACCTATCTAATCTATACTGGGGGCAGCTACCTATCTAACCTATACTGGGGTGCTGCTACCTATCTAACCTATACTGGGGGACAGCTACCTATCGAATCTATACTGGGGGCAGCTACCTATCTAGCCAATACTGGGGGCACCTACCTATCTAATCTATACTGGGGGGCAGCTACCTATCTAATCTATACTGGGGGCAGCTACCTATCTAACCTATACTGGGGGGCAGCTACCTATCGAATCTATACTGGGGGCCGCTACCTATCTAGCCAATACTGGGGGCACCTACCTATCTAATCTATACTGGGGGCAGCTACCTATCTAACCTATACTGGGGTGCAGCTACCTTTCTAACCTATATTGCGGGTACCTACCTATCTAACCTATACTGGGGCAGTTACCTATCTAACCTATATTGCAGATACCTACCTATCTAACCTATACACTGGGGGCAGCCAACTATCTAACCTGTACTGGGGGCACCTACCTATCTAACCTATAGCTGGGACAAATGCCTATCTAACCTATACTGGGGCAAGTATACTGGCTACCTATACGGCGGGCACCTACCTGGCTAACCTATACTTAGGGGATCAATAGCTGGGTACCTTTACTGGGTCACCTATGCCTGGCTACCTATACTGGGGGGACTTATAGCTATATGTCAGGAATCAAGATGGACGGAGGCGCGCTGAGCCTCAGGCTGCTGCAGAGAAGTGTGCAGCATGTCCTGAGTGACGACGAGTCCTTCTCTCCTGCTCCCAGAATCCTGGCACCTACACTGGCACTAAGTCTGCAGACTGCTCTGCAGACAGTAAGAAGAGAAGACTGACCAGCAAGAAGTAAGGCTCCCCAACCTCCCTATGCTAAAGGGGGAATATGCTTAAGCTGCTAGAGTAGATACACTAAAAGGGGATCTGCGACTGCAAGACTAGTAGCCTAAGCCTATATACACTAAAGGGGGGATCTGCCCCCCCATTAGTGTAAGTATGTATGTATGTATGTGTGTGTGTGTGTGTGGTGCGCTCACACGCGAAGAGGATAAATGTGGGGGGGCACCAAAATCTGGTTACGCTCAGGGCGCTGTGAAACCTAAGGCCGGCCCTGCCTATTAGTCTAATAGCAATCAGTGTGTGACAGCTGGGGTGGGAGGGGCGAACTTTGCTGTCTCAGCCTTGGGTGCTGGAGGACCTTGTCCCGGCTCTGCCTATAAGTGTGTGTTCACACTGGAGCAATGTAATTTTGTAAAAATCCCCCATAGCATTACATTTAGGCGCTGTTCACATTTGCATTTTTTTGCGGAGCCGGCTGTACGGATCCACTATCAGGATCAGGTAAAAACAGTCAGTTTTTACAGCCAGTGTGCTCTAAACTGTCAGTTTTCTATTTGTTCCTATGCAGCTGCAAAACCTTCCGTTTCCATTACGTTGAGTGAAACGGTCCAGAAAATTGGGTCCTGCATCTTTTGTCCATTCAGCGGAACGGACCACGGAACCGTACGGCCAGTTCTGTTGGCAAACGCAGATGTGAACTGGGCCTAAGAGCTTTTCAAGTCACAAATGCTTAGAAAAGCGCTGCTAGTGGGTTCCAGGCCTCATGAAAATCTTATTGGCTTTTAGGTTTACAACCTTCTCTTCCTGGATCACGTCAGAACTTAGGGAGGAGTGCTGGAAAGTTAGTGTTAGTAGTTATGCAACTGCAGAGAAAACATTTTTTTTAAATAAATCTAAGGGCTCAAACCCACTAAAAGTATTTTCTAAGCGCTAGTGATTTAAAAAAAACTCTTGCTAATGTGATGCTACTGGGATCACACGCATAGCAATACATTAGCAAGAGCTTTTCAAATCACAAAGCGCTCAGAAAAGCGCTCCTAGTGGTCCCAGGCCTCAGATCATTTTTACAGGACAACTTATGGTCTCTATCCAGCCTGGCACTGCTTTAGTAGATCAGGCCTTATATAAGATGCATTTTTAATATGTATAAAACATCATTTTCTCATGAGTCTGCATGATTTCTCGTTATTCCTAATTGAAATGCATTAACCACATAGGTGTAATTATGCACTAGATAAATGTAGCTATTTTGTTATAAAATCAATGTTAGGGTGTCATCTTTGGCAAATGGTATGGATTGTCTTATAGCAAACACCATTAAGACTGTCTAGAAAGATTTAATTAACTTCAGTGCATGCCTTGTTTGACCTGTTCCTGGAATATATTTACATAACGGTGTCATTGGGGAAATATTCCCTAATGGATGTAGCTTATATCAGACACTGAAACACAAGGAGCTGAGGAAATCACACAACTTGCTGTCATTATAAACAATTCATTGTATCTCAATTTTGTTTTATTGTACAACTTTTATTGTACAATTTTTCGCCATAGTGCCCCTTTAAGACCCATACAGACGCTAGATGGAAGTTATCCTGACGGGGATCAGGACACGATCCCTTGGGCAACAACGCTGTACCAAGATTGGACAGACATGTAGCTAGCCTGCAGGCAGGCCCGGATTTACCTCACAGGAGCCTATAGGCACCGTAGACTTCACCCTCCATGAACCTACAAACCCCCGCTGAACATCACCGTAAGTGTGCTGGGCTGGCTGTCCCAACTGTCACTTCTCTGTTACTTCCCTTGCCCATCATAGGTAGCTACAGGTGCACCTTAGTATTAGGCAGGGCCGGATTTACTATAAGGCACTGTAGACACATGTCTACAGGCGCCTGATGGTGGAAAGACGGCTCACTTCCCTCCCCCAGTGCCTCCCTCCCTCCTTCCCTATGCAGAGTATCAGGCAGAGTGTAAATGAGAGGTTAATCAATCAGCTCTTGGCATTCCTCTGACAAAATCTCTCTTCAGGTGATGGTACCACTGACTACCTAATACTAAGGGGCATCTGTGGCTGCCTATGAGGGGGAAGGAAAGTAAGGGAGAAGTGACAGCTGGACCAGCCAGCACACTTGCAGTGCAGTTTGGTGGGGGTTTGTAGGTTCATGAAGGGGGAAGTCTAGGGTGCCAGGACATCTGTGCCTATAGGCTACTGTGAGGTAAATCTGGGCCTGGTATTAGGTATCCAGAAGTTCCCTCAATATTAGGTAGCTGGTACTCCCAAGTATTAGGTAGCTAAAGGAACCTCAGTATTAAGTAGTTAGAGGTGCCCCTGACTGAAGGGAGATCTGGTCAGTGGAATGCCAAGAGCAGTGTGAGTAACTTCTCATTTACACTCTCATCAGGAGTCTGCATAGGGAAGAATGGAGGGAGGCGCTCGGGGAGGGGAGTGAGCCGCCTTTCCATCAGTAGGCACCTGTAGGCACGTGCCTGCAGTGCCTTATGGTAAATCCGTCCCTGCCTGCAGGTTACAGCTTGCTCTGTTGAAATGTGGGGTAGTGGGGCAACGGAGCGGCGCAGAAGTAGCGTCACATGGCTGGCGGGGTGAGCAGCAAGTACAAATCTATTGGCCATCACTCAGGTGAGTTGATCTGCCCACCGGATCGCTGGCCAGACGGCTGCTGTACAAACACTGGATCATTGATGCAAGCGGTCATTATCAGCCCCCTCAGCTGACTTGAATCTAATAAGTGCAGGGCCTTAAGTTGTTGGAATAAGAACCACGCACTTATAAAGAGTGCTTACATTAGCAATTACAGGTCAATAAGCAGTATCAGCTGTCAGCATGATTTTCAAACAAGCTCTAAGCAACTATGTAAAAGGAAAACTGGAGTTGAACAGAACTGGAAGAGCAGAACAGGTGCAAAAATGGAGGATATCTACATCAAGGATTCTGATTGGTCAATCTGAGCAGCTGCTCCATGTCTGCATCAGATCTGCATAATTTCACTTTGTATTGGTTTTAATAAATCTGCTCTAATGAAATGCTTTAGAAATCTATTTTTTTCAAGGCTGCAATAGTAATTTGAACAAGTGAAATTGGTTGCTGTGGTCAGAAATAACCATTCTATGTTGAGATACAGAGGCTTAAGCTAGTCATACGCAATGCTTATTTAAAGTTATTGTTCTTGCAGAATTTTTTATTCATTTCTTAACAAAAACATAAAAAAGGTGTGTTTGAATGTAAGTAGCAGTGCAATAGATCACATGTACCTGGCTCTTCCCCTCCGATAACCTGAGGCCACCTTGCACGTCCTCCTCCACTTCTTGTCAGCTGGAAATTACCCAACTTCCACTTCACCACATGGTAGCAACTGTGATGCAGGCCCACATAAAATAGTGAGAATAGGTCTCACTGTGATTCTCACTGCAGCTGAGCCTCCCTAGTGACCAGCAGTGAACAGGCAGTCAATCATGTTTCTTTATTTGCATTGTACCTTATAACTTTCTGAGAATAAGATGGTTACTCTTTAGCACACATATTTGAACAAAAGTCTCTCCCCCAACATACCTCCTGTCGCTGTCAGTCACTCACACCTTCCAGGCAAGTCATGAAGAATTCATAAGCAAAACACATATTTTCCTCGGTACTTACGTATTATCCCGTCTGGAAAGTTTGGCAGCTTTTTATTAAAAATTGGTTTGATCACCTAGCCAGATCTAACCATTTTTGGAAAGCTGAAAGTCCCGGCTTTCCTTTGCACTGGGTCCCGAGTCAATGCGATGCCCCATTCCCAAGTTAGGGGGGTTTTGGCGACGGGTGTCCCCTGCACTTTGCTGCAGAGAGCACAGTGGAATTGAGTCTCCTGCCCATGCCAGTAGAGGAGACGAGGGTGCATAGCTGTGCTGCTCCTTCTTCTGTAATGAGAGACCCAGGGCACTTGACATAAGTTTTGAAGACACAAATTTCTGCTGCGAGGAAGAAGAAGACCTACCGGGTTTGCTGTTTATCATCATGTCGGGTTCGTCCCGTACTTCTGTAATTGCGCTTTCTGCAGCCAAGTTCAAGGGACACCCCTCCTTCAAAACCCCATAACTTGGGAACTGAGCACCATACCCAGGGAACCAGTGCAACAGAAAGCCGGGACTTTTAGCCTTCCAAAAATGGTCAGATCTTCCTGGGGCAGAAAACAGAACAGAGCAAAAAACTGCCAAACTTTCCAGACGGGATAATACATAAGTACCTTTTCTTCTTTCACAAAGGCCTTCTCTTCCATTACTAATCTCCCTTTGCAATAGCAAATGGAGCTGAGGGATGGTCGGAAATGACAATTTCCAATTCCACTAAAATTCTGATTTCTGCCAATGCTGATTATCGATTCTGCAGATTTCTGATTTCCGAATTTCTGAGTTCTGAATTCAGATGAGTCAAGTTTTGTTGTCATTTTTTGCACTCTCTAATTGGCCTAATACTTCAGAGTTGACTCAGAAGAACTGGACCAATCAGAGAATGCAGAATTTCTCCGCGGTAATCGGAATACCACAGAAATGTTAGGCCAGTCACAAGACTCAGAAATACTTGGTAGTATCCAAGCCTCGTGATTGGTCTAAAATTACTGCAGTAATCCAATTTTTGCAGAACAATTCAGCATTGGTCCAATGCTTTCAAATTTTATTATTGGGCTAAAATTATCAAATTTTTCTGCGGAAATCCGATTTCCATTTTCCAATCGAGAATGCTGATTTCCGATAGGAAATACGGAAATTTAAATTCTGCCGAATTCGAATGAGCATCCTTAAAGGACAGGTCCAAGCGGTAAAAAAAAACCAAAAAATGTTTTACTCCCCTGGGCTTCATCCAGCCCCTAGAAATGTGTAAGGTCCCACGCCACGGTTCCTCTGTCAGCCAGAGCTGCCATTCTCCCCTGCAGTAGATCACAATCTGCAATAAAGCCCCAGGTGAGTAATTAAACTTTTTTTTTTTACTGCTCGGACCTGTCCTTTAATGGAGATAAGCAAGGAACTAAGGCCAAACATAGGGAGAATTGGGCACCTAAGCAAGAGAGCAGATGCGTCTTCCCCTGCTGGCCACATGGCTTTTCTGGTAAGATGAAGTGGAAATGGCATCAGAATAGGTAAAAACCGTGCCCCAACAACTATTTTTTAGTAGGTAGAAAAAAAATATTCATATAGATCTTACATCAGCCTCAGAAGAGGGACTTTAGGGGCAGAAAGAGAATTGCTTCCAAAAGTGGGTCTGTCCCTTCACAGCAGGGACCAATCTATGGAAGAGACATGGCATCTTATTGGGATAATGGATTGGGGGTATTTTACCCATCAAAGCATACTATTGTACAGAGCCAGTTTTGTTATTTTGGGGCCCTTAATGCGTTTCTTTATAGCTAAGATAAGACCCAGTCTGCATTCCACTGGCCAGCACTTCATGTAACCAGTAAAAATCTATTTTGGCCTTGGCTAAAGTTTAATGATACAATATAATTCCCTGTGGTTTATGAGCTGCAGAGCCTCTGTAGGACACAGTGCCAATATATATATGATATATTTCACATACGATTCATAAGGCGTATTAGTAGCGCATACTGTCACCGAGGAATGACATATCTGATTCCTATTTCTTACAGCTGTTTACCATCCAATTATGGTCAGGAAAGATTCAACAATAAAACAAAGCGCAACAATGAAAGCTTAAACTAGGTTTAGAGGTTAATCAGCAGGCTGCCAGGACTCCCATGATGCACTGCTGTCTAACAATGGGTAAGGATTACATGTTTGTTGTAATGATTTATTCAGGTATACAAGTGAACTCATGTCATGCTAACAATAGCAATAGCTAGAATTTAGTTACATCAGAAAGCGGAATCCATAGCGATGCTGCTGAACACAATACAGGCTGCCTTGTTTATAATCGAGGTTAGAAATGTATCCTACAGTGCGCATTCATCAAAGGGTGAGAAAACCATACTCAAGATTAAGGTCTCTTGTTCCATTGTGGAGATCACTGACAGAATTTCTAGGTACAGTTGCTGAGGCTGCAGAAATTAGGAAGTGAGAAGAACGATGGTGTGCAGTTACCCAAAGCAACCAGAATTCAGCTTTGGGGGGGGGGGGGGGGGGGGGGGGGGGGGATGAATGGTAGTTTTCAGATTTCATCTTCCTCGGATTGAAGATCTCTACAGATGGTGACTGCAGCCATGAGGTATAAGCCCCATCTAGACGGAGCAATCACATGACGATTTGTCTTATCAATCGAGCTGCTGATGCGGCTCGATTGATAACATCCGACAGGTCCGATCTCGCTGCGGCCGATTCCCTCCTCGATTCCCAGCGAGCGGACAATAGCGGGGAATCGAGCGGAAGATAAGCGGCGCCGGCGGGGACGAACGGGTATCGAATCCGACGCACACGCGGACGAGCGGGGACGCGACAGGGACGCGCGGGGATGCGGAAGAGTCGATCCGGTGGCTAATCGAGCCACCGGATCGCTCCGTCTAGATGGGGCTTAAAGGAGACCAAACTTCTGTCAACTTGGTGGCAGATCGACCATTCGATTTGATAATTATTATCAAATCGGATAAAAATATGTGCCAACCAACAATTCGACTAATTTTGGGCCAAAATTGGTTGAATTATCAATCGGACATGCTAGAAAATCTCAGGCCGACGTGATGACACAGGTGTGTGTCGGTAATGGCATGCGATAATTATGAATGACAAATGCGATGGAAACCCCTGCCCGCTGTCTGTCACTGCCACTGTATCCGCTGTACTTTCGCATGGGCGCATCATGTGACTATGTGCATATTGCATGTGGATTGGGTGTGTGACATCATGCCCACGTGCTATATGCTGGTAGTCTCATGTGGCGCCAATACGGAAATACAGTGTAGACACTCAGGGATGGCGTGACAGGTAGAGTATAAAAGCCTGGGCACTAGGGGGGCACATAAAACATTTGGGGAGTTGCAGCCAGAGGGGGCGTGGCTTTATCACAAGGCCGATTCCAGAACGTTTTTATGCTGAAATCGATTGGGAATCAGCCTGCGGTGTACGGACAGCCAACAGATCTCTCTCTGATCGGATTCGATCTGAGAGAACTCTGTCTCTTGGTCAAATCTGCCGATCATCGCTAGAAATATGGGCACCTTAAGAGATGCTCGTTGTTTTAAAGGAAAGCTATGGCAAATTTGGACAAGATACTAAATGGTGGAAATATCAATTACAAACAAAGATCAGTTAAAGAGACTCTGTAATTTAAAAAAATACCCTCTGGGGGATACTTACCTCGGGAGGGGGAAGCCTCAGGGTCCCAATGAGGCTTCCCCCTCCCCTGTAGGTTCAGGGAATCCAGCGCTGGCTCCCCCCAATACTCAGCCAATCCTCCGCGACAAGCTTGACAAGGGATGATATATTTACCACGCCGGGCTCTAGTGCAGGCACAACAGCGGCTCTTGGTGCGGGCTAGGCGGAAATAGCCGAACCTGAGCTCTACTGCACAGGCGCAAAAGGACTCTTGCCTGCGCAGTAGAGCGGATCGATTGGGTTCAGCTATTTTTACCTTAACCCGAATGAAGAGCGGCTAGGACGCCTGCGCAGGATCGTGGTAGGTAAATATTTACCTCACCACATTTCGGGGGACCCTGGCACTTGAACGGAGGGATGGAGGAGGATGGGGGAAGCCTTCCCCCTCCTGAGGTAAGTATCCCCCAGAGGTTGTTTTTTTTTCATTACAGGTTATTTTTAAAACTATGGTTTTCCCAGTAGTAACATGGCTGTGAAAGTTGGACTATATTTAAAGTCTTCTGGACTGCCAGAAGATCTAACCAGCCAAGAAATAAGGCCAGAGTGTTCACTAGAAGGGACTGATACTACTATTAAAACTCAAATACTTTAATCACATAGGGGTTGATTCACTAAACCGTGCTAATGCATAGCACGGCCGTGCAAACATAGGTTTTCACACGTTAACGCGGCACAATGCGTGCTGAACTCACCAAACTCTATCTGCATTGCGCACGTGTTATCGACGTTACGATGTACTTCCTAACACGATGCTCTATTTCCTAACACGTGTGCTATAAAATAGCATGGTTTAGTGAATCAACCCTCATAATGAGAAGACTGGATTCTTTGGAGAAATCCTGATGAGCGGAAAAACTGAAAGCAAAAGAAGAAGGGGACAACCGAAGCTTAGATGAAGAGAAAGCACATGTGAAGCTTTGAATATGCCTATGCAACAGCTGAAAGAAGTAGCGATTGAGAAACACAGTTGGCATGCAAAAGTCGACTAAAAGTGAATGAGTCGACTAAAACAAATGAGTAGTTTTTAGATGTTGCTGAGGATGGTACTGGCTACTCCTAATATAACCAATCATTGACTTGCCACCTAGTTTTATCTACCTGTCTGTTAGTGGGGAGTACTTCAGTTCACAACTATGGGACCTCCCCCCATATCCACAGATAAAACAAGTTCTTCAGACCTCCCCACCCTTCCATCATCACATCACAGAATCTGTAGCGCTATCGCAATTATTTGCCGGAGCAGCAGCCGCTCTCAGTTTCTGGATCTTTTTTTCCGTAGGTCTCTAATATCTTCTCATTAAAAGCATCTGGGAAATGGCAACTCGCCCACTACTGAAATCAAATCATAAGCATTCCGCAGCACTGATCCCAGGCAGACATGTTATAGAGCTTTTAATAAAGCTTTATTTAGACTGGCTTAACTGTATGACAATGGAGGGGTAGGAATAGGAGGAGCAATTTAACATTCTCCTTTTCGGAAATAAATTGGTATTTTCAACAAAACAAAGATTGTGATATTTTCACATTCTCTCTTTGTTTCTTCACCCATAGAGACTTTCAATGTAAAAAATACTCAATGATCTCAACTTATAAAGCTCGCTCTCTATAGGTAACGCTGGACTTTGCACTGTCATGTGGATGACATATTAACACATTAACTACCTCCTACTACTTTCATTTCAAACATATCTACATAAGTCATCAAGGCTGCTAAAATGCTTGTACATGCTCTAATCATATCCCGTTTTGACTACAGTAAAGGTGCCCATACATCAGAAGACTATGGGCAGATTTGACAAAGAGACAAATTTATCTCTAACAGAGATAAATTTGTCTCTTCGTTGAAGCTGCCCTTATATTGCAGCCCAATTCCCGTCCGATTTCAGCATGAAATCTTCGGGGAATCGGCTGAGGCCACTGTGTCCACCCCGCTGCTGCCCCCAATGTATAAATGTGCCCCCATGTGTGCATTATACATTACCTGTCCTGTGTCAGCCTCCACATGGTGTCTGCAACCTCTAGGCGGCTCTCTGTACACTCACCGCCGTTAGACGCTATGCGCCACTGGCGTGTATGGAGGCCGCCCAGAGATTACGGACACTACGCGGAGCCTGACACAGGACAGGTAATGTATAAATGCACCAGGTGGGGGTACATTTATATATTACGGCAGCAACGGCTGGGATTTTGTAGTTCATTCCGATATTGGTTGCCGTACCGCCACACACACCCGATCAACCAACTTTGGCACCAGGCGTGATCGACTAACGCGACCAATTTCGGGCGGAATTGGTCACCTTGTCGATTGGGCCTGCACTTGGTGGCACCGATTTTCAACCAATTCGATAATAATAATCTAATTGGTTGGTTGATCGGACGCCAAAGTCGCCTGATGTATGGGCACCTTAACACCTTACTCTGCGTTTGCCAAAAAACAGACTTGCACCTCTCCACTCCCTACTGAACTCTGCTGCACATCTCATCCACCTCTCTTCCCACTCCTCTTTGCCAATCCCTCCATTGGCTACCCATTAACCTCTTAAGGACCGTAGGCTTACAGCCCCCTAGTGACCAGGCTATTTTTTTACCATTTTGGGCTCTGCAGTTTTAAAAGCTACGGCCAGTGCGTCTGACGTCACTACTGCTGAGAAAAATCGGTCACTATCTGCAAGCGAAGGGAGCATAGGAGCGAGACCTAGGCGGCCAGAGGCAACTAGGGGGACATGGGACTCCGTCATTCCTCGATCCGGTGCCAGGACAGACCCCGCTGCTAGGATGCAATTGATGTGCACTGTAACAATACGACATACGTGAGTGCGCAATCTGTGCGCAGGCGAGCTTCTCTGCTTAAACAATATTAAGCTATGATTCTTTTATGTTTTATGTGTTTTATGCTATAAAGTTTTTACGTGGAATATTAAAGAAGGATTGAAGAGTCTACAAGTGCCAGTGGTTGTTTAAACGCATGTGCTAGATCCACCTGATGTTTGAGGTGGCTATAATCCAGTGAACGCAATTTAAATCGGGGAAAGGATTCATGAGTGGTGCATCATTTTCACTATCACCAGGGTGTTTTGTGGATTTTTATCACAGAATTACGCTATGTGCAATACAATTTTTGTTTTATAGGAATTGCTGGGGAGTGCAGCTCAGTGCTATATATTGTTGTTCATTTCTGGAAAAGTGAAGCAGCGATCCCACATGTAATGGTGTTGAAGTTTGGACTTTGGATACATTGCTTTGAGAGGACTTGACTGCAGTAAGGTCTGAAAGGGACATAAGACATTTTTCTGTTGGCTGCAGTAAGGTCTGATAAGGCTGTTTTAATGCAATAAAAGTGTGCATACGTTATCATTATCCCCGTGTATAGGGGTGCAAAGGCAGCGCAGCTCTGACAGTAAATTCATAGTTTTAAAAGCTTACTGCAGAGTTAAACAACGCAGCACACAAATGAGTCCCCCCCCCCCCCCCCCACCTTTTCTGCACACCAACAGAGCTTTCTGTTGGTGGGTTCTGATCGCTCCCCCAATGTTTATTTATTTATTGTGTATTTATTTAGTGTATTTATTTATTTATTTATTTTTTATATATTTACCTATTTTTGTATTTTTTTCCCTTCTCCCCGCCAGCCAATGACAGTGATCGGCTGTCATAGGCATCAGCCTATGACAGCCGATCGCTCCTCAGTAGAGATGGCCCGAACCTCCAATTTTAGGTTTGCAAACCTTCGCCAAACGGTCGATTCACGCAAACGTTCACGAACTGCAATACACTTCAATGGGGAGGCGAACTTTGAAAACTACAAACATTTGTTTGTCAAATGCAGCGGCTGTGGTGCTTGTAGTAGCGCTGGTGGCTGCAGAAGATGAGGTGTTCTGTGTTAAATAGTCAACCACGTTCTGACAATCTTGGGAGTTGATGGGACGTACCTTCTTCTGAGCACTGTACTTTTAGGCCTGGGCCGCACGAAATCACATCAACACGACCTCGCACAGACCTACCGGGTGGCCTTCCTCTAGGTCTGCCTCTACCTCTGCCTGTTTTGGCCATTTTGTCCATATCGGGGGGATTAAGTGAAAGGTATGCACTAACTTGACTAATACAATGTGCAGTCACACAGGTGCAGTTAACAGGTATGCACGGAGTGCGCTCACGTAGGTGGGTGGGTACACAGTGAACAACAGGTAGGTACCGGACAGGCACAGTGACACTGCGTGCGCTGACGTAGGTGGGTGGGTGCACAGTAAACAACAGGTAGGTATATGCAGTGGGTATTACAATGTGCACCTGTCACAAACAGACAGGTACCGGACAGGCACAGTGACACTGCGTGCACTCACGTAGGTGAGTGGGTGCACAGTGCACAACAGGTAGGTATATGCAGTGGGTATTACAATGTGCACCTGTCACACACAGACCGGTACCGGACAGGCACAGTGACACTGCGTGCACTCACGTAGGTGGGTGGGTGCACTGTGAACAACAGGTAGGTATATGCAGTGGGTATTACAATGTGCACCTGTCACACACAGACAGGTACCAGACAGGCACAAAGACACTGCGTGCACTCAGCTCACAGAGGTAGGTGGGTGCACTGTGAACAACAAGTAGGTAGGTATATGCAGTAATGGGTACTACAATGTGCACCTGGCACACACACAGGTAGTCACTGAATGTGCTGGGCCTGGCAGTGGCACACACAGTAGGAATTACCAAGGCTGTCTATGCAACACAAGTGTCAGTGGGACACACACACACACAAAAAATAGATCACAAGAACAAGATTAGCTCTCAAGAGAGCTGTTGAGGGGTGCTTTTTTAGCAATAAGAATCAGCAAGGAGCAAGCTAAGAAGCCTACAAGAGCCTAACTAATCTTTCCCTATGAGAGTCTGCAGCAGCTTTCCCTTCTCTAATTACTGCAGGCACACGAGTGAATGAAAAGCCTGACGCTGCCTGCCTTTTATAAGGGGAGGAGGGCCTCCAGGAGGGAGTGTAGACTGATTGGCTACAATGTGCCTGCTGACTGTGATGTAGAGGGTCAAAGTTGACCCTCATGATGCATTATGGGGGCAAATCGAACTTACGGTAAAGTTCGCAGTTTTCAGCGATCGCAAACCCCGGAAGTTCACCGGGAACCGTTCGGGCCATCTCTACTCCTGAGCCTCCCAGGGGGACAGCCGAGTAACATAGCTGTCCCCAGTACAGTGCTACCGTAGATCGCAGGGCTGTACAGTCCAAATAGTTGCCGCCTAACGGTCTCCTAGCAGCGTACGCCGTTGGGAGACTGATGATGGAGCAAAGCTCTGTCATTCAAGCGGAGATGTACATGCATCGGTGTGCGCGATCTCCTGCACAACACGCCCCCTCAGACTTGACACCAATTGGCGTTACGTGGTCCTGGGGGAGCCGCCACGTTCATGACAACTGGCGTGATGCGATCATATAGTGGTTAACCAAATGATCCAGTTTAAACTCCTCATCCTATCATACAAAGCTCTTCATAAGTTGTCACCTCCTTACATTTCTTTACTAATCTCCAGATACCATCCCACCCAGGACCTTCACTCCTCCCAGGAGACTCTCTTGCCCTTTAGCTTTGTCACCTCCTCTCACTCCCACATCCAAGACTTCTCACAAGCATCGCCTCTCCTTTGGAATGCTCTCCCTCAGCTAGTTTGTCATAGTTTTAGCCTGAAAATCTTCAAATGTTCTCTCAAAACACAAGGAAAGCAAAAAAGTACTCAATATAATTTCGACAGTACTTTTTCTCCTTTACTTTTTGGTACTTTTTCAATAGCAAATTGCTGAAAAGTTATTTTAAAGCGAACCCGAGGTGGGGTTCTGACAATGCAATTCACATACAGAGGCTGGGTCTGCCTATACTGCCCAGCTTCTGTGCTATTTCAATCCCCCCTAAGCCTACCCTGCACTCTGTTATCCCCCATAAATCACAGCTGCGCTGTCGACACACAGCGTGTCGCAGCGGGCTGTGTTTATCTCTGTACTGTCAGTCTGCCGCTCCCCCTGCCTCCTGCATAGCTCCGGTCCCCGCCCGCGTCCCTTCCCTCCTCACTGATTGGAGGGAAGGGATGCAGGCGAGACCGGAGCTATGCAGGAGGCGGAGGGAGCAGCAGACTGACAGTACAGATGTAAACACAGCCCGCACAGCGCGGCTGTGATTTATGGGGGATTGCAGAGCGCAGGGGGAACTTAGGGGGGATTGAGATGGAAACAGAGGCTGGGCAGTATAGGCAGACCCAGCCTCTGTACGTGGATTGCATTGTCAGAACCCCGCCTCGGGTTCTCTTTAAGCGGAAGATGAAAAATTATCTCCTAGGAGAAAAATGTGAATTGAATAAGGGCACATGTCTGTTTGTGAAATAGCTGTACTTTGTATGGGCCAATCTAAAAAAAAATGTTTGCCCTTAGTCCTTGCAGTATGTGCTGATTTGATGAGATTGCTCATTTTTTAGAAAGACTACAGTGTCACCTGAGACTGTTAATGTCCAAGTCCATGGTAAGAGAGCACCATTTTGCTGGTCTATGAAAAAGTATTTTTTTTGCATTTCACAAATACCACTGGTCACAAAATTACCCATATGTTAGTGACCATAATGGCGAGGTAAATGTCATCTATTTCTCCGATCCTTGATTAGTAGTTTATACAACTGCACTGCACGCTGATACCCAGAAACACCAAGAGGCACACATCTCGAGGAAAGCACGACACTGCCAATTCCAAGTGTTAGAAGTTTATTAAGAATACTTTCTTGAAGCAGTAAAAATCAGTAAACAAATGAGTGCAGCTATAAGAGTCTATAAGTAGTAGCTGAAAACATTTACATCAATGCGTAAGACAGGAAACCTGAACAGAAATACATTTTACGCCACAGGTCTTATTGAAAAGTCACAGAGAAGAGAGTCTCAACTTACTGCAGTCATCAGAGTTTAACACACTGAAATCGAATTAGTTGCTCCATGCTACTGTTTGCAGATCCTTTTTTGTGTTATGTATTAGTTTAGATAGACTACACATATTATCACTCAAATTCAGTAAACCTAGGTAGTAAATGAGTGATGCATACAATGCAACAGCCCACAACAATTAATCAGCAATTATCTTTCATGATAACTCTCAAGTGGATGGAAAAATGTGATTATTCTGTGTTATTACACAATAGTAAAGAAAGACTACCTGTACATCATTCCAGTTTCGGCTTTAACTGTCTCGCTGAGGGACAGCCCATGGACGTTCACAAACCTCTCTAGGCGTTTCTGCTCCATGCTGGAGTTCAGTGTCACTGCCCAACAGCGATGCGGCAGGCAAGCTTTAGGGGTAGCATTTGTCTTTTTACCCTTGCAGGCAGAGTCACTAGCCTTCTGCCCCCCAAGTTTAGGGTTGGGTATATCGCTGTAGCTTGGTTTGTAAAGATGCATTTTCCTGGTTAAACTCTTCTAAGGTCTCTCTCAGAACTCCATGCGCCTCCAAGATCTCACAGAAGAGTTGTGCTGTGTTTCCCTCAGCAAAGCTAAATGAAGGGATGCTAAATGGATATAATAAATATCATGGGAATTGGCTGCTACCTTTCCTTCCCAGTGGAACTGGTTGTCACTGTTACATTTTTACTGAAGCCATCATGTTATGGACCCCTGCCAGCTACAACTTAGTTTCTGTGTTCATATTATCTCTAGACTAGATTTGACAATGGGGATATGTTTGATCCCCTCTGGGTGAGCTGCTTTCCCACGTCCTTATATTTAGGTAAAGGAAAAACATTTTGTGGGATACAGTCCAAATGCTTTCTCTCATGCGGTCTATTTAAGGCTCTGAGTCAAACAAGCTAGTAAAAGGGCAGCTAACTTGACCAAGAGTAGTCTGTGTGGCAGCTGGGAAAAAAAAAAGAATGCTGTCCTTGTCTAGTGCTATTTTATTTCTGCAGTACTAAAGTTTAATTGTTCTTATGCACAAACCAATGTCAGGCTGTAGTGCCTGTTTTCATGTGCATACTATCATGTCAACTTTAACTTCTTCCATAACAGACGGCTCCGGATCCTTTAAAGAGAAACTTTTACCAGGTTTTAACTTCATCCAAATTGGGGGGGGTGTAGGGGGGTTAAGGAGTCGTTGTGGCTAATATTGTGCTGAAACCCCTCCCATGTAATGTCATGTCCAGGGTCCTGACAGTTTCCTGTCTGTGAACCTTGTTGCATTGTGGAAAATAACACTTTTTCCAACTGCCAATCAAGCAGATTATCCCTCTGTGCATAGAACTCTCAGAAACAAACACTCCGTACAGATCACCTGACAGAACTAAAGATGTCACTGTGACGAACATTACGGAAAGTCGTGCGCAATCGCCAACGACTTGCGTAATGGTCCAGCCCATTACTGTTAGTCCTGTGTATATTAAAACAAATGTCTTTCTTTTCCTTCTCTTCTCTTAAAAGTAGAGTACAGTAACTTCCCCCATGTCCTGTGTCAGGTCAGCAAGGAATTTCACAGATAGCCCGACCTCCCGGGGAGAGCCATTTGCTGCACAGCTCATGTCCCAGAAACTAGATCCAACCAGTAAGATAAGAGATTCCCTCCAAACTCGTAGACTCAAACAAAGGAAACTTTAATGTATTTGTATTACAAAATAGGCTTGTCACAGAAAGACAAAAATTACATTTTCGGATACCCATAAGCCAGTTCTGTAATTCCACCGAATTACAATTTTCAGGAGTCAGTAGGGAGACTGCTTTATTCAGCCTGCGTAGAGCGAATGCGATAGAATAGGCATGTGTAGCCTCATTTGATACAGGGTCGCAGGACGCTTATGAATATAGCCTCGGAATTGCGATGCGCCAATCTGGGGCGGAGTCACACAGATTATTAATAAATGGTACATTTTCTTGCTCTGAGTCTGGGGGTGGCAACCGTACTGCCAGGAGATAACCCCACCTTCCCTCCACCTAGTTTGGAGGTAACACAGCCCCAATTCTAAGATTGTATAAATATGGGTCCAGCCGAGCCCGCCCCTGTCCTTCAGCATTTCATCTGCTAAAGAAGAGCTTGGAACATGTGTTCCACAGAGGGACCGATGCATGCATTTTTCCAAGGACTCTTAAAGCTCATTTAAACTGGACTCTTTCTTCATTCTCCGAATGGACTGCTCAGCCGTAACTAAGTAAGAACTTTCTAATTTTATCCCTTTTATTTTAAGCTTTGTGTGTATATGTTAATTGGTGTATATAACTGTATGTAATGCATTTTTCTTATTAAACATTTAAAAAATCGTTTAGCGGTTATGACCTGTTGCTGAACATACACAATCGTACCTATTCTCCTGAAACTGCTACCGTGTTTAATAGAAGTGTACCATTATAACCTGTATGCGAGAACCCGGCCCAGGTATAAAGATCTGACCCAAGTTCCTGCATACTGCTAAGGGTCAAGAAAGTGTTCTCGAAATTAGCATAATTAAAGTAGCGGGCTGTTTAACCCGCTTGGTGGCAGATCTTTGAATTGTATGTGTGTGGTGAATCCTTTGGCGTCTGAACACTCCCTCCGCGAGTCAGTTCATCAAATTGAGAAGTCAGGTTACCCTTCGTGATGAGCAAAATGACTGTGTGAGAGGATTTCTGACTCTGATCGGTTGACCCGCCCGCAGACCGGCCTTGCGGTCTGTGACAGTCACCCCCGTGATAAATTTCAGAATATAAATCAGGGAAAGGAAAGCTTTTACAATGGGCAAACACTGACTAAATAATCTATAAATTAATATTGTAAAAAAATAAGCAATTTTATTCATTATGTGATTTCACTACAGTTCCTCTTTTAAGACCAGACCTGTCCTTTCCGTTTTAAGTAAATTAAAAGCTGTGATTGGTTTACAGCAATCACGTGGACAGCAGAGCGAGCAAGTGCAGCGATGTGGACAGATAGGAGAGCAAGCATCTGATTTCTGTACCCCGGTGTCCCATATTATTTTCAGTTTTTTTACATTCTACACTAGTTGGCTTTTGGTTTTCCTTTTATGGTTCCTGGAGGTTCCTTCACACCATCCAGTTCCAGTTTCTAAAGTCATGACGCAGATAATTTTTAATATACTCAAGCCAGGTTTTCACATGTTCTAGTGATTTCCATTGGTCTCCAGCCCAGGATAATCCATCAGTTAGGAAGATGACTTAGAGCCTGGGCACAGTGAAATGTCGTGGAGAGAGACCCTCACTAGTTTCTTTCTCACTTCCAGGCTTCGCCAGTGCATTGGCTTCTTTGCCTTCGTGGCATTCATCATGTGAGGCTGGAGATGGTGGTGGAATGGCACTTGCGCAACCTTTTATCTAATTTAGTAACAACTGAAAGGCAACCACCATCCAACCAGGTGCAGTCCTTGAATTTAGTGTGCCCTCCAGGAAAAAATGTCCGGGCCACTGCAAACACCTACCTCCCACCCAAAGTGGATTGAGCCTCACCAAGTGCTGGCCCCCTAAGCTCCACCCCTGATGGTAGTGGTTGGAAGGGCTTTTGTTACTCCCCTGCCACTGATCCTTACATGCAGTGGTTTGGAACCACACAGTTATCACACATGAAGTGAGTCCGCATTCCCTGCCCACTGCCGCTGCTCTCATTTCTGGAGAAGGTAGCTCTGAAGGGGAGCCCGAGGTGACAGAGGGAGGAGTCGGGCCCCCCTCTCGGCCACTGTGTGTGCCCACTGCTTCCTCCCACATAACTCTGCAGCACCTATAACTGGTTATCTATACTGGGGGCACCTACAGCTGACTACTTATACTGGGGGCACGTATAGCAGGCTACATACTGTATACTGCGGGCACCTATAACTGGCTATCTATACTGGGAGCGCCTATAACTGGCTTCCTATACTGGGGGCGCCTATACCCTGGCTATCTATACTGGGGGTTCCTATACCTGGCTACCTAAACTGGAAGTTTTTTTTTTTTTTTTTTAATATCCTGCCTGGCCTGCCTTTCCAATTTCTGTTGTTTTCTTTGTTTTTTTGTTGTTGTTCTGTTTTTGTTTTTTTTTGTTTTGTTTTTTGTTTTTTTTGGGGGGGGGGATCCAAAATGTTGCATGGGGGCCCAGTGATTTCTGCACCCCTGCCTGTCGGCATACCCCCCCACACACATATTACACACACATCTTATGTACACGCACTGCTTAGTGTCAGCTGTAGAAATGTCTGCCTATAAAATGCAATGAAGTGTTGCGCTGCAAATCATTTCTGCTGTTAATGATCCGATCCGGCCTCCTAACATGTTATGTAAAATATTTACTTGTCAGCGGATAGCTTAGCAGCAGACAGGCCAGTTTGTTTCACTAGGTTCGGACTTTAACTTGCTAATTCAGCTGTCACTTTAATCATTTTTCCAATTTAAACACTCTTATCAGCAGTGCATAATGCATTACCAGCTGCTTATTTTTTTTGATTTATATAAACAGGCCGGAAATCCACAGCAGTAAAGCTCATGTAAAGCCACAGTCAGCACAGCGACACTCACCAGCAGTCTTTGCTGATAGATGTTCTGCCATTGATCCAGGTCTAACGAGATGCTTTTGATCATGTAAATTAATATGTGCAGCCATGTTATTTAGAGATATACATGTCTCTGCTTCAAAATAAATTCCCCACTGTTCTTCTTACATAAGTATATAGAAAATCAAATGTAAGGAAAGCCATACTGGTTTTATTCGGTTTTCTGCATTATTGGCAGAATGCTATTTTATATATATTTTAATTATTTGTGTGAAAGACGTGTTTTGCTTATAAGTAACACAGTAGAGACCCATAGTAGTTGCTCCTACAGTGATCAAAAATACATTGAATGGAACGGAAGTCTGAACAATGAGTCTAATAAATGACTGGTTAATGTGTATTATTAGATAATCTGATCTCACAGTGCTGTGCATTTTCTTCCATGTTGTCACATTATTTACTTATTCGACTGAAATAACCATATGTACAACCCCATTTCCAAAACAGCTGCGACGCCATTTAAAATGTAAACAAAAACAGAATGTAATGATTTCCATGAGACCCTAAAACACAACATATCGAATGTTGTAACTGACAAATTTTATATTGTTATATGAAATAAAATTTATTTTCAATTTTATGCCAGCAACATAATAAAAAAAACTTGAAATGGCCCATAAAAGACTAAAAGACTGTAGGGTCTTGTTCACACTAGCGGCGTTTTCGGGCCTTTTTTCAAGCACAGACAATTTTTAAAATCACCCTTAAAACACAATGAATCTCTATGAGAAGGTTCATATTAGCGTGGTTTGTGCACTGTGTGGTCAGCAAAGCGGTGCCTGTACCATTTTTGGGGCGTTTTTGCTATAGTGGAAGGTATAGGAAAAGCGCTAAACGCTCACAAAACCAATTTATGCGGTGATTGCGTTCGCTATTATAGAATAAATACATTGTATTTGTTCTTTTCCGGGTCAAAGAGTTCACTTCCTGACTTGCGTCAGGGAGTGAATTACAAAACCGCTCTGGAAAAGCGCTTAGAAAAGCGTTTTTACCAGAAACACAGCGCACAGTGGAGCGCAGGGAGGGGGGAAAAAGCGCACAATAACGCAAAACGCTTGCGTTTTCGATTTTAGGTGTGAATGAGGCCTAAGGGCTGGGGCCCACTATGGGCGCTCTGAAAAAGTTCAAAGTGCTCGCGCATTGCATAATCGCGGAAGTGCCACGGTTTACTAGTGTGATCACAATTTGGCTACTGTAGGTACTGATGCGATCACACCGGGATCGCTGCTAAACTGCTGCATGCAGCTTTTGTGATCAGCTCTGCAATCACAACGTTGCTAGTGGGAGATGGAAGAGAAATGAAGGAAAAAATAGGGAGTGCACTGGCCAGACAGATAAGAACGATCTGCTGTATGCACTCTGCAGCAAATTGGGGCTTGGGTAGGATGGGGGAGAAGGGGGCACAATCAAATGCAATCTGGGGAGGACAAATGCCACTCAATGCTGCTCTCTGGATGGGTGGGGGATTTGGAGGAACAATGGCCACCTAATCTTGCATCTGTGGTGGGGGGCGCCTAATACCGATATATTGGGGGTTCAGGGGGCCTCATGTTAACTTTTGCCCAGGGTCTCATTTTATCTAGAATAAGCCCCCTGGCTATATATTTTTCAGGAAACAATAATATTTGTCAATTTCAACATTTGCTTTGTTGTCTTTGTACTATTTATCAAATAGATACTGTGAGTACTGTAGATACTGTACAGCTGTATGCTTACGTCATCAAAAGAAAACATTTCCATGTTATTATTTTTTTTATTACTGAATTTCATACAGAAAACAAAGCAAACTACAAAAGGATAAGGAGTGAACTGGATATTGGACAGAAAACAAAGAGCTGTGGTCAATGGATCATATTCAAAATGAGTGACTGTTAGCATTGGGGTCCCACAGGGGTCAGTACTGGGTCCAGTGCTCTTCAATTCATTTATTTATGACCTAATAGATAAAGTAGAAAGCAGTGTTGCTATTTTTGCAGATTATACAAAATTGTTCAGAATTATCAGCTCTTGGATAGATAGTGGAATAATGGAAGGATCTGCATAGGATGGCTATATGGGCACATAAATAACAGATGAAATTCAATGTTTAAAAATGTAAAGTCATGCATTTTGGTCGTACCAAAAGTCTAGCACCATACAAAATAAGCGGGATACAGATAGGGACATCAAACTTGCAGAAGGGCCTAGGCAGGGGCGTACAGTGGCTTGCAAAAGTATTCGGCCCCCTTGAGGTTTTCCACATTTTGTCACATTACTGCCACAAACATGCATCAATTTTATTGGAATTCCACGTGAAAGACCAATACAAAGTGGTGTACATGTGAGAAGTGGATCGAAAAATCATACATCATTCCAAACATTTTTTACAAATAAATAACTGCAAAGTGGGGTGTGCGTAATTATTCAGCCCCCTGAGTCAATACTTTGTAGAACCACCTTTTGCTGCAATTACAGCTGCCAGTCTTTTAGGGTATGTCTCTACCAGCTTTGCACATCTAGAGACTGAAATCCTTGTCCATTCTTCTTTGCAAAACAGCTCCAGCTCAGTCAGATTAGATGGACAGTGTTTGTGAACAGCAGTTTTCAGATCTTGCCACAGATTCTCAAATGGATTTAGATCTGGACTTTGACTGGGCCATTCTAACACATAGATATGTTTTGTTTTAAACCATTCCTTTGTTGCCCTGGCTTTATGTTTAGGGTCATTGTCCTGCTGGAAGGTGAACCTCCGCCCCAGTCTCAAGTCTTTTGCAGTCTCCAAGAGGTTTTCTTCCAAGTTTGCCCTGTATTTGGCTCCATCCATCTTCCCATCAACTCTGACCAGCTTCCCTGCCCCTGCTGAAGAGATTCACCCCCTGAGCATGATGCTGCCACCACCATATTTGACAGTGGGGATGGTGTGTTCAGAGTGATGTGCAGTATTAGTTTTCCGCCACACATAGCATTTTGCATTTTGGCCAAAAAGTTCTATTTTGGTCTCATCTGACCAGAGCACCTTCTTTCACATGGTTGCTTTGTGTCCCCCACATGGCTTGTGGCAAACTGCAAACGGGACTTCTTATGCTTTCTGTTAACAATGCCTTTCTTCTTGCCACTCTTCCATAAAGGCCAACTTTGCACAGTGCATGACTAATAGTTGTCCTATGGACAGAGTCTCCCACCTGAGCTGTAGATCTCTGCAGCTCGTCCAGAGTCACCATGGGCCTCTTGAGTGCATTTCTGATCAGCGCTCTCCTTGTTCGGCCTGTGAGTTTAGGTGGACGGCCTTGTCTTGGTAGGTTTACAGTTGTGCCATACTCCTTCCATTTCTGAATAATCGCTTGAACAGTGCTCTGTGGGATGTTCAAGACTTCGAAAATCTTTTTGTAGCCCAAGCCTGCTTTAAATTTCTCAATAACTTGATCCCTGATCTGTCTTGTGAGTTCTTTGGACCTCACGGTGTTGTTGCTCCCAATATTCTCTTAGACAACCTCTGAGGCCCTCACAGAGCAGCTCTATTTGTACTGACATTAGATTACACACAGGCGCACTCTATTTAGTCATTAGCACTCATCAGGTAATGTCTATAGGCAACTGACTGCACTCAGATCAAAGGGGGCCAAATAATTATGCACGCACCACCTTGCAGTTATTTCTTTGTAAAAAAATGTTTGGAATCATGTATGATTTTCTTTCCACTTCTCATGTGTACAACACTTTGTGTTGGTCTTTCATGTGGAATTCCAATAAAATTGATTTATGTTTGTGGCAGTAATATGACAAAATGTAGAAAACTTCAAGGGGGCCAAATACTTTTGCAACCCACTGTAGCTGGGGGTGGGCGGGGTAGGTAATGTGCACCCGGGCGCTGGGTCCCTAGGGGCGCCCGGCCGTGACCATCAGGTTTTTTTTTTGGTTTTTTTTCCCAGCGGGGAGCACAGAGAAGGGGGAGGGATAGGCATAGCGGTGGGGAAGTTGGGTCCTCTCCCCCCTTCCCTCACCTTAGGGTTCCCCCTCCCTCACTCCCCCCTCCAGATATGAGCAGCGGTGGGCGGCAGAACACTTAACCTATTCCCGACGCATAGAAAGATCAGTGCGCCGCTACTCTGTTCTAGACTAGACCAGAGTAGCTGAGCACAGATCAGCCTCGCTGGGAATAGGGTGAGGCAGGGAACACACTCAGTTTTCTGCGCGTGTTTTTCTGCATACCTTTTCTGCCCACTAAGTGTGTTTCTATGCAGGAAAACGCACACGTGTTTTCCCAGCAGCTAATGCAATTGATAGAGAAAACTGGCAAAATGTGCAGAGTCATCATGCAGAATGTCAGGCTTTTTTTCTGCACGCAAAAAACATAGTGAGTGTAAACTAGCCCAATGATTATCATGAGTTCTCAGTTTTTCTGTGCAGAAAACACGCACGAAAACAGTCAAGTGTGTTCCCTGCCTAAGTGTTCTGCCGCCCGCCCGCCGCCGCTCATATCTGGAGGGGGGAGCGAGGGAGGAGGAGCCCTAAGGTGAGGGAAGGAGGGAGAAGTTCCCTACATATACTGGGGACAGCTATACTGGCTACATATACAGGGGACATATACCCCTGCCTACATATACTGGGGACAGCTATACTGGCTACATATACTGGGGACATCTATAACCTTGGTTACATATACCCCTGGCTACATATACTGGGGACATATACCCCTGCCTACATATACTGGGGACATCTATACCCCTGGCTACCTATACTGGGGACAATTATACACCTGGCTACGTATACTGGGGACATCTATACCCCTGGCTACCTATACTGGGGACAATTATACACCTGGCTACGTATACTGGGGACATCTATACCCCTGGCTACCTATACTGGGGACATTTATACACCTGGCTACCTATTCTGGGGACTACTATAGACCTGCCTACTTATTCTGGGGAAACCTATACCCCTGGTTACATATACTGGGGACATATACCCCTGGCCACCTATACTGGGGACATGTACCCCTGGCTACATATACTAGGCACATATACCCCTGG
This sequence comes from Hyperolius riggenbachi, assembly GCF_040937935.1. Taxonomy (NCBI): domain Eukaryota; kingdom Metazoa; phylum Chordata; class Amphibia; order Anura; family Hyperoliidae; genus Hyperolius; species Hyperolius riggenbachi. Next base: position 158,461,132 of record NC_090649.1, read on the forward strand.
CTACATATACTGGACACATATACCCCTGGCTACATATACTAGGCACATATACTGCTGGCTACATATACTGAGGACAAATACACCTGGCTACATATACTGGGGACACATATACGCCTGGCTACCTATTCTTGGGACACCTATAGGCCTGGCTACTTCTACTTGGGACACCTATAGACCTGGTTACCTATACTGGGGGCACCTATTTTGGGGGAACTGCTGCCAGATTACCTGTATTTTTGGGGAACCGCTGTTGCCAGATTAAGTGTATTTTGGGGGAACAGCTGCCAGATTATATGTATGTTGGGTGAACCATTGCTGCCAGATTATGTCTATTTTGGGGGAACCATTGCCATATTATCTGTATTTTGGAGGAACCTCTGTCAAATTACGTGTATTTGTGTTAAAATACTGTCAGATTACATGTATTTTTTGGGGGAAACACTATGGCAGAGCTCAAACTTCCCTGGCAGACCTTTTACTCCACTGCTAAGGTCATGTATATTTAGCCCCACCCACATTCTCTTTTTTGTTTCACTATGTGCGCCGCAGGTCCCTCCTTAGGGGGCGCATTAATAGTCTTTGTCCCGGGGCGCTGAAAGCTCTAGCTGCGCCTCTGGGCCTAGGAGTACTTGTTGACAACAAGTTAAGTGATCGTATTCAGTGCCAAGTTGTTGCAGCTAAAGCAAATAACATTTTGGGATGCTTAAAAATGGAAATGAGAACTCGGGATGCTAGTAGTATAATATTTCTCTTTAGTAAGGCCGCATCTGGAATATGGAATTCAGTTCTGGACACAGCATTACAGGAAGGATATTACAGTTTTAGAGCAGATGCAGAGACAAGCAACAAAATTGATTAGAGGGGAGGTGGGGAAATGTGGGGAAATATATACAAAGAAACACCACACACTTAAATTCCTCTGATCTTAAAGAGAATCTGTACTCTAATATTCTTACAATAAAAAGCATACCATTCTATTCATTATTTTCTCCTGTGCCCCTCTGTGCTGTTTCTTCCACTCTCTGCTGCAATCCTGGCTTGTAATTAACAGTTTTAGGCAGTGTTTACAAACAAACTAACCAGCTTCTAATAGGCTTAGCTAAGCATAGTGTGTGAGTATGCAGGGGGCCTGCAGAGGGTGTGTATCGCTTCTACCAATCACAAGCAGCCCTGCACATTCCACACAATCAAGCCTTAGCCCGACAAACAGGACAGAGGAAAGATACATTGATTTATTACAGAGACAGTGCAGTTAGGAAAGACTGCAGTAAGCCAGAGCAGATTAGAACAGGCATAGGAACTTATAGGATAGAAGAACTAAGGCTGAAAAATTTGTTACAGAGTCTCTTTAAGGCCTGAATGGGTGGTCATAAAAGGGATAAAAAATTGATCCTCATCTCGGATTCTCTTATTTAATATTGGAGCAGGCCGATTGTTTGAAGTTGCTTATCCTCTGGCTTTCATGGCTTTTCTACTAAGCGAATCACTGTCCCATGTAGGCATGCACACTTACATGTAGGCTTTAGTTCTGAGTATACAAAGGAAATCAAAGCAGTCAAATTAGACCCTATCCTAGACCGTGTATCCCTGCCTGCTTGTGACACTGCAATAAGCTATATCCAGTGGTGTAGCTAAGGAGCTGTGGACCCCGATGCAAGTTTCACATGGGGCCCCCCAAACGGAAGCAGGAAATTTGGGCGCATGAGGCAAGTGGACAAAAAGGGCACCGCCATTTACTCCCATATTAAATATTGTCTGAACAGGAAAAAAAGGGCGCCCAGAGATTATTAAGATCCTCTAGAATCTAGATTGTAAGCCTTTGGCAGGGCCCTCTCCCCTTGTGTATCATACATGACTGTGTGCACTTTACCCAGAATTTGGAACTTGTTACCACTACCACTCCAGTTTATGATCTGACATTGTACTACTGTCTGCATTGTGTTGTGTATCTTTTTGCAATTACCTGTATTGTTGTATCTATTGTCTATTACCTGTATTGTTCTGTCACCCCTGTTATCATTGTCTGTAACTTTATTTATTGTACAGCGCTGCGTAATATGTTGGCGCTATATAAATCTAATAAATTATAATAATTATTAACGCTTTCAAACTGCGCATGTGATGATTTACGTTTACAAAATGCACCTGTGACGAATTACATTTACAAATATACTAAACATATCTATCGTATTTTTAACTAAAACGTTATTTAAAATGTTATCACTTACTGTTTGTAAAACATTATTTTCCACATAATAAAGTGATAAGTAAATTGTAATATAGTTTTTACAGTCACTATTTGTAAAACATTATTATCCACACAATTTTTTATAGTTTACAGCCACTATTTGTAAAACATTATTATCCCCACAATGTTTTACAGTTTACAGTCACTATTTGTAAAACATTATTATCCACACAATAAAGTGATCACTAAGGGGGGTCTTAGGGCTAGGCACCACCATGGGGGATTTAGGGTTAGGCACCACCAGGGGGATCATAGGGTTAGGCACCACCAGGGGGAATTTAGGGTTAGGCACCACAAGGGGGGGTCTTAGGGTTAGGCACCACCAGGGGGGTCTTAGGGTTAGGCACCACCAAGGGACATTTAGGGTTAGGCACCACCAGGGGGGTCTTAAGGTTAGGCACCACAAGGGGGGGTCTTAGGGTCAGGCACCACCAGGGGGGATTTAGGGTTAGGCACCACCAGGGGGTCTTAAGGTTAGGCACCACCAGGGGGTTCTTAGGGTTAGGCACCACCAGGGGAGATTTAGGGTTAGGCACCACCAGGGGGTCTTAGGGTTGGGCACCACCAGGTGAGTCTTAGGGTTAGGCACCACCAGGCGGGTCTTAGGGTTAGGCACCACCAGGGGGGTCTTAGGGTTAAGCATCACCAGTGGAGATTTAGGGTTAGGCACCACCAGGGGGGTCTTAGGGTTAGGCACCACCAGGGGGGTCTTAGGGTTAGGCACCACCAGGGGGGTCTTGGGGTAAGGCACCACCAGGGGGATTTAGGGTTAGGCACCACCAGGGGGGATTTAGGGTTAGGCACCTCCAGGAGGGTCTAAGGGTTAGGGGTAGGTAGAGGGAGGGTTCTGTGTGAGAGTAGGGTTAGGTTTAGTTGTAGTAAAATATTATGAAGTCAACACAGAGCATCCAAATTCATGGGCGGGGAAAAATCTAACGGCATGCAGCATAATCTCGCATAAATTGTCCAAAGCCCATAGCCATTCATGGCGGGCTAGAGGGATTTGGCATCGACATTTAGTGTCCAGAATTCACACACAGAAAAATCAGGCTCTAATGCTTAGAAATGCTTGATTAATAGTTTGCAATGCTTATATTTTCACTGAAGAAAATAGAGTTTTTGAAAGTGGAGGTGTACTTTCCGCTTTGCATATAAGACAGACATGTCCAAAGTCTCGCCTGGGGGCCTAATGCAGCCCTAGGAGCCTTTTCTGGTGGCTCCCAAATCTCTCTACATTTGTTAATTCCATGCTTCACGCAGGCCGTAGCTGTGTTGCCGCATGCACTTTATGTTGCCGCTCTGCCTCCCCATTTGCTCGCCTGTAGGTTATCAGTAAAGATGGCCCGAACCTCCAATTTTAGGTTCGCGAACCCGGTTCGTGAACCTCTGCAAACGTTCGCGAACTTGTGAACATTCGCGAACCGCCATAGACTTCAATGGGGAGGAGAACTTTGAAAACTAGAAAAAATTATGCTGGCCACAAAAGTGATGCAAAAGATGTTTCAAGGGGTCTAATACCTGGAGGGGGGCATGGAAGAGTGGGATAGACGCCTAAAGTCCCGGGGAAAAATCTGGATTTGACACAAAGCAGTGTTTTAAGGGCAGAAATCACATTCAATGCTAAATTGCAGGCCTAAACTACTGCATGTGTATACATCAATCAGGGAGTGTAATTCTTCCACCCTCCTTTCTCTCTCTCTCTCTGATTTTGTCTTCCAGGGATTTGTAGGCTGTCAAAAGCAAGCTCACATACATTGGCCAGGAATCAAACCCAGGTCAACTGCTTGGAAGGCAGCTATGCTCACCACTATACCAGCATTGGCCAGGAATCAAACCCAAGGTCAACTAACATTACAGGCTGAAGCCAGCCCTTTCACTCATCTCTTCAACTACAAGAAAGGCCCAGGAGTAGTCTTAGCTACCGTAATATCTATGTTACGGCAGGGCCCTTATTACACTTTCTCTTACAGGGCTATGGAAACCGTTTTGCCCATGCGATAAAGCGAGGTGCAAAAATGAAATCATGCCTGGCAGAGTACGGTTTCAATCCATCAACCTCTGGGTTATGGGCCCAGCACACTTCCGCTGCACCACTCTGCAGTCTGCTTATATTTGTATACAATCTTCAAGTTTAAGAACCACCCAAATTTCTCCTGGAACCGTTCGCCGGCGAACCGTTCGGGCCATCTCTAGTTATCAGCCATCATTGTAACATGTATCAGCCACTGATTAGCTGCTGCCACTGTGCTAATGCACACGGTATATGGGTTATTTCCCGTGAAAATGTTTTATTTTCCAAGATGTCACAGGCATAGTGTATCTAACAATAATCAGCAAAAAAATCTGTTCAACTTTTCTACTTCGGACCCCTAGCAATCTCAAGAACAGCAATATGGCCCTTGGCCTAAAAAGTTTGGACACCCTTGATAAAAGACAATACATTACACATTTCTCCAGTATATACACTTTCCAAAAATAATCATGGTCCAGCTCAGTTTTATGAAACAAGATCTAAATATTATGTCTTGGAGCTTAAAAAAAGTAAGGGGCAACTTCTGTAAATTACTGCTGGGATATATTGGACTCTGGTTGTATAGAATTGTTTCAATCTGAAAATAACTTGGCTCGAGTTATTAACACTTGAGAAGAAGAGATTAAGAAGGAGGTATTATCACCGCCTATAAATATGTAAAGAAAATCTTATAGAAAATTTGTAGGAAAGTTCTTCACTTTAAGGTCAACACAAGAGACACAGGAGTACTAAAAGGACCAAATGTAAACAGCTCCTTAACCATCTGACAATAAATAGAACCATATGTAAGAAACAGAAGCTCCGTAAAATGACAAATAACTTTTCTAAAGTGCTGTTCTCCCCCTCGGAAGCCCCCCTCCCCCCTGGAAAATCACAGGCTAACCTAAGCTAGTGTTGGGCGAACACCTAGATGTTCGGGTTCGCGAACGTTCGCCGAACATCGCCGCGATGTTCGGGTGTTCGCGCCGAACTCCGAACATAATGGAAGTCAATGGGGACCCGAACTTTCGTGCTTTGTAAAGCTTCCTTACATGCTACATACCCCAAATTAGCAGGGTATGTGCACCTTGGGAGTGGGTACAAGAGGAAAAAAAATATTTGAAAAAGAGCTTATAGTTTTTGAGAAAATTGATTGTAAAGTTTCAAAGGAAAAACTGTCTTTTAAATGTGGAAAATGTCATGTTTCTTTGCACAGGTAACATGCTTTTTGTCGCCATGCAGTCATAAATGTAATACAGAGAAGAGGTTCCAGGAAAAGGGACCGGTAACGCTAACCCAGCAGCAGCAGCACACGTGATGGAACAGGTGCAGGCGCAGGAGGAGAAGGTCATGCTTTTTGAGACACAACAACCCAGGCCTTGCATGAGGACAAGAAGCGTGCGGATAGCATGCTTTTTACCGCCATGCAGTCATAAATGTAATAAAGATAAGAGGTTCTATAAACAGGGACCGGGCGTCAACGCTAACCCAGCAGCAGCAGACGTGATGGAACAGGAGGAGGCGCAGGAGGAGAAGGCCACGCTTTCAGGTGCAGCTCAGGCCTTGCATGAGGACAAAAAAATGTGTGCGCAAAGCAATGCAATGAGTAGTTTTCAGGACACAATGGGCTATTCGGAGGAGCTATTCCCACCCCCACAATCTTCTACCTGTGAAAGGTCAATGGAACAGCCACAAATGTTGTGCCCGGATTCACAACCTTTTTCTGTGGAAAATGCACCTCGCACTGAAATGCAAGGCGAGGCCGAGGATGAACATGACGTCAACAACTCAACATGACGCAAAATGGGGGCGGAACAGAAAGCTGCTTTCAATGTTTTGAAGGCCTTAATTGCCTCCGGTGGCCAGTTAGATGCATCATTCATCACACCCAAATCCCAGAGCAATGTGTGCAGGAATTTGAATCTCAGGAGGTGTACCGAGATCATCTGGACAAGTGACCAAGTGACAAGTGACAAAGTGACCAGTGACAAAGTGACAAAGTGACAAAGTGACAAAATGACAAAGTGACAAGTGACAAAGTGAGAAGTGACAAGTGACAAAGTGACAAGTGACAAAGTGACAAGTGACAAAGTGAGAAGTGACAAGTGACAAAATGACAAAGTGACAAGTGACAAAGTGACCAGTGACAACTGACAAAGTGACAAAATGACAAAGTGACAAAGTGACCAGTGACAAAGTGACAACTGAGAGGTTGTTCTGGGGAGCTCCACTGCACTCAGTCGCATATGAGGAGAGGTCTCGTCGGGACTGCTGATCCTCCTCAGCTTGCTCAAAGCCTTGAGGGTTCCTGAAGATCCTCTGCTTGGAGTTCGCCGGGGTTCAGCTTGGTGTCGGGGTCGGCGGCGTCCTCCTCACTCCAACGTGGCAGATCTTCTGTTGAAGGAAAAAAAAAAAAACATTGTTAAAAGTCCAGTACCGCTTCTGAAGGACTCACCAAGAGATGCAGGAGCGCTTCAATCTAGCGCACCATCGCTCGCTGGGTGATGTCCCTGCCTACGCGCTGGAATTCTACGCTGCACATGCTAGCACGCTTTTGCGCAGTGCCGAGGCGCATTCCAGCAGCTAGTAGCTACCAAGCTTCTGTGGATCTGATTGGGCCACCATGTTGGATCTCTGCCAAGTCCTCCAAAATTTTGAGCAATCCACGTTGCGTGACTGAGCAGTGACAACTCTACAGTCAGCATTACAATACCACTGCTGTGTTTACTGAAGAAATCAATGTTGAAGATGGAAACCGCTGGCATGATGCAAGTGGGGGATTCTGAAGATGAAAACGATCAGCGTGATGATACCAACATCAGGCAACCTGCCTCAGGAAACGCTGGTCCCAGCTATGACAAAGAACAGGACGAGGAACAGCTGGAGTTGGAGCAGGAATTGGATGCCCCCACTGCCGAGGGACAGAGCGGTGCACGTTGGACTTCCACAATTTAGCGGGAAAGGACAGCAGAAGAGGAAGAAAGTGATGCTGGTGACGAATATGGTGCATCACAACAATCACAACGCTTACAAGAACATGAAGACAGAGGAGTCTGGCAGGACTCTCTGGCACACATGGCTCAATTCATGCTAGACTGCATTGAACGCGGCCCGCGCATTATTCACTATTCATTATTATTCATTATTCTGGAATCTGGACAACACCAATTACTGGGTTTATACCCAGTTTGTACAAACACAATGTTAAAAAACTGATTGAAGAAAGTGTCAGACAGGTCAAAAATGGAACAATTCCAGCAGGCCCTTGAGGATGGAGACTTTAGAGAGGAGATTGACATCCTCCTCCTTCTCTAGCCAGTTGTACGCCGACAGACTGACTTCAGCAAACCCAGGAGGACCAGGAGGGCAGCAAAGAACACAAGCTGCTGCTAGTGCCGAAAAGGGAATGGTATTGGCAGTGTCCTTGGAGTGGGAACATTTTCTGACACCCATGCAGCAGCCCACAGAACAGCAATCGGGCAGTTCCACGTCCTCCAACACCAATCGCCTGGAGAAGATGGTCAAGGTCCAGGACTACATGTCAGATGGCGTAGCTGTGTTGAACAATCCATCTGCAGACAGACGGTGAGTGTGACAGGCAGCACAGAAGGACCATGGCAACTCACTCATAGTACCACAGTTTGATAGTGCTGCCCAAAAAATTATATGGATCCGTGGACCCGGGCACTGCGGGCAGTACTGGGAAGTGGGAACGCAGATTTTAGTACCTAAACACACGATACAACATGTTTTCCGGGGTCGGACTCTGAGGCACATACAGATGGTCCCGATCATCATCCTCATCATACAACTCTTCTCCTGAGTCTGACCCACCCACCACCTCTGCCACCCCAACATCCCCAGACACAGACCCCTCATCGTCCTCAACATTAACTTGGGATGCTGGCCTGAGCCAGACCTCCTCCTCCACATCAGGCCCCATCATCTCCTCAATGGCAGCCCTCATTATTCGTTCTGGCGACGGACCGATGGACACAACATTCTCCTCCGGAGAGGGCTGCTGCTGACCACTGGCTGCTGGGGTGGATGTCATAGCTTGCGTGGGGCGTTGGCTGTTGCTGTTGTTGGGAGTGCTGCTCACAGCGGAGGTCTCTGAGGAACTCATGGTGAGCTCATATAGTGGTTGGCGGTGAGTGGAGTATTACTGATCCCAGCAATATACACACTGACTGGCAGAGTACGCAATGCTATATAGTCTGGCTGAGCGGTGTACACAGAGTGGCAGTACACACAATGCTATATAGTCTGGCTGAGCCGTGTACACAGAGTGGCAGTACACACAATGCTATATAGTCTGGCTGAGCGGTGTACACAGAGTGGCAGTACACACAATGCTATATAGTCTGGCTGAGCCGTGTACACAGAGTGGCAGTACACACAATGCTATATAGTCTGGCTGAGCCGTGTACACAGAGTGGCAGTACACACAATGCTATATAGTCTGGCTGAGCCGTGTACACAGAGTGTCAGTAAACCATGCTATATATAGCGTGGCTGAGCGAGGTACACAGTGGCAGTACACACAATGCTATATAGTCTGGCTGAGCGGTGTACACAGAGTGTCAGTAAACAATGGTATATAGTCTGGCTGAGCGGTGTACACAGAGTGGCAGTAAACACAATGCTATATATAGCGTGGCTGAGCGAGGTGCACAGTGGCAGTACACACAATGCTATATAGTCAGGCTAAGCCGTGTACACAGAGTGTCAGAAAACACAATGCTATATATAGCGTGGCTGAGCGAGGTGCACAGTGGCAGTACACACAATGCTATATAGTCTGGCTGAGCCGTGTACACAGAGTGGCAGTAAACACAATGCTATATATAGCGTGGCTGAGCGAGGTACACAGTGGCAGTACACACAATGCTATATAGTCAGGCTAAGCCGTGTACACAGAGTGTCAGAAAACACAATGCTATATATAGCATGGCTGAGCGAGGTGCACAGTGGCAGTACACACAATGCTATATAGCCAGGCTAAGCCGTGTACACAGAGTGTCAGAAAACACAATGCTATATATAGCGTGGCTGAGCGAGGTACACAGTGGCAGTAAACAATGCTATATATAGTGTGGCTGAGCGAGCGGTGTACTACTGTTCCCAGCAGCGACACACAATGACTGGGGGGGACCATGGCTAGCGTGGCTGGAGAGCGAACTACCCTGCCTGCCTACCCAAAGCTAAACCCACAGAGAAATGGCGGAGATATGACGTGGTTCGGGTATTTATTTACCCGAACCACGTGACCGTTCGGCCAATCAGAGCGCGTTCGGGCCCGAACCACGTGACCCGTTCGGCCAATCACAGCGCTAGCCGAACGTTCGGGGAACGTTCGGCCATGCGCTCTTAGTTCGGCCATGTGGCCGAACGGTTTGGCCGAGCACCGTCAGGTGTTCGGCCGAACTCGAACATCACCCGAACAGTGGCGAACACTGTTCGCCCAACACTAACCTAAGCGCTGAGGGAACTGTTCTGCCATCTGTGTGGAAGAAGCTTTAGTAAATCAGGGCCTGCATTTTGAACTAGCTTAACTAAGCCATGAATTTCGAAGCTGGAGAGAATATTAAATGACCGTGTTAAGTGATTATATTTAGCGTTTCAAAAGCTCTTCTCCTGAAAACACTTTAATTGGAAAGATGTTCTTCTTTGATTACATGTTTATTTATTTATGGTCATTGGAGGTCTTAAGATGGTGTGCTGTTCTCGACCCATGGCAGTTTTCTTTAATATACTGTGAAGACATTGTTAGTTGGAGATGACTTATTCATGTAGCACCAGTATTCACCTGTAAGATGGTAAGGACAGTACCTAGCTGTGTCGCTGTGGTCATCTTGATTAATTTTGATTTATTTATTTGAGCTATTGCCTAGAGTTTTACCTTCTTTATATATCTAATAATCACACAGCGACATTGGGAGGATGAAACAATACACATGTCCATCAAGATCAAGCACTGGAAAAAAACGCTCCCAACTGCCCCTTCTTCAGAAAATCCTCTTTGAAAAAACAAATTCCTCTGTCCTCTTTCTTTCTCATTTCTGTCCCTCTTTCAGGACTGATGTACAGGTCTTTGTAAATATGTGTATTTTTCTACTAAAATGTGTTTAATCGACTCTACACTTTTTTCATATCTTAAATTGATTTATTTCTTAATTTCAAATGTTAATATGAAGATAATTAGCGATTATAGAAAAGACCAGGGTGGTTGAATTCTAAAGCTATGTTTTTTGCTCATGAATTTTTAGTGGTATGTATGGCTAGGGGTGTGGTGGGGTCATGGTTGTGACAGGGGCGTGGCTTAAATTGTCCCTCTTTCTCATCTCAAAAAGTTGGGAGGCACAATTGCTATAGGCACAATTATTTCTCTCTCAAGCCAGTACCTATTTTAGCACAAGAGAAAGAGCATCTTGCTTACTTTCCTAACATGTTGGTATTCCCTCTTTTCTTTACAAGGTTTTACAATCAGCAAATGCTATAGTGTGCCGCCCATATACAGCTAGTATAATGTCCATATTATGTTCTGTAGCTTGTTGGTGAATAATGGTGAATAATCATGTTCAGATTCAAGTTCACCAACTAGTAAATAACTACAGTAAATAATTTTCCCACAAAAAATTCTCCTGTGTTGATGTTACTGCTGTCTTGCTGTGCAGCTATGTTAGTCACTGTAAGGTCGCCATGAAAATGGCTTCTAAGAGCAAGTTTGTTCATTGAGTTCTATTGTTTTTCTTCCGTTGAGTCTGTTTTTGTCCTACCTCCTTTAACATGGCTCTTTATTCCGTAATATGAATGGGTATTTACTTTTCGGGCATATGGTTGAAACTTTAGTGATACTTTGTGATACTATGATTATATTCAGTGTCTTATTTACCATAAGGCACTGTAGGCATGTGCCTACAGGCACCTGATGATGGAAAGGCGGCCCACTCCCCTCCCCGAGTGCCACACTCCCTCCTTCCCTGTGCAGAGTCCTGATGAGAGTGTAAATAAGAGATTACTCAACCTGCTCTCGTCATTCAGCTGACAAGATCTCCCTTCAGTCAGGGGCACCTCTAGCTACCTAATACTTGGGTACACCTCTAGCTACTTAATGTTGAGGTTCCTTCAGCTACTTAATACTTGGGGGCAACTCTAGCTACTTATTGTTGAGGGTGCGTCTGGCTACCTAATGCTAAGGGACACCTGTAGCTGCTTATGGCAGGCAAGGGAAGTAAGGGAGAAGTGACAGCTGGGACAGCCAGCACACTTGCGGTGTGGTTCAGCAAGGGTTTGTAGATTCCTAGAGAGCAAAGTATAAGGTGCCAGGACATCTGTGCCTATAGACTCCTCTGAGGTTAATCCGGGCCTAGTTGTATTACTTAATGCTTTTGGCAATAAATGTATTTATAAGCAAAAATGGCTTCTGAGGTTTATTGACATCATGGGACCTCTTGTTGGCTTCTCTGTCCCCAGCAGTGTGAAGCAGGTCATTTCGGCACGCAGAGCTGTATCCTGCCATAGCACTAATGCTATAGTGCGCACCCTGTTTAAGGGTAATTTAGGATTCTGGCAATCACCAAACTTCGAAATACTTTTCCCTCGAAGGGGGAATAGTATTTAACACCACTGGGAATTCGAGTGGCAGCAGGGTGAGCCATCATTTAGCTCACCCTGCGCCCAACTTACCGGCGGTGTTACAATACGTACACCAGCAGTGGGCTCAAACCACCACATTTCTAGAAACTTGGGGATGTGATGTTATTTCTCTGTAATACTAACATTTTCACTTGAAAGCAGCTATTGCTCCTGGTTACCCTGAATGTGGTATTGCCACTAATTATGTGAATTGATGAGAGAACATGAAAGTAAAAGCTAAGAGGCTGGTAAATGATCCATCACATTGGAAGCAGCCGCTGAGCTATCCCTGAACATTTGTCACCTGGCCACCAGAGGTCATCTGACACCAGGATGAGAACCACATGAATACGTTGTTCTTCCAGCCACCAGGATTGCCTTTGTCCCCTAATATTCTCACAATGTTACTTACATTATTGTTATAACTACAATATTTTGCAAATGCATATCTAATGATCTGGATTCTAACATATAGATAAAGTGCAGTTCTATTTTTAAGTTGGACATAAATAGCCATGAAAGTAACATGCATGTGCTTCTCATTAAGGTCCCCATGTTATTATAACCTGGTATTGTGGTCACAATGAAATCTTGTAATATAAGAAGCTAACCCTCATGCCCAGTTATTAATGGGATGGCTGGTATGTGTGCTCTATTAGAACCAGAGCACAGAAGGATTGCTTGCCTCTTTGTAAAACGTACATTACAGAGAGCATGGCATGGGCTTGATCATCACATTTGTATCATCAATGAAGTCAAGTTCTCTTTGCAGAGGTCAGAATCAATCAGGAAAAGCTGTTGGTGAATATTTGACATGTCCCACTTACTGATAGGGATTGCTGTTCTCAAAGTATGCTAAAAGCAAAATGCTGGGATTTACTAAATCCCCAGGAAGCAGATGATTAACATACATCACAGATTAGCATGTGCAAGCAGGTCTGCCTTTATTTCATTCTATTGAAGGTAGTCGTGACAACTTTATTCTAGACAGCCGGTTTAGTATATATCAAAGGGATGCTACACTCAAATGCCTTCTGCACTCCACTGATAACGACCCATCATATTATTACGGGTCTTTTATTCCATTATGGAGCTTGGCCTTGTGTCCTAAAGATAACAAGGATGTAGTAAGTAATATAATCAGTAAATCAACAACACAGTGTCTATAGCATCCCATGGGCGATAACACAGCATCCCATGGGCAAAAATAAGACAGTAAATTTTGCCCTTTAGAAGTGATTTAGGATTCTGCCTCTGACATTGGAAACCAGAATCCTGGCTCAAGGTAGTATCTGTTCAGTAAGGCATCCTTGGGCAAGACTCCCTAACACTGCAGGAGTGCCTAATGAGGGCGAACTTAGTGGCTGCAGCTCTTAAGCACTTTGAGTGTGACAGGAGAAAAGCGCCATACAAATGTCAGCATTGTTGTTATTGTAATAGAGTGACAATCTCAAGGTTATTGGTACAGGAAATGGTTGCTGACTGGCTGCTTTGTTTTGAGTTAAAAACTTTATCATGTTTCGAAACCTGTCCTGATTACTATAATTTGAGTTAGCAGATAGTAATAAGAGCCATTGGAAGATTTCATTTTGCCAACGTTTTAAACTTAATAAAAAAAAAAAATATCTTGCATTCTGTTAAACTGTACTGTGGCCAATAGAGGAAGCAAGATTTACCACCAAAAGGGCTCCAATGAGGGTCTAAAACTTCACTTTGATGCTGCCCTCATTACCTAAGAGCTGAAAGCTGTCTTCCCATTTTCTGGGCCCAAGTCAGTTTAAATGTAGCCAATATCTATTAAAGTAAAAAAAAATATCAGATATAAGTTTAAATCTCTAAAGTTATCCTAAGAGACATAGGGCTTGATTCACAATAGAGTGCTAATTTTTGCACGATTTTCGCCATTTTCGCACAAATTTTCGCATTGCGCGCGATCGCGAATTTTCGTGCGAAACGATAACATTTTCGCGCGCAAACGCAAATTTTCACACGAAAACGATATCGATTTTGCACAAAAATTCATTAACGTTTAACGTGAAAATTCGCGATCACGCGCAATGTGAAAATTCACGCAAAAACGGCAGTGCTAACAGTTTGCACTCTTTTGTGAATCAAGCCCATATTGCGCTTAAACGCTTGCCACTGGTGTAGGAACTGGGTCACAGGGGTTGCAATTGTGGCCAGGCTGTTCCTCCAGAAAAGCCCACAGACTGAAGCAGGTCCCACTGGCGCGTACGTCAAAAAAGAGCGTCGGGAAAAAAGGGCGCGGGGTGTAAACGATAAGCACTAATAGCATTTATAAAAATATTGTGCTGTATTTCGTTTTAAAAATAATGTTTTACAAATGTTAATGTGTATGAAATCGGCAATTGTGAAAACGTTAATCTTCCCTGTTTCAAAAGTGAAACTTATAATTACGTTTCTTAAAAAAACCCGATAATATATGTTTAATCGTTGTAATTGTATATTATTGTGAATAACCTTAATTTATTGTTTCTTCTTATAATAAAATCTGAAAATATTGTTTATAACGATGATATAAATATAACTACGTTCGTAATAAGTTCTGTAAAACATTAGTAAGTATTACTAAAATTTTACTAAAACTACTGTATACCTAATCCTACTCTCACACAGAACCCTCCCTGTACCTACCCCTAACCCCTAGACCCCCCTGGTGGTGCCTAAACCTAAGACCCCCCTGGTGGTGCCTAAACTTAATACCCCCCTTAGTGATCACTTTATTGTGTGGAGAATAATGTTTTACAAACAGTAAAGGATAAAATATATTACAATTTACGTTACGTACTGATCGCTTTATTTTGCGAATAATAATGTTTTACAAACAGTAAGGGCTCTTTCACATCAGAGCTTGCGTTGGAGAATGCTCAAAGCATACGTTTTGTTGTCTGCCTTTTACTGCGTTTTGATATGCGTTGCACTGCAGTGAGTGTGCGTTTTTAATCCGTTTTCAATGCGTTACTGCACATAGAAAAACGCAGGTAATTTTTTTTTCTTTTAGTTGTCAACTTTCTACATTGTTCCTCTGTTGCATTCTGGGACTGATTGCCTGCGTTAACGGATTAAAAACGCGCATAGTGTGCGTTTTACATTGACTAACATTGTAACGCATAAAGCTAGCGTTGGCCAAAAAACTGCGCCTGGGTGCAGTGGAACGCAACGCACAAAAAGGCTGCGTTATATGTGAAAGCTAAAATGAAAGTCTATGGACTTTCATTTCACCTTGGGTAACGCAAACTTTATCCTTTGCGTTGAAACGCAGAAAATCTGCCCTAATGTGAAAGAGCCCTTAGGGATAACATTTTCAATAACGTTTCACTTAAATAGGATAAATATGTTTAGTATTTTTATAAACGTTATTCGTCACGGGTGCATTTTCTAAACGTAAATCATCACAACAGTTATAAAACATTAAAAATTTCCGGGTGCCGCTTGTAAAATTGTATTATTCTCCAGCGCCCTTATTTCCTGTTCGGCGCCCATTAAACGATATTTATAATGGGAGTGAATGGTGGCGCCCATTTTGTCCACTAGCTGCCTGTGCCCTTTTTTTCCTGTTTCCCCTATTGGCATGGTGGGTTTGGCAACAATGCCCTTGTTATCAACAGTAGGGGCCTAGAAACATCACCATAGTTGTTTAAAATACCTTATGGTTGAAAAAGTAAGGATTGGGAACTGGACACTGAAGTCAAAATAGAGTAAATGTTGAGTATTGGTTAGGGTTATTAGTTAGGATTAAGCATTGATTAAAAAGGTTACTGGCCTTAGTTCTTTGGGTGCTCATTAACAATACAATCCTGGGACCGATTGATCATTTCTGATCATTGCAGTAAACGATTGGAAATGATCAGTCGTGTCAATTAAAGGCCGTAGACCTCATATACAATCTGATCAGATCAGAGGGATTGACCCGAAAAATTTAAACATTTTGTCAGATCAAATTGGTTAGCAGATTTTTGGCACAACCGATTGCTGCAGTGATCGAAAATGATCGATCGGCTTCAGGATTGTATCATTAATAGGTACTTTAAAGGTTAGAAAGGCTTAGGAGAAATATAAGGATCAGGGCCGGTTCACACTCGGCGCTTGGACCGCCGCTTGCCCGCGATCGTGATTTGCGGGTAAAATCTTGCGATTCAGTGGTGATTCAGTGTAATAGGACGAGAATCGCAGCGCATTCGCCCCCGAAACGCTGCTGTATGAATGCATCCATAGACATACATTAGTAGATCGCCGGCAATCAGCAAATCGCTGAAAAATTGCCCAGTGTGAACTAACTCTCAGTGTTAGGAATTAAATGGTGATAGGATTAGGACTAGCACAAGACTAAGGTTAAAGTTGTCAGTTTGGTAGGCTGTGGAGTTAAAGGTAAAGAAGGGGCATTTTTTATTGTTAGACAAAAAAGAGGGAATCTCTTTGGCTTAAGCAACGAGCACAGCACCCATTACAAAGTACCCATTACAAAATGCATTACAGGCCTTGTGCAAATAGTGCAACTCGCATTGTGTACATAATACGCGTTGCTTAGTTATTACTATATGCACAATACGCAATATACAAGCAATTTCCATGGAACCTATATGATGCGAGTTGCTATTTGCATAGCGACCATTATGTTCTTTGTGTGCACGCCAGAAACATTTACCTGCACACACAGGTAATACTACTAAAAATAATAAACATTTTCCAGTGAATTGTTAAATAATAATATCCTGTCAATCTAACTGTTAGAAGCAGTGCTGGGCGTAATGGAAAAAGCTACGCTTACGGATCATTACGCGTAATTTTACGCTATTACGCATTACGGAATTACGCTTACGGCGTAGACATTCAATTACGGTACATGTCTGTAATTACGCATAGCCCTTACGCAATTACGCGTAAGAATACCGTAATTCAGGTTGTTACGTTATAGGCTTACACGTAAAATCCTACTAGCAATTAATGCGTAAGGTCATGCTGCCAAGCGGAAAAGTTGACGCATGGATCAATGTTAGGTAGCCGCCGACTTTAAGTGTTAATAGCAAAGCCCCCTTAATTGCTAAGAGCCTCAAATTTGGAGAATATATTAAGGAGATCAGAAGGAATAAGAGGAAAAAAAATGTTTTCAAAAAGACCTTATAGTTTTTGAGAAAATCGATGTTAAAGTTTCAAAGGAAAAATATATACATTTAAAAACCCGCCGACTTTAACGGTTAATAGCAAAGCCTGCTTAAAATTTAGGAACACCAAATTCACAGGAAATATTAAGGGGATCAGTGGGAATAAGAGGAAATTTTTTTTTTCAAAAAGACCTTATAGTTTTTGAGAAAATCGATTTTTAAGTTTCCGAGACCCCCAATCCATGGACCATGCGGGCTGGTATAGTCAGGGTGCGGAGCCCCACGCGGCCGGTGCTCCGCATTCTGGCTATCCCAGTCTGCATGGGGGACAAGGGGTTAAAGAGGTCTGGGAGGGGGGACCCCACGTCGTTTTTTTTTTATATTTCCCACACTCAGAACGAAGTAAGTAAAACTCTTCCCACTTGGGGAATCTATGAAAATAAAACACTATTGTTACCTGTGCAAAAAAAAACTGACATTTTCTGCATTTAAAAGACATTTTTGCCCTTGAAACTTAAAAATCGATTTTCTCAAAAACTATAAGGTCTTTTTGAAAAAAAAAAAAATTCCTCTTATTCCCACTGATCCCCTTAATATACCCTGTGAATTTGGTGTTCCTAAATTTTAAGCAGGCTTTGCTATTAACCGTTAAAGTCGGCGGGTTTTTAAATGTATATATTTTTCCTTTGAAACTTTAACATCGATTTTCTCAAAAACTATAAGGTCTTTTTGAAAAAAAAAAATTTCCTCTTATTCCTTCTGATCTCCTTAATATATTCTCCAAATTTGAGGCTCTTAGCACTTAAGGGGGCTTTGCTATTAACCCTTAAAGTCGGCGGCTTTTTTATATTATACGGGAGCGTAATATTACGCGATTACGGCAGACTGTGTAATTTCAATGGGAGTTTACTGTTTTACGCGTAATTTGTTACGCGTAATAACGTAACCTACGGTCTACGCGTAATTAATTACGCGTAATACCGTAACCTTACACGTAACGCTTACGGTGCATTTGTAGTGAATTACGATGCGTAATTACGCTAATGCGTAATTTCGGCCCAGCACTGGTTAGGAGTGAATACCTAAACTGGACTTAAAGTTGTTGCTAAGTAGAGTTTAATTAGAATGGTGTGGCCTGCTCTTCAGGCGTTCCGTGCGAACACAACAATGCTCCCATGCACACGGCACACGTCACACGTCATTGTTTCATATAACTGCTTCAACACCATGTATGAAGAATGGTCAGAATGACAAACATCTACTCAGTTTTACAAACAAGTCCTAAATGAATGTGTCCTGTGTGCAAATAATAGAGCAGCTGTGCATATAGCTCACCTGGAACACAGCTCTTTGCATCGATTTAGGGAAATATATTCCATTTAATTCTGACTATTGAAGAAAATCAGGACACACATTAGCAAAAGCACAAATTTGTGAGGCATATTATGAAAACATCACAGCCAAAGTATCACACATGCAATGCAAAGCACAATGTGTGTGTGCTTATGTGTAAGTGTGTGTGTGTGTGTGCTTATGTGTGTGTGCTTATGTGTGTGTGTGTGTGTGTGTGTGTGTGTGTGTGTGTGTGTGTGTGTGTGTGTGTGTGTGTGTCTTTGTGTGTGTGTGTGTGTGTGTGTGTGTGTTTGTGTGTGTGTGTGTGTTTGTGTGTGTGTGTGTGTGTGTGTGTGTGTCTTTGTGTGTGTGTGTGAGTGTGTGTGTGTGTGTGTGTGTGTTTATGTGTGTGTGTGTGTGTGTGTGTGTGTGTGTTTGTGTGTGTGTGTGTGTGTGTGTGTGTGTCTTTGTGTGTGTGTGTGTGTGTTTGTGTGTTTGTGTGTGTGTTTGTGTGTGTGTGTGTGTGTGTGTGTGTGTGTGTGTGTGTGTGTGTGTGTGTCTTTGTGTGTGTGTGTGTGTGTGTTTGTGTGTGTGTGTGTGTTTGTGTGTGTGTTTGTGTGTGTGTGTGTTTGTGTGTGTGTGTGTGTGAGTGAGTGAGTGTGTGTGTGTGTGTGTGTGTGTGTGTGTGCTTATGTGCAGGGATGAGCAGAAACTACGCCAGAGCGAATTTACGCATCGTAGTTCGCATCTACGCATCGTAGTTCATAGGCGGAGTTTCAAACCTACGCTTACGAATTTACGCGTAGCGAAGTACCGCTACGCGTAGCTTACGCGTACTATGCGTAGTTAACATGCGTATTGCGTAGTGAACTACGAATGCGTTACTCGCGTCTAATTTTCCGCATGCGATTGTATGCATACAAATGTACGCATTGGAAAGGGGAATGTACGCATAGAAGGGTTCCCAGTATATGCATTTCTAAAGAAATTAATGCGTACAATTTTCTGCATACGGGCATAAGTATCCGCATACACTACGCTTCGCACTACGCGTAATTGCGTATTTTAACGCGTATTCTACGAAATGCATACGAAGTGAATATTTGTTTTCGAAGCCGTAGTTTGGCAAAGCGTAATTGCGTAAAACTTTTGGGGGGGCAGGAGGGGTCACAGCATGAGGAGAGAGCATGGCCGCACATCGGCAGGGAGGGGGGACAGTCCCCTCTCCCCCTCCCTCACCTCGGGCTCTCCTTTCAGTGCTCCCTCTCCAGTATCTATCACTGGCAGCAGCGGCAGCAGGCAGGACACATACCTTCATCCACCGCCGGAGGTTCCGATCTCTAAGTGCTTCACACTACTTCCTGCTTAAACACTGTCCCCCCTCCCCGCCGACATGCAATGCTCTCCCCTCATGCTACAACTCCTCCTGTCCCCCCCAAAATGCCCCCCCCCCCCCGTGGGTGCAGGGGCTGTGTTCCCTATTGTGTTACCCCCTGCCTCTGTTCAGCCTTATGGACCAGGGAATCGTCAACACCTTAGGCTCAAGAAAGTGGAGTTAGCTAAACCTCAGTGGTTGGCTCATGGTAGAATCTAGAGGTCCCTTTTATGATGAAGATGACACCCAGATATAGAGTAAAAATAAACACAGAGGCCCAGAAAAAATATTGAAATATTACTGTATGAGAATAGTAGTACTGCATCAAGAATAAATATATTTTATTAATGATCCCATGCTATTATTCTTAAATATTGTGCTAGAAGAGCCTCCATCCCATAGCCACACTCACTGCTTACTTGCCAAACATTATTAATAGCCTTTATAAGGGCAACTATGTCATCAAGTTGACCATGACCACCCAGATCTCCAATTTTCCAGTGGTAAAACAAGACGTAGGTTTGGATTAGCCAGTTCCACCTTAGTTTCGTTGTGTTTTAGTCCAAGAAATGGGTTTTTATCTTTTAAAACATTTTTTGGAGTGCAAGTGATTGACCTCAGAAGGGCAAGATATGCCTGGATGGGGACCTGGTCATACTCCTTAACTGCCCTTACTGTGGTTTTCTAAGAGACAGACCTGATTAGTTAGTTTCTTGCTTTCTCACAAACTGACTAGCTACACAAAATAAGTTCTTGACTGTGTTCATTCTGTCTTTGATCCATGGCTTCCAGTCTCTTGGTAAAAATGTCACAAATGAATTAAAGTGGCTTTGAACCCAAATTTACAATTGTAATAACATAATTCTTAAATTACAACTGTGAAAGCATGTTTTATTTTTCCAGCTTGCCACAAGGTGGCAGTGGTTGCTCATAAGTTTCACTGTTTGTTTATCTTCCTTGTGTCAGTCTGTAGTCAATGTTAAGGTTACGTAAGGGCCCATTCACACCTGAGCGGGAATCGTGTGATTCCCGCTCATGGCACGCTAATCGCTATTGCTCCAAAACCGCCGCAGTGTCCAGTGATTTTTCCGCGTTAATCGCGGACAAATCACTCCCGCAAAACATTCTAGGTGTGAACGGGCCCTCACAGATTTCTGGTCTAAAGCTGTACATTTTATTTTAGTAAATGTAAAAATACATTTTTACATGTTAACATTACTGCTTTTTCTGTAAGTCCTTAAAGGGATACTGAAGGGGGGTCGGAGGAAAATGAGTTGAAGTTACCCGGGGCTTCTAGTGGTCCCCCGCAGGCATCCTGTGCCCGCGCAGCCACTCACCGATGCCCCGGCCCCGCCTCCGGTTCACTTCTGGAATTTCAGACTCTAAAGTCTGAAAACCACTGCGCCTGCGTTGGCGTGTCCTCGCTTCCCCTGATGTCACCAGGAGCGCACAGCGAAGGCACAGACCATACTGGGCCTGCGCAGTACGCTCCTGGTGCCCTCAGCGGGAGTGAGGACACGGCAATGCAGGCGCAGTGGTTTTCAGACTTTAAAGTCTGAAATTCCAGAAGTGAACCAGAGGCGGGGCCAGAGCATTGGGGAGTGGCTGCACAGGCACAGAATGTCTGCGGGGGACCATTAGAAGCCCTGTGTAACTTCAACTCATTTTCCCCTGACCCTCCTACAGTGTCCCTTTAACTGTGCTCTCATAAGTAATTTAGCAAATAATCTGACTTCAGTTCCACTTTAAGAATATCAGTTAGGGATAGACAGTTGATGTGCCATCCATGCTACAATGCAGGAAAGTAGTGCAGTGACTATATGGCCAAACCTAATTGAAATGAAGGTATCTCTGCATAGATCTCTCTGTGCACATTCGGGGTGGCATCATCCACTCTTGCGACCTCCTAGCACCCATACAATTTCTCTGGCTGATGGATTTGGCATACAATATTTAGATTTCCCACAGAAAATTTCCCTTGGTCATAACTAATGGCCCAGTTTGTTTTCTCTGTGGCAGATTTGAAGATAGAGTCCCATCTGCCTTGATGGTTTTTTTTTGGAGGGATATTAGTAGTAAAAATATTTCTGTACAAATCCACAACTGCCATCTACGTATTTACTATTTACCTGCATCAGTGTTTTATTTCAGCTAACATCTGGAAATATGCCTGAAGAAGGGGGCTAGATCCCAGAAAGCTTGCATAATTTAACTTTTAGCTATTAAAAGGTATTACTTTTACAAGACTATGGCCTCAATTCACTAAGCTTATCTCCTGTCTTTAATAACGTTTCTAGAGTGATCACCATGGTGATGAGGCATGTCATATTCAGGAAAAAATTTACCTGAGGCAAACCTAAAGTTAACTCTTCAATCAAGGCTGTTAATTAACTGTGTGTGTGAAAATAACTACAGAGGAGGTAACTTAAGGAATGAAGAGATAAGATAACTCTCTCACTGTGCCATGGTAAGTTTTCTCTTGCCTTATTATCTCTAGCATGATCTTATTGAATTGAGGCCTTTATTTTTTTCTGCCTACATAATTTGGGGGGATATTTAAATATGCTAACACTAGTAGTCCTGCCATGAGCAGCACTGATTAATGTGGTATTGTTATCAAATTTCATCTATAGTCTAAAGCATTAAACGCATCATAAAATTAACAGCTAAAAACATCTGACTGGTTTTCAAGGCTTGTTTTACACTTCATTAAGATACTAATTGTGAAACATTTATTTGCCAGGTAGAGTAATCAGATTGAGCTGGAAGTGTATACACTGTCTAAACAAGGCAGAAACGTTTGTGCTGTGTCCAGGTGGGGGAGGGAGCAGAGAACGTTATCTCCTTTATTGCTTACTAATTACTTTGCTAGGAATAAATCTGATAATTTGACCAGCAGCCAGCAATAATATCAATCAGCTTTAGTGAGGTGTAAATATGCATTCAAAATACATCAGAACATTCTCGTAAGAAGAAAATGGTGAGCTTCTGAGAGGAACTGATGATAAGGTAAGTATGCAATATTTATTTGCAGCTACATCATGCGTTTACTTTCAATAATTTTACTCAGTAAAGGTTTCCTTTAACTGTACTTTTAAAGAAAAGTAAAGCTGCTTGTAGAGGTAGGTGGACCAAATCATTTATGTTCAAGTTACAGAATAATGCGGTTTTAATGCATATCCTTCAAAAACAAAACCCCTGAAATCCATACAGTAAATCTAAGCGCTCACCCTGGCCATTTGCAATAATAATTTGGAAGTGTTCCACCATAACTGAGAAACAATAGTGTCTGCTTCAAGGTAAAGGTTAGCCGACAGCTGACAATATGCAGTCCCAGTGATGACACAGTCATCACTCTCACAATAGAGAGAGCCAAGAAATCACAAACTTTGGAAACAGTTTTACAAACCTGAGTGACTGTTACAAACTATGTGAAGAGAAAGCTGCTTTATGACAAGCTTGTTATTGTGTCGTGTTTAGAACAAGGTTTACTGGTTTCTGAAAATGTGTCCTAAATGATTATTTTGAATATAATAAATACCAGGTGTCTTCAAAACTTAGGCCAATATTCCTTTAATTAGTGCAGTGCAATTTGCCAATAGAGTTGTCGCGAGCCTCCGATTTTGGTTCGCGAACCTCGAACTCGAACACGCAAAAAAAGTTTGCGAACTTGCAAACTTTCAAACCGCCATAGACTTCAATGGTCAGGCGAACCTTCAAAACTACAAACATTAATTGTGGCCACTAAAGTGGTGGAAAAGATGTTTCAAGGGGTCTAACACCCTTAGGGGGGCATGGCGGAGTGAGATACACACCAAAAGTCACGGGGGGAAAATCCAAATTTGACGCACAACAGGGTTTAAGGGCAGAAATCACATTGCATTGCTAAATTGGAGGCCTAAAGTGCTTTAATCTTGCATGTGTACACATCAATCAGGTAGTGTAATTAGTGTACTGCTTCACACTGACACACCAAACTCACTGTGTAACGCACCGCAAACAGCTGTTTGTGTAGTGATGGCCGTAATGGACTTTTGCGCACCGTGGCGAGAGTGCAAGCGATGGCGGTTTTCAAGCCCATATGGTCGGGCTGAGGTAGCTGAATTCAGGGCCGGGCCGAGGCAGAGGCTGGAGAGGCTCCAGCCTCAGGGCGCAGTGTAGCAGGGGGTGCACAATTAATTCAGCTGTCATCCCCAATTGTGTTTGAAGCAGAAAGAAATAATAAAAGGGGATACATGACAGTGACTGCAAGCCAGATAACTAGAGATTAAGGCGTTGGGGAGGTTGGGGGCCCTGGGGAGCCTCTTACTCTAATAGTAATCAGTGTGTGACGGCTGGGGTAGGAGGGATGGAGGGGCGCACTTTGCTGTCTCGGCCTTGGGTGCTGAAGGACCTTGTCCCGGCTGAATGACAGAACACCATGGACTGAGTGTCCAGCTGATCGAATTTGGTCTGTCCACAATTAAGCAACGACCTTATTATCTATCTTTTTGGGTCAGGTGTGCCCCCAACCTCAACACACTCATTTAGCTGGTCATTGCTTCACTGTGATACGCAAGCCCCTTCACCACGGCAAGGTAACGATCACGAAGGGGAATTGACACATGTACATGCCTTTTGTTTGTTGTTGCAGCCACAGTGCAGCCAGGAAAATTAAGCAGACATGTACATGCACCAGAAAAATTATTATAGCGGCCGCTGCTAGGAGCGGCCTTAAAGATTCAGGAATCCACCTGGAGTCCTGGATCCTGTTGGTGGTGGCAGGGAAGGCATTCAAGCAGCCTGCAGGCAGAGATGCTGTGTGGGGACCGACTTAGTCTTGGGGCAGGCAGTCACACGGCCTGCAGGCAGAGATGCTGTGTGTGGGAACTGACTTAGTCTTCGGGCAGGCCTGACTGCTTTGCAGACCAGGCATCCGTGGTCAGATGGACCCTTGACCCAATGTTGTGTGCCAGAGATGACACCACTTGCCTTTCAACATCATAGTACGGTTTGGGTATCGCCTTTTTTGATAAATAATTGCGTGATGGTGTCTTACACTGCGGTGTGTGGCTTTGCTTTTGTGTGCTGCTTTTCCTCAGGTGGTCATCCCATTACAGTTTGTGCTTTGTAATCATGTGTCTTCGTAAGGTAGTTGTCCCTACGCGGGTCTTGGTCTTTCCATGGCTCAATTTTCGGTGGCAGAGAGTACAGTTGGCATTGCTCTCATCTGAGGCAGACACACAAAAAATGTCCACACCGCTGAGCCCTGGGATGATGGCACTTTGGTGATGGCTGCTGACAGAGTGTTAAAGTGTAACTGTCAGGCATAAAATCAAAAATCAATTCTTTATTTTTATCTGGTAAATAAGTAATAAGGATGCTAATCACGCAACCCAAAAGTTAAAATCACTATTACTTTTTTTGCTGATAAATGATCATTCCCCAGTTTACCTGACTCTTATTTGGTACGTTGCCGCACAAAGGAAGTTGCAGGGCATGCTGGGTTGTCCTTTTGTGCTTCTGTAAATTAGTTTAGTCTGAGGGGAAATAAAGAAGCAAAAAAAGAGAACCCAGCATGCCCTGCAACTTCCTTTTTGCGTCAACATACCAAATAAGAGTCAGGTAAACTGGTGAATGATCATTTATAAACAAGAAAAGTAATAGAGATTTTAACTTTTGGATTGCCTGGTTAGCATGGTTATTACTTGTTTACCAGATAAAAATAAATAATTGATTTTAAATTTTATGCCCGACAGTTACACTTTAAGTGGGGTGCCAGAATAAGAGCAGGAGGGGGAAGATATGTCACGCTTCCGTGCGGAAGCTGAGGGAGATGAGGTGTTCTGTGTTAAATAGTCAACTACATCCAGACAATATTGGGGGTTGATGGCACGTACCTTCTTCTGAACACTGTAATTTGGTCGAGGGCCACACAAAATCACGACAGCGCGACCTCGAACAGACCTGCCGAGTGGCCTGCCTCTGGCTCTGCCTCTTGTTTTGTCCATATTGGGGGGAATGAAGTGAAAGGTATGCACTGACTTGTCTAATATGATGTGCGGTTACACAGGTGCAGTGAAAAGGTATGCAGTGACTAGTATATAACACTGCGTGCTGTCACGCAGGTGCAGTGAACAGGTATGCAGTGACTGGTATCAATACAATGTGCAGCTGTCACACACACAGGTGCAGTGAAAAGTTATGCAGTGACTGGTATTATATAACACGCTGTCATGCTGTCACGCAGGTGCAGTGAACATGAACAGGTATGCACGGTCGGACTGGTATTATAAATGTGCAGCTGTCACACACAGGTGCAGGTGCAAGGGCCATCTGCGACACACAGGGCTGTATATGCAGTGTCAGTGAACATGAACAGGTATGCACGGTCGGACTGGTATTATAAATGTGCAGCTGTCACACACAGGTGCAGTGAAAAGGTAGGCACTGAATGTGCTGGGCCTTGCACAGTATAGCAATTAGCAAGGGCCATCTGCGACACACAGGGCTGTATATGCAGTGTCAGTGGCACACACACAAAAAAAAAAACTTCACAAGTACATTATCTCTGAAAAGAGCTCTTTTTGGGGTGCTTTTTAACAACAAATATAAGCTAGGAGCAAGCTACAAGAGACTAACTAAACTTTACCTATCTCTGCAGCAGGTTCCTCTCCCTTCTCTCACTACTGCAGCAACACCGAGTGAAATAAGCAGCTGCCTTACAAGGGGGGGGGGGGGGTCCAGGAGGGGGTGCAGTCTGATTGGCTGTAATGTGTCTGCTGACTGTGATGTAGAGGGTCAAAGTTTAGCCCAGTGATGTAGTATAGGGGCGGGTTGAACTCGCCATAAAGTTCACGTTTCGACGCGAATGCGAACCACCGATGTTCATGCGAATAAGTTTGCGGCCGAACCGTTCGGGACAACTCTATTTGCAAACAGATTTGTAGCAGCTACCATGAAGTCCATGGAGACCTAATGATTTGCTAGTGTGATGAAGTTGGTAGTAGATCTATTGCAGGGGTGCCCACACTTTTTCGGCTCGCGAGCTACTTTTAAATTTGCCGAGGCCAGGAGATCTACCAACGTCTCAAATGCTAAGCACGCCCCCCCCCCCCCCCCCCGCGTAGGTTAGCCAGGTATATGGGCCCTCAGTGTAGGTTAGCCAGGTATATGGGCCCTCAGTGTAGGTTTGCCAGGTATATGGGCCCTCAGTGTAGGTTTGCCAGGTATATGGGCCCTCAGTGTAGGTTTGCCAGGTATATGGGCCCTCAGTGTAGGTTAGCCAGGTATATGGGCCCCCAGTGTAGGTTAGCCAGGTATAGGGGCCCCCAGTGTAGGTTAGCCAGGTATAGGGGCCCCCAGTGTAGGTTAGCCAGGTATAGGGGCCCCCAGTGTAGGTTAGCCAGGTATAGGGCCCCCCAGTGTAGGTTAGCCAGGTATAGGGCCCCCCAGTGTAGGTTAGCCAGGTATAGGGCCCCCCAGTGTAGGTTAGCCAGGTATAGGCCCCCCCAGTGTAGGTTAGCCAGGTATAGGGCCCCCCAGTGTAGGTTAGCCAGGTATAGGGCCCCCCAGTGTAGGTTAGCCAGGTATAGGGCCCCCCAGTGTAGGTTAGCCAGATATATGTACCTGCAGGCAGAGGAGAAGAGGCGGCGAGGAGAGACTCTGGCAGGCCAATGGGATGTAGGAGAGAAGCGGCGGCGAAGAGAGAGGCGGCGCGGCCGCTACGTCATGGCTGGGGGCGGCGCCGGGCACGTTACACACGCACATTACACAGGCTGCCCGCCGCCGCCCCCAGCCATGACGCAGCGGACGCGCCGCCTCTCTCCTCCCTTTCTCCTCGCCTGCATGCATCCTTATTGGCCAGCGGCCAGCAGCTAAACACGAGCTGCTGGCCGCAACAAACATTAACGAGACGCGGCCAAGAGGCCGCGATCTACCAAGGAGGCGGTCGCGATCTACCGGTAGATCGCGATCGACCTATTGGGCAGCCCTGATCTATTGTATAACATTACATGTGCCCACTAATGATACAATCTCAATTGTACAATCATACCACCTTAACAAAAAAAAATTAAACACCTATCTTATCTACTCCTCTGAATGATAACCCTTTCCTGATATCTGAATTTAGCAGCAACCATTAAACTCCGTCCTAACGCTCACCAAACTCTACACATGATACAATTACCTTAGGCCCAGTTTACGCTGCAAAAATCAATTGCTTACTGATTGTGATTTTGCATTTAGATTTTTGCGCAATTTTGAAGGAAGGTGCAATTTTGAACCCTTGCTTTAACCACTTCACCACTGATGGGTTTTACCCCTTGAACACCAGAGCAATTTTCACCTTTCAGCGCTCCTTCCATTCATTCGTCTATAACTTTATTATTACTTATCGCAATGAAATGAACTATATCTTGTTTTTTATGTGTTTTAATGGGAAAATAGGAAAAAATAAGGGAAAAAATTATTATTTTTCAGTTTTCGGCCATTATAGTTTTTAAATAATGCATGCTACTGTGATTAAAACCCATTAAATGTATTTGCCCATTTGTCCCGGTTATAAAACCGTTTAAATTATGTCCCTATCACAATGTTTGGCGCCAATATTTTATTTGAAAATAAAGGTGCATTTTTTTCAGTTTTGCATCCATCCCTAATTACAAGCCCGTAGTTATAAAGTAACAGTGTTATACCCTCTTGACATAAATATTTAAAAAGTTCAGTCCCTAAGGTAACTATTTATGTTTTTTTTTATTGTATATATATATATATATCTTTTTTATTTTTTTTTAATTACAAAAAAAAATTAAATTATGGAGTGTGGGAGGTAATGAGTTAATTTATTGTGGAAAACTAATGTATTTGTATATGTAAAATGCTTTAGGGTGTAGTTTTGCTATTTGGCCACAAGATGGCCACAGTGAGTTTGTTTACATCGACCTGTAAGCGTTCGGAAGGACGCTTACAGGAAGCAGTACGAGGCTGGGAACATCACAATGATCGCGCTTCTTCTAATAGAAGCAGCGGATCATTGCGGGGGCTTAGATCAACGAACGGGAATGGATTTTCCCATTCATTGATCTCTGGGCGAGCGGGCGGCGGCGTGCACGAGCGGCGGAAGCGCGCGCACGAGCGGCGGGAGCACGGAAAGCGAAGGTAGCGCGGAAGGTATGGATTTCTCCGTCCCTTGGTTTTTTAGGGGGAAAAAAGGGACGGAGAAATTCGTACCGCGGGGGGTAAAGTGGTTAATCGAAAAGCTCCCAACTGTCCCTCTTTTGGAGAGACAGTCCCTCTTTGGGAACTAAATCCCTCTTTCTCCCTCATTTGGCCCTCTTGCGAGACTGATGTATAGATTTATGTAAATACATGTATTTTTCTAGTGAAACAATGTATTTAACTGACTCTGAACTGTATCTTATTTTCAAATGTTAAAATGAAGGAAAACTATGCATGATTGAAACCAGTGTAGTTTGAGTGATAAAACTACATCTTTTGCCTCTGAATTCCTTGGGATATGGTTGGCAAGGGGTGTGGTTGGGGGTGTGGCTAAAGGTGTGACAGAAGAAGGCTTAAAGTGTCCCTGTTTTGTATCTCAAAATGTTGGGAGATATGTAATTGCTCAAAAAAATGTTATATGGGATTTTATACAAATCACAACACTGCATTGAGAGGTGTAAAAGAGATCGTGTGACATGGCTGTCCCCTCTGTAGCTGGACAGCCGATCACGATGACTGTCTGGGGAGTAAAAAATAAAATAAATAAATAGTAAAATGTATTTAAAAAATAATAACATAAATACAGTATTTGTAAAAAAGAAAACAAACACTGCTGGAGCGATCAGACCCCACCAACAGAGAGCACTGTTGGTTGGGAGAAAAGGAGGGGAGGGGGGAATCACTTGTGTGCTGAGTTGGACGGCCCTGCAGCGAGGCCTCAAAGCTGCGGTGGTCTACTTGTTAAAAAATGGCCTTAGGGGAGTTTAACACTGCGGTCCTCAAGTGGTTGTATTCAAAGGCGTTGTAATGTGTGAAAATACTACTTAGGAGAAAAAGTGAATTGCATACGGGCCCTTATGTTTTATGTGCTGCTGGTCTTGGGAATCTATATGGAATAGCTCTGAAGTATTTGAGGAATCTGATTGTTGGTTGCAATATCTTAGAGTCAGGGCTGGTTCATTATTGATATATGTGATCTCTTACATTATAGAGGCTCTAACACTTCCCTCCCTTGACATAGTTCTGCACTGCATGCTCTAGCAGTCCCCTGCCAACACAACCTGCCTTCCCCCTGAGCATTAAAGGGGAACTTCAGCCTAAACAAACATAATGTCATTAAGTTACATTAGTTATGTTAATTAAAATAGGTAAGAAATATAATATCTTACCCACCCTGTTTTAAAAGAACAGGCAAATGTTTGTGATTTCATGGGGGCAGCCATCTTTGTGTTTGAAAGGAGGTGACAGGGAGCATGAGACACAGTTCCAACTGTCCTGTGTCCTGATCACCCCTCCCAGCTGCACACGCCAGGCTTCAAATCTTAAATTCAAAATTAAAAAAAAAAAGGTTGTACCAAAACAGCAGAACAAGAACAACAACATCAGAAATCCCATCATGCTTTGCACAGCATCAGGGGAAAATGCCCAGGCAGTTTTCTTCTGTGCAGCTAGAAAGGAGGCTTGGGTAACAAAAACAAAGTTCTGATGCTGTGAAACTGTTAAAGAAACACCAAGCCTTTTCAGTGCTGCTGAGTAGATTATTAGTCTGGAGGTTCACTTTAAAAACTTTAGCAGTCTTGACACAACAGTACTCCCGCTTACGGTTACCATACAACATATTATATGGCATTTGGGTTTATGTGCCCTTTGCAGTATCTTGGTAACAGCCCCCCATACGGACCATTGTATTGTTGTTATTTTTTTTTTTCATAACACTGCATGGTTGCATTTCCTTTGGTCTTTTAAAATCAACTTAACATCACTGTGTATTTAGATACCTTACCAGATGCATACTATATGCCTTATACCAGTGATGGCTAACCTTGGCACTCCAGCTGTGACAAAACTACAAATCGCATCATGCCTCTGCCTCCCCGAGTTATGCTTAGAGCTGTCAGTGTATTGCAATGCCTCATGGGACTTGTAGTTCCACCACAGCTGGAGTGCCAAGGTTAGCCATCACTGCCTTATACCCACAGAGTTGGAAGGGTTCCCACACGTAAAACTTGCAATGGGGCCCAGAGCTCCTAAGCTATGCTACTGCATGAGATCAAACAGAAAAGAAGACATAAAGAAATACAACAATTAAGAAATATTAAATCATGATGCGATAACCAGATAATGAGAGATAATTTATGACATGAGTTTGTGAATCAGCCCCATTGGGTGGCTGATGTGGAACATACCAAAATAAGAAGTCCCCTGTAGTAAATATGTTACTGGCCCCAAGACTTGAAGTGTTAAAAGTGATATTTCAACTAAAATTAAACAGGTACCAAAAGGCAACCAATAGAATAATATTCTCAGTCCAAACAGAAAACCTGATTGGTTGACTCTGGAATCCGTTCCTCTCAGGGGCGTAACTAGAAATCACTGGGCCCCCCTGCGAATATTTGGATGGGGCCCCCCCATAGGTGCCAAATAATCGTAATGGGGCAGCGTTTCACTGTAAATTAATTGTAAAGTGGGCAGCATTTTACCAGACAATCGTAATGTGGGCCAGAAAATCGTAATGTGGGCAGAGTTCACCAGAAAATCGTAATGTGGGCACCAGTCACCAGAAAATAGTAACGTGAGCAGCAGTCACCAGAAAATTGTAACGTGGGCAGCATTCACCAGACAATCGTAATGTGGGCAGCGTTCACCAGAATATCGTAATGTGGGACAGAAAATCGTAATGTGGGCAGAGTTCACCAGAAAATTGTAACATGGACAGCATTCACTAGACAATCGTAACTTGGGCAGTGTTCACCAGAAAATCGTAATGTGGGCCAGAAAATCGTAATGTGGGCAGCGTTCACCAGAAAATCGTAACGTGGACAGCATTCACCAGACAATCGTAACGTGGGCAGTGTTCACCAGAAAATCGTAATGTGGGCCAGAAAATCGCAATGTGGGCAGCAGTCACCAGAAAATCGCCATGTGGGCAGCAGTCACCAGAAAATTGCAATGTGGGCATCAGTCACCAGAAAATCCTAATGTGGGCAGCAGTCACCAGAATATCGTAATGTGGGCAGCAGTCACCAGAAAATCCTAATGTGGGCAGCAGTCACCAGAAAATCCTAATGTGGGCAGCAGTCAGTCACCAGAA
Organism: Hyperolius riggenbachi; assembly: GCF_040937935.1. Lineage (NCBI taxonomy): Eukaryota > Metazoa > Chordata > Amphibia > Anura > Hyperoliidae > Hyperolius > Hyperolius riggenbachi. The sequence continues at coordinate 158,493,151 of NC_090649.1, forward strand.
TGTCGTAATGTGGGCAGCAGACACCAGAAAGTCGTAATGTGGGCAGCAGACACCAGAAAATCCTAATGTGGGCAGCAGTCACCAGAAAATCGCAATGTGGGCAGCAGTCACCAGAAAATCGCAATGTGGGCAGCAGTCACCAGAAAATCGCAATGTGGGCAGCAGTCACCAAAAAATCCTAATGTGGGCAGCATACACCAGAAAATCGTAATGTGGGCAGCAGACACCAGAAAATCGTAATGTGGGCAGCAGACACCTGAAAATCGTAATGTGGGCAGCAGACACCTGAAAATCGTAATGAGGGCAGCAGACACCTGAAAATCGCAATGTGGGCAGCAGTGACCAGAAAATCGTAATGTGGGCAGCAGACACCTGAAAATCGCAATGTGGGCAGCAGACACCTGAAAATCGCAATGTGGGCAGCAGACACCTGAAAATCGTAATGTGGGCAGCAGACACCAGAAAATCGCAATGTGGGCAGCAGACACCAGAAAATCATAATGTGGGCAGCAGACACCTGAAAATCGTAATGTGGGCAGCAGACACCTGAAAATCGTAATGTGGGCAGCAGACACCTGAAAATCGTAATGTGGGCAGCAGACACCAGAAAATCATAATGTGGGCAGCAGACACCAGAAAATCGCAATGTGGGCAGCAGTGACCAGAAAATCGCAATGTGGGCAGCAGTGACCAGAAAATCGTAATGTGGGCAGCAGACACCAGAAAATCGCAATGTGGGCAGCAGTGACCAGAAAATCGTAATGTGGGCAGCAGACACCTGAAAATCACAATGTGGGCAGCAGACACCAGAAAATCACAATGTGGGCAGCAGACACCAGAAAATCACAATGTGGGCAGCAGTGACCAGAAAATTGCAATGTGGGCAGCAGACACCTGAAAATCACAATGTGGGCAGCAGTGACCAGAAAATCACAATGTAGGCAGCAGACACTAGAAAAAAAAATGCACTTGTGAAAAAAAAGCAATTCACTTACCTGACAGAAGTCTTCTCCTCTCCCAGCATCTGGCTCGCAGCTCCCCGAGTCCTCCTGCAGCACATCTCCCGCGCTGACAGGCAGAGTGCAGGGCTACAGCAAGATGGCTGCCGAAGCCCTGTACTAGAGACACAAATAGTCTCCAGTGTAGGGCTTCTTCGGCGGCCATCTTGCCGTAGCCCTGCTCTGCCTGCCGGAAACTATGCAGGCTGCTGAAGCGGGGCTGCGGGGAATGAACTGGCGCAGCGTCTATTAGACGCTGCGGCCAGTTGAGCACCTTGCTGGGGGGTCCAGAGCAGCGCGCCCCCCACGGACAGTGAGCGGGCCCCAGAGCAGCCCCGGGCGGCCGGGCCCCCCTGCGGCTGAGAGAGTCGCATCCCCGGTAGGTACGCCGGTGGTGACAGCCTTTCCTCCTCCGGGCCCCTGACTTGCTAGGGGCCCCCCTGCAACTGCAGGGGCTGCAGGGTCTATTCCTACGCCCCTGGTTCCTCTTTTGCCCATGTTTTCCTTTGTCCTGTCTTGGGAAATCAGCCTAACATTGTAGCACTGTGTGCCATCATACTGGCAAGGTAGGAACCAAGCAGTTATACAAATATTTCTTGAACACAATACTGGGTTGATAGGTCTATGAGGGCCTCATTTATCCAGGCCAGGGTATATCCCTATCACAAACGGAGGTAGTTTCACCTGGACATGATGGCCCATATAACTTTTTCTGATGAATTTTCTCCTGGATGATTTTTTTCAAACTAGACAATATAGTGCATTTTAAACCACCAGCAAGGAAAAGAATACTCAACTTAATTTTGACCTCACTGTTTTGCTTACTTTTTTGTACTTTTTCCATTGCAAAATGCTGAAAAGTTATTCTAAATCGAAGATGAAAATGATCTCCTAGGAGAAAACTCAGGACCAGGGGTGTAGCAATAGGGGTTGCAGAGGTAGCCACCGCATCGGGGCCCCTGGCCCTCCCTCAACTACAGTATTAGCCCTCTATTGGTCCTGTGCTCATAATAATCACTTCTATAGAGACTTTGAATGCTGGTAATTATTAACAAACTGTTTCCCATCCCCTACTTGCACCTCTGACACTGTAGTAGCCATTGGCAGGTATTGGTGTGCCGTATCAATTGCTATGTATAGAGTGCTTGGGGGGCCCCATTGTAAAACTTGCATCGGGGCCCACAACTCCTTAGCTACGCCACTCTTTAGGAGAAAATGTTAACTGCACACGGCCTTTTGTCTTTTATAGGAGCTGTTGTAAGCGACTTCTTCAGTTCCTTCACCTCATATGAACTCCTGCTGTAATAAGAAGTCTTCTAACATCAAGAGGTGTCCAGTTGAACATACCTAACTTTTTCTTAAACCAGCTATATCTAAAAATAAACAAATAAAAGATACATTTTCAACCAAGTAAGCAACACCAACCAGCTGAAGCACTATTAGCTGAATGAACCAGAACTCAATATTAAGCAGCGACAATCTATCATGCAAAATATACAATGCTTATACCGATCAGATTTATTCCACATCACCAAAAACCAGCAAAAGCATCTTGTAACATGAACAATGCTCAGTACATACTTGTTAAAGGGAACCGGAGGGGAGGAACATATGGAGGCTGACATATTTATTTCCTTTTTCTAACAATGTGCTTTTCCTGGCTCTCCTGCTGATCCCCTGCCTCTAAAACTTTAGCCATAGACCCTGAACAAGCATGTAGATCAGGTATGATCTGACATGATTAGCTACATGTTTGTTTCAGGTGTGTGATTCAAACACTACTTACCAGAAATATCAGCAGGGCTGCCAGGCTACTGGTATTGTTTAAAAGGAAATAAAAATGGCTGCCTCTCATCTTGGGTACCTTTTAAGCACCTGTTCTTAAAGGGAACCTGAAGTGAGAGCATACCTCACAACTTTTTGACATAAGCCACACCCCTAATCACTCCAACACCACACCCCTACTCATGCATACCATAAAGATTTCATAAGGAAATATGTAGGTAGAAAAAAACAAAGTCTTGTAAAAGTAATACCTTTTATAAGAAAAAGATGTAATTTTATCATTCAAACCATACTGGTCTTTTCTATCCTGGTTCATTTTCCTTCATATTAACATTTGAAAATAAAATAAGAAATACTGTTTGTCAATTTAACGGATGGGAATAAAGTTTAGAGTTAGTTACACATTTTTTAGTAGAAAAATACATATATTTACACAGATCTGTGAAACAAAGATGGACAACTGAGTAGGAAAGATGGAGATTTGGATCCCAAAGAGGGACTGTCCCTCCAAAAAGGGACAGTTGGATGCTATGTGAGAGATATATAGAGGCTGCCATATGTATTTCCTTTTAAACAATGCCAGTTGCCTGGCAGTCCAGCTGGTCCTCTTTGTCTGCAGTAGTGTCTGAATCACACACCTGAAACAAGCATGCAGCCAACCTAATCAGATTTTTGTCAGAATTCTCTGAGCTGCATGCTTGTTCAGGGTCTATAGCTAAACGTATTCGAGGCAGAAGATCAGCAGGACTGTCAGGCAACTGGTACTGTTTTGAAGGAAATAAATATGGCAGCCTCCATATATCTCTCACTTCAGGTTCCCTTTAAACTAGAACTGATGAAAAGAGAAAAGCAAACTACTTTACAGCGAGTTTGTAGAGTGAGAGGCGTTGTTCCTGCTTACCTGTAGGGCATTCCTGTCCTGCATGCCACAGTGTGTTCATAGGATAACTCGCACACCCTGAGGTACCAGTTCATCTCCAGCTCATACAGGAGAGAGGTCTTGCCACTTCTCGGCTGGACCTGCCCCGCGGCGCTGTGGCGTTTACCTTTCCCATTTTCTGCCAAGCTTTTCGGAGCCTTATTTCCCAAAGAGACCACAGAGTACTTCCTGAGTTTGGTGCTATCATCCACAATCTTGCCCCCAACTGCCCCAGTGCGTGCTGCCAGCATTGTGTCCTATTATCAGCCTAACGCTATGTCACTGTCATCAGAGAGACTGTGGACAGGTTTTTTTTCCTCACAGCCTGGTCCTCCCTTACAGCTTCACACTGGTCATGGAAAGGTAACTAGATCCCTTTAGATTTAGTTTAACCACTTCAGTCCTGAAGGGGCCAGCAACGCATTGCAAAGCCAATGCGTTGCAGGCCCCTTCAGCAGCATAAGGGTTAGAAAGAAAGTAAACTGTCAGGTGTCTGTCTTGCTGAACTCCTGTAAGCTAAGCAGCACTCTACCTGGTGCAGGTAGCCTTGCGCAAATCTGAGGGGAAGCTGCAGCTCAGTCTGCCATTCACACAAAGCTTTGCTCTCCTCTGTGAAGGGGAGCCCTGCCAAGCCAAAGTACAAAATAAAACTGGCATCTAAGACTCTTTAATCTGGGGATTGTTACAGCACTGCTGCACACTGGCTGCTGGGCGTTTTATTGTGATAGAGGAAGAGCTGCCTTTAGTTTGTAATCACGAGTGTACGCTGGAGTGGGATTAAATGTACTTAAATCAACAGTGATATAAAAAAAAAGAAGCCTGATCCTTTGCTACATCCGCCTTGCATTGTGGAGTCTCCAGGAAATGAATGTGATTGAAATTGAATGTAGTTTAATGAAACACCATTAACTTGAAAAACATAGGCTTACAGTTATATAGTTCAAATGTAATGATACCTGTTCAGAGATCCATATACAATATCCTTCATGGCAAGGATAAACAGTGGTTTTAGAAGCATATATTCTCCTTTTCTGTTACTTTGC